>NC_058521.1:374944967-376280447 GCF_904849725.1 Hordeum vulgare subsp. vulgare
GATCAAACTTGTGCCTTTATGACCATTCTTTCGATAATACCTTGAATACCACCTTGGTCATCATATAAACTCCTTGAAACCAACAGATGGACTTCAAGAAGTGTCGACGGACAAATCCTTCGAATATAACTTAAGGCAACCATTAGTCCATAGGGATTGTCATCAATTACCAAAGGCACATATAGAGAAATATGGAGAAATATGCTCTAACACCATGTTCTTCACTTGCAATAAGAGTCAGAGTCTCTTCATCATAACCACTAGCATAGTCATATCCACCATCCAGAGTAACAATCATCGCACACTTGGATGGACATTCTCTCGCATAGTGACCTCCGCCCTTGCAACAAGAACATATGACCTCATGTGTTTTCCTTGTGGATGCAATGGATGAAGAAGAGCTATGTGCATGCCCGGAAGGTGTGCTCTTGACGGAGGGTGGAGAAGGGGCCTGTTTCCTGGTATCACGGTTGGAGTTGGTGGTTGAAATAGGTTGTGCTGCAATAGGACGTCTAGAAGTAGGTGAGGTACGTGGTGTCCATGATGAAGCGTGACCTGCAGAAAAAATAATTTTGGCCAAAGCATGTCGATCATGCACTTCATCTTGAGCTTTGCAAGAAAGATTGAATAAAAAAGTGATAGTGTTATACTCCTTATACTCTAAAATAGTCTGAATATATCTATTTAATCCACCCATAAAACGTGCAATCATAGCTTCATTTTCCTCAACAACACCACATCTAATCATGCTAGTTTGTAATTTTTGATAATATTCTTCTACAGATTTTTCTGCTTGTCTTAAACGCTGCAATTTTTGAAGTAATTCACATTGATAATATGGTGGAACCCAACGAGTACGCTTAGCAGTTTTCAAAGTAGCCCAAGTAGTTGGGGTAATAGCATGACGTATTCTACAATGTTCAGACCACCAAACCCAAGCAAAACTAGTGAATGCACAAACAACAGCAACAACACGTCGACCATCAGGAAATTGTAAGCATGTAATGCGTTGTTCTGTTTCTAACTCCCAAGTAAGATATATATAAGGAAAAATTCTACCATCGAATGTCGGAATATTCAATTTAAGTTTAGGGATGGTCATGATCCCATACCTGAGGGGGTGGTGCAGCCCTACCATTGCGATTGTATCCATGTGGACGGCCCGGTGCTTGTGGTGGTCTTTACCCCGGGTGCTGATTTGGAGCAACCTCTCCCTCATCATCGTAATCACCATCATAATCCTCATTCTACTCAATGACAGTAGCAGTAGCAGTCACAGAAGCCGCAGTTTTAGCAACAGTAGCAACGACACGAGAATTCTAGCCTTGGTCGATAGGCACACGCCACACTCATCCCATGAAATTCTGGCCTTGTTGGTGTTGTTGATGGTGTTGCTAGAGAGGGACGGTAGCTGCAGAAGGTGGTGGTAGACGGGCAAGCACTTCATTGAACTTGGCATCCATCTTGGTGCCGAATGTCTTCTCCAAACCATCTAGCTTCCCCATGGCCTCTCTAAGGCTTGTCACCAAGTCTTGCACCTGTTCACCTATCATTTGCTGAAATTTATCATGGAGCTCCTTATTGGTCAGGCCATCCCAGTCGATCTCATCGGTTTGTGATCCTGGCATGGTTAGCAGCAGTAGGAGCACACAAGAATATGAACCTACATACTACTAGGAAGTGGTGGTGGTGGTGTGTCAAAAATCCGTCCAGAAAATCTCAATTTCTTACGAGTTCTTACCCGTCATCACGCGGTGATCGGCAACCGTTGTAGTCACAACTCTCAAAGCTTGCACAAAGTGATTGCCAGGTGGTGTCAAACACACAAAGTAGATGTATGTGGAGCTGGGAAGGCTTATAACATGGTAGCAGAAAAGGTCAGCAATAATCAGTTCAGAGTTGCAAAGTTGAAAAGACGCTCAATGATGGTATGGTGCTGGTTCTAGGCTAGACCATGCTAGAGATGCAAGCCTAGAACACTAACAAAATCACGGTGCTGCACGTAAGCAAAGAAAGGGGCACACTCTTAATTATTATTATTTTCTTTTTCACTTTTTTTTTGCTCTTTTTTTTTCTCAGCAACAATTTTTTCCCAAAAAGTCTTAGAATTTTCTAAAAGTTGCCTAGACAGAATTTTCCACACTTAGCTTTTTTTCAAATAGGAACTATTTCTCTACTACGGGCAACACGAAAGTTATGGAGTCCAACTTGATAACGACACATAGTATGGCGTGATATGGAAATCAACAATAAAGCAGCAAATACTAGATTCGGACTAGGATTGGTGGCAGATATGAATCTGGTGGAACTCGCAGTAGTGGCGGATGTATGTCGGGGTGGTGGAACACATATTGGTAGCGAATCTGTGATGGAGGTGGACATGGATTGGCGTGATGGCAGGAATGTGGTGGTATATATGGACTCGAATTGGTGGCAGATATGCGATGGTGGGATACGACATGTAACAGCCCGAGAGCGATGCTCCAGAAGATTCCCCTTTTATTCTGTTGCCGCCCTATGATTATTTTTTTGTCGCATTCATCATCGCATAATTCGCATCATCCGCATTGCATTGGCACTCCATTGTCACCAGTATTCAAAACTTGCATCCATTATTAGTTGTTGATTCTCTCCATTTTGTCGGTGACCACTTTTAGACCAACCACACACGCACGCGCGCGCGACATTGTTAAAAATATTGTATTTAAAGGTGTGTATAAAACTTTCTCGGATTGGGTTGAAACTTGGCGTGTGGTCTTAATATAGTGTAGGTAGGCCGCCTGTCGAATTTCGTCGCATTCGGAGGTCGTTTGATACCCGAACCGTTATAGGTATAACGACATTATAGTCGGTTAAATCGTCAGATATTTTCGGTATTTTAAATCTTGCCATGGGCCACAAATCCATATCTCATCTCACCCTACCCTATCTTCACAACCCAATTAGCCTCTCCAATTGTCCGCAGTCGTCCGATCACGATTCGACGTCTCTAAATAGTCACAACTCCCTCCATTTGAACCCCTACTATATAAATAGGCCACCCCAACTAAATCCACACCAACCCTAATCCTAGGTATCTTTTCCCGTAGCCGCAGCCACCCACCTCGCTTTCCCCATCGAGCCAACATCCCATTGCAACCAACAAGCAACCAGAGCCCGAGTGCCAGATGCAAATTCACCTGCCTCATCCTTCCTCGCGCCGCACACGAGTGCACGAGCACGAGCTCAAGTGCCTCCTCTTGTGTTCCTGGACGCGTCCAACGTTCATAGGGATGCGCGACCGTAGCAGTTCTGCCCAGCGCGTGGCCTCCTTGTTCCTTCCGCGGGCAGGAGCTCGGACCTGACCTCGCACCAGGCCAACAGGCGACCGAGCCGCTGGAGCAGACTGCACCCTCCGCCGGAGTCATGCTCCAGGACCGGCCCTCTGCCCTGCGCTCCTCCCGTGAGACCCCTCCTTCCCTTTCATTTTTTTCTCTAACCTCCCACTGCTCTGCCTCGACAGGAACCAATGACCGGAACCTGGTGCCATGGCTGCCGCCCACAGAGATCGTCTGTCCCCCCCAAGGCCCCTCATCACCGGGAATGGGTTGTCCGTGCTCGGATTTTTCGTCTCCACCCATCCCCACCGTAAAGAGCCGAGCCAAATCCAGCTAGAGCAAGCCTCGCCGCACCATGGATGCCTCCTGTGTTCGATGGTTTCTGTGCCCCGATGTGAGCAACCCCATATCTGAAACTATTGTTTTCAGATCTGTTCTGGCACATGAAGTTAATTAGTGTAGCCACTGTTTTTATCCACGAACACACAGTTAGCCAACTGCTAGCAAGGCAAGCCTCTCTGCAAGAGGTCCTGGGTTCGAGTCCCACCGGCTCTGAATTACCGTGTGGGGTATTGTTTCTTTTTTGCACAGCCACACACCCAAGCGTGTGGGCCGGAAGCTTCCACTGGCTGCAGCCCAATGCATAGATTCGGCCCGTTGCGTTTTTTTCTATCTCGGCAAATTTGTGTAATTAGCTCCGGCATTTTAAAATTTCAGATTAGATGCCTATTCTAAAACGCTTGTATATTTTAATCTATGTGTCGGATCGCAGCAAGTTAGATATGTAAAACGTGTAGAATTTCGAGTAGATTAATAGTTTTCCAACTTGCATGCATAATTAAAATTGTTAGCCTTGTTTTTTTCTTTGTTTTGTGTGACAACATCTTAAAGACGGTTTAATTCATAGCTAGTGATTCGTAGCTCTGTTGGAAATGAGCCATAGGTGTAAATAGACTAGAAAGACGAGTAGAATCACGTGAACCACTTTGTTTTGTTGATTGACAAGCATAAAATGTGGTTAGGACAAATCTGGACAAATTACAAAGTTAGTGTGTGGGGTCATTTTGGAAATGCTATACGTCATTTCCAACCTCATTTAAAATGCCTAGATAGGTAGATTATTTGTGCTTCACCCCTTGCCATGTTTAAACAACATTTAATTTTGTAGTGTACATAAACGGGAGTGAACTAAATATTTGAATGTCATTGAGCTTCACTTAATGTGTAGTATCTGTTTGTGTGAATTACCATGCCATGCCTTGTATAATTAAAATGGATATGCATCATATTAGGTTGTGCATCATATCATGCATGTGCCATGGTGAATATCGTGTGTTGATTCTTGTTTCTGGTTTGCTCCTTTCTGGTAGAGTTCTTCAAGCATGTCAGGATGTGAGGATCCGCTCGACTACGTCGGTTCATCTGCTTTACGGATTCGTTCTTCTTCTAAGCGGGATCTCAGCCAAGATGAACATTTCCCTAGATACCATTACTATCCATGCCATGCTAGTTGTCTTGTTTCTTTCGTTATGTCTTGTTGCCTACCACATGTTAAATATCAGCCCCTCAACCTTGCCATGAAAACCTTCAACCTTTCTACAACCTAGCAAACCACTGATTGACTATGTTACCTCTTTCTTAACCATTTATTAGCGTTGCTAGTTGCAGGTGTAGTTGCTTCCATGTGATAACATGGGTTCCTTGTTATATCACCATATTGATGTTATTTAAATTAATGCACCTATATACTTGGTAAAAGGTGGAAGGCTCGACCTTTATAGCCTGGTGTTTTGTTCCACCTATGTCGCCTTAGTTTGAGCCACCGGTGTTATATTCCATAATTGAGCGCTCCTAACACGATCGGGGTTGTTATGGGGACTCCCTTGATAATTCATTTTAGATTAAGAATAGTCTCGCAAGGCCCAACTTTGGTTTTACATTTTCCTAATAACTAATAAATAGCATAGGGACCCGCCGTCACTCGCAGATAATTAATCAACCCCCGGGCCAGTGCTCCTCATGAGTGTTGGTCCAAAAAGGGCAGACTGTGGGGCCACCATGGGGCAACTCGAGGTTTGATTTTACTCGTAGCGTGACCCACCCGGTCATGTCCTGAGAACGAGATACGCGGCTCCTATCGGGTTCGTCGACACGTCGGGCGTCCTTGCTGGATTAGTTTTACCTTTGACAAAATATCTTGTGCATCGGGATTCCGGTGATGCTTTGGGTTTTCTCAGAGTTGAGGCTTTCCGTTAAGGAATCTGAGGAGATCACGAGTTTCGTGATCAAGACTTTCTATGCGGCTTGTGGTAATTCATGATGGATTAGTTGGAGCACCCCTGCAGGGTTAAATCTTTCCGAAAGTCGGGCCCGCGGTTATGTGGCAACGTGGAAAACTTTGTTTAACATATGGTTCTAGATAACTTGAAGTAAGCTTAATTAAAATATGCCAATTGAGTGTGTAACCGTGAGCCTCTTTCGTGAGCTCCTTCTCCGATCGAGGACATGGTGGGGTTATATCTGACGTAAGTAGGTGTTCAGAATCATTAATTTGATCATCAGTAGTTCACGTGGGCTATGCGTAGATCTTTCCCCTCTTTTATTCTTGTACTCGTAAGTTAGCCACCTCAAATAAATGCTTAGTCGCTTGCTGCAGCCTCACCACTTAACCATACCTCACCCATAAAGCTTTGCTAGTCCTGATACCTTTAGAAATGAGATTGTTGAGTCCCCTGTGGCTCACGGATTACTACAACACCAGTTGCAGGCACATGTAAAGAGTTACTTTGACATGAGCGCGATGATTGTTCTATTTGGAGTTTACTTCCTCTTCTTCATCCATCTAGGATGGATTCCAGGCCGGCAGCCTGGGATAGCAAGGATGGACGTCGTTTCTTTATCGTTTGTTTTCGTCCGTAGTCAGACCCTGCTCTTCTTCATGATGACTGGATATTGTTGTATTGATGTGATCTTGATGTAGCTTGTGGCGAGTGTAAGCCAACTCCTTATACTCATCTTTTCCGTACATGTATACTTGTAACAATATCCATTCTTGCAAAACAACGATATGCGTTTCTATCCTTGTCGAGGTCCTCGCGCCAAAATAAGGATAGGGTCGCATCTTGGGCGTTACACGGCAGCGGTGATGTATCTGGAGTGATGGTGGTATATGATAGCGGTGATGTATCTAGTGTGGTGGTGGTATCTGGCAGCGATGATGATGGTGCGGCGGCGCGACAACCTGTGAACAGAAGTCAAAACTCCAAAAGACTAGACACTAGGACCAGCAACTCGACACGTGATGCAACCGCAAATTCAACAAAGAAAAACACCAAACATAAAATTACAAAAGGCTCAGATTGGTTCGGATAGGATCAACTAACCCTATTATTTTGTGGCTTCTTCATGGACTATAGGTATAAATAATAGATGCAATCAAAACTACGAAAAACTGGCAAAATCTCACCGAGCAACCTAAAAATCTGATACCACTTGATAGATGTGAAGTTGTCCTTGTCTTTCAATGAGATGTGACTATCGTTTATGGTGAAGTAGACTTTAACGATCCGAACACGAATGTGTGAGGACGTCTTGCCTTAACAACCGCTAAACCAACTCCGAGAGGTTATTAACCACGCCAGAGCATGATCAACCTGACCACGAGGGCCTATTTCCTACATGCAAACAACGAACGAGCAAGAAACTGAAATTGCAATCTGGATATTGTGAATATAAGAGGAAATCTTTATTGATGAAAGTGGGGTTATGTGACGTCTTGGTCTGGTCGTAGAACACAAATGAAGGACGCGAAGTTGCAGCTATGGCAAACTTATAATCTAAACAAAACCCAAGTCTAAACGGTTCCCTAAGGATTGTATATATGGGAGAATATAGGGGAATTTTGTGACCCCTTGGAGGAGGGGTCCAAAACCAACCCTAACTCAGTTTCCCCACACATACTAACTCTAAAAACAGCCTATAATGTGGTATTTCAAAATTACATGGGCCTGGCTTAAAAATAAGGTGACGCATCACCTATAATAGACTATGGACGAAATTTTATAAAGTGACAGCTTGTATATTTCGTCCAAGCCTTCCTACTCTCCTTATGATGGCTCCAAAGTGCGAAAATCATCACTAGGAACTCCGCTTTTCTTTTCGGTGTGTGCACCTTCTTCTCCATGTTGCCCGCTCCAATGGTCATCCTTCTTGTCCATGATAGGTCCTTCATTAATAAGTAAAACAAAAGTATCTAATTTAGGCACCATCATATGTTCATGAACATTAGAAGGATTTCCAAGGAACGAAAGTACCTGGTAATTCAATTGGCGTGCGCGAACTCTAGTAATTGGTCATGTATGTATAGTAGCAGTGGTTATGGGTGTAACAATGGTATTGATGTCCTTATCAACGTAACTGAGGACGAGGTTTTCCGAAACGCTTCCGGAGACGATGCAACTCTAGCTGCATCGACTGGTGTAGTGAACCGTCGATGGCGAACACGTGCTCGCCGAAGCGGATGCTACCTGCTGGAACCATAGATTAAACCATTTGCACCATGTTGTCGATAGACGCTTGCCCCACTGTGGGCACCAACTGTCGTGGATATAATCTTGACAACAGTGTATAGGTGTGTACATAGAGGCAATCGTATCTATAGATTAGTATGGATGGGAGTATGCAAGGATTTATACAGGTTTAGGCCCTCTCCGATGGAGGTAATACCCTATTCCTATGGTAATCTTAGCTACTCGCGTAAGGTACAATGTGGAATTCTACACCCTCAGCCTGGTGCTCCTCTCCTAGCTTATATAGAGGGCGCTAGGAGGCATAACGGGCTGGTATTAATGCTATTCATGGCCTCATGCATGGACGACTATTTCCGGCTATTACTGTTAGTAACTTCCATATTTAACCATGATTTATATTCCATACAAATCTTAGGGCAAAGTGACTTCACATTATCTGATAGAATGCGGTTCTATGCATAATTTTGTGGCATCCCCAAGCTTGAACTATTCACGTTACTTGCTTTTCCTCTTGTCATTAAGGGTTCGTTCAGTTTTCCTCCGCTCCTCGAGCAAACGGAGCGGGAGTTCAAAATGTTGGAGCGACCAAATAGGTGCTCCACAGATTCTTGAAGCTGGTGGATTGCCAAATGGGTCCTAAGTTTCCCCCAAATCATAAAAAAACAGCAATGCTTGCTTGCTTCCACTTTTGTCTTTGAAATCCAAGTTGTTGGACCCTTTTGAGGTTACAACTATGAGGTACGCCTAAGTACACAAATGACCCAACCAAGGGCCATGAACCATCAAGGATACGATCCAAAAGATAATGTGCCAAGGAAATCGCCTCCAACCCATCAGAGTTAGAGACCAAGATATCATAGGCGGTTTCTTAGGATCGGCAAAGTCCTATCAATCGGAACCTACACCTTCAGATAGGCGAGACCCGGTAATTGGTCACCACGAAGACACACTAGTCAGACTAGCTTAATGCTCGTGCGTTGCCACGGAACAATAAAATTAGACACACACGTTGATCAAACATAGCTCCACATGGCACTCCGAACCCGATGATTTTTCCGGTGAGGCTTCCACTAAATATAGAAGTTGCTGATGCGTTCATAGAAGACAAAATATATTGAAATAAATAAATTAGATCAAAGTGTATTTAAATATAGTAAAAACACATGACAATAGTGAATGTTTTGTAATAAACATCACTCTCTTGTGTTTGTCCATTTTCCTCTTGAAGAATCATTATCACCCGACTCTTTCAGGTTGGTTCGTTGAGCCACAAGAGCGTCAATATTAATAAGGATGGTTGTTGGCTTCTTCCAAATGCGGCGGGTTTGGCCACCCTGTTGTTGTGGCAAACGATCCTATGGCTTGCTTCGGTGCTATCGGCGAGTACGTCATGGTCGTTTCAGCCTTTCAGCGCAGTTTTGCGGACCATGCAACTAACGTGCGCATGACATGCAAGCCGGATGAACCCTGCTACATATTAATCTTCTTTGGGTGGGTGTGGGTGACAACCATGATGATGATTACATAAAAATAATAAAGGGGAAGATACAAGCTTCTCTTCCTCTCCCACACTATGTGTCGTCATTGTGGCCAGACTTTTTCATATTGCCAAATGCGCAAACATAACTTAGAAAATCCGTTAATGAGTATAGGTTCATAATTAGCTGCAGTTTCCGCATTGGAATAGATGAGCATATAAGATAATTATTAGATAAAACAATTAAATTCTTATAATTGGAATATTTCATATCAATACAAAAAACATGCTCAAAAATTAAATCATAGCAGTTCAAGGCCTTCCCAATCAAACATGCGAGTGAACCAGAATGCAATGCACAATATTATAGTACATAAAGTAAAAAAATAAGTCAGTCTATATGATAATTTTAAAATGTCAACATACTTCAGCCTAGTCTCTTTGCAATAAGTAACCCAAGTGCACATTAAAACTTCACCATATAAATTTGCATGCTATGTTTTTCTTGAGACTTAAATGTCTTTTGGCTGATTCCTTGTAAAGACGACAAACTTTGTGTATGTTATAAAATTAACAAGTGGCCACCCAGTCGCTGCAAGGTTTCTCAAAAGAAACAATATTTCCACAATCTTACCTTTGCCAACGAACTATGACCAAACGAGCCTTTTTAAAGAGAGAACAATGAAGCCTTTGATTGTGCATATGGACTTTAGATTCTTCATAGAGCTAAATGGATACATAATATTACCTGCAGCACTACTATGTTGATTTGGAATATAAATTAGGACTATGCATTCTTCATTTGCCCAAGAGATAATTAACTTTAGTTTTATGGCTCACTTTACTGTTGTGCATCGAAAGAAGCATTTTGATACTACTATACAAAATATAGGATTTCAATGGAGCGCAAACATAAAGAAATGTAACTGATATGCAACAAACATTGTAATCTCAGTTACCACAATCCCATTTGTTGGGCTTGAGTGACGCATGAACAATGCCAAATTAAGTTTCAATCAGCATAAACATTTGATACAAGACCGAAACCATGTCTAAATTAAGTTTCATTAGCATTTTTAGCGGAAGTTTCAGTACCATTTGAAAGCCCTATTCTCAATAGTTTAAGTACTCATCTAAAATATTGTTCTTGTCCATACCTTGAAACAAAGAATGCCTACTTACAAATATTAAAGAACCTGCTCCAGTATATTATCAACCATTAGCTTCTTTGCATCTTTGGGATCAGTTAAAAGTTAGTCCCTTTGCTATAGATCATAAAAAACCAGCTAGGGGGCCACCTAAGTTTTAGCACGTGACAAAGTTACAATTGTGGCATTTCTTTCAGTTTTTCTTTTGGCGCCATCATCAACACAAAACAATTGAGTTGTTTCACAAATTGAGGTCTGTGAAGTAACCAGATATGAAAATAGTTTTAATACGAGGGAAAAGTGGAGAGAAAGCTAAACAATTTGAAACCTATGAATTTATGTTTACCTTTGCAATGCCATTCAACTTTCAAATGAAGAAATCACACTTCAGTATTGATATGACATTTTCCTATGAAATGAAATGGTCTAATTAAAATGAGTTTCAGAGAAGAAACATGAGGTCTCGATCTCATGGAAGTTTTCTCTGGTCTCTTGGGAACTTCTCTGTCCTAACACCTGCGGAGTTCTTATAGAACTTCCTAGATGAACAATATTGAAAATTCATGTACGTACTTCACTTTCCTGTATCATTGCACAAGGCATGGCACTATAGTTCCTGCATTTTCCCTAAACTCTGGTTTTCAATTCATGCATTTCAGAGGAGGCCTTGAGCAGTATCAGGCGTGCTACATATATCTTCAGTAGCCTTGTTGTGGCTTCTCCCCTAAAACCTTCACTCGAAGGGTACGTCCCTCCAGAATCTGCAGAGATTCAAAGTGAAAATCAGATTTTCTTTTAGCTGACACTGAAACCAACCAGTTGTTACACTTACCTGCTTGTTGAGAGAATTTATCGCGCAGTAGGATTGCTCCTCTGTCGTCATTGTGACAAACAAAATCCCCTTGAATGCCTGGCCCCTCCTCTGCACTCATAGTAAACTACTCTAGCATCAACTACTTTGTCGTGCGTGCTGAACAGCTTCTCCAACCACGAGTCGTCCACTTGCCACGGCAGATTGCACACCAAGATTTCGAATGGACACCCAGATTGACGGGGAGTTGTGATATATACCGTCAGAGGTCTGACACTGCCATATATCACCTTTAATGTCCACATGAAAAGTTAATCAGCGAAGCCTAAAGCATAAGGTTTCCACAGCCTGCCTTTAGCATATAAAACAAACATTTCCAAAAGCTACCAAAAATGAAACAGATTAAAGAACATTCAGGTGCACGTACTTCATACCACCCATGAATGAATAAGCTATTGAACAGGGTTAACACTTGACAGAATGAAGGGACCAATTAACTTGGCTCGTATTAAAGTATATACAAGCCCCCATGAAGCTACAGAAAGTACTCACATATACATGGTACGTTCTAACAGCCTTCTCAGCCTCCTCAACAGTAATCATGGTAACATACCCAAATCCACGGCTCTGGCCCGTTTTGTCATCGTAAATGACCTGCACAATCTGCATTTTAGAACATGGAGAGAAAAAAAATATATATACATATATACATCCTGCTAGCTGCATCTCAGCAGTACTGATGGCATTCTAAAAAAACAGTACTGATGAAACAGATTGCCAAACAAACAGTCCATTCTTGTCGATGATGGATTTGGGCCATATTTGTCATATATCATAGAAAGAACAAGGATGATGAAGAGCTGAAAAGGCTAACCTCCGAGAACACCACGACTCCAGCATGGTCAAAGCTCAGTGTGAGGGACTCGTCGTCAATGTGGTAGGGTAGGTTTCCCACATACACTGTGGACCCCTCTGATCCATATTCTGTTGGTGTGTCCTTCCCATAATCTTCATACTGGTCCGGCTCTGGCTCCGGCAGGTAGTTGCTGGTATTGGTCGGGTAAGTAATTTGAGTTGTGTGAGCATTGCCTCTTTTAGCCATTGTCGCAGTGTAAACTTTTGGTGCACTTACAGTTGGTTCTACTGGGTGAGTAATTTGTGCTTTCTGAGAGTTGTTTGAACCTCTTCCTGGCCTTGCAGTTCTAACCGAAGTATGCATTTGCTGGTTTTGGTTCACAACATTCTGAAGAGGATTCTGATTGCCAAGAGAAAGGCGGTCGACTGACGCCATTGCTGGGTACATGGCATTTTCCTTTTCTGGATGAGATGCTCGTAGCCATTTGCACTTGAACGCAAGCCTTAATGTTTTCCACTTAGTTTCCTTATCAGTAGCATGACAATGATCATCAACCGAGAGATTGCAGGTTATGTATATCACACCAAAAAGAGCGCGAGATTGTTCTGCATCCGGTTGTGCTCGGTACCTCGGTGATCTGGTTGCCGCCGAGCACATACCTCTCCTCCTCCTCCTTGACCTCCCGACCCACGCACCCCCGTACCTTTCCTCTTCATTGACATATGTCGCCGCCTCTACTGCCATGACATTTGACCTCCCGACCCACGCACCCCCGGTACTTTTATCAGAAGGTTTTGATTCTGATGTTCTTCTATAGCCTAGGTGTTGGTTCATTTGCAGATGTTATTTATGGTTTTATATTCCCATCTGTTAGGTAGGAGACGTATGCTACATAAGAAATTCCAAAGGTCTCACCAACTAATAGCAAGAACCAGTACCATTGACTCATCGATGGTAAAAAGTTGGATATTAACAGCATATGCAAACTTATCTGGTTTCTTTTCACACACACACACACACATCTGGAGGTAATAGTTTTGAAATGGCAGAAACACAGCGAATGGATCTAAATAAACATTACTATGGCTATTGCCTAAAGAGCTGGGTGGCGGCAGCATTTGACCAAAGATGAATAAGTGTTAGGAAGAATTACGTCGCCATCCACAAGATTTAAGCCGATGGTGTCTACGACGGCCTGATGTGGTGAGGAGCGACATGTAGAATCGAACTATTGAATCCCTTGATTGCTAGGACATGAGCACAAAGTATAATAAACCAAATAACACTTGTGGTGTTAAAAAAATCCTCAAAGATACTCAAGGGAAGCTTGCTATATTAAGGGAGAACCAATATAGGAAAAAAATTCAAAGAATTACCAAAAGAAACAACCAGTAATATGAAACAACAACAAACGCTATATTCGAAAAACTAAGAGTTGTCGAAAAACTAAGAGTTGTCACATCATCAAGTACATCTCACCTAAGATAACAGAAGAGGTGCAGCCTCACCGTTGAACAATCATACAAAGGGTCAGGAGTACACATCTGGAATTTCTCTTTTGTTAACATGTACAATATTTCAATGATTTAACCCGACATGTCTTATTTTGCTCTCATGTAAACAGAAGGGAGAAACATTCATGTATATACAGAACTGGAGATACGAACTGAACTGGAGCTAGCAAGGAAATCTTACTTTTAAAGTGGATGGCCTATTTATCAGAAGAGAAGGGCATCTATGCAGAACTGATAGGAATATTTAACCAGTTTTAATGTAAAATATGAGCTTTGATTGTCGAAAAAACAGTGTAACAAATAAGGAACAGTAGGACTGGGACACGTTTGTTAATTTGCCATGTATGATTTCACGTTGTTTGTCACTAACTAAATCTGATCTTCACTCTTATGTTTTTTGGGACTGCTCTTCACTGACAAAGGTTAATATGCATACCACTAAGCAAACTTGACTTCACTTAATAAACCTAAATTGGCAACATCTGAGCATGTCAGAAAAGTGAGAGTACTTCCATGAGAAGTTATTTTTCTCCTTCTCACTTAAGAAACTTACATTGGCATCATCAACATCTCACTATAGTAGACAAAAATAATCTAGTCAAGGTACCTAATCAGATAATCAAGTTCTCCTATGTCCTGAAGACTTAGGACAAAGATTAGAAACGGAAGATAATTGAGAGTTGGTGGGTATTTACTTGTTCAACCTGCATGCCAAAGGGAATGTAGAGGTCAATAATACTTTCTGAGATATCGATCGGTCCACCAAAAATTTCTGCAGCACCTTGAATAGTTGTCTCCTCGTTCAGGGGACAATGCATATCCATAAACTCCGCTCTGCATTTTTTCCTAAACAATGTTTTGCCTGAACATCATATGTCATACGCCTTGTTAGCACAACAATTTGGTTTTTTATATGCAGAGCAATGTAAACAGAAACTAACCTTAGTGAACTAAAGGTCATTTTCTAAATTTAAAAGCCAAACTATTAGTTATATCCATGCTACTAAAAGAGCCAACCAGACAATCAACTATTGCATTAATAGTAGTACATTTCCAAGGTATGTCCAAGCTTCAGAGAGGTACGTATCCAAAGACATTGCCTGATAAGAGAATGCTGCTGACCCAATCTTACGCAGAAGTTCTTATTAATTGGTTAACAAATCAAACCACCTTGAAGCCCCCTGTTGTTAAAAAAAATAGTAGAAACATAAGATCTATATCCTGAGGCCAAGGTATGAGTGTGATCGGACAGAAGATGTATTGCATCTGCTTCTAGGTTAATTTGTCACAGCCTAACAAGTTCATACTGGTAAATGGTTTATCAGTTAATATAAAAAGTGATTTAGCATCTCTTCTTCTGTAATTTTTGACCTACAACCATATAATTTTACCCAGTACTTCTCTTTGCAGACATGAACAAGTGACAAAGATAGTATGTTCCACTCAACATGAGATCATCATGGGACATTATAATTTATAATTCAAAATGGTGCCTGTTTAAGGTAGTCATACTGAATCCAGATATGCAATTTTATTTAATTTATGCATTGACCCAAAACTGGTAGAAATTTTCATTTCATTTGATAGCTTGGTGATTGGTGAAATGGTAAGTTTCAACCCGACCATTATAACTTCACTGTTATGACCCTTTTACAACCTACATAAAAATGCTTCATCTTAACAATGTTCTGAAACGACCATCACTTGATGGCACTACCGAAATATAACTTCTGAATCTGGAACCCTTTGCATTATTCTAACATGACTGAAACTAATTAGTCTAAATGACACTTGTGTTTGACACAATCGCACCCACTATAAACTTCCCAACTGCCGCAGGAGAATCTCCCGTGAATCAGGGCGCCTTAACGTTCCTCTTGATGAGTGATGTTGATGCCGAAGAAGCCGACTCCGAGCTAGGGAAACATAGCACACGAGCCAGCCATGGTGCTCTTCTGTCTTCTCAGGTAAGGACACTCTACCTGCAGTCGAACTGTCGAGTATAACAAGTGCTTCAGGTTCCAGCTCCAGAAGTTGTATCGCAGAATTGTGCACCTCAGCACCTGGGACTGGGAGGCAGCGTTGCTGATTGCTGATTGCTATTGACCCGCGTTGCTTGTTCCTCCTTCCGCATGCTGCAGATCAAGACTGTACAAAGGGCTGGAGGCGTCGCCGACGGCTTGGCGCTGCCGAGCGTCTTGAAGGCATGTTCATGCGAGGAGGGCCCGTGCCTCGGCGCGCAGCTCCATGCGTGCGCGTGCAAGGCTGGGTCTGACGCGGAGACGGCTGCCTGCAGCGTCCTCATCACCATGTACCTAAAACGCGGAGGAGGGATGCGCTCAGCTGTCGCAGCCTTCGACGGCATCTCGGAGCCAAACATGATCATCTGGACGGCGTTGATGGCCGGGCTGGCATAGAATGGCCTCGCCGCGGAGGTGGTGGGCTTCTACAGAGAAATGGCGAAGAACGGAGGAAGGGAGAAACATGTTCATGTGCTTCAAGCTCCACACAAATTCTGAATAAAATCAGATCTCACACAACTGAGAAATAAAGGGAGGTCAATATTTTCACCTTGGCTTGAACAGTCAAACTGGTCGCCGTGACGCCGCCCATGTAGAGAAGCACATTTGAACAGTGAGGGGTGTCTTCACCTCGCGCTTGAATCGATATGGCCATGTGGGCACCAATTGGGGCAGAAAAGCACCGGCGTGCCGACGGCGCCCGCCCAGTCACCTCCCGCGCCGGCCACGCCCGCGCCCACCGCCACCCCCCTCACTCCCGCGCCCGCTAAGCCGCCACCCGCAGTCGCGCCGGTCAAGCCGCCTCCGGTTGTCGCGCCCGTGTCCGCGCCGCCGCCCGTCGTGACGCCTCCTCCCGTGTCACCACCGCCCGTGAAGGCGCCTCCTCCCGTGACGCCACCACCAGTCACCGCGCCTCCGCCCACGACGACGCCCCCGCCGGTGGCCGCACCCGGCCGAGGCGCCCGCGGTGCTCCCTCCCATGGCGGTCAGTCGGTCGGTCGGCATGGCCGGCGGCTAGGGTTCCCGTCGGGAGGAGAGATGGAGGATCTAACCGTGGGCTTGGGGGAGACCACGGAGGCCGAGAGGAGGGGATCGTGAGAGCGTGGGGGAGGCAGGTGCGTTCGTGGGTCGCGTCTCTTTTTTTTTTGCCTTTTGACGGGTCGGATGGACGTGGGTGGACTTCTCTTCTCTGTAACGATAGAAGGGGATTCCTGCTGGTCGAACCATCACGACGACGGCAGATCCCCTTTAATAGTAGAGATTCTTTAAAGTAGGTTACAACCTAGGACGCTATGCCACCCATGATGTCTTAATGAAAGTCAATCTTTGGATCCAAGATATAAGATTATGAAAATCATATCTGGCTGACGTCCGCTAGGAGAGGGATGGCAAACAAACCCCTTTTACTGATAGTTTTAGTTCTGAAACGAGATTAAGCACTGACAGTTTTAAACAAAAAATTGCCTTCTTTGATAGAAACTGCCATGTCGCTCTGAATTAACTGCCATCCCTCACAACTAAAACTGCCAGCGAAATGGTACGCAAATGCCACCCCTGCTGGTGAACGTTCCCCAGCTAATGGGGTCCTAAGATCAATCATATAAGTACATAATGAATTGGCTAATACTACTACTCCCTCCGTTCCTAAATATAAGTCTTTTTAGATATTTCACTAGGGGACTACATACGGAACAAAATGATTGAATCTACACTCTAATGTATGTCTATATACATCCGTATGTAGTTTTTTAATAGAAACTCTTAAAAGACTTATATTTAGGAATGGAGGGAGTATATGGTATGAATTCTTCCCTCTCCAGTACAAGTTGCGTTTTGCAAAGTGTTCGCAGGCATACAACTCAATAAGCTACTACATGCCAACCAGCTCGCCATTGCACTGTAAATAGTACAAATCACAAAGTGCAAGGTACCTCATAAGGGAAGATTGATGGAGACAACTCATCAAGTCTAAGTTGAAGATATCATGTTCCACTTGATATTGATCATCCACAATGTCCATACGGTGCCCTTTTTTGCACCAACAAACACATAACAATCTGTTCACCGTTGCAAATCAACCTCCATACTGGACTTGTCTGTGTCACTGCTTGTAGGCGTAGAAACCGAGGATTTCCGAGCTCTCTGGGGAGGCCTGCTTGTCCCAGGGTTTTTGGGTTCACCCTTACGCTTTCCTCCAAGGACAAGGAACCCCGAGGCAAGTGCTTCCAAAGCTTTTGCTGTCGGAGATCTGTTCCTGGTTCCGTACCTCAGAGAATTCACCTGTAAAGCCAGATCAGGTTGCAGGCCAGCAGGTTGTCCTGTTGCCTCTGAAACATCATGGACACAATCAATGTTTGAAACGGCAAGGCCTTCCTCAGCCTTGATGTAACCATCATCGTCTGATGAAGCGACACATACCCTTGTGCTTGTCTTCGGTTTAACCAAACTAGTAATCTGCGCCCCTTCTTTGGCAACTTTTGACTTAGCGTTTCTGATCGTTGAACGAACTTTAGGCACCACCTTAACCTGGCACTCAGATGACTTATCCACATTTAAGCTGGACACATTGATCTTCTCATTTGATCTGTCATTGGTAAAAGAGTTTGATGCAACCGTTATCTGCTCGCATGGCTTCTCCTTCGTGGAATACCTGGCAATTATTTTAGTCTGAAAATTGTCACTGACATCAACTGCAGTTGGTTTCGGTGAAGTCCACAGCGGCTTGATTTTCTTTCTCTCTAAACCATGTCCTTTGGAGAAAGAAAAGCTGCGCTGACTGGTCTGATCATTGCTACAGCTGGATAAGCTTCTGTGATTTGACACTGGGGTTAAATACTCGCGCCTCTCAGTTTTTGTTTTCGGACCAAAGACGCATGTCAAATCAATTTTGTTAATACTGTCATTAGAAGAATGGCCATTGACTGGAAAACTCGAGGATGGTGCAGCCAACATGTTTTGCAATGAATTGACTTGGTTTTCTTTGCCTGCATGGCATACTGAAATCATTTCAGCGTCATTCATATCAGCTGTGACTCGTCGACAATCTGCCTGGTCGTCTGATGATTGATCTTCCGCATCTTGCTCCTCTGACGAACTGCCACTCACAGTATTACAAGAATGACGTGAAGGACCAAAACGGACATTTACATCAGGTGGTAATTTCCTCAGCTCTCTGACTCTGGAGGGCTCTTCCCCTTGGACCAAGGTAGTATCTATAATTGTGAACTTTGTAAGCTCCTGATATCCATCAAAAGGACCATCTCGGTTCAGACTCATGTCTGTAGCATATCCACACTGCTCAGCAGTAACACCATTGTCCACTCCGCCAACTTCTACCTCAAGAAGAACAGGATCCGCCACAACTTGTTTAAGGATATCGCTGATAGAATCAAAATAATGAGTGCCTTCAGTAAGCTTCCTTCTTGAGAATTTTTTGATACCTGGCATAATAAACACAAGGCAATTCTTAGTTGTTCTCACATCTTTTGACTGCTCTGAACGCCACCCTCTTGCAAGCAAACGGGGCCAGACAGCTTCCCAGAAAAGATCATTAGATCTTGTCTTGCTTATTCTGAATCCGCCTGTTAAGAACTTGATTATATCTTCAGAAGCAAGCAAGGAACAATCTTTGCCTGTAGGCATGTCAGGATGAACAGAAGGAGCTTGGTTTGGTTTAGATCGGTCCAGAACAAATCCAGTCAAATCATGTTTCCCTTTACCAATTGCAACAGCCTCCACAAAAGCTTCTGTTCCAACAGAGGATTTTATCGCAAAGACAAGATCCTCTAAAGATGTTTGTCCGGCGTTGAAAGATTTGAGAATCTGCAACAGGCGAAAGCAATACAATTCCCGGTAAAAACAAAGCAATATAATTCATATGGAAATGGGTGATAGAAGAATAGAATATATTTTTTGGCTCTGGATCAACACTCGTTTATTTGTCCTGGGAATAATGGACTAAACAATACCAAGTACATTTAATTAAAGCTACAGAAATAAGAAGAAATCAGGAGACAGCCAAATGCAGTGCACCTGCAATGGCTTTGGTTTTCAGGTTTCAGGTTAGTATTCGTAACTGAAAATCTATATAAACTGCACCAGAGTAGTCAGATATGCTCATATACAAGTGAAGTGGAGCACTAAACAAACTCAGCTGCCTGAACTATGGAGATTTGGAGTAGTATAAAATGAAGAAAAATCAAGATCGAACGTACTGTTTTGAACAATGCAAGTGGAACGAAAAGCTCGAACTCGAGAGAATCTCGAAAAGAAAAGTTCTTAATACTTGACAGCACGGCCAGTTAAACTGGGGAAAACAGAATTGATGCCTTCAATGGATTGGTTCCCCACTTCCCTTCGAAGACATACATGCAATCACATGTATAAAGAATGATCATATGTGCAGCACCAGCAAGAACTCTTTGACATCAACAGAGAGAAAAAAGAAAAATACAGCCGGAAGAACAGTGACAAAGATAAGTGAGAGAAAAATATCAATAGTGCCCATCAAATTTAGAAAATTGAGTAGTACATATCAGTTGGACTTTACACAAAGCATTCCTTCGGACAATTCAAGTTATAAAGACAAATGAGAAAAGAAATCTAGCCATAGAAGGACACGGTGAATGCTAGAATGTACACCAAAAAAGTGTTGGCGCCACCTCCTCGCAGCGTCGCTTCTTCTTCTTCCTCGAGCTTCCTCACACAACTCTCTTGTGGTTTCTCTCAAGAACACAAGGACACACACAGGGACAGAACACACACACACACACACTTCACCAAGGAGAGGAAAGGCTTTGCTTCTTCTCCAGGTGAGAACACATGTGCTACATGGTTTTTCCTTCAGCCCTCACAGCCTCATTTCATTATCAAATGCAACACCTATATATACATGCAGCTCGGCAGCTTAGCTGATCCGCCACTTACGCCACTTACCACACGAAGTGCTCCACCCTCCACTACTCAACAAACTAACCGAGACACGCAGGTGATGGCATCCACTCCTATCCATGCGCAACTAACGCACGGCCAAGAGCCACCGGCTTGGACTAATTCCATGCAGACTACACGGACTCATCCACGCACCAACTAATTTCACCGAGTCACCTGACTAGCTAGTACCCGTACTGGACGTTAGCTCCAACTAATCCGTCCAGCCAGCTGGTCTTGCTTCAGCCGTCCACGCATTTTGTCGCTTCACATGTCTATGCCGCATCGCAGAGCACAGTGGCATCACGTCGTCATCAGCATCTTACCATGCTCGCCGTATCGCACGGCAGCCCAGCATCTCGCCGTCTCCACACGCCTCTGCTGAAACTTCATCGGACTAGCTACTCTCTAATCTATTCAACATGCATAACGAAACAAGACTAGGTATGCAGATACATGAATCAAGATTAAAGCTAACAATTTCCCCCTTAATCTTGATTCTCTCATGTCCGACGCGGATCACCCGCAACCACTTGACGAAGCCATCGCATCGCCGCAGACCACCGCGCTTCATCATGTCATGGACGACTCCATCGCAGCGCCGGTCACCACACCGTCTTCGTATAGCAGTGTCGCACCGCCTCACCTTGTAACGGCATCTCATCGTCATTGTAGCAGCATCGTGCCGCCATCTCCTCTTGCGGCATCGCACCGCAGCCACATGTTTCCGTGGCGTCACACTGCCAAACACCTCCTTGTCGTGGACGACGCCGTCACAGCGCGAACCACCCGCCATGGACCATCTTGCCATGGATGGCGCCATCACAGCACCGGTCACCACGGCGTCGTGCCGCACGTAGCGGCCTCCTCTTGACGTGGGCCATGCCTTGGCGACGCCGCTCACCACGCCATCATCATCTTGCGGCATCACACCGCAACCGACCACCAGCGGCATCGCGTCGCCGACGGCCTCCACCTCACGCCGACGTCCTGCACCTCACATTGAGTCCGTCGCGCCGCCACCGCCTCGGATCGACAAGGCTCTGATACCAATTGTTGGCGCCACCTCCTCGCAACGCCGCTTCTTCTTCTTTCTCGAGCTGCCAGACACAACTCTCTAGTGGTTTCTCTCAAGAACACAAGGACATACATAAGGACAGAACACACACACACACTTCACCAAGGAGAGGAAAGGCCTTGCTTCTTCTCCCGGTGAGAACACATGTGCTACATGATTTTTCCTTCAGCCCTCACAGCCTCATTTCATTATCAAATGCAACACCCATATATACATGCAGCTCAGCAGCTAGCCGATCCTCCACTTACGCCACTTACCACACGAAGTGCTCCACTACTCAACAAACTAACGAGACATGCAGGTGATGGCATCCACTCCTATCCATGCACAACTAACACACCGCCAAGGGCCACCGGCTTGGACTAATTCCATGCAGACTACACTGACTCATCCACGCACCAACTTCACCGAGTCACCGGACTAGCTAGTACCCGTACTGAACATTAGCTCCAACTAATCCGTCCAGCCAGCAGGTCTTGCTTCAGCCGTCCTTGCATTTTGTCGCTTCACATGTCTATGCCGCATCGCACAGCACAGCGGCTTCACGCTGTCATCGGCATCTCACCATGCTCGCCGTATCGCACGGCAGCCCAGCATCTCGCCGTCTCCACACGCCTCCGCTGAAACTTCATCGGACTAGCTACTCTCTAATCTATTCAACATGCATAACGAAACAAGACTAAGTATGCAGATACATGAATCAAGATTAAAGCTAACACTGAGGGTCAGCCTGACAAAACTCAGCTGATCATGGGAATAATTTATTGAGCTCTTTCACTAATTAACCAGCGAACCAAAACTAAAGGCAAAAGAGATCAAAATTATTTGTATGGCCTACATTTACAACGTACCTCGACCAATGAATCATGAACTTCTGCGAGGATTATAGATTTCAAACGAGATATAATTTCTTGTTGTCGCCAACTTGTAAAGATGTGTTCCCCAAGAATGCATCTTGCAGTTCTTGCTTTTCTGCAGTCCGACCATCTTTTATAAGCATTTCTTCTGTAGAACATTCCATAGTAGTATGAGAGCACATCCCCAACAGTCTTATTACCAAGAAACCTGCTCAACATGCTTAGATTTTTGCCAAAAATGTAGAGCCCGAGAAGAAAACATTCTGCCTTAGTACCACTCCAAAGCGAACTGGACAAACCAGGCAGTGGAGTAAATTGCTCGATTTCCCCTTGCTGGGTCAACGGCTTATTGGTAAAACTGGGACCTTCTTGAGTAGAGAGTGGATCCAAGTTCTCATCATGTGCTTGATTGATGCAAGATTCTATCTGATCAACAGGCAGCACTGAATGTCGATCCTGGTATGTTGAATCATGGGCACTTGTATTATTTCTGATTGGGTAAATTGAGGTCACCTGAATATCCTCGCCTTGGTCGCTAGCTCTTGCTTCAGTTTCTGAAGAATGCTGCCTTCGCAAATCGTCCTCCTTATGGAGTTCACTTGGTACCCACATGATTGGTATAGCTAATCCAATCATACCAGGGTGATCATAACCAAGTAGGATGCTTTCTGGTGTGCTGGTCATGAGGCGATGGCACTCAACCTCTGTGGACAGATTGGGGATTTCTGCCTGGTGCTCACTTCCAATGCGTGGACATACAGGTGCTTTGTCATATATCACATCTGAAGCAATAGAAGCTTCTAAAGATGGTTGGTTTTCACCATTGTCTTTGAGTTCAAGTGACTCCATCTACCAAAATCAGAAGAAGAAATGTAATTTGTTGAGATAGATCACATATTTAAATTAATTAAGAAAACATGTATATAATCAACATTAGTAACTACAATTGTTTGTTTTAAAGTATATGAGCCAGAAGGGTACGTCGTTAACAAATCTCATTCAGGACATTGGTGAGAGAAAACAGCTATTCAAAAGAAATTCAACACATATTTTTTTGAGGCCTGGATACTTCTCTTAGAGTTCTTATATACTACTAGCAATAATCCTGTGATGCATCACTATAGGTATTGAGCAAAACTAGTTTATAACATACCGGATGAGCAACTCTGGTGGAAATATGTAACCCACGTCCAGAGTTCTAGTTGGCCCCATAAGTAACCCACATTCATCAAATCTACCTCACACAAGACTGAGGACATAATGGTTTCACAAAAGGGGTTGAGTTTTGAAAGGTAGACAAAGTAATTTGTAAAACGCTTGTTCACGGCACGCTTCCAGCGATTATATTAAAGATAAAATGCAATTGCAAGCAGGACAACATGGACCCTCAAACTGAGACCTGACCTTCCAAGGTCCTAAAGTCAACAAAGCCTAGTGTGCAAGTGAATTACACGGGCCAAGAAAAAGGTGTAAACACCAAGTTGGAAGCAAATAAAGGCAATGCATATCATATTGTATAACCACTGCTGAGGAGGGGGCATCTGCTTGTACATCACTCACAATTGTAGAATGCTCCAAAAAATAAGCAAAACTGCAGTCGTGGCAGAATGAACCACCTAATATCAAGTAGCACTACCAATTACTTATCGGGCGTCAAGCAGAGAACAATGACAACAATCTACCGTCAACCTAGGCAGTGCGTAATCTCAATCGCTCGCCACAGGCTTACAGCACCCAAATCTGGGCCATCATGGCGAGCAAATCCGTACTTCCAAGACCACGACACGCACCATTGCGTTCTTCAAATCTCATGCCCAGAACCAACACACCCAGCCACCCCAGCAAACTCGTGGGGCACCTCCCACACAGCGCCGGAAGCAAAGCCACGGGCATCCCCCGGCATGGAGCACCGAAGCGGAGAACCCCGGGCCGCGCTAACCAAATCCAGGACAGAGCCTGCTCTCCAACGAGGCGCGCGCGCACGGACGCACGCTAAGCAAACCTAAAAATCTGCGCGATCACGGAAGGGAAGCGCCCACGGCCAAAGCAACGAGGACGCGAGACGCGCCACCAAAACGGCATCATCCTAAGCAGAGAAGAAATGTAAGATTGGAGGAGAAGCGAGGAAAACCTTAGTCTCCATGCAGGCGAGGCTCCGGCGCCGCGCTCGTGGCGAAGCCTTCGTTGCTCCGAGCAAGCGGGCCCTCCGATTCTCTTGTCGCGCCCGAGAAACGGACGACGCCGGCCAGACAAACAACAGTATCTGCAGGTCCCACGGGAAGAGCCGCTTCGGGATTGAGCGGCGCTTGCGGGAGCCGAGCGCGCGACAAGCAGAGAGCAGCTGCACGCCGCAGGGAGTAGAGTGCGGTAAGGGCCTGGCGTCTCGGCGCGGTGGTGGTTCCGAGAGGAGGCAGAGACGGGGAGAGAGAGGCGAGGCGAGGCGAGGCGAGCTTTAAAGACACGAACAACGGCGACAGAGACACAGAGATTGGTGCTGTGGGCGGACTGGGATCAGGTGACGTGCCTACAGCATGTCACCCTGCAACATGCGCCCTCCCATCCGCCTTTCAATCTTCATCCAACGTCCCACAGCGATCCTAGGTCAAAATATACTTACAGACAATAAAAAAAATACAGCTTGGATGAAATTGCTCCCGCTGCAGCCCGAGTCGCCGCGGACTGGTGGTCGCGCCGCTGCAGCCCGAGTCGCCGCGGACTGGTGGTCGCGCTCGCGTCGCCCCCGCCTCCGTCGAGCGCCCGCAGGGTCGCGTCGGCGCCGCCTCCGTCGAGCGCCCGCAGGGTCGCGTCGCCCCCGCCTCCGTCAAGCCGCCCGCAGGGTCGCCGCGCCTGATTCGCCGCCCGCAGGGTCGCGTCGGCCCCGCCTCCGTCGAGCGCCCGCAGGGTCGCGTCGCCCCCGCCTCCGTCGAGCGCCCACAGGGTCGCCGCGCCTGATTCGCCGCTCTGCTGAACCGCCGCAAGGTCGCGCCGCCGCTCGAGTCACCGTTCCGTCGAGCCCCCGTAGGGTCGTGTCGTCGCCCGAGTCGCCGCTCCGTCGAGCCCCCGCACGGTCGAAACGCCGCCCCTGACGCCGCTCCGCCGAGCTGCCCAGGTCGCCTCTCCTCTTCCTTGCACATCAGTATGGATTTAATTAGCATATGGGTTCAGTTAGCATGTATGGTTCATTTAGCTTGTTTGGGTTGCAAACATCGCTTACCTGCTATTATTTTGATGTCAAAAGCAGGTCCTTGCTGTGGTTGATGGGCAGAGTGTAACTCCAGCTAAGATACCCCTGTTTTCATTTGACAGAGTTGAATGTTGTGCAATGCCAGAAATTGGAAAGAGGACACCCAAAGTAGGTATGAGGTTCAGAGATTCGGAAGAGGCTTGGGAGTTTTGGGTAGATTATGGGGGTCACATCGGCTTTGATGTGAGGAAAAGATCCACAATCAAAAGCAAATGTGATGGTGTGATTACTTCACGCTGGTTTGTTTGTTCAAATGAAGGCCATCGAAGGAAAAACCAAACAGATCATAAGCCAAAGCGTATTAGAGCTGAAACAAGAACCAATTGTAAGGCTCATGTGATTGTTACATATGATCGAGTTGCCAACAATTTTGAAGTCACCGAAGTCGTTTTGGAGCACAATCATCGCCTTCAATTGCCACAAACCCGCCACTTGTTAGCATCACAAAGGAAGATTTCAGAAGTGCAAGCTTTCGAGATAGAAACAGCCGATGATTCTGGAATTATGCCAAAAGCTTCACATGAGTATGCTTGTCGTCTAGTTGGTGGTCCTAACAACCTTAGTTACACTTGTCGTGACCAAAAGAACCATTTGCGAAGCAAGCGGCAGCGGGAGTTGGCTTATGGACAGGCTGGAAGTATGTTGAATTATTTTCGTGACAAGCAGGCTGAGAATGCAGCATTCAAATACCATTTGCAGTTGGATAGTGAGGAGCATATAGCCAACATATTCTGGATTGATGCTAAAATGCTACTTGACTATGCACACTTTGGCGATGTTGTCACATTTGACACTACATTTGGCACAAACAAAGAGTATAGGCCATTTGGTATTTTTCTTGGGCTGAACCAGTTCAGAAAAACAACCATTTTTGGTGCTGCATTGATGTTCGATGAAACACGTGACTCCTTTATATGGCTTTTTGAGACTTTTCTAGCCGCACATAATGGAAGGCAACCTAGAACTATCTATACAGATCAAGATGCTGCAATGGGAAAAGCCATAGAAAAGGTCTTCACAGAATCATATCATGGATTGTGCACCTTTCATATAATGCAAAATGCTGTCAAACACTTAACTTCTGTGAAGGGCAAAGAAAATGATGAAGTGGAAGAGAGAGATGAAGTGGAGGATGAAGAAAAAGAGCCTCATATTCTCACAGATTTTGGTGCTTGTATGTATGGCTATGAAGACAAGGTAGCATTTGACAAAGCGTTTGCCAACATGAGGCTCAAAGTGCATAAGCAAACTTGGTTAGATAGTATCTACAAGGTGAAAGAAAAATGGGCTGAATGTTATATGAGAGATGTCTTTAGCTTGGGAGTGAGAAGTACACAATTAAGTGAGAGCTTCAACAATGCATTGAAAAATCATTTGAAATCAGATTTTCATATTCTTCGATTCTTGATGCATTTTGAGAGGACAGTGGCAGTAAAAAGAAGAGTTGAATTAGAATCTGAATTTGATGCAATAAAGAATATACCAATAATTAAGATGAAGACTCCTATGTTGGTGGAAGCAAGCGAGCTATACACTCCGATTATTTTTGAGGCTTTCCAAGGTGAGTATGAAAGATCAACGGCTGCATGTTGTAGAGTATTGGATGGAAATAACAGTTTTGTTGTTGCCATTGCGAGGTTGCATGGAGATTTACAGTTTGAGGAGGAGCGCATAGTGATAGGTGATCCTTTAACCAAAACGGTTTCATGTAGTTGTGGGATGTTCAATAGGACAGGAATCTTGTGTGCACATGGTCTAAAAGTGCTTGATTTGATGAACATAAAGACACTGTCGGCACATTATGTCTTGAAGAGGTGGACTAGAGAAGCTCGCAATGGAAGTATACAAGACAGAGAAGGAAGGAATGTGGTAGAAAATCCAAAAATGGAAGCTGAACTTCGATACAAGGATTTGTCTTATAAATTTCACAAAATGGCACAAAAAGCAGCCAACTCTCCACAATGTTGTATTCTATTGGATAATGCACTTGATTCCGTCGCTCCACATATACATGATTTACTCAATGCATCCACTAGTGTCATGAATGAACTATGTAAAGACAAAGAGAATGTCCAGCAAGTAGATGAGTTGCTTAGATCTGCACGGTTGAAGAAAAAAGAGGTTCAGTCAAAGAACTTAAGGAGAAAGAAAAGTTGGCTTGATAAGTTACTCAAGGGGAAGCACAGAGTAACTAAAGGACCAACAAAACATGGAGAAAAGGTATGTTAAAATTGATACATGATATGTTGTTATTGCTCATTTGTTAACTAACTACAATGATTTTTGTTCTCAGCCACAAAGGAAGAAGGATGGTGTGCAACAAAAGAAAAAAGATGATGTGCGGCCTCAAGTACAAGTGGAGAAGTATGACAACAACAAAGAAGTAAACGTGGTGCTTCAAGGGTGCAATAATATTATGAGTTTCACTCAGCTCTTGACGACAGACCATGATAATCTGTTCTAGCATGAAAGCTTCTTAGATAATATTTTGTACATGGTGGTGATGATGATGATTATCTGTTCTAGCATGGAACTTGTTAGATAGTATTTTGGACATGGTTAACTATAGTAGTATGGGGTTAACTATATTATTTTGTGGCCTAAGTGTACAAGTGAAATGGCCGTTTGGTGGAGAATTTGAATGTATCGAGCTTTTGAAGTACAAGCAAGTGGTACTTAATTTGTATTGGTAAATTACCGCTGTTTATGTTGCTATATGACTGCTGTTTGCATACAGTTTTTTTTTTGTATAACTAAGTTTGAAATTTAATTTATGCAAATTTGGTAAAAAAATATAGCTGCTGTTTATATTATATAATGACTGAAAAGTTGATGATTCTATTGAACCAACTTTGAAAACAGTAGTCTGATGTATTTTACATGTGTAGTTTATTGTCTGTAAGTATATTTTGCCTTGGATCGCTGTGGGACGTTGGATGAAGATTGAAGGGCGGATGGGAGGGCGCATGTTGCAGCGTGACATGCTGTAGGCATGTCACCTGATCCCAGTCCGCTGTGGGCAAGGTAAGACCAGCAAATTGCGGGCCGGGCCGGGCCGGGCCGGCAACGAGCAGTCCCGGTCTCTGGTTACGTGTGATCTCTTTTAGGGTGTGTTCGGTTTGAGGATCAAAAGACATGGAATGTCATGGTTCCATTTCGGATGCATGGGTTGGTTCCATTCTTGTGTTTGGTTGGACATAAAAAATGGCGTGGGTTGATTTTGTCCATGTGTTTGGTTTGGAAGGTAAAATGAGAAGAATCTCATTCCACTCACCTCTCCATATGAATAGTGAGATTACCTATAATGTGCTCATAACTTCAGGAGGAGGAGGGGCTGCTGCAGCTCGAGGAAGATGGGGTGGGTGCGGCGGGTCGGGCTGGGAGGAGGAGCTGCTGCACGTCGGCCTGGGAGGAGGAGCTGCTGCAGGTCGGGCTCGGGGAGGAGCTGTTGTAGGTCGGACGGGAGGACGAGTTGCTGCAGGTCGGACTGGGGGAGGAGCTGCTGCAGGTCGGACGGGAGGAGGAGGGGCTGCAAGGTCGGCCGGTTCCTTTTTTCTTTCCTCGCCTCCGGTGGTCCTCTTCCCGTCCGATGGCGGCAGAGCCAGATGCAGCGGTGACTTCTGTCGAGAGGTGCGCACAGGGTGAGAGCGGTAACGTGATCGTCCCTTTTTCTTTTTTTCTAGCGACCGAGAGAAGAATAACTGAGTGATTCCAAGGTTTCGACGGTATCAGTTGATGAAGCATCTGAAGGGTATATTCTGTCCATGAGGATCAGTCGGTTCTGGTTCATGAGCCAACTGAACACGAGAATCTTGACCAGGGACGGAACCAACCTGTCAGTTCCACCAAATCCTCAAACGGAACACATCCTTAGAATGTACTAGTACAAATGCCCGGCGTTGCATCGGGCGAAAAATAATAACATAAAAATCAATCACCACACACATAATCTGTTTCATTCACTTGAATACAGAAACCCATCTATCTCATAGTTATTCTTTTTTCTGTCGTCGGTGACGTAGGTCGTTCACTTTGTCGCACATGTGTAAACATAGTCAATCTTAAGGCGATAAACTCACCCACCGCAATGCCATTTAACCACACCGGCACAAGAAAACATTCATAACTTTAAAAATTAATTTTGTTGAGCTAGACCGTGAGGCTGCTCTTCCATGAATTGCTTCCTAATGTTCGTGATTGTTACGTACTGAAAATTTTCTCACAACCAATATTTGTTAATTTGGTACAATTTGTATAATATCAACCTTCAAATTTGGAGTACAGTAAATGAAAATAAGATGAAACATAATTATTTGCAACAGAAATCAAAATTGTTAACAAATCACCTAATGATATACACATTTCCATCTATAAATCTTCAAAACATATTACTACAAAAAAACATAGGTCCATTACGAACAAACTAAGATTTATCAGGAAACCACTCAGGAGGGTAGTACAATTTGTTCACATTGACAACACATTGTCCTACTTGCTCTTGAGAATTAAGAATGATACTAATGCAAAACTTAGCTTTTACATCCACATCATACATCTATGTACGCAGATGAAGCCAGTGGTAGTGATACAAATAAAAAAGTGGCTAATCAATCGGTGTGAAGTATGGCTCGAGCGCACCCCCACAAAACGGCCTCATCTTTCTTGGATATGGCAACAAGTTGATGATTGATTTCTACGAACTTCACGACAAACCCAAAAACTACATAGATGTTTCTTTAGTGGAATAAGAGACAAATCCGATCATGAGAAGATGCACTACTAAACTAAATCGATAAGCAAAGACAATTTGAGCTCATGCATTGCAATGAGAAAAACGACTGGGATGCAAAACCAACTCCATCATAGGGTTGAGTGCTCGGGGTGCGGAAGCAGCTCTACCATAGGGCTGAATGAATGCTCTTAGGGGAGGGCTATGGCAGCAGGGCATTTGAGCTAGTTGAGACCAGTGCGTGTGTTTCTACATTTTCCTGATGGCATGTTTGAATTTTCAATAGTAACTTATTGATATTTCTGGTGCAAGCAACAAATAAGCAGCTACAAGCGTACCAAATACATACATTGATCCACTACTAAATACATACTGGATTACAGTGCTAAAGTTTGTTTCTACTTATAGAGTTTACATTAGATGATACAAAGCACAACACTTGCCCTCAAGCAAGAGCATAGAGCATTAGTATTGGTGTGCATATGATTACATCTTTGTTACATGATAGAAAGCACAACATGTGCTCTCAAGCAAGAGCATAGAGTATTAGTACTGGTATGCATATAACACAATTACACGGCAAGGCAATGAACTTAAGCATTAGTAGTGGTCTGGATACTACACAATCACACAATGTAGTACTGCAAGCTAGCACAAGTGTATGTTTACGAACAGAATGCCAAACATATGCATCTTTGTCACGCATTTGTGCTAGTAAAGAGAGAAAAAGGGAAACTGAATTAGCTAACCCGAACATTGAAACATTGAAAATGAGAGGGAAAACTAAGACGAGTGTAAAAAAGGGGAAAACTAAGACACCTATCACCACCTCATTGATAACATTAATTATATCTGAGAAACCATAATATCTATCAGATCTCCAGAATATGCAGAGGACCCTCGTGCAGGAGCAAGGGAACACTCATAGTGGATTGAATGGATGGAGTATCTAGCTAGTAGGATCAAACAATTGATCCTTTGCTGATTGATTAATTAGGGAATTATCATTTTTCTGAACCTTGGTTGAATGGAAGTGCGGATGAATTAGTTAAGACACTCGGGGCCTCGGGGGAGCATATCCTAGTGAAGCGGGCGCAACCCTACTTGACCAGCAAGTGTCGTGTCTTCCCTATCCTGGACATTTAGCTAGGCAAGGAGTGCTCGCTCTCCGGCACGCACAGGTGACCGCTCTCGCGAGATGGAGCAACATGTGAGCGTGTTAGAGTGAATAGCATTGTACATAGGAGGTAATGAATAAGTTAATAGGATCCATAACAATTTCGAGGTACGAGTAGTTATGGCCTCAAAGATGCAGAAGCAAAATTGGTGGTACTTGGTTAGCTACTGTGGCCAGTTTGAGGGACGGTCTCAAATAGTGTTAGACACACGTTGTTTAGTCAAATAAATTCTATTAGCAGCTGCAGTACAAAGTCAACATATTTGCACAAATATTATATCATGAGCTGAAACCTGAATAAACTGAGTTAGCGGAACAATCCTATCATTTCATATGCATCAAAATTTAGACCGCTACTGACACAACATAAACAAAATTCAGTTCATCAACCTAATACTTGCAATCATTCTAATAGATGCAATCAAAACTTGGAGACCCCGAGTTACAGAGTCAACAAGCAGTGAACAAAATGAGATGGAACATGCATGGCATTATTTTTGGCCAGCAATGGTATATCTAGAAAGAGACAAAGAAACTAACAAAGAAGGTAAAGGTCACACCACAAATTCAAACTAAAAGTAAATCCACCCTTGCAAACATAGCAGACCTGTGAGAATAACATCTGCTGAAAGTGCATTCATATGTAAGGAAATGACTGTTTCAGAGAGATTATAAAATCTCAGGTGGTTGGGAACAAACCATGCTAGAAAAGATTGTATTAGTATTCATTGTTCTTTTGTTGGAAAGAACACATACCTATACCTTCCCACTCCAATCTAAAGCCATTAGACTAAAAATGCAATTGGTGCTGCTAAACTACTTGCTCGACCTTTTCTCACCCAGCGGAACTTAAAAGGTACACAGATAACTCAATGTAAAAAATCAAAGGACCCATTTTTTTCATTGAAAATCAATATTATTTATTAACAAGAGAGGACCAGATGCCAGGGAATATCAACTGCACCTTCTGAATGCTCCTACAATGTATTAACTAGTCAATTATGGCCATCTTCTGAAAAAGTTGTTACATTGTAGGTAGTGTTTTTATTTGTGTCAGGATTGATTTTATTTGCTCCTGATTTTTTGCCTTCTCCTGAATAGCATTCATGTAAACCTGCCACAAAACCAACGATCAATTCCTCAATTTGATGGATATAAGATGCAATACAGACATGTCTTGCTTATTTGGATATGAAAGAGAGGATCTGCCTACCATGTCCTGAGGAGCTGAGCGCATCAACATGTTCGTCTTGTTGTAGATCCAGCCGTCCTTGCCACTGAAGCTCATGGAGTTGAACCTACAGGCGCAGTCCTATCCTTAGCAAGGAAAAAAAACCTCAACGCATTCTGAACGAGAGGCCGATTCCAAAGCCATGAAGGCCATGAAATCACCTAGATCGAGATGCATCTCAAGATAGCTTAGGGAATCAAGAGCTAAGGGATAGGGCGATATACCTGAGCCATCCTGTCGACTGAATGAGTCAGCGGCCGCGCTGGATCCTGACTGGATCCGCCTCATGCCGACCTTCGCCGCTTCGCCGCCATTCCCCGCCTCTTGGAGCCCTTGTGTGCTCGCGCAGGAGGATCGGGGCTGCGTTGGCGGGGCGAATGCCCAACCCCGCCACCATAGCTCGCCTCGTCGGAGGATCATTGACGCCTCCCCCTTTCGTCCTCCCTTTCCTCGACTCCTTGCCGACAGCTCGCCTCGCCCATGGATTAGGAGGACTAGTCGTCAACCCGTGCGCTTGCACGGGCTAGATTTTGTTTATTTTTGATAATGTAATTATTAAATAGATACTACGTTAAAATTCATTCGTGAGACTTTACCATTTTCATCCGTATTTCTCTTCTAAATCAGCATGAGAATGGAAAAAATAAATTATGATGTCAACGATATGTGGTCGACAAAGAAGTTCGGTCAGCCACAAATAAGTAATTGTATAGCAATCTAACATATTTTATTATATGCTACATTTACTTGGTCATTTACCACAAAAAAGAGCAGCTGAAAATTTTAGATCACGAAAAATGTTGACATATACAAAAGATCAATTTTGTGGACTTTCTTGAAACTTGAAATTGCACTTTTCAATACTTTCAAGTTGTGTGCATTTCTTGAAAGTATTCAATACTATAGTTGTGTGCATTTCTAAACAATGAATTTTAAAACTATATATTCTGAGGCTTAGGAAATAAAAATCTTTAATAGTCTTGATACTAATGAGGCTAATCAGTACTAATGAGCAAGGAGGCTAGGCGTACTTCAGTTCCATATTTTTACGTACACTAAATAGTGGGAATAAGTATCCTATTTAGAGCATATCCAACGGCGTGGCTAGATTATATCCATGAGAAAGAAATTAATAGCCCTAGCATATTATGTGTTACCATTTTCCTTAATACAGACCAATTTGAGCTGTTATTATGTTGCAATGAAAGACATGACATTTTTTACTAAGCCACTATCACTCAATTTTACGGTATAATTCTCCTAATATTTTTTTAATATCTATTGGACATAAGAATTTTGAGGGAGTATCTTAATATTAATGTCAACCAAATTTAAACATGATCATACCCTAACTCTGTGTGTGTCCTTTTCTTGAAATTTATTTCCTAAAAAATAATAGTAGCTTTTTGGTTTTTCGTTTTTACCATTGACTGTGCTAAAGTAGTAACTTATAATAAGTCTAAAAAATGATGTTGCTATTGCAAAAGGACATCAAAGCTTATAATGTTTTTTTTGGATGTCCACTGCATAAATAAATTTTACCTTATAATGGTTTTTGTGCTCTTTGGTGTCAACTACATAAATAAATTTAAGTAATATTTACTGACTAAAATTTAAATGAGATAGCTAGTCTACCCGTCCTTGGCCTGGTTTGAGTCCTTGGTATTAAGCATGTGCAAATTAAATCAATATTTTGAACATGGAAACTTGAATAACAGTTGGTGAATTGCGCTATAATACTGTGAAGAAACAATGTCCACTCATTCGATCATGAGGAATAAATATTGTCACGTGGCATGGTGAGCATAGTTGCTGTTGTACAAAGGCAGTAAGCAGGACTGGCAGTAAGGAGATATGTCACTGGAAACGATCTGAACGGATTTTTACAATAACCTTCATACTCGAATATGTTTGAAGCAAGGAATGGTTTTCTTGTTTAAAACTTACACAATATATAATAATTGTAAGTGCAGCAAGCTTAGGTCCATATAGAATGACTTACCTATGAAACGGAGTAAATTACTACCACACAATTTTTTTTATCTCTAATAACAATTACAAATGCTCATCATTTTTTGTAGTATACATGCTTGTGTGACATGCACCTGCACTTTACATCATCAAATAATAGTTTGTTGCCTCTATACTTATCAGTTCTTGTTACAAACAAATATTGCACCCTTATTTCAGTGGATGCATGAAACGGAAATGTATGTACCTTAGAATAGGGAAATTCATGTGCATAAAATGCTCGCAAATGAACATGTTAGTACCTTAGAATAAGGTTGATCTTGTTCTCTGCCAAATCTTTGAAGATGACATTGAAGTCCTGCTGTTTATGGATCGCTGATCACATAGTTCTTTCTCTAGTGAATCAGGTTTGAGACCTCTGCATTATCCACTACTATCCTGAGTGGGCATCATCCTTTATTTCTCCACCGTCACACTTTCTCTTTCTTGTGTCGGGCTTTGGTTTTTCTTATACTGACTAAGGAGACAATAGTTCACAGCGAGTGATAGTTTGGTAGAGGAATGTATATTTTATAGATGGAAATATGACTTACTTAGGTGCAGGAAGTGGCGGCAGCCACCTGATCTACTTCAAACTGAAGTCACCCATCAGTTGACAGTACAACTCATGTTTCGCTCCATAGTTTCATCTACAAAAGGAAATACAGACTAAAAGCTAGGTAAGAAGAAAATAGAGAGACCTAGATAGGATATATTGTCTCTGTAATTGGCTAGTTTCCCTAATGAAAGTAGGTGGAGCAATCCCTTTGCTTTAAAAAAGAAACTATTTGCATAATACTCTACTCGGTGCATGTATGAAATCTATCGAGATAGGAAGCTACTTTTTTTGCGGGTGAGATTGGAAGCTACTTTACAGGCTTATCATCGATGAACTGCATAGAGAAGTGAACTTCTATTACCGGTTGAGCTTAGAGCTAATAGCATACAGACACATACCTAGATCGACATAGACAGTGGATCAGTCAATATAATAAAGGGGCAAAACGGAAAAGGGGATATCAACAACCGCGAGTTGGGCATCGGATGCCATACGGGAAGAAGTGCGAACAGTCACGATGGTCCTAGACGATGGGGAGGATTATTAGACCGAGGAGATGCTGGATGACATCGGTGCCTTGTTGGCTGGGTATCGCTGCGTATAGGAGCAGGATTCCGGAGACCCCGATCAAGAGGATTGGAACATACCGTATTTTTCAGTTGAATCTTAATCTACTCCGTTTCCTGCGTTGATCCAACAAAGAAGCTGACGCTCGCAAGGAGAGGCGACACAGAGATGGAGGGTGAGGAATAGCTAACGTAAAATACGGCTTGGCATAGGCTATATTTTATTTCTTTGATGGAATTGACATAGTCTATCTCTTATTAAAGGATGGTATGCGTACACGTGCATTCACTAATTTCCCTTTTTTCTCCAGTTAATTAGATAAAATCTGAATGTTATAACTCGGTCCCACAAAATTAACGGTTGTGAAATTTTATTTCATGTGATAATTTCCCTAAAAAATTAGATTAAATCTGGCCATTATAACTCGGTCCCACAAAATTAACGGTTGTGAATTTCTAATTAATCTGATAATTTCTTGGGAGTCTCTAATTAGTATAGTAATAGATAAGTTCCTCACGAATCACCAACGGTCTGCCGCCGCCGAACGCTAACGCGGTGGTTGCTGATGGCCACGGCCATGAGCATGTGATGATCGGGCTCGAGTCATGCGCCTCATCTGGAAGTAGGAGGAGTTCTCCCACGGAGGTGGCCGCTGATGCTTGGGACGTTGGAGGCGCGCGCCATCGACGGTGCTCGAGATGCGGTGGATCTTGCCGATCTCGACCGGATTCGGCGTTGGACGAGCAAGGACGGGAGACACAGATAGGGTGGATAGGGGCATGACCGCGGAGGCGAGCGCCGCAGAGAGGATGGATGGGGGCACTGGCTGCGGGGCAGGCACCGCGGAGAGGATAGATGGGAGCGCGACGGCACAGGCGGAGGAACCCTGTTCTCGTGCGAGGCAGTCAACGACGGGGGCTGCATATGAAATATTTTTTCACTTATCGTCGGGGTAGTGTGGACTGCGGGTTGATTTCTCAAAAACAGGGGGACGTTTTTGCAAAACGGCCACGATGGACGATTAGAAACAATATTTGCCTTTTATTATACTAGCAAAACAGCCCGTGCGTTCCAACAGGAGAACAAAATCCTTGTATGCACCAATTGACTCATTCATTTCAGTGATAGGTTTATGGTGTCAGTGATTCCCCACACAAATTCTTGCATTACCGAACATATTTCATCCCATTATTATCTTGTACAAAGTTTGCATGCTACTCTTTGGTTGTGTGTATAAATACAAATTAATTAGGTCATATCACTCAATAATCAAACAAATTAGTGAAATATCTTGAGTGGGAGAGAAGGGCCACTAATCGAGGCAGAGGAAAGGCTTGGACAACAACGTCCTTTACAAGAAATCAACACAACAAAGCTTATGCAGGATCACCGCATACGCGTGCCCGCTAATTGCAGTGTGCCCTTCGCTACATCCCATAGTGACCTCAGGGCACGAAGGGCTATCTCCCTATCTATATTGTCATAACTTTCAGATTCAAAATCCTTGAATAACATGAAGACATGACCTCTAAAAGAATCATTGAAAAAGTACAACTATGATCCTTGTTTCTGCATGTAGTCCTTTCTACATGAACCACATTCTGAATTTAACAGGAGAATAACTACAGTAAAATCATATATAAATCATCAAATGGTTTTATTTTTCTGATGAGGTCATTGCGTGGACATGAGAGCCTTGGTTTGAGACTCATGATGCAACCACATTGTCATGTTATCGTACTTCTAAATTTATTGTACATGCATATAGTGAGTAGCTTCTGTGATCAAATATTGACATGAGGAAAGAGAGCATGCACATATCTCATTATGCAAGAAAGCATATGTAGAAGTACAGTACGCAAGTCATTGACCCTTATCAAGAGCAGCTACCTGAAAATATTCCATTGCCTTAGAAAAGAGATCACGCATACACCCCTCAACATGCAGGAAACAAATAAAAAATAGCATGCAAGTAAATTTAGTATATGTACAAAATCAGTATGTTCCACTTTCTTACTGCAGCTGTAAATGAACCTACTTCTTATAACTACTAACATCTTATGAATCAACCTCTTTGCTTGATAACCAATTATCGCCATGTCCATTACTTCAATATTTTTATCACATATATATTAGTTTCGAAACACTAATTAATGCAACATCAGAAAAGAGCATATGCTCATGACTGGTTGAACATGAGAAATATTTATACAAAACACATGTATCATGAAGTCAGAACAGTATACTTACTCAAGTCAAATCATAAATCTTGGTACTGGATCTTCCCCTGCCTACAAAATCAAATGAACTTGGATAAGAAAACTGCTACTATTTCATGCGAATAATATGAGGCGAATTAATCAACAAGCAGTTTAATTTATGAGCAAAAATCTAGTACTGCAGCCTCATATGCTCGCTAGATTGATAAAACTTTAGAAATCGCATTAGAGAAGTACCATGTTAATTTACAAGACAGGGAAAGAGGACAAGAGAATGCAGGTTCTAACTGAATCATCAGTTGTCACTGGCTAGTTATCCACAACCTTACAAACTCCTAAACAGTTCGAGTTCTATGTAAGCACATCAATCAAATGTTAGGCACTGCTAAGAAAGGCTGCACAATAATTACATGAACAACACTTAGAAATTGCACATGAAAGAATTAACATAGTGAAAATTCAGATACGCAACTTAATTGAGAAAACTGAAGGGCATGGAAAAGCAATAGCGTGACCTTTTTAGGCATTGCCTTATTTATAGCTTACAAAGCATATAGTAAAGAACATACATAATTAATTAGTAGTTGATGATAGATGCAAATTGATGAGACTGTAGTATATGTACCTCAGGTCACACAAAGTTCTGCCAGATGGTGGAGTACGTTCAAACGTATTTCCAACGAAGACGGCGATGTGCAGGCACGGCAATGTCAGAAACTTGCGGCATGACGATGAGTCAAACAACTACATATTATCCCACACGGTTCGAATTTTTTATATTTAACCTTGCAATTAGAAACAAAGTGTTTAGTGATGCATTTTTTCCTTGATGACAGAAGAAAATTATCTGGATATAAATTAGGTAATATTGACTGACAAGACTATATCAATAACAACATCAATCACTAACAAAGCTAAATCTATGTTCTCTATATAAATGTGCATCAATCAGTAGAATCATACACCTCACAAGAAGCACCGTACATATACCTGAATGTCTAGCAATCAACATCCCTCTGCCCCCTTTATCTCGCATCTCTCTGCTCTCTCTCTCTTCCTCACCTATCTCTCTTTTTCTCCACAAGACCAGATCAGCAGGCGTTCGAATCCGTCTCTTCTTCTCTGTTATCTCTCTCTCTCTAGCAGAAATGGCCAGCAACAGCTCCATCAAGCCCATGTCGTCATCCCCTCCAGCAGCAGCGCCTAACATGCCCTGTGCTCTCTCCCCAGAGCAGGAGCTCATCCGTTCGAGTGCCTCCCCATCTTCAGCCATGGAGGCAACTCTATGATGTCTTTCACATCTCTGTGAAGAAGCTCTTGATGGCGGCGACCATGGTGGATGGGGAACTCCTATGGCATGCTACATCTGCTTCTGCAGCAGAGGATATAAAGAGAAGGTGAGGTGTAAGGGTGGTGGATCCTGACGAGGAAGGAAGAGGGACGAACGTGGGGCCGTCGGAGACGCGCGGCGAAGCTGTAACGACTAAGATGCGTCCCTTTCCTTATTTGGGGGCGAGGCCTCAAAAGGGAAAAGAGACGCATCTACGCGTTTCGCAAGCGAGATAATCATAACATTACAATAACTGAAAGAGTGACAAGTAGGGCATACACTTGCCATATGATAAAGAACATAGTCATACAGTCATACAGTCACACATTATTCAGAACATGGAATGGTCCGACTACAGACAAGATAAACAACAAAAGCTATGATACCCCGCATGCTGGACCCACGATCACGACCACGACCTCTAGTCCTCGGGATAAGTCACATACAGCCTGCCGCTGTCCTCATCGAACTCCCACTTCAGCTGGCTGTCATCGGGAACTCCTGCATCAGGGGTACCTGTACCTGTGGGTGTTTGTGGTAAACTGCGAGCCACGAGGACTCAGCAATCCTATGACCTTGATATCGAATCTAACTGAGTTAAATGGGTGAGGAAGGTTAAGTGTATGAGTTTGCAGCAACCTAAGCTTTTATGGTGGCTATCTTATGATGAACAGACTTATCATATGTGGACTACGCAAGACGGTCGATATCTAGATTGATCACTAAGTGATCCTGAACACCTACTTACGTCATTCATAACCCCACCGTGTTCTCAATCAGAGAAGGAGCTCTGAAAGAGACAGTCACGGTTACGCACTCAGTTGGCAGGTTTTATTAGAATTACTTTAAGTTGTCTAGAACCGGATGTCAACAAAATATCCATGTTTGCCACATAACCGCGGGCACAGCTTTCCGAAAGATTAAACCCTGCAGGGCTGCTCCAACTAGTCCATCACAAATTACCACAGGCCGCATAGTAATCCTCTACCACGAAACTCGTGATCTTGTCGGATTCCTTAGAGGAAAACCTCAACTCTGAGAAGACCCAAAGTCTACCGGAATCCCAATGCGCAAGATATATCGCTGAGGTAAGACAAATCTGGCAAGACCTCTCGACGTGTCGACGATCCCGATAGGAGCCGCGTATCTCGTTCTCTGGACACGACGGATGAGCACTACATACAGTGGCCAGATAGACATCCCCTGAGTTGCCCCGGGTGGCCCCGCAAGTGGCTCAGGTTTGGACCAATGCTCATGAGGAGCACTGGCCCATGTGGTTGATTAGATTCCTCGGGTTAGCTATTCCCTATGCTTTTATATTATTAAGTTATTACCAGATAAACACCAAAGTTGGGTCCTGCCAGACAAGTCTTAACACTATACAATTTATCGAGGGGGTCCCCATAACAACCCCGAACGTGTTAGGAGCGCTCAGTTATGGAATAAAACACACGTAGCCGAAACTAAGGCGGCAACAACGGAACAAATCACCCAGCATAAGGCTAGGCCTTCCGTAATTTACCATGTATACATGTGCATTAATTAAATAGCAGTTGATATAATGATATCAAATTGGCCATGTTATCACATGGGCTAGCTGGCACCTGCAACTAGCAATGCTATCCATTAGTGGTTGAGCAAGCCTACTTAGCCAAACAATATTTGCTAGGAGGGGAGGTGTTTGAGGTTTCATGGCAATGTTTGATGGCCTATATATCATGTGGCAGGGAGCGGAGATGTAACGAAGGAAACGTATCACTAAGCATAACAAAGCTAGAAACGGTGTCAAGGTCATGATCATCTTGCATGTGATTTCTTCAGACTGGAACTGCTCTTGTTCTTCCTGCACGAACTCTCCACACTCCTCGTACTCGTTTCCGGCCCCGTTAACTGCCCAAAAGAAACAACATCTAATAAACACAAGCAGCTAATGATGCAGCATACAACAATATGCATGCATGCACTGCTCCAAACAAGCACATGAAATGACCCTAAATCCATGAAACTATTACCAGCTCACCACAAGGGGATTTTCTATAGAGATGCCCAAAATCAGAAACTAACAATACCATTGGATTCACTGAGATTTTCTACCCAAATCCATATATCATACTGCCACCTTTGCATGTAGAAAAACATCACAAACAGGAAAAGAAATATGACATAGAATCAAACTACAACATTAATTCAAGAACATGGTCTGTTCTTGAGACAACCCAATTTGGCAAGTCTAGATTTGGACATTTCCAGAAATGGAAATATGCCACTTTTAGCACCAGGAATATTCACAACAAAATAAATAAATTACAAGGAGAAGATAATGAGGAGGGGGTCCCACCTGGAAGTGGCCCCTCACTATATGCATGTGGGACCAGGGGGCACTGTCATACACACACACACACTAGCCACATACACTGCTACACCACAGGCACAACAGATCCACACAAACAACCACATACACATTGAACACACAGCCACACTAGATCATGCTCAGCTACAGACATGAAAAATAAAACAGGCAGAGTGGGGGTTTGAACCCTGAACCTCACACACGCATGGCCACACCTCTGCCACTGCGCTACTGCACTACTGCTGAACAAACATGCGCAAAATACCAGCTAAACCTGACCTGCTATCGAATCCACACAGGAAAACATTAAAACGAAAAACAAAAGGGCCAGGGAGAACTCAAACCTCAGACCTGCCACGCGAGAGGTGGTTCTGATGCCACGGCGCTGCGCTTCGGACACTGACCCATACGAGGAATCAATCTAGGTAACCTCTTACTGGTGCTACAACAACAAGGAAGAAAAAAAACAGGTTTAAAAAGGGGCGTTGGGGAGGATTGAACCCACGCCCACCTGCACTCCACGCACACACGCTACCACTATGCTATGCCATCGACGCTCAACAGAGGAGGGGGCGTTGCCCTTTTGGACAGGCCCCTCTGACTCTACACCTACCGCGGCAGCCGGAACAGGGGAGGCACGCCGACGAACACTCCGGTGCCTATCCGGCAATCTAACCACCGGCGAGGGATTCGGGGTCCCTGGGGGATCCATTCCCAGGGATAACCCACTGGGAGGAAGCCCACGACGGCGGCGCGACGAAGCTGCTGCACTGGGCCAAGCGGAGCTCGACGCCGGCGACATACACGCGCAGAGAGGAGGTCCTACACGCGGGGAAGGAACAAGAGGAGATGGCGCTCACCCTGGGGGTTTTGGAGACGAGCTCGGGCGCCGAGAAGAGGAAGAAGAGGCGGGGCGGCCTGCGACGACCTGCTGCTCCGGTCCGGCGATGTCGACATGGAGGAGACGCTAGGGAGGGGGATCTGCCCTCCTAGCGAAGGGAATGGAACGGGGATGCCTCCTGCATCCTCGTTCCCATCTTGGCCTCCACGGGGAGCTACCGACGACGAGGGGAAACAGCGGCGACGACAACTTGACTCCCTCTGAACCTACTGAAGCCTGTGCTCTCTGGATCTCACCTTGTAGAGGGGAACGAAGGAGGGGGAAAGAGGTGGCGGTGGGGAGAGGGAACCCTAGGAAGGCACGCACGCCGAGGAGGCTTAATAGGCGACGGGGCTGACGACCTCGACGTTCGTGAAGGTACCACGCGACACCCACACTCTTGCGCGTCCCTGCTACTGACGGAAAAAGGGGGAAAGGGAAGGAACGACATGAGGGAGGAGAAGGAGAGGGAGGTGGGCTACGCAAGAGAGAAAGGGGAGATGGGCCAACGCCAAGAAGGAGAAGATGTGCATGAGAGAGGAAAGTTGGCCCAACTCTCTCTCCCTGCTTCGAAAATAAACACTGCCTAGCCTTTTAAAACCAACCAGTTTTGAAAAGAAATAATTCTAGGAAAAGGAAAGGGCTTATGACAAGGTAAAATACTTTTTGGAAATACAAAATGAGCCCCCTATTTATAAAAATAGGTGGGGCATTTTTGAGCAAAGCAAAATAAATTGGTTTTAATAGAAATTCGCCATGTTTTAAAAATAAAAACAAAGGAAGAATAATTCAAATAGGTGAGTGTTGCCACCCACAAATATTTAAAAGGTTTTTCAAAGATGTTGAACATTTTTAATGGGCCAAAACAGAAACTTAAATTCTGTCTCAAGTTAGAAAAGAGAGAGGGTTTTATTTGGTCCATGGTGCAACTAAGATTTTTTGAAGGGCTCTTGTTGCACCCACACCACACTCCACAAGAACATCACAAGACACATGCAATCACATATTACTAGGGTGGGACAACACACAAGATCAAAGACGAATCAAAAGGAACAAATATGATATGCATGATGCATGAGATGCACATGAAATGACAAAGCCACAACCTCAACTCCATAACATTGCCTCAACATGGTTGCCACATATGGAAAAGATTACAAAAGGGGAAAGAAAGCCACTTGGGCTGTTACAACTCTCCTACACTACAAGAGGATCTCGACCCGAGATCTAGGACTAGAAGAACTCTGGAAATTTGGAATGGAGGTGGTCCTCGCGCTCCCAAGTGGCCTCTTTGTCGGAATAATGTGACCACTGCACTTTGAGAAACTTGATTGACTTATTGCGGGTCTTGCACTTAGTCACTTCAAGAACTGCAACTGGATGCTCATGGTAGGATAGGTCGGGCTGGAGGTCGATATCGTGGAGATCAACTGTACACTCAGGAGTCTTGAAGCATCTCTGGAGCTGAGAAACATGAAACACGTCATGCACATTTGAGAAGTTGGAAGGAAGCTCTAACTGATATGAAAGATCGCCTCTCTTGCCAACAATTCTGAAAGGACCAACAAAACGAGGAGCAAACTTTCCTTTGATGCTGAAGCGTTGAGTCCCCTTCATGGGAGACACTTTGAGATACACAAAATCATCGAGCTGAAAAGTCATGTCATGATGCTTGCTATCGTAGTAGCTCTTCTAATGGGACTGCGCTGCTTTGAGATTATCCCGAATGACATGGCACATTTCTTCTGCTTCAGCAATCATGTCATTCCCAAGAATCTGACGCTCACCAGTCTCTGACCAATTGAGCGGGGTACGACACTTCCTACCATAAAGAATCTCGAATGGAGCCTTGCGTGAGCTTGCGTGAAAGCTGTTGTTGTATGAGAACTCGGAAAATGGTAGGCAGTCTTCCCACTTCATGCCAAAAGAAATCACACAGGCTCTGATCATATCCTCAAGGATCTGATTGACTCTCTCAACTTGCCCACTTGTCTGAGGATGGAAAGTTTACTGAGTCAAATCTTAGTACCCATCGCAGTCTGAAAGGAATCCCAGAACTTGGAAGTAAAGATGCTTCCATGATGTGAAGAAATGAGCATAGGAACACCATGCAATGAGACTATCCTTGACGTATACAACTCCTCAAGCTGAGCTGCTGAGATAGACTCCTTGACTGGAAGGAAATGAGCGACTTTGCTCAACTTTTCGATGACGATGAAGATAGCATCGTTGTTGGAATTATGCCCTAGAGGCAATAATAAATATAGTTATTATTATAATTCCTGTATCAAGATAATCGTTTATTATCCATGCTATAATTGTATTGAATGAAGACTCATTTACATGTGTGGATACATAGACAAAACACTGTTCCTAGCAAGCCTCTAGTTGGCTAGCCAGTTGATCAAAGATAGTCAGTGTCTTCTGATTATGAACAAGGTGTTGTTGCTTGATAACTGGATCACGTCATTAGGAGAATCACGTGATGGACTAGACCCAAACTAATAGACGTAGCATGTTGATCGTGTCATTTTGTTGCTACTGTTTTCTGCGTGTCAAGTATTTGTTCCTATGACCATGAGATCATATAACTCAGTAACACCGGAGGAATACTTTGTGTGTATCAAACGTCGCAACGTAACTGGGTGACTATAAAGATGCTCTACAGGTATCTCCGAAGGTGTTCGTTGAGTTAGTATGGATCAAGACTGGGATTTGTCACTCCGTGTGATGGAGAGGTATCTCGGGGCCCACTCGGTAATACAACATCACACACAAGCCTTGCAAGCAATGTGACTTAGTGTAAGTTGCGGGATCTTGTATTACGGAACGAGTAAAGAGACTTGCCGGTAAACGAGATTGAAATAGGTATGCGGATACTGACGATCGAATCTCGGGCAAGTAACATAACGAAGGACAAAGGGAATGACATACGGGATTACATGAATCCTTGGCACTGAGGTTCAAACGATAAGATCTTCGTAGAATATGTAGGATCCAATATGGGCATCCAGGTCCCTCTATTGGATATTGACCGAGGAGTATCTCGGGTCATGTCTACATAGTTCTCGAACCCGCAGGGTCTGCACACTTAAGGTTCGACGTTGTTTTATGCGTATTTGAGTTATATGGTTGGTTACCGAATGTTGTTCGGAGTCCCGGATGAGATCACGGACGTCACGAGGGTTTCCGGAATGGTCTGGAAACGAAGATTGATATATAGGATGACCTCATTTGATTACCGGAAGGTTTTCGGAGTTACCGGGAATGTACCGGGAATGACGAATGGGTTCCGGGAGTTCACCGGGGGGGGGGGGGCAACCCACCTCGGGGAAGCCCATAGGCCTTGGGGGTGGCACACCAACCCTTAGTGGGCTGGTGGGACAGCCCAAGAAGGCCCTATGCGCCATAGGAAGAAAATCAAAGAGAAAAGAAAAAAGGAGGATGTGGGAAAGGAAAGAAGGACTCCACCCACCAAACCAAGTTGGACTCGGTTTGGGGGGGGAGACCTTCCCCCCTTGGCTCGGCCGACCCCCTTGGGGCTCCTTGAGCCCCAAGGCAAGGCCCCCCCCTCTCCCACCTATATATACGGAGGTTTTAGGGCTGATTTGAGACGACTTTTCCACGGCAGCCCGACCACATACCTCCACGGTGTTTCCTCTAGATCGCGTTTCTGCGTAGCTCGGGCGGAGCCCTGCTGAGACAAGATCATCACCAACCTCCGGAGCGCCGTCACGCTACCGGAGAACTCTTCTACCTCTCCATCTATCTTGCTGGATCAAGAAGGCCGAGATCATCGTCGAGCTGTACGTGTGCTGAACGCGGAGGTGCCGTCCGTTCGGCACTAGATCGTGGGACTGATCGCGGGACGGTTCTCGGGGCGGATCGAGGGGCGTGAGGACGTTCCACTACATCAACCGCGTTCACTAACGCTTCTGCTGTACGGTCTACAAGGGTACGTAGATCACACATCCCCTCTCGTAGATGGACATCACCATGATAGGTCTTCGTGCGCGTAGGAAAATTTTTGTTTCCCATGCGACGTTCCCCAACAATCATTGCCTTTCTTGGACTTCGGAAACCCAGTGACGAAATCCATCTCAACATGATAGAATTTCCACTCGGGTATGGGAAAGGGATGAAGGAGGCCTGCTGGACGTTGATGCTCTACTTTCACTCGCTGACAAACATCACACTCGTTCACGAACTGAGCAATTTCACGTTTCATGCGAGTCCACTAGAAGGTCTGCTTCAGATCCTAATACATTTTGGAACTTCCTGGATGTATCGATAGAAGGGAATTATGGGATTCTTGCATGATAACCTTCTTGATGTCGGGACCCCGATCCTAAGCCATAGGAATCCAGCCTGTAACACATCGCATCCCTTTGCGGTCTCACGCACGGTTAACTCCACGGCTGCAGCCTTACCTTAGCCGGGACCGTTTGCGTCTTTTGACTCACGTATGCAATAGTGTCGCTAGCATTCCCATGTCAAATAACCCGGATCGACAAGTCTAGTCACAAACCAAAGTGGCAGTAACGCACAAGGACATGCATACATGACCCAACAAAGCAGGCGTCGGTCACCAGCGAGTGTAGACGAGTCCTAGCAAGCTACAAGGACTCCATTACATCGCGTGACATTTCCCCAAAGGGGATAGACACAACAGCTAAGAAGGACACATGCCGGTCAACCAATGTGTCCGGAGCAGTAGCGAGCTACCATGGCTCATTGGACCACAAAGGGGCATTTCCCTATAAGGAGTGCTACTAAAGTTCACGGCTAGGTAATCGAACCCCATACATATCAAATACGACACACGTACGCATGGCGTACCGATATGTATAGATACATCGATGACATCACAACATAACCATAAACATACAAGCTTTATTTAAGAGGCTCAGAAGAGCCACACATATAATATTACATAGTGAGGGTCTCACGACCCATAATAGCAGTCATTCAGTTACAAGCCGGTGGAAGTGTTTAAAACTGCCTGAGTATAGACAGGTGCAATTAGAAGGCACATGGCCTGACTATATTACAGACCCAACCTAGGGCCAGATCGTAGCTGGGACACCAGCTACTCGTCGTCGTCGATGTCTATGAAGAACCCTCCATTAGGGTCATTAGCAACCTCTGCAACATTTATTAAGCAAACATGAGTACGGAGGTACTCAGCAAGACTTTAGGATAACTATCTACTCATGCAATGTATCAATAAGGTATTGTGGGGTTTCATGCAGAAAGCCAGCATTTGACTCGTGGCTAGACAACTTGCATTTTAAAATAATTTTGACAACTTGATTTCTCGCACACGAGTCCACTAACACCACAACAATACACCATCGTGGAATCATTCCGTCTCCATACGGAAATGCCGTCCACGACACTCACGCTTATCTTGACAATTTTATGAGTAGCCATTGAAGTTATCTATGAACAACATATGTCTCCAAGTAGTCCATATCCGCGGACGCGGCTATTCGAATAGATCATAACCCTGCAGGGGTGTACTTCGTCACACACGCTCTTGCCACTTATCTCCATGTGCACGTCATGCACCTCGGCAACCTTCAAGCGGAAGCCCAACGAGGGAGTCGGCCACGACCGTTAACCACGTTAGTACCCAGTCCAGGTTTATCGCCTATCTGAGGGTAACCCGCACGGAAGTCCGGCCGAGGTTTCCGCCACGGCCCCAAACGATGTGTGCAGGGTTCCCAAGCCCACCATCCGGGTGCCACTTGGTACACCGTGCCACTGCCTACCGCATCACAGCCCACCTCTGAGGTCAGCACCATGCACGACCTCCAGCATGACTATAAACACCAGAAACTACTTGCAACTCCTGGACCGAGTACTAAACGATTAATAAGTCGAGCGGGGTCATATTTCAGGGCCCAGCATGTGGTAGTATCTAGTCTTGGATTACATACACGGAACTCAGTTCCTAAGGACGGTTCCAATGAAACAACCCGCCATGTACTCCTACACAGCCTTTCACCGGTACCTTTACCAAATCAGGTTCAACACACAACCTTTGCTTACCGAACACATTCTCACAATTCTGTTCATCTCCCAGATGACAGACCATACACAACTCTAAGCATAGCAGGATAAGACACATCATGGCTCAAGCAACTACTAGGTATGCTAGGTTGCAAGGTTCGGCTATTTACTGTGACAAGGATAGGTCATGCAAAGGAAGTGGGTTCAACTAACGTGGCAAAAGCAGTTGAAGCATTTGATCCTAATGCAATAAGTAAGTGCAGGAGCAAGAACATGGGATTTATCGGGATGATCAAAATGGTTGCTTGCCTTGTTGCTCAGAGGAGTGACAATATCCGTCAGACGGATATTCGGTGGAATCCGGGGGAGCGGAGCCTACCGAAAGGAATGACATCAATCAATATCAAGCATATGCAATCAAGATGATGCATGAGCATGGCATGAGAATGCAAGGTGATATACTATTATAACTAACATGTATTAGGTTTGAAGTTGATTTGAATCAAATTCAAATATCACTTCAAACGAGGTATTCTCGAATACCATTTTAATTGATTCGACCTGATGCTCAGATCAACTTGCTTTTAACATGCATGGAATGACATGTTAGGTTGCTGGTTTGTAATTAGGACAATGTTTGATCATGTCATTTATAGTGAAACTTAAATATTTGCCAAATTTCATTTGTAAAGTATTTATAAGAATTGACTTATTCATTAATCTACATGTTTGGGTTCTGTAACATTTTCAAACATGTTTGAAAATGGCATATTCAGATTCCTTGATTTTTCTGATACTTTTTCATATATAAATTATTTTCGTTGGAGTTATTGATTAGTTTCTATGAATTTTTGAGGTTTTAAACATTTCTGGAATTATTTTTATACTGGAAAACCCCTTTACTGCATCAGCATGACATCAGCAGGTCCAACTGGCCGTTGAAAGTCAAACCTAACCAGTGGGACCCTCTGGTCAGTGTCTCTGGTCAGTTTTAGATTAGGATTAATCTTAATTAGTTAATTAATCTCACTGGACCCACATGTCAGTGACTTATCAAATTAATTAAATTTATTTTCTTTAATCCTAAACTCCGAGAGGCTGGCCCCACACGTCAGTGGCTCAGGCCAGCTGAGATCCACCGGCGGCGAGGTCGTCCTCGCCGGCGGGGAGCCTCCGGCGAGCACCAGTATGTCGGAGGGGCTCGGAAACGGTGCACAGGGGGCCAAACTCGGCGCGGAGAGCACCAGAGGAACGACACTTCTCCCACGGGTTTATTTTTGCACTTGGCTGGGGCTGATCTGGCCGGAGATGACACCGGCGACGAGCTTGGCGGCGGCCAAGGTTCGGGCGTCATCGGGGTCTTCGATACAGAGGGAGTTACACACGGGACTTAGCTCCTACGACATCTACGCGACGGCCTGAAGCTGCTGGTGGCCTCAGAAGGACGAGCTGATCACCGAAGGGCTACCGGCAACGAGCTCCCGCGGCAGATCTCGTCGGGCTCCGATGGAACTAGGCCTAGAGGAGGGGATCGATGGGGAGATCTTAGGGGAAAGATGCGCAAGCTCACGAGGAGTGCAGTGGTGGCGCTAGCTTGCTCGGGGACGGCCTGGAGAGGAAGAACGCCGTCGACGAGCTTCGGTGACCCGAGGAAGAAGACGACTGCGTCTCGTTGTTTCACTGCGTCTCGGCGTCGGGCTCGTGGCTAGAAAGCTTCAGGGAGTTGCGGCGGACCTATTGCGTGGCTCAGGAGGGAGAAGGGTAGGCTAGAATGACGGCGAGCTCGAGCTCTGCTCGGGCTCCAATGGCGGCAGAAAGAAACGAGGCAGAGGGGGAGAATGAGCTGGGGAACGGATAGCTACGAGCTCGAGGAGGTTATCCCCGTGATTGCCAGCGCGAAGCGGCGGCCAGGCAGGCGCACAGGTGCGTGGCCGCGCTGGAGTACGCGGCAGCCACCTCCTGCTGCCCACTGGTGGGGGAGGAAGACGACAGGGAGAAGATGGGCCGGGCCAGGTGAGCGTCAGGTAAGGCTTTTCTCATTTTCTTTCTGTTTTGTTTCTGTTTTAATTACTGACATTGATTTACTATTTATTTCAGCTCCCAAATAGTTTGTAAAAACTATGTTGAACACCCTAGAATATTTGTTGGAATATTTCCAACCATTCCTAAAGTTTTCAACATTTTTGAAAGCTTAAAGTTTCTGATTTCAAATTTTAAACTTGAAACCAGTAGCCTTTTGCATTTATTTAAAATGCTTAAAGTGTCAAGAAAATGGTTTTCTTCTTTGCTTATTTACTTTCATGATTTATCAGAAAGATTGAACTTTTCTTGAGTCCATTTTGGGTTCATTGATTTTAACTAGTTTGGAATTTCCTTTATTTTAAGAAGTGACTAGGGTTTTAGCATTATCCTTGATCACTTGCTTTGTTCTTGTTGAAAATTTCTTAGATGCGATGCAAAGAAAACATGAGCACAAAGCTAACTTGCTTAAGGTGTCAGGGATGTGACAACTCACCCCCACTCAAAAGAATCTCGTCCCGAGATTTAGAAGCCGTCGGGAATAACGCAGGATACTCAAGTCGGAGACGATCCTCTCTTTCCCAAGTTGCCTCCTTTTCAGAATGATTTGACCATTGAACTTTAATAAACTTGAGGTTTCGACATCGAGTGGTACACTCAGCTTGATCAAGAATACGCACGGGGTATTCTCGGTATGGAAGGTTATCTTGGAGATCAAGCGTTTCGTGGTCCACTTCACGGATAGGATCCGAAAAGCAACGCCTGAGTTGCGAGACGTGTGAGACACCATGAACCTTGGAAAGATGCGGAGGAAGTTCCAACTGGTAGGCAACTTCTCCTCGTTTGGCAAGAATGCGAAGAGGACCAATGTAACGAGGAGCCAACTTGCCCTTGATACCGAATCGATGGGTACCCTTCAAAGGTGTAACCCGAAGGTAAGCCTTCTCTTCAACTTCAAAGGTCACAGCCTTATGATGACGATCATATTGGCTCTTTTGACGAGACTGGGCTGTTTTCAACTTTTCAGGAATAATGCGAACTTGCTCTTCTGCATCCTGGATCATGTCCGGGCCAAAGAGTTGCCTCTCTCCGGTTTCTAACCAATTAAGAGGTGTTCAACATCTTCGTCCATAGAGAACTTCAAAAGGAGTTTTGCCCAAGCCTGATTGATAACTATTGTTATAAGCGAATTCGGCGAATGGAAGGCACTTCTCCCAGTTCATACCGAACGATATAACACAAGCTCGGAGCATATCTTCTAGGATTTGATTCACTCTTTCTACTTGACCACTTGATTGGGGATGGAAAGCAGTGCTAAAAGATAAGTGAGTCCCCATGGCATTCTGAAAACTTTCCCAGAAGCGAGAAGTAAAGATACTCCCACGGTCCGAGTTAATCTCCAAGGGAACACCATGAAGAGACACTATTCAAGAGACATATAACTCTGCTAGCTGGCTAGCTGTTATACTCTCACGAACGGGAAGAAAATGAGCCACTTTGGAAAGACGGTCAATGACCACAAAGATAGCATTATTTCCTTTCTTGGTCTTGGGAAATCCGGTAATGAAATCCATACTAACTTTATCCCATTTCCATTCAGGAATAGCTAGAGGTTGAAGGGTGCCAGCAGGCCTTTGATGTTCTGCCTTAACTCGACGACAAACATCGCAGTTAGCAACGAACTCAGCAATTTCTCTCTTCATCCTAGTCCACCAGAACCTCTTTCGTAGGTCCTGATACATCTTAGTACTACCGGGATGAATGGTCAGAGGAGAATCATGGGCCTCCTTAAGGATTAACTGCCTTAGATGTGGGTTCTTAGTAACCACTAGACGATTCTGGAAGAACACAACACCTTGATCGTTCATGGAAAATTCTTTAGCGTTTCCGCTAAAAATATTCTCCTTGATCCGTGATATACCCATGTCACGCTTTTGGCCAGCTATAATTTGATCCTTAAGGGTAGTCTTCGCCACGAGGGTAGAAAGGAATCCTTGAGGAACAATATGAAGATTCAACTTCCGAAAGTCCTCATAGAGATGTGGTTGACCTTGTTGTAGCATCAAATTGTTACAATAAGATTTACGACTTAGTGCATCGGCCATAACATTGGCCTTCCCCGGGGTGTAAGTTATCCCTAAGTCGTAATCCGAGATCAACTCAACCCACCATCTTTGCCTGAGATTCAAATCCGGCTGGGTGAAGATATATTTCAGACTTTGGTGATCGATGAATATTTTGCAACGGTTACGCAGAAGGTAATGTCGCCAGGTTTTTAGTGCATGGACCACAGCTTCAAGCTCAAGGTCATGTGTGGGATAATTATCCTCATGTGGACGCAATTGTCGAGATGAGTATGCAATCACATGACGATCTTGCATGAGAATTCAACCTAATCCTTGTCGCGAGGCGTCGCAATAGATAACAAAGTCCTTAGAAAAATCTGGTGGTAGCAACACAGGTGCGGAAGTCAGGCGTCTTTTCAGTTCCTGAAAACTATGCTCACACTGTGGTGTCCACTCAAACTTTTTATCCTTCTTGAGGAGTTCAGTTAGAGGCTTTGCAACCTTGGAGAAATTCTCAACAAAGCGGCGACAATAGCTCGCTAGACCAAGAAAACTCCTAACTTGCTTAACCGATTCAGGTTGAGTCCAATCAAGGACAGCTTGAACTCTCTCGGGATTGACAACAATACCCTTACCAGAGATTACGTGACCTAGATAGGTCACTTCTGGTAACCAAAATTCACATTTTGAAAACTTGGCATAAAGGCGATGCTCTCGAAGTTTCATCAATACCAGCCTTAGATGTTCGGCATGTTCTTGTTTGTTCTTCGAGTAGATGAGAATATCATCGAGGTATACCACGACGAATTTATCCAAATACTCCATGAAGATTGAATTCATCAAACGAGAGAAGGTGGCTGGGGCATTGGTTAAACCGAAGGACGTGACGGTGTACTCGTATTGGCCATAATGAGTAACAAAAGCCGTTTTTGGAATGTCCCCGTTCTTGATCTTGATTTGATGGTATCCCAACCTCAAATCCATTTTGGAGAAGACTGAGGATCCAGCGAGCTGATCGTACAGGTCGTTGATCCTGGGGAGCGGATACTTGTTCTTTATGGTGACCAGATTAACTGGTCGGTAATCTACAACCGTCCGATCCGTTCCGTGTTTCTTCTTGACGAAGAGAACGGGGCAAGCCCAAGGAGAAGAGCTAGGACGAATGAAACCTTTATTCAAGGCCTCATCTAGTTGCTTCTTAAGTTCGGCTAGCTCCAGGGGTGCCATCTTATATGGTCTTCTGGCTATTGGGACGGTTCCCGGAACAAGATCTATCACAAACTCTACATCTCTGTCAGGTGGAATTCCTGGCAGTTCCTCTGGAAAGACATCCGGGAAGTCACGGACTACCGGAATGTCTTCAAGTTCCGGAAGAGGGTTGGCATTTAAGGAATAGAGTTGGCATTTGGCAACTCGAGTAGAGACATTTACTATCTCACCCGAGGGATGGGTAAGCTGGACATTTCTAGAATGAGCATCAATCTTGGCATAGTGAGCTGACATCCAGTCCATGCCCAAGATGATATTAATATCCGAAGATTTCAATGCTATCAATGAGGCTAGAAAAACTAGCCTGTCTACTAGAATTTCATTGTCATAGGTTATCCTAGAGGTTTGCCATTTACTACCAGGAGTTTGGACAACCAACGGAATTGGCATATCACAAAAAGACATGTTATGCAACTATGCATAACTTTCTGAAATGAAGGAATGAGAAGACCCAGTGTCAAAGAGAATAGACGCTGGGTGATGATTAACAAGAAGCGTACCCAGTATGACGTCGGGATCCTCTGCAGCTTCTTCTACTGAGACATAGTTCACACGGCCACGTGTAGGAGTTGGCTTCACATAGTAAGCTTTGCCCGACTTGCCTTGCCCGACGGACTTTCCGGGTTGCTTGGCACCCACATTTTGAGGAGACTCACGGGAATAGTGCCCTGGTTCTCCACACTTGTAGCATATCACTTGGTTGGCACGTGGTGCAGCATTGCTAGCTGGACCACCATAGGGTTTTGCTAGAGGGTTGGTCTGATTCGTCTGAGGCGCCATGTAGGATGGCCTCGGAGTGTATCTTGGCGGCAGAGAACTGTTCGGAACCCACAGCCTGCGTTTTGGGAACGCGGAACCAGAAGACGAGCCAAAGTCACGGGAGTGCTTCTTTGTGGCTTCAAAGTCAGTATGACCAGTCTCGGCACTGATCGCCTTGTTGACCAGGGCTTGAAAGCTTGCACACTCGTGGAGACGCATATCACGACGAAGCTCAGGGCTCAGACCCTTACGGAATCTTACTTGCTTATTGGCGTCAGTAGACACCTCCTCTGTTGCATAGCGGGCGAGGTTACCGAACTCGCAGCTATAGGCATCCACGGTCAACTTGCCCTGAGTGAAGGCACAAAACTCCTCTCTCTTCCTGTCCATCAGGCCCTCTGGAATAAGGTGCAGACGAAAAGCTGCACTGAAGTCTGCCCATGTGGCTGCTGGTTCAGCAGGACACATAGCTTCAAAGTTCTCCCACCACAGATTGGCGGGTCCTTCCAGGAAATACGCCGCGAAGGTCACCTTGTCAGCCTCAGAAACATTCGCAGAGCGAATCTTGCGTGAGATGCTGCACAGCCAGTCATCAGCGTCGAGGGGATCGATGGAATGATGAAACTTTGGAGGATTCAGCTTCACAAAGTCGGTGAGGGACACTGCAGCATTCCTAGGCTGACGAGCCGTATTCTGCTCAATATGCTCTAAGAGTCGGTTGGTCTCCCTTTTGTTTCTCTCTGCCTCAAGCATAACTTCCGCCAGAGAGGGCGGGTGAGGCAGGTCTTCCTGCGACGCTTGACTACCCTCGCCTTGCTCATGAGCAGGGGCACGGTTCAACCTGGTGAACACCATCCTGGCAAACAAACTCACAGCTTAGACCAATATCATATCAATACTAGCTATGGATTAAGAATGTACTGAACACTCGGAATGCGGAAATGAATATCCGAACAACATGGTAACAAGGATCTGCTATATATACACCATGGTTCATACACACCCTTACATAGTTCAGTACAAACTTACTCGAAGAGCAAACTACTGAAATTATGAAACTACTCATCAGAGGCTTACAAGCTTCCTATACATTATTTATCTAGGCCTCCGGAATTCATTTCACATCACAGGCATACTTCACAAGTCACGCAGGATTGTGAACGTACGGCTACTACCATACTATCCTTCCGCTCACAGCTCAGGCATCCGCATAGAACATCTCATAGAGATTACCTCCATGACCTGGAAGCTCAACCTGCGGATCAGGAAACACTCTAGCCTGAGATCCCTGGGATCCATAAGGACACGGATGTGGCCTTGGTCCCCTGATTGGTGGTAAGAGGGGTCCCCGAAGAGGGGTGACTCCTCCTATAGCTTCCCAGTCAACGTGGGCCGGAAGATGGGTCCTAACAGGGTTCAGCATATCCATATCTCCGTACCCTGTCTGGACTACCGGTGCCAGCTGCGTCAAAGCCGTCCACAGACGGGCACGGGTAGGATAAAGCTCCATGCGGAGAGCACGAGCATCCCTCTCTGTGTTCTCTAGCATCTCAACAGTGGACTGCAGTAGTGGATCCTCCATAGAAGAATCAAAATAGACTCCACTGAGGTATCCCTCTTCACCAGGCTGAGAGGCCGGAACATAGCAGAACTCTAAATTCTGCAGCAGTGCATGTCTCGCTCTCATAATGTTCAGCATTGAATAGGCAGCATCTTGTACTGCCATGTCAACAATGACTCCCAACCCATAGGACCAATGGATTGGCTCCTCAGCTCCAGGGTAGTCTGGAAATACCCTAACAGTGCAGATATAATGGCTCTGGTTGAAGTCTTGGTACTGTCCTCCACTGTGTACTCGGGGTACCAGCGGTAAACGCACACCGACATCACCTTGACCAGCATGGCCGTATGACCCGGTACATCAATGCACCTGGTCAGACGTACCACCTGACGAGAAGGACGGCCAGGCATCTATAAATAGAGAGTGCAAAGGCATTAGAGCTCCGAATGCAAAATTGGGCAGCATAACAGCTGTAAATGCTCAAAAACAAATTTTGAGACAACCCAAAATGGAATAGCGTAACCACTCAACTATCAAGTTCAACTCTCTGATCATCAACTTACTTCCTTTTTCCTAGGAATGAAAGAAACCCGAATATCTCTTGACCCGTAGTCCTATAATCTACCGATCAGAAACACGAGCCTAGAAGAGGATGAGTAACCTAGTCCTTAATTCCCGCAGAAAAGACGAGGATGACCAGAATAGAATAACTTGAGAAGAGAACAAGAGTCTTACGTTCCCTTCCACAAACAGTTCCCTTATATATAACTAAAGCAATTCTAGACTCAACTTCGACCAGTTTGGCTTAGTAATCCTACAGTCAGTCAGGCTCTGATACCAACGCTGTCGGGACCCCGATCCTAAGCCATAGGAATCCAGCCTGTAACACATCGCATCCCTTTGCGGTCTCACGCACAGTTAACTCCACGGCTGCAGCCTTACCTTAGCCGGGACCGTTTGCGTCTTTTGACTCACGTATGCAATAGTGTCGCTACCATTCCCATGTCAAATAACCCGGATCAACAAGTCTAGTCACAAACCAAAGTGGCAGTAACGCACAAGGACAGGCATACATGACCCAATAAAGTAGGCGTCGGTCACCAGCGAGTGTAGACGAGTCGTAGCAAGCTACAAGGACTCCATTACATCGCGTGACATTTCCCCAAAGGGGACAGACACATCAGCTAAGAAGGACACATGCCGGTCAACCAATGTGTCCGGAGCAGTAGCGAGCTACCATGGCTCATTGGACCACAAAGGGGCATTTCCCTATAAGGAGTTCTACTAAAGTTCACGGCTAGGTAATCGAACCCCATACATATCAAATACGACACACGTACGCATGGCGTACCGATATGTATAGATACATCGATGGCATCACAACATAACCATAAACATACAAGCTTTATTTAAGAGGCTCAGAAGAGCCACACATATAATATTACACAGTGAGGGTCTCACGACCCATAATAGCAGTCATTCAGTTAGATGCCAGCGGAAGTGTTTAAAACTATCTGAGTACAGACAGGTGCAACTAGAAGGCACATGGCCTGACTATATTACAGACCCAACCTAGGGCCAGATCGTAGCTGGGACACCAGCTGCTCGTCGTCGTCGATGTCTATGAAGAACCCTCCATTAGTGTCATTAGCAACCTCTGCAACATTTATTAAGCAAACATGAGTACGGAGGTACTCAGCAAGACTTTAGGATAACTATCTACTCATGCAATGTATCAATAAGGTATTGTGGGGTTTCATGCAGAAAGCCAGCATTTGACTCGTGGCTAGACAACTTGCATTTTAAAATAATTTTGACAACTTGATTTCTCGCACACGAGTCCACTAACACCACAACAATACACCATCGTGGAATCATTCCGTCTCCATACGGAAATGCCGTCCACGACACTCACGCTTATCTTGACAATTTTATGAGTAGCCATTGAAGTTATCTTTGAACAACATATGTCTCCAAGTAGTCCATATCCGCGGACGCGGCTATTCGAATAGATCATAACCCTGTAGGGGTGTACTTCGTCACACACGCTCTTGCCACTTATCTCCATGTGCACGTCATGCACCTCGGCAACCTTCAAGCGGAAGCCCAACGAGGGAGTCGGCCACGACCGTTAACCACGTTAGTACCCAGTCCAGGTTTATCGCCTATCTGAGGGTAACCCGCACGGAAGTCCGGCCGAGGTTTCCGCCACGGCCCCAAACGACGTTTCCAGGGTTCCCAAGCCCACCATCCGGGTGCCACTTGATACACCGTGCCACTGCCTACTGCATCACAGCCCACCTCTCAGGTCAGCACCATGCACAACCTCCAGCATGACTATAAACACCAGAAACTACTTGCAACTCCTGGACCGAGTACTAAGCGTTTAATAAGTCGAGCGGGGTCATATTTCAGGGCCCAACATGTGGTAGTATCTAGTCTTGGATTACATACACGGAACTCAGTTCCTAAGGACGGTTCCAATGAAACAACCCACCATGTACTCCTACACAGCCTTTCACCGGTACCTTTACCAAATCAAGTTCAACACACAACCTTTGCTTACCGAACACATTCTCACAATTCTGTTCATCTCCCAGATGACAGACCATACACAACTCTAAGCATAGCATGCATAGGATAAGACACATCATGGCTCAAGCAACTACCAGGTATGCTAGGTTGCAATGTTCGGCTATTTACTGTGACAAGGATAGGTCATGCAAAGGAAGTGGGTTCAACTAACGTGGCAAAAGCAGTTGAAGCATTTGATCCTAATGCAATAAGTAAGTGCAGGAGCAAGAACATGGGATTTATCGGGAGGATCAAAATGGTTGCTTGCCTTGTTGCTCAGAGGAGTGACAATATCCGTCAGACGGATATTTGGTGGAATCCGGGGGAGCGGAGCCTACCGAAAGGAATGACATCAATCAATATCAAGCATATGCAATCAAGATGATGCATGAGCATGGCATGAGAATGCAAGGTGATATACTATTATAACTAACATGTATTAGGTTTGAAGTTGATTTGAATCAAATTCAAATATCACTTCAAACGAGGTATTCTCGAATACCATTTTAATTGATTCGACCTGATGCTCAGATCAACTTGCTTTTAACATGCATGGAATGACATGTTAGGTTGCTGGTTTGTAATTAGGACAGTGTTTGATCATGTCATTTATAGTGAAACTTAAATATTTGCCAAATTTCATTTATAAAGTATTTATAAGAATTGACTTATTCATTAATCTACATGTTTGGGTTCTGTAACATTTTCAAACATGTTCGAAAATGGCATATTCAGATTCCTTGAATTTTTCTAATACATTTTCATATATAAATTATTTTCATTGGAGTTACAGATTAGTTTCTATGAAGTTTTGAGGTTTTAAACATTTCTGGAATTATTTTTATACTGGAAAACCCCTTTACTGCATCAGCATGACATCAACAGGTCCAACTGGCCGTTAAAAGTCAAACCTGACCAGTGGGACCCACTGGTCAGTGTCTCTGGTCAGTTTTAGATTAGGATTAATCTTAATTAGTTAATTAATCTCACTCGACCCACATGTCAGTGACTTATCAAATTAATTAAATTTATTTTCTTTAATCCTAAACTCCGAGAGGCTGGCCCCACACGTCAGTGGCTCAGGCCAGCTGAGATCCAACGGCGGCGAGGTCGTCCTCGCCGGCGGGGAGCCTCCGGCGAGCACCAGTACGTGGGAGTGGCTCGGAAACGGCGCATAGGGGCCAAACTCGGCGCGGAGAGCACCAGAGGAACGACACTTCTCCCGTGGGTTCATTTTTGCACTTGGCTGGGGCTGATCTGGCCGGAGATGACGCGGCGACGAGCTTGGCGGCGGCCAAGGTTCGGGCGTCATCGGGGTCTTCGATACAGAGGGAGTTACGCACGGGACTTAGCTCCTACGACATCTACGCGACGGCCTGAAGCTGCTGGTGGCCTCAGAAGGACGAGCTGATCACCGAAGTGCTACCGGCGACGAGCTCCCGCGGCAGATCTCGTCGGGCTCCGATGGAACTAGGCCTAGAGGAGGGGATCGACGGGTAGATCTTAGGGGAAATATGCACAAGCTCACGAGGAGTGCAGTGGTGGCGCTAGCTTGCTCGGGGACGGCCTGGAGAGGAAGAACGCCGGCGACGAGCTTCGGTGACCCGAGGAAGAAGACGACTGCGTCTCGTCGTTTCACTGCGTCTCGGCGTCGGGCTCGTGGCTAGAAAGCTTCAGGGAGTTGCAGTGGACCTATTGCGCAGCTCAGGAGGGAGAAGGGTAGGCTAGAACAACGGCGAGCTCGAGCTCTGCTCGGGCTCCAATGGCGGCAGAAAGAAACGAGGCAGAGGGGGAGAATGAGCTGGGGAACGGATAGCTACGAGCTCGGGGAGGTTATCCCCGTGCTTGCCAGCGCGAAGCGGCGGCCAGGCAGGCGCACAGGTGCGTGGCCGCGCCGGAGTACGCGGCGGCCACCTCCTGCTGCCCACTGGCGGGGGAGGAAGACGACAGGGAGAAGATGGGCCGGGCCAGGTGAGCGTCAGGTAAGGCTTTTCTCATTTTCTTTCTGTTTTGTTTCTGTTTTAATTACTGACATTGATTTACTATTTATTTCAGCTCCCAAATAGTTTGTAAAAACTATGTTGAACACCCTAGAATATTTGTTGGAATATTTCCAACCATTCCTAAAGTTTTCAACATTTTTGAAAGCTTAAAGTTTCTGATTTCAAATTTTAAACTTGAAACCAGTAGCCTTTTGCATTTATTTAAAATGCTTAAAGTGTCAAGAAAATGGTTTTCTTCTTTGCTTATTTACTTTCATGATTTATCAGAAAGATTGAACTTTTCTTGAGGCCATTTTGGGTTCATTGATTTTAACTAGTTTGGAATTTCCTTTATTTTAAGAAGTGACTAGGGTTTTAACATTATCCTTCATCACTTGCTTTGTTCTTGTTGAAAATATCCTAGATGCAATGCAAAGAAAACATGAGCACAAAGCTAACTTGCTTAAGGTGTCAGGGATGTGACACCTGAGCTCCCCTTTCGGAACGACAAGGCGATCCTTAAAGAACAAGGTATCTCTGTCATCAACACTGAAGCACTTATATTTCGGAATGCTCTTTGCCAAGCCAATCTTTACTTTCTTTGCCATCACATAAGAAGTTGAGCTTGTCGGACTTGGTCTTCCAAGGTAGGAGAAATCTGGAGATTAGCAAGAAATCCCTGAGGTACTAACTGAAGGTTGATCTTCGTAAATGATTCACAAAGATCAGGCTGGAGAGGCTTCAGAATGAGACTGTTGCAGTAAGCCTTTCTACTCAAATCATCTGCAATGACATTAGCTTTGCCTGGAGTGTAGTCAATGCTCGAATTATAATCTTGGATCATTTCCACCCAACGAGTTTGCCGAAGATGGAGACTAGGCCGAGTGAAGTCATCAGAGCATGTACCACTGCCGCCAACTCAAGATCATGAGTGGGGTAATTCTTCTCACTTGGCTTCAACTGCCTCGAGGTATAAGCTACCACTTTCTTCTCTTTCATCAGAATTGCACCAAGACCTTGAATAGAGGCATCACAGAACACTTGATAAGACTTGGAATCATCAGGAGGGGTCAAGACTAGAGTAGAAGTGAGCTTCTCTTTGAGTGTGTCGAAGGCCAACTAACACTCTGGAGAATAGACAAACTTCACACTCTTCTGAAGAAGGCTTGACAGAGGCTTAGCAATCCGAGAGAAATTCTCAACGAATCTTCTGCAACAGCTTGCAAGCCCGAGAAAGCTTCGAAGCTGCTTCACATTCTATGGAGGCTCCCACTCAACAACGGTCTACACCTTTGACGGATCAACTTTGATGCCCTCGGCAGAGATGATGTGTCCAAGGTACACGACTTCCTTCAACCAGAACTCACATTTAGAGAACTTAGCATAGAACTTATGCTCTCTTAGCTTATCAAGCACAAGCTGGAGATGTTCTTTATGCTCTTCCTCAGTTTCAGAAAAGACCAGAATGTCATCAAGATACAACAAGACAAATTTATTCTTGAATGGGGAGAAGATATAATTCATCATCCGACAGAAGGTCGGTGGAGCATTGGCGAGACCGAAACACATCATCGTATACTCATACGAGCCAAATCTTGTCCTGAAGGCAGTCTTGGGAATGTCCTCTTCACGAATGCGAATCTGATGATAGCCCATCCCGAGATCAAGCTTAGAGAAGATCTTAGCTCCTTTAAATTGCTCGAACAACTCATTGATGTTGGGAAGTGGATACTTGTTTTTGATCGTCTTCTTATTAAATGGACAGTAATCGACACAGAGTCGGTTCGTGCCATCCTTCTTCTTGACAAAAAGAACTACACAACCCCAAGGAGATGAGCTTGGTTTGATCAGGCCTAGACGCTCTTGTTCATCAAGCTGCTTCTTCAGCTCTTTCAGCTCTCCTGGACCCAGTTTATACGACCGCTTGCATACTGGTTGAGTACCCGGTTCAAGCTCAATTACGAACTCAACTTCCCGGTGCGGAGGCATTCCTGGCAGTTCTTCCGGAAAGACATCTTCATACTCGTAGACCATTTGTACTTGAGAAATTGGGCAGATCTCACCCTTCTCATTCAAGGAAAACAGACGGATCATGTCATCACGCGCCGCGAAGATAATCACGTCCTCTGAAGGATGAGTTAGCTTGACTTCTTTAGCTTGACAATCAAGAAATTCCTTGTTCATAGCCAGCCAATCCATCCCAAGGATCAGATCAATATTAGACTTGCCGAGGACAATTGGAGAAGCCGCGAAGGAATAGCCACCCATCTTGACAGAGATATCTGGAACAAACCCATTCAATGTCATTTGCATTCCCGGAGAAATGATTTTTAACGGCCTAGGAGTGTCTTCTGTCACGAGATCATGCTTTGCAACAAAAGGCCTTGAAATGAACGAATGTGATGCACAAATAAAACCTTTGCAGGAAAATTCATTAACCAAGAGATTACCCATTATCACATCTGAGGAGTTCTCTGCTTCTACTGCATTCACCATATTGACTCTCGCAGACTTGGGATTGAACTTCACCATTGCATTGCCTGGAGGCCTCACTGGAGGAGGGGGCAGAAGTCGCTGCTGAGTGGTGCACTTGTTGGAGTAGTGACCCTTCTGTCCACACTTGTGACAAGTCACCTCTGACAGCGGACGAAATTGCACTTGAGGATTCCCTTGCTTCTGCTGCTGAAACCTCTGCTGGAAAGTTGGGTTGGGTGGGTGGGAAGAACCACGACCACCTGACTGCTTGAACTGGTGAATGTGCCGAGGAGGAGGAGACACCCAATATTTCTGTTGCTTCTGGACCACCTGAGTTAAGGACGAGGAACTGGAATCTCTGAAACGATTCCTCGAATTCTCCACTTTGAGCAAAGCTGCTTCAGCCCTGAGAGCCTAGTTTTAGAACTTATCGAACTCATTGGGATTGTGCAAGGCAAGGGCCAACTGCAAGTCTTCCTTCAGAACACCTCTGAACTGATAAATCTTGCTCTTTTGATCTGGGATGTCCTGTTTAGCATACCGAGCCAGCTCATGGAACTCGACATTGTACTTGTACACAGAAGATCCTCCTTGCTTCAAGCGTGTGAACTTCTCACACATCTCTTCCACAAGCTAGATGGAATATAGTGAGACCTGAAATCTCTGCAGAAATCATCCCAGCTGATCATTCTGCCGCCCGTGGAGTCCCTCAACTATTGCCACCATTGTGTCGCATGTCCCTTGAGCTGAAAAATTGCAAACTTGACGAAGTCCTCTTGTCGCACATTACTACACCCGAAGTTCTTGTTCATGTCACGAATCCAGTCGTCAGCGTCGAATGGCTGGTCACAAGATGTGAAGGACTTCGACTGGTTCGCCAGGAATTGATTCTGAGTTGCAAACTGATGACCACCATGGTTGAAATTGCCCTGCTGCTGATTGTTCCTCTCTTGCAACAACTGAAGTAACATCTGAGTGTTAGCATTTGTTGCAACCATCACCGCTTGCCATGCCTCTGGAGGAGGAGGAGGCGGCAGAGGAGGCGGTGAAGGATCAACACCCTCACAACCCAGATTCTGGCGAGTTGGTGGAGCCATCCTAGAGACGGACAACACGTTAGACCAGAGATTAACATTCAAGGTAAAGATGAATCAATAGACATAAATATCTGAACAAGAATACTTAGCAATTGCATTCGAACAATAATTAGTAAGAATGCTTCCTCAAAGTAACTGCCGATAACATCTAATTAAAAGCCACTCACAAACCAAGTATGAGCTAGGATTGCTCGGAACAAATGTATGATAGAGATTCCATCCGATATCTTCGTGGATATGATCGCACGGGCTCGATCCTACAGTAGCCATCATGTACAAGGTAGTCCACACGACATATGAAGCGTCCCCGAGTCGTAGCAAGCTACAAGGACTCTTTAAGACACAACGAGAACCACTATAAGATGACCGTGAACAAACGGGTCCACTGAATGTCGAATATCAACCTCACATCATGCATCTCTTGGAAGATTGTCCTATAAGTAACTACCTGATTTCCCACCTACGAACTCCCGAAATTACTGGTCAGGCAATCTGGTCCACGGATACAAGGAGTAATATCTCACTCAACTCCTATACTAACCCGTTCAGTGTATCACATCCGTCAACACATAACCAGAATCTTGGAAGTAATCACAACGATACTAAGTGTGGCGATACATCCAGAACTATCTGCACCAGTACTGGGGAAGCCGGACTCCTCTCGTCACTACTAGTATTGAAGCAATTTCGAACATCCTTCGTCCTGAGATACTAAGAAATTTGAATGATAGCGATGCACTCAAGAATCCCCTGGAGCTCAACTCCCCGGAAGAAATCAAGTCAGACAGGAGGCACCAAGACATAACTCCGTCACATCGACATCATATAGATTCCAAAAATATCCGCGTGATCCTAATTTTTTTTGAGTGAGAAGCAGAGTAGAATTAAAATTTCCTAAGTCGTGAACCTCACCAGAGCATAGAAGAGGAGAAAAAAGAAACCTACTCTCCGATATAACTAAGACTCAAAATAGTTTTGCTAGACTCGACTCGCCCAAGTTTGATCACATAAAGGCTCTGATGGTCGTAAGGCTCTGATTAACAACTTGCAACGACTAAGATGCGGCCCTTTCCTTATTTGGGGGTGAGGCCTCAAAAGGGAAAGAGGCGCATCTACACGTTTCGCAAGCAAGATAATCATAACAATACAATAACTGAAAGAGTGACAAGTACGACATACACTTGCCATCTGATAAAGAACATAGTCATACAGTCATACAGTCACACATTATTCAGACCATGGAATGGTCTGGCTACGGAAAAGATAAACAACAAAAGTTATGATATCCCGCATGCTGGCCCCACGATCATGACCATGGCCTCTAGTCCTCGGGATAAGTCACATACAACCTGCCGCTGTCCTCATCGAACTCCAACTTCAGCTGATTGTCATCGGAAACTCATGCATCAGGGGAACCTGTACCTGTGGGTGTTTGTAGTAAACCGTGAGCCACGAGGACTCAGCAATCCTATGACCTTGATATCGAATCTTACTGAGTTAAATGGGTAAGGAAGGTTAAGTGTATGAGTTTGCAACAACCTAAGCTTTTATGGTGGCTATCTTACGATGAACAGACTTATCATATGTGGACTATGCAAAACGGTTGATATTTAGACTGATCACTAAGTGATCCTGAACACCTACTTACGTCATTCATAACCCCACCGTGTTCTCGATCACAGAAGGAGCTCTGAAAGAGACAATCACGGTTACGCACTCAGCTGGCAAGTTTTATTAGAATTACTTTAAGTTGTCTAGAACCGGATGTTAACAAAATATCCATGTTTGCCACATAACCGCGTGCACGACTTTCCGAAAGATTAAACCCTGCATGGGTGCTCCAACTAGTCCATCACAAATTACCACAGGCCGCATAGTACTCCCCTACTACGAAACTCAACTCTGAGAAGACCCAAAGTCTCACCGGTATCCCAATGCGCAAGATATATCGCTAAGGTAAGACAAATCTGGCAAGACCTCCCGACGTGTCGACGATCCCGATAGGAGCCGCGTATCTCGTTCTCAGGACACAACGGATGAGCACTACGTACAGTGGCTGGATAGACATCTCCCTGAGTTGCCTCGGGTGGCCCCGCAAGTGGCTCAGGTTTGGACCAACGCTCATGAGGAGCACTGGCCCGTGGGATTGATTAGATTCCTCGGGGTAGCTATTCCCTATGCTTTTATATTATTAAGTTATTACCAGATTAACACCAAAGTTGGGTCATGCCAAACAAGTCTTGACACTATACGATTTATCGAGCGGGTCCCCATAACAACCTCGAACGTGCTAGGAGCGCTCAATTATGGAATAAAACACAGGTAGCCGAAACTAAGGTGGCAACAACGGAACAAATCACCCGACATAAGGCTATGCCTTCCGTAATTTACCATGTATATAGGTGCATTAATTAAATAATAGTTAATATAATGATATCAAATTGCCCATGTTATCACATGGACCATCTGGCACCTGCAACTAGCAACACTATCCATTAGTGGTTGAGCAAGCCTACTTAGCCAAACAATATTTGCTAGGAGGGGAGGTGTTTGAGGTTTCATGGCAATGTTTGATGGCCTATATATCATGTGGTAGGCAGCACAGATGTAATGAAGGAAACGAATCACTAAGCATAACAAAGCTAGAAATGGTGTCAAGGTCATGATCATCTTGCGTGTGATTTCTTGAGACTGGAACTCCTCTTGTTCTTCCTGCACAAACTCTCTAGACTCCTCGTACTCGTTTCCGTCCCCGGTAACTACCCAAAAGAAACAACATCTAATAAACAACAGCAGCAAATGATGCAACAGACAACAATATGCATGCATGCATTGCTCCAAACAAGCACATGAAATGACCCTACATTGATGAAACTGTTACCACCTCACCACAAGGGGATTTTCTACAGAGATTCCCAAAATCAGAAATTAACAACACCATTGGATTCATTGGATTTTCTACCCCAAATCCATATATCATACTGCCACCTTTGCATGTAGAAAAACATCACAAACAGGAAAAGAAATCTGACATAGAATCAAACTATAACATTAATTCAAGAATAGGGTCTGTTCTTGAGACAACCCAATTTGGCAAGTCCAGATTTGGACATTTCCAAAATGGAAATATGCCACTTTTAGCACCAGGAATATTCACAAAAAAATAAATAAATTACAGGGAGAAAATAATGAGGAGGGAGTCCCACCTGGCAGTGGCCCCTCACTGTATGCATGTGGGCCACGGGGCCCACTGTCATACACACACATAGCTACACACACACTAGCCACATACACTGCTTCACCACAGGCACAACAGATCCACACAAACAGCCACATACACATTGAACACACAGCCACACTAGATCCTGGTCAGCTACGGAGAGGAAAAACAAAACAGGCAGAGTGGGGGTTCGAACACTGAACCTCACACATGCATGGCCACACCTTTGCCACTGCGCTACTGCACTGCTACTGAACAAACAAGCGCAAAATACCAGCTAAACCTAACCTGCTATCGAATCCACATAGGAAAACATTAAACCAAAAAACAAAAGGGCCAGGGGAACTCGAACCCTGACCTGCCACGCGAGAGGTGGTTCCGATATCACTGCGCTACACTTCGGACACTGACCCATACGAGGAATCAATCTAGGTAACCTCTTATTGGTGCTACTACAACAAGGAAGAAAAAAATAGGTTTAAAAAGGGGCACTTGGGGAGGATCGAACCCACGCCCACCGGCACTCCACGCACACACGCTCCCACTATGCTATGCCATCGACGCTCAACAGAGGAGGGGGCGTTGCCCTTTTGGCAGGCCCTATGACTCTGCACCTACCGCGGCGGCCGGAACAGGGGAGGCACGCCGACGAACACTCCGGTGCCTATCCGACAATCTAACCACCGGCGAGGGATGCGGGGTCCCTAGGGGATCCATTCCCGGGGATAACCCACTTGGAGGAAGCCCACAACGGTGGCGCAATGAAGCTGCTGCACCGGGCCAAGAGGAGCTCGACGCCGGTGACATACACGCGCAGAGAGGAGGTCCTACGCGCGGGGAAGGAAGAGGAGGAGATGGCGCTCACCATGGGGGGTTTCGGAGACGAGCTCGGGCCCCGAGAAGAGGAAGAAGAGACGGGGCGGCCTGCGCTGACGTGCTGCTCCGCTCCGGCGATGTCGATGTGGAGGAGACGACAGGGAGGGGATCCAGGCTCCTAGCGGCGGGAATGGAACGGGGATGCCTCCTGCATCCTCGTTCTCATCTTGGCCTCGACGGGGAGCTACCGACAACGAGGGGAAACGGCAGCGACGACGGCCTGACTCCCTCTGAACCTACTAAAGCCTATGCTCTCTGGATCTCACCTTGCAGAGGGGAACGAAGGAGGGGGAAAGAGGTGGCGGCGGGGAGAGGGAACCCTAGGAAGGCACGCACACCGAGGATGCTTAATAGGCGACGGGACTGACGGCCTCGACGTCCGTGAAGGTGCCACACGGAACCCACTCTCTCGCGTGTCCCTGCTGCTGACGGAAAAAGGGGGGAAAGGGAAGGAACGACGTCAGGGAGGAGAAGGAGAGGGAGGTGGGCTAAGCAAGAGAGAAAGGGGAGATGGGCAAGCGCTAGGAAGGAGAAGATGTGCCCGAGAGAGGAAAATTGGCCCAACTCTCTCTCCCTGCTTCTAAAATGAACACTGCCTATCCTTTTAAAAACAACCAGTTTTGAAAAGAAATAATTCTAGGAAAAGGAAAGGGGTAATGACAAGGTAAAATACTTTTTTGAAATACAAAATGAGCCCCCTATTTATAAAAATAGGTGGGGCATTTTTGAGCAAGGCAAAATAAATTGGTTTTAATAGAAATTGGCCCTGTTTTAAAAATAAAAAAAAGGAAGAATAATTAAAATAGGTGAGTGATGCCACCCAAAAATATTTAAAAGGTTTTTCAAAGATGTTGAACATTTTGAATGGGCCCAAACAAAAACTTAAATTCTGCCTCAAGTTAGAAAAGAGAGAGGGGTTTATTTGGTCCATGGTGCAACTAAGATTTTTTGAAGGGCTCTTGTTGCACCCACACCACACTCCACAAGAACATCACAAGACACATGCAATCACATATTACCAGGGTGGCACAACACACAAAATCAAAGACAAAGCAAAAGGAACAAATATGATATGCATGATGCATGAGATGCACATGAAATGACAAAGCCACAACCTCAACTCCATAACATTGCCTCAACATGGTTGCCACATATGGAAAGGATTAAAAAAGGGGAAAGAAAGGCACTTGGGCTATTACAGGAGCCCTTCCCGAAACCCTAGCCATGGGTATGGGGTTGCGAGCGGGAGGTGGAGGACAGGAGCGGAGAATCTGGCTGGAGGGGAGGAGCTCGTGAGCGCACTGCACGGTGCCGGAGCTTGCCGGATTCTGCCGGTGTGGATGGTGGTGGTGGTGGCAGCGACGAGGACTTGGCAAGAGGGAGAGGAGGCAAGCCGCGCAACCGACAAGATGTGCCGGAGTGACGCTGCACAAGGGGTGTTTTGTAAAAAGATGAAATGTTTTTTTCCACTTAATGAAGGACCAGAGGTTGATTTCCAAGAAACAGAGGTGGATTTTCGCAAAAATTCCACAAAGTACGACCATAAATAGTATTTTCTTTATTATTATGTAGATATATACCGGCATTTCCTATTTAACGTTGTACGCATCGGTTTCTTTGGTTTTCTGTAAGGGAAACATTTGGGAGTCGGGGAGCCGACTGAACAGTCGGTAGGTTGATTTCCCCAACGACGTTCATGGGCCACATGCATAGCTCATCCCCCACCCACCGCTTTACTTTCTACCACACATCACGAAAGTTTATCCGTGCTAGACACTTTCTCTTCTCCACTTCTCTTATCTCTCCTACCCATCCGCTATGTATCCTTCCCTCTTTCTCCTCTGACTCCACGCAGGCGAGCAAGTTGCTCCGATTAGCCAACACTGCCCCTTGAACCTTCTCCTTACACCCTCCCCTCCTCCTCCCCCCTCCCCCCACCACCCACCCCGTCTGCCATGATCCTTGGCCATAGATGACAACGCTGTGGTCCTGGCAATGTGCCATGCTACAAGGCGGTCAGGGGTTCCTGTGCTGGAACCGTCATCATGCGGGCACCATCGATGCACCTGTTGGAAATATGCCCTAGAGGCAATAATAAATAGTTATTATTATATTTCCTGTTTAAAGATAATCGTTTATTATCAATGCTATAATTGTATTGAATGAAAACATAGATACATGTGTGGATAAATAGACACAACAATGTCCCTAACAAGCCTCTAGTTGGCTAGCCAGTTGATCAAGGATAGTTAAGGTTTTCTAACTATGTGCAAAGTGTTGTTGCTTGATAACTGGATCACATCATTAAGGGAATCATGTGATGGACTAGACCCAAACTATGAACGTAGCATATTGATCATGTCATTTTATTGCTATTGTTTTCTACGTGTCAAGTATTTGTTCCTATGACCATGAGATCATATAACCCACTGGCACCGGAGGGATGCCTTGTGAGTATCAAACATCACAACGTAATTGGGTGACTATGAAGGTGCTCTACAGGTATCTCCGAAGGTATCCGTTGGGTTAGTATGGATCAAGACTGGGATTTGTCACTCCGTGTGACGGAGAGTTATCTTGGGGCCCACTCGGTAATACAACATCACACACAAGCCTTGCAAGCAATGTGACTAAGTATAAGTCACGGGATCTTATATTATGGAACGAGAAAAGAGACTTGCCGGTAACGAGATTGAAATAGGTATGCGGATACCGACGATCGAATCTCGGGCAAGTAACATACCGAAGGACAAAGGGAATGACATACGGGATTGCCTGAATCCTTGACACTGAGGTTCAACTGATAAGTTATTCGGAGAATATGTAGGATCCAATATGGGCATCCAGGTCCCGCTATTGGATATTGACCGAGGAGTACCTCGGGGCATGTCTGCATAGTTCTCGAACCCGCAGGGTCTGCACACTTAAGGTTCGGCGATGTTCTAGTTATATATGTGGTTACCTAATGTTGTTGGAGTGCCAGATGAGATCACGCACGTCACGAGGGTTTCCGGAATGGTCTGGAGATGAAGATTGATATATAGGATGACCTCATTTGGTTACCGGAAAGTTTTCGGGCATTACCGGGAATGTACCGGGAGTGACGAATGGGTTCCGGATGTTCACCGGGAGGGGCCAGCCCACCCGGGGAAGCCCATAGGCCTTAGGGGTGTCGCACTAGCCCTTGGTGGGCTGGTGGAACAGCCCAAAAGGTCCCTATGCATAGGAGATAGAAAATCAAAGAGAAAAGAAAAAAAAGGTGGGAAGGAAGGGAAGGACTCCACCTTCCAATCCTAGTTGGACTAGGATTGGACGTGGACTCCTCCACCTCCTTGACCGGCGGACCCTTGGGGTCTTGGACCCCAAGGCAAGCTTCCCCTCCCCTCCTCCTATATATAGTGGAGTTCTAGGGCTGATTTGACACAACTTTTGCCACGGCAGCCCGACTACAAACACCACGGTTTTTCCTCTAGATCGTATTTCCGCGGAGCGCGGGTGGAGCACTGCAGGAGTAGATCCTTCACCACTACTGGAGCGTCGTCACGCTGCCGGAGAACTCATCTACTTCTCCGTCTAGCTTGCTGGATCAAGAAGGCTGAAATCATCGTCGAGCTGTACGTGTGCTGAACGCAGAGGTGCCGTCCGTTCGACACTAGATCGTAGCGGATCGTGGGACGGATCGCGGGGCGGATCGAGGGATGTGAGGACGTTCCACTACATCAACCGCATTTCTTAACGCTTCCTGCTGTGCGATCTACAAGGGTACGTAGATCCAAATCTCCTCTCGTAGATGGACATCACCATGATAGGTCTTCGTGCGCGTAGGAAATTTTTTGTTTCCCATGCGATGTTCCCCAACAGTGGCATCATGAGCTAGGTTCATGCGTAGATGTAATCTCGAGTAGAACTCAAAGGGTTTTGTGGACGGTGATGTTTGATTTGCTGCCCTCCTTAGTCTTTTCTCAATTCAGCGGTATTGTTGGATTGAAGCGGCCCGGACCGACATTATTCGTACACTTACAAAAGACTGGTTTCATTGCTTGACATGCAACCTCGTTGCATAAAGATGACTGGCGGGTGTGTGTTTCTTCAACTTTAGTTGAATTGGTTTTGACCTAGGCGGTCCTTGGAGAGGTTAAATAGCAATTTGCACATCTTCGTTGTGGTTTTTGCGTAAGTAAGATGCGATCTACTAGATACCCATTGCAACCATGTAAAACATGCAACAACAATTAGAGGAAGTCTAACTTGTTTTTGCAGGGTATACTTATGATATGATATGGCCAATGACGTGATGTGATATATTGGGTGTATGAGATGATCATGTTGTAATAGTTAATTATCTACTTGCACGTCGATGGTACGGCAACCAGCATGAGCCATAGGGTTGTCTTTAAACTAACGTTTGTGCTTGAAGATGTGTTTACTATATTGCTAGGACGTAGCTTTAGTAGTAAAAGCATGAGTAGCACGACAACCCCCATGGCGACACGTTGATGGAGATCATGTGCGGCACCGGTGACAAGAAGATCGTGCCGGTGCTTTGGTGATGGAGATCAAGAAGCACATGATGATGGACATATCATGTCACTTATGAATTGCATGTGATGTTAATCCTTTTATGCACCTTATTTTGCTTAGAACGACGGTAGCATTATGAGGTGATCTCTCACTAAAATTTCAAGACGAAATTGTGTTCTCCCCGACTGTGCACCGTTGCTATAGTTCGTCGTTTCGAGACACCACGTGATGATCAGGTGTGATAGACTCAACGTTCACATACAATGGGTGCAAAATAGTTGCACACGCGGAACACTCGGGTTAATCTTGACGAGCCTAGCATGTGCAGACATGGCCTCGGAACACATGATACCGAAAGGTCGATCATGAATCATATAGTTGATATGATTATCATATGGATGCTTACCACTGAAACTATCCCCAACTCACGTGATGATGAGACTTGAGCTAGTGGAATTGGATCATGAACCACTCAAATGACTAGAGAGATGTACTTTTTGAGTTGGAGTTTAGCAAGTAATTTGATTAGTTAAACTCTAATTATCTTGAACATAGTCTAGGTCCACTTTGAAAATATTTGTGTTGTAGATCAATGGCTCATGCGACAGTCACCCTGAATTTTAATACGTTCCTAGAGAAAGCTAAGTTGAAAGATGATGGAAGCAACTTTGTAGACTGGGCTCGTAATCTTAAGTTGCTCCTGCAAGCTGGGAAGAAGGATTATGTCCTTAATGCTGCGCTAGGAGATGAACCACCCGCCACGGCTAACCAAGATGCTAAGAACGCTTAGTTAGAACGCAAGGAGGACTACTCAGTAGTTCAATGTGCAGTCTTGTATGGCTTAGAGCCGGGACTTCAATGTCGCTTTGAGCATCATGGAGCATATGAGATGTTCTAGGAGTTGAAGTTTATCTTTCAAAAGAACGTCCGGATCGAGAGGGATGAGACCTCCGATAAATTCTATGCTTGCAAGATGGAGGAGAATTCGTCTATCAGTGAACATGTGCTCAAAATGTCTGGGTACTCAAACCGTCTAGCTGAGCTGGGGATTTAACTCCCGCAAGAGGCTATCACTGACAGAATTCTTCAATCACTGCGAGCAAGTTATAAGAGCTTTGTGTTGAACTATAACATGCAAGGGATGAACAAGTCACCCGACGAGTTATTCGCAATGCTGAAAGTCACAGAGTCAGATCTCCGTAAAGAGCATCAAGTGTTGATGGTGAATAAGACCACTAGTTTCAAGAGAAACAACAAAGGAAAGAAGGGTAATTCAAAGATGAGAGGCAAGCCTGTTGCCAATCCAATGAAGAAGCCCAAAGCTGGACCTAAGCGTGAAACAGAGTGCTATTATTGCAAGGGTATGGGTCACTGGAAGCGCAATTGCCCCAAGTATCTGGCTGATAAGAAGGCGACCAAGGAAAAATCAGGTATATTCGATATACATGTTATTGATGTGTACTTAACCAGCTCTCGTAGTAGTGCGTGGGTATTCGATACCAGTTTTGTTGCTCATATTTGCAACTTGAAACAGGAACTGCGGAATAAGCGAAGACTGGCGAAGGATGAAGTGACGATGCGCGTGGGAAATGGTTCCAAGGTTGATGCAATCGCCGTTGGAAGAGTTTCACTTCAGTTACCATCACGATTAGTTATGAACTTAAATAAATGTTATTTAGTGCCTGCGTTAAGCATGAACATTATATTTGAATCTTGTTTATTGCGAGACGGTTACTCGTTTAAGTCAGAGAATAATGGTTGTTCTATTTCTATGAGTAATATATTTTATGGTCATGCACCCAATGTGAGAGGATTGTTCATATTGAATCAGCATTGCGTCAGCAGTCAACTATGCCTGGGCCAGGTCAAACTTGACCAGTGGGGCCCACTTGTCAGTGACCCACGGGCTAACCCCGCGCTGACCAGCCCCTAATTGGGGTTTGACCAGGCGTGGGGCCCTCTGTCAGTGGCTCTGGGGGGGGGGGTTAGTGCTGGCTAATGGCTGGCCACGTCAGGGCTACCGGAGCCTGGCCGGTGGCGACCAAGGGCGCGGCGGAGGCTTGCCGGACATGAACTAAACGGCGCTACAGCGGCCCATTTTGCACGCGGTTGACGGCTACAGAGAGCTCGCGAAGCACCCGATCCAGCGGGGGCAACGACTGGGGCTAGAGTGGACCGGAGCATCGCCGGCGACGAGCAGAGCGGTCGCCGGAGTTCGGCCACGATGGGGAACGGCCTACGGGGAACGGAAGAAGGAGTTGAAGACGGCTACGGCTTCCTGCGGGCGCGGAGAGCAAAGGGAGGTGCTCGGCAGCGGCCCTAGGTGGCACTGACCACGGTGGCGCCATGGTCGGCGGCAACGATCTTCGGACTCCGGTGGAACGGGGTGCTAGGAGAGGGGAACGACATCAAGGCAAGCGGGAAACGGATCTGGAGCTCACCGCAAGTCTTATGGCGTCGACGACAAGCTTGGGGTTGCTTCATATGCTGCGAATCGACGGAAGAGGTCCGGCGGCCGGAGGTGGAGAAGATGGCGGCAAGGCGATGACAGGGGGCCTCCGGGCTTGATTCCTTCTTCCAGGGGACGAGGAGGAGCACGGCAGGGCTTTGGGGCACAACAGCTGGGCTAGAGGGGGCTTGTGGCCACGGCTACGATGATCGACGGCGACAAGCAGGCTCGGCCATGGTGGGAGAGGGCGAGAGAGAGATGGACGGAAGCCAGAGAGGGGTGGAGGAGGGAGAGGCGTGCACGGGGTACTCATCCCCGCCATCTGCGTGGCTCGGGCAAGCAGGAGGTGGCCACGGGACGTGGCCGCGCTCGCCTGCGCGTCGGCACGCAGCTGCTTCTCCTCCTGGTAGGAGGAAGAAGACAGCCGTGCCCCTGGTGGGCTGGGCTGGACCAGGTAGGCGCCAGGTAAATTCCCTCTCTCTCTTTCCTAATTTTGTTTTATTTCCTTTCTGGCATTTAGATTTAGGATTTTAATAAAACATTTAATCATTTTATAAAACCCTAAAATAGTATTATGTGACAGTAATAAAAATAATCAATGCCACAAAATAGTTTCAACATTTTTGAAACTTTTATTTTAAAAGAAAACAAAATAACTCCATTCCAAACAGTTATTTAATCAAATCAAAAATCCTTTTCAAAATGTTCCTGTGACTTAGAAATTTGGTTTGACAAATTTATTCCGTGTCACTATTTTCCCAAATATTTGGAACATTTTTCTGGTTCCTTTTAAGGTAATATTTTTATTGCCTTTTTGTCAATTTCAACTCATTTGGCTTGATCACTTCCATTTCCAGATTCAATGCAATTTGAATGCATGCATGAAATTCAATGGCAAGCAAGGCAAACTTGGGCTATGACAGTGGGACGGATCGTGGGACCCGCGGGGCGGATTGAGAGACGTGAGGACGTTCCACTACATCAACCGCATTTCTTAACGCTTCCTGCTATGCGATCTACATGGGTACGTAGATCCAAATCTCCTCTCGTAGATGGACATCACCATGATAGGTCCTCGTGCGCGTAGGAATTTTTTTGTTTCCCATGCGACATTCCCCAACAACACCGTGGTAGAAGCTTGACGACTGCCGTGCTGGAACGCGACCATGACCATGCTGGAACTGACATTTTTTTGCTGCGATCGGTGATTTGTTTTTCTACAACCGTTTCATTTTTTGCTACATTCAATCACAACTGAGTTGCATCCCGTGATGGCGGCGAATTTTTATGCTGCAACTATTGTGTTTTTTTGCTACATCCGTCGAGGATTTTTGCTATATCCATTTTTATGGCGGAGCTGCAAGGTCAAAGACGACAATGATATTTTTTGTTGCAACCGTCGTTGCTTTTTGCTACAACCTATGTTTTTTGCTACATTTATTCATAGCTGAGTTGCGTCCAGTGACGGTGGCGACCTATTTTTGCTGCAAACGTTGTAGTTTTTGCTTCGTCCGTTGAGGATTTGTTCTACATCCTTTTTTTCAAGGTGGAGGTGGAAGCTCAACGATGGCGATGGTGTTTTTTGTTGCAACCATCGTTGCTTTTTTGCTACGACCTATGCTTTTTTTTGCTGCATCTACTTTTTTGCTGGGATTGTGTGCTATATCTGATGACAGAAGACGGTGAGCTCGGGCAGTGTGGGGGTGGCCAGTGACATGGGTGGCGCGAGGCGGGCGGCGCGGGGGTGGTCGGTGACAAGGGTGGCGCGGGGGTGGCCGGCAACGCGGGTGGCGCGAGGGGGGCGATGCGGGGGTGGTCGGCAAGCACGGGCATAACGCTGCCCTTTCTGCAAATCGGTACGTGCAACCGTTTTTCCTGGGCCGGCCATTTTGTCCCCCATGCGAGAGGCGGAGAGGTGCGTGAGGCGAGTCGTCGTTCTCTTATTCAGAGCAAGCGAGAGGGTCTCGTCTCGTTCTTCCCCTTCCTCCCTTCCTGTCATCAGTCGTGATGCATCTGTTCATCTGCGGCCGAAATCGGCAAATCTGAAGCGATGTCGAACCCTAAACTGATGACTCGATAATCCAGGACTCGCGCTTCGTCGTCGATTTTGTTCTTCCTCTGTCCCCTTGATGGCTTCGACTGGTTCGTTCCCCTTCCAACTCTAATTAGTTTCACATGATTTTGTGGTGCTCGTTCCTGTGTTTCTCTTGTTTTGTGTAGATCTAGCCGTGTGTATTGATGGATTGTGTCTCTTGTACTTAGGCTTTGAGGTAAAAAATCGCCCCCTTTTTTAGGTCTTGTGCTACAAAATCATATGTTGCCAACTTGTTCATTCTATGATAGGTTTGTAGCTCCCTTGGGTGGGATTTGAGTTGGGTACTTTAGAGTGCCATGCACAACCCTAGCTGAAATTCACCAAATCAAGTCAATGTTGAGGTAGTAGTTGGCTCTGAATACCATTTGGCAGATCCCAAAGTTTTTGTTGAGTTTGATGTAAAACAGAGAAAATAGTCGTGATTATGTTGAGTTGGTTGTTGAATTTGCACCAAATTCCCGTTTAGTATTTTGCAGTTTGTTGTAAATTTTGCCTTAGTATGCGTGTGTTTCGAGTATTTTATCGAATTTGAAATATTCATAGTTGGTGTTCATTTGTCTAGTAGTTGTTGTTTAGAAGATGGACATATATATTTTTCTACTACAACTTGAACTTGCAGCAAATTCCCGTTAGTATTTTAGGGTTTCTTGAAAAATTCCCCTTAGTATGCTAGGGTTTCAAGTATTATCTCCAAATTGAAATATTCATAGTTGGTGTTCATCTTGTGTAGTAGTTGTTGGTTGCAAGATGCTTTTTATTGTTTTTCAAATACAACCTGAATTTGCAGCAATTTCCGCTTAGTATGCTAATGTTTAGAGTATTTTCTGCAATTTGAAATATTTTAATTGTTGTGGTTCATTTTGTGTACTAGTTGTTGGTTAGAAGATGGAATTTATGTTTTTCAACTACACCATGAATTTACAGCACAAGAAGGTAGTGGGTTGGGCAAGTAGAAGATTCAGCAGTGGAGGAACCAGTTGAGCATCCCCCACGAGGTCTCCGGAATGACCAAGGTGATGTTTATTTTATTTTTCACTTGTAGCTTTTTAATTTTTATGGTATGATAGTAGAGCAAATTGCTGAAAATAGCAAAAAAGTGTATCGACTTTGTTCTTACCGAGGTGGTATATTCATTTAAAAGTGACATCTGTGTAGAAATTATTACTTGTGTCTTTTTTGATTTAGATGTAGAACAAACCCATGCATTTTTATATGAACCATAAATCATGTTTCTTTAAATATTTGTAAAGTAGAACCTTTTTTAGATATTTTTCTTTTATCTACATGTTGAGCTAATCATGTAGCCTGTTTTTAGTATAACTTTTTTGATTATTGTATAGTGAAACTTTTCTCATACCTTTCCCACCCTCTTATTTGTTGTTCTTGTTCTTTTCTTTATGTAGCTATAGTGTTTACCAGGAAGTTATGCAATCCTACATATTTTCCAGACTGTCAACCATGCATTTCAACAAAATCGTGAAGAAGTTTATTGACGTTCAATTAGGTCATGTCAGGAAATTTAAAATGGAATCCCTTCTTCGTATGCCATACCACCATAATGTCCTAATGAATTTGCTTGAGTGGTTACATAAGCACATTTTTGGTAATGTAGAGCCTTATTTCAAGCACAAGAACAAACCTATCAAGATCACAAAAGATATGGTAGTCATAATTTTTGATTTCCCTAGTGGCACTGTGCCTTTTGTATTTAGAAGTGATGATCCCAAAGTGAAATCGGAGGTCGCAGAGTTAAGAAGCAAGTATAGTGATCATCGGAACAAGATGACAATCTACAAAATTGAGGAGGTGATGCTTAGTGGTGAAAGTGAAGATGGTTTTATTGGAAGCTTTGCTTTTTATTTTATATCATCTATTTTGTGCCCTGCATCATACTGCTTTTGTAATAGCAAGTTCCTATACTCTCTAAGAGATGTTTCTGCAATTTCTTCACTTAACTTTGGGCAATTGGCACTTGATTTTATGTGTGAGAAGTCAGAATGTCACTTTGAAATAATTATGAGCATACCGTTTGTCGAGGAAACGAACAAAGCTTGACATATTGGGGATGCCTTCCTATCTCTGAGGTAAGTTCTTTCCATTTTCCAATTAACAATTTTTTTATCATGAGTTTAAGTCTTTTTTCTATACATTTTTTATTGACTAACGTTTTATTTTTAAATGACACATCATTTATTTGGATTTTATTGATTCTGATGTAATCGAGAATCATCAATGAACTATGGATTATTCTCTTCCTTGGATATCTCACATTAAGAATGAAGATTTCAAATATCTTGCATTGGTTGATAGAAATTATGAGTCTTGGAAAGCTTTTGGATTTTTACCCATAAACATCATAATACAATATATTATAGCTACTAAGCAGGCTCGCTCCACATTCAAAAGGCCGTGCTAGCGATGGATTACCACGCGCTAACACCACTTGCTGACATGTATTCATGGTTTTGTCCTTGTTTTCCTCATCCTTTTTTACCATGCTGGACCGGTGGGCTGGTTTTCCCCTTGTTCCTATTATGCGGTGGACTGGTGGCCTCCTTCGCGTCTTTCCACTCTGCCACTTTGACCTACGACGTTCTCAGTTCTGTCCATGTACCACGGCCTTCGACCCATCTAGAAAACCACCGACCAGTTTATTCTCGAGGCACCTCCTCCTATCCAAATCCCCCTCCCATCTCCCTCTTGAGCGATGGTCAAGGCCAGCCCTGAGTAGGTGCGTACGGTGAGGCCGCATAGGGTTCTCACCTACCAGGGGCCCCCACCTAAGTACGCGGACTTACAGAAGTTTTTTTACAGAGTTTAACAGACTAATCCCTCTCGCCTCACTAACCACGCCCCCTTGATTTTCAGGGTGGCCCCACTTCATCCTACACCAATCAACATAGCCCATCTCAGCTTAGTCCGTAAACATCGTGTAAACTGTCTGTAGTGGTAGCATTACTCGTACGCTCCTATATACACGAAGGCAAAAAAAACTTATCGAATTAAAGACCCACAATTTTGGTGGAAAGAAAGGAACCGACGACCTCGTTCTCCTCGACTCCTCCGCTCAGGCCTGCCTCTGCCTCCTGCTCGTGACTCCTCGTTCTTTGTATCTCCTCCATCGTTCCGCCCTAATCATGCCAATAATGGAGCGCTGCTCTCGCCTATCAGATTCGATCATTTGGGTGGAATAATTGGAGGAGGAGATCTCGATTTTCCTGATTTCCAACAATTTGAAACGGTTGGTACTCCCTATTCCCCTTTTATAAATTGCGTATATTGTATGGTTATTTTTCATTCCTTATTCGATTCGCTCCTGCCATTCCATTCGTAGAAGAAAGGGAGGAGAAGGCCTCGGGAGGAGAGGGATTGGTGGCCGGCGGCAAGGGGGCGACCGGAGAGGGTGCAATTGCAGTGCTACTGGATGGTACTACTGTTGCTTGTAGGCAGGATAGGGGGATTTGTTTGTGGTAAGCTGCAACATGCAAGGGCAACAAGATCGAGGTGCTTTTTTCCAACATTCAATCTTATGTCATAATTTTAGTAGTCTTCGTTTCTTGTGTTGTGAGATGTCATCTAGAAAGTGTATGTCATGAAAAGAGGCTAGAGAGGAACAGAGAAATTGAATTTATAGAATCCCAAAAGGGATCCATGAACAAGTTTGTTAGAAAATAAAAGTTCTGCTAGCAATAGCTGGATGCGGTGAGAGATAGAGGTCTGGAGTGCATAGTTGGATGGAGTACAAGCTGAAGTGGAGAGCGAGCTGGTTATGCTATGTCTAGTCAAATGTAGTGCCTTTTTCAGTTGAACATTCTCGGTTTGTCACTAATAAAATAATGGGTAGTTTATGTGGTTTAATGTGTCTACTGAGAATACACAAAAAATTATGTTCAATGTGTACGTTGCTATCGAAATATCAAAAATGAGCTATTTTTTTTCTGTATAGGGCCCCATTTTTTGGCTTGCACCAAGGCCCCAGATTGTCAAGGCCGCCCTTGGCGATGGTAGGTCGTCAACAGGGTGGCGCATTAGCGGTCGTGGCATAGAAGCTACAGGGGTGCGGTGCTGGCTCGGATACCAGTAGTTGTAGGGGTGATTGTAGGACAAAAGTATGTCTATATGGGGGGTGATTAGACTAGTTGACAGGATATTTTTTTTGCCTTTTCCCAATTTTACTTGAGAGGCAGCTATGACAGTTATAACAGGTCAAGTACCCCCTACACATGCAGTTCTAATAGTATAGCAACGGAAAGTAAAACATGCAAGTGTAAAGTAGAGGAGTAAAATAGGGAGATCAAACGCATGAGGTTGACATGGCGATTTTTGGAATGGTTCTGATAGGTGGCGCTATCGTACTTTCATGTTAGTGGAGAATTCAACCCACGGAGGGTAATGATACGTCTCAAACGTATCTATAATTTTTGATGGTTTCATGTTGTTATCTTGTCATCTTTGGATGTTTTATGTACCTTTTATATCTTCTTTGGGACTAACTTATTAATTCAGTGCCAAGTGCGAGTTCCTGTTTTTCTGTGTTTTTGGCTCTTTTCAGATCTGATTTTGGAACGGAGTCCAAACGGAATAAAATCCCCGAAATAATTTTTTCTCGAACGGAAGAAGATCAGGGGGCTCGAGGGCCAAGCCAGGAGAGCTACAAGGGGCCCACAAGCCCCCTAGCCGCCACAAGGGGGGGGGGGGCTAGCAGGATTGTGGCCTCCCTGGCACCCCCTTGACCTAGCTCCTTCGCCTATATATTCCCTAAAATACAGAATAAATGAGGGAATCCACGAAAACACTTTTCCGCCGCCGCAAGCTTCCGTTTCCGCAAGATCTTCTCTCTCTTGGATCTTCAATACAAAGTTCTCCATGATCTTCATGGAGATCTATCCGATGTAATCCTATTTGGCGGTGTGTTTGTCGAGATCCGATGAATTGTGGATTTGTGATCAGATTATCTATGATATATATTTGAGTCTTTGCTGATTTCTTATTTGCATGATTTGATATCCTTGTAAGTCTCTCCGAGTCTTGGGTTTTGTTTGGCCTACTATATCTATGATTCTTGCAATGGGAGAAGTGCTTGGTTTTGGGTTCTTACCATGTGGTGAACTTTCCCAGTGACAGTAGGGGCAGCAAGGCACACATAGTGTAGTTGCCATCAAGGGTAACAAGGTGGGCTTTGTCGTAGATATGAGATTGTCCATCTACATCGTGTCATCTTTCGTAAGGCATTACTTTGTTCTTTAGGACTTAATACACTAGATGCATGCTGGAGAGCGGTCGACGTGTGGAGTAATAGTAGTAGATGTAGAAAGTATCGGTCTACTTGTTTTGGACGTGATGCCTATAGATATAATCATTGCCATAGATGACGTCATGACTTTGCGCGGTTCTATCAATTGCTCGACAGTAATTTGTTCACCCACCGTCTACTTGCTTTCATGAGAGAAGCCACTAGTAAGCACTATGGCCCCCCGGGTGTATTCACACCTATCGGTTCCACTTTTGCTTTTACTTTGCTTTGTTACTTTGTTGCTTTCAGTTCTCACTTGGCGAACAATCTATAAGGGATTGACAACCCCTTCATAGCGTGGGGAGCAAGCTTTTTGTGTTTGTGCAGGCACTTGAGATACTCCTTCACTGGATCGATACCTTGGTTCTCAAACTGAGGGAAATACTTACCACCGCTGCGCTACATCACCCTTTCCGCTTCGAGGGAACACCAACGCAAGGCTCCAAGGCCACGTGGGAAATCCTTTGCATATTTGCCTAGGAAGTCCCTTAAGGCGTAGCCGTAGAAGAAGGATTCCTGGTGTCGTTGCTGAGGAGTACCAAGACAAGAACAGTCTCCCGTCAGCACGTTTCTGGCGCGGTTGGAAGGTCTTTTGTTGCAGTAGCAGGTAATGACTGCGAGAGTCCACACACGGCTCCACCCACAAGAGGTTCACAAAGAAGCGACCTTGTCTATTACACCATGGCTTCCGTCCACAAAGGACTAGCTTCACTCATGGTAGATCTTCACGAAGTATGCGATCTCCTTGCCCTTACAAACATCTTGGTTCAACTCCACAATACGAAGTGGGAGGCTCAAGCGACACCTAACCAATCTAGGAGGCACCACCCTAGAAAAGGTAATAGATGTGGTAGATCAGTGAAATTCTTGCTCTTGTGCTTCAAAAGATAGTCTCCTCAACACAAATCACTCTCTCATAGAATATGCATGGGTAGGAGAGGTTGATTTAGTAGAAAGCAGTTTGAGGAGGCTAGAGATCAAGTTTCAAATGATTGGATTGGAATATCTTGGTCTCAACACATGAGTAGGTGGTTCTCTCTCAGAAAATGGATCTAGAAATGAAGTGTGCGTTCTGAGTGCCTTTCCCACGAATGAGAGGTGGGTGAAGGGGTATATATAGGGAGCAACCAAAATCCAACCGTTACACACAAAAGAGCAAACTCGGTGACACCGAAGTGGACAACTCGGTGGTACCGATTAGTACTAAAAGTGTGAACTTTGAATCTCGGTGATACCGATATATAGAACTCGGTGGCACCGAAAAGGTGACTAATGGTCAGATGAGCAAACTCGGGAGCACCGATACTCAAACTCGGAAATTCTGATTTTGTGTATCTTGGCAACAGAATGTTGGTCACACTAAACTCGGTAGCACCGATGCAGTTTCGGTTGCACCTATTTGGTGGGAATGGCTAGGGTTTTGTCTTAGGTTCAAACTCGGTGGGTTCGAAGTGAAAATGTTGGTTACACCAAATGTGTGTATGTGGAACTTGACAGAGTGGATACGTGGGAAAAATAACTGAGTGTTTTGGTGGCTAACTTTGAGCATTTGAGCAATCAATTCATTTTACTACCTCACCCCCTTTTAATAGTATTGGCTTTCCTTTGGACTCAAAGGTGATTTCTCACAAATATAATATGAATAGTCTTCTAGCTTTAAGGTTGAGCCAATATTATTCCTTTCTTGTATCCAGGGGTATCTCCAGATAAACCTTAAGCCATAGCATCTTTTGAACTTTTGTGAAATATACTTGGAGAACACATTAGTCCAATGATGCATATGTTGTGATCAATTATCAAAACCACCCTAGGGAGCAATTGTGCGTTCAATCTCCCCCTTTTTGGTAATTGATGACAACATATAGATCAAAGCTTCGACAAAAGATATAATCAATGATTAGCATCGACGCTTTGAGAAGTATGTGAAAAGCAAGAGCTCCCCCTAAATTTGTGCATTATTTAAAATTTGCGTTTGAATGCAAATGCACAATCGATTAGGATCATGGGTTACTCTTCCATGTCACATACATCTTGGTGGTGCGTAAATGTAAAAGTAATGCACATGACACCAACAAGATAAGTGAGTGATCATCACAAGGATAGCTAAAAGATGATATCGTAGCATCACACAAGATGAAGCGTATGATCAATCACACAGACAGGATAAAGTCATCCGAAAACCAAAATTTTAAATCCAAACGAGAGCAAATAAATTCAAAAGCTCTCTCTCACATGAAGTCTATGATCTATACATTTCCCCCCTTTGGCAACAAGTTACCAAAAAGTTCAAAAGTATAGATCTATTCATCTCTCTTGGCAACTGATGATGGAGTCGATAAAATAGCGTCGGTGAAGGCTTCTAATGATGTCCTTGGAGATGGAGGAGTTGATACTGAAGGAGCTTGAGCTGGAGCTGGTGCTGAAGGTGCTGAAGCTTGTGCTGAAGATGTCTGTCTTGTCTCTGGAGTAGGAATAACAACTGACCGAGGTTGGGTGCTGAACCTAGTGGTAGTGGGAGGAGGAGACTCATCCTCATCATAATCATCATATTCATCTTCATCCTATGAGTGTGGAATCTCCACAAAGTCAACTTCATGTTGAAGTTGTCTGACAATGGTGATAAACTCAGTTACCTTCAAATCCATGCTGTGGAATTTTGTCTCCACAACTCTCTCAAGGCTCTTATGATTTTGCATAATCTCTCGAATGTTCTTCTCCATGCCTTGGACAATGATCACTAGAAATGCCATTTTCTCAGCTTGAGTTTTGAGCTGTGGAACTGGAGGTGGCCTATTTCTAGCAGCTTCAGCCTCTGCTGCCATTTCTTGTTGCAGCTGAGTTGGGATCACTGTCATCCATCATAACCTCATTGTCTTCAAATTTAGGATGAAGAGGTAGATGGGGACGATCAAGTTGATATGCATGCTTGCCTAGATTGGCATTGATGAGCATCTGAACATAGGGTGCATATCCACATGATCTCTTTTGATTCGCAACAGTCCTTCGGATAGTATCAACTATCAAGTCCATCACTCGAAATCTCGTATGGGTATCAAGTGGGTGCAGCAGGTTGATTGAATATCCTCTGATCATCTTCTCATCTCCTGACTTAGGCATGAGAGTGTATCACAATATAGTGTTTGTTGTGAGAATACCAGCTTGCACAAAATATACTGAACTAAACTTGTGAGTGGCCAAATACTGATGTGGAATGGTCTTGTACATATTGGCCATGGAGTTGTGATTCTACTTAGGATCTGTATACACATCTACATCTGCTTCTTCTTGCTTGGGAAGACCAATTATAGCAGCCCATTCAGCAATTGTAGCGTCGTACCTGTGTCCATCGGTCATCCAGACTAAAGAATTGTCATAGAAATTAACTGTTGCATAGAATTGCATGATCATCTCATCATTCCATGGGGTCATCTCCTTTCCAACAAAATATTCTATGTCAACTAGCCTGAAGTTCTCTTGAACATGTGGAAAGAAATTCTCATTCTCCTTGATGCATGCCCAGTCGACATACCTCATATCACTCACAGCACGACCCTTGTCATACAAGACAGTCTCATCAAAATCTTGTTGTTCCTTGGTGTGAAACATTTGATCAACAACAGTTCTTCTTCTGACAGTATATGGATCAACAACTCTCCACTTTCTTAATTCGGCATCGTTCCTCTTCTTCATGTCTTCTATACAGGATGAACATCATTATGGAGTGGAAGGTATGGTCTGAGTTTCTTGAGAACTAGAGCATTCTCATCTTCTTCCTCTTCTATAGCATGGGCACTAGATGCACGGCCTTTGCTCTTAGCAGCTGCAGGTATATCTTTGGTGGTCTTCCTAGAAGCTACAACCTTCTTTGCTTTAGCAGCAGGCTTTGGAGTAGACTTCATTGCATCACCCATCAACTTCTTCTTCTTGGGAGGAACTGGGATCTCCTCAGGAGCTTCTTCCTCAGCTTCTCCCGGGTCTTCAAATATAGAAGTCTTTCTGCCAACAAGATGGTTAGTTCTCTTCCTGGGCCTCTTCACACCAGCCTTCTTTGCAGGTGCATCCTTCGCAATTGCTTTGCCCTTCTTGGCATAATCAGGTGCTCTCACATCAGCAGCACTGGCAGATATCTTCCTGACAACTTTCCTTGGAGGAGCCTTAGGAGGAGCTGAAGTTTCTTCTAGCAAAAAGTCCGAGTCTTCCTCATCATAATTTAGCTTCCTCCTTTGCCTGGTGTCTGCCTTGGGTAATCCATGAGAACTATATGATCCAGGGTCAGAGTCTGTCCTCTCTGGACTAGTGCGAGCCTCCAAGTCAATACTTGGTTCCCTGAAATCATTCTGACTATCATCTGAACCTCACATACTGACAGACATGCTGAATAGCAAACAACAGAACCTGTGAAGTGGATATAGGAAAGACAGAATGGATGAGCATCACAAAATTCAGATGTTTTTCAAAATTTGAAGTTTTGAAACTCAGGGTATGATCTTCTGCAGGACGTAAATTGGTGGCACCGAGTTGGCATTTTTGGAGTCACCGAGATGGCTTACTCGCTTAACAGAGACTTGGCATTCATTTTTGATGGCACTGAAAAGAGCTGTTCGGTCTCACCGAGTTGCTTCTCAGGAACCCTAAAACAGGAATCGGTGGAAACAATTTTTCAAACTCGGTCTCACCGAGTTGCATGCTGCGGCAGATCAGATCTAGAATTTCTACTTCTTCTACTCTGGAATTTTAATATAGTGGAAGGAATGGTTTGCACATGGTGGATCGAATAAAAACTGTCCCAATGCGTAAGAATTAGACGGGGAACGCAAAGGAAAACGGATCCGTATGCTAACTTGGCAGCAGTCCGGCTAGGGCGATGACGGGAGGGCAGATTGCATCGACGGTGGTGAATCCCAAAGGCGGCGACGCTCAGGGCATCAAGGGCGATGACCTGGGGTCTTGAGGGCAGCGAGAGTTTTGGCAAACAAAACTTTTTGATGAAGTGATGTCAAATATTCGTTCCGCAGGTATATATACCCATGCACTGTCGGTGTCACCGAGATAGCAAAATCGTTGTGACTGGGTTCCTCAACTATCAGCAGACAGGGAAACTCGGTGTAACCGAGTTGGCAATTTTGGTGGTACCGAGATAGGAAAACCTGATCATAATTGAAAAAACGGTGGCGCCGAGTTTGTGGAGTTGGTCACACCGAGTTTTTCAAGGAGGTTTTGGAAGGCAACCTTTGACGATACGGAACTCCGAGTGCTCCTTCAAACAGAGGGATCGACAAGTGCTTGTTCAAGTTTTGTGATGAAGCATGAATAGAACTTGAGATGAGATAGCATAGATAACTAGAGAAGTCTCCTAGGCAATCTTGTCCATCCAATTGGCAAAAGATAAATTAAAAGCCAAATAACAACAATTGGATGTCCTCGAATGATCAAACACATGCAGACCAACATGCTCACACAATAAGAATGATGAATGAAACACGGTGAACATGCACACGTGTCCTAGCAACTATCAAGCACTTGGGCGATGACAAAGTCATCTAAATATGAGTATATTGACATAGGAGCCAAGTAAGAATACTTAATCATAGGTCATACTCATCGTTAAGCACAAGTGGGGTTACCACTTTGAGATAAGTATTAATGTGTTCATATCCTTAGGAGATGCTTATACTCAAGTCTTAGAGTAAATCTCCTCCTTGATATGATATCCCCACTAAGAGGGATCAACTAACCTTGGGTTTAGTCGTAGAAGACTTCAAGTAGGTGAAGTAGTGGTGGATGCTCAATGTTGATGAAGATCATCTTGAGTTGGGAGCAATCGTTGTTGTTTTCATACTCTTCTCACCTACATGGGTTAGTCCCAAAGCTAAAGGAACATGTGCAAGAATATCTATGGACATGGAGTGAAGTACACATGGGATAATGTCCAAAGATGCATTAATTACCTTCTTCCTTGCTTACCTTTGAGGGAATGTGTGACTCATCGAACTAATGCATATGGTTGAGGTTGATTGCATATAGTTCTTTCCAGTATGAATAAGAGTGAATTTCATTGGCAGAGTCACCCCTCAAGAACTTCTAGTTCTTCCTCTTGGGAATCCACACCAAATTGATGGGGATCCTTAGAGTTGTGGTATCACTTGCTCAGGTAGAGATAGTAGTATCCTTGGGAATCCACTTGACATTAGCTTGGGGTTCTTGTTCAAATAGGTCAATGTCATCTTGAAGCTTTCCCTTGCCTTTGTGGTCTTGTGGTAGAAGGCCATCTTGTGAGCTTGTTCCTTGGAGTGGACTTCTCCTCTTGGGGAATAAACTTGGGAGTGGGATATGGACCTTCTTCCAAAACATCTCCGTTGACGTTGAAGTAGCCAACACCTTGTTTCTTCCGATGTCCTCCAATTCAATTTCCTAAAATCGACCACCATCCTATAGCCAGTAATAATCCTCTGTGGGATCAATTCATCCTTATCATTAGGGACAATAGTAATGCCTCCCTTCTTAGGGACGCAATGCACCGGACTCACCCAATCACTATGAGCAACATGATAGATAATACCTGCTTCCAGGAGCTTTAGTATTTCTTTTCTTACTACCTCTTTCATCTTAGGATTTAATCTCCTTTGATGATCAGCAACTGGTTTGGAATCAGGATCAGTTTTAATCTTGTGCTGGCATAGAGTGGGACTAATGCCCTTAAGATCATCAAGTGTATATCCAATATCAGCACGGTGCTTCCTCAGAGTTGTTAGTAACTTCTTTTCTTCATGCTCTGAGAGGCTAGCACTAATAATAACATGATATATCTCCTTTTCATCAAGAAGAGCATACTTAAGAGTATTTGGCAACTATTTAAGCTCGAACACAGGATCACCCTTTGGTGGGGGTGGATCCCCAAGCAGTTCAACATGCAAATTATTCTTAAGGATAGGATATTTTTCTAAGATAACTCTATCTATCTCATCCCTTTCATCCATATGCATATCATTTTCATGCTCAAGCAAGTATTGCTCTAAGGGATCAGTAGGAGGCACGACAATAGAAGCTAAGGCAATAGTTTCATCCTTACTGGGCAACTCTTTTTCATGAGGTTGTCTACCAAACTTGGAGAAATTGAACTTGTGTGACACGCCTTCAAAGCCAACATTGACAATTTGCTTCTCATAGTTAATATGAGCATTGACGGTATTGAGAAAAGGTCTGCCAAATATGAAGGGACAAAAGCTATCTTGGGTGGTAGCAAGAACGAGGAAATCTGCAGGATACTTCTTTTTACCACACAAGACTTCAACATCCCTAACAATTCCCACAGGGCAGATAGTATCTCTATTGGCAAGCTGAATAGTGACATCAATAGGTTCTATCTCAATAGGTGCAATCTCGTCTTTGATTTCATCATATAAGGATTGAGATATTGCACTAACACTAGCACCCACATCACATAAACCATGGTAACAATGATCTCCTATCTTAACAGAAACAACAGGTGTGCCAACAACAGGCCTATGTTTGTCTCTAGCGTGTGGTTTAGCAATTCTAGCAGCATCTTCACAGAAGTGAATGTCATGGCCATCAACATTGTTGGACAGGAGATTTTTGATAATAGCAATGCTAGGTTCAACTCCAATTTGATCAGGGGGTGTAGGTGTTCTAATGTAGCCTCTACGTATCATAGTTGAAGCTTTAGAATGATCCTTTATCCTAACAGGGAAAGGTGGTTTCTCAATGTAAGCTCTAGGAACAATAGGATCATTATAGGAAATGACTCTCTCTTCAACTAGATTGGGTTTAACTACATTGACTTATAAGGGAGGATGATATTTAAGCCACTTCTCTTTGGGGAGATCAATATGAGCATCAAATGATTCGCACAATGAAGCTACTATCTCAGAGTCAAGTCCATATTTACCGCTAAAGTCACAAAAAGTATTTGTTTCGACAAAGGATTTAACGCAATCAAACTTGAAATTCATACCTGACTCCTTACCTTCGTCAAGATCCCAATCTTCAGAGTTCCGTTTAATTCTATGTAATAAATTCCATTTGAAGTTAATATCTCTCTTCATAAAAGAACCGGTACAAGAAGTGTCAAGCATGGTGCGATCATCATGAGAAAGCCGAGCATAGAAGTTCTGAATGATAATTTCTCTCGAGAGCTCATGATTGGGGCATGAATATAACATTGATTTAAGCCTCCCCCAAGCTTGAGCGATGCTTTCTCTGTCACGAGGCCAAAAATTATAAATATAATTCCGATCACGATGTACTAAATGCATAGGATAAAACTTTTGATGAAATTCCAATTTCAACCGATTGTAGTTCCATGATCCAGTATCATCACATAGCCTATACCATGTCAGCGCCTTATCCCTCAAAGATAAGGGAAAGACCTTCTTCTTGACCTCATCCTTGGGCAAACATGCACGCTTAAATAAACCGCAAACTTCATCTAAATAGATTACATGCAAGTCTGGATGTGATGTTCCATCTTCTGTAAAAGGATTAGCCAGCAGTTTCTCAAGCATACCCGAAGGAAATTCATAGAAAATATTTTCAGTAGGTGCAGCAGGTTGAGGAGCAACTCTTTGTGCTTCCGTTCGAGGTAAAGATACCCCGAACAAGCCCCTCAAAGGATTAGTTTCCATAGTGACAAGTGACAATAAATTTCAGCACACTATATGGATGTTTGCTTACCAATTTCCACTTACCAAAGGCGCTTCACTCCCCGACAACGGCGCCAGAAAAGATTCTGTATGACCCACAAGTATAGGGGATCTATAGTAGTCCTTTCGATAAGTAAGAGTGTCGAACCCAACGAGGAGCAGAAGGATCTGACAAGTGGTTTTTAGCAAGGTAATATCTGCACGCACTGAATTTATCGTTAACAAGTAGTTGTGTGACAAGATGATTCGTAGCAAGTAGCAAGTAACAAAAGTAGCAACGGTGCAGCAAAGTGGCCCAATCCCTTTTGTATCTGTAAGTGCATCTAGTGCCCCTTAGTGATTTTGGTGGTTTGAAGACTTATAGGTTAAGTATCTAATGTGTTTATGAGTGTACACATGATCTATAAGTCATTGAGGAGTTTGACATATTTGAAGAATATCGACCCCTAAAAATGTATGTCTTCAGTTGAAGAAATTGGTCTGAAGCTGAAGAAATGAATCGCGAGGAATCTGCGATGAAATTGATATTCCTCATGAAGATACTGATATTGAGAAGTCCGGTGGTTCCTGAAGAAAATCATTCTGAAGAATTTGAAGCATGAAGATTTACACTTTCTGTTTTACTTTCTTCGCATTTGGGTAATAGGAACACCGTACTGTTAAAGGGGGTCAAAGTTACACTATGGAATTAATTTCCTCATGATGCTCAACCCAAGCCTAATCCTACCAAAAGCCTCAAGTGAGGAGTATGTGTGACATGAGGACTCTCACAGTTGAGGGTTCCGACCGTTTCGATAGCCACGCCAAGTCACTGGTCTTATCCACTCCAACGGTCATATTATTTAAGGGCATTAGTGTCAAATCATGTCGGGATGCTCCCAGGCTATAAATAGCCACCCCCACAACCACTAGCTGGTTGGCTGCTCCATTAGAAACTGACACTTGTCATAAGAGCAACCCAAATTCCTCAGAGCCTTCAAGAGTAATTCATCAGTGAGGAAATACACCACCCACCGAAACCACAAACGAAACCTAGTGATTGAGCATCACTGAAGAAGTTGTTCCTATGTGGGACTGAAGCCTTTTACCTTTGAGGACTGTGCATCCTCCAGACGGTTAGGCGTCGTGGTCTAGAGCTTTCCAGGAGTCAATTGTGGATCGCCGGGTGACCAAGTTTGTGAGGGTTTGGAAGTCTGCCCTGAAGACTTACCACGAGTGTTGGGCGAGGACTGTGTGTCCTTAGCTCAAGGATAATACGGTAGGGACTGTGTGTCCCGGGACTGGGTGTCCTTTGGTTTCAATACCAAGCCGCTCCAAACCAGATGTACGACTGTCACATCAGTTGGAACTCGGTCATCAACGACTGTCTTCACTGAGAAACGGGTTCTAATTCCTCAACTCTTTACTTTCCCCGTATTATGTGTTGATGACTTTCACTGTGACTGTTTGAAGAATTTGCTGAAGACTTTCTCTAAATTTCCTCAACCCCAAATTCTTCACGTTAGTTAATCCTCATCTGTATTCTGCGTGCCTGCTCACTATGCAATCTGTTTTCACATTCTTCACTCTGAAAAACCGTTGTTGTGAAACTTTGCACTTCTGATCCTTTACTGTTTCCGCTGTAAGTTAGTCATCAGTGAGGAATTTCCTCAAAAGGAATTTCCTCAGTGATGAAATTCTAAAAATCTGCTATTCACCCCCCTCTAGTCGATATAACGCACTTTCAATTGGTATCAGAGCAAGGTCTCCCTTGTTCTGTGTGATTTTGGTTTAACCACCTGGAGTTTTAGTTATGTCGACTGCAGGCATGTTTAAGGTGACTGCATCATGTCCTACCTACGAAGGAAAGAACTTTCCCTTTTGGAAGAACAAAATGCAAATGCATCTACAAGCTATTGATAATGATCTCTGGTATATTGTGGAAAATGGCGTCCCCATCATCTCTGCCAGTGTCACTGCGGCTGATGTGAAGAAATTCAAGCAACTCGATTCTCAAGCGAAGAACATCATCTGTGGCCATCTGAGCCCAGGCCAGTTTGGAAGAGTAAGTGCTTTGGGCTCTGCAACACTGATCTGGGAAAGACTGTGCAAGGTAAATGAAGGAGTATCAACCCAGCGTGACTCTCGTGTTGATATTCTTCGAAATCTCTTCAATCGCTCCAAGAGACATGACAATGAAAGCTGCCAAGACACCTTTGATCGCCTCACTGACATATCAAATGAACTGCAAGCACTGGGAGCTCGAGACATCATAGATCACGAAGTTGTGAAGAAACTGCTGAGATCTTTGGATTCTTCATTTGACACTTTAGTTCTGATGATTCAAGAAAGACCAGACTACAAGATGCTGGATCCAGCTGATATACTTGAAAGGCTAAATACTCATGAATTCCAGCTAGAAGAAAAGAGAGATCTATATGGACAAAGCTATTCCAGACCAGGTGCACTAAAGGCTAGAGCAATTTCCTCATCTGAAGAAGAAGACACAGATGACAGCATTTGTGACCCTGAAGAATTTGGACAGGAGCTTGCAATGCTCATGAGGAAATTCCAGAGATTTGCATGACGTGGCCAGTTCGGTAAATCTTCAAGACGAGACATGAGGAAATCAGAATCTTCATCTGAGGACTACAAGAAACGAACCTGTCACAAGTGCAAGAAATCAGGTCATTACATTGCTGATTGTCCCTGTTGGGGAAAGGAATCAAAGAAGAAGAAATGCAAGGATGACAGTTCTGATGACTCGAAGAAGAAGAAGAAATCTTCAAAATCCTCATCTTCAAAGCCCTCATCACACAAGAAGACTAGTTTCAGAAAGGCTTTGACACTTATTGGCAAGGAAATGGACTCCGAGGTGGAATCAGAGGAAGGTGATGAAGAAGAAGGTTCTGAAGAAGACTCAGAATCTGGACAGGCTAGTCTTGCACTAGCAACCACTTTCGTCAGCAAGTAAATCTTCAATCTTGAAGAAAATGATTGCACCATCCATACTGATGACTATGTTGATGACTTCGCTCCAACCTATTGCTTCATGGCAAAGGGTTTGAAGGTACCAAATAATGCCTCCTCCTCTGATTCAAGTGACTGTGAACCAAATGATTATAAGAAACCCAGTTACAGTAAACTTGCTATCATTGCCACTAAACAACAAACTGCTCTGGAAAAGCTTCAGAAACTGCTAGACAAAAGTGATGATCTGTTGAATGATGAAATGAACCTTACCCAAATCCTCACTGATGACATGAAAAGTCTTCAGTCTAGATTTGATAATCTTCAGGATCGTTATGATACACTCCTCACTGATCATGAGAAGCTTTCCTATGAATTTCTTCAAAGGAAGCTTGATCCTGAGAAGCTGAGGATGTCTCATGATGATCTTCGTATGGAAAATAATTCATTACTAGCTCAACAGATCAGCGCTAGTCAAGTTGAATTTATTCCTCCATGTCTTAAATGCATTGAACGCGAAACTGCTAATTCCTCACCAGAATCATCAAATGCTACCATTGCTACAAATTCTTCAACTGCACCTGTTGTGTCTATTTCCTCACTTGAGGAAAACACAAATGTTACTGATGGAAATGCAGGGTTGAAGGAATTGTACGTGACAGGCATGTACAAAAGCCTCAAAGGACATCAAACCCTTTGTGATGTGCTCAAAAAGCAGATCTTGAACAGGAACCCGAGGAAAGAAGGAATTGCCTTCGAGAGGAAATTAAATGCTGATGGATCTTATTGGAAACCTGAGCAGTATCCCAAAACCTCATGGGTTGCTGCTACTGGGCCTCCTTTTGATCCATCTAATCTAAATGGATTTTCATGTGAATTATCCTATTCCTCGGATGAGTCATTTGATTCCAACTATAAACTGTTCAAAAATCAATCTGGTGAAGTATTTGCTCGATATGTTGGAACTAACTGCATGAATGGCCCTCCTCTGAGGAAAATCTGGGTTCCCAAAAGCTGTCTTGAAAATCTTCAGGTGAATGTCCTCATGACACCACCACTGAACAATCTGAAGCCCAGATCAAATTCCTCAGGAGGACCAAAGTCTTCAAGAGGATCAAAATCCTCAACTGGTCAAAACTATGCTCGTACCCGTGCTTATGCGTCTAACATGCAGGGAAACTACAAGGAATATGAATATGAGCATTACTCCTCAAATCATTATGTTCATAAATCCTCAAACCAGTTCTCCGCATATTCATATGAGTACTTTAATCCCCCTACTGTTAAGAGAAGTGCATTGGCTTCAATGCCACCTTTCTCATATGGTGCTCACAGGATGATGAATGCTTTGCCACCCCTTTAGATGTGGGTGGTGAAGAAATCAAACTAATCACTTCTGCAGGTCAGGTCTCCAGATGAAAATCATCATCTGAAGAATTTGTTGGAGACCTGAGGAAATGCTTGATAGGACGCAAGCTAATGATTGATGAAATAGAAATATTTCACACGTCCTTACATTTCTGTTATGATGAAATTACTGATCTGATGAAATTAGTATCATATTCTTCAAATCTGAAGCATATGAGATGGTAAGCTGTACTAATTCATTTGTAGGATGACAAACCCAAGAATACTGAGTGGGTTCTTGATAGTGGCTGCACACATCACATGACTGGTGATAAAAGCTTACTGATGAATATGTCACTAACTCCGTCACCTCTGAAGCAAATCACATATGCTGACAAAGGTAAAAGCAAGGTATTGGGACTTGGCAAAGTGGCTATTTCCAAGGATAGGCATATGGACAAAGTGATGCTTGTTGAATCCCTTGGTTTTAACCTTATGTCAGTCTCGATGCTTTGTGATCTTGATATGATTGTTATCTTTGGTAGATATAGATGTGTAGTCATCATGGAATCTGACAGATCCGAAGTCTTCGAAGGTGTAAGAAGAGGGGATTTGTACATTGTTGATTTCTCTACAGGTCCTCAACCAGCCACTTGCTTACTAGCAAACACCTCAGAAGGATGGCTGTGGCACCGAAGACTAGGTCATGCAGGCATGAGGAATTTGCACACGCTCGCGAAGAATAAGCATGTCATCAGCATCGAATCAGTCAAATTCCTCAAGGATCATCTATGCGGTGCTTGTGAATCTGGGAAAATGACCAGATCCAAGCATCCCTCTAAAACCATCATGACCACTACACGTCCATTCGAATTGCTTCATATGGATTTATTTGGACCTACTCACTATGCCACACTAACCAATGCAGCATCTTTATATGGCTTCGTCATAGTTGATGATTATTCCAGATACACTTGGGTGCATATCATAGTGTATAAAACTGAGGTGCAGGAAATCGTCAAACGATTTTCTTCAAGGGCCTCGACGAACTTTGGCATCAAGATCAAACATATCAGGAGTGATAATGGAACTGAGTTCAAAAACACCGGTCTTGATGATTATCTTGATGAACTTGGTATTACTCACGAATTGTCTGCTCCTTATACTCCTCAGCAGAATGGTGTCGTCGAAAGGAAGAACAGGACTCTGGTTGAAATGGCAAGAACTATGCTTGAAGAATATCAGACTCCTCGACGCTTTTGGCCTGAAGCAATCAACACTGCATGCCATATCATCAACAGGGTATATCTTCACAAATTCCTCAAGAAAACCTCATATGAACTCCTCACTGACAAGAAACCCAATGTAAGTTATTTCAAAGTCTTCGGTGCAAAATGCTGGATTAGAGATCCTCACCATAGCTCAAAATTTGCACCTAAGGCACATGAAGGTTTTATGCTCGGTTATGGAATGGACTCGCACACATACAAAGTCTTCAACAACTATCACAAAAAAGTTGTTGAGACTGTAGATGTGCGGTTCGATGAAACTAATGGCTCGCAAAGAGAGCAATTGCCTTCTGATCCAGATAAACTGTCTCCTGAGGAAGCAATAAAGCTTAAGCCTATGAAGACATTGTCCCCACTGAGGAAATTGGTGAAGAAATGATCCCCATCACTGATAAAAACCAAGAAGATGCTCCTGAGGAAATTGCACCAACACCACTTCCTCAGCCCAGACAAAATCCTCAACCAACTCATCCAAGGATTGCAAACGAAGTAGAACTTGACAAAATCCTCAACGACATCTACAGCCAGGTCCTCTCACTCGCTCAAAAGCTTCACACATAGTTAACTTTTGTGGGCACTTTTCCTTTGTATCCATCACAGAACCCTCAAAAGTTGCTGAGGCTTTTCTGGAACCGGAGTGGATCCAAGCTATGCAAGACGAACTTCTTCAATTCAAGCTGAATGACGTATGGGAGCTCGTCAAACTACCAGATCCTCGCAAGCACAACATCATCGGCACCAAGTGGATTTTCCGAAACAAGCAAGATGAGGACGGTCAAGTGGTGAGGAACAAGGCACGACTTGTAGCCCAAGGCTACACCCAGGTTGAAGGAACAAATTTCGATGAAACTTTTGCACCTGTTGCTAGACTTGAAGCTATTCGAATACTACTTGCTTATGCTAATCATCATAACATCACCTTATATCAAATGGATGTGAAAAGTGCATTTCTCAATGGTAAGCTTGAGGAAGAAGTATATGTTGCTCAGCCCTGAGGTTTTGAGGATCCCAAGAATCCAGACAAAGTCTTCAGACTCAAAAAGGCTCTCTATGGCCTCAAGCAAGCCCCTCGGGCATGGTATGATACATTAAAGGAATTCCTCTTGAAGAAAGGCTTCAAACCTGGTTCACTCGATCCAATTATTTTCACAAAATCCTATGATAATGAGTTGTTTGTATGTCAAATATATGTCGATGATATCATATTTGGCTGTACTGACAAAAGATACAGTGATGAATTTGCCTACATGAGGAGTGAAGAATATCAGATGCCCATGATGGGGGAGCTGAAATTCTTCTTAGGGCTTCAAATTCGTCAACAAAGCAATGGAATCTTCATATAACAGGAGAAATACCTCAAGGATGTTTTGAGGAAATTTGACATGCACGAATGCAAAGGTGCCAAGACTCCAATGCCTACCAACGGCCACCTCGGCACTGATGAAAATGGTAAAGATTTTGATCAACAGGTATATCGTTCTATGATTGGCTCTTTATTGTATCTATGTGCATCTAGGCTAGATGTAATGCTTAGTGTTTGCATGTGTGCACGTTTTCAAGCAAAACCGAAGGAATCACACCATAAGGCTGTGAAACATATTCTTCGATACTTAGCTCACACACCAACACTAGGGTTATGGTATCCCAAGGGCTCCAATCTTCATCTCGTAGGGTATTCTGATTCAGACTATGCTGGTGACCGTGTGGATCGCAAGTCAACTTCTGGAACATGCCATTTCCTCGGAAGATCACTAATTTGCTGGTCCTCAAAGAAGCAGAATTGCGTATCACTCTCCACTGCCGAAGCTGAGTACATTGCTGCTGGTTCTTGCTGTGCTCAATTGCTATGGATGAAGCAAACCCTCAAGGACTACGACATCAACATGAAGAACGTGCCTCTCTACTGTGACAATGAGAGTGCTATCAAGATTGCATACAACCCAGTACAACACTCGAAGACCAAGCACATCCAGATTCGTCATCATTTTCTTCGGGACCATGTCCTCAAGGGCTATATCCTCATCGACCATGTGAAGACTGATGATCAACTGGCAGATATCTTCACTAAGCCCTTGGATGAGGAAAGGTTTTGCAAGTTGTGGTGTGAGCTAAATATCTTAGAGTCTTCAAATGTTTTGTAAAAACATGCACACATCCTAACACTTATGCAAAGTTGATGACTTAGATGTGCAACACATGATGAATCGGTTTTCTTCAACTAATGAAGAATGTCACTCTGAATGTGAAGAAATTAACGAAGAAATTGATTCTCAGGGCCCTACGACAATTGTACACGGCGTCTGTAATCAACATTCTTATATGGTGGGTAACGCCACCGCCCAATGTGAAATTCCTCAAGTTGATTTTCTTCAAATGATCAATTTCCTCACAATGCGTTTTTCTTCAAAACAGTTGTTCTTCATTGTGATGATTTATTACAAAAATCCTCAAAAACACATTATGACTTTTATTTGACTAGATAGACTGTGATTTCTAGTCCTCAACAACATTCACTTATTGCTATTTCTTCAAGTTGATGTTTCTGCTAATTGAATGTGATCGGACCCTACTTTCCCTGTATGCTATACTCATCCAGTCTATTCAATTCTCCATATGCGTTCTACTTGATATTTTGTTCAAAATCTTCACTGCGTCCTTGTCACCTGATGATTTTGTAACAAAAATCCTCAAATCTTCAAAAAATGTTTCTTTAAAGACACAGTAACTGAACCCCCACTTCCCACGACCGGATAACCACGATCTCCACTATCTCCACCGCATCATACGGGAGCTACACGTGTCCTCCGGAGACGTAGAGGGAGGGGCTATTTGGTCCGACATTCTCGCGCCAACAGTAACTTTTGGCTATAAATATGTCCTTATCCCCCTCGGCATCCTCTTCTTCGCCTCATCGCTCTCCTGCCACAGCACACTCCACCGAACCCTAGCGCCACCACTGGTAGTCTCGTCGCCGGTGAGGAAGAGCTTCACTGCCTCGACTTCTCCGTCGCCGGAACCACGCCGGAGTCGGACCATCTTCGTCCGCCGCCGCCGTAGACGTCCTCTGTCGCCGAGTTAGGGTGCATTGGACACTCGAACGAAGAGCCTCTCTACACACAACTTTCTGTGCTCTTCGTGCGCACCTTCCAGGGTAAATATATCCCATATTTACAGCAAGTTAGATCTAAAATTTTACATCTTCTATGTGGAATCTGTTTTTCCTCAAGATACGATGCGCACTTGATTCCTCAAACACTACCTATCACCACAATCATTGATGAACTATGCTAAGCATCTAAGATTTTCACGAGATACCTCAATTGTGCGAATTTTCGGATCTGTACAACTCTGGAACCCAAGAACAATATGCTTAGGCAAATTCCTCAACCACTGGTTATATTCCTCAAACTGTCAAACTTTTTCGTTTTCTTGAACTCTGAGAACGCATATGACCTCTCCAAATTCCTCGCAACTATACTCTGTTCACAGGTACACACATGTCAGCTGATGAATCTCTCGGTTCTCATCACATTAACTCATTTGCAGCGTTTCTGGAAGAAACTCTTCAAGGCTCATCAGAATCCTCAAGAGTTCAAACTCATCAGCAAAATCCTCAACTGAAGAAAATGGAGGAAGACAGAAAACAGAAGGGAGGAAAGAAACTTGAGCAAAACACAGCTACTGATATCCCTGAGGACATTTACTTGGACTATTGCACACGTGATGAAAATGAGACAATGGCCAAGAGAAAGATACGGCTGCAGAAGATTGAACGCCGATGGGCGAAGGAATGGAAGGAGTACATGTTTGTGACTCCCAAATATGCGAAGAAATTCGCTCTGAAGCCTCCTGGTAGAAGGGCCCCACTTGAGGATCATCAAGTAGCACATCCCTCAAGCCTCATGACCATTGATGACTATCCAGATGAGAAAGAAAAGCATCTGGCCAAGCTCAAGAAACAGGCAGAAGTTGCAGTGAGGAAATTTAATGAATCCTCAGCTGCTCCCTCAGGTGCTGCTAATTCCTCAGCTGCAGAAACCTCAGGCTCAGAAATTCCTCAAATGCAGTCTGTGCCATCAAAGCCAAGGGATTCAAAGCCTCAATAGAAGTCTGCTCAGGCTTCTGTCACAAAACCCTCAGCAACAACACCCTCAGCACCAAAACCCTCAGCACCAAAACACTCATTACCAAAACCTTCAACACCAAAATCATCAGCACCAAAGCCCTCAACACCAATCTCCTCAGTACCAAAATCCTCAGCTCCACCTCCAAAGCCTCAAGAGAAACCGGTACAGAAGCAAGTCGTGAAGCCTATGACCGCCAGCTCCAGCTCCTCACTCCCTGCTGCAACCAGCTCAGAGACAAAGTCTTCAACACCTCCTGTGAAGACTTTGGTAACTGCTGAACGTGCACCTCTGCCCAACCCCAGCAAAATCATCACAGTCCCGTCTACATCAGAGGGAAGTGATGAATTTGATGATGAAACCCTGCAAGCCATCATCAAAAACAAGCAAGAAAGAGTAGCTCAAGCATCAGGCAGTGCCATTCCTCTCGCCATGGACCCCAAGGTCCTCCTTGACTACATCAACATCTGGTATGAGGACCCAAACACTCCAATTGATGACTTGAAGCTTCCGCCTGGCATCAGTCACATGGTGACCACTTTCATCAATGAAGCCAAGTGGAAAGAACAGCAGGCCAGGCAGGGCAAAGTTGCAAAGATCAAAAAGGAGAAATTCCCCACGTAGAATCTCCTCAAATTGACTCCTGATGCACTGGTGACAACACATGCAGAGCTGCAAAAATTGACTGACAAGTATGCCAAGCTGTGAGATCGCAAAAGCCTCAAGAGCAATTTCATCAAGCTGGCCACTAGTGCTGTTGATGACTACAACCAGAGAGCCGCACCCCCAGCACCAACTCCTCAGCCCTTGATTGAGGAGCCAGCATATGAATCTCCTCATGAGGAGGAAACTCCTCAAGCTGAGGAAGTACACCAAGAGCGCCTTGTTGATGAACCCGCCATTGAAGAAATCATCATGGAAACTCCAACTGATGAATTTGCTGCCGCTGATGAGACTGCTCCTGATCCAGCTGCTTCATCAAAGCAGGCTGATGACTCTGTTCCAGCTGGTTCCTCAATACCAGCTGAAGAATCTGTAGAGAGAATCCCTTCACCAAAAACTTCAAAGGTGAAGAAGATGATTCCGTCTGCATCAGACGTGAAGAAAACAAGGGCTGCTGAAAAGGAAGCCAAAAACAGAGGAAGAAACAGAGGCGAAGCGCCTCAAAGCACTTGAAGAATCTGCTCCTCTAGACCCTGTGCCCCTGAATGTCGCTCCTTCCTATGAGATCGTCATCGTTGATGATCCAGCAAAAAAGGCAGATGAGGAAATGAAAGATGTCGCCCCTGAGGAACACACTGATGAGTAAATTCAGATAGACGACAGTCCTCAACCTCTCATTCCTCAGACAGAAAATGTTCAAGCATCAGCTGTACTAGCTAATGAAACTGCCTCTGCGACAAAGCCAGCTGAGGAGAAACAAGCTAAAAATCCTCAAGCTGACGAAATTCAACACTCTGAGCAGACTCCTCAAGATGAGGAATAGGCTGATCCAACTCCTCCAACTGAGAAAGAAGCAGAAATTCCTCAGCCTGAAGCTCAGCCAGAGCAAGCACCATCTCCTCAGCCTGAAGTACCAGCTGCTGAAATTCCTCACCCTGAGGAAAATGCTGAAGAGAATGCACCTGCTCGAGACAATGCATTCAATGTGCTCAACCCAGAGACTGCTATTGTTGTCTCCCCTCCTATTCCTCAACAAAATCTTCAGCCAGTTCAGCGTCAGCCATTCTCCAAGCGTCCAAAGTTTCAGAAGGATAATTTCTTTGAAGAACGCATGTACTCCATCGGAGAGAACCCCTATGACAAGTCTCAAATGAGGCATCTGAAGTTTTGGACTAGGACTCAGATGAACTACTATGCCTCTGTGCTCTGTGGACGAAACAAGATATTCCAGCATAGGCATATTCCTCATGTTGAGCTTGAAGCAATACCTTGCCTGGAGCCAGTCCTCAGTGTACTCCATGATGCAGGTTTGCTCCCAATGTGCTCCGACATATCTTACTGTAACAACGAGTTAATTCTTTAGTTCTATGCCACTCTTCACATATCTGGCAACCCTGAAGACATCAACACTTGGGTGTTTGACTGGATGTCACAAAACACTCACTACAAGGCTCCTGCTACTTAACTCCTCAGAGAACTGCCATACCAATTCCCTCAAATGAGGCTGTGAAGCTTTATGGTGAGCGTGAGCTGCCAAATGGAATGATGGAAGTCCTCATGAAGCCTTTGGCTGAAGGAAAATCTTCAAGAACAACCTTCCTCGTCCATGAGCTCAAGTACACACCTAGGTCTGTCTACAGAATCCTCTGCAGTGTGCTCGCACCGATCAAAGGGCATGACGATGAAGAAGATGTTGTAGGCCTCATGAAGAATATCCTCTTCAACATCATTCATGGTATTCCTATCAATATCCATGATTTCTTCTTGAGGACTTTGGCCGACAATGCTATGTGCCCTTTTGATCACAAGATATATGCCCCGTGGATCATGAGATTCATCAGGACAAGGACAGGCATCAACTTTCACGCTGATTGTCAAAACCATGTTGGTTATATGCCTCCTATCCGGGTCAACAAGAAGACTTTCGAGCCCATTGAAGGAAAAGGAAAATCAGTGATTGAAGAAGGCAGTAGGCCCCTTGATGGCCAGTTCACAGAGCCAGAAGCTTATTCTTCATGGGACGATATTGAGACTCGTCCAGCAAGCCCCGTTCCTCCTCGCGTGCTGAATACCAGAGAGCTCCTCCTCAGTCTTCACCAGAAGGTGGATCGCAACCACAAATGGGTCAAATGCCAGTTTGGTGCCATTGTGAAAACCCTAGAACTCTGTGAAGATTAACCATCACTATCTACATGAGGTTTTTGATCGCACCTGGGCTACACTTGCACATCTGAAGACTCAGACTAAGCTTGAAGAAATGGACTTTGAGCGAGACTTTGACTGGTCGTGGCCTCCCAAGAAGAAGTTCAGGCCCATTCCAGTGCTAGACCTTGAAGACAACTCCTTTTCTTCATTCCGCACTGCTGAATCTGATGAAGAACAACTTGACACTGCTACCGGCCCAAGGAAGAAGACCACTCCCAAGAACCATCACGGCTCTTCCTCAACCGCCAAGAAGTGAAGTCTTCACGGGCGTTAGTCCTCAGTTTGTCCCTTTTTGTCACTTGATGACAAAGGGGGAGAAACTCGAGAGTTAGTCTTCAAGCGGGATATTTTTTGGGGCTTATAAACTATATTTAAGTTACAAACTCTTGGCTCTTCTGAAGTTTTTATGTAATGAGTTGTAAGTTAAGCCTGATGGTACTCTGACGCTTTTGAACGTTTTTCTTCGCATGCTTATTCCTCAAGTTTTAATGCACGCATGCTGGAATTCGTCAGATACCATTTGTTATCATGCATCTTCATTTTATTCATATGATATGTTACATGTATGCATGATTTACAAGACTCACGGGGAGATCTCCATGATATAAATCATCAATGTGCATTTGCTGTAAAAAGCAAAATCCTCAAGACATGCACATCTTCAGGTGGAGTCTCTCTGAATCTTGATTTCAAATTCCTCAAATGAGTATTTATACTTCATATTTTTGATCCCTGTTGAAAACTTAACCTAATTGTCATCAACCACCAAAAAGGGGGAGATTGTAAGTCCATCTAGTGCCCCTTAGTGATTTTGGTGGTTTGAAGACTTATAGGTTAAGTATCTAATGTGTTTATGAGTGTACACAGGATCTATAAGTCATTGAGGAGTTTGAGATATTTGAAGAATATCGACCCCTAAAAACGTATGTCTTCAGTTGAAGAAATTGGTCTGAAGCTGAAGAAATGAATCATGAGGAATCTGTGATGAAATTGATATTCCTCATGAAGATACTGATATTGAGAAGTCCGGTGGTTCCTGAAGAAAATCATTCTAAAGAATTTGAAGCATGAAGATTTACACTTTCTGTTTTACTTTCTTCGCATTTGAGTAATAGGAACACCGTACTGTTAAAGGGGGTCGAAGTTACACTGTGGAATGAATTTCCTCATGATGCTCAACCCAAGCCTAATCCTACCAAAAGCCTCAAGTGAGGAATATGAGTGACATGAGGACTCTCATAGTTGAGGGTTCCGACCGTTTCGATAGCCACGCCAAGTCACTGGTCTTATCCACTCCAACGGTCATATTATTTAAGGGCATTAGTGTCAAATCATGTCGGGATGCTCCCAGGCTATAAATAGCCACCCCCACAACCACTAGCTGGTTGGCTGCTCCATTAGAAACTGACACTTGTCATAAGAGCAACCCAAATTCCTCAGAGCCTTCAAGAGTAATTCATCAGTGAGGAAATACACCACCCACCGAAACCACAAACCAAACCTAGTGATTGAGCATCATTGAAGAAGTTGTTCCTGTGTGGGACTGAAGCCTTTTACCTTTGAGGACTGTGCATCCTCCAGACGGTTAGGCGTCATGGTCTAGAGCTTTCCAGCAGTCAATTGTGGATCGCCGGGTGACCAAGTTTGTGAGGGTTTGGAAGTCTGCCCTGAAGACTTACCACGAGTGTTGGGCGAGGACTGTGTGTCCTTAGCTCAAGGAGAATACGGTAGGGACTGTGTGTCCCGGGACTGGGTGTCCTTTGGTTTCAATACCAAGCCGCTCCAAACCAGATGTACGACTGTCACAGCAGTTGGAACTGGGTCATCAACGACTGTCTTCACTGAGAAACGGGTTCTAATTCCTCAACTCTTTACTTTCCCCGTATTATGTGTTGATGACTTTCACTGTGACTGTTTGAAGAATTTGCTGAAGACTTTCTCTGAATTTCCTCAACCCCAAATTCTTCACGTTAGTTTATCCTCATCTGTATTCTGCGTGCCTGCTCACTGTGCAATCTGTTTTCACATTCTTCACTCTGAAAAACTGCTGTTGTGAAACTTTGCACTTCTGATCCTTTACTGTTTCCGTTGTAAGTTAGTCATCAGTGAGGAATTTCCTCAAAAGGAATTTCCTCAGTGATGAAATTCTAAAAATATCCTATTCACCCCCCTCTAGTCGATATAACGCACTTTCAGTATCAAGGGACTAGCCTGGACAAAGTCTTTTAGGAGGTAAAACGCTCCCGAGGACACATGAGAATTTCTGTCAAGCTAGTTTTCATCATGTTCATATGAGTCGTGTTCGTTACTTTGATAGTTTGATATGTGGGTGGACCGGCGCTTGGGTACTGCCCTTACTTGGACAAGCATCCCACTTATGATTAACCCCTCTCGCAAGCATCCGCAACTACGAAATAAGAATTAAGACAAAGTCTAACCATAGCATTAAACTAGTGGATCCAAATCAGCCCCTTACGAAGCAACGCACAAACTAGGGTTTAAGCTTGTGTCACTCTAGCAACCCATTGATACGTCTCAAACGTATCTATAATTTTTGATGATTTCATGCTGTTATCTTGTCATCTTTGTATGTTTTATGTACCTTTTATATCTTTTTTGGGACTAATTAATAATTCAGTGCCAAGTGCCAGCTCCTGTTTCTTCTGTGTTTTTGGCTCTTTTCAAATCTGATTTTGGAACGGAGTCCAAACGAAATAAAATCCCCGAAATATTTTTTTCCCGAACGGAAGAAGATCAGGGGGCTTGAGGGCCAAGCCAGGAGGGCTACAGGGGGCCCACAAGCCCCCTATCCGCCACCAGGGGGGGCAGCAGGCTTGTGGCCTCCCTGGCGTCCCCCTAACCTAGCTCCTTCGCCTATATATTCCCTAAAAAACAGAAAAAATCAAGGGATCCACGAAAATACTTTTCCACCGCCGCAAGCTTCCGTTTCCGCAAGATCTCATCTGGAGACCCTTCCCGGTGCCCTGCCGGAGGGGACTTTGGAGTTGGAGGGCTTCTACATCAACATCATCGCCCCTCCAATGACTCCTGAGTAGTTCACTTCAGACCTACGGGTCCGTAGTTAGTAGCTAGATGGTTTATTCTCTCTCTTGGATCTTCAATACAAAGTTCTCCATGATCTTCATGGAGATCTATCCGACGTAATCCTCTTTGGCGGTGTGTTTGTCGAGATCCGATGAATTGTGGATTTGTGATCAGATTATCTATGATATATATTTGAGTCTTTGCTGATTCCTTATATGCATGATTTGATATCCTTGTAAGTCTCTTCGAGTCTTGGGTTTTGTTTGGCCAACTAGATCTATGATTCTTGCAATGGGAGAAGTGCTTGGTTTTGGGTTCTTACCATGTGGTGACCTTTCCCAGTGACAGTAGGGGCAGCAAGGCACACATCGTGTAGTTGCCATCAAGGGTAACAAGGTGGGCTTTGTCGTGGATATGAGATTGTCCATCTACATCATGTCATCTTGCTTAAGGCGTTACTCTGTTCTTTTGGACTTAATACGCTAGATGCATGCTGGATAGCGTCGACGTGTGGAGTAATAGTAGTAGATGCCGAAAGTATCGGTCTACTTGTTTTGGACGTGATGCTTATAGATATAATCATTTCCATAGATGACGTCACGACTTTGCACGGTTCTATCAATTGCTTGACAGTAATTTGTTCACCCACCGTCTACTTGCTTTCATGAGAGAAGCCACTAGTAAACACTACGACCCCCGTGTCTATTCACACTTACCGTTTCCACTTTCGCTTTTACTTTGCTTTGTTACTTTGTTGCTTTTAGTTCTCACTTGGCGAACAATCTATAAGGGATTGACAACCCCTTCATAGCGTTCGGAGCAAGCTTTTTGTGTTTGTGCAGGCACTTGTGATACTCCTTCACTGGATCGATACCTTGGTTCTCAAACTGAGGGAAATACTTACCACCGCTGTGCTACATCACGCTTTCCACTTTGAGGGAACACCAACGCAAGGCTCCAAGGCCACGGGGGAAATCCTTTGCGTATTTTCCTAGGAAGTCCCTTAAGGCGTAGTCGTAGCAGAAGGATTCCAGGTACCGTAGCACGTTTCTGGCGCCGTTGCCGGGGAGGAGGATCGCTTGCCGAGGAAGATCAAGACAAGAATAATCTCCCGTCAACACACCTATTTCTGGCGCCGTTGGAAGGTCTTTTGTTGCAGTAGCACCCATCATCTACTTACTACTTCCCAATGCCTTCCTCTAGGCCCAAATAATGGTGAAGTGTTATGTAGTCGACGTTCACATAACACCACTAGAGGAAAAACAACATACAACACATCAAAATATCGACCGAATACCAAATTCACATGACTACTTATAGCATGACTTATCCCATGTCCTCAGGAACAAAAGTAACTACTCACAAAGCATAACATAATCATGACCAGAGAGGTAATGAGTAGCATCAAAGATCTGAACATAAACTCTTCCACCAAGTAATCTAACTAGCATCAACTACAAGGAGTAATTAACACTACTAGCAACCTTACAAGTACCAATCGGAGTCGCGAGACGGAGATTGGTTACAACAGATGAACTAGGGTTTGGAGATGAGATGGTGCTGATGAAGATGTTGATGGTGATGAGTCCCCTCTGATGAGAGGAGTGTTGGTGATGACGATGGCGACGATTTCCCCCTCCGGGAAGGAAGTTTCCCCGGCAGGATCGTCCTGCCGGAGCTCTAGATTGGTTTTGCTCAAGTTACGCCTCGTGGCGGCGGTGAATCCTCCGAAAAGCCTCCTCTTGATTTTTTCCAGACCGAAACCCTTCTTGTAGGAAAAGAGGGGGGCCAGTGGGCCAGCAGGGAGCTCACAAGCCCCCTAGGTGCGGCCAGGGGGGTGGTCGCGCCTAGTAGGCTTGTGGCCACCTGCTGGCGCCCCTCTGGCACTTCTTAGGCCCAGTATTTTTTATAAATCCCAAAAAAATCCACGTTGATTTTCATGGCTTTTGGAGTTGCGCAGAATATGAATCTCAAACTTGCTCCTTTTTCTGGCCAGAATTCCAGCTCCCGACATTCTCCCACTTCATGTAAACCTTGCAAAATAAGAGATAAAAGGCATAAGTATTGTAACGTGAAGTGAAATAACAGCCCAAGAAGCGATAAATATCAACATGAAAGCATGATGCAAAATGGACGTATCATTTTACCGGAATAGCTTGGGAATCCCAGACAGAGGTCTAGTTCCTTTGGTAGGGTCGTGGTAGCTTTTCAGGCTCCTCCAGCCATTTTTAGTAGATGTCTGTACCCAGACATGTTTTGCTTCAACTTGATGTTTGTATGACTTGAGTGTCGGGTCACGGGACCCCTATTTGTAATATCATACTATATTGACTCTTATGAGTCTTTAATAAAAGCTTGAGTCATAGAGTTATGTTGTGATGCCATGTTGTTTCTACACATATCGTGCATATTGTGTGTATGTTATGAAATGCATTATATGTGTGGGATTCGAGACCTAGTTGTGTGACTTTAGTAGTACTCTTTATGGGGAAATGCCTCTTTGTGCTTCCACCGAGCTTTGGTAGCTTGCTACTGCTCCGGACACATTGATTGACCGGCATGTATCCTTCTTTGCTGCTGTGTCTGTCCCTTCGGGGAAATGTCACGCGGTGTAATGGAGTCCTTGTAGCTTGCTACGATTCGTCTACACCCGCTGTTGACCGACACCTGCTTTGCTGGGTTATGTATGCGTGTCCCTGTACGGATGTACCACTTGGGTTTATAACTAGTCATGTCGACCCGGGTTCTTTGTCATTTGAATGCCAGCGACACATTCATATACGTGACCCAAAAGACGCAAACGGTCCCGGCCAAGGTAAGGTGGCAGCCATGGAAGTTAACCGTGCGTGAGGTTGCAAAGTGATGTGGTGTGTTACATGCTGGGTTCTTATGATTTAGGATCGGGGTCCCGACATAGAGGTTCAATCAATGAACATATTCGTACACTATGTAGGAGCCAATATGGGCATCCACTTCTCTCTATTGGTTATTGACCGGAGAGTGTCTCAGGTCATGTCTACATAGTTCTCGAACCCGCAGGGTCTGCACACTTAAGGTTCGGTGATGTTACGGTATAGTTGATTAATTGATGTTGGTAACGGGAGGTTATTCGGAGTCCCGGATGAGATCCTGGACGCCACGAGGGTTTCTAGAATGGTACGGAGATGAAGATTGACATATAGGAAGTATCCATTTGGCTTTTGGAAGGTTTTCGGGGATTACCTATAAAGTACCGGGAGTGACGAATGGGTTCCGGATTTCTACCGGGAGGGGCCACCCACCCGGGAGAGAACTGAAGAAGCCCAAGGGTGGCGCACTAGCCCTTAGTGGGCTGGTGGCCAGCCCAAAGAGGCTATTTCATCCAAGAGACAAAAAGGAAAGGAGGAAGGGCCAAAACCGAATTGGGAAGGAGGACTCCTTCCAAGTTGTATTGGAGGACTCCTCCTCCACCTCTTGGCTCGGCCGAACCCTAGGGCCTTGACCTAGGGTGCCAACCCTCCCCTCCCTCCCATCTATAATGGAGGTGAGAAAGGCTTTTGGCACCTCAAGCCAAGTGATACGTCTTTGTCGTATCTATAATTTTTGATTGTTTCATGCCAATATTCTACAACTTTCATGTACTTTGGCAACTGTTTATACAATTTTGGGACTAACATATTGATCCAGTGCCGAGTGCCAGTTCTTGTTTGTTGCATGTTTTTTGTTTCGCAGAAAATTCATATCAAACGAAGTCCAAATGGGATAAAAACTTACGGAGATTTTTTTAGAATATATGTGAATTTTGGGAAGTGGAATCAACAGCAGGCAGTGCTCGAGGGGCCCACAAGCCACAGGGGCGCGCCCTGGGGGGGGGGGGTAGGGCATGCCAGGGTGTCTTGTGGTCACCCTGTAAGGCAGTTGATGCCCTTCTTTCGCCACATGAAAGTTAATATACGGATAAAAACCGTGTTAAAATTTCCGTCCAATCGGAGTTATGGATCTCCGGGAATAGAAGAAACGGTGGAAAGCCAGAATCTGGAACGCAGAAACAGAAAGAAATAGAGAGAGATCCAATCTTGAAGGGGATCTCGCCCCTCCATCGCCTTGGAGGCCAAGTACTAGAGGGGAAACCCTCCTCCCATCTAGGGGGAGTCCAAGGAAGAAGAAGAAGGAGGGGGGCTCTCTCCCCCTCTCTCCCGGTGGCACTCGAATGCCGCCGGGTCCATTATCATGACAACGATCTACACCAACAACTTCGATGCTGTCAACACCAACGCTCTCCCCCTCTATGGAGCGGTTCAACACCTCTTCTCACCATTGTAATCTCTACTTAAGCATGGTGATCAACGCTATATATTATTTCCCAATGATGTATGGCTATCCTATGATGTTTGAGTAGATTCGTTTGGTCCTATGGGTTGATTGATGATCATGATTGGTTTGAGTTGCATGTTTTATTATTGGTGTTGTCCTATGGTGCTCTCCATGTTGCAAAAGCGTGAGGGATCCCTGCTGTAGGGTGGTGCAATGTGTTCATGATTTGCCTATTGTGGGTTGCGTGAGTGTCAGAAACATAAACCCGAGTAGGTGGGTTGTTGCATATGGGAGTAAAGAGGACTTGGTACCTTATAATGCTTTGGTTGGGTTTTACCTTAATGAACTTTAGTAGTTCCGGATGCTTGCTAGAGTTCCAATCATAAGTGCATATGAGCCAAGTAGCCAAAGTATGTTAGCTTATGCCTCTCCCTCATATAAAATTGAAATTATGATTACCGGTCTAGTTATCGACTTCCTAGGGACAAATAACCTTCTTGTGACAAAAAGATCTCTACTAAGACAAACTAAGTTTTTTTCTTTATCTTAGATGCGCATAGTTTTTATTTACGTGTTCTTTATTATCTTGCAAACCTATCCTATCACCCCTACAAAGTACTTCTAGTTTCTTACTTGTTCTAGGTAAAGCGAACGTTAAGCGTGCGTAGAGTTGTATCGGTGGTCGATATAACTTGATGGAATATTTGTTCTACCTTTAGCTCCTCGTTGGTTCGACACTCTTACTTATTGAGAAAGGCTACAATTGATCCCCTGTACTTGTGGGTTATCAACAAGGCGCAATCCTCTCTGCCTCCACTTCTTCATGACACATCGTAGCTAGTTCGGTACGGTACGAGGAAGCCCTATCGGAGTAGCTCCACCACCAACACTGCCATGTCATCGTGTTGCCGGAGAATTCAGTTACCTCTTCGTCTCTCTTGCTGGATCAAGAAGGCAGAGATCGTCATTGAGCTGTACGTGTGCTGAACGTGGAGGTGTCGTCCGTTCGGCATTGGATCGGGATGGATCGTGATGGGATCGTGGGACGAATCGTGATGAAATCGCGGGACGGGCTGCGATTTGGATCGCGAAGATGTTCCACTACACCAACCGTGTCATATACGGTTCCGCATAGCGATCTACAAGGGTATGTAGATGAACTCTCCTCTCTCGTAGATGGTCATCACCATGGATAGATCTTGTGTGCGCATAGGATTTTTTTGTTTCCCATGCGACGTTCCCGAACAGATGGATCATATTGGAAACCTGAGCAGTATCCCAAAACCTCATGGGTTGGTGCAAAAGGACCTCCCATAGATCCATCTATGTTATCAGTATTTGTATGTGAAACTTCATATTCCTCTGATGAGTCATTTGACTACAACTATAAACTGTTCAAAAAACGGAATGGTGAAGTATTTGCTAGATATGTTGGAACTAACTACACCAATCGACCACCCTTGATGAAAATCTGGGTTCCCAAAGGCAGCTTGGAAAATTTTCAGGTGAATGTTCTCATGACACCACCCGTTAAGAACAGGAACCCGATATCAAATTCTTCAAGTGGACAAAAGTCTTCACGAGGATCAAATTCCTCATATGGTCAAAATTATGTTCATTCTTGTGCTAATGCTTCTGATATGCAGGGAAACTAAAAGGGTCATGAATATGTGCACCATTCTTCAAATCATTATGTTTAGAAGTCCTTGAAGAATTTCTCGACATATGCATTCAAGTACACTAACTCCCCTCCTATGAAACGAAGTGCATTAGCTTCAATGCTAAAATTCTCATATGGTACTTGCAGGATGATAAACTCTTTGCCACCCCTTCAGATGTGGGTGGTGAAGAAATTGAACTAACCACTTCTACAGGTCAGGTCTCGAGATGAACATGATCATCCAAAGAATTTGATGGAGACCTAAGGAAATGCTTGAAAGGACGCAAGCTAATCATCATGAAATGATTATCATTTCACATGTCCTCATATTAACTTAAATCTACCCTATGTGATGAAATTCAAGTATGATGAATTTGATATCATATTCTTTACTCTGAAGCATATGAGATGGTAAGCAGTACTAATTCATATGCACGATGACAACCCCAAGATCACTGCGTGGGTTCTTGATAGTGGATGTACAAATCACATGACTGGTGACAAGAGTCTATTGATGAACATTCCATTAACTACATCACCACTAAAGCATATCACCTACGCACACAAAGGAAAGAGAAATGTATTGGGTCTTGGTAAGGTAGCTATATCTAAGGATCGACACATTGACAAAGTCATGCTTGTTGAATCCCTTGGGTTTAACCTCATGTCACTCTGAATGCTTTGTGATCTTGATATGATTGTCATTTTTGGAAAATATCATTGTGTAATCATCATGGAATCTGACAAATACAAAGTCTTTGAAGGCTTTAGGGGAGGAGACTTGTACATTGTTGATTTCTCTACATGTCCACAACCGACCACATGTCTACTTTCAAAAGTCTTACAGGTCTGGCTATGGCATCGACGACTTGGTCATGCATGCATGAGGAATCTGCACACTCTTGCGAAGAAGAAGCATGTCATAGGCATCGAAGGTGTCAAATTCCTCAAGGACCATCTATGTGGGGCTTGTGAGTCGATAAAGATGACCAGATCCAAGCATCCCTCAAAAACTATCATGACCACCACTCATCCTTTTGAATTGCTTCACATGGACCTGTTTGGAGTTACTCATTATGCTACTCCAACCAATCCAGCATCCCAATATAGCTTTGTCATTGTTGATGATTATTCACGTTACACTTGGGTGCGTATTTGTAACGCCCAAGATGCGATCCTATCCTTATTTTGGCACGAGGGCCTCGACAGGGATAGAAGCGCATCTCGTCGTTTCGTAAGAATGGATATCGTTACAAGTACATGTACTGAAGAGATGGATATATGGAATTGGCTTAGACTCGCCACAAGCTACATCAAGATCACATCAATACAACAACATAGTCAACCATCATGTAGAGTCCGACTACGAACGAAAACAAATGATAAAAGAATGACATCCATCCTTGCTACCCCAGGCTGCCGGCCTAGAACCCATTCTAGATCGATGATGATGAAGAATAAGAAACTCCATGTCACATCCCTCGATCCCTAACTAGGGTTTAGTATTTGTGCTCACGTCTTCTTCTATTGCATTCAAGAATTTGAAACAAAATCAAAGGAATTGGTGAAACTCAAACCAAAAACCCTAGCCACTTCTTATTCAAAGGAAATTCAAATCTTGCCAAAATCAATGAACCCAAAATGGCTTTCTTAAAAGTTCAATATTTCTAATAAATATTGAAAACAAATTATCAGGGGAGAAAACTATTTTCAAAACACCCTTGGCATTTTATTTAAAGTCAGAAAGCCCCTGAATTCAACCTTATATTTGAATTCAAAAATATTCAAGTTTTCAAAAATGTTGCAAACTTTAGGAGTAGTTGGGAATATTCCAACTAACACTCAGGGCTATTCAAACTAATTTTTAAATTGCTTTTTGAAGCTAAAATAAATGGCAATCAATATCAGCAAGTAAAACAGAAAAACAAAAACAGAAGAAAAAGAAAAAGCCTATCCTACGCTCACCTGTAGAGGCCTAGCCCACAGGGGCAGGGTCGTCTTCTTCCTCTGCCTTGTGGCAGAGGAGAGATCGACCACGGCGACCCCCTCCACCTCCTGCTTCGCCGTGGCACTCCCCGGTGCCCCAAGGACAGCGCGACAACGGGGATGAGTTCCCCGAGCGCGTCCCTATCCTTCCCCGCTCTCCATTCTTCCCCCTCTTCTCGGTTTTCTTTCCCTCTCTCCCTGCCGCCATTAGCAGGAGCTTGAGCTCGAGGAGCCCGAGCTCTCTGGCCACAGAGAAGCCTCCCCGAGTGCTCCATCCTCTCCGGCACATCGAGCTCCATGCGCTCACCAACGGAATAGACGTCCTCGAGCTCTGTAACGCCCCATTGTCGTCGTCTTCAACCTGCGGCCGTCGGCAAATCGACGTTGGATCACCGGCTACAACACCTCCCCGAGCCGTCTAAGCCTTCTACCGTTTTCACCGTGAGCTCACGAGCATTTCCCCCTGTTTCCCCTCGTTATCCTACACTCTAGCCACGAGACCGACGAGCCCGAACTCCGGCAGCCGCCTCGTCTCGTCGCTGGCATCCTCCAGCCACCCTTAGCCCCTCCTGATGCCGTAGTGGATGAGGCCAAGCCTGGTGAACATCCCAGTGCTCTCGGCACTCGATTTCGAGCACCACAGCAAGCTCTGGTGCATCTCCGGCGAAGATCCGCCGCGGATCTGGTCGCCACCGGCCAGTCTCCGGCAGGGGACGACGTGGCCGGCTAATCCCTATTAGTTAGTGCGAATTAGTCGCTGACAGTGAGCCCAAGCAGTGGGTCAAACCCACTTAGGGTCTGGTCAGCGCGGGATTATCTCCTATGTCGCTGACCAGTGGCCCCCACGTGTCAGGTTTGACCTGAGCAGGTCGGTTGACCTGCTGACGCAGTGCTGTCGTAGTTATGACGCAATAAAGAGATTTTCTGATTTAAAAGAATTCCAGAAAATGCCGAAAACTTCTAAAAATCATAGAAAATAATCTGTAACTCCAATGAAAATAATTTATATATGAAAAAGGATTATAAAAATCCAAGGAAGCTGATTTTGATATTTTCAAACATGTTTGAAAATGTTAACATCACCAAACAGATAAAATGATGAATAGGATAACGTTATTAAATAATTTGGAGTTGGAATTTGAAATCCATTTGAATTCCACTTCAAATATTATGACCAAACCATGATCAAGCACAACCAGCAGCCCAACATACCATCATCATGCATGCTAAAACAAGATTACCTGAGCATCAGGTCGAATCAATTAAAAGAGTATTTGAAAATACCTTGTTTGAAGTGATATTTGAATCTTGATTCAAATCAACTTCAACTTAAGAAATGGTAGTCACATTAGCCTACCACCTTTCATTTTCATGCCATGCTCATGCATCATCTTGTTGCATATGATTGTTATTGATTGATATTGTTTTTATGGGTAGGCCCCGCTCCTCCGGATTCCACCGAATATCCGACTGACGGATATTATCCCTGTGCTGAGAAACAAGGCAAGCAACCATTTTGATCATCCCGATAAATCCCATGTTCTCGCTCCTGCTCTTATTTCTTGCATTAGGGCAAATGCTTTCACTGCTTTTACCACGTTAGTTGAACCCACTTCCTTTGCATGACCTGTCCTTGTCACAGTAAATAGCTGAACCTTGCAACCTAGCATACCTGGTAGATGCTTGAGCCATGATGTGCCTTATCCTGCTATGCATGCTATGCTTAGAGTTGTGTATGGTCTATCATCTGGATGATGAACAGAATTCTGAGAATGTGTTCAGTAATTAAAGGTTGTGTGGTTGAACCTGATTTGGTAAAGGTACCGGTGAAAGGCTATGTACGAGTACATGGCGGGTTGTTTCATTGGAACCGTCCTTAGGAACTGAGTTCCGTGTATGTAATCCAAGACTAGATACTACCACACGTTGGGATACTTAATTGACCCTCTCGACTTATTAATCGCTTAGTACTAGGTCCAGGAGTTGCAAGCAGTTTCTGGAGTTTATAGTCATGCTGGAGGCCGTGCGTAGCGCTGACCTTAGAGGTGGGCTATGATGCGGTAGGCAGTGGCACAATGTACCAAGTGGCACCCGGATGGTGGGCTTGGGAACCCTGCGCACATCGTTTCGGGCCGTGGCGGAAACCTTGGCCAGACTTCCGTGCGGGTTACCCTTAGATAGGCGATAGACCTGGACTAAGTATTAACGTGATTAACGGTCGTGGCCGACTCCCTCGCTGGGCTTCCGCTTGAAGGTTGGCGAGGTGCATGACATGCATATGGCGATAAGTGGCGAGAGTGTGTGTGAAGAAGTACACCCCTGCAGGCTTATGATCTATTCGAATAGCCGCGTCCGTGGATATGGACTACTTGGAAACATATGTTGTTCATAGATAACTATAATGGCTACTCATAAAATTGTCAAGATAAGCGTGAGTGTCGTGGACGGCATTTTCGTATGGAGACGGAATGATTCCACGATGGAGTATTGTTGTGGTGTTAGTGGACTCGTGTGCGAGAAATCAAAGTTGTCAAAACTATTTAAAATGCAAGTTGTCTAGCCATGAGTCAAATGCTGGCCTTCCGCATGAAACCCCACAGTTCCTTATTGATACATTGCAGGAGTAGATAGTTTATCCTAAAGTCTTGCTGAGTACTTTTGTACTCACGTTTGCTTAATAAATTTTTGCGGGGGTTGTTAATGACCCTAATGGAGGGTTTTGCCTAGACATCGAGGACGACGAGTAGCTGGTATCCTAGCTACGATCTGGCCCTAGGATGGGTCTATAGATAGTCGGCCATGTGCCTTTATCTTTCCATCTGTTTGTACTCAGACAGTTTGAAATCTGCCGCTGGCTTGTAAGAATTGTGTGTATGACTTGTGATGATGGGTCGTGAGACCCCTACCTTGTAATATTATGTGTGTGGCTCTTCCGAGCCTTCTAAACAAAGTTTGTATGTTTATGGTTATGTTGTCATGCCATCGATGTATCTATACATATCGGTATGCCATGCTCACGTGTGTTGTACTTGATATGTATGGGGTTCGAATACCTAGCCGTAGGCTTTAGTAGCACTCCTTACAGGGAAATGCCCCTTTGTGATTTCAATGAGCCATGGTAGTTCGCTACTGCTCCGGACACATTGGTTGACCGGCATGTGTCCTTCTTAGCTGCTGTGTCTGTCCTCTTTGGGGGACATGTGTAATGGAGTCCTTGTAACTTGGTACGACTCGTCTACATTCGCTGGTGATCGATACCTACTTTGTTGGGTCATGTATGCCTGTCCCTGTGGGAACTGCCGCTTTGGTTTATGACTAGACATGTCGATCCGGGTTCTTTGTCATTGGATTTCTAGCGACACAATTGCATAGGTGAGTCAAAAGGCGCAAACGGTCCCGGCTAAGGTAAGGCTGCAACCGTGGGGATAACCGTGCGTGAGACCGCAAAGAGATGTGATGTGATAAAGGCTGGATTCCTATGGCTTACGATTGGGGTTCCGACACTCCAAATAGAACAATCATCGCGCTCACGTCAAGTATCGCTTTACCTGTACCTGCAACTGGTGTTGTAGTAACCTGTGAGCCACAGGGACTCAACAATCTCATTTTCAAAGGTATCAAGACTAGCAAAGCTTAATGGGTGAGGCATGGTTAAGTGGTGAGGTTGGAGCAAGCGACTAAGCATTTATTTGAGGTGGCTAACTTACAAGTATAAGAATAAAAGAGGGGGATGATTTACGCATAGCGGACATGAACTAATAATGATCAAGTGATTGATCCTGAACACCTACTTATGTCGAACATAACCCCACCATGTCCTAAGTTGGAGAAGGAGCTCACGAAAGAGACGCTCACAATTACGCACACAGTTGGCAAGTTTTTAATTAAGTTTACTTTAAGTTATCTAGAACCGGATATTAAACAAAGTTTCCAAGTTTTCCACATAACCGCGGGTACGGCTTTCTGAAAGATTTAACCCTGGAGGGGTGCTCCAACTAATCCATCACAAATTGCCACAAGCCGCATAGAAAGCCTCGATCACGAAACTCGGATTCCAAAGTGGAAAATCTCAACTCTGAGATAGCCCAAAGCATCACCGGAATCCCGATGCACAAGATATTTTGTAAAAGGTAAAACAAGTCCAGCAAGGCCGCTCGACATGTTGACGAACCCGATAAGAACCGCATATCTCGTTCTCAAGACACGACGGATGAGCTAAGTATATGGTGGTCTGATAGACATCTTCCGAGTTGCCCCGAGTTGGCCCCACACTGTGCTCTAGTTTGGACCAACACTCATGAGGAACACTGGCCCAGGGGTTGATTAATTATCCATGGGTGCCAGCGGGTCCCTATGCTTTTTATTAGTTATTAGGAAAATGTAGTACCAAACTTGGGCCTTGCCAGACCAGTTTTAATCTAAGACCAATTATCAAGGGGGTCCCCATAACAACCCCGAGCGTGTTAGGAGCGCTTAACTATGGAATATAACATGAGTAGCTGAAACTAGGGCGGCAAAGATGGAACAAAACACCAGGCTAGAAGGCCGGGCCTTCCACCGTTGACCAAGTATATAGGTGCATTAAATTAAGTAGCAATTATATGGTGATATAACAAGGACCCATGTTGGCACATGTAAGCAACTGCACGTGCAACTAGCAACACTATCAAAAGGCTGAGCAAGCAGTAACATAGCCAATAGTGATTTGCTGGGTTGTGGTAAGGTTAGAGGTTTTCATGGCAATGTTGAGTTGCTGAGATTTAGCATGTGGTAGGCAGCGAGACATAACGAAAGAAGACAACTAGCATGGCATTGATAGTAATGGTATCTGGGGAAATGATCATCTTGCTTGAGATCCCCCTTGGAAGAAGAGCGAATCGGTGAAGCAGATGAATCGACGTAGTCGAACGAATCCTCACATCCCGAAGGGGATCGGAACTCTATCGAGAAGAAGCAAAATGGAAACAAGAATCAACACACGATATTCACCACGTCACATGCATGATATGATACAACACCTAATATGATGCATGTCCATTTCAATTATGCAAGGCATGGCATGGCAATTCACAACAATCAAACACTACACATTAAGTGAAGCTCAATATGCAACGAGATGCATATTGACGAAAATTCACATACGAATTATTTAGTTCACTCCCATTCAGGTACATGACAATATTAAATGTTGTTTAAGTATGGAAAGAGGTGAAGCATGTGATTCTACACGGCATTCTAGTCGGTTAACACATATATAGCTCATATCCAGCGGAGTTACGCCTACAAGATATGTGCAACACTAGATTTTATGCCATGAATGCAACATGCATGCAATTTTATTAAACATTGGCAAGAAGGATATGAAGCATGTGTCGTCATGGCGAAAGAAAGGGAACCATGGAGGCAAAATGGAACGATGCCATGGTAACATTCCGGTCCCGATAACTCGATGAGATACCAGTGCAAAAGTATTGTGTGCGTGTGCGTGTCATGCCAAAGAATGATGGGGTGATCCCGGTTATTGGGTTCCCATGTGCCGGAGGCATGTATATGGGGTACCTGCAACTAACATGGCATCTATGGAACAGACAACATCACATCTCATACAACAATGCATTCATCCATGAGTATCGTCTCAGTAGTATACCTTTGAAGCGTTTATCTCAAAGTGGTTTGAGTCATCACGGTGTAGATGTACATGGATCGTCCCGGACGTCGTGGAAGTAGTGGTACACGGGTCTTCAGGGGCGGTAAATGTACACAACAACTATAGCAATAATAAGCTTCGACCATCGTAGTTCGGGTCTTGCGTGACCTGACGTACGGGTAAGTCGATCCTGAAAGTCGTCGATCTCGGGGAATCCTTGGCACCTTTGTTCCAAATCTAGCCTCGAGCATGACAACACATCAGAGTGCAACATGCCACAACTTGGTGTGGCGGGGGTCCGAAGCTGTAGTGGGGTGCCAAGTCGAAGGGCAAGAGTAAGGGAGACACGAAGGTTGCTGCTATTGATCTACACACTAGACAGCTAAGCAACATCATGGAGGACGCAACGACGCGGTTCAAGGCGAGCATGAGCGTAAGGGCGCTGCAACAAGAGAGGTGGGCGACAGAGCTTGATGGCTAGGCGGGCATGGCTACATGGCGACGCCATGGCGACTATAGGCTGCTTGAGGAGAAGCTGGCAAGCACGCGGAGGAGGGTAGAGCTACTGCCGGGCACATGAGGTTGAGGACGTGGTTCGGGCGTGGCATGCCCGCGTGGATGAAGGAGGCGCACGGGAGAGCTGATGGCGTAGTCCAGCGGCATGGGGATGTAGCGCATGGGACCTATAGGGGCGAGCTGCGTAGAATAGGTGCGATGCAACAAGCTCCATGGCTTGGCGGACAAGCTTCGACGGGTGTCCATGGTGCGGCTAGAGAAGCTCCTTGGATGGCGATGGGGTGATCCGATGGTGGGGCACCAGATCCGGCGATGGACGACAGGGAAACGGCGAGGAGACACGACTGATGACGGCCGGGTCACCAGAGGCAGGGTGTCGAGCGAGGCGCTCCTGGCGCTAGGAGAGCGATGTGGGGGTGAGCAGGGCCACGACAGGCGAGCTCGATCGAGGAGGAGACTGTAGTCGTGGGGATCGGGGGATAGGAGCTCCTCCCCTGTGATATGTGTGCATGTGTGGCAGCACTTGAGAGAACGAGACGGAGCGATCAAGAGGAGAGCGAGATGGGGATCGGGCAGGGGTCGGCGGCGGTCGGGAGGAAAACGAGGGAGAGAGCTCTCTCCTTGGCGCTAGGGTTAGAGGGGGGCTTGACTGGGACTTGGTCCAATGGGTTGGCCTTGCTGTAGCGGGTCTCTCTCTCTCACATCTGCCATTTTCCTAACAGAAAAAGAATAAGCAAGGAAGAAAAAAGAGAGGAAAGAAGAGCATTAGAGACAAATTTTTAGGCATGGGGGGTGATTTCCTCTACTCACAAAAATGAGCTTGACCCAAGAAAATAGAAGTTGCATGAAGACGAGATTTAAATTAATTCCAAAGGTTTGCAGTAGGACAAGGTTTTTGAAGAGTCCAAAATGAAGAGAACTATGGTGGATCTTGCGAAGGTTACAAAAGGAATCATGGGAAAAGTTTCGAGACCAAACTTGGAGTGGAAAAGGCACGACCATTTATTATGCAAGTGTGTTGGTTGATTCCACTTAATGGAACATTTTATAGTAGCTTGATACTTCTCCAATGTATATATAATTTCTTATTGTTCCATGTTATTATATTATATGCTTTGGATGTTTCTTATGCATTTATATGTTGTTTTATATTTTTTTTGGGACTAACCTATTATTCTAGAGCCTAGTGCGAGTTTCTGTTTTTTCCATGTTTTTGAATATTGCAGATAAGGAATATTAAAAGGATTCCAAGTGGAATAAAATCTCCCGGTAGATTTTTCTTGGACCAGAAGACACGCAACAGACTTGGAGTAGGGAGCAAGGCAGTTGCCGGGAGTCCACAAGCCAGCAGGGCGCGCCTTGGGGGGGGGGGTCGCGCACCCTGTATTGTGGGCCCCCTGCACGTCTCCTAACCCTAATTCTTGTCATATAAAATTCTAAATATTTCAGTAACGCCAGAGAAAGACACGAAAATACTTTTACGCCGCCGGGAGCTTCTATTCACGAGAGATCTAATCTGAGAGGCTTTTTCGGTAATCTGCCGGAGAGGGAATTGATCATGGAGGGCATCTACATCAACTCCATTGCCCCTCCGATGTTGTGTGAGTAGTTCACCACAGACCTACGGGTCCATAGCTAGTAGCTAGATGGCCTTTTCTCTCTCTTTGATCTTCAATAACAAGTTCTTTATGATGTTCATGGAGATCTATATGATGTAATACTCTTTTGCGGTGTGTTTGTTGAGATCCAATGAATTGTGAGTTTATGTTCAGATTATCTATGAATATTATTTGAGTCTCTTCTGAATTATTATATGCATGATTTCATATATTTGCAAGCCTCTTCGAATTATTTGTTTGGTTTGGCCAACTAGATTGGTAATTCTTGCAATGGGAGAAGTGCTTAGTTTTGGGTTCAATCTTGCGTTCTCCTCTCCCAGTGACAGTAGGGGTAGCAAGGCACGTATTGTATTGTTGCCATCAAGGGTAAAAAGATGGGGTTTTCATCATATTGCTTGAGTTTATCCCTCTACATCATGTCATCTTAATTAATGCATTACTTTGTTCTTCATGAACTTAATACTCTAGATGCAGGCAGGAGTCGGTCGATGTGTGGAGTAATAGTAGTATATGCAGAATCATTTCGGTCTACTTGATACGGATGTGATGCCTATATGCATAATCATTGCCTTGGATATCTTCATAATTATTTGCCTTTCTATCAATTCTTCAATAATAAATTGTTAACCCACTGTATTATTCTCGTTTATGAGAGAAGCCACTAGTGAAACCTATGGCCCCAATGTCTATTTTCCATATCATTTTTTCAGATCTATAAACCAAAAATACCAAAAATACTTTCTTGCAATTTATTTACTTTAGTTTTACTTTCAGATCTATCAATATTTTATATTGTCTCTACCAGATCTCATCCTTGCAAATAACTCTGAAGGGATTGAAAACCCATTTATAGCGTTGGGTGCAAGTGTTTGATTATTTGGTAGGTACTACTATCGGAGTCTAGCTTGTTCCTCCTACTGGATTGATACCTTCGTTCTCAACAAACTAAGGGAAACACTTATCTACTTCACTGCATCACCGTTTCCTCTTCAAGGGATGTAACATCCCAAAATCATAAATTTTGGAATGTTAATATAATTATTAGATTGATTGTTTGTTTGTTTGAGTGATTGAAACTTGAGTGGAATTTGAAACTTCTCAAAAAAATGAGAGGGAATAAAATGACTTTCCCAAAATTTTCTATTTTGAATCCCTTTTCAATTTTGAGTTTGAATATTTTCAAAACCCTTTGATTAAAAAAAAATCAAATGAGAGGAGGAAAATGACACTCCAAAAATCAGGGACAATCTCTTGATTCAAATTTTAAGTATTTGCAATTTATTTGAAAATCCAATTCCTTTTCATTTTAAAGTTATTGCAAAAAAATAATTTAAAAAAAAAGTATTTTACTTGGTTTTAAAAATATGTTCATGTTTTAGAAAATTTTATTCTAAAAATTTTGATATATAATATGTCTATATAAAATGTTCTCTCTTTTTCATTTATACGTTTTTCTTCTTTGTTTTAAAAAAAAAATTTGTTCGTTCGCAAAAAAAAAAAAAAAAAACAAAGCGCGCCGAGGCCAACCAACCCTACCATGTGCGGTGGCCGAACTATTGGCCCATGCGGCATAGTTTGTCCCTCTTTTTTTCTATTTTCCCTACGTTACGTATATGTTTAGTCCCATATTGCCTATCTATGGACTATTAGACCTCCCTTCCACCTATAAATATAGATCCATAGGAGCATCCAAAAATCATCTATTTCGGGTTAAATCAATATTTTGGTTTAATTAGATTTATTAAATAAAAATATTTTTTTCTTCTCTTCGGCGGGATTTCTCGAAGTCGTCTCCTCATTGGAATTAATTCTTACCCTGCATTCTAAAGGTATTTCTCTTCGTATTTTTTTTATACTCCCGTAGTTTATTATTTCTAGACTAGTATTCCTACACTAGTATACGGTAGAGTAATTATATATATTATTTAGTCTTCGTATTTACACATTAGTATTAGAAATTCTTTTAGACATAGCACTTTTCTTCCGTAAAACAGCTTGGCCCTGATTTTTCAAATAGCCATAACTTTTTACTCGTTTGTCCGAATTCGATGAAACCAACGCCTAGAGTTTCGTCTTGATCCCACCTATCCTGTGAACCTATCATATCAACTTCTTGAAATTTTCAAATTTCGAAATTTGCTCATATTCATATTCAAACTTCTTTTGATCATATCTTTTTATCCGTAGCTCCCTTTTAGATGAATCCAATTGCGTCGGATTCGTATCAATGTAATCTTCCCGTTTGTATAATTATTTTTAACTTTTCAACTTATAATTTTGATCAAATCAAATTTATCTATTAGTGCCCAAAAGTGTTCACATCGTTTTAAGCCGATTCAATATTATATTGACGTATTTGTATCTTTTGATCCGCTAGTTCAAATCTAGTAATTCTTTTTTTCTACACGCTCATATTGATCTCCTATATCCAGTAGCATCATTAGTTTCGACCTTTGAACCTTACAAATTTGAGCGATTCAAATTTGTATTCGAACATTCATTTGATCTTATCTTGCAAATCGTACCACCTTTTCAATTGATTCCTTTCACCCCTAAACACTCATGTCATATATTTTTGTACATAACCATCGTACTTCAGTTCAACTTCTCTTGACCTTTTTAATGCAAATTTAATTCATACTTCAATTCGCTATAACTTGCGTTGTAGTGCTCCATTTCAAGAAATTCTTTCTACAAATAAATTCTTATGCCTTATACTATTTGTCAAACAACATTCATGTTGTTCTCCCAATATTTTTGATCATCTCCCATAGTGTATGCAAGTCGAGCTTATATAGCGATAGTTGATCATCCTTTGACTCTTTTGAGTTGACCCCTTTCATCGTACCTTTTACAACACCATAAGGCCCTATTTTTTTTATTAAACCTTAGTACGTTGTTATTTTGCACAAAAGACATGTTTTGTTCTTATGTTCTTTTGGTTGTTCCTTTTTGGCATGAATGTTTATTGAATGCTATTCGTTTACGATAGATTGCTCGGAGTGTGGCGAGTAGAATTATCAGGATTTTGAGAGCGACTATCTTCATCAAGTAATACCAGGCAAGTCATTTGATCATACTATCACCTATGTTTTATGCATCATAGTTCTACCATCCTATGCCCAATTGCATGCTGAGTAGGTACTTGGAAATTTTAGTATAGATTGTAGGATCATGTGGTAGGCACACAACAACCCCAATACTTGGCCTCGGGACGACAAATTTCATATTGCTATGCTTGAGTAGACGGGATTCCAGTTGAGTGCATAACACGAGTGATGCGAGGTTGATTAAATAATCAAGACCGGTTAAGACAAGATTTTCAAGATCTCGGACGCAATGCAACTCTGGGTGAAGGACGGTTGATGGGCTCCCTAGAGAACCCAGTGGATGACCCGGGATGCTGGAGAGGCCATGTCATCCTGCGGAAAGCTTCACCCAGGCTCAAAGAGACGGACGGATATTTTCAAGACCCAAGGCTTACCTGCACAGCCACAAGTCATTATGGGCTCTGGCTTGGTTGGACAACGCGGCAACTCTGGACAGGCGGTGCTAGCAGATGTAGACGAACGGTAGGAATGGATGGGCACCGACAGGGATTCAGAGGGACCCGTTGAAAGACCATGTTTTGATCATCCGGTCTTCAAACACCCTGAAGTGCGAGGACATACTCGGAGGCGATCAAATATTGTGGGGAACGTGTGCAAAACTCTGCAGAGTACTCAAACCTAATCGATTAGCCGTGTCCACGGTCATGGACAACTTGAGCCAAAGGAACTGAAGTTATCTGGATTTCTCAGCACCATTAAATATATTTGATGAGGGTAACTATTGACAACTCGGGTACGAGAACTGGTTGGCGGAACCATCTCGTTAACAACAAACCTTGTAGTAACATTTTGCTTTCAACCCCTCTTGTTGTAGGATAAAACTGGCTTTATGCAAAACTTAGCTCCACCGACCAAATATGCATGTAGAGATAGTTGATTATTACTTTACCCCTCTCTTATGTGACTTGCCGGCATATTCAATATGCTGACCTACACGGCTGCAACGTCTTATGTTGCAGATATTTTTCTTCGACAAGTAAGAGTACGATTCAGGGTTACGGTCCGCACTCAACTTGCCATTGGTGTTTATTGGGACTCCACTCCCTTGACCGCTTCCGCTGAGATATTTAAGGTATATATAAGTTTTACGCTATTTTACATGTGATTGCACTTTGATATATACATTGATGTACTGTGTGTGCCAGCATACTGATCCAGGGATGGCACAGATACACAGAGGCTTGACTTGTTTTGAGTCGGGTCGCTACAAGGGAAAACCAACGCAAGCTCAAGAGGTAGCAAGAAGGATTTGTGGCGCCGTTGCCGGGGAAGATACATAGCAAGATTACCAAGTACCCTTCACAAACTCATATCTTGCAGTTACTTTATTTTTCATTTGCCTCTCATTTTCCTCTCCCCTACTACTAGCAATATTTTCAGAAAATACCAAAAGATTTGCCTTTTTATTCGCCCTTTTTTTGTTCGTCTTTTTGTTTGCTGGCCTGTGTGCTAGATATCTTTGTCACGATGGCTCAAGAGAATACCAAGTTATGTGATTTTTCCACTACTAGTAATAATGATTTTATTAGTACTACGATTGCTCCCGCCACTAGTGCGGAATCTTGTGAAATTAATGCCGCTTTGCTCAATCTTGTTATGAAAGAACAATCTTTTGGCCTTCCTAGAGAAAATGCCAGATCCCATCTAAATACTTTGCCTTATGAGAGTTGTGTGATATGCAAAATAAGAAAGATGTGGATAATGAAACTGTTAAATTAAAGCTATTTCCTTTCTCATTACGAGATCGAGCCAAAACTTGGTTTTCATCTTTACACCTATTCCATGAAATAATTCTTATGGAAATTATAATAAGATGCCCTCTGATCTTGAGAATAATATTACAGAATTCATTAGCTCTCAAAAAGGTTTCAATGATATGATTGAAGAAAAATTGCTCAAGATTATTTGGCTAGGAGCATTGATAGAATTTCTCTTGAGATTGATTATTTAAAAATTAGATCTCTTCCACCCAAGAATTATATTAATGAGTCTTTAAAATCTATGAGAATTTCTATTGATGAGTGTAAAGAAAGAATCGCTAGAATACGTGCTAAGCGTGAATGGCTCGAAAAGGTGTTTTGTCATGATGATATTGATGAAGATATAAAAGTGATTGGTGTGACATCTATTTAATCTTTGTTTTCTAGCATCAATCCTGAAAAATATGGGACTAGATATGAGTCAACTTTAGCTAAGAGGCGTCCCAATGATTCGGAGTTCATAGATCTTAGTGATAAGATTGATAAAAGTGGGATGGAAGAGATCAAAACTTTAAATAGCAATGAGCTCACTCTTTTGAATTTCAAGGATTTTAATTATGATAGTTGGTCTTTAATTGATTGTGTTTCCTTGTTGCAATCCATGTTAAATTCTCCACATTCTTATAGTCAAAATAAGGCTTTTACTAAACATATTGTGGATCCCATGATGAAATCTTTTGAAGAGAAACTTAAGGTGGAGGTCTCTATACCTAGAAAACTTTCTGATGAGTGCGAACCTACCATTAGAATTAAAATTTAAGATTACGAGTGCCATGCTTTGTGTGATTTGGGTGCTAGCGTTTCCACAATTCCAAAAACTTTATGTGATGTGTGAGGATTCCATGAATTTGATGATTGTTCTCTAAATTTGCATCTAGTGGATTCCACAATTAAGAAAACTACGAGAAGGATTAAAGATGTTCTTATTGTTGCTAATAGGAATTATGTGCCCATAGATTTCATTGTTCTTGATATAGAATGCAATCCTACATGTCCTATTATTCTTGGTAGACCCTTCCTTAGAATGATTGGTGCAATTATTGACATGAAGGAAGGTAATATTAGATTCCAACTCCCGTTAAGGAAAGGCATGGAGCACTTTCCTAGAAAGAAAATAAGATTACCTTATTAATCTATAATGAGATCTACCTATGGATTGCATATCAAAGATGATAATACCTGGATCTATTGCATTATGCCTATCTAGGGGCGTTAGACAATAGCGCTTGTTGGGAGGCAACCCAATTTTATTTGTTTTGATTTTGTTTTTGTTTCTATTTTTGTCTGCTGCACATATTATTACCTCTGTAATAAATGTGTTTTCTTGTTTTAATTAGTGTTTGAGCCAAGTAAAAACTTTGGGATTATCTATGGTGCTTGCAAGTTGATTTTGATGAAAAGAGAAACTTTCGCTCTCAGTCCAGGAATTTTATAAATTCAGTGGAACGATATTTTGATCTGAATGTTTTAAACAAGATTGGTTAAGAAATTGCCCAAATCTTCCTAATTGTTCAGATTTTTTGGTGTTACATAAGTATTCGAAGTAAACAGATTGCTAAAGACTGTTCTGTTTTTGACATATCCCATTTTCTTTGTGTTATTTGCTTATTTTGATGAATCTATGGGTTGTATCGGGGGGTATGAACCATGGAGAAGTTAGAATATAGTAAATACTACATCAATATAAATAAAGAATGAGTTCACAATAGTAACTAAGTGGTGATTTATCTTTCTTATACTAACGAATCTCATGAGTTTTCTGTTGAGTTTTGTGTTGTGAAGTTTACAAGTTTTGGGTAAAGATTTGATGGGCTATGGAATAAGGAGTGGCAAGAGCCTAAGCTTGGGGATGACCAAGGCTCCCCAAGCCATATTCAAGGATACCAAAGAGCCTAAGCTTGGGGATGCCCCGGAAGGCATCCCCTCTTCCGTCTTCAATCCATCGGTAAATTTACTTGAGGCTATATTTTTATTCACCACAAGATATGTGTTTTATTTGGAGCATCTTGTATGATATGAGTCTTTACTGTTTATTTTCCACAATCATCCTTGTTGCACACATCTTTTGATAGATAGAGACACACCAAATCATGAATTTATTAGAATACTCTTTATGCTTCACTTATATCTTTTGAGCTAGGCAATGTTGCTCTAGTGCTTCATTTATATCTTTTAGAGCACGGCGGTGTTGTGGAACTATTGAACTCTTGTACTTCACTTATATTATTTTGAGAGTTCTTTAAACAGCATGGTAATTGGTTTAGGTTATGAATTTAGTCCTAATATAATAGTCATGCAAGAGGGATATAATAAAAACTTTCATTTTAAGTGCATTGAATATGATGAAAAATTTGATTCCTTGCATATAGTTTTGAGATGTGAGGATGGTGATATGAGAGTCATGCTAGTAAGTAACTGTGAATTAGAAAAAAAATACTTGTGTCGAAGCTTGGGATTCTCGTAGCATGCAAGTATGGTGAACCGTTGTGTGATGAAGTCGGAGCATGACTTGTTTAATGATTGTCAACCTTTGCGTGGAGGTCGGGATCACGCGATGGTTAACTCGTACCAACCCTTATCCTAGGGGAATGCATCTAATACTTTTCTTTGATAACTAGTAAACATTTGCAATAAGTATGTGAGTTATTTATGACTAATGTTGAGTTCATGTATTATATGCACTCTCACCCTTCCACCTTTGCTAGCCTCTCTAGTACCGTGCAACTTTCGCCGGTACATTAAACCCACCTTCCTCAAAACAGCCACCATATATTTTCCTCAAAACAACGACTATATCTACCTATTATGGCATTTTCATAGCCTTTCCAAGATATATTGCCATGCAATACCACCGTCCCATTTTTAGGACATGCACCATCACTTCTATAATTCTTGTCATACTTTGTTCTAGCTATCGAGTTGTAATCTTTTGAGTTTTAAGTAAATAAAAGTGTGATGATTTTGCATTATTAGAGCATTGTCCCATGTGAGAAAAAAAGGATGACGTAAGCTATGATTCTCTCACAAGTTGGGATGAGTCTCCGGACTTTACAAAAAAAAAGAGGCTAGCGAAGCCCATAAAAAATAAATGAGGCCATAGAAGCCAATCAAAAAAAAAGATAAAAATAAAAAAATGAGAGAAAGAGAGAAGGGATAATGCTACTATCTTTTTCCACACTTCTCCTGCAAAGTAGCACCATGTTTTTCATAGAGAGTACCCTATGTTGTCACTTTCATATAACTAGTGGTACCATCTTTTGCACAACCACTTAGTCTTCTTTTTGAGCTTTCATACACTTATAGCTCTAGTGCATTTGTTGCATGGCAATCCCTACTCACTAACATTAATATCTATTGATGGGCATCTCCATAGCCCCTTGATATGCCTAGTTGATGTGAGACTATCTTCTTCCTTTCTTTTTGCAACCTCCACCACATTCTATTCCACCTATAGTGCTATATCCATGGCTAACGCTCATGTACTGCGTGAGAGTTGAAAAGGTTTTAGAACATAAAAAGTGTGAAACAATTGCTTGATTTTCACCGGGTTGTGCATGATTTAGATACTTTGTGTGGTGAAAATGGAGCATAACCAAACCATATGATTTTGTAGGGATAACTTTCTAAGACCATGCTATTTCGATAGGAATAAATTACCTTATTAGTATGCTTGAAGTATTATTGTTTTTATGTCAATATAGACTTTTGTTTTGAGTCTTATGGATTTGAATACTCATTCCACATTAGAGAATATCACATGGATAAATATGTTAGGTAGCATTCCACATAAAAAATTATGTTTTTATCATTTACCTACTCGAGGACGAGCAGGAATTAAGCTTGGGGATGCTGATACGTCTCCAACGTATCTATAATTTTTGATTGTTCCATGCTTTTATATTATATGTTTTGGATGTTTTATATGCATTTATATAATGTTTTATATTACTTTTGGGACTAACCTATTAATCTAGAGCCTAGTGCCAGTTTCTGTTTTTTCCATGATTTTGAATATTGCAGATAAGGAATATTAAACAGAGTCCAAATGAAATAAATACCCGGAAAGATTTTTCTTGGACCACAAGACACGCAAGAGACACGGAGTAGGGGGCAAGGCAGTTGCTGGGAGGCCACAAGCCTGTAGGGTGCGCCCTGGGGGGTGGCCTCGCCCCTAGCTTATGGGCCTCCTGCAGGTCTCCTAACCCTAATTCTTGGCCTATACAATCCCAAATATTCCAGTAACGCCAAAGAGAGCCACGAAAATACTTTTACGCCACCGGGAGCCTCTGTTCCCAAGAGATCCAATCTGCGAGCCTTTTCCGGTAATCTGCCGGAGAGGGAATTGATCACGGAGGGCATCTACATCAACTCCATTGCCCCCGCCGATGTTGTGTGAGTAGTTGACCACATACCTACGGGTCCATAGCTAGTAGCTAGATGGCTTCTTCTCTCTTTTTGGTCTTCACTACCATGTTCTTCATGATTTTCATGGAGATCTATCCGATGTAATACTCTTTTGCGGTGTGTTTGTCGAGATCCAATGAATTGTGAGTTTATGTTCAGATTATCCATTAATATTATTTGAGTCTCTTCTGAATTCTTATATGCATGATTTCATATCTTTGCAAGTATCTTCGAATTGATTGTTTGGTTTGGCCAACTAGATTGGTAATTCTTGCGATGGGAGAAGTGCTTAGTTTTGGTTTCAATATTGCGGTGTCCTCACCCAGTGAAAGAAGGGGTAGCGAGGCACGTATTGTATTGTTGCCATCAAGGGTAAAAAGATGGGGTTTTCATCATATTGCTTGAGTTTATCCCTCTACATCATGTCATCTTACTTAATGCGTTACTCTGTTCTTCATGAACTTAATACTCTAGATGTAGGCAGGAGTCGGTCGATGTGTGGAGTAATAGTAGTAGATGTAGAATCATTTCGGTCTACTTGATACGGACGTGATGCCTATATGCATAATCATTGCCTTGGATATCTTAATAATTATTTGCTTTTCTATCAATTGCTCGACAGTAATTTGTTCACCCACCATATTATTTTCCTTTATGAGAGAAGCCTCGAGTGAAACCTATGACCCCCGGGTCTATTTTCCATATCTATTAACCACAAATACCAAAAATACTTTGCTGCAATTTATTTACTTTAGTTTTACTTTCAGTTCTATCAATATTTTATATCTATCTCTATCAGATCTCATCCTTGCAAATAACTCCGAAGGCATTGACAACCCCTTTATAGCGTTGGGTGCAAGTGTGTGATTATTTGTGTAGGTACTACTATTGGAATCTTGCTTGTTCCTCCTACTGGATTTATACCTTGGTTCTCAAAGAACTAAGGGAAATACTTATCTACTTTGGTGCATCACCCTTTCCTCTTCAAGGGAAAACCAACGCAAGCTCAAGAGATAGCATATCTCCCTAAAATACTGGGAGGACATGTTATAAAGAGAATCATCTAGTGAATCCCCCAATTTAAATAGATCCAAAGATCTATGCAATTTATTTATTTGAGAAGCAGAAAATTCGATGACATGGTGGCATGATGACATGATGAATGCGAAAAACAAAATAATCACACAGAGGAAACATAATAAAAGGGGAATCTTCTCGAGCATCGGTTTCGAGCTGTTACAACTCGCCTACTCTAACAAGAGTTCTCGCCCGGAGATCTAAGAATGAGAAGTGGAAGAGGAAGAGAAAGAGCAAACGGTAAATCTTAGTTGCTTCTTGACAAAAGAGTGAAATCAATGACTATGAAGGTTGCAAAAATATGAATAATGACATGAGGAACAATCAAGAATTCAAACAAAATTTTGGCATTACTTTAGTAGGAAATTGAGGCAAAATTTGATAAGATGGAAAGATCTTGAAGATTCACAACAACCCAACTAAATTGAATAAACAAGGAGAGAACATGATCTTGACAAGAAGATATGATTGACTCAAAACAGCAACATCACAATACGTCCAGAATAAAGAATAGAAACTAGATCATTGGGAAGAAAGAATGAAGAAGAGAATAACAACTACTATCACAATTGAATTTGACAAGTAGCCTTGCAAGAAGAATTGAACGGAGTTGTTGGCAAACCAACAACGGAAAGGACAAGCTTGTAGTGGACTTATTAAAACCCTCTCAACAATGAGGTGACAACCAGCCACAATTGGAAAACAATTGATTCATTGGGAGCAACAAGATATGCACAACTTCTTTCACTAAGAGGATACATTGAGAACTTGGATCAATGATAATCACCAAAATAGAAACAATCCTTAGGAGAGCTTGAGGTGACATCTAAACCAAGATATCTCAACGAAGAAATCATAGGTTGAAAATATCTCATGATTGAAGGAATTGGTGGGTTTAATTATCTCATTTTTGAAACAACTTCTCTTCAAGACTCCTCATGAATCAAGAATGCTATAACACCACAACAAAGGATGAGGGAGGAAGAAATTTCTCTTTGAAATGCAAGAGAAAGAATACTTGAGGTTCTCCAACAAGAATCTTGAAGAACACCTTGAGAATGAATTACATACTCTATGAACCACCATGAAGAACCACTTCATGAACACCAGAATGAAATGATGATAGAAAGGAATTGAAGGTTGAAAAGAATAAGATTATGGCCTTGCAAGGATTTAGATGAAGCTTCACGAAGAGATACTTGAGAAAACTTGGAACTCTGGAAAAGAAAAGATGAAGCACTTTGGATAAGGGATTTGATATCATGAACAACTCCGGAAGAAGAATTGGAATCACCTGATGCAAAAAGAATAAGAATTATGTTATGTCTATCCTTCATCAAGTTAAAATGATGACAAACAACGGATTTGGCGTACCACTTATTCTTCTTGAAAAGACAAAATAGACATAGATAAGGCACACAATTGAAGAAGTCTTAAAGGAACCACCAGTAAGAATTTGTAATAAAGGAGGATAAGATGAATGATCTGGGCTACATGAGGACAAAGAGAGCATGATTTGACTAGAGAATGCTTGAACGAGCCACCGGTAAGAATTGCAAATGAATGGGAATACCATGAATGAATGAAGATAGATGGGAACGAAGAGATCATGACCCACCTAAAGAATTAGAACAAATGGGGATATTATAAATGGATGGAATACATGAGAATGGAGAGATCTTGAGCCACCGAACAAAAAACTTGAATGAAGCACCGAAATAATTGAGATAAGAATGAAGAGACAACAATTGAGAAGAATTTGAGAATGATAGCTGAAAGCTGAGAGCGAAGAAATCTTCTGAAATGATGTCCTTCGTAGGATAGAGAAATGAGAATAACTCAGAAATGCACCGGATAGATATGGAAGGAATTACACATGGTTGACAACAATTGAGACAAAAGCACAAAGCCGAGATAACAATTTTTAAAAGAATGGACAAAGATTTAAGGGAAACACTCCATCAATCTCCAAGCTGAGAATGATGTCAAGAATCTCCATCAAGAAATACTAAGACATTCCGGAATAATGAATAATGAAAAAGTTGAGCCAATGATGAGAAATAATTCATATTGGTCCTGAAGAAGGAATATGACTGATGGAAATCATTCTTACGTCATACTTGAAAGAATTAAGGATCTCCGAAAAAGATTAGAAGAGCTACGTAAGATCCTGGAGAAAAACCTGTGGGTTATGGGCCTACTCAAAAGAAACCACTGTTGAAACAATTGATTAGAAAAGAGAGATTGCATCGATACAAATGAAAACTTGATGATGTTTGGAACCTCGAAATAATTGAAAGGATTGAAAATAAGAAACTTCCGAGATATCTTCAGCACTCCGGATAAAATAGAGAGATGAATAAATAATACATGCTTGGACAAGAATTTCGAACACGAGAAGCATAGAAGAAATGAAAAGGATATGATGAACATCGAAAGCTTGAATTGAATCCACCAAAGAATAAAACAAGAATGAAGAACGATGAACTCGAAACTCCTGAGAATCTTCACAATGAATCACCGGATACAACACAAAAGAGAAGATAGAGGAAGTATAAATGAGAATAAAGGCACTAGGATGATGATTGAATCACTAAAGAAAAGGGTGGAAGGGTGGGGAAAACAAAGACAACTTGGGATAGATGAGACAAAATCCGGAAGAAATGAGAGATTGATCTAGCAATTATTTGGAAAAGATTGAATTCACTTGAAGAGAAGCACTCCAGTTGGAAAAGTATTGACATGACAATTCCGGTTGAAAAGAATTGACAAGGCAATCTCATTGAGAAAATGAATTAATTAGCACTCCCATAAACATATGAGAACACCACTTAGGAAAGATATGAAATCACCACTTGACATCGAAGCAACACGAATTACCATATTCCAACAAACGAAGGATAAGGCTTACGAAACAAGCGAGAACAAATTCATGACAAAGATTCCATTCAATATTTTTCTGCCAAGGTTCGCACGGGCTTTATCCTACAGTAGCCATCATGTACAAGGTAGTGCACACGCCATACGAAGCATCCCCGAGTCGTAGCAAGCTACAAGGACTCTTTAAGACACAACGAGAACCATTGTAAGACGACCGTGAACAAACGAATCCACTAGGTGTCAAACCCCAACCTCACATCATGCATCAGTTGGAAGATTCTCCTATAGGTAACTACTTGAATTCACACTAAGAACTTCTGAAATTTTCTGGTCATGCAATCGGGTCCATGGATACAAGGAGTAAAACTCCATTACTCAACTCCTAGCAATAACACTACCCGTGTAGTGTATCACTGATGACCCACAAGTATAGGGGATCAATCGTAGTCCTTTCAATAAGTAATAGTGTCGAACCCAACGAGGAGCAGAAGGATCTGACAAGTGGTTTTCAGCAAGGTAAAATCTGCAGGAACTGAAATTGTCGGTAACAAGTGATTGTGTGGTGAGATGATTCGTAGCGAGCAATAAGTAACAAAAGTAGCAACAGTGCAGCAAAGTGGACCAATCCATTTTGTAGCAAGGGACGAGCCTGGACAAAGTCTTATAGGAGGGAAAGCTCTTATAGGAGGGAAAGCTCTCCCGAGGACACACGGGAATTGCTGTCATGCTAGTTTTCATCATGTTCATATGATTCACGTTCGTTACTTTGATAGTTTGATATGTGGGTGGACCGGCGCTTGGGTACTGCCCTTACTTGGACAAGCATACCACTTATGATTGAACCCTCTCGCAAGCATCCGCAACCACGAAAGAAGAATTAAGACAAAGTCTAACCATAGCATTAAACTAGTGGATCCAAATCAGCCCCTTACGAAGTAACGCATAAACTAGGGTTTAAGCTTCTGTCACTCTAGCAACCCATCATCTACTTAATACTTCCCAATGCCTTCCTCTACACCCAAATAATGGTGAAGTGTTATGTAGTCGACGTTCACATAACACCACTAGAGGAAAAACAACATACAACATATCAAAATACCGAACGAATACCAAATTCACATGACTATTATTAGCATGACTTATCCCATGTCCTCAAGAACAAAAGTAACTACTCACAAAGCATAATCATATTGATGACCAGAGAGGTAATGAATAGCATCAAGGATATGAACATAAACTCTTCCACCAAGTAATCCAACTAGCATCAACTACAAAGAGTAATCAACACTACTAACAACCTTACAAGTACCAATAGGAGTCGCGAGACGGAGATTGGTTACAAGTGATGAACTAGGGTTTCGAGATGAGATGGTGCTGATGAAGATATTGATGGTGGCGAGTCCCCTCCGATGAGAGGAGTGTTGGTGATGACGATGGCGACGATTTCCCCCTCCGGGAGGGAAGTTTCCCCGGCAGGATCGTCCTACCGGAGCCCTAGATTGGTTCTGCTCAAGTTCCGCCTCGTGGCGGCGGCGAAACCACGAAAAAGCTCCTCTCTGATTTTTTCCTGGACGAAACCCTCCATATAGCAAAAGAGGGTGGCAAGTGGGCTAGCAGGGTGCCCACAAGCCCCCATGGGGCGGCCTTGGGGTGGTCGCACCGTGCATGCTTGTGGCCACCCCCTGACGCCCCTCTGGCACTTCTTCGGCCCAGTATTTTTGATGAATCGGGAGAAAAATCCTCATTGATTTTTACGGCGTTTGGAGTTGCGCAGAATAGGTATCTCAACTTTGCTCCACTTTCAGGCCAGAATTCCAGTTGCCGACATTCTCACTCTTCATGTAAACCTTTTAAAATAAGAGAGAAAAGGCATAAGAATTGTACCGTGAAGTGAAATAATAGCCAAAGAAGCGATAAATATCAACATGAAAACAAGATGCAAAATGGACGTATCAACTCCCACAAGCTTAGACCCCGCTTGTCCTCAAGCGAAAGCCTAGCTCACTAAATATGTCCACATTTTTAGGGAGCAAGGTGTCGACAAAACAAGATACGAACATGCATGCATCATGATCAAGCTCGGAACAGCAATACCAACATATAATCTCTCATGCTAAAGTGAAAATTCCTTCACAAAGTGAAGCGTGGATCAAGAACCTTACCGAGAAATAACAACCGATAGCCTTTAGTCATTGAAGCAATTGCAATTTATCACAACATCAGAAAGAGTCAAATAAGAGTTTGTAAAGCAAATCCACATACTCAATCATTCTTTCGTTCTCTACAATTCCAACAACTCACGTGGTACTCATGAGATCAAAGTTTCAGCTAGACACAGAGAAAGATAGGGGCTTACAGTTTTGCCTCCCAACTGCTTACCTCAAGGGTAATGTCAACAATAATGGTTCGTGAATACTTACTTCCAAGTTGACATATGAATATAGATCTTTCCCAAGCATATGATGGCAGCCAAGATAAAGGCAAAATAAGGAATTGGTGAAGATCACCATGACTCTTTCAAGGGCAAAGAGTAAAGGTACAAGATAGGCCCTTCGCAGAGGGAAGCAGAGGTTGTCATGCGCTTTTGAGGTCTGGATGCGTGTCCTCTTAGTGCGGAGGAACGTCACTTTATATTGCCCCCTGTGATAAAGAACTTTATTATGCAGTCTGTCGCTTTTATGTTTTCCTCATCACAAGTTCGTATAAAGCTTATTTTTCACACACTAATAGATCATACATATTAGAGAGCAATTTTTATTGCTTGCACCGATGAAAACTTACTTGAGGGATCTTATTCAATCCATAGGTAGTTATGCTGGACACTCATGGCAAAACTGGTTTGAAGGTTTATGGATGCACAAGTAGTATCTCTACTTGGTGCGGGAGGTTTTGGCTAAACTGAGGTGGAAGCAATCGTCACATGCTAAGGGATCTCTAATCATATAACATTATTCGGAACCAAGCAAACACAATTCATCATGTTGTCTTCCTTGTCCAACATCTACTTCTAGGCATGCAATAGTTTAGTGAGTGTTCACAATCATAGATGGTGTCAGAGATGATATATTTATATGTGAACCTCTCCTTCTTTATCACTTCCTATTAATTGCAACAGTGACCAAGGTCTACGTTTGCCTACCCTCAAGAAGTTTCAATACTCATTCTTTTTATATGTGAAGCCATCACTTCCCATAAGATCATTTCATGATCTTTCATGCTTTTGTTCTATTCTCACTCTATTGATCATGGCAAAAGGCAAAGCCCTTCAACTAAGACACTCTTTATTATATGGCTCACGAGCTCGAATACATCGGGGGTGACACAAAGCAAAACTCAAGACTAAAACACTAAGACTTTTACTCTACTAGAAAAAGAGAAAACTAAAAAGGAAAACTAAAAGAAAAGGTAAAGGCAAAAGATGTGATGGTGACACGATACCGGGGCAACTCCCCCAAGCTTGGCACAATCCAAGGGGATTGCCCATACCAATGCTCAGTTGTATTCCTTTGGTGGTGATGATGGAGTTGTTGCTGAAGAGGTCTTGAGCTTGTTTAATTTCCACTTGAGCATAAAATTCTGCTCCCTCAGATCATCATTTTCCTCTTCAAGCTTCAACACCCTTTGGCATAATTCCTGCTTACTCTCCTGCAAGAAAAGAAAAGGAATAAACAAGGTCTTAGGCTTCTTCCTTGAGTCAGGGAGGCTCGACTTCTTGAACTCCACATGCATGCGTCCAGGTTGAGGTAGAGAAGCCTCCTCTTCATCGGAACTCGTTTGTTCCTTCCCCTTGGGATCATAATCTTCTTCCTCATCAGAGGTCCAACCATAAGGATCAAAGTCCCCATAGACCTTGGGGTTAGCAAGGTAATCAGCAACATAGCCCCCCCCTCTGAATCCTGAGAAGACATCTTGACCTAGATCTGCGACAGAAAACAGGCTCGAAATGAAAAACAGAAGAAATCTGCGTGATGCAGGGGTCAAACCAAACGGAAGTATATATAATGATTTTCTCCAGACTAGAAGGAGTCCCCTGCACGAAAACAGAGTCCGGGAGGCGCACGAGGTGGCCACGAGCCCTCATGCACTTTCCAGACTTCTTCCAGTTTTTGTATTTTTTTCAAATATTCCAAAACGGAGAAAATTTCCTATTGAAAAAGTTTTGGACTCTGTTTTCTTACCGAATCACGAACCTCTTCGTTTTCGGAGTTTGAAACAGGCTGATAAATGTCCCTTAGGTATTCTTCCGGAGTTATGGTATTGATAATATTGCTTTCAACATTTATGGGAGTACCTGAGATATAATGCTTGATTCTTTGCCCATTTACAACTCTCGGACAATTACCTTCCGTGTTGTTGATGTTGATAGCACTGGAACGATATACTTCCTCAACAACATAGGGACCTTCCCATTTAGAGAGAAGCTTGCCTGCAAAGAATCTTAAACGAGAGTTATATAGCAAGACATAATCACCTACATTGAACTCATGCTTTTGTATCCTCTTATCATGCCACCTCTTAACCTTCTCTTTGAACAGCTTGGCATTCTCATATGCCTGAGTTCTCCATTCATCAAGAGAGCTAATATCAAATAACCTCTTCTCACCGGCAAGTTTGAAATCAAAGTTGAGCTCTTTGATTGCCCAGTAAGCTTTATGCTCTAGCTCAAGAGGTAAATGACATGCTTTACCGTACACCATCTTGTACGGAGACATGGCCATGGGATTCTTATAGGCAGTTCTATAAGCCCACAGTGCATCATCGAGCTTCTTAGACCAATTATTTCTAGACCTGTTGACAGTCTTTTGCAGAATTAGTTTAATCTCTCTATTGCTTAGCTCTACTTGACCACTGGACTGAGGGTGGTAGGGAGACGCAATTCTATGATTGACATGTTACTGAGCAAGCGTTTTACGGAAAGCACCACGAATGAAGTGTGAATCACCGTAGGTCATTAGATATCTAGGGACTCCAAATCTAGGGAAGATAACTTCTTTCAGCATCTTGATAGAAGTGTTGTGATCAGCACTACTAGTGGGGATAGCTTCTACCCACTTAGTGACGTAATCAACAACAACTAGGATATGAGTATACCCGTTGGATTTTGGAAAAGGTCCCATATAATCAAAGCCCCAAACATAAAATGGTTCAATGAAAAGTGAATAGTTCATAGGCATATCCTGACGTTTGCTAATATTACCTATTCTTTGACATTCGTCACAAGACAAGACAAACTTACGGGCATCCTTGAAGAGAGTGGGCCAATAGAAACCTGATTGCAATACCTTGTGTGCTGTTCTATCTCCCGCATGGTGTCCTCCGTAGGCCTCGGAGTGACACTTCTATAGGATCTGTCCCTGTACATGTTCAGGTACACAACGTCTAATAACACAATCTACTCCTTCCTTATAAAGGTGAGGATCATCCCAAAAGTAGTGTCTCAAGTCAAATAAGAACTTCTTCTTTTGTTGGTACGTGAAACTAGGTGGTATATATTTGGCAACGATATAGTTTGCATAATCAGCATACCACGGTGCACTACGTGAAGCATTGATAACATTCAATTGCTCAACCGGAAAGCTATCATCAATAGGTTTTGGGTCATCAAGAACGTTCTCCAACCTAGACAAGTTATCTGCTACTGGGTTATCAACACCCTTTCTATCGGCAACCTGCAAATCAAATTCTTGTAGCAAGAGAACCCATCTGATAAGTCTAGGTTTAACGTCCTTCTTCTCCATGAGGTACTTAATAGCATTGTGATCAGTGTGAATAGTAACTTTGGAATCAACTATGTAAGACCTGAACTTTTCACATGCAAACACGACTGCTAAAAATTCCTTCTCCGTAGTAGCATAGTTTCTTGGGGCACTGTCTAGAGTTTTACTAGCGTAGTGAATAACATTCAACTTCTTATTGACTCTTTGCCCTAGAACAGCACCAACAGCATAATCACTAGCATCACACATGATCTCAAAAGGCAAGTTCCAATCAGGTGGTTGAACAATAGGTGCAGTTATCAAAGCCCTCTTAAGTATTTCGAAGGCTTCCTCACAATCATCGTCAAAAACAAAAGGAATATCCTTTTGCAAGAGATTGGTAAGAGGCCTAGAAATCTTAGAGAAGTCTTTGATGAACCTTCTATAGAAACCAACATGACCAAGGAAACTTCTTATACCTTTGATACCTGTGGGGTATGGCATTTTCTCGATTGCATCAACCTTAGCCTTATCGACTTCTATACCTCTTTCGAAAATTTTATGTCCTAAGATGATGCTTTCATTAACCATAAAGTGGCACTTCTCCCAATTCAAGACAAGGTTGGTGTCTTTACATCTCTGCAAGACTCGATCAAGGTTGCTGAGGCAATCATCAAAGGAAGACCCGTAAACGGAGAAGTCATCCATGAAAACCTCGACAATCTTTTCACAAAAGTCAGAGAATATAGCCATCATACATCTTTGAAAGTTGGTAGGTGCATTACATAAGCCAAAAGGCATACGTCTATAAGCAAAGGTACCGAAAGGGCAAGTGAAAGTGGTTTTCTCCTGATCAGATTGTGTAACTGGTATTTGGGAGAAACCAGAATAACCTTCTAGAAAGCAGAAGTGTGTGTGTTTAGACATCCTTTCTAGCATTTGGTCGTAAAAGGCAAAGGGTAATGATCTCTCCTAGTTTCTTTATTCAACTTCCTAAAATCAATCACCATCCTATAGCCAGTAATAATGCTCTGTGGGATCAATTCATCCTTATCATTAGGGACAACGGTAATGCCTCCCTTCTTAGGGATGCAATGCACCAGACTCACCCAATCACTATGAGCAACAGGATAGATAATACCCGCTTCCAGGATCTTTAGTATTTCTTTTCTTACTACTTCTTTAATCTTAGGATTTAATCTCCTTTGATGATCAACAACAGGTTTGAAGTCAGGATCAGTTTTGATCTTGTGCTGGCATAGAGTGGGACTAATTCCCTTAAGGTCATCAAGAGTATATCCAATAGCAGCACGGTGCTTCCTCAGTGTTTTTAGTAACTTCTTTTCTTCATGCTCTGAGAGGCTAGCACTAATAATGACAGGATATATCTCCTTTTCATTAAGATAGGCATACTTAAGAGTATCAGGCAACTGTTTAAGCTCGAACACAGGATCACCCTTTGGTGGAGGTGGATCCCCAAGCAGTTTAACAGGCAAGTTATTCTTAAGGATAGGATATTGTTCTAAGACAACTCTATCTATCTCATCCCTTTCATCCATATGCATATCATTTTCATGCTCAAGCAAGTATTGCTCTAAGGGATCAGTAGGAGGCACGACAATAGAAGCTAAGGAAATAGGTTCATCCTTACTAGGCAAATCCTTTTCATGAGGTTGTCTACAAAACTTGGAGAAATTGAACTCATGTGACACACCTTCAAAGCCAACGGTGATAGTTTGCTTCTCACAGTCAATATGAGCATTGACGGCATTGAGGAAGGGTCTGCCAAATATGATGGGACAAAAGCTACCTTGTGCAGTAGCAAGAACGAGGAAATCAGTAGGATACTTCGTTTTACCACACAAGACTTCAACATCCCTAACAATTCCCATAGGGCATATAGTATCTCTATTGGCAAGCTGAGTAGTGACATCAATAGGCTCTATCTCAACAGGTGCAGTCTCATCTATGATTTCATCGTATAAGGATTGAGGTATTGCACTAACACTAGCACCCACGTCACATAAACCATGATAACAATGATCTCCTATCTTAACAGAAACCACAGACATGCCAACAACATGCCTATGTTTTTCTCTAACGTGAGGTTTAGCAATTCTAGCAGCATCTTCACAGAAGTGAATATTATGTCCCTCAAGTTCTTCAGACAGAAGATCTTTGATAATAGAAATGCTAGGTTCAACTCTAATTTCTCAGGGGGTGTAGCTGTTCTAATATAGCTTCTACGTATGACAGTTGAAGCTTTAGAATGATCCTTTATCCTAACAGGGAAATGTGGTTTCTCAATGTAAGCACTGGGAACCACATGATCATTATAGGCAATGACTTTCTCTTGAACTGGAGTGGGTTTAACTACATTGACTTCTAAAGGAGGATGATATTTAAACCACTTCTCTTTGGGGAGATCAATATGGGCAGCAAAGGATTCACACAATGAAGCTACTATCTCAGAGTCAAGTCCATACTTAGCGCTAAAGTCACAAAAAGTATTTGTCCCAACAAAGGATTTAACGCAATCAAAAGTGAAATTCATACCTGACTCCTTACCTTCTTCAAGCTCCCAATCTTCAGAGTTGCATTTAATTCTCTCCAATAAATTCCATTTGAAGTCAATATCTCTCTTCATAAAAGAAGCAGTAGAAGAAGTGTCAAGCTTGGTGCGATCATCATGAGAAAGCCGAGCGTAGAAGTTCTGAATGATAATTTCTCTCAAGAGCTCATGATAGGGGCATGAACATAGCATTGATTTGAGCCTCCCCCAAGCTTGAGCGATGCTTTCTCTGTTACGAGGCCAAAAATTATAAATATAATTCCGATCACGATGTACTAAATGCATAGGATAAAACTTTATATGAAATTCCAATTTCAACCGATTGTAGTCCCATGATCCAGTATCATCACATAGCCTATACCATGTCAACGCCTTGTCCTTCAAAGATAAAGGAAAGACCTTCTTCTTGATTTCATCCTCGGGCACACCTGCAAGCTTAAATAAACCGCAAACTTCATCTACATAGATCAGATGCAAGTCTGGATGTGATGTTCCATCTCGTGTAAAAGGATTAGCCATAAGTTTCTCAAGCATACCCGAAGGAAATTCAAAGAAAATATTTTCAGTAGGTGCAGAAGGTTGAGGAGCAACTCTTTGTGCTTCCGTTCAAGGTGAAGATACCCCGAACAAGCCCCTCAAAGGATTAGTATCCATAGTGACAAGTGACAACAAATTTCAACACACTATATGAATGTTTCCTTACAAAGTTCCACTTACCAAAGGCGCTTCACTCCCTAGCAACGGCGCCAGAAAAGAGTCTTGATGATCCACAAGTATAGGGGATCAATCGTAGTCCTTTCGATAAGTAAGAGTGTCGAACCCAACGAGGAGCAGAAGGATCTGACAAGTGGTTTTCACCAAGGTAAAATCTGCAGGCACTGAAATTGTCGGTAACAAGTGATTGTGTGGTGAGATGATTCGTAGCGAGCAACAAGTAAAAAAAGTAGCAATGGTGCAGCAAAGTGGCCCAATCCATTTTGTAGCAAGGGACGAGCCTGGACAAAATCTTATAGGAGGGAAAACGCTCCCGAGGACACATGGGAATTTCTGTCATGCTAGTTTTCATCATGTTCATATGATTCACGTTCGTTACTTTGATAGTTTGATATGTGGGTGGACCGGCGCTTGGGTACTGCCCTTACTTGGACAAGCATCCCACTTATCATTAACCCCTCTCGCAAGCATCCTCAACTACGAAACAAGAATTAATACAAAGTCTAACCATAGCATTAAACTAGTGGATCCAAATCAACCCCTTACGAAGTAACGCATACACTAGGGTTTAAGCTTCTGTCACTCTAGCAACCCATCATCTACTTACTACTTCCCAATGCCTTCCTCTAGGCCCAAATAATGGTGAAGTGATATGTAATCGACGTTCACATAACACCACTAGAGGAAAAACAACATAGAACATATCAAAATACCGAACGAATACCAAATTCACATGACTATTATTAGCATGACTTATCCCATGTCCTCAGGAACAAAAGTAACTACTCACAAAGCATAATCGTATTCATGACCAGAGAGGTAATGAATAGCATCAAGGATCTGAACATACAAGTACCAATCGGAGTCGCGAGACGGAGATTGGTTACAAGGGGTGAACTAGGGTTTGGAGATGAGATGGTGCTAATGAAGATGTTGATGGTGATGAGTCCCCTCCGATGAGAGGAGTGTTGGTGATGACGATGGCGATGATTTCCCCCTCCCGGAGGGAAGTTTCCCCGGCAGGATCGTCCTGCCGGAGCTCTAGATTGGTTCGGCTCAAGTTCCGCCTCGTGGCGGCGGCGAAATCACGAAAAAGCTCCTCTTTGATTTTTTCCTGGACGAAACCCTTCATATAGCAAAAGAGGGGGGCAAGTGGGCCATCAGGGTGCCCACAAGCCCCCTTGGCGCGGCCTGGGGGGGGGGGGTGGCCGCACCGTGCAGGCTTGTGGCCACCCCCTGGCGCCCCTCTGGCACTTCTTCGGCCCAGTATTTTTGATAAATCGGGAGAAAAATCCTCGTTGATTTTTACAGCGTTTGGAGTTGCGTAGAATAGGTATCTCAACTTTGCTCCACTTTCAGGCCAGAATTCCAGTTGCCGGCATTCTCCCTCTTCATCTAAACTTTGCAAAATAAGAGAGAAAAGCATAAGAATTGTACCGTTAAGTGAAACAACAGCCAAAGAAGCGATAAATATCAACATGAAAACATGATGCAAAATGGACGTATCAATCACATCCGTCAAGACATAACAAGAGACCTCAGAAACTCATCTATCTTAGACCCTCGAAAACACAACCATACTAAGTATGGCAGTACATCCGGACACTCTCCGCTAGTACTGGGGATGCCGGACTCCTCTCGTCACTACTAGTATTGAAGCAATTTCGAGCATTCTCCATCCTGAGATACTAAGAAATATGAATGATAATGATGTACTCAAGAATCCACTGGAGCTCAACTTCCTGGAAGAAATCAAGTCAGACAGGAGGCACCTGTTGCAAATATGCCCTAGAGGCAATAATAAATTAGTTATTATTATATTTCTTTGTTCATGATAATCATTTATTATCCATGCTATAATTGTATTGATTGGAAACACAAATACATGAGTGGATACGTAGACAAAACACTGTCCCTAGTAAGCCTCTAGTTGACTAGCTCGTTGATCAAAGATGGTCATGGTTTCCTGACCATAAACAAGTGTTGTCACTTGATAATGGATCACATCATTAGGAGAATCATGTGAAGGACAAGACCAAAACTATGAATGTAGCATGTGATCGTGTCATTTTATTTCTATTGTTTTCTGCATGTCAAGTATTTATTCCTATGACCATGAGACCATGTAACTCACTGACACCGGAGGAATACCTTGTGTGTATCAAACGTCACAACGTAACTGGGTGACTATAAAGGTGATCTACAGGTATCTCCAAAGGTGTTCGTTGACTTAGCATGGATCAAGACTGGGATTTGTCACTCTGTGTGATGGAGAGGTATCTCGGGGCCCACTCGGTAATACAACATCACACACAAGCCTTGCAAGCAATGTGACTCAAGTGTGAGTCACGGGTTCCTGTATTACAGAACGAGTAAAGAGACTTGCCGGTAACGAGATTGAAATAGGTATAGGGATACCGACGATCAAATCTCGGGCAAGTAACATACCGAAGGACAAAGAGAATGTTATACGGGATTATATGAATCGTTGGCACAGAGGTTCAACCGATAAGATCTTCGTAGAATATGTAGGATCCAATATGGGCATCCAGGTCCCGCTATTGGATATTTACCAAGAAGTGTGTCGGGTCATGTCTGCATAGTTCTCGAACCCGCAGGGTCTGCACACTTAAGGTTCGATGATGTTTTAGTATAGTTGAGTTACATGTGTTGGTGACCGAAGGTTGTTCGGAGTCCTGGATGAGATCATGGATGTCATGAGGGTTTCCGGAATGCTCCGGAAACAAAGATTGATATATAGGAAGTTGGTGTTTAGATTCCGGAAAGTTTTCGAGCATTGCCGGGAGTGTACCGGGAGTGACGAATGGGTTCCGGGGGCCCACTGGGTGGGCGCACCACGCCCCGAGGGGTCCACATGGGTTTATTGGATGCGCAATAAGGTATAATGGTCTGACAAAGTCATCTAAGGAAAGCCCATGAGGAAAAAGTGGAACATCCAAAAGAGGTGGGAAAATATGGAAGGAGTCCTAATCCAAGTGGGATTGGAGAAGGACTCTTCCCTTCCCACTTCGGCCGACCCAAGGAGGGCCTCTTTGGCCAACGCCCTAGGGCTTTGCCCCATCACTTGGCTCCTCCTATATATACTAGAGGTTTAGAGCCGTTTGAGACACAACTTTGCCACGTGCAACTCAAACCTACACCTCGTAGTTCTTCCTCTAGATTAGATTTCTGCGGAGCTTGGGTGGAGCCCTGCAGGAATAGATCATCACCAACACCGACACGCTGTCACGTTGCTGGAGAACTCATCTACTTCTCCATGTCTCTTGCTGGATCAAGAAGGCCGAGATCGTCATCGAGCTGTAGTGTGCTGAACACGGAGGTGTCATCCGTTCGGTGCTAGATCGGAACGGATTGTGGGACGGATCGTGGGACGACGGTGATTTGAATCACGAAGTTGTACCAGTACATCAACCGCGTTTCTTAACGCTTCCTGCTGAGCGATCTACAAGGGTATGTGGATCAAATCTCCCTCTCGTAGATGAACATCACCATGATAGGTCTTCGTGTGCGTAGGAAATTTTTTGTTTCCCATGCAACGTTCCCCAACAGCACCAAGACAGAACTCCGTGACATCGACATAATGTAGATTCCAAAATACCCACATGATCCAAAACAAATTGAGTGAGTAGAGGATTAGAATTAAAATTATCACGTCAAGATTCTTCACCAGAGCATAGAAGAAGAGAAAAAAGAATCCTACTCTCCGATATATAACTAGACTCAAAGTAGTTTTGTTAGACTCGACTCGGCCAAGTTCGATCAATCAAGGGGGCTCCTAGGTCGGTACTGTTGTGATGCCAACTTGTAACGCCCATGATGCCATCCTATCCTTATTTTGGCACGAGGGCCTTGACAGGGATAGAAGTGCATCTCGTCGTTTCGCGAAAATGGATATCATTACAAGTACATTTACTGAAGAGATGGGTATATGGAATTGGCTTACACTCGCCACAAGCTACACCAGGATCACATCAATACAACAACATAATCAATGATCATGTAGAAGAGCAGGGTCCAACTACGGACGAAAACAAATGATAAAAGAATGACATCCATCCTTGCTATCCCATGCTGCCGGCGTGGAACCCATCCTAGATCGAAGAAGAAGAAGAAGAAAATCCGAATAGAACAATCATCGCGCCCACGTCAAGTATCGCTTTACCTATACCTACAAATGGTGTTGTAGTAATCTGTGAGCCACAGGGACTCAACAATCTCATTTCCAAAGGTAATAAGATTAGAAAAGCTTAATGGGTGCGACATGGTTAAGTGGTGAGGCTGCAGCAAGCGACTAAGCATTTATATGCGGTGGCTAACTTACGAGTACAAGATTAAAATAGGGGGATGATCTAACTTAGCATACGGGAACTAATAATGATCGAGTGAATCATCCCGAACACCTACTTACGTCAAACATAACCCCACTGTGTCCTGAGTCGAAGAAGGAGATGACGAAAGAGACGGCCACGATTACACACACAGTTGGCAAGTTTTTAATTAAGTTTACTTCAAGTTATCTAGAACCGGATGTTAGACAAAGTTTCCAAGTTTGCCACATAACCGCGGGCATGGCTTTCTGAAAGATATAACCCTGCACGGGTGCTCCAAGTAATCCATCACAAATTGCCACAAGCCGCATAGAAAGCCTCGATCACGAAACTCATGATCTCCTCGGATTCCTTAGTGATAAACCTCAACTCTGAGATAGCCCAAAGAATGACTGGAACTCTGATGCAGAAGATATTTCATAAAAGGTAAAACAAGTCCAGCAAGGCCGCCCGACGTGTCGACGAACCCGATAGGAGTTGCGTATCTCGTTCTCAGGACACGACAGATGAGCGAAGCATACGGTGGCCTGACAGGATACTCCCGAGTTGCCCTGGGTTGGCACCGCACGGTGCTCTAGTTTGGACCAACACTCATGAGGAGCACTGGCCCCGGGGTTGACTAATTATCTGCGGGTCCCGGTGGGTCCCTATGCTTTTTATTAGTTATTAGGAAAATGTAGTACCAAAGTTGGGCCTTACCAGACCAGTTTTAATCTAAGAAAAATTATCAAGGGGGTCCCCATAACAACCACGAGCATGTTAGGAGCGCTCAATTATGGAATATAACATGATTAGCCGAAACTAGGGCGACAAAGATGGAACAAAACACCAGGCTAGAAGGACGGGCCTTCCACCTTTTACCAAGTATATAGGTGCATTAAATTAAGTAGCAATTATATGGTGATATAACAAGGACCCATGTTGGCACATGGAAGCAACTGCACCTGCAACTAGCAACGCTATCAAAAGGCTGAGCAAGCAATAACATAGCCAAATGGTGGTTTGCTGGGTTGTGGAAAGGTTAGCGCTTTTCATGGAAATGTTCAGAGGCTGGCATTTAATAGGTGGCAGGCAGCGAGAAATAATGAAAGAAATGAGACAACTAGCATGACATTGATAGTAATGGTATCTGGGGAAATGGTCATCTTGCATGAGATCCCACTTGGAAGAAGAACGAATCCGTGAAGCAGACGAACCGATGTAATCAAACGAATCCTCACATTCCGAACCAGATCAGAACTCTTCGAGACGAAGCAAACCTAAAACAAGAATCAACACATGATATTCACCACGGCACATGCATGTTATGATGCACAACCTAATATGATGCATGTCCATTTCAATTATGCAAGGCATGTCATGGCAATTCACAACAATCAAACACTACACATTAAGTGAAGCTCAATATGAAATGAGTTGCATATTGACGAAATTCCACATATGAATTATTTATTTCACTCCCATTTAGGTACACGACAATATTAAATGTTGTTTAGACATGGAAAGAGGTGAATCATGTGATTCTACACGGCATTCTAGTCGTTAACACATATATAGCTCATCTTCAACGGAGTTATGCCTACAAGATACGTGGAACACAAGATATTATGTCATCAATGCAACATGCATGCAATTTTATTAAACACTTGCAAGAAGAATATGAAGCATGTGCCGCCATGGTGAAAGAAAGGGAACCATGGCGGAAAAATGGAAACGATGGCACGACAACATTCCGGTCCCGATAACTCGATGAGATACTGGTGCAAAAGAATTGTGAGCGTGTGCGTGTCATGCCAAAGAAAGATGGGGTGATCCCGGTTACCGGGTTCCCATGTGCCGGAGGCATGAATATGGGGTACCTGCAACTAACATGGCACCTATGAAATGAACACCATCACATCTCATACAACAATGCATTCATCCACGGGTATCGTCTCGGCGGTATACCTTTGAAGCGTGCATCTCGGAGCGGTTCGAGTCGTCGCGGTGTAGATGTACATCGGTTGTCGCGGATGTCGTGGAAGTAGTGGTACACGGGTCTTTAGGGGCAGTAGATGTACACGACAACCGTAGCGGTACTAAGCGTCGGTCATCGCGGATTGGGTCTTGTGTGACTTGACGTCCGGGTAAGTCGATCCTGAATGTCGTCGATCTCGGGGAATCCTTGGCACCTTTGTTCCAAATAAGGCCCTGAGCCTGACAACACATCAGAGTGCAACATGGCACAACTTGGCGTGGCGGGGTCCGACGCTACAGTGGGTGCCATGTCGAAGGGTAAAAGCAGGGGAGGCGTGAAGGTTGTAGCTATCAATCTACGCACTAGACAACTAAGCAGCAGCATGGAGGATGCAACGACAAGGTTCAAGTCGAGCATTCACGTGACGGTGCTGCAGCAAGAGAGGTGGGAAGTAGATATTAATGGCTAGGCGGGAATGGCTGCATGGATATGGCATGACGACTATAGACAGGCTTGAGGAGAAGTAGGCGAGCACGAGGAGGAGGCCGGAGCTGCTGTCGGGGGCATGATGTTGATGACGTGGTTCGGGCGCGGCGTGCTCGCGCGGATGAAGGAGGCGCACGGGAGAGACGATGTCCTTGTCCGGTGGCATGGGGATGGAGCGTAGGGGGCCTGTAGGGGCGAGCTGTGCAAAACAGGCGAGAGGCGACGAGCTCCATGGCTTGGCGAAGAAGCTTCGACGGGCGTCCATGGCGCGACTGGAGAAGCTCCTTGGACGGCGAAGGGGAGATCCGGTGGTGGGGTAACAAATCTAGTGATGGACAGAGGGGCCATGGTGAGGTGACATGGCTGATGAAGGCAGGCTCGCCAGAGCTAGGGTGTCAAGCGAGGCGCTCCTAGCGCTGGGAGAGCGATGCGGGGGTGAGCAGGGCCACGACAAGCGAGCTCAATGGAGGAGGAGACTGCAGTCGTGGGGATCGGGGGCCAGGACGTCCTCCCCTATGATATTAGTGCGTGTGTGGCGGCGCTGGAGGGAACGAAAGGGAGTGATTGAGAGGAGAGAGAGATGGGGATCAGGCACGGGTCGGCGGCGGTTAGGAGGGAAACGAAGGAGGGAGCTCTCTCCCTGACGCTAGGGTTACACGGGGGTTGACTGGGCCTTGCTCCAATGGGTTGGCCTGGCTGCAGTGGGCCTCTCTCTGTCAAATCTGCCATTTTCCAAAGAGAAAAGAATAAGCAAGGAAGAAAACGAGAAGAAATAAGAGCATTAGACACATATTTTTAGGCATGGGGGGTTGATTTCCTCGTCTCAGAAAAATGAGTTTGACCCAAGAAAATAAAAGTTGCATGAAGACGGGATTTAAATTAATTCCAAAGGTTTGCACTAGGACAAGGATTTTGAAGAGTCCAAAATGAAGAGAACTATGGTGGATCTTGGGAAGGTTATAAAAGGAATCATGGGCAAAGTTTCGAGACCAAACTTGGAGTGGAAAAGGCATGACCGTTTTTTAATCAAGTGTGTTGGTTGATTCCACTTAATGGAATATTTTATAGTAGCTCCCTAAAATATTGGGAGGACATGTTATAAAGAGAATCATCATCTAAATCCCTCAATTCAAATAGATCCAAAGATCTATGCAATTTATTTATTTGAGATGGAGAAAATTTGATGACATGATGGCATGATGACATGATGAATGCAACAAATAAAATAATCACACGACAACAACGGAATAAAAGGGGAATATTCTGGAACGTCGGTCTCGGGCTGTTATAATATTATGTATTACAGAAGTAAAGTGCGGGAAGTATTCAAACGATTTTCCTCAAGGGACTCAACGAACTTCGGTGTCAAGATCAAGCACATCAGGAGTGACAATGGGACAGAGTTCAAGAAAACTAGTCTTGATGACTATCTTGATGAACTTGGTATTACAAATGAGTTGTGTGCCCCTTATAGTCCTCAACAGAATGGCATCGTGGAGCGCAAGAACAAGACTCTTGTTGAGATGGCTCGCACTATGCTTGAAGAATACACACTCCTCGTCGCTTTTGGCCCGAAGCTATCAACACTGCCTGCCACATCATCAACATGGTATAGCTTCACAAATTCCTCAAGAAGACCTCATGTGAACTTCTCACTCACAAGGAACCCAATGTAAGTTATTTGAAAGTCTTTGGTGCAAGATGTTGGATTAGAGATCCTCACAACAGTTCTAATTTCGCACCGAAAGCACGTGAGGGTTTCATAATTGGTTATGTAAAGGTCTCGCATACCTACAGACTCTTCAACCACTATCACAACAAAGTTGTTGAAACTGTAGATGTGCAGTTCGATGTAGCTAACGGCTCCCAAAGAGAGCACCTGCCTCCTGTGCTAGATGAAATTCCTTCTGAGGAATCCATTAGGTTCAAGGCTACTAAAAATATCATCCCCACTGAAGAATCTCTATCTATTGAAGAAGTCATCCCAAAAAATGAAGAAATTTGGGCTGATGCACGTGAGGAAATTGCTCCTGGGCAAATTCCTCAACCCGTAGAAAGTCTTCAGCCTGCGCATCCAAGAGATGCAAATGAAGTGGAAATTGACAAAATCCTCGATGACATCAATGCACAAGGTCCCCTCACTCGCTCAACAGCTTCATATTTAATTAACTTTTGTGGGCACTCTTCCTTTGTGTCTATCTCAGAACCCTCAAAAGTTGATGAAGCCTTCAGGAGCCTATGCGAATTCAAGCAATGCAAGAAGAACTTCATCAATTCAAGCTTAACAATGTGTGGGAAATTGTCAAGTGTCCTGATCCTTGCAAGCACAATATCATCGGTACCAAGTGGATCTACGGAATCAAGCAAGAAGAAGATGGTCAAGTAGTGAGGAACAAGGCACTACTTGTAGCACAAGGCTACACACAGATGGAAGGAATTGATTTGATGAAACTTTGTACTTGTTGCTAGACTTGAAGCTATTTGTGTATTGCTTGCTTATGCTAATCATCACAATATCACCTTATATTAAATGGATGTGAAAAGTGCATTCCTCAATGGTAAGCTTGAGGAAGAAGTATATGTTGCTCAGCCTCTATGTTTTGAAGACCCAAAGGATCCTGACAAAGTATTTAGACTCCACAAGGCCCTCTATGGCCTCAAGAAATTCCCTCAGGCGTGGTATGACACATTGAAGGAATTCCTCATGAAGAAAGGCTTCAAACCCGGTTCACTTGATCCAACTCTTTTCACAAAATCCTATGACAATGAACTATTTGTGTGCCAAATATATGTAGACGATATTATATTTGGTTGTACTCACAAACATTACAGTGATGAATTTGCCTACATGATGGATGGAGAATGTAAAATGGCGATGATGGGGGAGTTGAAATTTTTCCTAGGACTTCAAATTCATCAACAACAGAATCGCATCTTCGTCTCTCAAGAGAAATACCTTAGGATGTCCTGAAGAAATTCGGCATGCAAGACTGCAAAGGCGTCAAAATTCCAACGCCTACCAATGACCACCTTTGCATTGACGAAAATGGTAAAGATTTTGATCAAAAGGTTTATTGCTCCATGATTGGCTCTTTTTTGTACCTATGTGCATCTAAGCCAGATATTATGCTTAGTGTTTGCATGTGTGCATGATTCAAAGCAACACCGAAGGAATCACACCATAAGGCTGTGAAGCATATTCTTGGATATCTAGCTCACACTCCAATGCTTGGATTATGGTACCCCAAGGGCTCAAATCTTCATCTCATTGGATATTTTGACTCTGACTATGCTCGTGACTGTGTAGATCGCAAGTCAACATCAGGCATTTGCAATTTCCTTGGACGATCCTTAGTGTGTAGTCCTCGAAGAAACAGAACTACGTGTAGCTTTCCACTGCTGAAGTTGAGTATGTTGCTGTTGGTTCTTGCTGTACTCAACTACTATGGATGAAGCAAACCCTCAAGGACTACGGAATCAATGCCAAGAATGTGCCACTCTACTACGCCAAGGAGAGCGCAATCAAGATTGCAAACAATCCAGTACAGCACTCGAAGACCAAGCACATCCAGATTCGTCATCATTTTCTTCGTGATCATGTACTCAAGGTGTAAGTGCATCTAGTGCCCGTTAGTGATTTTGGTGTATTGAAGACTTATAGGTTAAGGGACTAATGTGTTTGTGAGTGTAAAACACTATAAGTCGCTGAGGAGTTTGAGTTATTCGAACAATATCGACCCCTAAAAATGAATGTCTTTGGCTAAAGACTTTGGTAATTTCTCGAAGACTTTGTAAGCGGGGAATTTGGTATGTTCATGAAGAAATTGATGCGAGGACTTTGAAGCGTGAAGACTTTTGTTTACTTAGTTTCGTTTCCTTTCTTTTGAGTCATAGGACCACCATACTGTTAAAGGGGGGGGGTCAAGGTAATGCATATGAATCAAATGCATTTTTAAACCTTTTATGAACCTTTTCTCTATACCTCAATAGTTATCCTTTTTTATTCGATCTAGCACTCTTTTTGTGGACATAAAGGGTTTTCCCGTAAATTATGAGAACTACTACAATTTATTTAATGCAAGGAGTGAGATTGGAGATGAATTTATGAACTCGTTTATTCATGTTGTGAACTTCGAATCAAAGATGAATTTATGAACTCGTTTTATCATGTTATTTCTCTTCCTATTTTAGTGTGAGTTTCTTCAAACTGCATTTTTGCTACTCTTCTGATTTTTTTCCTCCTTTTTAGTTGTAAGTTGTAAGTGCATCTAGTGCCCCTTAGTGATTTTTGTGTATTGAAGGTTTATAGGTTAAGAGACTAATGTGTTTGTGAGTGTACACATGCTCTATAAGTTGCTGAGGACTTTGAGTTCTTCAAAGAATATCGACCCCTAAAAAGAATGTCTTCGGTTAAAGACTTTGATAATTCCTCGAAGACTTTGAAAGCGAGAAAATTGGTGTTCTTGAAGATACGTATGCGAGGACTTTGAATCATGAAGACTTTTGTTTTCATAGTTTCATTTCCTTTCTTTTGAGTCATAGGAACACCACACTGTTAAAGGGGGTTGAGGTAAAACTGAGGAAAAGTTTCCAACTGATGCTCATCTCAAAGCTGACACATACCCAATCCTTCGAGTGAAGCCTTTTAAAATATTTTGTAGTTTAGTCAAATTCTTCAGTGATAGAGACGAAGATCTTTTGGTCTATGAGGAATTTTCTATAACTTAGGAGTTAGGATTTCGAAAGTGCGAATTACCTACAAGTGAGGAATATGAGAGACATGAGGACTTTGACAACTTGAAAGTTCCGACCGTGCAGTGTCGTATGCCAGCTGTTCGCAAACCTTATCCACACAATGGTCATATAATTGTGGCATTTATGTCAAATCATCTTGGGATTCATCCCAAGCTGTAAATAGCTGCCCCCGTAACCACTTACTGGTTGGCTACTCCGCAAGAGAAACCGACACTTGTCATTTGAGAGAAACCCATTCCTCGAAGACTTTGAGAGAAAATCATCGGTGAGGAAAAACACCAAACACCAAAACCAAAACCCAAACCCAAAGTGATTGAGAATCACTGAAGAGATTGTTACTATGTGGAACCGACGCTTGTTAACTTTAAAGGCTATGCATCTTCCAGATGGATAGGTGTCACTCGTTTAGAGCATCGAGTAGTAAATTGTGGATCATCGGGTGGCCGAGTTTGTGTGGGTTTGCAAGTCTGCACTGAAGACTTACCACGAGGGTTGGGAGAGGACTGTCTGTCCTTAGCTCAAGGAGAATACATTAAGGATAACTGTCCTTGGACTGTGTGTCCTTTGGTTTAAATACCAAGCCGCTCCAAACCAGAAGTACGACTATCACAGCAGTTGGAACTGGGTCATCTAATCATTGTCTTCATCGAGTACCTGGTTCTATTTCCTAAACCCTTCTATTTCCTCATTTATGTGTTGATGAAATTGACCGTTACTGTTTGAAGAATTTGACTAAAGACTTTCACAATTTCCTCATCCCAAATTCTTCACTGCACTTGTTCATCACCTGCATATCCTGATCACGCTATTTGTGTGAATCGTTTGTGTCTTTTCATCATGAAGACTATAGTTTTGTTGTGTTCCACATTCTCCTAAGTATTTATTCTGCTGATCACAAGGAAATTCCTGAGTGACAGATTCCTGAAAATTGCCTATTCACCCCCTTGATATACCACAAGTATAGGGTATCAATTGTAGCATTTCTCGATAAGTAAGAGTGTCGAACCCAACGAGGAGCTAAAGGTAGAACAAATATTCCCTCAAGTTCTATGGACCACTGGTAAAACTCTATGCATGCTTAACATTCGCTTTACCTATAACAAGTATGAAACTAGAAGTACTTTGTAGGCGTGATAGGATAGGTTTGCAAGAAAATAAAGAACACGTAAATAAAAACTAGAGGCAGCTAAGATAAAGAAACAACTAAGTTGGTCTTAGTAGAAATCTTTTTGTCGTAAGAAGGTTATTTGTCCCAAGGCAATCGATAACTAGACCGATAATCATTATTGCAATTTTATATGAGGGAGAGGAATAAGCTAACATACTTTCTCTACTTGGATCATATGCAATTATGATTGGAACTCTTGCAAGCATCCGCAAATACTAAAGATCATTAACGTAAAACCCAACCATAGCATTATAAGGTATCAAGTCATCTTTACTCCCTTATGCAACAACCCACCTACTCGGGTTTATGCTTCTGTTACTCAAGCAACCCACCGTATGCAAATCATAAACACATTGCAACACCCTACAGCAGGGATCCCTCACGCTTGCGTGATATGGAGAGCACCATAGGACAGCACCAGTAATATAACATGCAACTCCAACCAATCATGATCATCAATCAACCCATGGGACAAAACGGATCTACTCAAACATCATAGGATAGCCATACATCATTGGGAAATAATATATAGCGTTGAGCACCATGTTTAAGTAGATATTACAATGGTGAGAAGAGTTTTTGAACCATTGCATCGAGGGGGAGAGAATTGGTGATGATGGCAGCAAAGTTGTTGGTGTAGATCGCCGTCACGATAATGGCCCCGACGGTGTTTCGATGCCACCGGGAGAGAGGGGGAGAGAGCCCCTACTTCTTCTTATTCCTTTCCCTTCCCCATAGATGGGATAAAGGATTACCCTCTACTCCATGGCCTCCATGGCAGCGGAGGGGCGAGATCCCCTCCGAGATTGGATCTCTCTCTGTTTCCTTCTATCTCTGCGTTTTTGTGCTTTCTAGATTCTGTCGTTTCACCGTTTCTTATATTCTTGGAGATCCGTAACTCCGATTGGGCTGAAATGGTAACACTATTTTTATCTGGATATGTGCTTTCTTGCGGTTAAAGAAGGGCAACAACCTCCTTACGAGATGTCCACAAGACAGCCTGGTGCACCCTACCCCACAGGTCGCGCCCCTGTGGCTTGTGGGTCCCTCGGGCACCGCCTTCTGTTGATTCCACTACCGAAAATCCCCGTACATTTTTATTCCATTTGGAATTTGTTTGTTATGGATTTTATACGAAACAAAAAACATGCAAAAAATAGGAACTGTCACTGGACACTGGATCAATATGTTTGTTCCAAAAATTGTATAAAAAGTTGCCAAAACTATATGAAAGTTGTAGAATATTGGCATGAAACAATCAAATATTATAGATACGTCGGAGACGTATCAGCATCCCCAAGATTAATTCTTGCTCGTCCTCTAGTAGGTAAATGATAAAAAAGATAATTTTTGATGTGGAATGCTACCTAGCATAATCTTGATTATATAATCTAATCATGTCATGAATATTAAGATACGAGTGATTCAAAGCAATATTCTATCATTTGACATTAAGACAATAATACTTCAAGCATACTAATAAAGCAATCATTTCTTCTCAAAATATCATGGCTAATAGAAAGTTATCCCTACAAAATCATATAGTCTGGCTATGCTCCATCTTCATGACACAAAGTATTGAATCATGCACAACCCCGGTTTTAGCCAAGCAATTGTTTCATACGTTAGTATTCTCAAAAAAAAATTCAACTTTCACGCAATACATGAGCGTGATCCATGGGTATAGCATTATAGGTGGAATAGAATATGGTGGAGGTTGTGGAGAAGACAAAAAGAAGGAGATAGTCTCACATCAACTTGGTGTATCAACGGGCTATGGAGATGCCCATCAATAGATATCAATGTGAGTGAGTAAGGATTGCCATGCAACGGATGCACTAGAGCTATAAGTGTATGAAAGCTCAAAAATAAACTAAGTGGGTGTGCATCCAACTCGCTTGCTCACGAAGACCTAGGGCAATTTGAGGAAGCCCATCATTGGAATATACAAGCGAAGTTCTATAATGAGAAATTCCAACTAGTATATGAAAGTGACATTATAGGAGACACTCTATCATGAAGATTATAGGAGACGCTCTATCATGAAGATCATGGTGCTACTTTGAAGCACAAGTGTGGGAAAAAGGAATAGTAGCATTACCCCTTCCCTCTTTTCTCTCATTATTTTATTTTTGTTATTTTTTTATTTTTATTTTCTCCTTTTTATTGGGCTTCTTTGGCCTCTTTTATTTTCATAAAGTCCGGAGACTCATCCCAACTTGTGAGGGAACCATCCCTTCCATCATCCTTTCCTCACATGGGACAATGCTCTAATGATGATGATCACCACACTTTTATTTACTTACAACTCAAGAATTACAACTCGATACTAGAACAAAAGATGACTCTGTATGAATGCCTTCGACAGTGTACCGAGATGTGCAATGATCTGGCGTAGAAATGACATCAAAAACATGAAAACATCATGCTAGCTATCTTACGATCATGCAAAGCAATATGCAATGATGGTGCATGTCATAATTAACGAAAACGGTGGAAGTTGCATGGCCATATATCTCGGAATGGCTATGGAAATGGCATAATAGGTAGGTATGGTGTCTGTTATGAGGAAGGTGGGTTTAATGCACCAGCGAGAGTTGTGTGGTACTAGAGAGGCTAGCAAATGTGGAAGGGTGAGAGTGTGTATAATCCATGAACTTAACATTAGTCATAAAGAACTCACATACTTATTGCAAAAAAATATTAGTCATTGAAACAAGGTACTACACGCATGTTCCTAGGGGAAGGGTTGGTAGGATTTAACCATCGCGTGATCCCGACCTCCACACAAAGGATGACAATCAATAAATTAATCATGTTCTGACTTCTTCACATAACGGTTCACCGTACGTGCATGCTACGAGAATCAAAAACTTTAACACAAATATTTCTACCAATACACAATTAATCACTAGCATGACTCTAATGTCACCATCTTTATATCGCACAACTATTGCTAGGAATCAAACATATCATATTCAATGATCTACAAGTTTTATGTAGGATTTTATGACTAACCATGTGAATGACCAACTCCTGTTAACTCTCTAAATAGATATAAGTGAAGCATGAGATTTTAATTCTTTCTACAAAATATATGACCACGCTCTAACAAATATAACTGAAGCAAAATAGAATTGTACAAATGGCGGTTTTCTTTGTGTAGGGAAATAGGCAATCTAAACTTCAAATGATACTCCAAGTGAAGCACATGAAGCATTCTATAAAGCCATACTCAAAAGATATAAGTGAGGTGCAAAGAGCCTTCTATAAATCAACCAAGGACTTTCTCATACCGGCATGGTGCATTATTAAAATAAAAATAAAAAGATCATAACGCTCCAAGATTTATGCATATCATGTGACGAATAAAAATATAGCTGCAAGTGAAATTATCGATGGTTGTTAGAAGAAAGAGGGGATGCCTTGTGGGGGCATCCCCAAGCTTAGTTGCTTAGGAGTCCTTGAATATTACCTTGGGGTGCCACATGCATACCCAAGCTAGTCTCTTCCCACTCCTTATTCCTTCATCCATCGTGATCTCGCCCAAAACTTGAAAACTGCAATCACACAAAACTTAACAAAACCCTCGTGAGATCCATTAGTAATAATAAAGCAAATTGCAACTTTAAGTATTGTTGCCAACCAATTCATATTTTTTTCATTGTATCTACTGTAATATAACTTTTCCATGGCTTATACCACCGATACAATCGATAGTTTCATCAAAACGAGCAAAACAGTCCATTAAAAACAGAATCTATCAAAAATAGGATAGTCTGTAATCTGTACATTCACCATACTTATGTAACTCTAAAAATTCTGAAACATTAGGAAGCAATAAACAATTTGCATCTCAGTACTGTGTAAAAATTTCATAAACTTTTGACATTCCATTACAAAATGTAAATTCACGCACTACAACAAAAGTTTCTGTTTTTGGACTGCACGCACCAAACAAGCAATCTAATCATCCTAAAGGCAAATCTTGGCACATTATTTTTATAATACAATGGATTTATATAGGGGGTAATTATTTTTGTTGAAAAGTTTCTATAATTAAGATTCACAAGTTTTCCATGGGCATGAACAAAGTTCAAGGCATGCTCCCATTTTAACAATGCTCGTCTCTCTCTCTCTATCACTTTTCCTTTTTAAACTATATAAAAACACACAACAGAATAAAATGACTCTCTAAAACTTCCAGGTTGTGTCCCTAGCTGTCGGGACCCCGATCCTAAGCCATAGGAATCCAGCCTGTAACACATCGCATCTCTTTGTGGTCTCACGCACGGTTAACTCCAGGCTGCAGCCTTACCTTAGCCGGGACCATTTGCGTCTCTTGACTCACGTATGCGATAGTGTCGCTAGCAATCCAATGTCAAAGAACCCGGATCGACATGTCTAGTCATAAACCAAAGTGACAGTACCGCACAAGGACAGGCATACATGACCCAACAAAGCAGGTGTCGGTCATCAGCGCATGTAGACGAGTCGTAGCAAGCTACGAGGACTCCATTACATCGCGTGACATTTCCCCAAAGGGGACAAACACAGCAGCTAAGAAGGACACATGCCGGTCAACCAATGTGTCCGGAGCAGTAGCGGACTACCAAGGCTCGTTGGATCACAAAGGGGCATTTCCTTGTAAGGAGTGCTACTAGATTCACGACTAGGTAATCGAACCCCATACATATCAAGTAAGACACACGTACGCATGGCATACCGATATGTATAGATACATCGATGGCATCACAGCATAACCATAAACATACAACCTTTATTTAAGAGGCTCGGAAGAGCCACACACATAATATTACACATTAAGGTCTCTCGACCCATAATAGCAGTCATACAAATACAAGCCAGCGGAAGAGTTATAAACTGTCTGGGTACAGACAGGGCAACTAGTAGGCACGTGGCCTGACTATACTACAGAGCCGACGTAGGGCCAGATCGTAGCTGGGACACCAGCTACTCGTCGTCGTTGATGTCTACGAAGAACCCTCCGTTAGGGTCATTAGCAACCTCTGCAACATTTATTAAGCAAACATGAGTACGAAGGTACTCAGCAAGACTTTAGGAGAACTAACTACTCATGCAAGGTATCAAAAGGTATTGTGGGGTTTCAGGCGGAAAGCCAGCATTTGACTCGTGGCTAGAGAACTTGCATTTTGAAATTAGTTTTGACAACTTGATTTCTCGCACACGAGTCCACTAACACCACAACAATACACTATCGTGGAATCATTCCGTCTCCATACGGAAATGCCGTCCACGACACTCACGCTTATCTTGACAATTTTATGAGTAGCCATTGAAGTTATCTATGAACAACATATGTCTCCAAGTAGTCCATATCCGCGGACGCGGCTATTCGAATAGATCATAACCCTGCAGGGGTGTACTTCGTCACACACGCTCTCACCACTTATCGCCATGTGCACGTCATGCACATCGACAACCTTCAAGCGGAAGCCCAGCGAGGGAGTCGGCCACGACCGTTAACCACACTAGTACCTAGTCCAAGTTTATCGCCTATCTGAGAGTAACCCGTACAGAAGTCCGGCCGGGGTTTCCGCCACGGCCTCAAACGATGTGCGCAGGGTTCCCAAGCCCACCATCCGGGTGCCAATTGGTACACCGTGCCACTGCCTACTGCATCACGGCCCACCTGTCAGGTCAGCACCATGCACGGCCTCCAGCATTACTATAAACACCAGAAACTACTTGCAACTCCTGGACCGAGTACTACGCGATTAATTGGCCGAGCGGGGTCATATTTCAGGGCCCAGCATGTGGTAGTATCTAGTCTTGGATTACATACACGGAACTCAGTTCCTAAGGACGGTTCCAATGAAACAACCCGCCATGTACTCCTACACAGCCTTTCACCGGTACCTTTACCAAATCAAGTTCAACACACAACCTTTGCTCATCAAACACATTTCACAATTCTGTTCATCTCCCAGATGACAGACCATACACAACTCTAAGCATAGCATGCATAGCAGGATAAGGCACATCATAGCTCAAGCTACTACCAGGTATGCTAGGTTGCAAGGTTTGGCTATTTACTGTGACAAGGTTAAGTCATGCAAAGGAAGTGGGTTCAACTATCGTGGCAAAAGCAGTTGAAGCATTTGATCTTAAATGCAATAAATAGGTGCGGAAGCAAGAACATGGGATTTATCGGAATGATCAAAAGGGTTGCTTGCCTTGTTGCTGAGAGGAGGAACGATATCCGTCAGACGGATCTTCGGTGGAATCCGGGGGTGCGGAGCCTACCGAAATGAATGGCAACATTCAATAACAATCATATGCACTCAAAATGATGCATGAGCATGGCATGAGAATGCAGGGTGATAATTTATTATTTTCAACATGTAATAGGTTTAGAGTTGATTTGAATCACATTTGAATAGCAATTCAAATGGGTATTCTCGGATACCGGTTTAATTGATTCGACCTGATGCTCGGTTCATCTTGATGTTAACATGCATGAATTGTCATGTTATGATACTGATTTATAATTAGGGCAGTGTGTGATCATTGCAAATATAATGAAATTTGAATATTTTTGCAAATTCCATTTATAAGGTGATTAAAAGAATTGAATTATTCCTTATTTCACAATTTAGGGTTCTGTAACTTCTTCAAACATAGTTTAAAATAGCATAATCAGAATCCTTGAATTTTTCTGATACTTTTTCATATATAAATTATTTTCATTGGAGTTACAGATTAGTTTCTATGATTTTTACAATTTTTAGCAATTTCGTGAATTAGTTTTAAACTGGAAATTCTATTTATTGCATCAGGCTGACGTCAGCAGGTCAGCCGACCTGTGCAGGTCAAACCTGACAGGGGGGCCCACCGGTCAGCCTCTCTGGGACTAATCCCGCGCTGACCAGCCCCTAATTGGGGTTTGACCAGGCGTGGGGCCCTCTGGCAGCGACTGAGTGGAGGGCGATTACGCCCTAATGGTCGGCCACGTCGACGGCCACCGGAGGGTGGTCGCCGACGTCCAGACCCGCGGCGGAGGGCTCGTCGGAGGCGACCTAGACGGCGCTGCACAGCACCAAAACACACGCGGTTTGCAGCTACAGCATGCTCGCGAAGTGGCCGATCTGGCAGGACCATCTGGGGAGGCTAGGGTCGCCGGAAGAGGCGTCGGCGACGAGCCGGAGCGGCGGCCGAAGCTCGGGCGTCATCGGGGGCTTTGAATCAGAGGGATCTACGCTCGGTTCTCAGCTGCTACGGCATCTACGCGTCGTCCTGGAGCTGCTGGTGCCCTCGGAAGGACGAGCTGATCATCGGAGGGCTACCGGCGACGAGCGGCAGCGGCGGTCCTCGTCGGGCTCCGGTGAAACTAGAGCTAGAGGAGAGGATCGACGGGGAAAACTTAGGGTAAACAACCGCATGCTCACGAGGAGTGCAGAGCAGAGCTTAGACGGCTCGGGGAAGGCCTGGGGGCGACGAATCGACGGGAGAGGTCTGGCGGCCGGAGGTGGAAGACGACGGCGTTGCGGGCGTTGCAGGGCTCGAGGAAGCTTCGGCTTCTGCACAGATGACCAGGGCGACGAGGCGGAGCCAATGGCGTGCTCTGGGAGGGAAACCTATGGCCAGGGGCACGGGCAGCTCGAGCTCGAGCTCGGCTCTAATGGCGGCAGCAAGGAGGGGGAGGAGATCCGGGCGGAGGAGGAGAACCGAGGCGGGGAATGGATAGGGGAGGCTCTGGGGAGCTTATCCCCGTCGTCGCCAGTGCGAGGCGGCGGCCAGGCAGGCACGCAGGTGCGTGGCCGCGCCGGAGGAGGCGGCGGCCACCTCCTGCTGCCTACTGCCGCGAGGGAGGGGACGAGCGGGGAGATGGGCCGGGCCAGGCTTGGGCGATAGGTAAGCTTTTTCCCATTTTCTCTGTTTTTGTTTTTCTGTTTTGCTAATTATTGTATTGCTAATTAATTCAGCTCCAAAACAAAAAGTAAAAACTATTTTAGACCTCCTGAAAAAATTTGTTATAATATCCCCACTCATTTCCAAGGTTTTCAACATTTTTGGAAAATTATAGTTTCGGATTTCAATTTTTAAATTTGAAACCAGTGGCTTTTGCATTTATTTAAAATGCTTAAAGTGTCAAGAAAATAGTTTTCTCCAATGCTCATTTACTTTCATGATTTATCAGAAAGTTTGAAAATTTCTTGAGGCCATTTTGGGTTCATTGATTTTGAACTAGTTTGAGATTTCCTTTAATTGAAATGGTGGCTAGGGTTTTGAGTTTTTCCTTTGCCACTTTGTTGTTTTTGTTGAAACTTCTTAGATGCAAATGCAAAGAAGACATGAGCACAATGCTATCTTGCTTAAGGGTTAGGGATGTGACACTAGCAACGCTTTCTTTAAATCCATTAACCTAGGCATAAAGTGCTCAAGTAATTGATCCACCCGGATCCCAAGGTATATCAAAGCCAATTTTAATTAACAAGATTTGTAATTTAGTATTGAGCACAATATAACATATATCACAAAAAAAACGAAGTCTAACTCTCTTCTTATGCATCGACATGTCATAAAAGAACAATTCATGAACACAAAGGAAAGGTCAATGAAGTGTACAAACAATTTCTTACAATTTTATCGTATTGGAAACATAGAGAGGCGGAGATGTAGTTCCTCTCTCATAATAATTGCAAGTAGGAGCAGCAAGCACATGAATATTATGTCTATCAAAATCTTCATGTGTAATAGTAAAAGGCAACCCATCTATATAGTCCTTAATAAGTGCAAACTTCTCCAATATAGTGTAGTTGGGAGAATTCAAAAAGATAATAGGACTATCATGTGTGGATGCAATAACAACAATTTCGTTCTTAACATAAGGAACTATAACAAGTTCATCTCCATAATCATCATTCATATTGGCATCATGTCCATAAGCATAGCAAGCATCAAGTTCACCAAAAAGGGATATTTCAAATGAATCTAAGGGATCATAGAAATTATCATAGCATTTATCCTCCGGTAAGCATGAAGGGAAATTAAACAATGTATGAGTTGAAGAGTTAGTCTCAGGGCACGAGTAGCTAATCCGCTCTTGATCCTTTTTTTCTTCGCTCTCCTCCTCATATTTTTCATCCAATGAGCTCACGGTGTCATCAATTTCTTCTCCCATAGATTCCTGAAAAATATTAATCTCTTCTTGGTTAGCGGAGACTTTCTCAAAAAATCGATCAATATGGGCATTATATTCATAATTGGGATAACAATAACGAAGCATAGTCAAATTTTGGTATTGGTAAATAACACCATCATAATCTTCATACTTTTCAAATAAAGCTTCAATTTCATAAGCACCCTTAAAAGCAACAAACTCTTTGATTTGTTCCACATCATAGTAATCATATATACCATTAGCATAAGAAGCCAAGGTTTCATTATGAAAAGAGAAGGTGTTTAGCCTTCATCCTAGAACAACAAGTAATATCATATTTCAAGCATAGGTTCCAAGCATACCGTTTCAACATATGAATTTGATCCCATAACAGTTTCCCTTTTTGAGTCAAGCGATAATCCCTAAAGTATTCACGTTGATCCAATGTGTCTCCCATTATATAATTGAATGGAGTTTTCTCAGGATTATTAAAGTAGTGCATAATATCTTCCACATAATGAGCACCGAGGGTTTTAGGAGGTTCCCCATCTCCATGAGTAGCAAGCACACCTATTTTTTGGTATTTTGTGTTCCATATCCATAATAAAGATAGTGAACAACCTAAACAACAAATAAAATCTACTTAGTGATAAAGCAAACAAGCACACACGAGAATATTCACCCCAGGCTATTGCTCCCCGGCAACGACACCAGAAAAAGGTCTTGATAACCCACAAGTATAGGGGATCAATTGTAGCCTTTTTTGATAAGTAAGAGCGTCGAACGCAACGAGGAGCTAAAGGCAGAATAAATATTCCCTCAAGTTCTATCGACCACCGATACAACTCTACGCACGCTTAATCTTCGCTTTACCTAGAACAATTATGAAACTATAAGTACTTTTTAGGGGTGATAGGTTAGGTTTGCAAGAAAATAAAGAACACATAAATAAAAACTAGGGGAAGGTAAGATAAAGAAATAACTAAGTTGGTATTAGTAGAGATCTTTTTGTCACAAGAAGCTTATTTGTCCATAGAAAATCGATAACTAGACCAGTAATAATTATTGAAATTTTATATGAGGGAGAGGTATAAGATAACATACTTTCTCTACTTGGATTATATACACTTATGATTGGAACTCTAGCAAGCATCCGCAACTACTAAAGATCATTAAGCTAAAACCCAACCATAGCATTATAAGGTATGAAGTCCTCTTTACTCCAATATGCAACAACACACCTACTCGGGTTTATGCTTATGTCAGTCAAGCAAAGGACCATAGGGAAATCATGAACACATTGCAACACCCTACAGTGGGGATACCTCACGCTTGCGCGACACGGAGAGCACCATAGGACAGCACCAACAATAAAACATGCAACTCAAACCAATCATGATCATCAATGAACCCATAGGACAAAACGGATCTACTCAAACATCATACGATAGCCATACATCATTGGGAAATAATATATAGCACTAAGCATCATGTTTAAGTAGACATTACAGTGGTGAGAAGAGGTGTTGAACCGCTGCATAGAGGGGGAGAAAGTTGGTGATGATGGCGACGAAATTGTTGGTCTAGATCGTCATCACCCCGATGGCCCCGACGGTGTTCCAGTGCCACCGGGAGAGAGGGGTAGAGAGCTACCATCCTTCTTCTTCTTCCTTTCCATTCCCCATAGATGAGAGAAAGGTTTCCCCTCTGGTCCATGGCCTCCATGGCCGTGGAGGGGCGAGAGCCCCTCGGAGATTGGATCTCTCTCTCTCTGTTTCCTTCTGTTTCTGCATTTTTCCGCCTTCCAGATTTTGGCGTTTCACCGTTTCTTATATTCCTGGAGATCCGTAAGTCCGACTGTGCTGAAAGTTTAACACGATATTAATCTAGATATTAGGTTTCTTGCTGCGAAAGAAGGGCACCAACCGCCATACGGTGTGGCCACAAGACAGCATGGCACACCCTACCCCCAGGCTGCGCCCCTTTGGCTTGTGGGCCCCTCGGGGACCGCCTTGTGTTGATTACACTCCCCAAAATTCACACATATTACAAAAAACATTCTCTGTAAGTTATTATCCCGTTTGGACTTCGTTTGATATGGATTTTCTACGAAACAAAAAATGTGCAACAAACAGGAACTGACACTGGGCACTGGATCAGTATGTTAGTCCCAAAAAGAGTATTAAAAGTTGCCAAAAGTATATGAAAGTTGTAGAATATTGGCATGAAACAATAAAATATTGGCATGAAACAATAAACAAACGCCTCTAGTCGATATAATGCACTTCCAATTGGTATCAGAGCAAGGTACTCCCTTGTTCTGTGTGATTTTGGTTTAACCAGCTGGAGTTTTAGTTATGTGGACCGCAGGTATGATCAAGGTCACTGCGGGTTGTCCTACATTTGAAGGGATGGGCAAACCCTACTTGATGAACAAGATGCACATGCATCTTGAAGAAATGGACAATGGTCTCTCGTATGTTGTGGCAAGGGGTGTTACCACCGTGTCTGAAACTATCAATGCTGCTGATGTGAAAAGATTCAAGCAACTTAACTCTCAAGCAATATATACCATCTATCGGCATCTGAGCAAAGGTTACTATGGAAGACTGAGTGCTTTGGGAAGTGCAAAGATCATCTAGGACAAGTTGTCCAAGGTCAACGAAGGAGTGTCTACTCAACATGACTCTCGGGTAGATGTTCTTCGCAATGTCTTCAACCTCTTCAAAAGACTCGATAACGAGAGTTGTCAGCAAACCTTTGATCGACTCACTAATATCTCCAATGAGCTACATACGCTTGGGGCCAATGACATTACCGACCATGAGGTGGTGAAGAAACTACTGACATCTCTCGATTCTTCATTCGATACAATGGTTCTGATGATTCAAGAGCGAATAGACTACAAGTTATTAGATCTTGTTGATATTCTTGAGAGACTGAATACTCGTGAATGCCAACAAGGTGAGAAGAGAGATATATATGGACCAAGCTATGGAAGATCTCGTGCGGTAAAGGCAAAGGCTGTTTCCTCATCTAAAGAAGAAGAATATGACTGCAGTCTTGGTGACCGTGAAGAACTTGGTCAGGAACTTGCTATGATTATGAGGAAATATAGAAGTTCTCAAGATGAGGTCAGTTTCAAAAATATTCAAAAATATATGTGAGGAAATTTGAATCTTCATGTAAGGACTAGAAGAAAAGAACCCGTCATAAACAACAACAACAACGGAGCCACACATGGCGACTGCCACCTCCTCCCACCTCCCACCTCGGCAACTCCATGGCGATCTGGACCTCTAGCCGGTGTTTGATCCTCGTCCTCCACTCATCATCTCAGGTGAACCTTAACATCCCACCTTTACGTGGTTCTGCATGGCTTGCATGGCTGGCTCCACTTTGGATCTGGATTTTTCTCCCGGTTTGGCCTTCGCGGATGAGGTTTATCGCATCTCTGGCTGTCCGGTGCATCCATTGAAACATCGTTGCTCTTTCACAATGATCGCCTCCTTTGGCCGCCATGCTTTCCGCCTCTCTGAGGAATCTGTCGTTGCTGCAATTGAATCAGCTATTGGAGGTTCCGCCATTGAACTAAGGTTTTCCCAAGTTGGCGACTCGGTTTTCTCCTTCAAGGTCTCTTTCCAACAAGTGGGCTTCTACATTCTGGATTTACGCTCGTACAAATGCTCAAGTTTTAAGTGTTACTTTAATCTATGGGGTTATGGTGGCCCTAATTGGCGGCGGGAATTCAAGTTATGGAAGAAGCAATGTGATGCAGAATGCATCATTGTTAGCCCGACCAAACGAAGAGCAACCCTAGGTCTGATGGCAATGCATTCCAGACCTCTTAAATCCTCTCTTAAGTCGGGATATTCTGCTCGCAAAAAATTAACTTTTGCAGCACTACAACAATATGACGTTTGCAAAGGTTATCGGTGCCTTGTTTCTCAAGATGAACTTGCTACTCTGTCCAAGGCGGGTTATTCGATCCCTCCATAGGAACGTGTTATTATTAGTGCTCCACCTCCGGCAGAGCTCCGGTGGACGTCTGCCTCACCACACATCACTTTTGGTTCAGTTCATCAGCATGTTTCTCATCCCGGATCATCCGGTACCCTAATGGAAGGTGGCCAAATTAATGGGATCTCCTCCTTAGACGACGCAGTTTCGGCTAATCTCACCATGTTAGGCGGGGTTTCAAATCAGTTTGAATCTGTTTTGTTGGATTGCCCCGATAGTGGGCCTCTCTTCGAAACCATTAATGGGTGTTCAGCAACGACATTTTCTGCCGGGCCAGAATCTTGTCATCAGGCTGATATTCCATCTTCCCAGGAGGCCCACGAGCTCTTCGATGAATTGATTAATGGCATTGTTAAAGAGATTTATTCTTGCACGATTTGTTGGTCTCAAGGGCACCTCGCTTCCAACTGCACCGCCACGTTGATTTGCCCTGCCTGCGGCAATGTGGGCCATGCCAAATTGGACTGCACTTCCTTTATGCGAGATAATTGTCTTACTTGGAAACGCAAGAGCCCCACCACCTCCCATGTTGTAGATATCTAGGGAACCTCTGCTATTCTTGGGGAAACCACAAAGCCTGCCGAGAAGTTCTTCCTCCCGGTCTTGTCAAGCCCACCGTCTCCCCGGACTCCCTCTGAGACGCCGCCATCGACGCCGCCGCCTCTCGCTTCTTCGACTGCAATGGCCAACTTCGAGCTTGATCCCCAGCGCTTCGTTCTACAGGGTTAAAACATCATTGACCGAAGCCCTGATCGCCTCCCAAGGACCTTCATCACACCTACCAACCCCATCAACCGCAGGCATGAGCAGTTCATTATCGCCGAAGTAACGCCCGCCCCTCCTACCAAGTTGGTGGCCCAGGTACGGCAGGAAGTTACTGCCCTACTTCTCAATAGGGGTTTTCATGTTCGCTCAACCCAGTCGTGGATTAAGGGGGTTGGTCTGTTCGAGCTTAGAGATGTTGCGGAAAGCTTTGCTACAGTACAAATGGTTCCTCCAGCACTAGGGAACGACACATTTGTTCGTTTCATGCGTCATAGTGACGGTGCAGGTTTTAGGGGACAAACAGGTTTCCGTCAAGGATGCCTGATGCTACTTGGAGTTCCGCTAGATTTCCGCAATACCAATGATCTTCGGGCTGCCGTTAACACTTTTGGAGAGTTCCATCATCGGGTCAGTGATGACCCATATCTGGTTCGATCCATTGTCTTTGCTTCTTTCCTTGAAGATAATCTGGTGCCACGGAGTGTCACTTTCTCTGAATATGCTGCATGGGGAGGGGCCAAGGTCTCCTGGTCTGCGCCAGTTGACATCTTGGGCGCAAATTTTGGTGAACAGATGCCTAATGGCAAAGATCCCATGCCCCTCAATGGCAACCCACACCCTCTTCTAGGTCAACTGATCAATGACAATCTGTTATTTGCACTGCCACCATACCCAGCTTTTGGATGGAACGCGGTGCCACCACCTCCCCCAGAGCCAGAGCCACAAGCCCTAGTCGATGGAGGATGGGGTTGGGAACCGGAAGCAGCAGAGCCAGAGCCACAACCTGATGCACCTGTACAAGATCAGGAATCCATGGTTATTGATCAACCAACATCCTCTGATTCTGTTCAGGAATTGGTGGTTCTTGACCCTCAGCCTGCTGCTGCTGACGATGCTGTTGTGGACATGCCTATTGTCCAACCTGCGGCTGACAAGGCAGCTGCTCCTGAAGCTGCCCCTCACAATGACGCTGCAGCAGCAGCAGCTGACATTGTCGTCAACGAAGAGCCCGTGGAAGCAGATCATGCTGAGGAGGCGCCTCTGTTCAACCCCCTGGCGATCGTCCCATATAATCGCTCAGTGATGCAGCAATAGAACCTCGTGGTTGGCGCAGCAAGGGTTTTCGACGGTCCACCACTGCCACCTGTGCTATATTGGGCCAGGTCTTTTGAATCTATTATGGGCACGACATGTACTATGCATGTCCCTCGCCATATTCAGAAGCCGCTAGTGCTGCCGATCATGATCCCCAAGCGATCGTGGTCGTATGCTTTTGATGTTGACTCTGCAGGTTCAAGCTTGGTGCCCATCGAGACCATCCCTGTTGCTACTACTAAGGTAACACATGATGACTCTCTTCCAACATCAGGGGAGTTTGCTTTTACTTCACCTGCTGTCAGGAAGAAAGGTTCTCACAAGCAGGCCACTCCCATTGTAGACTCCTCGGTTCGCCGCTGCACGAGAAGCTCGATCAAGCTCGACGGCTTCAAACTAGTGCTACAGGAACTTCCAATGCATGCTCCCAAGAAGTGGAAGCCCAAGGCCAAGCCTATGGACAATCAGGAGGGGGAACAGGCTCACGACGTACCGCCAGCAACACCAATCCCTGTTCTGCAAGCAACTGGCCAGAAGCTTGGAATTGCTGCTGAGAAGCTCTCGGTGGATCATGTTATGGAGGATCCTGATGAATCCAAGACCCCATCTCCTGACATTTAAAACTATATTGTTATTGCCCTGTTTCGCTGGTTGTGCGGTCTGTCAGACTACTGCTTACTTTTGTTACAGTGTCCTAAACCTTGGTTGTGTGAGTTATTATGTAACTCCACTTTTGCTATATCTATTATTTTATTATGGATAGATCTACGCAAAGTTGGTGTGTCCTCTGCTGGAATGTGCGTGGCCTTAATTCTGATCATAGACAGAGAGCTGTTCGCAACAAAATAGATGAGAGTTTGGCCTCTGTAGTATGCTTACAGGAAACACAAATGCAACAGATTGATTTTCATTAGCAAGAAGCTTTTGTCCTAAAAGATTTGACCAGTTTGCATACTTGCCATCCCGTGGTGCCTCTGGTGGACTGATCACTTTGTGGAACTCATCTGTTCTTGTTGGAACCTAAGTTGAGTGTCAAACTTTTGGCTTTGTTATCTCATTTACATCCAGTCACTCTGCAGAAACAGGGACCCTGGTCAATGTATATGGACCTTGTCAGGGTGAGGCTCGAGATCTTTTTATCAGCTGGTTATATAATCTCAACATCCCTGCTGACGACAACTGGTTACTCCTTGGGGATTTTAACTTTATTAGATCTCCATCAAACAGAAACCTTCCTGGGGCTGATGTAAATGACATGTTCATTTTCAATGAGATCATTCGCCACCTTGGGCTACTGGAATTGCCTATTAAGGGCAGATCTTTCACCTGATCAAATATGCAAGATTCACCCCTGCCAGAGCAACTGGATTGGTTTTTTACATCTGCTTCTTGGATCTCATCATATCCTCTGACACAAGTCATCCCTTTGGCTAAAACTACATCTGATCATGTCCCCTGCATAGTCACAGTTAACACTTCCATCCCAAAATGCGATCTCTTTCATTTTGAAAACTACTGGGTTGAAATGGATGGCTTCATGGATTATGTCAGGGACTCTTGGAAGATTCCATCCAGGAAAGGGCATATTACTGCCATCATCATGGATAAATTCAAACTCCTAAGGAAGTCCCTAAAGAAATGGCAAACTAACCTCTCTCAGCTCAAGCTTCTTATTGATAGGTGCAACGAGGTTGTACTCTGTCTTGATGATCTAGAGTTAAGACCCCTGTATAGACCTGAAGCTAACTTCAGGGTGATTGTCAAGTTGCATTTGGATGATCTCTTGCATCTGTAGTTCCTTTACTGGAAAAAAGAGCTACAATTCATTTCATCAAAGTTTGAGAAGAGAACACAAATTTTTTCCATGCCATGGCAACTGGAAGATATAGGAAAAATTCCATTTCATCTCTTAAGCTGAATGATGGCTGTGTTATCTTTGATCATGAGCAAATTGCTGGTTGTTTCTGGACCTCTTTAAAGGATAGGATGGGCTCCTCCCAGGGTATTAATATGGCTTTTGACCAACAGTCCCTATTTTAGAAGGTTGATGGGCTGGATGTGCTCACAGAACCTTTTACCAAGGCTGAAATGGATCAAACAGTGAAAGAAATGCCCACTGATAAGGCCCCTCGTCCTAATGGTTTCAATGGGCTTTTCTTCAAGAAATGCTGGTCTATTATTTGCCCTGAATTTTATCAACTTGCAGCTGATTTCCATGGTGTCATTGCCAAGCTTGAAAATATGAATGCATCATATATAACTTTGATACCCAAAAAGAGCTCCCCTGAGCAGGTTGGTGACTTTAGGCCTATCTCTCTCAGAGCAATGGGACTTAAGTTTTTGTCTAAAATGGTGGCCAATAGACTGCAACTACAAGTTATGAAATGTATACACAAAAACCAGTATGGCTTTATCAAATCCAGAACCATCCAAGATTATGTGGGCTGGACACTAGAGTACTTGCACCAATGTCACCAGTCCAAGAAACCTATTGTCATCGTAAAACTGGATTTTGAAAAGGCTTTTGACTCTGTGGAACATGAGTTCATCTTTCAGATTCTCATATATAAGGGGTTTAATGATAGATGGATCCTATGGGTGCAACAGCTGCTCACTTCTGGCTCCTCCTCTGTTCTTCTCAATAGAGTTCCTAGAAGAAAATTCATGTGCAGGAAAGGGGTCAGACAGGGAGACCCTATGTCCCCTCTTCTTTTTGCAATTGTTGCGGATTTTTTGCAAACTTTGGTCAATAGGCTATTAGAGGACGGTCTCATTTAATTGCCAATTCCTTGTCATGACAGAGACTTCCCCATAGTGCAGTATGTTGATGATACTCTCATAATTCTACCTATAGAAGAATCTCAGTTGCTTGAGTTCAAAAGAATGCTACTTCTGTTCTCCCAATCCACTCGTCTTCAGGTGAACTATCACAAGTCTGCCCTGCTCCCCATCAACATAGATCAAGATCAGCTCCAAAGGTTGGCAGATGCTATTGGTTGCAAGGTGGGTTCCTTGCCATTCACCTACCTTGGTTTACCTGTGGGAACAACTAAACCAAGGGTAATTGATCTAATGCCATTAGTGGATAACATGGAAAGAAGATTCAGTGCCAGTTCTTCCTTCCTGGCCCAGGGGGCTGTTTGCAATATCTAAACTCAGCTCTGTCATCGGTACCTATCTTCTTTCTCTGTAGTTTAGATGTTCCTCCAGGGATCCTTAAGCAGTTAGAAAGGATCCAACGACAATGTTTATGGAGAAAGAATGGTCAAGATCATGCCCCCTCTCTCGCTGCCTGGGACCTTGTATGCAGACCTAAGATGAAGGGTGGGTTGGGGATCATGAATCTTGCTATCCAGAATGAGGCCCTGCTCCTAAAACATGTAGACAAGTTTTTGAATAAAGCTGATATTCCCTAGGTCAAGCTTATTTGGAACACATATTATCATAACACAGTTCCCCAATGTACCTCACTTTGTGGTTCCTTTTGGTGGAAGGACATCTCCAAACGTCTGGATAAGTTCAGAGCTGTGACCTATGTTAAACCAAATAGAGGTGATACTTTCTTGTTTTGGTGTGATTCCTGGTTGATTGGAGACTCTATCAGACCACTGGCTGCTAGGTTCCATAGACTGTTCTCTTTTGTTATGGATTCTTTTTTGCACTGAAGTTTTCCATGCTTTTCATGAGAACAATATGCTCCCCATGTTCCACTTACCTCTCTCTCGACAAGCTTACCAAGAGCTGGATTATGTAAACTCTATGCTTCAGGATATTCATATAAACCATAATGCTAATGATATCTGGCTCTGGAGTAAAGACTCTAAACCATACACTGCCAAGAAGTATTATATCCATATCCACCAACCCATCACACCAAACCCCTTGCTTAGCTGGATCTGGAAGAGCTGCTGCACCATGAAAATCAAGATGTTTGCGTGGCTGATGATTATGGACAGACTTAACACTCAAGATATGCTTGAGAGGCGTCACTGGAGGGTGTCTGATTCAAATCTTTGTGTTCTTTGCCATGCCAGGATCAAGGAGGACAGAGATCATTTGTTTTTCAACTATCTCTTCAGTACCAGGATTTGGAATTATCTCCGGATCTCATGGCAGAGAAATTCTATGTGGAGTACTTCTTTAGCTGCAAGAAGAGACTGGCATCACCCTTTCTTAACTGAAGTGGTCTTCATTGCTTGCTGGAACATATGGACTGTAAGAAATGCAAAGGTTTTTCATCATCAACAACCATGATTCAGAAAATGTAGGGCTGGCTTTATTCAGGATATTTCACTCCTAGCACACAGGATTAAACCTAGTTTTAGGGATGATCTCCTTAGATGGATAGCTTTTTTACCTCCTTGAGGTTTGTATCCCCCCTACATCTCCTGTACATTCTTATCCTCCTTTGTACATATTAACTCCTTTATAAATAAAGAGAAAATACTGTGGGGTGTTTCCCTAGAATAGCCGGTCAAAAAAAAGAACCTGCCATAAATGCAAGAAGTCTGGTCACTACATTGCTGATTGTCCTCGCTGGGTGAACGAATCAAAGAAGAAGTACAAGGATGATAGTTTTGATGACTCGAAGAAAAATAATAAATCTTTAAAATCCTCATCATCAAAGTCGTCATCGCACAAAAAGAATAGTTTTAGAAAGGCTCGGGCTCTCATTGGCAAGGAAATGGAGTCTGAGGAAGAATTTGAGGAATGTGATGAAGAGGAAGAATCTGAGCAGGAGTGAGAGTCTCGTATGCAAAGTCTAGCCCTTGCTACCACATTCATTAGCAAGTCCATCTTAGACCTCGAAGAAAATGACAACGTCAACAACACTCATGACAGCGATGACGACTTTGCTCCCACGTATTTCTTCATGGCAAAAGGTTCCAAGGTACACAAACACACTTCCTCTTCTGACACAAGTTACCATGAGCCCAATGATTATCAGAAACCCAGCTACTACAAGGTTTCTAATATTGCCACTAAGCATCAAAATGCTCTTAAAAAGCTTCAGAAACTACTAGACAAAAGCGATAACCTGTTGAACAAGGAAATGGATCAAACTCAAACCCTGACTCATGTTGTTCAAAGTCTCCAGTCTAAGTTTGATAGTCTTAAAGAACATCGTGCCACTCTCTTGACTGATCAAGAGAAGCTTTTTTATGAATTTCTTGAAAGAAAGCAAGATCTTGAGGAACTAAGGGCCTCTCATGATGATCTTCAAAGTGAAAATGATTCTTTGCTTGCTCAACAAATCATTACCGCTCAAGAAGAATTTATTCCATCATGAATGAAATGCATTGAATGTGTATTTGTTAATTCTTCACCTAAAAGTTCAAATTCTACAAATTCTTAACTGTATTCGTGGTCACAAATTCCTCACTTGAGGAAACTACAAATGTAAGTGACGAGAATGGAAGGTTGAAGGAATTGTATGTGACAGACGTAGTCAAAAGCATTAAAGGGCACCAAACCCTTTGTGATGTGCTAAAAAAGCAGATTCTGAATAAAAACCCTAGGAAAGAGGGTATTGCATATGTGAGGAAATTGAATGTTGGTGGATCATACTGGAATCCTGAGCAGTATCCCAAAACCTCATGGGTTGTTGCAAAATGACCTCCTATTGATCCATCTATATTATCAGGCTTTGCATGTGAAACTTTATATTCCTCTTATGTGTCATTTGATTCAACTATAAACTGTTCAAAAATTACATTGGTGAAGTATTTGGTAGATATGCTGGAACTAACTACAGGAATGAACCACCCTTAAGGAAAATATGGGTTCCCAAAAGTAGCTTGGAAAGTCTTCAAGTGAATGTCCTCCTAACACCACCTATGAAGAACATGAATCCCACATCAAATTCCTCAAGTGGACCAAGGTCTACACGAGGATCAAATTCCTTATATGGTCAAAATTCCGCCCATACTCGTACTAATGCTTCCAATATGCAGGGAAACTACATGGGTCATGAATATGTTCATTATTCCTCAAATCACTATCTTCACAAGTCCTCAAAGAATTTCTCTGCATATGCATTCGAGTACACTAACCCCCCTCCTGTGAAACGAAGTGCATTAGCTTCAATGCCAAAATTCTCTTATGGTGCTCGCACGATGGTGAACACTTTACCACCCCTTCCAATGTGGGTGGTGAAGAAATTCAACTAACATCTTAAGCACGCAAGGTCTCCAGATGAACATGATCATGTGAAGAATTTCCTGGTGAGTTGAGGAAATGCTTGATATGACGCAAGAAAATCATGATGAAATGATTATCATTTCACACGTCCTCATATTACCTCCAAATTACACTATGTGATGAAGTTCAAGTATGATGAATTTGAGATCATATTCTTCATTCTGAAGCATATGAGATGGTAAGCAGTACTAATTCATCTGCAGGATGACAACCCCAAAACTACTGAGTGAATTTATAACAGCCCAAGTGCATTCCCTTGCCATGCTTGTAATGTGACATGTGTGAACCCTTCAACTTTGCCATATGTGTTGAGTACTAATAAGTTCTGCCTGATGACATCATTTTGCATCATGGCATCATAATATTCATACCATTGTGTTCCATCATAATTAGTTCAAGTGCTATGTGAAAATTGTTTGGGACTAGTGTGTGCAAGTGGTGAGTGACCCCTAGATCAACTTGCAGACCATTATTCTGTTTTATAACTATGCAATCCCATTGTTTCTTCAACTTGGAAAACCCTTGTTTTTAAATTCTAGAGAAACCCCCTCTTATTTATTTACTAGAAGTGTGTTGTAAAATTTGCTCTTTTAATTTGTTAAAAATGTTGCACCTCGCTTAAATATTCCATTGATGTTTGTAGAAGTTGGCTCTCAACCATGTTGAGATATTTTTCTGTTATTTCTTGCAAAGAAGGTTGCAATAATAAATAAACGTGTTTTATTTTGTTGCTCTAAAATGCTAAGTTCATATTTACAAATTAGTGTTTATTGTTGTGAGTCCAAATGTATTTTTGTTGTGGCCAAAACCTAAACCTGAGAATGGTTTCATACTTGAACCATACTTGAACCATACCCATACATTTAGCTCTCAAAACCATACTTAAACCATACCCATTTGATGTCATTTTCAGCCCAACCAAAACTAAACCCATTATTTTCTCCACCCAAACCAACTTGAACCCAATACATAACCGTGGGTTTAAAACCAATACATAACTATGGGTTTTCTTTAATGTACATATAATTGCACAAATTGACAAGTTAAGAAGAAAATGAGATAGAAAAGGTATAAGTGCATCTACAACAGTTTGAGAACAAAGTTATCCTTGAGATAAAGTCAACACACAACAAAAGGCAAAAATAAAGTGCCCATGTTTGAATAGCTCACTAACAAGTGTATTAAAACAAAATTGCTTAGCCAAAGCACAAGCAAATACTTCCAATTTTCATCTGGTATTTCCCCATAATACATAATTATATAGTGCATTACACCATGCATGCGGATCAGAGATATTCGTTCTCGGTCATAGTTGGTTATTGCACATAAGTAATGTCTAGAAACCAGTTTTGACCCATAGTTTATAACCATTTATAACCAAACTGTTTAAACCCATAACCAACTATACCCAAACTGGTTATGCCACATACCCAAACCAAGACCAAATTAAAAAAAGCTCAGCCCAATAAAACCTAAACCAATCAAACCCAAAGTAATAACCGAACCGTTAGACCCGGTTTTCTAATAACCGTTCCTAGGATTAGGCAAAACCCCCTCTATTTGTGCTCTATGAATTTTGGTTGTGGTGTTTATTAAAAATGATTTTTTTGTTTCGGATGAGAGAGAGAGAGTGCCAGCCATAGGGCCTCCTTTGTTGTTCTACAGGCCCAGCAGCCCAGCACCGCCACCCACGAGATCCCCTAGCGCGATCGCCTTCTTCTATGTATGGCAGAGCATCGGTAGCAACCACGTCGACCTCCGGGTTGATTTGACGGCCGGAGAGCACTCAAGCCCCCTATTTAGCGCATTAGCCATACCCTAGGGTTCCACATATCTCCATTCTGTCCATCTCCTCCCCTCCTGCCGTCGGTAAGTCCCTCCAAGCACCATACAATCGCCACGCCCGCCGTGCTCCGGTCGAGTAGCAGCTCGAGCCCATATTTGACCTCCTCGTTGCCTCTCATCGCGCTCCGATGCCTTGAGAATGTCGCCCCGGGGAGCTTCTTCTTCCTCGACAGCTAGAGGGAGTGCCAGGGCCTAGTTCCTCACCATCATTGCCTCCATCTACTCCTTCTTCTTGGAGCAGAAGGGAGTCAAGCTTCAACGCGTGCCTCAGCGTGATCTCGGCCTCACCTTCATGTCCAGGGGGCACCAGGTGAGAAGCTGTCGTCCTCTGCCCCTTCCCTTCGTCCTTCTATTTGCATAGGGGATGCTAGGTGCTTGCCGTTCTCGTGCTCCCGGTGCTTCGACCAAGGTGCGATTTTTTGTTAGTGTAGTGTTGCGATGTGTTGTGTGCTGTGCCGGCGCGCTAGTGCACCCCTCCACGTGTTTGTCATTGCTTCATGCCCTGCGTGCGCGCCTCGCCAGCCCTCACCTTGCTGCAGCGCAGTTTGCAGCTGTAGCGCCCTGCCATGGCTGAGTCAAGCTTCTGGTCGTGAATAGGGGTACCCTAGATTGTCGCGCCACCGCTCCCTTGCCGCGAGAATGGGTTCCCCTCGGGATCCCACAGCCCCGCCGGCACCGCGCCTCGCCGAAAGCCGTCAGGCCGCTCGCCGTCGCCGTCGTTCCCTTCCCTGCCTCAAGGAGGAATATGACCGCGAGAGGAGCTGGGCCAAAAGCCCCCGAGCCCTTCTCCTAGAAGGCTTGTGCTGCATAGCCCACTGGTTAACGCACCGCGCCTCCACGGCTCCACCAGGGATACCCGGGTTCGAACCCCGGCTCCCGCTTTTTTCCATTTGTTTCGCCAGCTTGAGTGTGGACCCTAGGGCCCACATGTCATACCCCCCCTTTTCCATTTGTTTCGCGAGCTTGACTGTGGACCCTAGGGCCCACATGTCATACCCCCACAAGGCCCCTCGTGCTACTCCGAGGTGGCCCCTTTTTTCCATTTGTGTTTTCTTTGTATTGTTTTGTTTTCAGTGATTTGGAGATATTTCCTTTTAGGTAATATTCCCAGGTTTGGAAATTTCCAAACCCGTCCAGTTCTTAGGACATGCCAAACTTGGCATATAAGTGGCTCGAAGTGATTTTGTGTTTTTGTGATTGCAATGGTGTGAGATTTATCAGCAGCAATATAGGCATGTGATATGTGATTTTGGTGTAGAATTTTCCAAGGAATCCAATGGTGGTGTTAGTTTTGTCATTGAGCAAGTTTTAAAATTGCTATTTTGTGATAATGTCTTATTTTGTCTTTTTCATATGAATTAATTCATGCATGCTATGATGAAGGTGTCAACATGAAAGTGCTAGTGTTTTATGGGCCCTAGGCCCTGGTATTTTTATTGTCTATGATAATGTTGTAGATTAGTGGGTTTCTTGCTGCAACGTAGATAAGAAAATGTTGTTGATTTCACATGCTAGAAATTTGTAAGTGTTGGAATTTGTTATTCTCTTCCTATGTTGTGATGATGATTCCCATGGATATATTGTTCCTTTGTGTGTGGTAAAATGCCATGAACTGATGTGCTTGATATCCTCTACAAATTGGTTCCATAACTTTGCCAAATAGGTCTTACACCATAGAGTAATTCCCTGCCAAAGTTGCTATGCTGTTATGAATTGTTGCAAATTCCCCTTATGATTTTGACCAAGTCTAAGATGTTGTAGTTATTTTTATGCCATGGTTAGTTGGTGCTACCAAGTGTTATGTGGTGTTTTAGCTCATGCCTAGTGCTAGTGATTTGTAGTATATGTTGCCCTCTATGACCTTGCTAAATAACATGACATGAAACTTGCTATAGGTTAGTGTTTTGTTGCTGGCAACATGCTACCAGATTATAAACTGCTAGCGCAAATTTTGATTTTCACCAAGTCCTAATATGTAATTACCATTGATTCATGGACCTATCTATATTTCTGTTATTTAGGTGTTGTTGTCCTCTTTGATAGCTTCATATTCATGCCTTGGTTGAACTTGATGGGTGGCTGTAGCTACTAGTTTTCTTTTGTTCAAAGTGGTATGTTGTTGTTAGTGGACAAATTGGGTGTTGTTTTGTTTTGTGCATTATATGAGTTGTGCTTGTTGGTTTTGCATGATTTTTAGGTCTATTCCACCTAGAAGTTTGTGCCCAATTAAAGGGGATCCTTGGAATGCCAAGGAAATGCACATAGCAACATACATGCATGCTATGATGAAGGTGTCAACATGAAAGTGCTAGTGTTTTGTGGGCACTAGGCCCTGGTATTTTTATTGTGTATGATAATGTTGTAGATTAGTGGGTTTCTTGCTGCAACGTAGATAAGAAAATGTTGTTGATTTCACATGCTATAAATTTGTAAGTGTTGGAATTTATTATTCTCTTCCTATGTTGTGATGATGATTCCCATGGATATATTGTTCCTTTGTGTGTGGTAAAATGCCATGAACTGATGTGCTTGATATCCTCTACAAATTGGTTCCATAACTTTGCCAAATAGGTCTTACACCATAGAGTAATTCCCTGCCAAAGTTGCTATGCTGTTATGAATTGTTGCAAATTCCCCTTATGATTTTGACCAAGTCTAAGATGTTGTAGTTATTTTTATGCCATGGTTAGTTGGTGCTACCAAGTGTTATGTGGTGTTTTAGCTCATGCCTAGTGCTAGTGATTTGTAGTATATGTTGCCCTCTATGACCTTGCTAAATAACATGACATGAAACTTGCTATAGGTTAGTGTTTTGTTGCTGGCAACATGCTACCAGATTATAAACTGCTAGCGCAAATTCTGATTTTCACCAAGTCCTAATATGTAATTACCATTGATTCATGGACCTATCTATATTTCTGTTATTTAGGTGTTGTTGTCCTCTTTGATAGCTTCATATTCATGCCTTGGTTGAACTTGATGGGTGGCTGTAGCTACTAGTTTTCTTTTGTTCAAAGTGGTATGTTGTTGTTAGTGGACAAATTGGGTGTTGTTTTGTTCTGTGCATTATATGAGTTGTGCTTGTTGGTTTTGCATGATTTTTAGGTCTATTCCACCTAGAAGTTTGTGCCCAATTAAAGGGGATCCTTGGAATGCCAAGGAAATGCACATAGCAACATACATGCATGCTATGATGAAGGTGTCAACATGAAAGTGCTAGTGTTTTGTGGGCACTAGGCCCTGGTATTTTTATTGTGTATGATAATGTTGTAGATTAGTGGGTTTCTTGCTGCAACGTAGATAAGAAAATGTTGTTGATTTCACATGCTATAAATTTGTAAGTGTTGGAATTTATTATTCTCTTCCTATGTTGTGATGATGATTCCCATGGATATATTGTTCCTTTGTGTGTGGTAAAATGCCATGAACTGATGTGCTTGATATCCTCTACAAATTGGTTCCATAACTTTGCCAAATAGGTCTTACACCATAGAGTAATTCCCTGCCAAAGTTGCTATGCTGTTATGAATTGTTGCAAATTCCCCTTATGATTTTGACCAAGTCTAAGATGTTGTAGTTATTTTTATGCCATGGTTAGTTGGTGCTACCAAGTGTTATGTGGTGTTTTAGCTCATGCCTAGTGCTAGTGATTTGTAGTATATGTTGCCCTCTATGACCTTGCTAAATAACATGACATGAAACTTGCTATAGGTTAGTGTTTTGTTGATGGCAACATGCTACCAGATTATAAACTGCTAGCGCAAATTCTGATTTTCACCAAGTCCTAATATGTAATTACCATTGATTCATGGACCTATCTATATTTCTGTTATTTAGGTGTTGTTGTCCTCTTTGATAGCTTCATATTCATGCCTTGGTTGAACTTGATGGGTGGCTGTAGCTACTAGTTTTCTTTTGTTCAAAGTGGTATGTTGTTGTTAGTGGACAAATTGGGTGTTGTTTTGTTTTGTGCATTATATGAGTTGTGCTTGTTGGTTTTGCATGATTTTTAGGTCTATTCCACCTAGAAGTTTGTGCCCAATTAAAGGGGATCCTTGGAATGCCAAGGAAATGCACATAGCAACATACATGCATGCTATGATGAAGGTGTCAACATGAAAGTGCTAGTGTTTTGTGGGCACTAGGCCCTGGTATTTTTATTGTCTATGATAATGTTGTAGATTAGTGGGTTTCTTGCTGCAACGTAGATAAGAAAATGTTGTTGATTTCACATGCTAGAAATTTGTAAGTGTTGGAATTTGTTATTCTCTTCCTATGTTGTGATGATGATTCCCATGGATATATTGTTCCTTTGTGTGTGGTAAAATGCCATGAACTGATGTGCTTGATATCCTCTACAAATTGGTTCCATAACTTTGCCAAATAGGTCTTACACCATAGAGTAATTCCCTGCCAAAGTTGCTATGCTGTTATGAATTGTTGCAAATTCCCCTTATGATTTTGACCAAGTCTAAGATGTTGTAGTTATTTTTATGCCATGGTTAGTTGGTGCTACCAAGTGTTATGTGGTGTTTTAGCTCATGCCTACTGCTAGTGATTTGTAGTATATGTTGCCCTCTATGACCTTGCTAAATAACATGACATGAAACTTGCTATAGGTTAGTGTTTTGTTGCTGGCAACATGCTACCAGATTATAAACTGCTAGCGCAAATTCTGATTTTCACCAAGTCCTAATATGTAATTACCATTGATTCATGGACCTATCTATATTTCTGTTATTTAGGTGTTGTTGTCCTCTTTGATAGCTTCATATTCATGCCTTGGTTGAACTTGATGGGTGGCTGTAGCTACTAGTTTTCTTTTGTTCAAAGTGGTATGTTGTTGTTAGTGGACAAATTGGGTGTTGTTTTGTTTTGTGCATTATATGAGTTGTGCTTGTTGGTTTTGCATGATTTTTAGGTCTATTCCACCTAGAAGTTTGTGCCCAATTAAAGGGGATCCTTGGAATGCCAAGGAAATGCACATAGCAACATACATGCATGCTATGATGAAGGTGTCAACATGAAAGTGCTAGTGTTTTGTGGGCACTAGGCCCTGGTATTTTTATTGTGTATGATAATGTTGTAGATTAGTGGGTTTCTTGCTGCAACGTAGATAAGAAAATGTTGTTGATTTCACATGCTATAAATTTGTAAGTGTTGGAATTTATTATTCTCTTCCTATGTTGTGATGATGATTCCCATGGATATATTGTTCCTTTGTGTGTGGTAAAATGCCATGAACTGATGTGCTTGATATCCTCTACAAATTGGTTCCATAACTTTGCCAAATAGGTCTTACACCATAGAGTAATTCCCTGCCAAAGTTGCTATGCTGTTATGAATTGTTGCAAATTCCCCTTATGATTTTGACCAAGTCTAAGATGTTGTAGTTATTTTTATGCCATGGTTAGTTGGTGCTACCAAGTGTTATGTGGTGTTTTAGCTCATGCCTAGTGCTAGTGATTTGTAGTATATGTTGCCCTCTATGACCTTGCTAAATAACATGACATGAAACTTGCTATAGGTTAGTGTTTTGTTGCTCGCAACATGCTACCAGATTATAAACTGCTAGCGCAAATTCTAATTTTCACCAAGTCCTAATATGTAATTACCATTGATTCATGGACCTATCTATATTTCTGTTATTTAGGTGTTGTTGTCCTCTTTGATAGCTTCATATTCATGCCTTGGTTGAACTTGATGGGTGGCTGTGGCTACTAGTTTTCTTTTGTTCAAAGTGGTATGTTGTTGTTAGTGGACAAATTGGGTGTTGTTTTGTTTTGTGCATTATATGAGTTGTGCTTGTTGGTTTTGCATGATTTTTAGGTCTATTCCACCTAGAAGTTTGTGCCCAATTAAATGGGATCCTTGGAATGCCAAGGAAATGCACATCGCAACATACATGCATGCTATGATGAAGGTGTCAACATGAAAGTGCTAGTGTTTTGTGGGCACTAGGCCCTGGTATTTTTATTGTGTATGATAATGTTGTAGATTAGTGGGTTTCTTGCTGCAACATAGATAAGAAAATGTTGTTGATTTCACATGCTATAAATTTGTAAGTGTTGGAATTTATTATTCTCTTCCTATGTTGTGATGATGATTCCCATGGATATATTGTTCCTGTGTGTGTGGTAAAATTCCATGAACTGATGTGCTTGATATCCTCTACAAATTGGTTCATAACTTTGCCAAATAAGTCTTACATCATAGAGTAATTCCCTGCCAAAGTTGCTATGCTGTTATGAATTGTTGCAAATTCCCCTTATGATTTTGACAAAGTCTAAGATGTTGTAGTTATTTTTATGCCATGGTTAGTTGGTGCTACCAAGTGTTGTGTGGTGTTTTAGCTCATGTCTAATGCTAGTGATTTTTAGTATATGTTGCCCTCTATGACCTTGCTACATTTCATGACATGAAACATGCTATAGGTTAGTGTTTTGTTACTGTCAACATGCTACCAGATTATAAACTGCTAGCGCAAATTCTGATTTTCACCAAGTCCTAATATGTAATTGCCATTGATTCATGGACCTATCTATATTTCTGTTAGTTAGGTGTTGTTGTGCTCTTTGATAGCTTCATATTCATGCCTTGGTTGAATTTGATGGGTGGCTGTAGCTACTAGTTTTCTTTTGATCAAAGTGGTATGTTGCTATTAGTGGACAAATTGGGTGTTGTTTTGTTTTGTGTATTATGTGTGTTGCGCTTGTTGGTTTTGCATGATTTCTAGGTCTATTCCACCTAGAAGTTTGTGCCCAATTAAATTGCATCCTTGGAATGCCAAGGAAATGCACATAGCCTCATCAATATTGCTGGTTTGTCTCTGTTGCCTTTTGTATCTTGTTTTGTGAGTTCCGAGAGATCCGTAACTCGGTTCGTGACCTTCTTTATGTGTTTTTGCCCGTTTTCTCATGATGCGTCCATTTCTTCCATGTTCATGCATGTCAAAATAAGTTAACTTGAGGTTTTTTCCAGAATACAAACAACTTAATAAATGCATGACAAAGGTGACTAGTGTAGCAATGCCATGTTTCTTTCGTGTCACACTCATGCATCATGTTGTATGAAGCCTTGTTACTTGTTGTGTCTTAATTGGGTGTATATTTCCTTTGGGTAGCATCGGGATCTGAGAACGAGTGTGAGGATAGCGTTGAGTACGTTCAAGAAGAGTAAGAGATGTAACAGTCAGAAGATCCAACAGGCAAGATGATTGTGACCTTGATATCATTTCTAATTTTGTTGTACTTAGTTGTCTCATTTCCATCGTTGATTAACGCTGCCGACCACCAGAATATTAAGCCTCCAAACATTGCCATGAAAACCTCTAACCCTTCACCTCCTAGCAAAACATTGATTGGCTAAGTTAGCACTTGCTCAACCATCTTATAGCATTGATAGTTGCAGGGGCAGGCTGATCCATATGATAACATGGGCATTTGAATATCATCCTATTTATGCTATTTAATTAATGCACCTATATACTTGGTAAAAGGCGGAAGGCTTGGCCTTTTGCTGGGTGTTTTTTCTGCTTTTGTTGCCTTAGTTTCGGCTACCGGTGTTATGTTCCATATTGAGCGCTCCCAACATGCTCCAGGTTGTTATGGGAACCCCCTTGATAAATTGTTTTGACTTAAGACTTGTCTGGAAAGACCCAACATTGTTTTTTAATATGCTAAGTAACTAAATAATGAAAAGCATAGGGAATAGCTACCCTTAGTATAATTAATCAACAACCCGGGCCGGTGCTCCTCATGAGTGTTGGTCCAACCTAGAGCCACTTGCGGAGGCCACCCGTGGCAACTCGGTTTTTTTTATCTCGCCACTATACGTACTGCTCATCCGTCGTGTCCTGAGAACAAGATATGCGACTCTTATCAGGTTCGTCGACACACTGGGTGGCCTTGCTGGACTTGTTTTTACCTTAACGATATATACTGTGCATCTGGATTCTGGTGAGACTTTGGGTAATCTCAGAGTTGAGGTTTTCCACTATGGAATCTGAGGAGATCACAAGTTTCATGGTCGAGGCTTTCTATGTAGCTTGTGGTAATTTGTGATGGATTGGTTGGAGCACCTGTGTAGGGTTAATATCTTTTGAAAAGCCATGCTCGTAGTTATGTGGCAACGTGGAAAATTTGGTCAAAACCCGGTTCTAGATAACTTGAAACAACTTAATTAAAAACCTAACAACGGTGTGCGTAACCGTGACTGTTTCCTTTGATGCTCCTTCTCCGATCGAGAACATGGTGGAGTAATGATTGATGTAAGTAGGTGTTCAATATCACTTAGTGATTATTACTAGTTCATGACCGTCATGCATTTACCACTCAATTTACTTCATGTTCTCGTAAGTTAGCCACCACACATGCTTAGTGGTTCTGCAAACTCAAGCACTTAACCTTCCACACCCAATAACTTAGTTAGTCCCGCTATCATGGTCACGAGATTGCTAAGTCCTCGTGGCTCATAGATTACTACAACCCCATAGGTCTAGGTACCACAGACCCATAGGCTTTTGATACTACGCAGTTGTAGTGGAAGTTCGACGAAGACAGTGACTGTATGTATGTGGCATACCCCGATGATTGGAGGACCTTGGTCGTCTCTTGGGCCTAGTGAGACAGATCATTGCTATTTTGTCATTTATCTTGTCCGTAGCCGGACTCTGTCTTATGGATGATTTGAAATAAATTGTTGAGTGGATTGTAACATAACTTGTGGCGAGCGTAAGCCTTTCCTTATATTCATCCCTTCTTGTATGTTAAGATGCACCTCTTTCCATTTTAAGGCCTCGTCCCCAAATATGGAAAGTGCGACATCTTGGATGTTATAGGGTTCTAGATAGTGGATCTGCAAATCACATGAATGATGACAAGAGTCTATTGATGAACATTCCACTCACTCCATCACCAGTAAAGCATATCACCTATGCAGACAAAGGAAAAAAGAAAGGTATTGGGCCTCGGTATGGTGGCTATATCCAAGGACCGGCACATGGACAAAGTCATGCTTGTCGAATCCCTTGGGTTTAACCTCATGTGTGTCTCTATGCTTTGTTATCTTGATATAATTATCATCTTTGGCAAATATCGATGCGTAATCATCATGGAATGTGACAAATCCAAAGTGGGGCTTCTGGGCTTGTAGTCACCAGCATCGAGGGTGTCAAATTCCTCAAGGATCATCTGTGTGGGGCTTGTGAGTGTGGAAAGATGACCAGATCCAAGCACCCCTCAAAGACTATCATGACCATCACTCTTCCTTTTGTATTGCTTCACATGGACCTCTTTTTACCTACTCATTATGCTACTCTAACCAATGCTGCATCTCTATATGGCTTTGTCATTGTTGATGATAATTCACATTACACTTGGGTGCGTATTATCTATTACAAAACTGAAGTGCAGGAAGTCTTCATAATATTTTCTTCAAGGGCATCAACGAACTTCGGCATCAAGATCAAGCACATAAGGAGTGACAATGGGACAATGTTCAAGAACACTGGTCTTGATGACTATCTTGATAAACTTGGTATTACTCATGAGATGTCCGCCCCTTATACTCCTCAACATAATGGCATCGTGGAGCGCAAGAACATGACTCTTGTTGAGATGGCTTGCACTATGCTTGAAGAATATCAGACTCCTCGTCGCTTATGGCCTGAGGCAATCAACACTACCTGCCACATCATCAACAGGGTATATCTTCACAAATTATTTAAGAAGACCTCATATGAACTCCTCATTGACAAGAAGCCCAATTTAAATTATTTCAAAGTCTTAGGTGCAAGATGCTGGATTAGAGATCCTCACTATAGTTCAAAATTTGCACCGAAATCACATGAGGCTTTTATACTTGGTTACGGAAAGGATCGCATACCTACAGAGTCTTCAACAACTATCACAATAAATTTGTTAAAACTGTAGATGTGCGGTTTGATGAAACTAACGGCTCGTAATGAGAGCACCTACCTCCTGTGCTAGATGAAATGCCATCCAGAGGAATCTATTTGGTTCAAGGCTACTGAAGATAACATCCCACTGAAGAACCAGTACCTGTTGAAGAAGTCATCCCAAAGAATGAAGAAATTCGGGCAAATGCACCTGAGGAGAGTTCTCCTCATCAAATCCCTCAACCCGATCAAAGTCTTCAGCCTGCGCATCCAAGGAATGCAAATGAAGTGCAAATTGATAAAATCCTCGATGACATCAATGCACAAGATCCCCTCACTCGCTCAAAACCTTCACATTTAGTTAACTTTAGTGGGCACTCTTCCTTTGTGTCTATCACACCACCCTCAAAAGTTGATGAAACCTTCATGGAACCTGAGTGGATTCAAGCAATGCAAGAAGAACTTCATCAATTCAAGCTTAACAATGTGTGGGAACTTGTCAAGCGGCCTGATCCTCGCAATCACAGTATCATCGGTACCAACTGGATCTACCAAAACAAACAAGATGAAGGCGGTCAGGTAGTAAGGAACAAGAAAGACTTGTAGCACAAGGCTATACTCAGGTTGAAGGAATTAACTTTGATGAAACTATTGCACCCGTGGTTAGACTTGAAGCTATTCGTATATTGCTTGGTTATGCTAACAATCTCAATATCACCTTATGGATGTGGAAAGTGCATTCCTCAATGGTAAGCTTTAGGAAGAAGTATATGTTTCTCAACCCCCAGGTTTTGAAGACCTAAAGCTTCCTGACAAAGTGTTCAACTCAGCAAGGCTCTCTGTGGCCTCAAGAAAGCCCCTCGGGCGTGGTATGACACATTGAAGGAATTCGTCATTAAGAAAGGCTTCAAACCCGGTTCACTTGATCCAACTCTTTTCGCAAAATCCTATGACAATGAAATATTTCTGTACCAAATATGTGTAGACGATGTTATCTTTTGTTGTACTGACAAACATTACAATGATGAATTTGCATACATTATGGGTGAAGAATATCAAATGTCCCTGATGGGGGAGTTGAAATTCTTCCTAGGAATACAAATTTGCCAACAGCGCAATGGTAGCTTCATCTCTCAAGAGAAATAACTCAAGGAATACCTGAAGAAATTGGGCATGCAAGAATGCAAAGGTGTCAAAATTCCCATGACTACCAACGACCACCTCTGCACTAATAAAAATGGTAAATATTTTGATCAGAAGGTATATGGCTCCATGATTGGCTCTTTATTGTACCTATGTGCATATAGGCCACATATTATGCTTAACTTTTGCATTTGTGCCCGATTCCAAGCAATACCGAAGGAATCACACCATAAGGTTGTGAAGCATATTCTTCGACATCTAGATCACACACCAACACTTGGATTATGGCACCCCAAGGGCTCAAATCTTCATCTTGTTGGATATTCTCACTCTGACTATGCTGCTGACCGTGTGGATCACAAGTCAACATCAGGCACCTACCATTTCCTCGGACGATCCTTAGTCAGTTGGTTCTCGAAGAAACAGAACCGCGTGTCAATTTCCACTACTGAAGTGGAGTATATTGCTATGGGTTCGTGCTGTGCTCAACAAGTGTGGATGAAGCAAACCCTCAAGGACTACAACATCAATGTTAAGAATGTGCCACTCTAGTGCAACAATGAGAGTGCAATCAAGATTGCGAGCAATCCAGTACAACACTCTAAGAACAAGCACATCGAGAATCACTATCATTTTCTTCGTGATCATGTACTCAAGGGTAACATCTTCCTCGAACAGGTGAAGACTAAAGAACAACTGGCACATATCTTCACCAAGCACTTGGATCAAAACTGATTTTGCAAGTTGCGGTGTGAGCTAAATATCCCAGTATCTTCGAATGTTCTGTGAAAGGACACACATCCTAACACTTATGCAAAATTGATGACTTAGATGTGCAACACACGGAGTAAATTTTTTCTTCAATCAATGAAGAATAACATTCTAAGTGTGAATAAATTTATGAATAATTCGATTCTCAAGACCCAATGACAACTGTACGTGATGTGTGAAATCATCATTCTTATACGGTGGGTTACGCCACCAACCTAAGTTGAAATTCTTCAAAGTTGAGATTTTTGCAAATTCTTCAAATCTTCAAATTCTTCTTATTTCAAAATTCCTCAAGTTTGCAAATTCCTCAAAAAGAGAAGTTCAAATTCTTCAAACTTTTCAACATGTGTTCTTCATTGACTATATGCTTATTAGTGAGCTTTCAAAGTCCTCAACAACATTCACTTATTTCTTAGTCTTCAAGTTGGTTTTTGTTCTATGTATATGTGACCGGACCCGTTCCCCATCTATTCTAAGCTCGATCCAGTCTGTTCTCAAATTATTAATATGCATTATATTTGAAACGCATTCAAATTCTTCACCAAGTCCTTGTCAGCTGAAGAATATGCGAACAAAATTCTCAAAAGTTTATCAAAGTTTTGGACCGTTGCCGCTCAAACCGCTCCCACTACCCATGTCTCGATAACCCTGATCTCCTAGTCCACCGCTTAATGCGTGGGTGACACATGTCAAGCAGAGAAGAAGAGTCAGGGGCAGCTTGGTCCGAAATCTTTGGGCTGGATCGTTTTCACCTCGGATATAAATACCCCGTTCACTCCCCTCAGTTACTCTCTTTTTGTTGATCTCACGTCTGACCGCTCGAAGCCGAGATCTAGCGCCGCCGCTGGAAATCATCATTGCCTGTGAGGAAGAGCTTCACTACCTCGACCTCCTCGTCGACGTACTTGTAAGTGCATCTAGTGCCCCTTAGTGATTTTGGTGGTTTGAAGACTTATAGGTAAGGGACTCATATGTTTGTGAGTGTACACCGTCTCTATAAGTCACTCAGGAGTTTGTTTATCCGATGAATATCTACCCTTAAAAATGAATGTCTTCGGGTGAAGACTTTGGTCCTTCCTTGAAGACTTTGATCGTGAAGAAATTGCGAAGAAATTGATATTCCTCATGAAGATATCGAAGATGAGGAATTTGGTGTGTCCTGAAGAAAACAGTGTGAAGACTTTGAAGCGTGAAGATTTACTCCTTCATTTTCATTTTCTTTACTCTTGAGTCATAGCAACACCGTACTATTAAAGGGGGTCAAGGTAAAACTACGGAATGAGTTTCCTCATGATGCTCAACCCAAGCCTAAATCTACCAAAGCCTCAAAGTGAGGAATATGAGAGACATGATGACTTTCACAGTTGAAAGTTCCAACCGTTGCCGCGCCACACGCCACCTCACTGATCTTATGCACCCAACGGTCATAATATTTAAGGGCATTTATGTCAAATCTTGTCGGGATGCTCCCAGGCTATAAATAGCCGCCCCCACCACCACTTGTTGGTTGGCTTCTTCGAGAGAAACTGACACTTTTCATTTAGGACAACCCAAATTCCTTAGAGTCATCGAGAGAAAATCATCTGTGAGGAAATACCCCAAACACGAAACCCCAAACCAAAACCAAGTGATTGAGCATCACTGAAGAAGTTGTTCATGTGTGGAACTGAAGCCTGCTACCTTTGAGCATTGTGCATCCTCTAGATGGTTAGACATCATCGTCTAGAGCATTCAGCAGTCAATTTTGGATCGCCGGGTGACCGAGTTTGTGAGGGTTTGGAAGTCTGCCCTAAAGACTTACCACGAGTGTTGGGCGAGGACTGTGTGTCCTTAGCTCAAGGAGAATACGGTAGGGACTGTGTGTCCCGGAACTGTGTGTCCTTTTGGTGTCAATACCAAGGCGCTCTGAACCAGACGTACAAATGTCACAGAAGTTGGAATTGGGTGATCAACAACTGTCTTCATCAAGCTACGTCTTCTATTTCTTCAACTCTTTCATTTCCTCAAACCGTATGATGAAGACTTTCATTTTTGCTGTTTGAAGAATTTGTGTGAAGACTTTCTCTGAATTTCCTCAACCTCAAATTCTTCACTTGAGTAATTCTTCACCGCCGTACTCTGTACTTGCGAACTGTGCAAACCGAATCTCGTAAACTTCATCGTGTATACTGTTGTAGTCGTTTTTGCACTCCGGATCCTACGTTGTTTCCGCTGCACCTAATTCATGATTGAGGAATTTCCTCACAAGGAATTTCCTCAGCGATGGAATTCTAAAAATCGCCTATTCACCCCCTCTAGTCGATATAACGCACTTTCAATTGGTATCAGAGTAAGGTACTCCCTTGTTCTGTGTGATTTCGGTTTAACCACCTGGGGTTTTAGTTATGTCGACCGCATGTATGATCAAGGTTATTGCAGGATGTCCTACCGTCCAAGGAAAGGACTTTCCCTACCGGAAGACCAAGATGTAGATGCATCTTCACGCTATTGACAATGATCTCTGGTATATTGTGGAAAACGGTATTCCCTCCATGGCTGCTACTGTCTCTGCCGCTGATGTGAAGAAGCTCAAGCAACTTGTCTCACAAGCGAAGAATATCATTTATGGCCATCTGAGCAAAGGTCAGTATGGCAGAGTGAGATATTCAGCACAACTAAGATTATCTGAGGTAGGTTGTCCCAACTCAACGAGAGAGTCTCAACGCAGCGTGACTCTCGTGTTGATGTTCTTTGCAATCACTTCAAGAGGCTTGACAATGAAAGCTGCCAAGATACCTTTGATCGCCTCACTGACATCTCAAATGAACTACAAGCACTGGGAGCTAGAGACATCATTGACCATGAAGAGTTGAAGAAACTGCTAAGATCTATTGATCCATCATTTGGCACACTAGTTCTGATGATTCAAGAACGAAGAGACTACAAAATGCTCGATCCTGCTGATATACTTGAGAGACTCAATACTCATGAATTCCAACAAGAAGAAAAGAGAGAACTATATGGACCAAGCTACTCAAGACCTCGTGCGCTGAAGGCTAAGGCTATGTCCTCATCTGAAGAAGAAGACTCAAATTGCAACATTAGTGACCCTGAAGAACTAGGACAAGAACTTTCTATGCTCGTGAGAAAATTCCAGAAGTTCACAAGGCGTGGCTAGTTCGGTAAATCTTCAAGAAGAGATACGAGGAAATTAGAATCTTCATATGAGGATTACAAGAAAAGATCCTGCCACAAATGCAAGAAATCTTGTCACTACATTGTTGACTGTCCTCACCGGGTGAAGGAATCAAAGAAGAACAAATACAAGGATGGAAGTTCTGATGAATCGAAGAAAAAGAAGAAATATTCAAAGTCTTCATCCTCAAAGTCCTCATCGCACAAGAAGTCCAGTTTCAGAAAGGCTCAGGCACTCATTGGCAAGGAAATGGATTCTGAAGAAGAATCTGAGGAATGTGATGAAGAGGAAGGTTCTGAAGAGGATTCATAGTCTGGGGTGGCAAGTCTTGCACTGGCTACCACATTCGTCAGCAAGTCAATCTTCAACCTTGATGAAAATGACAACGCTATCTACACTCATGAAAATGCTGATGACTTTGCTCCAACCTATTGCTCCATGGCAAAAGGTAAAAAGGTACCAAGCCATACTTCCTCCTCTGATTCTAGTGATTGTGAACCGGATGATTATCAAAAACCCAGTTACTCTAAACGTGCCAACATTGCCACTAAGTAACAAAGTGCCATTGAAAAGCTTCAAAAACTGCTAGACAGAAGCGATGATCTGTTGAATGATGAAATGAATCGTACTCAACCTCACTTAAGATGTGAAAAGTCTTCAGTCTAGGTTTGATAGTCTTGAAGATAGTTATGTCACATTTTTGGTTTATCATGAAAAACTTTCCTATGAATTTCTTCAAAGGAAGCTTGATCTTGAGAAGTTGAAAATGTCTCATGATGATCTTCAAATGGAAAATGATTCAATGCTTGCTCAACAGATCAGTACCGCTCAGGTTGAACTCATTCCACCATGCTTGAAGTGCATCGAGCGTGAAACTGCTAATTCCTCACCAGAATCATCAAATGCTTCCATTTCTACAAATTCTTCAACTCACCCTGTGGTATCAAATTCTTCACTTGAAGAAACCACAAATGCTACTGACGAAAATGTAGGGCTGAAGGAATTGTATGTGACATGCATATACAAAAGTCTCAAAGGGCATCAAGCCATTTGCGATGTGTTCAAAAAGACGATTTTAAACAGGAACCCGAGGAAAGAGGGAATTGCCTTCGAGAGGAAATTGAATGCTGATGGATCATACTGGAAACCTCAGCAGTACCCCAAAACCTCATGGATTGCTGCTAAAGGTCCTCCCGTCGATCCATCCTCTCTAACAAGATTTGCATGTGAATTATCCTATTCCTCAGATGAGTCATTTGACTCCAACTATAAACTGTTCAAAAATCAATCTGGTGAAGTATTTGCTCGATATGTTGGAACTAACTGCAAGAATGGACCACCCCTGAAGAAAATCTGGGTTCCCAAAAGTTGCTTTGCAAATCTTCAGGTGAATGTCCTGATGACACCACCTGTGAAGAACCAAAAACCTAGATAAATTTCCTCTGGTGGACCAAAGTCTTCACGAGGATCAAAATCCTAAAATGGTCAATACTATGCTCATTCTCGTGATGATGCCTCTGATATACAGGGAAATTATAGGGGACATGAATATGAGCGTCATTCGTCAAATCATTATGTTCATAAGTCCTCAAAGGATTTCTCTGCCTACCCATTTGAGTACTCTAACCCCGTTACTGTGAAAAGAAGGGCTTTAGCTTCAATGTTTCCATTGTTCTATGGTGCACACAGGATGATGAACTCTTTGCCACCCCTTCAGATGTGGGTGGTGAAGAAATTGAACCGATCACTTCTGCAGGTCAGGTCTCCAGATGAAAGTCATCATTTGAAGAATTTGCTGGTGATCTGAGGAATATGCTTGATTGGACACATGATAAACTTCATGAAATGATAACATTTCACACGTTCTAAAATTTACAGTTATGATGAAATTCCTATCTGATAAAACTGATGTCATATTTTTCAAGTCTGAAGCATATGAGATGGTAAGCTGTACCAATTCATGTGCAGGATGACAAACCCAAGAATTTAGAGTGGGTTCTTGACAGTGGTTCCTTAAACCACAATAGTGGTGATAAAAGCTTGTTGATGAATATGCCACTGACTCCATCACCACTGAAGAAAATCACTTATGCTGATAAAGGTAAAAGCAAGGTATTGGGACTTGGCAAAGTGGCAATTGCCAAGGACAGGCACATGGACAAAGTCATGCTTGTCGAATCCCTTGGGTTTAACCTCATGTCAGTCTCAATGCTTTGTGATCTCGATATGGTTGTTATCTTTGGAAAATACAGATGCATAGTCATCATGGAATTTGACAAGTCCAAAGTCTTCGAAGGCTTTAGGAGAGGAGATTTGTACATTGTTGATTTTCTACAAGTCCTCAACCAGCCACATGCTTACTAGCAAAAACCTTAGAAGGCTGGCTATGGCATCGACGTCTAGTTCATGCAGGCATGAGGAATCTGTACACGCTGGCGAACAAGAAGCATGTCATTGGTATGGAATTCGTCAAATTCCTCAAGGACCATCTCTGCGGTGCTTGTGAATCTGGAAAAATGACAAGATCCAAACACCCTTCAAAGACTATCATGACTACCACTTGTTTGTTTGAATTGCTTCACATGGATCTCTTTGGACCTACTTATTATGCTACTCCAAACAATGCAGCATCCTTATATGGCTTTCTCATCGTTGATGACTATTCTCGCTATACTTGGGTCCACATCATTCTGTATAAAATTGAACTGCAGGAAGTCTTCAAATGATTTTATTCAAGGGCCTCGACAAACTTCAACGTCAATATCAAACACATCAGGAGTAATAATGGGACATAATTCAAAAACACTCGTCTTGATGATTATCTTGATGAACTTGGTATTACTCATGAATTATATGCTCCTTATACTACTCAACAAAATGGCGTCGTTGAACGCAAGAACAAGACTCTGGTTGAAATGGCATGGACTATGCTTGAAGAATATCAGACTCCTCGTCGTTTCTGGCCTGAAGCAGTCAACACTGCTTGCCACATCATTAACAGGGTATATCTTCACAAATCCTTCAAGAAAACCTCATATGAACTCCTCACTAACAAGAAACCCAATGTAAGTTTTTTCAAAGTCTTCGGTGCAAAATGCTGGATTAGAGATCCTCACCATAGCTCAAAGTTTACACCTAAAGTACATGAGGGTTTTATCCTTCGTTACGGAAAGGACTCGCACACCTACAGAGTCTTCAACACCTATCACAACAAGGTTGTTCAAACTGTAGATGTGCGGTTCGATGAAACTAATGGCTTGCAAAGGGAGCAATTGCCTCCTGTGCCAGATAAATTACCTCCAGAGGAAGCCATCAAGCTCAAGGAAACTGAGGATATCATTCCTACAGAGAAACAACCCCTTGCTAAAGAAGTCATCCCCAACACTGAGGAAATTCGAACAGGTGGACCTGAGGAAAATGCTACAGATCAAATTCCTCAACCCAATCAAAGTCATCAACCAGCACATCGAAGGATTTTAAATGAAGTAGAACTTGGCAAAATCCTCAATGACATCAATGCGCCAGGTCCTCTCACTCGCTCAAAAGCTTCACATTTAGATAACTATTGTGGGAATTCCTCTTTTGTGTCTATCACAAAACCCTCAAAAGTTGATGAAGCCTTCATGGAACCTGAGTGGGTTCAAGCCATGCAAGATGAACTTCTTTAGTGCAAGATAAATGACGTGTGGGAACTCGTCAAACGACTAGATCCTCGCAAGCAAGATGAGGATGGTCAGGTAGTGAGGAATAAGGCATGGCTTGTAGCCCAAGGCTACACACAGGATAAAGGAATTGACTTCGATAAAACTTCTGCACCTGTTACTAGTATTTAAGCTATTAGAATATTACTTGCTTATGTTAATCATCACAATATTACTCTATATCAAATGGATGTGAAAAGTGCATTCCTCAATGGTAAGCTTGAGGAAGAAGTATATGTTGCTCTGCCTCCATATTTTGAAGATCCGAAGCATCCAGACAGAGTCTTCAGACTCAAAAAGGCACTCTATGGCCTCAAGCAAGCCCCTCGGGCGTGGTATGATAAATTGAAGGAAATCCTCATGACTAAAGGCTTAAAACCTGGTTCACTTGATCCTACCCTTTTCACAAAATCTTATGACGATGAACTATTTCTGTGCCAAATATATGTCGACGATATTATTTTTGGTTGTACTGCAAACGTTACAGTGATGAATTTGCCTACATGATGAGTGCAGAATATCAAATGTCTATGATGGGGGAGTTGAAATTCTTCTTAGGTCTGCAAATTCGTCAACAACACAATGGCATCTTGATATCTCAGGAGAAATACCTCAAGGACGTTCTGAGGAAATTCAACATGCATGAATGCAAAGGTGTCAAGATTCCTCTGCCTACCAACGGCCACCTCTGCACTGACAAAAATGGTAAATATTTCGATCAGCAGGTATATCGTTCTATGATTGGCTCTTTATTGTACCAATGTGCATCTAGGCCAGATATTATGCTTAGTGTTTGCATGTGTGCTCGTTTTCCACAAAAACCAAAGGAATCACACCATAAGGTGGTGAAACACATTCTTCGATACTTAGCTCACACACCAACACTAGGATTATGGTACCACAAGGGCTCAAATCTTCACCTCATTGTATATTTTGATTCTGATTATGCTGGTGCCCATGTGGATCGGAAGTCAACATCAGGCACATGCCATTTCCTCAGAAGATCATTAGTTTGCTGGTCCTCAAAGAAGCAAAAATGTGTATCACTCTCCACTGCCGAAGCTGAGTACATTGTGTTGGATCTTGCTGTGCTCAACTACTATGGATGAAGCAAACCCTCAGAGACTACGACATCAACATGAAGAATGTGCCCCTCTACTGCGACAATGAGAGTGCAACCAAGATCGCCTACAACCCATTACAACACTTGAAGACCAAGCACATCCAGATTCGTCATCATTTTCTTCGTGACCATGTCCTCAAGGGAAATATGATCATCGACCATGTGAAGACTAATGATCAACTAGCTGATATCTTCACAAAGCCCTTGGATGAGAGAAGGTTTTGCAAGTTGCAGTGTGACCTAAATATCCTAGAATCTTCGATTGCCTTGTAAACTTGCAGACATCCTAACACTTGCGCAAAATTGATGACTTAGATGTGCAACACACAAAGTAACGATTTTCCTCAACAAATGAAGAAAAACACTCTAAGTGTGAAGAAATCAATGAAGAATTTGGTTCTGTGGGGCCTACGACAATTGTACACGGCGCCTGAAATCATCATTCTTATTCGGTGGGTCACGCCACCACCCAACTTTCAAATTCTTCAAACTGGTTTTTTCTTCAAAGTTGAAATTCATGAATCTGACACCTTATCACAAAATCCTCAAATTTTTAAAATCTTCAAATTCTTCAAAATGTTTGATGATTTCCTTTTGAGTATATATATATATATATATAATATCTATCTATATATATATATATATATATCTAGAATGAGCTTTCAAAGTCCTCAACAACATTCACTTATAGCTCAGTCTTCAATTTGATATTTCATCTAAGTGAATGTGATTGGACCCGACTCCCCCCTATTCTAAGCTCAACCCATTCTATTCTCAAAGTCTTCATATGCGTTCTGTTTGGCACTTGTTCAAAATCCTCACTGAGTTCTTGTCAGCTGAGGACTTTGTAAAGAAATCTTCAAAATTAAAATTTTTAACCGTTGCAATAGTAATTGAAGACACTACTCACGTTCGGATAACCACGATCTCCACCGCTTTTATCGTGGGCACCACGTCTCAAGCGGAGATAAAGGGGCAAGGGTAGTTCGGTCCGAAAGTTTTGGCCTGAACAATTTTTCACCTGAGCTATAAATAGACCCTTACCCCCTTCAGTCAAAACTCTTCTTTCCCTCTCGCCTGCTCCGCTCGAGCTCGAACCCTAGCGCCGCCGCTAATATCTTTGCCGTCGGTGAGGAAGAGCTTCACTGCCTCGCCTTCGCTATCGCCGGACTCACGCCGACAGCGAAATATCTTCCTCCGCTGCCGCCGTAGCTGTTTTCAGTCGCCAAGTTAGGGCACTAAAGATCTGAACCGAAGAACTTCTTCTTTTTACTACCTCAGTTCATCGTGTTCTTCGCACAGGGTAAATAAAATCTTATTTTACTGCCCCTGTTGATACTGGAGCAGAATACTGCTTTTGAGATACCTAAAGAAGTATATGCTGATTATTGTACACCTGATGAGGAAATACATGGTAAAGAGATTATGGCGAAGCGCAAAATACGTCTTCAAAAGATTCAGCGCAGGTGGTCTAAAGAGTGGAAGGAGTACAGATATGAGACTCCAAAATATGCAAAGAAGTTCGCCCTCAAGCCACCCTGCAAAAGGCCTCCACAGGGGGATCAACAAGAAACTCATCCCTCAAGTGTAGCCACTATTAAGGATTATCCTGACGAGAAAGAAAAATACTTGTCTAAGTTGTAGAAAAAGGCAGAAGTTGTTGTGAAGAAATTCAATGAGGATTCTGCTGTTGGAGCCACTGATTCTACCTCTTCAGCTGTTAAGCCTCTGGTACTACAATTCCTTAGAAGAAGACTCTGCTGAAGAAACCAGAAGCTTCAACTGTTGTGTCAACACAACAATTACCTCAGAAAGTTGCATCAACTGCAAACACAGTGCGCACCTCCTCCGCAAAAGCAGTTGGCTCCGCCTCAAAGTCTGAGTTTCACTGTGCCATCTGCTGCTGGCTCCCCCTCAAAGTATTCACCAAGTCTTTTGAAGAGTAAATGTCTGCCAGTAGAGGTACTAGGCCAAGTCCAAACAAAATCATCAACGTTCCTTCTGCATCAGAAGGAAGTGAAGAATTTGATGATGAAACAATGCAAGCCATCATCAGAAACAAACAGGAACGTGTTGCACAAGCCTCTGGCAGTTCCATTCCTCTTGCTATGGACCCGAAGGAATTGCTGGACTTTATGGACCTCTGGTATGAAAAAGGCACTCTATGCTGATTATTGTACGCCTGATGAGGAAATACATGCTTAGATCACTTGATCAATTTCACTAAATTATACTATTCTTGAAAAGATTCCTCAATTGTGTGAATTTTTGGATCTACACAACTCTGGAACCTAAGTCAAGACTACTTAGCGAAATTCTTTATGAAATTATTGGTCAAACTCCTCAACTTGAGTTCTTTTTTGAAAACCTTATAAGAACGCATATGATCTCTTCAAATACTTCGCTCCTATACTTTATTCATAGGTACAAAATGTCTGCTGATGAATCTCTAGGTTCTCATCAACTTAACTCATTTGCAACATTTCTTGAAGAAAAGTTGCACACCTCAAGTGAAGAAAATGGTTGAAGGGAAGAAACAACAGAAGGGTGGTAAGAAGCCTGCAACCAACACTTCTTTTGAAATCCCTGAAGAAATCTATGATGAATATTGCATGCCAGATGAAGCAATATATGGCAAGGAAACAAACAAAAAGTGCAAGACACTCTTATAGAAAATAGTAAGGACATGGGGCAGAGAGTGGAGGGAGTACAGGCATGTGACTCCCAAGTACATGAAGAAGTTCTCACTGAAGCCTCGAGGCCCAAGACATCCTCTGGCTGATGGACAAGTCGTTGATCCCACTAGAGTCAGGCTAAATTGTAGAAGACTGCAAAAGAGGTCGTGAAGAGATTCAATTTGGAGACTACTACGACAGCTGATGCTGCCACCTCCTCTGCTGCTGAAGCCTCTAGCATAAAAACAGCTCCAAAGCAAGACCAAATGAAGAAATGTGCTGTGAAGTCAAAGTCTTTAACTTCAAAATCCTTATAGCATATTCCTCAACCAACTTCTGTTGTGGTGGCCACTTATTTTAAAATTGCCACAAAATCCTCAACACATGTGTATCTTTCCACGTGTCAATGCACCAAGGGTTCCAAAATTTCCTCAGAAACAATTGCATCAAGCTCTACACTCACTTCTCCTAGTGCTGCTATGAAGAAAAAATGACTGCTCGGTGAGGCAAAAGACCAAGTCCTCACAAAGTGGTCTTCAACATTCCCTCTGGATCCGAGGAACAAGAGGCTGATGATGAAGAACTTGCTTCTATCATCAGAAATAAACAAGAGAGGGATTCTCAAGCTAAAGGCTCAAATATTGCTCTCATGCTGGATCCCAAGGTGGTGTTATACTTCATCGACCTGTGGTATCAAAATCTTAAATCTTCGATTGATGATCTGGATATTCCACCTAGGCCAAGCCATGTGCTAGCTGCATCATTGCTGAAGAAAAATGGAAACTTGAGAAGTCCGAAAGGGCCAGAAAAGAACAGACTCAGAAAGAAAGGTTTATGAAGAACAACCTCCTATCCTTGACGCCTGATCAGCTCATCTCTCCACAAACTGAGATCAAAAACCTGAGTGAAGAATAAAGTCACTATCACACCAAAGGGGGTAAATGTCAGATCCGTCAACGTGGCGACCAAAGCCATATGTTGGGACCCCGATCCTAAGTCATACAAATCCAGCATGTAACACATCGCATCACTTTGTGGCCTCACAGGCAATAAACTCCACGGCTGCCACCTTACCCTGGCCGGGGCCGGTTGCGTCTTTTGGCTCACGTATATGAATGTGTCGATCGCAATCATATGTCAGAGAACCCAGGTCGACATGACTAGTTATAGACCCCAAGTGGCCCAACCATACAGGGACATGCATACATAACCTTGCAATGTAGGTGTCGGTCATCAACGCGTGTAGATGAGTCGTAGCAAGCTACATGGACTCCATTACATCACATGAAATTTCCCTGTGAGGACATGCATAGCATAAAAGAAGGATACATGTCGGTCAAACAATGTGTCAAGAGTAGTAGCAAGCTACCAAGGCTCAGTGGAAGCACAAAGAGACATTTCCTCGTAAAGAGGGCTACTAAAGGCATGCAACTAGGTGCCAAATCCCACACATACAATGCATTTCAAAACATACACACAATATGCATTATATGTGTAGATACAACATGGCATCACAACATAACTCTAAGACTCAAGCATTTATTAAAGACTCATAAAAGTCAACGTAGTATGATATTACAAACAGGGGCCACATGACCCAACACTCAAGTCATACAAGCATCAAGTGGAAGCATCACATGTCTGAGTATAGATATCTACTAAAAGTGGCTGGACGAGCCTGAAAATCTACAATGACCAAACCAAAGGAGCGGGACCTCTGTCTGGGATTCCCAAGCTATACCGGTCAACACGAACACATCTCGTAGAACCAATAGTGAGACTAATGTCTCCTCTACAAAACATAAATTAAGCAACTGTGAGTACAAAGGTATTCAACAAGACTTACATCAGAAGTAGCTACATATGCACCATTGTCAACAAAGGGGGTTGTGGAGTTTAATCGCAGCAAGACAACTTTGACTCTTGGCTACTATGACAACGAACACTTTCTTTGAGGTGGGGTAGCGCACACGAGTCCACATATTCACCAAAACAATAAACCACTATGGATCCACACTCGCGTGCCCACAAGAAGTCCATACATAACACTCACACATATCTTGCATATTTTAGAGTACCCATTCCAAGTTGTCTATGTACCACATAATGTTTCCAAGTAGTCCATATCCAAGGACGCGGCTATTCGAATAGATTAATTCACCATGCAGGGGTATACTTATTCACACACGCTCTCACCACTTACCACCATATGCACATCAAGCATCTGGGCAACCTTCAAGCGGAAGCACTAGCGTGGGTGTCGGCCATGACCGTCAATCACACAAGACCCTAGTCCAGGTTTATCACCTATTTGAGACTGAACCCGCAAGGAAGTCCGGTCGAATTTTCCTCAGCGGCCTCAAATAATGTGTGGACGGTTCCACAAGCCCACCATCCGGGTGCCACTTGGTATATACCGCACTGAAGCCTACCCCATCGGCAGAGCTAAACACGGCCACCAACACTTTTCCTACAAACACCAGAAACTAGTTGCAACTGCTGGATAGAGATTTAGGCGATTAATGAGTTGATTCTGGGTCATATTTCAGGGCCCAATGCATGGTAGTATCTTGTCTTGGATAACATACACGAAACTCAGTTCTTAAGGATGGTCCCAAATGGGACAACAAGCCATGTAATCCTACATGGCCTCTAATCGCCACCTTTACCAAATCGTGTTCAAACATTTTACTCTCACAAAGTAGAACATTAACACAACCATTCTGATTCATCATCCAAATGGATCCGACCAGACACGACTCTAAGCATAGGAGGCACAGTAAGCAAGCGTGGATGAGTAGGCACATCAATACTCATATAATTTCTACTCATGCTACGTTGTTTCAAGTATTTACTGTAGCAAAACAGGTCATGCAGAGGAATGGGTTCAACTACTGAAACATGTAACAATTGAATCATTGTTGTCCTAATGCTACAAAAGAGAGAAGGAGCGAGAGAGTGGGTTTATATCATTATTTTCAAGGGGGGTTTGCTTGCCTGACAGTTCTGAAGATAGTACTTCTCTTCAATAATGTCAACGGTCACAATGTCAGAACCACCGTCTACCGAGGGGGAAACAACACCGGCAAACAGAAAAGAATAACATTTACTTCATAGAAATACAACACCATGATGCATGATCATGACATGGCAAAATGTTGTTGATTGAGCTAATGCATCTAGCAACAACATCAAATGGAGTTGTTTTGAACCAAGGTTCAAATTCAAACTTCATATGTGGTTATTGAAATGACATTTGTTTGATTTTTCCTAAACAGAGGTCATAAGATGCTCTGACATGCATGAAAAAGATACCATCAGATTCCTTGGATTTTTCTGATAATTTTTCATATGTAAATTATTTCCTTCCGAGTTATAGTTTATTTTCTATGATTTTTCAAAGTTTTCAGCATTTTTTGGAATTTCCAGAATCCTTTAAAAAATCAGTAACTGCATCAGCATCATGTCACCATGACGTCAGCTGGTCAACAACTCCTGGTCCAGGTCAACCGTGACATGTGGGATCCACACATCAGTTTCTCAGGGTTTAAGCAAGATTTAACTAATTTTAACCTATTATTAATTAGTGAGGCAGGCCCTGTGTCAGTGTGCGTGGTGTTGATTAGCACGGTAATTAGGCTCTAAACAAATTGCTGACCGACCTGCCCCACATGGCGGTGGCTCAGGCCAGCGAGGTCGACATCGGTGGCCACAAAGCACGACCGGGTCCATCGGGTTTCGCCCATGCGCGATCATTCGGTGAGGTGTAGCTACCGGCGAGTAGCTCGCACTCGCCCGCATCTATAGGAGGTGATGGGAGGTCGCGAGGTGGCCGGAGACGACGGCCTCGGTGACCTTGGCGGTGGCCGGAGCTCGGAGCTTGCTGGGCGGTGACTACGGCGCGAAATTGGCTTGGGGTTATGGGGATTCGACGCAGGAGCTCACAACGGTTTGGTTGGCGCAGATGTCGAGGCCGGGGCAGCTTCGATTGCCGCAAATCGATGGCGACGGTCATCGGAGCCCGAGGTTGAAGACGACGGTGATGCTGGAGCTATATGCCTTCCTCGGTCTCGTGCTTCGTCTTGGAGCTCCACAGCATCGAGGCGGCTCTGTTGGACATGACAGAGGGGCGAGGGGTGGTCGGTGGCTGCACGGACTACGGCGGCTTGTGTTGGAATTATGCCCTAGAGGCAATAATAAATGTATAGTTATTATTATAATTCCTGTATCAAGATAATAGTTTATTATCCATGCTATAATTGTATTGAATGAAGACTCGTTTACATGTGTGGATACATAGACAAAACACCGTCCCTAGCATGCCTCTAGTTGGCTAGCCAGTTGATCGATGATAGTCAGTGTCTTCTGATTATGAACAAGGTGTTGTTGCTTGATAACTGGATCACGTCATTGGGAGAATCACGTGATGGACTAGACCCAAACTAATAGACGTAGCATGTTGATCGTGTCATTTTGTTGCTACTGTTTTCTGCGTGTCAAGTATTTATTCCTATGACCATGAGATCATATAACTCACTGACACCGGAGGAATGCTTTGTGTGTATCAAACGTCGCAACGTAACTGGGTGACTATAAAGATGCTCTACAGGTATCTCCGAAGGTGTTAGTTGAGTTAGTATGGATCAAGACTGGGATTTGTCACTCCGTGTGACGGAGAGGTATCTCGGGGCCCACTCGGTAATACAACATCACACACAAGCCTTGCAAGCAATGTAACTTAGTGTAAGTTGCGGGATCTTGTATTACGGAACGAGTAAAGAGACTTGCCAGTAAACGAGATTGAAATAGGTATGCGGATACTGACGATCGAATCTCGGGCAAGTAACATACCGAAGGACAAAGGGAATGACATACGGGATTATACGAATCCTTGGCACTGAGGTTCAAACGATAAGATCTTCGTAGAATATGTAGGATCCAATATGGGCATCCAGGTCCCGCTATTGGATATTGACCGAGGAGTCTCTCGGGTCATGTCTACATAGTTCTCGAACCCGCAGGGTCTGCACACTTAAGGTTCGACGTTGTTTTATGCGTATTTGAGTTATATGGTTGGTTACCGAATGTTGTTCGGAGTCCCGGATGAGATCACGGACGTCACGAGGGTTTCCGGAATGGTCCGGAAACGAAAATTGATATATAGGATGACCTCATTTGATTACCGGAAGGTTTTCGGAGTTACCGGGAATGTACCGGGAATGACGAATGGGTTCCGGGAGTTCACCGGAGGGGGGCAACCCACTCCGGGGAAGCCCATAGGTATTTGGGGGGTCACACCAGCCCTTAGTGGGCTGGTGGGACAGCCCACCAATCCCCTATGCGCCAAGGAAGAAAAAATCAAAGGAAAGAAAAAAAAGGAAGAAGTGGGAAGGGGGAAGGACTCCCTCCCACCAAACCAAGTAGGACTCGGTTTGGGGGGGGAGAGTCCTCCCCCCTGGCTCGGCCGACCCCTTGGGGATCCCTTGGACCCCAAGGCGAGGTCCCCCTCCCTCCTCCTATATATATGGGGCTTTTAGGGCAGATTTGAGACGACTTTCTCACGGCTGCCCGACCACATACCTCCATAGTTTTCCCTCTAGATCGTGTTTCTGCGGAGCTCGGGCGGAGCCCTGCTGAGACGAGATCATCACCAACCTCCGGAGCGCCGTCACGCTACCGGAGAACTCTTCTACCTCTCCGTCTCTCTTGCTGGATCAAGAAGGCCGAGATCATCGTCGAGCTGTACGTGTGCTGAACGCGGAGGTGCCGTCCGTTCGGTACTAGATCGTGGGACTGATCGCGGGATTGTTCGCGGGGCGGATCGAGGGACGTGAGGACGTTCCACTACATCAACCGCGTTCTCTAAACGCTTCTGCTGTACGATCTACAAGGGTACGTAGATCACTCATCCCCTCTCGTAGATGGACATCACCATGATAGGTCTTCGTGCGCGTAGGAAAATTTTTGTTTCCCATGCGGCGTTCCCCCAACAGTGGCATCATGAGCTAGGTTCATGCGTAGATGTCTTCTCGAGTAGAACACAAAAGGTTTTGTGGGCGGTGATGTGCGTTTTGCTGCCCTCCTTAGTCTTTTCTTGATTCCGCGGTATTGTTGGATTGAAGCGGCTTGGACCGACATTACTCGTACGCTTACGAGAGACTGGTTTCATCGTTACGAGTAACCCCCTTTGCTCAAAGATGACTGGCAAGTGACGGTTTCTCCAACTTTAGTTGAATCGGATTTGACCGAGGAGGTCCTTGGATGAGGTCAAATAGCAACTCATATATCTCCGTTGTGGTGTTTGCGTAAGTAAGATGCGATCCTACTAGATACCCTTGGTCACCACGTAAAACTTGCAACAACAAAATTAGAGGACGTCTAACTTGTTTTTGCAGGGTATGATTGTGATGTGATATGGCCAATGATGTGATGTGATATATTGGATGTATGAGATGATCATGTTGTAATACAAATATCGACTTGCACGTCGATGGTACGGCAACCGGCAGGAGCCATAGGGTTGTCTTTATACTAACATATGTGCTTGCAGATGCGTTTACTATTTTGCTAGGATGTAGCTTTAGTAGTAATAGCATAAGTAGCACGACAACCCCGATGGCGACACGTTGATGGATGATCATGGTGTGGCGCCGGTGACAAGAAGATCGTGCCGGTGCTTTGGTGATGGAGATCAAGAAGCACGTGATGATGGCCATATCATGTCACTTATGAATTGCATGTGATGTTAATCCTTTCATGCACCTTATTTTGCTTAGAACGACGGTAGCATTATGAGGTGATCTCTCACTAAAATTTCAAGACGAAATTGTGTTCTCCCCGACTGTGCACCGTTGCTACAGTTCGTCGTTTCGAGACACCACGTGATGATCGGGTGTGATAGACTCAACGTTCACATACAACGGGTGCAAAACAGTTGTGCACGCGGAACACTCGGGTTAAGCTTGACGAGCCTAGCGTGTGCAGACATGGCCTCGGAACACATGAGACCGAAAGGTCGATCATGAATCATATAGATGATATGATTAGCATAGGGATGCTTACCACTGAAACTACTCCCGACTCACGTGATGATCGGACTTGGGATAGTGTAGGTGGATCATGAACCACTCAAATGACTAGAGAGATGTACTTTTTGAGTGGGAGTTTAGCATGTAATTTGATTAAGTTGAACTCTAATTATCTTGAACATAGTCTAAGTCCACTTTGAATATATTTGTGTTGTAGATCATGGCTCACGCAAGTGTCATCCTCAATTTTAATACGTTCCTAGAGAAAGCTAAGTTGAAAGATGATGGAAGCAACTTTGTAGACTGGGCGCGTAATCTTAAGCTAATCTTACAAGCTAGAAAGAAGGATTATGTCCTTAATGCTGCGCTAGGAGATGAACCACCCGCTACGGCTGATCAGGATGTTAAGAACGCTTGGTTAGCGCGTAAGGAGGACTACTCAATAGTTCAATGTGCAGTCTTGTATGGCTTAGAACCGGGACTTCAACGTCGCTTTGAGCGTCATGGAGCATTTGAGATGTTCCAGGAGTTGAAGTTCATCTTTCAGAAGAACGCCCGGATCGAGAGGTATGAGACCTCTGATAAATTCTATGCTTGCAAGATGGAGGAAAACTCGTCTGTCAGTGAACATGTGCTCAAAATGTCTGGGTACTCAAACCGTCTAGCTGAACTGGGGATTGAACTCCCGCAAGAAGCTATCACTGACAGAATCCTTCAATCACTGCCGCCAAGCTATAAAGGCTTTGTGTTGAACTACAACATGCAAGGGATGAACAAGTCTCCCGGCGAGTTGTTTGCGATGCTGAAAGTCGCAGAGTCCGAACTCCGTAAAGAACATCAAGTGTTGATGGTGAGCAAGACCACTAGTTTCAAGAGAAACGGCAAAGGCAAGAAGGGCAATTCGAAGTAGAGCGGCAAGCCTGTTGCCAATCCGCCGAAGAAACCCAAGGCTGGACCTAAGCCTGAAACAGAGTGCTTCTATTGCAAGGGTATGGGTCACTGGAAGCGCAATTGCCCCAAGTATCTGGCAGATAAGAAGGCGGGCAAAGAAAAATCAGGTATATTTGATATACATGTTATTGATGTGTACTTAACCAGCTCTCGTAGTAGTGCCTGGGTATTCGATACCGGTTCTGTTGCTCACATTTGCAACTCGAAGCAGGAACTGCGGAATAGACGAAGGCTGGCGAAAGACGAAGTGACGATGCGCGTAGGAAACGGTTCCAAGGTTGATGCAATCGCCGTCGGCACAGTGTCACTTCAACTACCATCGGGATTAGTGATGAACTTAAATCATTGTTATTTAGTGCCTGCGTTGAGCATGAACATTATATCTGGATCTTGTTTATTGCGAGACGGTTACTCTTTTAAGTCTGAGAATAATGGTTGTTCTATTTCTATGAGTAACATCTTTTATGGTCATGCACCGAATGTGAGAGGATTGTTCATATTGAATCTTGATAGAGATACGCATATACATAACATTGAGACCAAAAGAGTTAGAGTAAACAATGATAGCGCCATATTTTTATGGCACTGTCGCTTGGGTCATATTGGTGTAAAGCGCATGAAGAAACTCCATGCTGATGGACTTTTGGAGTCACTTGACTTTGATTCACTTGACACGTGCGAACCATGCCTCATGGGCAAGATGACTAAGACTCCGTTCTCTGGAACAATGGAGCGTGCAAGTGACTTGTTGGAAATCATACATACCGATGTGTGTGGTCCAATGAGCGTGGAGGCACACGGCGGATATCATTACTTTCTCACCTTCACTGACGATTTAAGTAGATATGGTTATGTCTACTTGATAAAGCACAAGTCTGAAACATTTGAAAAGTTCAAGCAATTTCAGAGTGAAGTGGAAAATCATCGTAACAAGAAGATCAAGTTCCTACGGTCTCATCGTGGGGGTGAATATCTGAGTTTCGAGTTTGGTACTCACTTAAAACAATGTGGAATTGTTTCACACTTAACACCGCCTGGAACACCACAGCGTAATGGTGTGTCCAAACGTCGTAATCGTACCTTGTTAGAAATGGTGCGATCTATGATGTCTCTTACTGATTTGCCGTTATCATTTTGGGGTTATGCATTAGAAACAACTGCATTCACTTTAAATAGGGCACCATCGAAATCCGTTGAGACGACACCATACGAACTGTGGTATGGCAAAAGGCCAAAGTTGTCGTTTCTTAAAGTTTGGGGATGTGATGCTTATGTCAAAAAGCTTCAGCCTGAAAAGCTGGAACCCAAAGCGGAAAAGTGCGTCTTCATAGGTTACCCAAAAGAGACAGTTGGGTACACCTTCTATCTCAAATCCGAGGGCAAAGTGTTTGTTGCTAAGAACGGAACTTTTCTCGAGAAGGAGTTTCTCTCGAGAGAATTGAGTGGGAGGAAGATAGAACTTGATGAGGTTGTCGAACCTCTCATCCCTCTGGATGGTGGCGCAGGGCAAGGGGAAACCTCTGTCATTGCGACGCCGGTTGAGGAGGAAGTTAATGATGATGATCATGAAACTCCAGTTCAAGTTTCTGTTGAACCACGCAGGTCGACGAGATCACGCGCCGCTCCGGAGTGGTACGGTAATCCCGTCTTATCAATCATGTTGTTAGACAACAATGAACCTGCAAATTATGAAGAAGCAATGGCTAGAAGCCATGAAATCCGAGATAGGATCCATGTATGAGAACAAAGTGTGGACTTTGGAGATGCTGCCTGAGGGCCGCAAGGCTATTCAGAACAAATGGATCTTTAAGAAGAAGACGGACGCTGACGGTAATGTGACCGTTTATAAAGCTCGACTTGTGGCAAAGGGTTTTTCACAAGTTCCAGGAATTGACTACGATGAGACTTTCTCTCCCGTAGCGATGCTTAAGTCCGTCAGAATCATGTTAGCAATAGCTGCATTTTTCGATTATGAAATCTGGCAGATGGATGTCAAAACGGCGTTCCTTAACGGTTTCCTTAAGGAAGAGTTGTATATGATGCAACCCGAAGGTTTTGTCGATCCTAAAAATGCTGACAAGGTGTGCAAGCTCCAGCGATCCATTTATGGACTGGTGCAAGCATCTCGGAGTTGGAACAAACGCTTTGATGAGGTGATCAAAGCATTTGGGTTTATACAAGTGGTTGGAGAATCTTGTATTTACAAGAAAGTGAGTGGGAGCTCTGTGGCGTTTCTAATATTATATGTGGATGACATATTACTGATTGGAAACAACGTAGAGCTTTTGGAGAGCATAAAAGGTTACTTGAATAAAAGTTTCTCTATGAAGGACCTAGGAGAAGCTGCTTACATTCTAGGCATTAAGATCTATAGGGATAGATCAAAACGCCTGATAGGACTTTCACAAAGCACATACCTTGATAAAGTTTTGAAGAGGTTCAAAATGGAACAGTCCAAGAAAGGGTTCTTGCCAGTGTTACAAGGTACGAGATTGAGTAAGACTCAGTGCCCAGCAACTGATGAAGATAGAGAGCATATGCGCTCCGTCCCCTATGCTTCAGCCATAGGCTCTATCATGTATGCAATGCTGTGCACTAGACCGGATGTTAGCCTGGCCATAAGTATGGCAGGTAGGTTCCAGAGTAATCCAGGAGTGGATCACTGGACGGCGGTCAAGAATATCCTGAAGTACCTGAAAAGGACTAAGGAGATGTTTCTCGTGTATGGAGGTGACGAAGAGCTCGCCGTAAAAGGTTACGTCGATGCAAGCTTTGACACAGATCCGGACGAGTCTAAGTCGCAAACCGGATACGTATTTATTCTTAATGGGGGTGCAGTAAGCTGGTGCAGTTCCAAGCAAAGCGTCGTAGCAGATTCTACATGTGAAGCGGAGTACATGGCTGCCTCGGAGGCAGCTAAGGAGGGTGTCTGGATGAAGCAGTTCATGACGGATCTTGGAGTGGTGCCAAGTGCACTGGATCCAATAACCTTGTTCTGTGACAACACTGGTGCCATTGCCTTAGCAAAGGAACCAAGGTTTCACAAGAAGACCAGACACATCAAACGACGCTTCAACCTCATCCGCGACTACGTCGAGGAGGAGGACGTAAATATATGCAAAGTGCACACGGATCTGAATGTAGCAGACCCGCTGACTAAACCTCTTCCGCGGCCAAAACATGATCGACACCAGAACTCTATGGGTGTTAGATTTATTACAATGTAATTCACATGGTGATGTGAGGGCTAGATTATTGACTCTAGCGCAAGTGGGAGACTGTTGGAATTATGCCCTAGAGGCAATAATAAATGTATAGTTATTATTATAATTCCTGTATCAAGATAATAGTTTATTATCCATGCTATAATTGTATTGAATGAAGACTCGTTTACATGTGTGGATACATAGACAAAACACCGTCCCTAGCATGCCTCTAGTTGGCTAGCCAGTTGATCGATGATAGTCAGTGTCTTCTGATTATGAACAAGGTGTTGTTGCTTGATAACTGGATCACGCCATTGGGAAAATCACGTGATGGACTAGACCCAAACTAATAGACATAGCATGTTGATCGTGTCATTTTGTTGCTACTGTTTTCTGCGTGTCAAGTATTTATTCCTATGACCATGAGATCATATAACTCACTGACATCGGAGGAATGCTTTGTGTGTATCAAACGTCGCAACGTAACTGGGTGACTATAAAGATGCTCTACAGGTATCTCCGAAGGTGTTAGTTGAGTTAGGCGTGATGCTCTACAGATCGTGTTTCTGCGGAGCTCGGGCAGAGCCCTGCTGAGACGAGATCATCACCAACCTCCGGAGCGCCGTCACGCTGCCGGAGAACTCTTCTACCTCTCCGTCTCTCTTGCTGGATCAAGAAGGCCGAGATCATCGTCGAGCTGTACGTGTGCTGAACGCGGAGGTGCCGTCCGTTCGGTACTAGATCGTGGGACTGATCGCGGGATTGTTCGCGGGGCGGATCGAGGGACGTGAGGACGTTCCACTACATCAACCGCGTTCTCTAAACGCTTCTGCTGTACGATCTACAAGGGTACGTAGATCACTCATCCCCTCTCGTAGATGGACATCACCATGATAGGTCTTCGTGCGCGTAGGAAATTTTTTGTTTCCCATGCGGCGTTCCCCCAACAGCTTGGCCATGGCTGCTTCGGGCATGGAGAACAGAGAGCGAGGGAGAGGAGAGGGAGAGGATGATCTCGAGGGAGAGAGTGGCGTGCACATGAGCGCTTCTCGGCATGCATCCATATCTGCTCGGCTCAGGGGCAAGCATGAGGTGGCGTGCGTGCATGCCGAGGCGGTGGCCACACGCTCGTGTCCTTGTGGCGAGAGGAAGGGGACGACTGGCACTTGGGCGAGACGACCTCTTCTCTGCTGGGCTAGGAAGCCACGTAAGGGTTTTGTTATTTATTTATTTTGTTTCTTTTTTATATTGTTTTAATCTGTTTTGATTAGATTTACAAAGCAAATCATTTTTTATAAAATCTGAAACTTCTTATGGACTCTCACTGAATTAAAATACTTATTAAGTTAATTTAACAACCAAAAGTGACATGGAAAAAAATATGCTTCACCCCTTGTTAATGTTATCACATTTATCGAGAAATGATCAACATTTTTTAGAAGGCCACTTTGGTTCATTGAAAACAATTTTGGTTGATCCTATTTGAATTTTATTTGGTTCTAGGGTTTGATCATCCCCAAATCAAAAGAAAAAGAAAAATAAAAAAATGCATGCATGAAATGCAATGACAACAAGTCTAAATCTAGGGTTGTGACACCATCATTGGTCACAACACCATGGTTGGAGCTCCAACGCAACCACTAATTCCTGAGGCCAGCTCCTCCACACAGCCGCGTGAAGAAACGGTCAGGGTTGAAGAAATTCAAGCACCTGAAGACTCTGCACGTGAATAACCTACCAGGCCACTTGAAGAAACTGTTGTGCCTGATGAAAATGCTCCTCCAAGGACGACTGCATCAGCCGCGCGTGAAGAATCTGCTCCAGAAACAAAATCTTCAAGAGTGAAGAAATTGACACTTCCTTCTGCATCAGAAGTGAAGAAGACAAAGGCTGTTGAAAAGGAAGCCGCTAAGAAGCGGAAATCGTCAACAAGTAGAGATTCCTTACAAGCCAAGTGCTTGAGTACTTTGTCAAGTTTCTCAAGTGCGCCAATTGATGCTACTCCAATCAGCGCGGTACCCTCTTATGAGATGCTGCCATTTTGCATCGAACATGTCATCCCACAAGAGGATGAAAATTTTTGAAGATAATCGATCTGTTGCTTCTAGAGAGCATATTTATGAAGAAATTTAAGTGGAACCAAATACTTCAATTCCGCAAGCATCATCACCTCCTCCTTACTAGAGAACAGAGGCAGACATTAAAGAAATGGATGAAGAAATGGACATTTTTTCAAACATCAGTTATCAATGATGATTATTTGGAAGAAGCTCATCCCAACTGACCACTGGACACTCCACATCCTGAAAATACTCAGTCCCCCATTGTTCTAAAGAAATTCACACATGGTCTAATGACAAACACACTCCGATGAAATATATCCCGGAGGAAGAAACCACTGCATCAGCTAAAGAAACTGTGAATCAAACCGCGATCGAGGATATTGCTACATCGTTCATTGATGAATCTACAAAGCATGTTCCTCACACTGAAGAAATTGTCACTAAAGAAATAGCTCCTCAAGGTGAGGATATAGTTGAGGAACCTCATGTTCAAAATCCTCAGTCAGCAGTAGTTGAGGCTCAAGTTCCTCGGACGGAAGAAGAGCTCGGAAGACTTGTGGGCAGATACAAGCGAAATATTCAACCCAAGAATCTTCAGCCCTTCAAAGGTACAAATAGATCCAAATTCCTCAAGGATAAATTCTTGGATGAACATCATTTCTTCATCAGTGAAAACCCGTATGAATCTACGAGGATAAGACGCAAGAGATTCTGTACTACCACTCAAATGAAGTTCTATGGCGATGTGCTCTTTGGGAATAACAAGCTTTTTCAGCATCAACAAATTCCTCATGCACACAAGGAATTCATTCCCTACTTCACGCCAGTCCTGAATGTTCTTCATGATACTAGCCTCCTGTCATTCTGCATGGATATATGCGTTTGGAATGAAGAGCTAATTCTTCAATTCTATGCCACTTTACATGTTTTTGGTGAAGCACAAGACATATACACATGGGTTCTTGACTGGATGACCGAAGACACACACTACACTGCTCCTGCAACGGAATTGCTTCGTGCGATCCCAGTTGCAATCCCTTTAGAAGGTGCTAGACACATATATGATGTACATGAGCTGCCTAATCACTAGATGAAAGTGCTGATGAAGTCTTTGGCTCCTGGCAAGCCACCAAGGAGCACATTCCTCGTCAAAGATCTACTATACGTGGCAAGAACTGTGTTGCGCATCTTGACCCAAACCTCCAGCTCCATCAAGGGTCAGAACTCTGAAGAAGAAGATGTGGTGGGTATCATGAATAATTTGCTATTCAACATCATTCATCGGATTTCGATAAATCTTCACGATTTCTTCATGAGGACTTTGGCCCATATTTCTATGTCACCATTTGAACTGAAGCCCTATGCGTCGTGGATTATGAAATTCATCACGGCCAGATCCTCAATTCCTTCCAAAGTTGAATTTCAGAATCACTTCAGCTATCTGCCCCCACTTGAAGTCATCAAGAAGTCCTTTGAGATTATTGAAAGCAAGGGAAAGACAATTATTGATGAAGGATCGCATCCCCTTTATGGAAATTTCGCAAGGCAGCATCCTACTCAACCAATGATGAAACTGCATCACAAGACTTTGCTGCAAAAGCCTCTGCTAAAATTCCTCGTGAGCCTAACCCGCACGTGACGACTGACCATGAGCTTCTGCTAAGTCTTCATCAAAAGGTCGATCACAATCACAAGTTGGTAAAGCATCAGGTTGGTGCCATTGTGCATGATATGACTGAGACACGTAATGTCGTGAGGAAGAATTAGTACTATCTTCACAAAATCTTCGACCGCACATGGGCCATTCTGTCTCAACTCAAGACTCCTGAAGAACTCAAGGAGATTGAATTTTAGCAAGACTTTGATTGGTCGTGGCCGCCAAAGAAGGAATTAAATCAGGTTCACATTCCTTTGTTGGTGACTAGTTCATTTTATTCATCGCTCTCAATGGATGAAGCTGAGGATCTTGATGACACTGTTGCCAGCCCTACAACGACAAACGACCCTAACAATGCTGGCGCTCCTCCTACACCAACAAGTTGAAATTCTTTAGGGGCGTTAGTCCTCAATTTCATCCCTTTTCGTCACTTGATGACAAAGGGGAAGAAATCAGAGTTAGTATGCAAGATGGCCTACCTTATGGGATATTTTTTTTGTTAAGTTGCAACGCTCGTTCTTCTGGTTTGTTTGGTTGTATGAGTTATAAACTTATGCACGGTGGTGGTGTGACACTTCTGTACCATTTTCTTCGCATGCTTATTCTTCAAGTTGATTAATGCACGCATGCTGAAATTCATGAGACACCACTTTCAATCATGCATTTCAATTTCCTCATGATATATGTTAAATGCGTGCATGGATTACAAGATATAGGAGGATATCTCCATGGTATAAACCTACAATGTGTATTTGCAATACAAAGTTAATTCCTCAAATATGCACATCTTCAGGGGGACTTTCTCTATATCTTGCAATCGAATTCCTCAAACTCTATACTTACGCTTCACATATTTATCCCCGTTGAAAACTTAACCTATTTGTCATCAATCACCAAAAAGGAGGAGATTGTAAGTGTATCTAGTGCTCCTTAGTGATTTTGGTGTATTGAAGACTTATAGGTGTGATGCCCCGGACACACCCGTCGGCGGTCGTTACTCCTGGCGGGATCTAGACTTGCCCCACATATCAATACTAGTCTTTTCCGCGCACTTTGTCCTCACTCATGCGCACACGGGATCAACTTCTCGGTCGGTCACCCATCACGCTTAACCTCGGAGTTTTGTTCGAATGGGCTCCGGGAAAAGAAGGAATTCCTTATTGATATGAGTAGTCTATCATCCCTAATAAGCCTGGCTATCACATACACCACCACTCAGAGGAACCGATGTCCTCGTCGGGCCACATAGCGTTCCCTCTTGGCAGAAACGTTTGTGCATCCAGTCCAGTACATGTGCCATGCCATGTGCCACAACAGGTCACAAACTTCACGAACAACATGACCGTACACCTGTCCGCAAACATTCGTGTAACCACGAGGGTCGGCTCTGATAACAACTTGTAACGCCCCGGACACACCAGCCGACAGTTGTTATTCCTGGCGGGATCTAGACTGGCCCCATATATCAATACTAATCTTTTCTGCACACTTTGTCCTCACTCATGCGCACCCGGGATCAACTTCCTGGTTGGTCACCCATCCTAGAACTACCCCAAGCCGAGAACGCTTAACCTCGGAGTTCTGTTCAAATGGGCTCCTGGAAAAGGAGGAAATCTTTATTGATATGAGTAGTCTATCATCCCTAATAAGCCAGGCTATCACAATAGGTTAAGAGACTAACGTGTTTGTGAGTGTACACATGCTCTATAAGTCGCTAAGGAGTTTGAGTTATTGAAGAATATTGACCCCTAAAACTGAATATCTTCGTTTGTAGACTTTGATAATTCCTTGAAGACTTTGAGAGCGAGGGAATTGGTGTTCTTGAAGATATTGATGCGAGGACTTTGAAGCGTGAACACTTTTGTTTTTGTAGTTTCATTTCCTTTCTTTTGAGTCATAGGAACACCACAGTGTACTAGTAAAGGGGGTCGAGGTCAAACTAAGGAAAACTTTCCAAGTGATGCTCATCTCAAAGCCTACACATACCCAATCCTTCGAATGAAGCCTTTGGAAATCTTTTATAGTTTAGTCAATTTCTTAAGTGACATAGACGAAGATCTAACGGTCCGGGAGGAAATCGCTCTAACTAAGGAGTTAGGTTTTCGCTAGTGCGAATTACCTACAATTTAGGAAAACGAGAGTCATGAGGACTTTCACATCTTGAAAGTTCCGACTGTTGCTCCGCTACGAGCCAGCAGTCCCCAAACCTTATCCACATAACGATCATATCATTGGTGCATTTACGTCAAATCATGCCGGGATTGCTCCCAGGCTATAAATATTCGCCCCCATAACCACTAGCTGGTTGGCTACTCCGCGAGAGAAACTGACACTTGTCATTTGAGAGCAACCCATTCCTCGAAGACTTTGAGAGAAAATCATCAATGAAGAAAAACCCCGAACACCCAAACCAAAACCCAAAACCCAAAGTGATTGAGCATCACCAAAGACATTTGTCATGTGTGGAACTAACGCTTGTTACCCTTGAAGACTGTGGATCTTCGAGACAGTTATGCGTCAATGGTCTAGAGCATCCAACAGTAAATTGTGGATTGCGGGGTGACTGAGCTTGTCAGGGTTTGGAAGTCTACCTTGAAGACTTACCACGAGTGTTGGGCAAGGATTGGGTGTCCTTAGCTCAAGGAGAATACAATAAGGACTTAGTGTCATGGGAATGTGTGTCCTTTGGGTTAAATGCCAATCCGCTGCAAACGAGATGTACGACTGTCACAACAGTTGGAACTAGGTCATCAAATCGTTGTCTTCACCAAGTATCTGGTTATATTTCCTTAACCCCTATATTTCCTCATTTATGTGTTGATTAATTTGATTGTTCTGTTTGGAGAATTTGACTAAAGACTTCCAAAATTTCCTCATCTCAAATTCTTCACTTCACTTGTTCTACACGTGCGGATCCTGATCACGCTACTCGCGCTAAGTTTCTATTTCATTTCATCATGATGACTATGCTTTTGTTGTGTTTCGCTTACGCTTGAGGACTTAGTCCACTGCAAGTTGTTTGTTGCTGAGCAATTTCCTCACAAGGAAATTCCTCAGTAACGAATTCTTAAAAATCGCCTATGCACCCCCTCTAGTCGTTATAACGCACTTTCATAAGTTCACTCATTTTTTCTTATCTTACTTTTATTGGTCACAAAAATAAATTGTTGGTTAGGCCTGAATCATTTGATCTAGTTAGCTGCATAAGAGAATTGGACAGGATTAATTCAGAAGAAAGTGTGTGGAAATAGGACTTGGTAAATATATTTCCTACTTATATTGTGTTAAGCATAATCTTTCTGTTAATCTTGTTCTATATTCAATCTACTTTGTTTTTTGTTACTTAGTTATACTTTCCTACTATAAAATGTAGCCACTTGGTTATCATTTGCATCAACTCTCTTTTCTAGAAAACTCATTTTTTTATCCATGTGGTACTATCTTGGAAACTGCACAAGAAGAAATTGTGTACAACTTGGTAAGATCTTGTTGAGACACAATATCATTTGATTTCATCGAAAACATTTTTTAATTTCTTCTCTACTAGTTTGAATGCTTTTAACTATGCGTTTATTTATATATATTCAAACAAGTTTTCAACTACAACATGCTTTGTAAACTTAGTAAAACTCCTTTCAAGAATGTGTTGAGTTTGAACCTTCAAACTACGGGTCCCTACCCAAAAAATGTCTGATGTAAGTTTGTTTCCCATTTTTTGATGGTTGTTTATTCTTATTTTTCAAACAACCTATAAAATGGATATTTGTTGCTTCTTATTGATATCAGCGGAGAACCATAGGCCAGGCTAATTTTTCTTTGTTTCCTCATGCCTCAGTTGCGCATTGCATGCTACTGATTGCCTAGTGCTTTCAAGGGCATGCCGTAGAGGCCATAGAGCATGGTAGAGGGGTGGATAGGGTGGGGAGCTATGTTTTTGTGGAGAAATGCTTTTGTTTTGCTTGGTTTTGCTTTGCTCCAGCAGTAGCATGAAAGTGAGGTCTCCTCATCAAAATTTAAAATGTGACATGATATGAGTAATAGTAGTAGTACCAACCATAGAAATGACCCAGAACCTTTAATCCCTCTGCATCACCTATCTCTTGCCATCCTCGACTCTTTTGTTCATATTCGCCTCCCTTCCCCACTCTGACTAGCATAGCAGCAACAACTTTTTATGCGTCAAGCCTGCATGAGAGATCGTTGTAGGCCTCTAGACCTTTGTGTGTGTATGTGGTGGACTGGTGCTAGTGTTGGCCGGCCGCGGGGTCACAGCAAAATGCAATGGCGTGGGTATTTGATGCTTCTTAAAGTTGATGCTTCTTATCTTTCTTAGTTAATTCTTTTTTTCTTTATGCAGGTATGACTGAGGCCACGATTTTCCATTATACATGAAAACCTTTCAAGGCAAAACAATGAAGAATTTCAGCGTGGTATTTGTTGAAAACTGTTTGAATTCTTTTTTTGCATATACAAACCTCAATACATAAAACATTCAGGCTTCTACTATTTTATAGAAAATTATATCACAAACTTGTTTTAAAATGATATCACAAACTTGCTACAAGATCATTCAAAGTGTAGTATTAATTTGAATCAATTCTACTAAAAAATCCACTAAAACACCATTTCTACTTATTTCACAAACGTACTGAAACACCATTTCTACTGAACCAATATGACTCCGGGAGGATCCAAACATCCCCTTATACTCCTACCAGCTTATACTTCTGCCCTAGATTTGGAATGAATGAGTGTTGTGCTCATACAAGTTAATTGCTCTTTGTTTAAACTGTAGCCTTGCATTGTTCCTTGTACACTTATCCACCTCCTCATCCAAGTATTATTCGCCTTTGTAAATCAGTCACTCATAGTGCCACCGGCAGCCCAAGCAAACAATAAGTGATCTTGGTGTGTGGTGCCCGCCAGTTAAAATCTATAAGCTACTAATACCAAACATAACTGAAATGAAGGATGATTTGTAATGACCCATTTTGTTAACCTGTTGCTTAGGGGCTGTCATAACATTACTTGTCATCCAAATACACGTGTAGGTTGTAGGGGTAATTGTTGTAAATATGCCCTAGAGGCAATAATAAATTAGTTATTATTATATTTCTTTCTTCCTGATAATCGTTTATTATCCAGGCTATAATTGTATTGATTGAAAACACAATACTTGTGTGGATACATAGACAAAACACTGTCCCTAGTAAGCCTCTAGTTGACTAGCTCGTTGATCAAAGATGGTCAAGGTTTCATGACCATAGGCAAGTGTTGCCACTTGATAACGGGATCACATCATTAGGAGAATCATGTGATGGACTAGACCCAAACTAATGAACGTAGCATGTTGGTCGTGTTATTTTGTTGCTACTGTTTTTAGGCGTGTCAAGTATTTATTCCTATGACCATGAGATCATATAAATCACTGGCACTGGAGGAATACCTTGTGTGTATCAAACATCACAACGTAACTGGGTGACTATAAAGATGCTCTACAGGTATCTCCGAAGGTGTCCGTTGAGTTAGTATGGATCAAGACTGGGATTCGTCACTCCCTGTGACGGAGAGATATCTCGGGGCCCACTCGGTAATACAACATCACACACAAGCCTTGCAAGCAATGTGACTTAGTGTAAATTGTAGGATCTTGTATTACAGAACGAGTTAAGAGACTTTCCAGTAAACGAGATTGAAATAGCTTTGCGGATACTGACGATCGAATCTCGGGCAAGTAACATACCGAAGGACAAAGGGAATGACATACGGGATTATACGAATCCTTGGCACTAAGGTTCAATCGATAAGATCTTCGTAGAATATGTAGGATCCAATATGGGCATCCAGGTCCCGCTATTGGATATTGACCGAGGAGTCCCTCGGGTCATGTCTACATAGTTCTCGAACCTGCAAGGTCTGCACACTTAAGATTCGACGTTGTTTTATGTGTATTTGAGTTATATGGTTGGTTAACGAATGTTGTTCGGAGTCCCAGATGAGATCACGGATGTCACGAGGGTTTCTGGAATGTTCCGGAGACGAAGATTGATATATAGGATGACCTCATTTGATTACCGGAAGGTTTTCAGAATTACCGGGAATGTACCGGGAATGACGAATGGGTTTCGTATGTTCACCGGGGGGGGGGGCAGCCCAACCCGGAGAAGCCCATAGGCCTTAGGGGTGCCGCACCAGCCCTTAGTGGGCTGGTGGGCAAGCCCAAAGAGGACCCTGCGCAGGGAGATAAGAAAATCAAAGAGAAAAAAGGGCGGAAGTGGGAAGGAAGGGAAGGACTCCACCTTCCAATCCTAGTTGGACTAGGATTGGAGGAGGAATCCTCCTCCCCCCCCCTTCGGCCGTACCCCTTGGGGCTCCTTGAGCCCCAAGTCAAGGCCCCTCCCCTCCCACCTATATATACAGAGGTTTTAGGGCTGATTTGAGACAACTTTTTCCTCTAGATCGCGTTTCTGCGAAGCTCGGGCGGAGCCCTGCTGAGATTAGATCACCACCAACCTCCGGAGCGCCGTCACGCTGCCGGAGAACTCATCTACCTCTCCGTCTCTCTTGCTGGATCAAGAAGGCCAAGATCATCGTCGAGCTGTACGTGTGCTTAACGCGGAGGTGCCATCCGTTTGGCACTAGATCGGAGCGGATCATGGGACGGATCGCGGGACGGTTCGAGGGACGGTTCGCGGGGCGGATCGACGGACGTGAGGACGTTCCACTACATCAACCGCGTTTATTAACGCTTCTGCTGTGTGATCTACAAGGGTACGTAGATCTGTAATCCCCCTCGTACATGGACATCACCATGATAGGTCTTCGTGCGCGTAGGAAATTTTTTGTTTCCCATGCGACGTTCCCCAAAAGTGGCATCATGAGATAGGTTCATGCGTAGATGTCATCTCGAGTAGAACACAAAAGTTTTTGTGGGCGGTGATGTGCGATTTGATGCCCTCCTTAGTCTTTTGTTGATTCCACGGTATTGTTGGATCGAAGCGGCTCGGACCGACATTACTCGTACGCTTACGAGAGACTGGTTTCATCATTACGAGCAACTCCGTTGCTCAAAGATGACTGGCGAGTGTCGGTTTCTCCAACTTTAGTTGAATCGGATTTGACCGAGGAGGTCCTTGGATGAGGTTAAATAGCAATTCATATATCTCCATTGTGGTGTTTGCATAAGTAAGATGCCATCCTACTAGATACCCATGGCAACCACGTAAAACATGCAACAACAATTAGAGGACGTCTAACTTGTTTTTGCAGGGTATGCTTGTGATGTGATATGGCTAACGACGTGATGTGATATATTGGATGTATGAGATGATCATGTTGTAATAGTTAATATCGACTTGCATGTCAATGGTACGACAACCGGCAGGAGCCATAGGGTTGTCTTTAAACTAAGGTTTGTGCTTGCAGATGCGTTTACTATATTTCTAGGACGTAGCTTTAGTAGTAATAGCATGAGTAGCACGATAACCCCGATGGCGACACATTGATGGAGATCATGATGATGGAGATCATGGTGTGACGCCGGTGACAAGAAGATCGTGCCGGTGCTTTGGTGATGGAGATCAAGAAGCACGTGATGATGGCCATATCATGTCACTTATGAATGTCATGTGATGTTAATCCTTTATGCACCTTATCTTGCTTAGAACGACGGTAGCATTATGAGGTGATCTCTCACTAAATTTCAAGACAAAATTATGTTCTCCCCGACTATGCACCATTGCGACAGTTCGTCGTTTCGAGACAGCACGTGATGATCGGGTGTGATAGACTCAACGTTCACATACAACGGGTGCAAAACAGTTGCACATGCGGAACACTCGGGTTAAGCTTGACGAGCCTAGCATGAGCAGACATGGCCTCGGAACACATGAGACCGAAAGGTCGAGCATGAATCGTATAGTTGATATGATTAGCATAGAGATGCTTACCACTGAAACTATTCTCGACTCACGTGATGATCGGACTTGAGATAGTGGATTTGGATCATGTACCACTCAAATGACTAGAGAGATGTACTTTTTGAGTGGGAGTTCTTAAGTAATATGATTAATTGAACTAATTGTCATGAACATAGTCTAATGGTCTTTGTGAATTACGATGTAGCTTGCGCTATAGCTCTACTGTTTTATATGTTCATAGAGAATATTTAGTTGAAAGTTGATAGTAGCAAACTTTGCGGACTGAGTCTGTAAAACTGAGGATTATCCTCGTTGGTATGCAGAAGGCTTATGTCCTTAATGCACCACTCGATGTGCTGCACCTCGAGCGTCGTCTGTGGATGTTGTGAACATCCGACATACACGTTTCTGATGACTACGCGATAGTTCAGTGCAAAATACTTAATGGCTTAGAAGTAAGGTGCCGAAGACGTTTTGTAACGTCATGGAACATAAGAGATGTTCTAAAGAGATTAAATTGTGATTTCATGCTTGTGCCCTTGTTAAGAGGTATGAGACCTCCGACAAGATTCTTTGTCCACGAAGTAAAGGAGAAAAGCTCAATCGTTGAGCGTGTGCTCAGATTGTCTGAGTATGACAATCGCTTGAATCAAGTGGGAGTTAATCTTCCAGATGAGATAGTGATGGTTCTCCAAAGTCACTACCACCAAGCTGTGAGAGCTTCGTGATGAACTATAACATATCAAGGATAGATACAATGATCCTTGAGAGATTCACGGTGTTTGACACTACGAAAGTAGAAATCAAGAAGGAGCATCAATAGTTGATGGTTAGTAAAACCACTAAGTTTCGAGAAAGGCAAGGGCTAGAAGGGATACTTCGTGAAACGGCAAAACAGTTGTTGCACTAATGAAGAGACCGAATATTAAACACAAGCCCGAGACTAAGTGCTTCTGTTATGAGGGGAACGGTCACTAAGGCGGAGCAACTCTAGATACTTGGTAGATAAGAAGGCTGGCAAAGTCGAAAGAAGTATATTTGATATACATGATGTTGATGTGTAGTTTACTAGTACTCCTAGTAGCGCGAGGGTATTGGATACCGGTTTGGTTGCTAAGTGATTAGTAACACGAAATGAAAGCTACGGTATAAACGGAGACTAGCTAAAGGCGAGGTGACGATAATTGTTGGAAGTGTTTCCAAGGTTGATGTGATCAAACGTCGCACGCTCCCTCTATCATCGGGATTGGTGGTAAAACCTAAATAATTGTTATTTGGTGTTTGCGTTGAGCATGAACATGATTGGATCGTGTTTATTGCAATACGATTATTCATTTAAAGAGAATAATAGTTGTTCTATTTTCTTGAATAATTAGCCTCAATAGATTATTGAATCTCGATCGAAGTGTTACACATGTTCATAATAATAGTGCCAAAAGATACAAAGTAATAATGATAGTACCACTTAGTTGCGGCACTGCCACTTGAGTCATGTTGGTGCAAAATGCATGAAGAAGCTCCATGCTGATGGATCTTTGTACTCACTCATTTTGAAACGTTCGAGACATGCAAACCATACCTGTTGGTATAAATGCATGAAGAAACTCCATGAGAGATGGATCGGTTGGACTCGCTTGATTTTGAATCATTTGAGACATGCAAAACATGCCACATGAAACAAGAGAGTACCTTGTTGGGAATAATGCATTTTTGATGTGTGCAGTCCAATAAGTGCTAAGGCACGCAGTGGATATCGTTATGTTATTACTTCACTCACAATTTTAGTAGATACAGGAGTATTTACTTGATGAATCACAAAGTCTGAAATAATGAAAAGTTCATTTCTGTTTCAGAGTGAAGTTTGTCGTAACAAGAGGATAAACTGTCTACGATATGATCATAGAGATGAATATCTGAGTTACGAGTTTTGGTACGCAGTTAAGACAATGTGGAAATTGTTTTGCAGTTCATGCCACCTGGAACACCATAGTGTGATGATGTGTGTGAACGTCATAGCCACGCCCTATTTGATATGGTGCATACTATGATGTCTCTTATCGAATTACCACTATCGTTTATGGGTTATGCATTAGAGACAACCGCATTCACTTTAAATAGGGCATCGCATATTTCAGTAGAGATGACACAATATAGACTATGGTTTAGAGAAACCTAAGCTGTCGTTTCTTGAAAGTTTGGGGCTGCGATGCTTATGTGAAAAGGTTTCAGTCTGATAAGATCAAACCCAAAGCGGATAAATGCATCTTCATAGGATATCGAAAACAGTTGGATACATTTCCTATCTCAGATCCAGAAGCAAAGTGTTTGTTTCTAGAAACGGATCCTTTCTCGAGGAAAGGTTCCTCTAGAAAGAATTGAGTGGGAGGGTAGTGGAACTTGATGAGGTTAGTGAACCGTCACTTCAACCAGTGTGTAGCAGGGCGCAGGAAGATGTTCCTGTGGTGCCCACACCAATTGAAGTGGAAGTTGATGATATTGATCATTAGAGCTTCAGATCAAGCTACTACAAACCTCGTAGGTCGACAAAGGTCGCGTACTACTACGGAGTGGTATGGTAACCCTGTCTTGGAGGTCATGTTGTTGAGGAACAATGAACCTACGAGTTATGGAGAAGCAATGGTGGGCCTGGATTTCGACAAATGGCTGGAGGCCATGAAATCCGAGAGAGGATCCATGTATAAAACAAAGTGTAGACTTTGGAAGAAACTACTTGATGTTAGTAAGACTATTAAGAAAGGATGGATCTTTAAAAGGAAGACAGACGATGATGGTGATAAGTCACTATTAAGAAAAGCTCGACTTGTCGCTAAGATGTTTCCGGCAAGATCAAACAGTTGACTATGATGAGACTTTCTCACTCGTAGCGATGCTAAAAGTCTGTTAGAATTATGTTAGTAGTTGCTGCATTATTTATGAAATATTGCACATAGGATGTCAAAACATTGTTTCCTCGATGGTTTCCTTGAGGAAAGATTGTATGTCATACAACCAGAAGGTTTTGTAGATCCTAAAAATACTAACAAACATGCAAGCTCCATGTCGGGACCCCGAACGTAAACCATAGGAATCCAGCCTGTAACACATCGCATCCCATTGCGGTCTCACGCACGGTTAACTCCACGACTGCAGCCTTACCTTAGCCGGGACCGTTTGCGTCTTTTGACTCACGTATGCAATAGTGTCGCTAGCATTCCAATGTCAAGAACCCGGATCGACATGTCTAGTCATAAACCAAAGTGGCAGTACCGCACAAGGACATGCATACATGACCCAACATAGCAGGTGTCGGTCACCAGCGAGTGTAGACGAGTCGTAGGAAGCTACAGGGACTCCATTACATCGCGTGACATTTCCCCAAAGGGGACAGACACAGCAGCTAAGAAGGACACATGCCGATCAATCAATGTGTCTGGAACAGTAGCGAACTACCAAGGCTCATTGGATCACAAAGGGGCATTTCCTTGTAAGGAGTGCTACTAAAGTTCACGACTAGATAATCGAACCCCATACATATCAAGTACGACACATGTACGCATGGCATACCGATATGTATAGATACATCGATGGCATCACAACATAACCATAAACATACAAACTTTATTTAAGAGGCTCGGAAGAGCCACACACATAATATTACACATTAAGGGTCTCACGACCCATAAAAGCAGTCATTCAGTTACAAGCCAGCGGAAGAGTTTAAACTGTCTGAGTACAGACAGGGCAACTAGAAGGCACATGGCCTGACTATACTACAGATCCAACATAGGGCCAGATCGTAGCTGGGACACCAGCTACTCGTCGTCGTTGATGTCTACGAAGAACCCTCCATTAGGATCATTAGCAACCTCTGCAACATTTATTAAGCAAACATGAGTACGAGGGTACTCAGCAAGACTTTAGGATATCTAACTACTCATGCAAGGTATCAAAAGAGTATTGTGGGGTTTCATGCGGAAAGCCAGCATCTGACTCGTGGCTAAACAACTTGCATTTTTAAATAATTTTGACAACTTGGTTTCTCGCACACGAGTCCACTAACACCACAACAATACACTATCGTGGAATCATTCCGTCTCCATACGGAATTGCCGTAAACTACAATCACGCTTATCTTGACAATTTTATGAGTAGCCATTGAAGTTATCTATGAACAACATATGTCTCCAAGTAGTCCATATCCGCGGATGCGGCTATTCGAATAGATCATAACCCTACAGGGGGGTACTTCTTCACACACGCTCTCGCCACTTATCGCCATGTGCACGCCATGCACCTCGGCAACCTTCAAGCGGAAGCCCAGCGAGGGAGTCGGCCACGACCGTTAACCGCACTAGTACCTAGTCCAGGTTTATCGCCTATCTTAGAGTAACCCGTACGGAAGTCCGGTCGAGGTTTCCGCCACGGCCTCAAATGATGTGCGCAGGGTTCCCAAGCCCACCATCCGGGTGCCACTTGGTACACCGTGCCACTGCCTACCGCATCACGGCCCACCTCTCAGGTCAGCACCATGCACGGCCTCCAACATTACTATAAACACCAGAAACTACTTGCAACTCCTGGACCGATTACTAAGCGATTAATAAGTCGAGAGGGTCAATTAAGTATCCCAACGTGTGGTAGTATCTAGTCTTGGATTACATACACGGAACTCAGTTCCTAAGGACGGTTCCAATGAAACAACCCGCCATGTACTCCTACACAGCCTTTCACCGGTACCTTTACCAAATCAGGTTCAACACACAACCTTTGCTTACCGAACGCATTCTCACAATTCTGTTCATCTCCCAGATGACAGACCATACATAACTCTAAGCATAGCATGCATAGCAGGATAAGGCACAACATAGCTCAAGCAACTACCAGGTATGCTAGGTTGCAAGGTTCGGCTATTTACTGTGACAAGGATAGGTCATGCAAAGGAAGTGGGTTCAACTAACGTGGCAAAAGCAGTTGAAGCATTTGATCCTAATGCAATAAATAAGTGCAGGAGCAAGAATATGGGATTTATCGGGATGATCAAAATGGTTGCTTGCCTTGTTGCTCAGAGGAGGGACAATATCCGTCAGACGGATATTCGGTGGAATCCGGGGGTGCGGAGCCTACCGAGATGAAGGGCAACAATCAATAACAATCATATGCAACAAGATGATGTATGAGCATGGCATGAGAATGCAAGGTGGTAAACTAATAAAATCAACATGTATTAGGTTTGAAGTTGATTTGAATCACATTCAAATATCAATTCAAACGAGGTATTCTCGGATACCGATTTAATTGATTCGACCTGATGCTCAGATCAACTTGATGTTAGCATGCATGAGATGTCATGTTAAGGTACTGGTTTGTTATTAGAACATTGTTTGATCATGTCATTCATAATGAAATTTGAATATTTTCCAAATTCCATTTATAAAATATTTCTAAGAATTGACTTATTCATTAATCTACATGTTTGGGTTCTGTAACTTTTTCAAACATGAATTAAAATAGCATATTCAGATTCCTTGATTTTTTCTGATACTTTTTCATATATAAATTATTTTCATTGGATTTACAGATTAATTTCTATGAATTTTTGAAGTTTTAAACATTTCTGGAATTATTTTTATACTGGAAAGTACTTTTACTGCATCAGCGTGACATCAGCAGGTCCATCTGGCCGTTGAAAGTCAAACTTGACCACTGGGACCCACTGGTCAGTCTCTCTGTTCAATTTTAGATTAGGATTAATCTTATTTAGTTAATTAAACTCACTGGACCCACATGCCAGTGTCTTATTTATTAATCTGATTTATTTTTATTATCTCTAAACTATCCAGAGGCTGGCCCCACCCGTCAGTGGCTCAGGCCAGCTGAGATCCACCGGCGGCGAGGTCGTCCTCACCGGCGGGGAGCCTCTGGCGACCACCAAAACGTCGGGGGGGGCACGGAAATGGCGCACAAAGGGCCAAACTCGGCGCGGAGAGCACCAGAGGAACAACCACTCGATGGCGAGCACGATGGGACAAGCCCCAGGGGCTGGGGTGGACGGAATCAACGCCGGCGATGAACTTGGCGGCGACCAAGTTCGGCCATCGTCGAAGCCATCGAATACGGGGCCAAAACGCGCGGGGCTGGGCACCTAGCGCATCTACATGATGTCCTGAGGCTGTTGGTGGCCTCAGGCGGACCAACCCGTCACCGGAGGGCTACCGGCGACGAGCTGCAGCGACGGTCCTCGTCGGGCTCCGATGGAACTAAGCCTAGAGGAGGGGATCGACGGGGAGAGCTTAGGGGAAATGACCGCATGCTCACGGGGAGTGCAGTGGTGGCGCTAGTCTGCTCGGGGATGGCCTGGAGAGGGAGAACGCCGGCGACGATCTTCGGTGACCCGAGGAAGAAGACGACAGCTGCTCGTCGATTCACTGCATCTGGGTGTCGGGCTCGTGGCTACGAAGCTTCAGGTGGTTGCCGCGGAGCTAAAGTGTGGCTCAGAAGGAAAGAGGGGAGACTAGAACGACGGCAAGCTCGAGCTCAGCTCGGGCACCAATGGTGGCAGAAGGAGGGAGGAGAGATCCGAGACGAGGGGGGAACTGGCGCTGGGAATGGATAGCCACGGGCTCGGAGAGCTTATCCCCGGGCTTGCCAGCGCGAGACGGCGGCCAGGCAAGCGCACAGGTGCGTGGCCGCGTCGGAGTACGCGGCGGCCACCTCCTGCTGCCCACTGGCGGGGGAGGAAGACGACAGGAATTGCTGGGCCGGGCCAGGTTAGGCGACAGGTAAGGATTTTTCATTTTCTTTCTGTTTTTGTTTCTGTTTTGCTATTTCACTGATTTTCTATTTATTTCAACTCCCAAATAAATTGAAAAAACTATGTTGATCACCTTAGAATATTTGTTGGAATATTTCAAACCATTCCTAAAGTTTTCAACATTTTTGAAAGTTTAAAATTTCTGATTTCAAATTTAAAACTTGAAACCAGTAGCTTTTTGCATTTATCTAAAATGCTTAAGATGTTAAGAAAATGGTTTTCTTCATTGCTCATTTACTTTCATGATTTATCAGAAAGTTTGAACTTTTCTTGAGGCCATTATGGGTTCATTGATTTTAACTAGTTTTGATATTTCCTTTATTTGAAGAAGTGGCTAGGTTTTGAGTTTTTCCTTCACCTCTTTCTTTGTTCTTGTTGAAGATTTCTTAGATGCAATGTAAAGAAGACATGAGAACAAGACTAACTTGTTTAAGGTGTCAGGGATATGATAACTCACCCCCACTCAAAGGAATCTCGTCCCGAGATTTAGAAGTCGTCGGGAACAACGCAGGATACTCAAGTCGGAGACGATCCTCTCTTTCCCAAGTTGCCTCCTTTTCAGAATGATTTGACCATTAAACTTTAAGAAACTTGAGGTTTCGACATCGACTGGGACACTCAGCTTGATCAAGAATACACATGGGGTATTCTCGGTATGAAAGGTTATCTTGGAGATCAAGCGTTTCGTGGTCCACTTCACGGATAGGATCCGAAAAGCAACGCCTGAGTTGCGAGACGTGGAAAACATCATGAACCTTGGAAAGATGCGGAGGAAGTTCCAACTGGTAAGAAACTTCTCCTCGTTTGGCAAGAATGCGAAAAGGACCAATGTAACGAGAAGCCAACTTGCCCTTGATACCGAATCGATGGGTACCCTTCAAAGGTGTAACCCGAAGGTAAGCCTTCTCGTCAACTTCAGAGATCACAGCCTTATGATGACGATCATATTGGCTCTTTTGACGAGACTGGGCTGTTTTCAACTTTTCACGAATGATGTGAACCTGCTCTTCTGCATCCTGGATCATATCCGGGCCAAAGAGTTGCCTCTCTCCGGTTTCTAACCAATTAAGAGGTGTTCGACATCTTCGTCCATAGAGAACTTCAAAAGGGGCTTTGCCCAAGCTTGATTGATAACTATTGTTATAAGCGAATTCGGCGAATGGAAGGCACTTCTCCCAATTCATACCGAACGATATAACACAAGCTCGGAGCATATCTTCTAAGATTTGATTCACTCTTTCTACTTGACCACTTGATTGGGGATGGAAAGCAGTGCTAAAAGATAAGTGAGTCCCCATGGCATTCTGAAAACTTTCCCAGAAGCGAGAAGTAAAGATACTCCCACGGTCCGAGTTAATCTCCAGGGGAACACCATGAAGATACACCATTCGGGAGATATATAACTCTGCTAGCTGGCTAGCTGTTATGCTCTCACGAACAGGAAGAAAATGAGCCACTTTGGAAAGACGGTCAATGACCACAAAGATAGCATTATTTCCTTTCTTGGTCTTGGGAAATCCGGTAATGAAATCCATACTAACTTTATCCCATTTCCATTCAGGAAAGCTAGAGGTTGAAGGGTGCCAGCAGGCCTTTTATGTTCTGCCTTAACTCGACGACAAACGTCGCAGTTAGCGACGAACTCAGCAATTTCTCTCTTCATCCTAGTCCACCAGAACCTCTGGCGTAGGTCCTGATACATCTTAGTACTACCGGGATGAATGGTGAGAGGAGAATCATGAGCCTCCTTAAGGATCAATTGCTGCAGATGTTTGCTCTTGGGAACCACTAAACGGTTCTGAAAGAACACAACACGTTTCTCATTGATGGAGAAATCCCTAGCGTTTCCGCTAGCAATATTCTCCTAGATCCGGGATATACCCTTATCATAGGCCTGCACGGCTATGATTTGATCCCTAAGAGTAGGCTTCACCACCAGGGTAGAAAGGAATCCTTGAGGAACAATATGAAGATTCAACTTCCGAAAGTCCTCATAGAGATGTGGTTGACCTTGTTGTAGCATCAAATTGTTACAATAAGATTTACGACTTAGTGCATCGGCCATAACATTGGCCTTCCCCGGGGTGTAAGTTATCCCTAAGTCATAATCCGAGATCAACTCAACCCACCGTCTTTGCCTGAGATTCAAATCTGGCTGGGTGAAGATATATTTCAGACTTTGGTGATCAGTGAATATTTCGCAACGATTACCCATAAGGTAATGTCGCCAGGTTTTTAGTGCATGGACCACAGCTGCAAGCTCAAGGTCATGTGTGGGATAATTATCCTCATGTGGACGCAACTGTCGAGATGCGTATGCGATCACATGACGATCTTGCATGAGAATGCAACCTAATCCTTGTCGAGAGGTGTCGCAATAGATAACAAAGTCCTTAGAAAAATCTGGTGGTAGCAACACAGGTGCGGAAGTCAGGCGTCTTTTCAGTTCCTGGAAACTATGCTCACACTGTGGTGTCCATTCGAACTTTTTATCTTTCTTGAGGAGTTCAGTTAGAGGCTTTGCAACCTTGGAGAAATTCTCGACAAAGCGGCGACAATAGCTCGCTAGACCAAGAAAACTCCTAACTTGCTTAACCGATTCAGGTTGAGTCCAATCAAGGACAGCTTGAACTCTCTCGGGATTCACAGCAATACCCTTACCAGAGATTACGTGTCCTAGATAGGTCACTTCTGGTAACCAGAATTCACATTTTGAAAACTTGGCATAAAGGCGATGCTCTTGAAGTTTCATCAATACCAGCCTTAGATGCTCAGCATGTTCTTGTTCGTTCTTCGAGTAAATGAGAATATCATCGAGGTATACCACGACGAATTTATCCAAATACTCCATGAAGATTGAATTCATCAGACGAGAGAAAGTGGTTGGGGCATTGGTTAAACCGAAGGACATGACGGTGTACTCGTATTGGCCATAACGAGTAACAAAAGCCGTTTTTGGAATGTCCCCGTTCTTAATCTTGATTTGATGGTATCCCAATCTCAAATCCATTTTGGAGAAGACTGAGGATCCAGCAAGCTGATCGTACAGATCGTTGATCCTGGGGAGCGGATACTTGTTCTTTATGGTGACCAGATTAACTGGTTGGTAATCTACAACCATCCGATCCATTCCGTCTTTCTTCTTGACGAAGAGGATGGGACAAGCCCAAGGAGAAGAGCTAGGACGAATGAATCCTTTGTTCAAGGCCTCATCTAGTTGCTTCTTAAGTTCGGCTAGCTCCTGGGGTGCCATCTTATATGGTCTTCTGGCTATTGGGACAGTTCCCGGAACAAGATCTATCACAAACTCCACATCTCTGTCAGGTGGAATTCCTGGCAGTTCCTCTGGAAAGACATCCGGGAAGTCACGGACTACCGGAATGTCTTTAAGTTCCGGAAGAGGGTTGGCATTTAAGGAATAGAGTTGGCATTTGGCAACTCGAGTAGAGACATTTACTATCTCTCCCGAGGGATGGGTAAGCTGGACATTTCTAGAATGGGTATCAATCTTGGTATAGTGTGCTGACATCCAGTCCATGCCCAAGATGATATTAATATCCGAAGATTTCAATGCTATCAATGAGGCTAGAAAAACTAGCCTGTCTACTAGAATTTCATTGTCATAGGTTATCCTAGAGGTTTGCCATTTGGTACCAGGAGTTTGGACAACCAATGGGATTGGCATATCACAAAAAGACATGTTATGCAACTGTGCATAACTTTCTGAAATGAAGGAATGAGAAGACCCAGTGTCAAAGAGAACGGACGTTGGGTGATGATTAACAAGAAGCGTACCCAGCATGACGTCGGGATCCTCTGCAGCTTCTTCTGCTGACACATAGTTCACACGGCCACGTGCACGAGTTGGCTTCACATAGTAAGCTTTGCCCGACTTGGCTTGCCCGACGGACTTTCCGGGTTGCTTGGCACCCACACTCTGAGGACACTCACGGGAATAGTGCCCGGGTTCTCCACACTTGTAGCATATCACTTGGTTGGCACGTGGTGCAGCATTGCTAGCTGGACCACCATAAGCTTTTGCTGGAGGGTTGGCCTGATTCGTCTGAGGCGCCACGTAGGATGGCCTCGGAGTGTATCTTGGCGACAGAGAACTGTTCGGAACCCACAACCTGCGTTTGGGAAACGCGGAACCAGAAGAAGAGCCAAAGTCACGGGAGTGCTTCCTTGTGGCTTCGAAGTCAGTATGACCAGTCTCGGCACTGATCGCCTTGTTGACCAGAGCTTGAAAGCTTGCACACTCGTGGAGGCGCAGATCACGACGAAGCTCAGGGCTCACACCCTTACGGAATCTTGCTTGCTTCTTGGCGTCAGTAGACACCTCCTCTGTTGCATAGCGGGCGAGGTTACCGAACTCGCGGCTATAGGCATCCACAGACAACTTGCCCTGAGTGAAGGCACAAAACTCCTCTCTCTTTCTGTCCATCAGGCCCTCTCGAATGTGGTGCAGACGAAGAGCTGCACTGAAGTCTGCCCATGTGGCTACTGGTTCAGCAGGACGCATAGCTTCAAAGTTCTCCCACCACAGATTTGCCGGTCTTTCCAGGAAATACGCCGCAAAGGTTACCTTGTCGGCCGCAGACACATTCGCAGAGAGAATCTTGCGTGAGATGCTGCACAGCCAGTCATCAGCGTCGAGGGGATCGACGGAATGATGAAACTTTGGAGGATTCAACTTCACAAAGTCGTTGAGGGACACTGCAGCATTCCTAGGCTGACGAGCCGTATTCTGCTCAGTACGCTCTAACAGTCGGTTGGTCTCCCTTTTATTTCTCTCTGCCTCAAGCATCACTTCCGCCAAAGAGGGCGGGTGAGGCAGGTCTTCCTGCGACGCTTGACTACCCTCGCCTTGCTTATGAGCAGGGGCACGGTTCAACCTGGTGAACACCATCCTGACAAACAAACTCACAGCTTAGACCAATATCATATCAATACTAGCTATGGATTAAGAATGTACTGAACACACGGAATGCAGAAATGAATATCCGAACAGCATGGTAACAAGCAACTGCTATATATACACCATGGTTCATACACACCCTTACATAGTTCAGTACAACCTTAACCGAAGAGCAAACTACTGAAATTATGAAACTACTCATCAGAGGCTTACAAGCTTCCTATACATTATTTATCTAGGCCTCCGGAATTCATTTCACATTACAGGCATACTTCACAAGTCACGCAGGACTGTGAACGTACGGCTAGTACCATACTATCCTTCCGCTCACAGCTCAGGCATCCGCAAAGAACATCTCATAGAGATTACCTCCATGACCTGGAAGCTCAACCCGCGGATCAGGAAACACTCTAGCCTGAGATCCCTGGGATCCATAAGGACACGGATGTGGCCTTGGTCCCCTGACAGGTGGTAAGAGGGGTCCCCGAAGAGGTGTGACTCCTCCTATAGCTGGCCAGTGAACATGGGCCAGAAGATGAGTCCTGATAGGGTTCAGCATCTCCATATCTCCATACCCCGTCTGGACTACCGGTGCCAGCTGCGTCAAAGCCGTCCACGGACGGGCACGGGTAGCATAAAGCTCCATACGGAGAGCACGAGCATCCCTGTCTCTGTTCTCTAGCATCTCAACAGTGGACTGCAATAGTGGATCCTCCACAGAAGGATCAAAATAGACTCCACTAAGGTATCCCTCTTCACCAGTCTGAGAGGCCGGAACATAGCAGAACTCTGAATTCTGCAGCAGTGCATGTCTCACTCTCATAATGGTCAGCATTGAATAGGCAACATCTTGTACTGCCATGTCGACAGTGACTCCCAACCCATAGGACCAATGGATTGGATCCTCAACTCCAGGGTAGTCTGGAAATACCCTAACAGTGCAGATGTACTGGCTCTGGTTGAAGTCTCGGTACTGTTCCTCCATTGTGTACTCGGGGTACCAACGGTAACCGCACACCGACATCACCCTGACCAGCATGGCCGTATGACCCGGTACAACAATGCACCTGGTCAGACGTACCACCTGACGAGAAGGACGGCCAGGCATTTGTAAATAGAGATTAATGCAAAAGCATTAGAGCTCTGAATGCAAAATTGGGCAACACAACGGCTGTAAATGCTCAAAAACAAATTTTGAGACAACCCAAAAATGGAATAGCGTAACCACTCAACTATCAAGTTCAACTATGTGGTCATCAAACTTACTTCCTTTTTCCTAGGAATAAAAGAAACCCAAATATCTCTTGACCCATAGTCCTATAATCTACCGATCAGAAAAATGAGCCTAGAAAAAGATGAGTAGCCTAGTCCTTAATTCCCGCAGAAAAGACGAGGATGACCAGAAAAGAATAACTTGAGAAGAGAACAAGAGTCTTACGTTCCCTTCCACAAACAATTCCCTTATATATAACTAAATCAATTCTAGACTCAACTTCGACCAGTTTTGCTTAGTAATCCTACAGTCAGTCAGGCTCTGATACCAACGCTGTCGGGACCCCGATCCTAAACCATAGGAATCCAGCCTGTAACACATCGCATCCCATTGCGGTCTCACGCACGGTTAACTCCACGGCTACAGCCTTACCTTAGCCGGGACCGTTTGCGTCTTTTGACTCACGTATGCAATAGTGTCGCTAGCATTCCAATGTCAAGAACCCGGATCGACATGTCTAGTCATAAACCAAATTGGCAGTACCGCACAAGGACAGGCAAACATGACCCAACATAGCAGGTGTCGGTCACCAGCGAGTGTAGACGAGTCGTAGCAAGCTACAGGGACTCCATTACATCGCGTGACATTTCCCCAAAGGGGACAGACACCGCAGCTAAGAAGGACACATGCCGATCAACCAATGTGTCCGGAATAGTAGCGAACTACCAAGGCTCATTGGATCACAAAGGGGCATTTACTTTTAAGGAGTGCTACTAAAGTTCACGACTAGATAATCGAACCCCATACATATCAAATACGACACACGTACGCATGGCATACCGATATGTATAGATATATCGATGGCATCACAACATAACCATAAACATACAAACTTTATTTAAGAGGCTCGGAAGAGCCACACACATAATATTACACATTAAGGGTCTCAGGACCCATAAAAGCAGTCATTCAGTTACAAGCCAGCGGGAGAGTTTAAACTGTCTGAGTACAGACAGGGCAACTAGAAGGCACATGGCCTGACTATACTACAGATCCAACGTAGGGCCAGATCGTAGCTGGGACACCAGCTACTCGTTGTCGTCGATGTGTACGAAGAACCCTCCATTAGGGTCATTAGCAACCTCTGCAACATTTATTAAGCAAATATGACTACGAAGGTACTCAGCAAGAATTTAGGATATCTAACTACTCATGCAAGGTATCAAAATAGTATTGTGGGGTTTCATGCGGAAAGCGAGCATCTGACTCGTGGCTAAACAACTTGCATTTTTAAATAATTTTGACAACTTGATTTCTCGCACACGAGTCCACTAACACCACAACAATACACTATCGTGGAATCATTCCGTCTCCATACGGAATTGCCGTCCACGACACTCACGCTTATCTTGACAATTTTATGAGTAGCCATTGAAGTTATCTATGAACAACATATGTCTCCAAGTAGTCCATATCCGCGGACGCGGCTATTCGAATAGATCATAACCCTGCAGGGGGGTACTTCGTCACACACGCTCTCGCCACTTATCGCCATGTGCACGCCATGCACCTCGGCAACCTTCAAGCGGAAGCCCAGCGAGGGAGTCGGCCATGACCGTTAACCGCACTAGTACCTAGTCCAGGTTTATCGCCTATCTGAGATTAACCCGTACGGAAGTCCGGCCGAGGTTTCCGCCACGGTGTCAAATGATGTGCACAGGGTTCCCAAGCCCACCATCCAGGTGCCACTTGGTACACCGTGCCACTGCCTACCGCATCACGGCCCACCTCTCAGGTCAGCACCATGCACGGCCTCCAGCATTACTATAAACACCAGAAACTACTTGCAACTCCTGGACCGAGTACTAAGCGATTAATAAGTCGAGAGGGTCAATTAAGTATCCCAACGTGTGGTAGTATCAAGTCTTGGATTACATACACGGAACTCAGTTCCTAAGGACGGTTCCAACGAAACAACCCTCCATGTACTCCTACACAGCCTTTCACCGGTACCTTTACCAAATCAGGTTCAACACACAACCTTTGCTAACCGAACGCATTCTCACAATTCTGTTCTTCTCCCAGATGACAGACCATACATGACTCTAAGCATAGCATGCATAGCAGGATAAGGCACAACATAGCTCAAGCAACTACCAGGTATGCTAGGTTGCAAGGTTCGGCTATTTACTGTGACAAGGATAGGTCATGCAAAGGAAGTGGGTTCAACTAACGTGGCAAAAGCAGTTGAAGCATTTGATCCTAATGCAATAAATAAGTGCAGGAGCAAGAATATGGGACTTATCGGGATGATCAAAATGGTTGCTTTCCTTGTTGCTCAGAGGAGGGACAATATCCGTCAGACGGATATTCGGTGGAATCCGGGGGTGCGGAGCCTACCGAGATGAAGGTCAACAATCAATAACAATCATATGCAACAAGATGATGCATGAGCATGGCATGAGAATGCAAGGTGGTAAACTAATAAAATGAACATGTATTAGGTTTGAAGTTGATTTGAATCACATTCAAGTATCCATTCAAACGAGGTATTCTCGGATACCGATTTAAGTGATTCGACCTGATGCTCAGATCAACTTGATGTTAGCATGCATGAGATGTCATGTTAAGGTACTGGTTTGTTATTAGAACATTGTTTGATCATGTCATTCATAATGAAATTTGAATATTTTCCAAATTCCATTTATAAAATATTTATAAGAATTGACTTATTCATTAATCTACATGTTTGGGTTCTGTAACTTTTTCCAACATGAATGAAAATAGCATATTCAGATTCCTTGAATTTTTCTGATACTTTTTCATATATAAATTATTTTCATTGGAGTTACAGATTAATTTCTATGAATTTTTGAAGTTTTAAACATTTCTGGAATTGTTTTTATACTAGAAAATACTTTTACTGCATCAGCATGACATCAGCAGGTCCATCTAGCCGTTGAAAGTCCAACCTGACCAGTGGGACCCACTGGTCAGTCTCTTTGGTCAATTTTAGATTAGGATTAATCTTATTTAGTTAATTAAACTCACTGGACCCACATGTGAGTGTCTTATTTATTAATCTGATTTATTTTTATTATCTCTATACTATCCAGAGGCTGGCCCCACCCCTAAGTCGCTCAGGCCAGCTGAGATCCACCGGCGGCGATGTCTTCCTCGCCGGCGGGGAGCGTCCGGCGACCACCAGAACGTCGGGGGGGGGCTCGGAAATGGCGCACAGAGGGCCAAACTCAGCGCGGAGAGCACCAGAGGAACGACCACTCGATGGCGAGCACGATGGGACAAGCCCCAGGGGCTGGGGTGGACGGAATCAACGCCGGCGACGAGCTTGGCGGCGACCAAGTTCGGCCATCGTCGAAGCCATCGAATACGGGGCCAAAACGCGCGGGGCTGGGCACCTAGCGCATCTACATGATGTCCTGAGGCTGTTGGTGGCCTCAGGCGGACCAACCCGTCACCGGAGGGCTACCGGCGACGAGCTGCAGCGGCGGTCCTCGTCGGGCTCCGATGGAACTAAGCCTAGAGGAGGGGATCGACGGGGAGAGCTTAGGGGAAATGACCGCATGCTCACGGGGAGTGCAGTGGTGGCGCTAGTCTGCTCGGGGATGGCCTGGAGAGGGAGAACGCCGGCGACGATCTTCGGTGACCCGAGGAAGAAGACGACAGCTGCTCGTCGATTCACTGCATCTGGGCATCGGGCTCGTGGCTAGGAAGCTTCAGGGGGTTGCGACGGAGCTAAAGTGTGGCTCAGAAGGAAAGAGGGGAGACTAGAACCACGGTGAGCTCGAGCTCTGCTCGGGCTCCAATGGCGGCAGAAGGAGGGAGGAGAGATCCGAGAGGAGGGGGGAACTGGCGCTGGGAATGGATAGCCATGGGCTCGGGGAGCTTATCCCCGGGCTTGCCAGCGCGATACGGCGGCCAGGCAGGCGCACAGGTGCGTGGCCACGCCGGAGTACGCGGCGGCCACCTCCTGCTGCCCACTAGCGGGGGAGGAAGACGACAGGAATTGCTGGGCCGGGCCAGGTTAGGCGACAGGTAAGGATTTTTCATTTTCTTTTTGTTTTTGTTTCTGTTTTGCTATTTCACTGATTTTCTATTTATTTCAACTCCCAAATAAATTGAAAAAACTATGTTGAGCACCTTAGAATATTTTTTGGAATATTTCCAACCATTCCTAAAGTTTTCAACATTTTTGAAAGTTTAAAATTTCTAATTTCAAATTTAAAACTTGAAACCAGTAGCTTTTTGCATTTATCTAAAATGCTTAAGATGTTAAGAAAATGGTTTTCTTCATTGCTCATTTACTTTCATGATTTATCAGAAAGTTTGAACTTTTCTTGAGGCCATTTTGGGTTCATTGATTTTAACTAGTTTTGAGATTTCCGTTATTTGAAGAAGTGGCTAGGTTTTGAGTTTTTCCTTCACCTCTTTCTTTGTTCTTGTTGAAGATTTATTAGATGCAATGCGAAGAAGACATGAGCACAAGACTAACTTGCTTAAGGTGTCAGGGATGTGACACTCCAGCGATCCTTCAATGGACTGGTGCAAGCATCTCCGAGTTGGAATATACACTTTGATGAGATGATCAAAGATTTTGGGTTTGTACAAGGATTATGAGAAACTTGTATTTCCAAGGAAGTGAGTGGGAGAACTATAGAATTTCTGATAAGTATGTGTGGTTGACATATTGTTGATCAGAAGTAATGTAGAATTTCTGTGAAGCATAAAAGGGTTGTTTGAAAGGAGTTTTTCAAAGGAATACCTGGATTAAGCTACTTGAACGTTGAGCATCAAGATCTATGGAGATAGATCGAAACGCTTAATAAAAGTTTCAACATGATGCATGCCTTGACAAGTTTTTGAAGGAGTTCAAAATAGATCAGCAAAGAAGGAGTTCTTGACTGTGTTGCAAGGTGTGAATTTGAGTGAGACTCAAAACCCGACCACTGCAGAATGAAGAAATGGACGAAGGTCGTCTTATATGCCTTAGCCGTAGACTCTAAAGTATGCCATGCTGAGTACCGCACCTGATGTGTGTCTTGCAGCAAGTATGTTAAGAGGTACAGAGAGTGATCCAGGATTGAATCACTAATCAGCGGTCAAAGTTATCCTTAGTAACTAATGCACTAAGGAATTTTTCTCGATTATGGAGGTGGTTAAAGAGCTCGTCGTAAAGGGTTACGTCGATGCAAGATTAGACACTAATCTGAATAACTATGAGTAGTGAAACGGATTCGTATAGTAGAGTAGATATTTGGAGTATTTCCGAATAGCACGTAGTAGCAGCATCTATAAGATGACATAAAGATTTGTAAATAACACACGGATCTGAAAGTTTCAGAACCGTTGACTAAAACCTCTCTCACGAGTAAGACGTGATCAAACTCAAGAACTATATGGGTGTTGGATTCATTGAAATCACATGGTGATGTGAACTAGATTATTGACTCTAGTGCAAGTGGGAGACTGTTGGAAATATGCCCTAGAGGGAATAGTAAATTAGTTATTATTATATTTCTTTGTTCATGATAATCGTTTATTATCCATGCTATAATTGTATTGATTGAAAACACAATACTTGTGTGGATACATAGACAAAACACTATACCTAGTAAGCCTCTAGTTGACTAGCTCGTTGATCAAAGATGGTCAAGGTTTCATGACCATAGGCAAGTGTTGTCACTTGATAACGGGATCACATCATTAGGAGAATCATGTGATGGACTAGACCCAAACTAATGAACATAGCATGTTGATCGTGTCATTTTGTTGCTACTATTTTTCTGTGTGTCAAGTATTTATTCCTATGACCATGAGATCATATAACTCACTGGCACTGGAGGAATACCTTGTGTGTATCAAACGTCGCAACGTAACTGGGTGACTATAAAGATGCTCTATAGGTATCTCCGAAGGTGTCCGTTGAGTTAGTATGGATCAAGACTGGGATTTGTCACTCCGTGTGACGGAGAGGTATCTCGGGGCCCACTCGGTAATACAACATCACACACAAGCCTTGCAAGCAATGTGACTTAGTGTAAGTTGTAGGATCTTGTATTACGGAATGAGTAAAGAGACTTTCCAGTAAACGAGATTGAAATAGGTATGCGGATACTGACGATCGAATCTCGGGCAAGTAACATACCGAAGGACAAAGGGAATGACATACGGGATTATATGAATCCTTGGCACAGAGGTTCAAACGATAAGATCTTCGTAGAATATGTAGGATACAATATGGGCATCCAGGTCCGGCTATTGGATATTGACCGAGGAGTCCCTCGGGTCATGTCTACATAGTTCTCGAACCCGCAGGGTCTGCACACTTAAGGTTCGACGTTGTTTTATGCGTATTTGAGTTATATGGTTGGTTACCGAATGTTGTTCGGAGTCCCGGATGTGATCACGGACGTCACGAGGGTTTCCGGAATGGTCCGGAGATGAAGATTGATATATAGGATGACCTCATTTGATTACCGGAAGGTTTTCGGAATGTACCGGGAATGACGAATGGGTTCCGGATGTTCACCGGGGGGGGGGGGCAGCCCACCCCGGAGAAGCCCATAGGCCTTAGGGGTGCTGCACCAGCCCTTAGTGGGCTGGTGGGCAAGCCCAAAGAGGCCCCTGCGCAGGGAGATAAGAAAATCAAAAATAAAGAAAAAAGGGGGAAGTGGGAAGGAAGGGAAGGACTCCACCTTCCAATCCTAGTTGGACTAGGATTGGAGGAGGAATCCCCCTCCCCCCTTTGGCCGTACCCCTTGGGGCTCCTTGAGCCCCAAGGCAAGTCCCCTCCCCTCCCACCTATATATACGGAGGTTTTAGGGCTGATTTGAGACAACTTTTCCACGGCAGCCCGACCACATACCTCCACGGTTTTTCCTCTAGATCGCGTTTCTGCGGAGCTCGGGCGGAGCCCTGTTGAGATTAGATCACCACCAACCTCCGGAGCGCCATAACGCTGCCGGAGATCTCATCTACCTCTCTGTCTCTCTTGCTAGATCAAGAAGGCCGAGATCATCGTCGAGCTGTACGTGTGCTGAACGCGGAGGTGCCGTCCGTTCGGCACTAGATCGGAGCGGATCGTTGGACGGATCGCGGGACGGTTCGTGGCAAGGTTCATGGGCCGGATCGAGGGACGTGAGGATGTTCCACTACATCAACCGCATTTATTAATGCTTCTGTTGTGTGATCTACAAGGGTACGTAGATCTGAAATCCCCCTCGTAGATGGACATCACTATGATAGGTCTTCGTGCGTGTAGGAATTTTTTTGTTTCCCATGCGACGTTCCCCAACAGCTATAATAGTATTATTGGTCAACATGCAAGAACCAAATGCAACTCATGGCAGGAACCCTTCATATAAGGGCATGGTCAAGAACCTCTCTAATCTTTTACTGGTTATCCCCCTCTTTAAAACCTCTTATAATTTGGAAACTTCGCATATTGTCCAATCTAATCCTAAGTGTGTGTGCAGCTTAGTCATGAGAATCTTCAAATTGACAGTCCTCTTGGCTCCTACATACCATACCTTAATCCAAGATTCAAGCCCAAATATTTTGAACGTACTTTTGTTCTTTTAGGATAGTTTTGGTATTTGAATCGACAATTTTTGTTCAAATTCAAGAAATGGCAGAACTGTAATTTTAAAAGTAGTATTAATCTGAATTAATCTCGTATTTTTCTTCTCGAGATCAAGCTCTATTTGTAGTTTTTTTTATAATGGATTCCAGTTGTTTCCATAGTATTATTTTTAGAGAAATCAAAGTACTTTAACACTTCTTCTCAATGCTTTATCTATGTAAATAATTTGTATAACTTTTTTTTGTATGCATGAGAACATACCAAAGTACAGAATGATCTCTGCATTCAAGGTATTCAAAAGTACCTTGAACAAGTTGAGATAGCATGATGTGCCACCAGCTAACCGACTTTCCAAAAATGCATCTACCAGTTTTCAGTGTGTAATAGTATGCCATTTTTTTCTTTTAAAAAAGGTTTCTCAATCTGGGCATGTCTTCCATTTATTCCTTTCATATCTAGAAATGGGTTCATGTGTAATAGTATGCTAGGAGATACTCAGTAGAAGTCGTGTAACCATATGTTTTCTTTTGACTATTATTCCAACGGAGGAGTACTATCATGGAGTTTTGTTGGGAGTACACCAAATTATTGCATAACTGTATTCAAATTTCAAACGTCATATTTCTAAGACTTCTATTTTTAGCTTAATTTTAGGAAATGCGGGCAACTGAAGTAATTGCTTTTTTGAGAACCAAATGTTATGTGGATTATTTAGTTTGTTAATATAGGTGTTTTTGATATTTTCATGGCTTTTTGTTCTGGGTTGCAAGAAGTCGCTGGGATGGAAGCATAAATTATTTGGTCAAACATGGGTTTTTCAAAGTAGAGGAAACTTGTCCGTCCTATGTTATGCATGTCCTATTAAAATAATTGACGTTGCAAGATGTATCTCTTGCTTGTATAAGTTAGATCACTCCAACATGGGAATAGTACAAATTCAGCCAACCATTCATCACTTGTCTATTATCATTGTTCATTTAGGTGTTGATAACAGTGTGTCAAATGAAAACTTTTAATAGTGACTTAAAAAAACTAAAGACAAGGTTGTAGGTTGAGCATTTAAGAGTTATACAAATTTTTATGTAGCTAATAGTTATACATCTTTCGCTCGCACGTGCCGACGTGCGACGTATCACGTATGCCATCTCCAGCATCCTCGATGCACACCCGGGTCCCTTCAGTGTCCTCATTGCGCACTCGTGTTCCTTTTGCTTTTCATTTAATTGGTTTTTGATTTTTAATATGAAGTTTGTTCACTATAATTCAAAAATAGTTCACTATAATTCAAACTTAGATCACTAAAATTCAAATTAAGTTCATAAACACTCAAATTCTAGTTCACCAAATTCAAATTCAATTTAATTCAGTTCAAAATAAGTTCACTTTATGTTGAACTTTTGATCATGATAACTCAAACTTAGTTCGTGTAAATTCAAATTAGTTAACTTGAATTACAAAAAAATACTTTAAGTAAAGCTTTGTTCACTATAATCCAAATCCAGTTCATCAATATTCAAATATTAGTTCAACAAATTCAAATTGAATTCACTTAAATTGGAAATAAGTTCAATTAATTTTGAATTTTCATTCATGTTAATTCAAACATAGTTCGTGTATAGTCAAATTAGTTCACCAACATTCAAATTTTAATTCAACAAATTCTAATTCACTCAACTTGAATACAAAATAAATTCAGTTCACGTGAATCCAAAATAAGTAAACTGAATTTTGAATTTTTGCTCATGATAATTCAAACTTAGTTCATGTAAACTCAAATAAGCTTACCAACATTCATATTTTAATTCAACAAATTCAGATTCAGTTCACTTGAATTGAGAACAAGTTCACTTCAATTTGATCTTTCAGTCACGATAATTAAAACTTACCACTTGAAACTTCAAATTTGTTCACTTGAATTCACAAATAGTTCACTACAATCCGCATCCAGTTCACCCACATTAAAATTTTGTTAAACAAATGCGAATTCAATTCACATGAATTCAAAATAAGTTCACTTAATTTTGAATTTTCGTTCATGATAATTCAAACTTATTTCTTGAAAACTCATTTTTTTTCACTTGAATTCAAAAATAGTTCACTCTAATTCAAACTTAGTTCACTATAATCCAAATCCAGTTCACCAACATTCGTATTTATTTAAACAAATTCAAAGTCACTTCACTTGAATACAAAATAAGTTCAAATAATTTTGAATTTTCATTCATGACAATTGAAATTTAGTTCTTGAAAATTCAAATTTATTCACTTGAATTCAAAAATAGTTTACTTGAAATCAAAATAGTTCAATTAATTTCACCAAATCTGAATGCAGTTCACCAACATCGAAATTTTAGTTCAACAAATTCAAATTCAGTTCATTTGAACTCAAAATAGTTCAATTAATTTTTTTAATTTTTGTTCATGACAATTCAAACTTAGTTCCTAAAAATTCAAATTTGTTCACCTCTATACAAAAATTATTCATTGTAATTCAAACTTAGTTAAATATAATCGGAATCTAGTTCACCAACCTTAAGGGGCGCCGGGGGTTGTGGGACACCGGGGCCACGCCGGGGGAGCCGGGGGTGGCCGGACGACGGTGGTGGCGGCGTTGGGCGTCGGGGGAGGAGAGAGAGTGGCCGTTTGAGAGAGAGAGAGGGCCGGGTGGGGTGGGACAACCGTTAGTAGATTCAGGACCTTTGCCGTCTCCCAGGAGACGGAAAAGAAGGGCGTAGTTTGACCTAAGGTTTCCCCCGCCAGATGAGCTTCTTTGCCGTCTGATGTCCCCTTCTTTGCCGTCTGTGGCAGACAGCAAAGAATTGACTGCTGGCAAAGACCTTCTTTGCCATCATCCAGTTCTTTGCCATCTGCTTTCTGGGAGCTGACGGCAAAGATTTGGCAGGCGGCAAAAAACTGATTTCCAATAGTGCTTCATATATTAGTTCAACTAATTCAAACTGAGTTCACTTGAATTCAAAATAAGTTCAATTAATTTCGAAATTCATTCACGATAATTTAAAATTAGTTCTCAAAATTAGAATTCGTTCACTTGAATTAAAAAAGTTCAGTGTAATTCAAACTTAGTTCACTATAAACCGAATCCAATTCACCTACATCCAAATTTTAATTCAAGAAATACAAATTTAGTTCACTTGAATTCAAAATAAGTGAACTTAATTCTGAATTTCCGTTCACGATAATTCAAGCTTAGTTAATGTAAACTCAAATAACGTCACCATCATTCGAATTTTAGTTAACAACATTCAAACTCAATTCACTTGAATTTAAAAGAAGTTGACTACATTATGAACTTTTGATCATGATAATACGAGCTTAGTTCATGAATATTCAATATTTTCAATTGAATTCAAAAATAGTTCATCGTAGTTCAAACTTAGTTCTCTATAAGTTGAATCCAATTCACCAACATCCAAATTTTAATTCAACAAATGCAAATTCAGTGCACTTGAATTCAAAATAAGTAAAATTGATTCTGGATTTTGGTTCATGATAATTCATACTTAGTTCATGTAAAATCAAATAAGTTCACCATCATTCAAATTCAGTTCACTTGAATTCAAAATAATTTCACATCAATTTGATTTTTGTTTCACGATAATTCAAACTTTGTTCATGAATATTCAAATTACATTAGTAGAATTCATATATAGTTCACTATAATGCGAATCCAGTTCACCAATATTCAAATTTAATTTAAACAAATTCTAATTCAATTCACATGGATGCAAAATATATTCAATTAATTTTGAATTTTGGTTCATCATAATTGAACCTTAGTTCTGGAAAATTCAAATTTGTTGACATGAGTTCAAAAATAGTTCACAGAATTCAAACTTAGTTCACTATAATTCGAATCTAGTTCAACTACACCCAAATTTTAGTTCGACAAATACAAATTCAGGTATCTTGAATACAAAATAAGTGAACTTAATTATCAATTGTCGTTCACAATAATAGTTAATGTAAACTCAAATAAGTTCACCATCATTCAAATTTTAGTTCAACATATTGAAATTCGGTTCCCTTTTATTCATCAGAACTTCACATTAATTTGATCTTTTGTTCACGATAATTCAAACTTAGTTCATCAAAATTCAAATTAGTTTAGTTGAATTCATATATAGTTCACTATAAACCGAATCGAGTGCAACTACATTCAAATTTTGGTTACACAAATTCAATTTCAGTTCAGTTGAATTCAAAATAAGTTCAATTAATTTTGAATTTACATTCATGATAATTGGAACTTAGTTCTTGAAAATCCAAAGTTGTTCACTTGAATTCAATAATAGTTCAACTAAATTCAAAATTATTTTAATGTAATCCAAATCCATTTCACCAACATAAAAATTTTAGTTCAAGAAATTCAAATTAAGTTCACTTGCATCCAAAATAGTTCAATTAATTTTGAATTTTTTTCACGATACTTCAAACTTAGTTGCTAAAATTTAAAAAAATTTCACTTGAAGTCAAAAATAGTTCACTGTAATTCAAAGTTACTTCACTATTCCAAATCAAGTTCACCAACATTCATATATTAGTTCAACAAATTCAAATTCAGGTCCCTTGAATTTAGTATAAGTTCAATTAATTCTGAATTTCCATACACAATAATTCAACCTTTCTTCTTGAAAATTCAAATTAGTTTACTTGAATTCAAAAATAGTGTAGTGTAATTCAAATTTAGTTCACTATAATCCGATAATTCATACTTAGTTCATGTAAACTCAAATAATTTCACCATCATTCAAATTTTAATTAACCAAATTCAAATTCAGTTCACTTGAATTCAAAAGAAGTACAATACATTATGAACTTTTGTTCATGACAATATGAACTAAGTTCATGAAAATTAAAAAAAATTCATTTGAATTATAAAATAGTTCATTCTAATTCAAACTTAGTTCACTATAATCTGATTCCAGTTCACCAACATCCAAACATTAGTTCAACAAATACAAATTCAGTTCACATGAATTCAAAAGAAGTTAAATTGATTTCAAATTTCCATTCGCAATAATTAAAACTTAGTTCATGTAAACTCAAATAAGTTCACCATCATTCAAATTTTAGTTCAACACATTCAAATTTATTTCAGTTCAATTCAAAATAACTTCACTTCAATTTGATCTTTCTTTCATGATAATTCAAACTGAGTTCTTGAAAATGAAAATTTGTTCACATCAGTTCAAAAATAGTTCATTATAATTTAAACTTAGTTCACTATAATCCAAATCGAATTCACTAACATCCAAATTTTAGTTCAACAAATACAAATTTAGTTCATTTGAATTCAAATAAGTGAACTTCATTTTGAATATTCATTCACGATAATTCAAACTTTGTTCATGTAAACTCAAACAAGTTCACCATCATTCCAATTTTAGTTAACCAAATTCAAATTGAGTTTACTTGAATTCAAAAGAAGTTCACTACATTATGAACTTTTGTTCATTATAATACGAATTTAGTTCATGAAAATTCAAAATTTTCACTTGAATTCGAAAATAGGTCATTGTAGTTCAAAGTTAGTTCACTGTAATTCGAATACAATTCACCAACATCTAAATTTTATTTCAATAGATACAAATTTAGTTCACTTGAATTCAAAATAAGTAAACCTAATTTTGAATTCTTTGTTCATGATAATTCAAACCTAGTTCATGTAAACTCAAATAAGTTCACCATCATCCAAATTTAGTTAAACACATTTAAATTTACTTCAGTTGAATTCAAAATAAGTCACTTGAATTTGATATGTTGTTCACCATAAAACAAACTTACTTCATGAAAATTCAAATTACTTTAGTTGAATTCATATATATTTCACTATAATCCGAATCAGTTCACCAACATTCAAATTTTAGTTAAACAAATCCAAATGCACTTCACTTGAAGTCAAAATAAGTTCAATTAATTTTGAATTTTCGTTCACGATAATTGAAACTTTGTCTTTGAACTTAGTTCACTTTAATTCAAACTTACTTCACTATAATCTGAATCGAGTTCACCAACATCCATATTTTAGGTTAACAAATTCATATTCAGTTCACTTGAATCCAAAATAGTACAACTATTTTTGAAATTTCATCCATGATAATTCAAACTTAGTTTCTAAAAATTCAAATTTCTTCACTTGAATTCAAAAATAGTTCACTAGAATTTAAACTTAGTTCACTATAATCCGAATCGAGTTCACCAACATTCATATATTGGTTCAGCAAATTAAATTTCAATTTACTTGATGTCGGGGCAGGTATGGTCTCGATCACCTTTGGGACCATTGGCCCCTTTGTGCTTCGTCGAGGAGATCGCGTTGCATAAAGAGCAGAAACTACGAGGCGGCACGATGAAGAGACTCGGGGCATTTACCCAGGTTCGGGCCACTGAGAAGTGTAAAACACTACTCATGCTTTGGTGGATTGATTGGAGAAGACGGAGCTTGCACAACGTTCTGCCTCCGCAAGGGTAGCCATGGAGAGCTACTACGTGCTTACAAATGTTCTTGGGTCTGAATCCTCTGGGGTACGAATCCTGTGCTATGTTGCCTTGGGCCTCGTTTTATAGCTCAAGGCTTGTCCATAGTGGCAAACAAATATGATTAGATATCTAACTATGCTATCATACCTAACTATGGCACTCAAGACAGAATGCCATAAATGCAGCCTTAGGTGGCGTGTGGGGGTGCATCCCCATCAAGCTCCTGCCACCGCTTAGCTAGATGTTGGTTGGTATCTTGACACGCCTCTGGACAAGTGTCAACTTGTTGTAATCTATCTTTCGGCATGTTGCCACGTTCCCAAAAAGTGCCACCTAGCCATTTGGGAGCTCGACACCTCATCTATAAGTGACTGGTGTAGCGATGAGGTGGAGCGGTGGCAGATTGGCTCACTCTTGCCGGGGAGGTGACCTGTCGGGCCTCCTTGACGATTGATACGTCCATTTTGCATCATGCTTTCATGTTGATATTTATTTCTTTTTGGGCTGTTATATTTCTTGTGGTACCATATTTATGCCTTATCTCTCTTATTTTGCAAGGATTATTTGAAGAGGGAGAATTCAGGCAGCTGGAATTCTGGACTGGAAAAGGAGCAAATCCTAGTCCACTATTCTGCACATCTCCAAATGCCCTGAAAATTTTCGTGGATTTTTTCTGGAATATATTAAAAATACTAGGCGAAAGAACTAACGGAGGGGGGCCACCAGGGCTGCACAAGCTTGTCCACCACCACCACCCCCCTTGGTGGCGCAGGGCAGGCTTGTGGGCTGCCTGAAGGCCCACTAGCCCCCCTCTTTTTCTATATGAAGCGTCCTGGTCTGGAAAAAAAATCAATAGGGACCTTTTTCGTGGTTTCGCCGCCGCCACGAGGCGGAACTTGAGCAGATCCAATCTAGAGCTCCGGTAGGACGATCCTGCCGGGGAAACATCCCTCCCGGAGGGGGGAATCGTCGCCATCGTCACCACCAACACTCCTCTCGTCGGAGGGGAGGAATCTTCATCAATATCTTCATCATCACCATCTCCTCTCCAATCCCTAGTTCATCTCTTGTAACCAATCTTCGTCTCGCAACTCCAATTGGTACTTGTAAGGTTGCTCGTAGTGTTGATTACTCTTTGTAGTTGATGCTAGTTGGATTACTTGGTGGAAGAGTTTATGTTCAGATCCTTGATGCTATTCATTACACCTCTGGTCATGATTATGATTATGTCTTGTGAGTAGTTACTTTTGTTCCTGAGGACATGGGATAAGTCATGCTGATAATAGTCATGGGAATTTGATATTCGTTCGGTATTTTGATATGTTGTATGTTGTTTTTCCTCTAGTGGTGTTATGTGAACATCGACTACATAACACTTCACCATATTTGGGCCGAGAGGAAGGCATTGGGAAGTAGTACGGAGATGGTGGGTTGCTGGAGTGACAGAAGCTTAAACCCCAGTCTATGCGTTGCTTCGTGAGGGGCTGATTTGGATCCACTAGTTTAATGCTATGGTTAGACTTTGTCTTAATTCTTCTTTTGTAGTTGCGGATGCTTGCGAGAGAGGTTAATCATAAGTGAGATGCTTCTCCAAGTAAGGGCAGTAGCCGAGCGCCGGTCCACCCACCTATCAAACTATCAAAGTAACGAACGCGAATCATATGAACATGATGAAACTAGCATGACAGAAATTCCCGTGTGTCCTCGGGAGCGTTTTTCCTCCTATGAGACTTTGTTCAGGCTTGTCCCTTGCTACAAAAGGGATTGTGCCACTTGCTGCACCGTTCCTACTACTTGTTACTTGTTACTCTTTGCTTGCTACGTTTCACCTCGCTACACCATCACTTGTCACCATTACTTTCAGTGCTTGCAGTTATTACCTTGCTGAAATCCGTTTATCAGAGCATTCTGCTCCTCGTTGGGTTCGACACTCTTACTTATCGAAAGGACTATGATTGATCCCCTATACTTGTGGGTCATCAATACTCTTTTCTGGCGCCGTTACCGGGGAGTGAAGCGCCTTTGGTAAGTGGAAATTGGTAAGGAAACATTTATATACTGTGCTGAAATTTATGGTCACTTGTCACTATGGAAACTCTTCCTTTGAGGAGTTTGTTCGGGGTATCTTCACCATGAACGGAAGCACGAGGAGTTTCTCCCCAACCTGAGGTACCTACTGAAAATATCTTTTATGAAATTCCTTTGGGTATGCTTGAGAAACTGCTGGCTAATCCTTTTACAGGAGATGGGCCTTCACATCCAGACTTTCATCTAATCTATGTAGATGAAGTTTGTCGTTTATTTAAGCTTGCAGGTTTGCCAGAGGATGATGTAAAGAAGAAAGTCTTTCCTTTATCTTTGAAGGATAAGGCGTTGACATGGTATAGGCTATGTGATGATGTTGGATCATGGGGCTACAATCGGTTGAAATTGGAATTTCATCAAAAGTTCTATCCTATGCATTTAGTACATCGTGATCAGAACTTTATTTATAACTTTTGGCCTCGTGACAGGGAAAGCATAGCTCAAGCTTGAGGCAGACTTAAATCAATGCTATATTCATGCCCCAAACATGAGCTCTCGAGAGAAATCATCACTCAAAACTTTTATGCTCGGCTTTCTCATGAAGATCGTACCATGCTTGACACTTCTTGTGCGGTTCTTTTATGAAGAAGGATATTGATCACAAGTGGAATTTATTGGAAAGAATCAAATGCAACTCTGAAGATTGTGAGCTGGAGGAAGGTAAGGAGTCACGTATGAATTTCCAGTTTGATTGCGTTAAATCTTTTGTTGAGACAAACACTTCTAGAGATTTTAGCTGTCGGGACCCCGATCCTAAGCCATAGGAATCCAGCCTGTAACACATCGCATCCCTTTGTGGTCTCACGCACGGTTAACTCCACGGCTGCAGCCTTACCTTAGCCGGGACCGTTTGCGTCTTTTGACTCATGTATGCGATAGTGTCGCTAGCATTCCAATGTCAAAGAACCCGGATCGACATGTGTAATCATAAACCAAAGTGGCAGTTCCGCACAAGGACAGGCATACATGACCCAACAAAGCAGGTGTCGGTCATCAACGAACGTAGACGAGTCGTAGCAAGCTACAAGGACTCCATTACGTCGCGTGACATTTCCCCAAAGGGGACAGACACAGCAGCTAAGAAGGACACATGCCGGTCAACCAATGTGTCCGGAGCAGTAGCGAACTACCAAGGCTCGTTGGATCACAAAGGGGCATTTCCTTGTAAGGAGTGCTACTAAAGTTCACCACTAGGTATTCGAATCCCATACATATCAAGTAAGACACACGTACGCATGGCATACCGATATGTATAGATACATCGATGGCATCACAACATAACCATAAACATACAAGCTTTATTTAAGAGGCTCAGAAGAGCCACACACATATTATTACACATTAAGGGTCTCACGACCCATAATATCAGTCACACAATACAAGCCAGCGGAAGAGTTATAAACTGTCTGGGTACAGACAGAGCAACTAGAAGGCACATGGCCTGACTATACTACAGAGCCGACGTAGGGCCAGATCGTAGCTGGGACACCAGCTACTCGTCGTCGTCGATGTCTACGAAGAACCCTCCATTAGGGTCATTAGCAACCTCTGCAACATTTATTAAGCAAACATGAGTACGAAGGTACTCAGCAAGACTTTAGGATGACTAACTACTCATGCAAGGTATCAAGAAGGTATTGTGGGGTTTCATGCGGAAAGCCAGCATTTGACTCGTGGCTAGACAACTTGCTTTTTGAAATTAGTTTTGAGAACTTGATTTCTCGCACACGAGTCCACTAACACCACAACAATACACTATCGTGTAATCATTCCGTCTCCATACGGAAATGCCGTCCACGACACTCACACTTATCTTGACAATTTTATGAGTAGCCGTTGAAGTTATCTATGAACAACATATGTCTCCAAGTAGTCCATATCCGCGGACGCGGCTATTCGAATAGATCATAACCCTGCAGGGGTGTACTTCGTCACACACGCTCCCGCCACTTATCGCCATGTGCACGTCATGCACCTCGGCAACCTTCAAGCGGAAGCCCAGCGAGGGAGTCGGCCACGACCGTTAACCACACTAGTACCTAGTCCAGGTTTATCGCCTATCTGAGAGTAACCCGTACGGAAGTCCGGCCGAGGTTTCCGCCACGGCCTCAAACGATGTGCGCAGGGTTCCCAAGCCCACCATCCGGGTGCCACTTGGTACACCGTGCCACTGCCTACCGCATCACGGTCCACCTCTCAGGTCAGCACCTTGCACGGCCTCCAGCATTACTATAAACACCAGAAACTACTTGCAACTCCTGGACCGAGTACTACGCGATTAATAGGCCGAGCGGGGTCATATTTCAGGGCCCAGCATGTGGTAGTATCTAGTCTTGGATTACATACACGGAACTCAGTTCCTAAGGACGGTTCCAATGAAACAACCCGCCATGTACTCCTACACAGCCTTTCACCGGTACCTTTACCAAATCAAGTTCAACACACGACCTTTGCTCACCGAACACATTCCATATTTCTGCTCATCTCCCAGATGACAGACCATACACAACTCTAAGCATAGCATGCATAGCAGGATAAGGCACATTATAGCTCAAGCAACTACCAGGTATGCTAGGTTGCAAGGTTCGGCTATTTACTGTGACAAGGTTAAGTCATGCAAAGGAAGTGGGTCCAACTATCGTGGCAAAAGCAATTGAAGCATTTGATCCTAATGCAATAAATAGGTGCAGGAGCAAGAACATAGGTGTTATCGGGATGATCAAAAGGGTTGCTTGCCTTGTTGCTCAGAGGAGGAACGATATCCGTCAGACGGATATTCGGTGGAATCCGGGGGTGCGGAGCCTACCGAAATGAATGGCAACATTCAATAACAATCATATGCAATCAAAATGATGCATGAGCATGGCATGAGAATGCAAAGTGATAAGTTATTATAATCAAGATGTTTTAGGTTTAGAGTTGATTTGAGTCACACTCGAATAGCAATTCAAACGGGTATTCTCGGATACCGGTTTAATTGATTCGACCTGATGCTCAGATCAACTTAATGTTAACATGCATGAAATGTCATGTTATGGTACTGATTTATATCTAGGGCAGTGTGTGATCATTGCATTTATAATGAAATTTGGATATTTTTGCAAATTCCATTTATAAAGTGATTAAAAGAATTGAATTATTCCTTATTTCACAATTTAGGGTTCTATAACTTTTTCAAACATAGCTGAAAATAGCATAATCACAATCCTTGATATTTTCTGATACTTTTTCATATATAAATTATTTTCATTGGAGTTACAGATTAATTTCTATGATTTTTGCAATTTTTAGCAATTTCCTGAATTATTTTTATACTGGAAATTCCATTTATTGCATCAGGCTGACGTCAGCAGGTCAGCCGACCTGTGCAGGTCAAACCTGACAGGGGGGCCCCACTGGTCAGCCTCTCTGGGACTAATCCCGCGCTGACCAGCCCCTAATTGGGGTTTGACCAGGCGTGGGGCCCTCTGTCAGCGACTGAGGGGAGGGCGATTACGCCCTAATGGTCGGCCACGTGGACGGCCACCGGAGGGTGGTCGCCGGCGACCAAACCCGCGGCGGAGGGCTCGCCGGAGGCGATCTAGACGGCGCTACACAGCACGAAAACGCACGCGGTTGGCAGCTACAGCAAGCTCGCGAAGTGGCCGATCTGGCAGGACCAACTGGGGAGGCTAGGGTCGCCGGAAGAGGCGTCGGCGACGAGCCGGAGCGGCGGCCGAAGCTCGGGCGTCATCGGGGGCTTTGAAACAGGGGGATCCGCGCTTAGTTCTTAGCTGCTACGGCATCTACGCGTCGTCCTGGAGCTTCTGGTGCTCTCGGGAGGATGAGCTGGACATCGCAGGGCTACCGGCGACGAGCGGCAGCGGCGGTGCTCGTCGGGCTCCGGTTAAACTAGGGCTAGAGGAGGGGATCGACGGGGAAAACTTAGGGAAAACCACTGCATGCTCACAGGGAGTGCAGAGAAGAGCTCAGACGGCTCGGGGAAGGCCTGGGGGCGACGAATCGACGGGAGAGGTCCGGCGGCCGGAGGAAGAAGACGACGGCGTTGCGGGCGTTGCAGGGCGCGAGGAAGCTTCGGCTTCTGCAGGAATGACCAGGGCGACGAGGCGGAGCTAATGGCGTGCTCGCGGAGGGGTTCCTATGGCCAGGGGCACGGCAAGCTCGAGCTCGAGCTCGGCTCTAATGGCGGCAGCAAGGAGGGGGAGGAGATCCGGGCGGAGGAGGAGAACTGAGGCGGGGAATGGATAGGGGAGGCTCTGGGGAGCTTATCCCCGCCGTTACCAGCGTGAACCGGCGGCCAGGAAGGCACGCAGGTGCGTGGCCGCGCCGGAGGAGGCGGTGGCCACCTCCTGCTGCCTACTGGCGCGAGGGAGGGGACGAGCGGCGAGATGGGCTGGGCCTGGCTTGGGCGACAGGTAAGACTTTTCCCATTTTCTCTTTTTTTTGATTTTCTGTTTTGCTATTTATTGCTTTGCTAATTATTTCAGATCCAAAACAAAAAGTAAAAACTATTTTTGACCTCCTGAAATATTTGTTATAATATCCCCACTCATTTCCAAGACTTTCAACATTTTTGGAAAATTATAGTTTCTGATTTCAAATTTTAAATTTGAAACCAGTAGCTTTTGCAATTATTTAAAATGCTTAAAGTGTCAAGAAAATAGTTTTCTCCAATTCTCATTTACTTTCAAGATTTATCAAAAAGTTTGAACATTTCTTGAGGCCATTTTGGGTCCATTGATTTTGAACTAGTTGAAATTTCCTTTAATTGAAATGGTGGCTAGGGTTTTTGAGTTTTTCCTTTGCCACTTTGTTGTTTTTGTTGAAACTTCTTGGATGCAAATGCAAAGAAGACATGAGCACAATGCTATCTTGCTTAAGGGTTACGGATGTGACAACTCACCCCCACTCAAAAGAATCTCGTCCCGAGATTTAGAAGTCGTCGGGAATAACGCAGGATATTCGAGTCGGAGACGATCCTCTCTTTCCCAAGTTGCCTCCTTTTCAGAATGATTTGACCATTGAACTTTAAGAAACTTGAGGTTTCGACGTCGAGTGGTACGCTCAGCTTGATCAACAATACGCACGGGGTATTCTCGGTAAGAAAGGTTATCTTGGAGATCAAGCGTTTCGTGGTCCACTTCACGGATAGGATCCGAAAAGCAATGCCTGAGTTGCGAGACGTGGAAAACATCATGAACCTTGGAAAGATGCGGAGGAAGTTCCAACTGGTAGGCAACTTCCCCTCGTTTGGCAAGAATGCGAAAAGGTCCAATGTAACGAGGAGCCAACTTTCCCTTGATACCGAAACGATGGGTACCCTTCAAAGGTGTATCCCGAAGATAAGCCTTCTCGTCAACTTCAAAGGTCACAGCCTTATGATGACGATCATATTGGCTCTTTTGACGAGACTGGGCTGTTTTCAACTTTTCACGAATAATGCGAACCTGCTCTTCTGCATCCTGGATCATGTCCGGGCCAAAGAGTTGCCTCTCTCCGGTTTCTGACTAATTAAGAGGTGTTCGACATCTTCGTCCATAGAGAACTTCAAAAGGGGCTTTGCCCAGGCTTGATTGATAACTATTGTTATAAGCGAATTCGGCAAATGGAAGGCACTTCTCCCAATTCATACCGAACGAAATAACACAAGCTCGGAGCATATCTTCTAGAATTTGATTCACTCTTTCTACTTGACCACTTGATTGAGGATGGAAAGCAGTGCTAAAAGATAAGTGAGTCCCCATGGCATTATGAAAACTTTCCCAGAAGCGAGAAGTAAAGATACTTCCACGGTCCGAGTTAATTTCCAGGGGAACACCATGAAGAGACACTATTCGAGAGATATATAACTCTGCTAGCTAGCTAGCTGTTATACTCTCACGAACAGGAAGAAAATGAGCCACTTTGGAAAGACGGTCAATGACCACAAAGATAGCATTATTTCCTTTCTTGGTCTTGGGAAATCCGGTAATGAAATCCATGCTAACTTTATCCCATTTCCATTCAGGAATAGCTAGAGGTTGAAGGGTGCCAGCAGGCCTTTGATGTTCTGCCTTAACTCGACGACAAACATCGCAGTTAGCAACGAACTCAGCAATTTCTCTCTTCATCCTAGTCCACCAGAACCTCTGGCGTAGGTCCTGATACATCTTAGTACTACCGGGATGAATGGTGAGAGGAGAATCATGAGCCTCCTTAAGGATTAACTGCCTTAGATGTGGGTTCTTAGGAACCACTAAACGGTTCTGGAAGAATACCACACCTTGATGATTCATGGAAAATTCTTTAGCGTTTCCGCTAAAAATATTCTCCTTGATCCGTGATATACCCTTGTCACGCTTTTGGCCAGTTATAATTTGATCCTTAAGAGTAGGCTTCGCCACCAGGGTAGAAAGGAATCCTTGAGGAACAATATGAAGATTCAACTTCCGAAAGTCCTCATGGAGATGTGGTTGACCTTGTTGTAGCATCAAATTGTTACAATAAGATTTACAACTTATTGCATCGGCCATAACATTGGCCTTCCCCGGGGTGTAAGTTATCCCTAAGTCGTAATCCGAGATCAACTCGACCCACCGTCTTTGCCTGAGATTCAAATCCGTCTGGGTGAAGATATATTTCAGACTTTGGTGATCAGTGAATATTTCGCAACGATTACCCAGAAGGTAATGTCGCCAGGGTTTTAGTGCATGGACCACAGCTGCAAGCTCAAGGTCATGTGTGGGATAATTATGCTTATGTGGACGCAACTGGCGAGATGCGTATGCGATCACATGACGATCTTGCATGAGAATGCAACCTAATCCTTGTCGCGAGGCGTCGCAATAGATAACAAAGTCCTTAGAAAAATCTGGTGGTAGCAACACAGGTGCGGAGGTCAGGCGTCTTTTCAGTTCCTAAAAACTATGCTCACACTGTGGTGTCCACTCGAATTTTTTATCCTTCTTGAGGAGTTCAGTTAGAGGCTTTGCAACCTTGGAGAAATTCTCGACGAAGCGGCGACAATAGCTCGCTAGACCAAGAAAACTCCTAACTTGCTTAACCTATTCAGGTTGAGTCCAATCAAGGACAGCTTGAACTCTCTCGGGATTGACAGCAATACCCTTACCAGAGATTACGTGGCCTAGATAGGTCACTTCTGGTAACCAGAATTCACATTTTGAAAATTTGTCATAAAGGCGATGCTCTCGAAGTTTCATCAATACCAGCCTTAGATGCTCGGCATGTTCTTGTTGATACTTGGAGTATATGAGAATATCATCGAGGTATACTACGATGAATTTATCCAAATACTCCATAAAGATTGAATTCATCAGCCGAGAGAAGGTGGCTGGGGCATTGGTTAAACCGAAGGACATAACGGTGTACTCATATTGGCCATAACGAGTAACAAAGGCCGTTTTTGGAATGTCCCCGTTCTTAATCTTGATTTGATGGTATCCCAACCTCAAATCCATTTTGGAGAAGACTGGGGATCCAGCGAGCTGATTGTACAGATCGTTGATCCTGGGGAGCGGATACTTGTTCTTTATGGTGACCAGGATAACTGGTCGGTAATCTACAACCATCCGATCCGTTCCGTCTTTCTTCTTGACGAAGAGGACGGGACAAGCCCAAGGAGAAGATCTAGGACGAATGAAACCCTTGTTCAAGGCCTCATCTAATTGCTTCTTAAGTTCGGCTAGATCTAGGGGTGCCATCTTATAAGGTCTTCTGGCTATTGGGACAGTTCCCGGAACAAGATCTATCACAAACTCTACATCTCTGTCAGGTGGAATTCCTGGCAGTTCCTCTGAAAAAACATCCGGGAAGTCACGGACTACCGGAATGTCTTCAAGTTCCGGAAGAGGGTTGGCATTTAGGGAATAGAGCTGGCATTTGGCAACTCGAGTAGAGACATTTACTATCTCACCCGAGGGATGGGTAAGCTGGACATTTCTAGAGTGAGTATCAATCTTGGCATAGTGAGCTGACATCCAGTCCATGCCCAAGATGATATTAATATCCGAAGATTTCAACGCTATCAATGAGGCTAGGAAAACTAGCCTGTCTACTAGAATTTCATTGTCATAGGTTATCTTAGAGGTTTGCCATTTACTACCAGGAGTTTGGACAACCAATGGGATTGGCATATCACAAAATGACATGTTATGCAACTGTGCATAACTTTCTGAAATGAAGGAATGAGAAGACCCAGTGTCAAAGAGAACGGACGCTGGGTGATGATTAACAAGAAGCGTACCCAACATGACGTCGGGATCCTCTGCAGCTTCTTCTGCTGACACATAGTTCACACGGCCACGTGCAGGAGTTGGCTTCACATAAAACGCTTTACCCGACTTGGCCTGCCCGACGGATTTTCCGGGTTGCTTGGCACCCACATTCTGAGGACACTCACGGGAATAATGCCCTGGTTCTCCACACTTGTAGCATATCACCTGGTTGGCACGTGGTGCAACATTGCTAGCTGGACCACCATAAGCTTTTGCTGGAGGGTTGGCCTGATTCGTCTGAGGCGCCACGTAGGATGGCCTCGGAGTGTATCTTGGCGGCAGAGAACTGTTTGGAACCCATAGCCTGCGTTTTGGAAACGCGGAACCAGAAGACGAGCCAAAGTCACGGGAGTGCTTCCTTGTGGCTTCGAAGTCAGTATGACCAGTCTCCGCACTGATCGCTTTGTTGACCAGGGCTTGAAAGCTTGCACACTCATGGAGGCGCAGATCTCGACGGAGCTCAGGGCTCAGACCCTTACGGAATCTTGCTTGCTTCTTGGCGTCAGTAGACACCTCCTCTGTTGCATAGCGGGCGAGGTTACCGAACTCGCGGCTATAGGCATCCACAGACAACTTGCCCTGAGTGAAGGCACAGAACTCCTCTCTCTTTCTGTCCATCACGCCCTCTGGAATATGGTGCAGACGAAAAGCTGCACCGAAGTCTACCCATGTGGCCACTGGTTCAGCGGGACGCATAGCTTCAAAATTCTACCACCATAGATTGGCGGGTCCCTCCAGGAAATACGCCGCAAAGGTCACCTTGTCGACCTCAGACACATTCACAGAGTGAATCTTGCGTGAAATGCTGCACAGCCAGTCATCAGCGTCGAGGGGATCGACGGAATGATGAAACTTTGGAGGATTTAGCTTCACAAAGTCATTGAGGGACACTGCAGCATTCCTAGGCTGTCGAGCCGTATTCTGCTCAATACGCTCTAGCAGTCGGTTGGTCTCCCTTTTATTTCTTTCTGCCTCAAGCATCACTTCTACCAGAGAAGGTGGGTGAGGCAGGTCTTCCTGCGACGCTTGACTACCCTCACCTTGCCTATGAGCAGGGGCACGGTTCAACCTGGTGAACACCATCCTGACAAACAAACTCATAGCTTAGACCAATATCATATCAATACTAACTATGGATTCAGAATGTACTGGACACACGGAATGCGGAAATGAATATCCGAACAACATGGTAACAAACAACTGCTATATATACACCATGGTTCATACACACCCTTACATAGTTCAGTACAAACTTACTCAAAGAGCAAACTACTGAAATGGTGGAACTACTCATCAGAGGCTTACAAGCTTCCTATACATTATTTATCTAGGACTCCGGAATTCATTTCACATTACTACCATACTATCCTTCCTCTCATAGCTCAGGCATCCGCATAGAACATCTCATAGAGGTTACCTCCATGACCCGGAAGCTCAACCTGCGGATCAGGGAACACTCTAGCCTGAGATCCCTCGGATCCATAAGGACACGGATGTGGCCTTGGTCCCCTGACAGGTGGTAAGAGGGGTCCCCGAAGAGGTGTGACTCCTCCTATAGCTGGCCAGTCAACGTGGGCCGGAAGATGGGTCCTAACAGGGTTCAACATCTCCATCTCTCCATACCCTGTCTGGACTACCGGTGCCAGCTGCGTCAAAGCTGTCCACAGACGGGCACGGGTAGCGTAAAGCTCCATGCGGAGAGCACGAGCATCCTTGTCTCTGTTCTCTAGCATCTCAACAGTGGACTGCAGAAGTGGGTCCTCCATAGAAGAATCAAAATAGACTCCACTGAGGTATCCCTCTTCACCAGACTGAGAGGCCGGAACATAACAGAACTCTGAATTCTGCAGCAGTGCATGTCTCGCTCTCATAATAGTCAGCATTGAATAGGCAGCATCTTGTACTCCCATGTCAACGGTGACCCCCAACCCATAGGACCAATGGATTGGCTTCTCCGCTCCAGGGTAGTCTGGAAATACCCTAACAGTGCAGATGTACTGGCTCTGGTTGAAGTCTCGGTACTGTTCCTCTACCGTGTACTCGGGGTACCAGCGGTAACCGCACACCGACATCACCCTGACCAGCATGGCCGTATGACCCGGTACATCAATGCACCTGGTCAAACATACCACCTGACGAGAAGGACGGCCAGGCATCTGTAATAGAGAGTAATGCAAAAACATTAGAGCTCTGAATGCAAAATTGGGCAGCATAACGGCTGTAAATGCTCAAAACAAATTTTGAGACAACCCAAAATGAAATAGCGTCACCACTCAACTATCAAGTTCAACTCTCTGATCATCAAATTTACTCCCTGCTTCCTAGGAATAAAAGAAACCCAATATCTCTCGACCCTTAGTCCTATAATCTACTGATCCAAAAATCCGAGCCTAGGAGAAGATGAGTAACCTAGTCCTTAATTCCCGCAGAAATGACGAGGATGACCAGAATAGAATATCTTGAGAAGAGAACAAGAGTGTTACGTTCCCTTCCACAAAAAATTCCCTTATATATAACTAAAGCAATTCTAGACTCAACTTCGACCAGTTTGGCTTAGTAATCCTACAGTCAGTCAGGCTCTGATACCAACGCTGTCGGGACCCCGATCCTAAGCCATAGGAATCCAGCCTGTAACACATCGCATCCCTTTGTGGTCTCACGCACGGTTAACTCCACGGCTGCAGCCTTACCTTAGCCGGGACCGTTTGCGTCTTTTGACTCATGTATGCGATAGTGTCGCTAGCATTCCAATGTCAAAGAACCCGGATCGACATGTGTAATCATAAACCAAAGTGGCAGTTCCGCACAAGGACAGGCATACATGACCCAACAAAGCAGGTGTCGGTCATCAACGAACGTAGACGAGTCGTAGCAAGCTACAAGGACTCCATTACGTCGCGTGACATTTCCCCAAAGGGGACAGACACAGCAGCTAAGAAGGACACATGCCGGTCAACCAATATGTCCGGAGCAGTAGCGAACTACCAAGGCTCGTTGGATCACAAAGGGGCATTTCCTTGTAAGGAGTGCTACTAAAGTTCACGACTAGGTATTCGAATCCCATACATATCAAGTAAGACACACGTACGCATGGCATACCGATATGTATAGATACATCGATGGCATCACAACATAACCATAAACATACAAGCTTTATTTAAGAGGCTCAGAAGAGCCACACACATATTATTACACATTAAGGGTCTCACGACCCATAATATCAGTCACACAATACAAGCCAGCGGAAGAGTTATAAACTGTCTGGGTACAGACAGAGCAACTAGAAGGCACATGGCCTGACTATACTACAGAGCCGACGTAGGGCCAGATCGTAGCTGGGACACCAGCTACTCGTCGTCGTCGATGTCTACGAAGAACCCTCCATTAGGGTCATTAGCAACCTCTGCAACATTTATTAAGCAAACATGAGTACGAAGGTACTCAGCAAGACTTTAGGATGACTAACTACTCATGCAAGGTATCAAGAAGGTATTGTGGGGTTTCATGCGGAAAGCCAGCATTTGACTCGTGGCTAGACAACTTGCTTTTTGAAATTAGTTTTGAGAACTTGATTTCTCGCACACGAGTCCACTAACACCACAACAATACACTATCGTGGAATCATTCCGTCTCCATACGGAAATGCCGTCCACGACACTCACGCTTATCTTGACAATTTTATGAGTAGCCGTTGAAGTTATCTATGAACAACATATGTCTCCAAGTAGTCCATATCCGCGGACGCGGCTATTCGAATAGATCATAACCCTGCAGGGGTGTACTTCGTCACACACGCTCCCGCCACTTATCGCCATGTGCACGTTATGCACCTCGGCAACCTTCAAGCGGAAGCCCAGCGAGGGAGTCGGCCACGACCGTTAACCACACTAGTACCTAGTCCAGGTTTATCGCCTATCTGAGAGTAACCCGTACGGAAGTCCGGCCGAGGTTTCCGCCATGGCCTCAAACGATGTGCGCAGGGTTCCCAAGCCCACCATCCGGGTGCCACTTGGTACACCGTGCCACTGCCTACCGCATCACGGTCCACCTCTCAGGTCAGCACCATGCACGGCCTCCAGCATTACTATAAACACCAGAAACTACTTGCAACTCCTGGACCGAGTACTACGCGATTAATAGGCCGAGCGGGGTCATATTTCAGGGCCCAGCATGTGGTAGTATCTAGTCTTGGATTACATACACGGAACTCAGTTCCTAAGGACGGTTCCAATGAAACAACCCGCCATGTACTCCTACACAGCCTTTCACCGGTACCTTTACCAAATCAAGTTCAACACACGACCTTTGCTCACCGAACACATTCCACATTTCTGCTCATCTCCCAGATGACAGACCATACACAACTCTAAGCATAGCATGCATAGCAGGATAAGGCACATTATAGCTCAAGCAACTACCAGGTATGCTAGGTTGCAAGGTTCGGCTATTTACTGTGACAAGGTTAAGTCATGCAAAGGAAGTGGGTCCAACTATCGTGGCAAAATCAATTGAAGCATTTGATCCTAATGCAATAAATAGGTGCAGGAGCAAGAACATAGGTGTTATCGGGATGATCAAAAGGGTTGCTTGCCTTGTTGCTCAAAGGAGGAACGATATCCGTCAGACGGATATTCGGTGGAATCCGGGGGTGCGGAGCCTACCGAAATGAATGGCAACATTCAATAACAATCATATGCAATCAAAATGATGCATGAGCATGGCATGAGAATGCAAAGTGATAAGTTATTATAATCAAGATGTTTTAGGTTTAGAGTTGATTTGAGTCACACTCGAATAGCAATTCAAACGGGTATTCTCGGATACCGGTTTAATTGATTCGACCTGTTGCTCAGATCAACTTAATGTTAACATGCATGAAATGTCATGTTATGGTACTGATTTATATTTAGGGCAGTGTGTGATCATTGCATTTATAATGAAATTTGGATATTTTTGCAAATTCCATTTATAAAGTGATTAAAAGAATTGAATTATTCCTTATTTCACAATTTAGGGTTCTGTAACTTTTTCAAACATAGCTGAAACTAGCATAATCAGAATCCTTGAATTTTTATAATACTTTTTCATATATAAATTATTTTCATTGGAGTTAGAGATTAATTTCTATGATTTTTGCAATTTTTAGCAATTTCCTGAATTATTTTTATACTGGAAATTCCATTTATTGCATCAGGCTGACGTCAGCAGGTCAGCCGACCTGTGCAGGTCAAACCTGACAGGGGGGCCCCACTGGTCAGCCTCACTGGGACTAATCCCGCGCTGACCAACCCCTAATTGGGGTTTGACCAGGCGTGGGGCCCTTTGTCAGCGACTGAGGGGAGGGCGATTACGCCCTAATGGTCGGCCACGTCGACGGCCACCGGAGAGTGGTCGCCGGCGACCAAACCCGCGGCGGAGGGCTCGCCGGAGGCGATCTAGACGGCGCTGCACAGCACGAAAACGCACGCGGTTGGCAGCTACAGCAAGCTCGCGAAGTGGCCGATCTGGCAGGACCAACTGGGGAGGCTAGGGTCGCCAGAAGAGGCGTCGGCGACGAGCCGGAGCGGCGGCCGAAGCTCGGGCGTCGTCGGGGGCTTTGAAACAGGGGGATCCGCGCTTAGTTCTTAGCTGCTACGGCATCTACGCGTCGTCCTGGAGCTTCTGGTGCTCTCGGGAGGACGAGCTGGACATCGGAGGGCTACCGGCGACGAGCGGCAGCGGCGGTGCTCGTCGGGCTCCGGTGAAACTAGGGCTAGAGGAGGGGATCGACGGGGAAAACTTAGGGAAAACCACCGCATGCTCATAGGGAGTGCAGAGAAGAGGTCAGACGGCTCGGGGAAGGCCTGGGGGCGATGAATCGACGGGAGAGGTTCGGCGGCCGGAGGAAGAAGACGACGGTGTTGCGGGCGTTGCAGGACGCGAGGAAGCTTCGGCTTCTGCAGGAATGACCAGGGCGACGAGGCGGAGCTAATGGCCTGCTCGCGGAGGGGTTCCTATGGCCAGGGGCACAGCCAGCTCGAGCTCGAGCTCGGCTCTAATGGCGGCAGCAAGGAGGGGGAGGAGATCCGGGCGGAGGAGCAGAACCGAGGCGGGGAATGGATAGGGGAGGCTCTGGGGAGCTTATCCCCGCCGTCGCCAGCGCGAACCGGCGGCCAGGCAGGCACGCAGGTGCGTGGCCGCGCCGGAGGAGGCGGCGGCCACCTCCTGCTGCCTACTGGCGCGAGGGAGGGGACGAGCGGCGAGATGGGCTGGGCCTGGCTTGGGTGACAGGTAAGACTTTTCCCATTTTCTCTTTTTTTTGTTTTTCTGTTTTGCTATTTATTGCTTTGCTAATTATTTCAGCTCCAAAACAAAACGTAAAAACTATTTTTGACCTCCTGAAATATTTGTTATAATATCCCCACTCATTTCCAAAACTTTCAACATTTTTGGAAAATTATAGTTTCTGATTTCAAATTTTAAATTTGAAACAAGTAGCTTTTGCAATTATTTAAAATGCTTAAAGTGTCAAGAAAATAGTTTTCTCCAATGCTCATTTACTTTCATGATTTATCAGAAAGTTTGAACATTTCTTGAGGCCATTTTGGGTTCATTGATTTTGAACTAGTTGAAATTTCCTTTAATTGAAATGGTGGCTAGGGTTTTTGAGTTTTTCCTTTGCCACTTTGTTGTTTTTGTTGAAACTTCTTGGATGCAAATGCAAAGAAGACATGAGCACAATGCTATCTTGCTTAAGGGTTAGGGATGTGACATTAGCGCTAAGTATGGACTTGACTCTGAGATAGTAGCTTCTCTATGTGAATCTTTTGCTGCTCATGTTGATCTTCCCAAAGAGAAGTGGTTTAAATATCATCCTCCTGTAGAAAGCAACATAGCCAAAACCAATCTTGTTGAGGAGAAAGTCATTGCTTTTAGTGATCCTGTTGTTCCTTGTGCTTACACTGAGAAACCACCATACCCTGCTAGGATGAAGGATTATTCTAAAGCTCCAACTGTGATACGTAGGGGTTACATTAGACCACTTGCACCCCCTGAAGAGATTAGAGTTTAACCTAGTGTTGCTATTATCAAAGATCTCTTAGCCGAAGACATAGATGGGCATGTTATCAAATTCTGTGAGGACTCCGCTAGAATTGCTAAACCTCACGTGAAAGACAAACCCGGACCTGTAGTTGGCCTGCCCGTTGTTTCTGTTAAGATAGGAGATCACTGTTATGATGGTTTATGTGATATGGGAGCTAGTGTTAGTGCAATACCCCGTTCTCTATATGATGAAATCAAATATGAGATTGCACCTGCTAAGTTAGAACCCATTAATGTCACTATTACGCTACCTAATAGAGACACTATTTGCCCCGTGGGAATTGTAAGAGACGTAGAAGTCATGTGTGGTAAGACGAAGTATCCTACTGATTTCCTCGTCCTTGGTACTGCACAAGATAGCTTTTGTCCCATCATATTCGGTAGACCCTTTCTCAACACTGTCAATTCTCACATTGATTGCATTAAGCAGACTGTCACAGTAAGTTTCGAGGGTGTGTCTCATGAATTTAACTTCTCCGAGTTTGGAAGACAACCCCATGAAAGAGAGTCGTCTGGTAGAGATGAAATCATTGCTCTTGCCTCTATTGCCGTACCTCCTACGGATCCTTTAGAGTATCTTCTTGAGCATGAAAATGATATGCATATGGAGGAGAGAGATGAGATAGATAAAATTGTCTTAGAACAATATCCTATTCTCAAGAATAATCTGCGTGTTGAACTGCTTGGGGATCCTCCCCCACCAAAGGGTGATCCTGTTTTCGAGCTTAAACAGTTGCCTGATACTCTTAAGTATGCCTATCTTGATGAGAAGGAGATATATCCTGTCATTATTAGTGCTCTCCTCTCAGCGCGTGAAGAGAAGAAGTTACTAAAAACTCTGAGGAAGCACCGCGCTGCTATTGGATATACTCTTGATGATCTTAAGGGTATTAGTCCTACTCTATGTCAGCACAAGATTAAAACCGATCCTGACTTTAAACCAGTTGATGATCATCAAAGGAGATTAAATCCTAAGATGAAAGAGGTCGTTAGAAAAGAAATATTAAAGCTTCTGGAAGCAGGAATCATTTATCATGTTGCTCATAGTGATTGGGTAAGTCCAGTACATTGCGTACCTAAGAAGGGAGGTATCACCGTCATTCCTAATGATAAGGATGAACTAATCCCACAAAGGATTATTACCGGCTATAGAATGGTGATAGACTTCCGGAAACTGAACAAGGCAACTAGGAAAGATCATTATCCTTTGCCGTTCATCGACTAAATGCTAGAAAGGCTATCAAAGCACACACACTTCTGCTTTCTAGACGGTTATTCAGGTTTCTCGCAAATACCTGTTGCACAATCTAATCAAGAGAAAACTATTTTCACCTGCCCTTTCGGTACCTTTGCCTATAGACGTATGCCCTTTCGGTACCTTTGCCTATAGACGTATGCCTTTTTGCCACCTTCCAAAGATGTATGATGGCTATATTCTGTGACTTTTGTGAAAAGATCGTCGAGGTTTTCATGGATGACTTCTCCATTTACGGGTCTTCCTTTGATGATTGCCTCAGCAACCTTGATCGAGTCTTACAGAGATGCGAAGAAACCAACCTCGTCTTGAATTGGGAGAAGTGCCACTTTATGGTTAATGAAGGTATCATCTTAGGACACAAAATTTCTGAGAGAGGCATTGAAGTTGATAAGGCTAAGGTTGATGCAATTGAGAAAATGCCTTGCCCCACAGATATCAGAGGTATATGAACTTTCCTAGGTTATGCTGGTTTCTATAGAAGGTTCATTAAAGACTTTTCTAAGATTTCTAGGCCTCTTACCAACCTCTTGCAGAAGGATGTACCTTTTGTTTTTGATGAGGATTGTGAGGAAACTTTCGAAATACTTAAGAAGGCTTTGATAACCGCACCTATTGTTCAACCACGTGACTGGAACTTGCCCTTTGAAATCATGTGTGACGCTAGTGATTATGCTGTTGGTGCTGCTCTAGGACAAAGAGTTGACAAGAAGTTGAATGTCATTCACTACGCTAGTAAAACTCTAGACAGTTCCCAAAGAAACTATGCCACTACGGAGAAGGAATTTTTAGGAGTCGTGTTTGCATGTGAAAAGTTCAGATCTTACATAGTCGACTCCAAAGTCACTATTCACTCAGATCATGTTGCTATTACGTACCTCATGGAGAAGAAGGACGCTATACCTAGGCTGATCAGATGGGTTCTCCTGCTACAGGAATTTGATTTGCACGTCGTTGACCGAAAGGGTGCTGACAACCCTGTAGCAGATAACTTGTCTAGGCTAGAGAATGTCCTTGATGACCCACTACCTATTGATGACAGCTGTCCTGATGAGCAATTAAATGTCATCCGCACTCCACATAGTGCACCGTGGTATGTTGATTATGCAAACTATATCGTAGCCAAATACATACCACCCAGTTTCACCTATCAACAAAAGAAGAAATTCTTCTTTGATTTGAGACACTACTTTTGGGATGATCCTCACCTTTATAAGGAAGGAGTAGATGGTGTTATTAGACATTGTGTGCCTGAACATGAATAGGGACAGATCCTGCAGAAGTGTCATTCCGAAGCCTACGGAGGACACCATGCTAGAGATAGAACTGCCCACAAGGTATTGCAATCAGGTTTCTATTGGCCCACTCTCTTCAAGGATGCCCGTAAGTTTGTCTTGTCTTATGACGAATGCCAAAGGATAGGGAACATCAGTAAGCGTCAGGAAATGCCTATGAACTATTCACTCGTCATTGAACCATTTGATGTCTGGGGCTTTGATTATATGGGACCCTTCCCGAGTTCCAATGGGTACACTCACATCTTAGTTGCTGTGGATTATGTTACTAAGTGGGTAGAAGCTATCCCCACTAAAAATGCTGATCACGACACCTCTATTAAGATGCTTAACGAAGTCATATTCCCAATATTTGGAGTCCCTAGATACTTGATGACTGATGGAAATTCACACTTCATTCATGGTGTTTTCCGTAATATGCTAGCTAAGTATGATGTCAACCATAGAGTTGCATCTCCTTATTAGCCTCAGTCTAGTGGTCAAGTGGAGTTGAGTAATAGGGAGATCAAGTAGATCTTACAAAAGACCGTCAATAGATCTCGAAAGAACTGGTCTAGCAAACTTGACGATGCACTATGGGCTTATAAGACTGCTTATAAGAATCCCATAGGCATGTCACCGTATAAAATGGTTTACGGTAAGGCCTGCCATTTACCTCTTGAGCTGGAACATAAAGCTTATTGGGCAATCAAAGAGCTCAACTTTGATTTCAAACTTGCTGGTGAGAAGCGGTTGTTTGATATCAGCTCGTTAGATGAATGGAGAGCCCAGGCATACGAGAATGCCAGGTTGTTCAAGGAAAAGGTTAAGAGATGGCACGACAAACGAATACAGAAACGAGAGTTCAATGTAGGTGATTATGTCTTGCTATACAATTCTCATTTGAGATTCTTTGCAGGCAAGCTTCTCTCTAAATGGGAAGGTCCCTATGTTGTCGAGAAGGTATATCGTTCCGGTGCCATCAAAATCAATAACACGGAAGGAAATTTTCCTAGAGTGGTAAATGGGCAAAGAATCAAGCATTACATCTCTTGTACTCCCATAAATGTTGAGACCAATATCATCAATGTCATAACTCCAGAGGAGTACATAAGGGATGTTTATCAGCCTGTTTCAGACCTTGAAAAAGAAGATGTATCTGTTTCGGCAAGAAATAGGACTCCGATAATATTCCAATAGGAAATTTCTTCTGTTTTGGAATTTTTGGAAAATTAGAAAAACAAAAGGCAGTCCGAAGAGTGAACGAGGCAGCCACAAGCCCCCACTCCGCCACCACCCCCTTGGTGGCGGGGCGCAAGCTTGTGGGAACCTCGTGTGCCTCCCGGACTCTGTTTTCTTGCGGAGGACTCCTTCTGGCCCAGAAAAGAACAATATATAGTCGCCCGAAGGTTTTGATCTCCGTATCGCACAGTTTTCCTATGTTTTCGTTTCAAGCCTGTTTGTGTGACAGATTTAGATCATCATGACTTCCCCAAACGCTACTAAGGACAAGTTCTTCGAGAAGGTCATCAATCCCTACCTCACGGAAGTGCTGAAACACCCTCAATCTATCAAGATGAGCGAGGGGATGTTGCACATCCGTGATGTTGAGGGGCCTAAGAAGACCGAAAGCATGGAGACGAGGCTCGAAGCAATGGAGCAACAAGTCTTTAAGTGCCAAGGGATGGTGGACCGTGCACTCAACGCCAACCACACGATGATCATGGAGTTCACTAGCAATCACAAGATGGATGCCATTGATATTGGGAAACACCTCTCCAGGCTCTATGATAGGGTTGAGCAACTTCAGGGCCAGATCTATGACCTGCAGAATCAAAACTGTGAGTATGAGTACAAATTTAAATCAATAAGGTTGGCTGCAGATTTGAGGATTCCAACGACTCGTTCATCCTGCCATGATGGAGCACCTATGCCTTGGAAGACGGAGGATCAGACTACTCCAACAACACCACCATCACCACCAAAGGAAGACAACTAAGCATTGGTATGGGCAATCCCCTTGGCTTCTGCCAAGCTTGGGGGAGTTGCCCTGGTATCGTATCACCTTTATATCTTTCTCTTTTACCTTTGTTTTAGTTCTTTCCTTTTCAGTTTTTATTTCTTATTTTAGAGGAATAAGTCTTTAGTTTTTAGTTTGAGTCTTTTTGCTTTTGTCTCTCCCCCGAAGTATTCGAGCTTACGAGCTATATAATAAAGAGTGTCTTAGTCAAGGGCTTTGCTTTGTGCCATGATCAAAAGTATGAAAAGAACGATAGCATGAAAGATCATGAGATGATCTTATGGAAAGTGATAACTTCACTTATGACACGTATGATGATTGAAACTTATTGAGAATAAATCAACATAGACCTCAGTCATTGTTGCAATTAATAAGAAGTAATAAGGAAAGAGAGGTTCACATATAAATATATCATCTTAGACACTTTTTACAATTGTGAGCACTCACCAAACTATTACATGCCTAGGAGTAGATGTTGGACAAGGAAGACAACATAATGAATTGTGTTTGCTTGGTTCCAAACAATGTTATATGATTAGAGATCCTTTAGCATGTGACGATTGCTTCCACCTCATATTAGCCAAAACTCCAGCACCAAGTAGAGATACTACTTGTGCATCCACAAACCTCCAACCCAGTTTTGCCATGAGAGTCCACCATACCTACCTATGGATTGAATAAGATCCTTCAAGTAAGTTGTCATCGGTGCAAGCAATAAAAATTGCTCTCTAATATGTATGATTTATTAGTGTGTGGAAAATAAGCTTTGTAAGAACCTATGATGAGGAAGACATAAAATCGACAAACTGCATAATAAAGTTCTTTGTCACAGGAGGCAATATAAAGTGACGTTCCTCCGCACTAAGAGGACACGCATTCAAACCTCAAAAGCGCATGACAATCTCTGCTTCCCTCTACGAAGGGCCTATCTTGTACCTTTACTTTTTACACTTGTAAGAGTCACGGTGATCTTCACCAATTCCCTTTTTGCCTTTGTCTTGGCTACCGTCACATGCTTGAGAAAGATCTATAGTCATATATCAACTTGGAGTTGAGTACTCATGCTTTATTATTGTTGACTTTACCCTTGAGGTAAATCGTTGGGAGGCAAAACTATAAGCCCCTATCTTCCTGTGTGTCCAGCTGAAACTTTGACACCATGAGTACCACGTGAGTTGTAACATATGTGGAAAACAAAAGAGATGATTGAGTATGTGGGTCTGCTTTACAAGCTCTTATTTGACTCTTTCTGATGTTGTGATAAGTTGCAGTTGCTTCAATGACTATGGACTATTGTTGGCTACTTCTCGGTAAGGTTTTTGCTTTATGCTTTTCTTTGTGAAGGAATTGTTACTTTCCCATAAGAATCTTTATGATGTATTGCTGATCTATGTGTGATCATGATGCCCTCATGTCCGTATTATGTTTTATCGACACCTTCGTCCCTCAACATGTGGACATGTTTATGGAACTTGGTTTTCGCTTGAGGACAAGCGAGGTCTAAGCTTGGGGGAGTTGATACGTCCATTTTGCATCATGCTTTCATGTTGATATTTATTGCTTTTTGGGCTGTTATATTACTTGTGGTACCATATTTATGCCTTCTCTCTCTTATTTTGCAAGGATTATTTGAAGAGGGAGAATTCAGGCAGCTGGAATTCTGGACTGGAAAAGGAGAAAATCCTATTCCATTATTATGCACATTCCAAATGCCCTGAAAATTTACGTGGATTTTTTCTGGAATATATTAAAAATACTAGGCGAAAGAACTACCGGAGGGGGGCCACCAGGGCTCCACAAGCTTGTCCACCGCCACCACCACCCCTGGTGGCGCAGGGCAGGCTTGTGGGCTGCCTGAAGGCCCACAAGCCCCCCTCTTTTTCTATATGAAGCGTCCTGGTCTGGAAAAAATCAATAGTGAGCTTTTTCGTGGTTTCGCCGCCACCACGAGGCGGAACTTGAGCAGATACAATCTAGAGCTCCGGTAGGACGATCCTGCTGGGGAAACTTCCCTCCCGGAAGGGGGAATCGTCGCCATCGTCATCACCAACACTCCTCTTATTGGAGGGGAGGCATCTTCATCAACATCTTCATCAGTACCATCTCCTCTCCAATCCCTAGTTCATATCTTGTATCCAATCTTTGTCTCGCAACCTGATTAGTACTTGTAAGGTTGCTAGTAGTGTTGATTACTCTTTGTAGTTGATGCTAGTTGGATTACTTGGTGGAAGAGTTTATGTTCAGATCCTTGATGCTATTCATTTCATGATTATGATTATGTCTTGTGAGTAGTTACTTTTGTTCCTGAGGACATGGGATAAGTCCTGCTGATAATAGTCATGTGAATTTGATATTCGTTCGGTATTTTGATATGCTGTATGTTCTTTTTCCTCTAGTGGTGTTATGTGAACATCGACTACATAACACTTCACCATATTTGGGCCTAGAGGAAGGCATTGGGAAGTAGTAAGTTGATGGTGGGTTGCTGGAGTGACAGAAGCTTAAACCCGAGTCTATGCGTTGCTTCGTGAGGGGCTGATTTGGATCCACTAGTTTAATGCTATGGTTAGACTTTGTCTCAATTCTTCTTTTGTAGTTGCGGATGCTTGCGAGAGAGGTTAATCATAAGTGGGATGCTTGTCCAAGTAAGGGCAGTACCCAAGCGCCGGTCCACCCACATATGAAACTATCAAAGTAACGAACGAGAATCATATGAACATGAGGAAACTAGCATGACAGAAATTCCCGTGTTTCCTCGGGAGCGTTTTTCCTCCTATGAGACTTTGTTCACGCTTGTCCCTTGCTACAAAAGGGATTGGTACACTTGCTGCACCGTTGCTATTACTTGTTACTCTTTGCTTGCTATGTTTCACCTCGCTACACCATCACTTGTCACCGTTACTTTCAGTGCTTGCAGTTATTACCTTGCTGAAATCCGTTTATCAGAGCCTTCTGCTCCTCGTTGGGTTCGACAGTCTTACATATCGAAAGGACTACGATTGATACCCTATACTTGTGGGTCATCAACGATGCATGTGCCTTGTTCCCCGGCAGGTGTCGGGGGTTCTTGGCAAGTCTTGGACCCATCCTGGGCTGCTTTTGTAGGTCTTTCCTGCGTCTTGTTCTGGATATTTTCTTGGGTTGGTCGTTGCCTTCGATTCTTTATACTCTTAATGCCTGTGCAGAAGTCACGGGCACTGGGTACCCCATTACTAGTGCACCGACAGGAGCCCCCGGGCCTGTCCCATAAGCGCTTGCCCAGCGATGTTGGGTGAGGCCAACAGTTCATGCACGAGCGTGAAATTGGAAAGGGGTAACCGCCAACCCGATGTTCTGCACTGTCCCACCACTTCAAGTCGTTTCCACCACACGCGTCGCATGCATTGCGAGAATCTCGCGGTGGGTGCGCGTGACTTAAAGGCCTCGTCGTGGCAGAAGTCACAACATCATGGATTGGAGTGATGGTGTGGTTACTTGTTCACCCGTGATGTTGGGCAACGGCATAGGTGAAGATGGGCGGCGACCATCGGAGCGTAGCATCCTCCCTATAAAACTGGGAGGGGTGCGGTAGGCAATTCTCATCCATCCTTCTTCTCTCCTCCAACATAGGGTTGCCCAGCTTACTCTTCTCTTCTTGTCCCTTAAGGTTGCTTTGATTTTTGCTATGACGAGGGAGCATGAACGTCCTCCATATTTTGTGTAGGGAGTGAGAGCCTCCCCTCGAGATCATGCAGTTGCTTTAGTTGTGGCAACGGAGGGCGGCACCAGTACTCAAGGTGGGGGAACTGGAAGGGCCCTTCTGTTCCTCGTGGGGAGGCATCCTTCCGGTCTTGGCAGGGAGGTAACGAATCCCAACCATGCACTCCTTTTGCTGCCTTTTCGTCCTTCGTCCAATCCCTAAGAGGAGAGGGGCAAGAAAGGCATTACGGGGCACTTATCTTTTTATAAAGCAAAAGATATAGGCTGTCGCCAAATTTTTAATAGTGGAAATGTAATTTATTTTAGCCATTTTGTACTGAAGAATGAATAAAATAAGTGGTATTCATCTCTCTTGAGTACTGTCATTCCGCCCTTCTACTCATCTTGTGTTGTATCTACGTTCTTGTCGTACAGGACACCTTGCTGGGTTGGTGCAAGACGCGAGTGTCAAAGGGGGAGCGAGCACTTGACAACAGACGGGCACCGTCCATAAACAAGGTCCATTGTCGGTATCGGCACGGTCCTCCCAAGGCTAATAAGCAACAAGAGATGAAGGATGACTCGTGCCGACAAGGGTTCTTAACGTGCAGATAAGTCCATTGTACACAATCAAAAAGGAGTGGCAAGGATTTCCTTAAGGAAAGGAATGGAACTGAGCATAAATAAGGTGCTTTTAACTTATCTCCTTATGGGAGGTCCCCTTGTCGGCCGTAGTTGCTTCTTCGATGTCTATTGTTTACCTAGAGGTCAAACATACAGAGCATAAGAGAGCGTCCGTCCTCTAGAAGGAGGGAAGATGCGATAACAAGGATTTTAAGTCCATCAAGCACTCTTAATAACTTGTAAAATAAGGTAGTAGTGACATCACAACACAAGTAAATGTGTAATGCACATGAAAATGATGGTATGATGCAATGCCTAACTTTTTTATGCACATGGTCTGCACCTGGCTTTGTACTAATGGTTACATGCGCTGTGACAAAGCTTGTACAAAAGGTGGTTGCCGGGGACTGGGCCCGGTAACCGCGTCTTATGGGTAGAACTTACGAAGATGCTCAATGTTCCATGAGTTAAGAAATTTGATGCCATCTTCGGTCTCCAGACGGATTGCACCAGGTGTGGTGACTTTTACTACCCGGTAAGTACCTTCCCACTTTGGCGTCAACTTGTTAGAACCCTTGGTGGACTGAACGCTCCTAAGGACAAGGTAGCCTTCCTCAAAGCTCCGGCCATGGACCCTGCAGCTATGATAGTGGCGCAGGGCCTGTTGATAGCGTGCGGCATGCACACCGGCCCAGATACGATCTTCCTTGAGGAGCGTGGCATCGTCATGCCGCAGATGACGTTGCTCTACTTCATCTAGGTAAGCACTCGAGGTGACCCATATATGAGTTCCGTAGGGATAACTGCTTCCGCCCCATATATTAGGGAGAAGGGTGTCTTGCCGGTAGCTCGATTTGATGTCGTTATGAGGGACCAAAGAACTACCGTCAACTCATCAATCAAGTGTTTGCTGCAACTTCGCAGACTATCAAAAGTTCTTGTTCTGAGTCCTCAAAACACTTTAGCATTCATCCTCTCGACTTGCATGTTGCTCCATGGGTGTGCAACAGAGGCAAATGAGACCTTGCTTCCATGGTTTTGGATGTACTGCATGAATATGTGACTCCTGAACTGGGTGTCGTTATGAGTGATTTTTCTATTGGGTACTCCAAAGCAGCACACCAGTCCTTTAATGAACATGATAGATGGTTGCGCGATCACCTTTCTCACTGGCTCCACCTCATGCCATTTCGTGAACTTGTCGATTGCTACGTACAAGAACTCGAAACTCCTGGAAGTGCGAGGAAAGGGGCCTAGGATATCGAGCCCCCAGACTGAGAATGGCCAGGATAAAGGGATCGTCTGGAGGGCTTGCGCTGGCTGATGAATATGCTTGGAATGGAACTGGCAGGCCTCACACTTGGTGACTAGCTCAATTACTTCTTGGAGGGTTGTGGCCCAATAGAAACCCTGCCAGAAAGCTTTTCCCTCAAGGGACCTTTATCCTATATGTGACCCACATACGCTTCCATGAATTTCTGCCAACAACTTTAGTCCTTCCACCTGGCAGATGCACCTTAATTTCACGGCATTGGATCTCCTTTTATACAGAGTGTCCTTAACAAACTGGTACATACTGAACCAATGGGCTACATTTTTTGGCCTCTTCCTACTCTTCGGAAAGTTCTCTTGTTTGAAGGACTCGGACAATATGTTGTGCCCAAGCTGGAGAGTGTGGCTCGAAATCAAGGACTAAAGGCATCTCCTCGTTCGTGGGAGCGCTTACTTCTACCACAAGAACCTGGGGTTCTGTGGGAGGGAGCAACTCACTAGGCGAAGTGGAACCGACCTAGGCAAATTCTCTATCGGAGGCTTCAGGAAGCTTTGCCTGGAAATTTTTGTTGGAGTTCAGCTTTCTTCTCTTCCTGGTCATCATTGAAGGGGATACAGATGGCTGAGTGAGGTGAAGGCAAAAAATTCCTAGTTCCACAGGAAGTTTCTGTGCGGCACACTTTGACACGTGATCGGCAACGCTGTTCTCCGCACGTAGCACACGTTCTGCCTACAATACGTCAAAGTGTTCCTCCAACTTCCTCACTTCATGTACATAAGCCTCCATCAACGGACTCTGATAATCTTTGTTGAGCTGCTTCGCAACGAGCTGAGTGTCTCCCATGTTGATCAGCTTCTTGATTCCCAACTTTACCGCGATTCTGAGTCCTGCAAGGAGTCCTTCATATTCGGTGGTGGTGTTGGTAGCTTCCTCCTGGGGAAAGTGCATTTGGACCATGTATTTGAGATTCTCTCTGGTGGGGGCGATGAGGAACACACCTGCCCGGACACCTTGTAGTACCATCAAAATACATGACCCATTCCTTGGGTGCTTCCGTGTGTGGGAGAATTGTTTCTTGCACTTCTTCGTCTGGTATGGTTGTCCATTCAACGATGAATTCTGCTAGCGCTCTACTTTGAATGGTGGAAGTCCTTTCATCCTTGAATTCCAAACTTGATATCTCTAGCGCCCACTCGACTATCCTACCAGTGGCTTCGGGGTTCCTTAGGATACGTTGCAATGGAAAACAGGTGACAACCATGGTCGCATGGGCTTGGAAGTAGTGGTGCCACTTCCTCGAGTCCATGATGAGGTCGAATATTAGCTTTTGCACTTCAGATTACCTTGACCTAGCCCCCTCTAACAAGGAGTTATCAAAGTACACCGGCTGCTATACCACTTTCTTCTTTGCCATATCTTTCGTATTCCCTCAGCTAGACTGCTGGGGTTCTTATGTGTGTGTCTTAGGGGTTGCCGCAGATACCTTAACTTCACCCCCGACAACATCTTCATCTACTTCTCGTTGTGCCATCAGTGCTGCGCTAACCACTTGATTCATTGCCGCCAATTATAGCAGCAACGGCTCTTGTGGCTTAAGAGAGAGCAAGGTGGGAGCAGAAGAAAGATATGTTTTCAGATCTCGGAGCGTTGCGTCTTCTTCCGGGGTCCACTTCATCGGGCCAGCCTTCTTCAGTATTTTGAAGAACGACAGAGCGCGTTGAGCAGATTTGGAGATGATTCTTCTCAGCGCGGCGACACATTTGGTCAGGCTTCTCATGTCCTTGACTGTCTTTGGTGTTTGTATGTGCTCGATAGCTTTGATATTGTCGGGGTTGGCTTCTATTTCTCGCCGAGAGACAAAGAATCCAAGTAGCTTGTTGGACGGAACACCAACCACACATTTCTCAGGGTTGAGCGTCAAGTTGATCTTGTGTAGGTTTGCAAAGGTATCTTCCATGTCTTGTACAAGGGTAGCTTCATCTCTGGTTTTGACCACTATGTCATCCATGTAAGCTTCCACATTTTTGTGCAACTCAGGTCCAAATCCAACCTGTGCGACCCTCGCAAAGGTAGAACCAGCGCTCTTTAACCCAAAGGGCATACATACACAGAACGACATGTTGCATGGAGTTATGAATATGGTCTTCTCCTCATCTTCTTTGGCCATGAATATCTGACGGTATCCGGAATATGCATCCAGGAAGGAAAGCCAATCACATCCGGAAGTGGCATCAACTATCTGACGAATGCACGGCAAGGGAAATGGGTCCTTCGGGCATACTTTATTTAAGTCACTGAAATCAATGCAAAGCGTCCATTTCCCATTTGTCTTGTGCACCACTACCAGATTAGCCAACCACGTTGGATGTAGTACTACTCGAACAAAACCAGCTGCTTCTAGCTTCTTGATTTCTTTGGCGATGAACTGTTGTCCCTCCAAGGCCTGTTTCCTAACTTTCTGCTTGACGGGTCTGGCGTGAGGGCAGACAACAAGGTGGTGCTCAATTACCTCTCCGGGAACACGACGGATGTTCGAAGGTTGCCATGCAAACACATAGACTTTCGCCCGCGGAAAGGTAATGAGTGTGCAATCCTATTTGTCGTGAACGGTGGCACTAATGGTAAATGTACCGTAAGAGCCATCCTCCCTTGTCGAGACTTTCTTTGTCGCACCGTACGAGACCTTGGATTATTTCTAGTGGAACTCTCCAGAAGGTCATCGACAGGCGAAGCGCCTTCCACGGAGGCGCGCTTCCCGGAGTCCATGCCACTTTTCCTGTGTCGGGACCCCGATCCTAAGCCATATGAATCCAGCCTGTAACACATCGCATCCCTTTGCGGTCTCACGCATGGTTAACCCTACGGCTGCCACCTTACCTTAGCCTGGACTGTTGCGCCTTTTGACTCACGTATGCAATTGTGTCGCTAGCATTCCAATGTCAAAGAACCCGGGTCGATATAACTAGTCATAAACTCAAGTGGCTCAACTGTACACAGACATGCATACATAACCCAGCAAAGCAGGTGTCGGTCATCAGTGAGTGTAGACGAGTCGTAACAAGCTACAAGGACTCCATTACACCGCGTGACATTTCCCCGTAAGGACCGATACAACAACTAATAAGGATACATGTCGGTCAACCAATGTGTCCGGAGTAGTAGCGAACTAGCAAGGCTCGGTGGAAGCACAAAGGGGCATTTCTTTGTATAGAGAGCTACTAAGGGCATACGACTAGGTGTCGAATCCCATACATATCACAGTACATCACACGTACGCATGAAATACTCGATATGCATAGATACAACAATGGCATCACAACATAACCATAATACGTCACAACATTTATTTAGAAGACTCGGAAGAGTCTTGCATAATAAGTACATACAGGTAGGGGTCACATGACCAGACACTCAAGTCATACAAGGAGAGTCATACAAATAAAGCAGAAGCATTAAAGTTGTTTGAGTACAGACAGTTGAAAGGAAAAGGCATAAAGCCTGACTATCTACAGATCCCTTCTGAAAGGGGCCAGGTCGTAGTTGGAACACCAGCTACTCATCATCATCGAGGTCTAGGTAGAAGCCACCTGTTGGCTCCTGGGTATCTTCTACAACATTTATTAAACAAACATGAGTACAAAGGTACTCAGCAAGACTTTAGAACAGATCTATCTACTCATGCACAGGTATCAACAAAAGGGGGTTGTGGGGTTTCATGCAACAGCCCAGCTTTGACTCTTGGCTAGACTAAACTACAATTTTAAAATAGTTTTAAACAAATTTGATAAGTCGTACACGAGTCCACTACCACCACAACAATACACTATCATGGATTCCTTTCCGTCTCCCTACAGAAATGCCATGCATGATACTCACACTTATCTTGATACTTTTATGAGTAGCCATTAAACTTATCTATTAACAACATATGTCTCCAAGTAGTCCATATCCGCGGACGAGGCTATTCGAATAGATCATAACCCTGTAGGGGTGTACTTCTTCACACACGCTCTCGCCACTTATCGCCATGTGCACGTCGTGCACCTCGGCAACCTTCAAGCGGAAGCCCAGCGAAGGAGTTGGCCACGACTGTTAACCACACTAATACCTAGTCCAGGTTTATTGCCTATTTGAGTGGGAACCCGCACGGAAGTCGGGCCGAAGTTTTCGCTATGGACCCAAATGATGTGTGCAGGGTTCCCAAGCCCACCATCCGGGTGCCACTTGGTACACCGTGCCACTGCCTACCGCGTCACAGCCCTCCTCTAAGGTCAGCACCATGGACGGCCTCCAGCATGACTATAAAGACCAGAAACTACTTGCAACTCCTGGACCGAGTACTAGGCGATTAATAAGCCAAGAGGGTCAATTAAGTATCCCAACGTGTGGTAGTATCTAGTCTTGGATTACATACACGGAACTCAGTTCCTAAGGACGGTTCCAATGAAACAACCCGCCATTTACTCCTACATAGTCTTTCATTGGTACCTTTACCAAATCAGGTTCCACACTTATTCTTTGTCACTAGAACACATTCATCCATTCCTGTTCATCACCCAGACGAAACGGACCTGACACAACTCTAGGCATAGCAGGATAAGACACATCATGGCTGAAGCAACAACCAGGTATGCTATGTTGCAAGGTTTGGCTATTTACTGTGACAATGATAGGTCATACAAAGGAATAGGTTCAGCTACCGAAGTAAAGCATTTGAAATATTTGTCCTAATGCAATAAGTGAGAGCAGGATCAGGAACATGGGATTATATCGGGATGATCAAAAGGGTGCTTGCCTTGTTGCTCATCGGAAGGATTAAATACGTCAGTCGGATATTCGAACGTATCCGGAGGGGCAGAGCCTACCGAAATAATGACGACAATCAATATTATTCATATGCAACAATATGATGCATGATCATGGCATGAAATGATATGTAGCATGGTTTGAGGTGACTAATAAAACCTTAGTATGAATCTGATTTGAATTGAAAATTCAAATATTATTTGAAATAAGATATTTATCAAATTCATTTAATTGATTTGACCTCATGCTGTTTCCTAACTTTGTTTGTCATGCATGAAAGTAGCACCATTGTGTTCACAGTATTTTTCTTATCATTTTACATATATTATTTGTCAATTGGAGTTATATTTAATTTTCTACAAATTTCCAGAGTTTCAGCATTTTCTGGAATTATTTAAATGACACAAATAGATTTATTGCGCCAGGCTGACGTCACTGGGTCAACAGGGGCTGGCCAGGTCAAACCTGACCAGTAGGGCCCACTAGTCAGTGGCTCAAGTGCTAATCCCGCGCTGAACAGAGGCTAACTGGGGTTTGAGCCACCCTCGGACCCACTGTCAGTGGCTCTAGGGGGTGGATTAGGCTCTAAAGAGCTGTCAACGTCGGCCCCACCGGAGCTTCGTCGGCGGCGACCAAACCCACGGCAGATCCGCGTCGGAGTTGCTCTAAAACTTGCCACGGGGCTTGGATTTGAGTGCCGAGAGCACTGGGATGAAGCCCAGGCTCGGCCTCATCTAACATGGGCATCGAGAGGAGCTAGGGTGGCTGGAGAGCACCGGCTACGAGGCATGGCGGCGGCCGGGGATCAGGTTCGTCGGCCATGGGACTAGATTGTAGGAGAGAGAGAGAGACGGGAAAATGAGGGGAAACACTGCGGAGCTCATGGTGATGACGATGAGAGGCTCAGGCTGCTCGGGGAGGTGCTGAATCCGGTGAATCGATGACGACTTGCCGACGGTTGAAGGTGGAAGACGACGGTGTTGAGGGTGATCCAGGGCTTGGGGGCTCGTTTCCTTTGGCGTAGACGACGAGTTCGACGAGGCGGAGACGATGGCGTGCTCGGGGAGGCTTGGTGTGGTCGGAGACGACGACGAGATCGAGCTCGAGCTCGGCGCTAATGGCGACCGAGAGATGGGGGAGCACGAGAGCGAATGGGGAGAGGGAGAGGGTTGGAACAGACTCAAGAGGGTTATCTCCTTGCGACCAGCGTGACATGGGAGGTAGACAACCACACAGCTGCGTGCCGCGGCGAGGAGAGACGGCGGTCACCTCGTGCTACCTCCTGGCGAGGAGGAAGACGACATAGAGATGGTGGGCTGGCACAAGGTGAGCGACATGTAAGGTTTTTCCATTTTTTTCATTTCTGCTTTCTGTTGAACCTTTCTGACATTTGTTTATTTTATTTTTGGCTCCAAACTATTTCTATAAATAGTAAAAATAATTTTGGGGTGTTACTTGGAATATTTGCAAGTCAATAAAAAAAGTTCAACATTTTATAATAACCAGAGATATTTAAAACCTCTTATTTGGATATTATCAGTGGCTTTTGTGAGATAAATAAAATGCCAAAAGTATTTTTTAAAACAAACCCACCTCTAAAATATTGTTTCCAATATTTATCAAAAAGTGTGGGCTTTTATGCAGGCCATTTTGGGTTCATTGAACTTTTACTTCATTTGAATTGAGTTGAACATAGAAGTGCTAGGGTTTTTCTTTGATTCCTATTTTCACTTTTTAATGCAAGAATAAAACATGAGAACAATCTTGCCAATCAAGAAAAGGAATTCTAGGGATGTGACAACTCACCCCCACTCAACAGAATCTCGTCCCGAGATTTGGAAGTCGTCGGGAAGAGGGCGGGATACTCAAGTCGGAGACAGTCCTCTCTTTCCCATGTTGCTTCTTTTTTGGAATGATTTGACCATTGAACTTTAAGAAACTTGAGGTTTCGACATCGAGTGATATACTCAGCTTGATCAAGAATAGGAACATGGTATTCTCGTTATGAAAGGTTATCCTGGAGATCAAGCGTTTCGTGGTGCTCTTCACGGATAGGATCCGAGAAGGAATGCCTGAGTTGCGAGACGTGGAAAACATCATGAACCTTGGAAAGATGCGGATGAAGTTCTAATTGGTAGGCAACTTCTCCTCGTTTGGCAAGAATGCGAAAAGTACCAATGTAACGAGGAGCCATTGTGCCATTTATACCGAAGCGATGGGTACCCTTCAAAGGTGTAACCCGAAGGTAAGCCTTCTCCTCAACTTCAAAGGTCACAACCTTATGATGACGATCATATTGGCTCTTTTGACGAGATTGGGTTGTTTTCAACTTTTCACGAATAATGCAAACTTGCTGTTCAGCTTCCTATATCATATTCAGGCCAAAGAGTTTCCTCTCTCCGGTTTCTGACCAATTATGAGGTGTTCGACATCTTCGTCCATAGAGAACTTCAAAAGGGACTTTGCCCAAGCTTGATTGATAACTATTGTTATAAGCAAATTCGGTGAATGGAAGACACTTCTCCCAATTCATACCGAAAGATATAAAACAAGCTCAAAGCATATCCTCTAGGATTTGATTGACTCTTTCTACTTGACCACTTGATTGGGAATGGAAAGCAGTGCTAAAAGATAAGTGATTCCCCATGGCATTCTGAAAGCTTTCCCAGAAACGAGAACTAAAAGTACTTCCTTGATCTGAATTAATCTCCAGAGGGAGACCATGAAGAGACATTATTCGAGAGATATATAAATCTGCTAGCTGACTAGCTATTATACTCTCATGAGTTGGAAGAAAATGAGCTACCTTGGAAAGACGGTCAATGACCACAAAGATAGCATTATTCCCTTTCTTGGTCCTGGGAAATCAAGTAATGAAATCCATACTAATTTTATCCCATTTCCATTCAGGAATAGCTAAAGGTTGAAGGGTGCCAGCAGGCCTTTGATGTTCCACTTTAACTCGACGACAAACGTCGCAGTTAGCAACGAACTCAACAATTTCTCTCTTCATCCTAGTCCACCAGAACCTTTGGCGTAGGTCGTGATACATCTTGGTACTACCAGGATGAATCATGAGAGGAGAATCATGAGCCTCCTTAAGGATCAAGTGTCGCAGACGGTTGCTCTTAGGAACCACTAAACGGTTCTGGAAGAACACAATACCTTGCTCATTAATAGAGAAATCCTTTGCGTTTCCGCTCGCAATATTCTCCTTGATTCGGGATATACCCTTATCATATCTCTACACATCTATGATTTGATCCCCAAGAGTAGGTTTCGCCACCAGGGTAGAAAGGAATCGTTGAGGAACAATGTGGAGGTTTAACTTCCGAAATTCCTCATAGAGACGTGGTTGACCTCGTTGTAACATCAAATTGTTACAATAAGACTTAGGGCTTAGTGCATCAGCCATGACATTGGCCTTCCTCGGGGTGTAAGTTATACCTAAGTCCTAATCTGTGAGCAACTCGACCCACCATCTTTGCTAGAGATTCAAATCCGGCAGGGTGAAGATATATTTCAGACTTCGGTGATCCGTGAATATTTCGCAATGATTACCAAGAAGGTAATGTCACCAGGTTTTTAGTGCATGGACTATAGCTGCAAGCTCAAGATGATGTGTGGGATAATTATCCACATGTGGACGCAACTGTCGAGATGCGTATGCAATCACATGACGATCCTGCATGAGAATGCAACCTAATCCTTGCCGCGAGGTGTCACAATAGATAACAAAGTCCTTAGAGAAATCTGGTGGTAGCAACACGGGTGCGGAAGTTAGGCGTCTTTTCAGTTCCTGAAAACTATGCTCACACTATTGTGTCCACTCGAACTTTTTATCTTTCTTGAGGAGTTCAGTTAGAGGCTTTGCAACCTTGGAGAAGTTCTCGACAAAGCGGCGGCAATAGCTCGCTAGACCAACAAAACTCCTAACTTTCTTAATCGATTCAGGTTGAGTCCAATGAAGGACGGCTTGAACTCTCTCGGGATTAGCAGCAATACCCTTACCAGATATTACGTGGCCTAGATAGGTCACTTCTAGTAACCAAAATTCATATTTTGAAAACTTGGCATAAAGGCGATGCTCTCGAAGTTTCATCAATACCAGCCTTAGATGCTCGACATGTTCTTGTTCGTTCTTCGAGTAGATGAGAATATCATCGAGGTATACCACGACGAATTTATCCAAATACTCCAAGAAGATCGAATTCATCAAGCGAGAGAAAGTGGCTGGGGCATTGGTTAAACCGTAGGACATGATGGTGTACTCCTATTGGCCATAACGAGTGACAAAGGCCGTTTTTGGAATGTTCCCGTTCTTGATCTTGATTTGATGGTAACCCAACCTCAAATCCATTTTGGAGAAGACTAAGGATCCAGCGAGCTCATCATACAGATAGTTGATCCTGGGGAGCGGATACTTGTTCTTTATGGTGACTAGATTAACTGGTCAATAATCTACAACCATCCGATACGTTCCATCCTTCTTCTTGACGAAGAGGACGGGGCAAGCCCAAGGAGAAGAGCTAGGTCGCATGAAACCTTTATTCAAGGCCTCATCTAATTGTTTCTTAAGTTCGGCTAGCTCTAAGGGTGCCATCTTATAGGGACTTCTGGCTATTGGGACAATTCCCGGAACAAGATCTATCACAAACTCTACATCCCTGGTAGGTGGAATTCCTGGCAGTTCTTCTGGAAAAACATCCGGAAAGTCATGGACTACCAGAATGTCTTCAAGTTTTGGAAGAGGCCTAGCACTGAGGGAATAGAGCTAGCATTTGGCAATTCAAGTTGAGACATTAACTATCTCACCCGAGGGATGGGTAAGCTGAACATTCCTAGAATGAGTATCAATCTTGGCGTAATGAGCTGACACCTAGTCCATACCCAAGATGATATTGATATCTGAGGATTTAAGGGCTATCAGTGATGCTAGAAAAACTAGCCTGTCCACTAGGATTTCATTGTCATAACTTATCCTGGAAGTCTGCCATTTACTACCAGGAGTTTGGACAACTAATGGGATGGGCATATCACAAAAGGACATGTTATGCAACTGCGCATAACTTTCGGAAATGAAGGAATGAGATGACCCAGTGTCAAAATGAATAGATGCTGGGTGACGATTGACAAGGAGCGTACCCAAAATGACGTCGCGATCCTCTGCAGTTTCTTCTGCTAAAACATAATTCACGCGGCCACGTGCAGGATTTGGCTTCACATAATATGCTTTGCCTGACTTGCCTTGCCCAACAGTCTTCCCATGTTGCTTGGCAGCTATATTCTGGGGACACTCTCGTGAATAGTGTCCTGGTTCTCCACACTTGTAACACATCACCTGATTGGCACGTGGTGCAGCGTTGGAAGCTGGACCACCATAGGTCTTGGCTGGGGGGTTGGTCTGGTTTTCCTGAGGCGCCACATAGGATGGCCTCGGGGTATATCTTGGCGGCAGAGAACTATTCGGGACCCACACCCAGCGCTTCGGAAACGCTGAACCGAATGAGGAGCCAGAATCGCGAGAGTGCTTCTTCGTGGCTTCATAGTTGGTATGAGTGATACGTCTCCAACGTATCTATAATTTTTGATGGTTCCATGCTATTATCTTGTCAAACTTTGGATGTTTTGTATGCCTTTTTTATCTTTTTTGGGACTAACTTATTAACTCAATGCCAAGTGCTAGTTCCTGTTTTTCCGTATTTTTACCCTTTTCAAAGGAGGATTTTGAACGGACTCCAAATGGAATAAAACTTCCGAAAATATTTTTTCCGAAACAGAAGACGATCAGGAGACTTGAGAACCAAGGCAAAGGGTCACCAGGGACCCCAGAAGCCATCATGGCGCGACCAAGGGGGGCCGCGCCTCCCAGGCTTGTGGGCTCCCTGGGCCTCCACTGCCCTAGCTCCTTTGCCTATATATTCCCTAAAATCCTAGAAAAATCAGGAGATCGTCGAAAGTACTTTTCCGCCGCCGCAAGCTTCTGTCTTCGCAAGATACGGAGCGCCATCTGGGGCACGTCCTGGTACCCTACCGGAGGGGGAATTCGGATACGGAGCGCTTCTTCATCAACACCATGACCTCTCCGATGATGCATGAGTAGTTCACCATAGACCTACGGGTCCATAGCTAGTAGCTAGATGGCTTGTTCTCTCTCTTGGATCTTCAATACAAAGTTCTCCATGATCTTCATGGAGATCTATCTAATGTAATCTTCTTTTGCGGTGTGCTTGTCGAGATTCGATTAATTGTGGATTTATGATCAGATTATCTATGAATCTTATTTGAGTTTCTTCTCATCTCTTATATGCATGATTTCATATCCTTGTAATTCTCTTCGAGTTGTGGGTTTTGTTTGGCCAACTTGATCTATGATTCTTGCAATGGGAGGAGTGCTTGGTTTTGGGTTCATACCGTGCGGTGTCCTCACCCAGTGACAGAAGGGGTAGCGAGGCACGCATCGTGTTGTTGCCATCAAGGGTAAAAAGATGGGATTTTCATCATTGGTTTGAGTTTATCCCTCTACATCATGTCATCTTGCTTAAGGCGTTACTCTGTTTGTCATGAACTCAATACACTAGATGCATGCTGGATAGCGGTCGATGTGTGGAGTAATAGTAGTAGATAAAGAAAGTATGGGTCTACTTGTCTCGGACGTGATGCCTATATGTATGATGTAGCGACCCGACTCAAAACGAGTCAAGCCTCTGTGTTTCTGTGCCATCCCTGGATCAGTATGCTGGCACACACAGTACATCAATGTATATATCAAAGTGCAATCACATGTAAATAGCGTAAAATTGATATATACCTTAAATATTTCAGCGGAAGTGGTCAAGGGAGTGGAGTCCAAATAAACACCAACGGCAAGTTGAGTGTAGACCGTAACCCTGAATCGTACTCTTACTCGTCGAAGAAAAGTATCTACAACATAAGACGTTGCAGCCGTGTAGGTCAGCATATTGAATATGCCGGCAAGTCACATAAGAGAGGGGTAAAATAATAATCAATTATCTCTACATGCATATTTGGTCGGTGGAGCTAAGTTTTGCATAATGCCAGTTTTATCCTACAACAAGAGGGGTTGAGAGCAAAATGTTACTACAAGGTTTGTTGTTAACGAGATGGTTCCGCCAACCAGTTCTCGTACCCGAGTTGTCAATAGATTCCCTCATCAAATATATTTAATGGTGTTGAGAAATCCAGATAACTTCAGTTCCTTTGGCTCAAGTTGTCCATGACCGTGAACACGGCTAATCGATTAGGTTTGACTACTCTGCAGAGTTTTGCACACGTTCCCCACAAGATTTGATCGCCTCCGTGTATGTCCTCGCACTTCAGGGTGTTTGAAGACCGGATGATCAAAACATGGTCTTTCAACGGGTCCGTCTGAATCCCTGTCGGTGCCCATCCATTCCTACCGTTCATCTACATCTGCTAGCGCCGCCTGTCCAGAGTCGCCGCGTTGTCCAACCAAGCCAGAGCCCATAATGACTTGTGGCTGTGCAGGTAAGCCTTGGGTCTTGAAAATATCCATCCGTCTCTTTGAGCCTGGGTGAAGCTTTCCGCAGGATGACATGGCCTCTCCAGCATCCCGGGCATCCACTAGGTTTCCAGGGAGCCGATCAACCGTCCTTCACCCGGTGTTGCATTGCGTCCGAGGTCTTGAAAATCTTGTCTTAGTCCGGTCTTGATTATTATATCAACCTCTCATGACTCGTGGTATACACTCAACCGATAACCCGTCTACTCAAGCATAGCATTAAGAAATTGTCGTCCCGGGGCCAAGTATCGGGGTGTTGTGTTCCTACCACATGATGCTACAACTTATACTAAAGTTTCCAAGTACCTAAGCAGCATTCAAATTGGGCAAAGAAGGTGATCTACTATGCATTGAAAACATACGTAAAATAACATGATCAAAGATGACTTGCCTGTGATGTTGACGAAGAAGAATTTCTCGGGAAAAATAACTTGATAGACTACTCGTCACTCTCCGATGAAATCTATATAACAAACATATCATTCACATAAGCACTCATACTAGCAATCATTCTAGCAATCAAAACAAAAGAGAGAGCGAATAGAAATTCCGAAAGAAACTTCAAATAAGACTAGAGAGTCAAACACTAAACGATTTTGTCTAACAGAAAATAATAACAATGAACTAAGATACAAATCTAACTAAGATAATATAAAGTGTTTTTCACAAAACCTTTTGAAAGTATTCCCAAACGGGATTTGAAACAACGGTGAAGACAATTGCACGTTACTACGGAGCTAGAATTGATTTCATGAAAACAAATAAAACTAAAATAAAAACTTGTTGCAAAACTACTGTTTAACTAACAGAAACAAAACATAATAATCTTTCTGAAATAATAAGGAAAATATTTTTAAAACAAAAGTAGAAAATGAATTAGCCGCAATCCTAAAAGAGGTGAAACAGAAATTGTTTCGCATGAAACAGAGAGCTAAAATACTCAAACAAATCTGAAATATTTACCACTGATATATAAGATCACTAGTGATCAGTACCAAAAGGAATCTAATTAAAAGCTATTTTTAAACTCCTGGAATAGGCAAAACAATGTTTAAACTAAAACTGCTCTAACTTATATTTAAAAATTTCAAACATAGACAAATTATATTTTTTTTAAACTACAGGAAATTTGTGAGCTACTTGAAAAAGAATCAATGTCATTGGACTTAGGGACAAAAAGTTGTGGCAAAACAAGATTGAAACTGCAGCTAACTAGTACTAACAAAGGGGTACACGTGGCAAGATGCTACTGGCTACGGTGGACGTTTGTTTCTTGGTTTGGAGGAAACGCCCTAAGGCTAGCAAAAGGGCTGGCTAAATTTTAAGTGGGAAAAATAAACCGCGGTTTACTGAACTAAACCGAAAGGGTATTTCTAAATCTAATCTAAGCCACTAGTTAAGATCCAACGGTTATAAAACAAAAAAAATAGAAAAGTAACAGAGGGGAGGGGAAGTCACCTCGCTGGGGAGCTGCCCGTGGCTGGCTGCTTCCTCGCTGGTGGCCGATGGGGCTCGGGTGCTCCGGTGGGGAGGTGGGGGGGTCGGCGAGGGGTGGTGGAGGGGGGGCCGAAGGTGGGGGGGGTTCCCTGGGGGGTGAGGTGGGGCTACAAGGGGGAGGGGCTGTAGGAGCGAGGTGGAGGGAGGGGGCTGTAGGGGAGAGATGGGGAGGGGTTATGGCGAGGGGAGGAGCAGGGGGGGCGAGGTGGAGGGGTGGCGGCGGTGGAGGAGGGGGTGTCGCGAGGGAGGAGAGGTGGAGGGGCCGGCGAGGTGGAGAGGGAAGCTCGTGTTGGTGCTCTCCGGTGAGTTTCCGGTGACGACTCCGGCGAGGTGGGGCACGAGCTAGGGGCAAGGAGAGGTGAACTTTTCGACGGGAATGGAACGAGGAGAGGTAGGGGCTTCTTATAGAGGCGACGGGAGGCGTCGGGAAGGTATGTGCGTCACGAATCCCGGAGGAGGGGATCTCCTCTCCATGGAGGGAAAGCTTCTCTCTCACGTGAAAGGAGGAGGAGGAAGAAGATGATCTTCTTGGGCCAAGTTTGGAAAGTGTTTAATGGGCCAGGGGGTATTTCCTAATAAAAGTGATCTCCTTCCTATTTTCAAAACTAGGAAACTAAAACGTTAAAAAGGAAATCAAATCAATTCGGAATAAAGAGTTTTTATATACTAAAATTATCAGAAAAATAAAATATAGATGATGGGCATTTTTCCACGGCAAAAATAAAAACTTCAGAAAAAATGTTTTTCCAAAAATCCCTAAAAGCATCATTTCTTTTTGCAAATAATTTTCAAATGATCCTCTAAGTTTGAGGGTTCAAATAACTTTCAAAATGCCCGCGGGTTCGAGGGTCATGTTCCTCCTCTATGGAAAGGTATTTCCCGGCATTTTGTTGCACGAAGAAAACGAATGAAAATGCAAAAGAATTCAATGCAAATATCTCCGTTCGAATTCTTTATAGTTGAAGAAGTCATGTCATCTTCTCTCTTTGCTTTTAAAAGCTTGAATTTGGAATTCACCGGAGAAGGGGAAAGTCATTTTATTCCCTCTCATTCAAAAGTTTCGAAAAGTTTCAAATTTCACACAAGTTTCAATCACTCAGCAAACAAACAAGCAATCAATCTAATAATTATATTAACATTCCAAAATTTATAATTTTGGGATGTTACAAACTACCACACTTAAAATGAATCTCGTCCTCGAGATTCGAAGAGGCTAGAAAGAAAGGTTAGGGTTTGGGGGTCTTCTAACAATTCCAATCTCCGGCAAGGTGTGATGCTACCACACTTAAAATGAGAGGTACTGGTCCCTCAAATTTTTTTAACAATCCTCCGGGGTCTTGGCATCTCGCTCGTCACATTCTTCATGGTAACTTCTTTGGTGAAGTTCTTCCATTATATTCATAATGTTTCCATCAAAATCGAGGGTTCTTCTGTTGATATAAGATTCTTCCGTCACTGGGTCTTCTTAACTGACAAGTCTCGTGACCATTCTAAATAACCTATCGATGATTCTCATGGTGGTCTACCATTTGTGGTTATCCTGCAGAGAGAGGGGTCTTGGTTTTCATCCTCACCGTAAAATTTCCTACGCGTGACAACAAGTGCCATGTACATGGGCTTTTCTTATACCATTCTAAGGCTTAAACAAAAGCTTCAAAGAACGTCGTCTCTCTCTATGGGTAAGTCTCTCAGATTTACCATTCCAAATAGCAAGATAAATGATAAGAGTAAGTCGTCATGGTGATCAATCCTTTTCGCACCCAAATCATTTCTCTGTATAAGGTTTAGCGAATCTCGCATTCTAACACTTGGGCATCCCCACAAGCGTTGCAGAATTTCTCTTGTCCACGAACGAAGTTCGGATAATCCATTGGTTCTGCAAGCTAAACAAAACATCTATCGTATCTTCAACACTCTCAGGTTGTCGTATGCTCCTAAGGAAAACGTTTGCTGATCCATCATAGCTTCTTCCATAAATCATATTCATTTCATAATCAATCCTTTATTACATCCTTTCTTTCTTCAAAAATTCTAACTTAAAAGTAATTTATTACAAATGCTGCCATCCACAATGTTCGGTATGGTCGAGCATTTCTGCCAACCTTATTCATCTGCCTCTCTCGGAGGTACTTCAGTTCCACTCGAACTTTCTGAGGTGCTCCTTGAAATCATCCATCTTTTGCTTCATCATGGTGGTCATGAGCTTTATCTCCATCATCTCCGCACGTACTTCACTCAGGTATTCCTGGTACATTCCTACTTAGTGGATCCTGTGGGTTTACCGATTACTACCACACTTAAAATGAATTATACTCATGCATGTATAGACCGTATTTTCTCATATCCTCATAAATGTTCAGAGATCTTTGCTCGAAGAGAAACAACGCATACAGTTTCAACATAGACAATCATGAGACAATAATTTCCATTTATTCATGATGTTATTACAATCTCAGGGACTTCTGTTACAATTTTTTTCACTCCATGATCTTATGAAAGACAAGAGTGCTTCGGATTACACTTATTGCCATGGTCAAAACTTAACTACTCCATTCTAGCTTTCTTCCTTTGTGGACAATCGCTGGCAAAATGTCCTGGTTCCTTGCAACAAAAGCAAATGAGTTCTGACCAGTCTCGAGGCTTCTTAGCTTCTGCTTTTGCTCCTTGGATTCCCGGCTTCCTTCCTGAGCACATGTACTTGTGGTGGCCAAATTTCATACACTTGTAACATCTGACATGACTCAGGTCTATATCTGCACGGGTTTGGTTCCTCCGAGGGTACTTTTTCTTCTTTCCGGACTCCCTTATTTTGGCCAGTTCTTCTATTTCAAGTGGATCAAACTCCACTTCTTCCGTTAGGAAGTTTCCCAGATACTCTTGGCTTCTCTTCGTGCAGTCCTGTGAATAATGTCCTTCTTCTCCACATAAGTAGCATGCATTGGAGAAAAATCTGGTCAGACCTTGTCCATCAGGGTCTTCAATATTTTCGTTCATCACCGGTCCTTCTAGAATCTTCTTCTTGAGGGTTTCCTTCACTGCATCTTTCTGCTGCTTGACAACTTGTTGCACCTTGGGGTAAATGTGACACTGATCTGGGTAGTGGGTGGTTCCTTCACACAAGAAACAAGTCACCTGACTAGTTGGGCATTCCGCAGCTGGGTGATTTTCTTCACAATGAGTGCATCCATTCGTGTGTTCTTCCTGGGTGTGTCCTATTTCTCCACAGATCTTGCATGCACAAGTCTTCTTCTTCGGGTTATCATAGTACTTCTGAATGAGACGGGATCTTAACAAAGTCTTCTTGAATTCTGCCCAACTTTCTGCTCCACTAAATCCTTGTATGGCATAGTGCATTTTCCACCAGATTGCAGCACTTTGGGTAAAGTACTGGAGAGCGTGTTCCACTTCATACTTCCTTGAGATCAAGTTACTCCCGAAGTGGTTCTCCATGTTCTGAATCCATATTTCAGCTTCCAGTTGGGTCATTGGTCCAGAGACTACAAGTCCAGCTTCATACTCCATCTGGTAGGGTTGAGGTTTTGGGGATGAGACGGGTAAGAGAGGGGGAGATACACACAATACAAACAATATTTTTTTGAGAATAGGTTTTATTTGTGGCCGCCGGAAAACACACACCAATGACGGCTCACAAATCATCGTAACTAACATGGGTATATAACAGGGGTTTGGACTTCTAATGGTCATATAAACATTCGAACGCTTCAGTGTCTTCGAATTCTTCGGGTCTTGAGGGTCTTCAATTGGCGCAGCTTCAATTCTTCAAATGCATGATGAAATCCTCTTTACTTTGAAGTGGGAGTCGGTTGATCCTTCACGTGGTCAAAGGGGAAAGGGCATTGTCTAACTATTTGAGGTGAGAGAGAACATTTGATGAAATCAGAAGAGATGAGAAGTGAAAGGTGTTTTCGAAAATAATATTTTCGAGAGATCATATCCTAAGAAATTTCCAGTTTCTAGGGTCACGTCCTACAGTCAACATGTGCTCTGATACCATTTCTGTAGCGACCCGACTCAAAACGAGTCAAGCCTCTGTGTTTCTGTGCCATCCCTGGATCAGTATGCTAGCACACACAGTACATCAATGTATATATCAAAGTGCAATCACATGTAAATAGCGTAAAACTGATATATACCTTAAATATTTCAGCGGAAGTGGTCAAGGGAGTTGAGTCCCAATAAACACCAACGCAAGTTGAGTGTAGACCGTAACCCTGAATCGTACTCTTACTCGTCAAAGAAAAGTATCTGCAACATAAGACGTTGCAGCCGTGTAGGTCAGCATATTGAATATGCCGGCAAGTCACATAAGAGAGGGGTAAAATAATAATCAACTATCTCTACATGCATATTTGCTCGGTGGACATAAGTTTTGCATAAAGCCAGTTTTATCCTACAACAAGAGGGGTTGAGAGAAAAATGTTACTAGAAGGTTTGTTGTTAACGAGATGGTTCCGCCAACCAGTTCTCGTACCCAAGTTGTCAATAGTATCCCTCATCAAATATATTTAATGGTGTTGAGAAATCCAGATAACTTCAGTTCCTTTGGCTCCAGTTGTCCATGACCGTGGACACGGCTAATCGATTAGGTTTGAGTACTCTGCAGAGTTTTGCACACGTTCCCCACAAGATTTGATCGCCTCCATGTATGTCCTCGCACTTCAGGGTGTTTGAAGACCGGATGATCAAAACATGGTCTTTGAACTGGTCCCTCTGAATCCCTGTCGGTGCCCATCCATTCCTACCGTTCGTCTACATCTGCTAGCACCGCCTGTCCAAAGTCGCCGCGTTGTCCAACCAATCATAATGACCTGTGGCTGTGCAGGTAAGCCTTGGGTCTTGAAAATATCCATCCGTCTCTTTGAGCCTGGGTGAAGCTTTCCGCAGGATGACATGGCCTCTCCAGCATCCCGGGCATCCACTGGGTTTTCCAGGGAGCCGATCAACCGTCCTTCACCCAGTGTTGCATTGCGTCCGAGGTCTTGAAAATCTTGTCTTAGTCCGGTCTTGATTATTATATCAACCTCGCATCACTCGTGGTATACACTCAACCGATAACCCGTCTACTCAAGCATAGCATTAAGAAATTGTCGTCCCAGGGCCAACTATCGGGGTGTTGTGTTCCTACCACATGATGATACAACTTATACTAAAGTTTCCTAGTACCTAAGCAGCATGCAAATTGGGCAAAGAAGGTGATCTACTATGCATTGAAAACATAGGTAAAATAGCATGATCAAAGATGACTTGCCTGTGATGTTGACGAAGAAGAATTTCTCGGGAAAAATAGCTTGATAGACTACTCGTCGCTCTCCGATGAAATCTATATAACAAACATATCATTCACATAAGCACTCATACTAGCAATCATTCTAGCAATCAAAACAAAAGAGAGAGCGAATAGGAATTCCGAAAGAAACTTCAAATAAGACTAGAGAGTCTTCTACTACGTCAAACACTAAACGATTTTGTCTAACAAAAAATAATAACAAGGAACTAAGATATAAATCTAACTAAGTTAAAATAAAGTGTTTTTCACAAAACCTTTTGAAAGTATTCCCAAACGGGATTTGAAACAACGGTGAAGACAATTGCACGTTACTACGGAGCTAGAATTGATTTCATGAAAACAAATAAAACTAAAATAAAAACTTGTTGCAAAACTACTGTTTAACTAACAGAAACAAAACATAATAATCTTTCTGAAATAATAAGGAAAATATTTTTAAAACAAAAGTAGAAAATGAATTAGCCGCAATCCTAAAAGAGGTGAAACAGAAATTGTTTCACATGAAACAGTGCGCTAAAATACTCAAACAGATCTGAATTTTTTACCACTGATATATAAGATCACTAGTGATCAGTACCAGAAGGAATCAAATTAAAACCTATTTTAAACTCCTGGAATAGGCAAAACAAGGTTTAAACTAAATCTGCTCTAACTTATATTTAAAAAATTTAAACATAGACAAATTATATGTTTTTAAAAACTACAGGAAATTTGTGAGCTACTGGAAAAAGAATCAATGTCATTGGACTTAGGGATAAAAAGTTGTGGCCAAAACAAGATTGAAACTTTCTGTTTTTGCTATTTTTGACAGAAAAACTGCAGCTAACTAGTACTAACAAAGGGGTACACGTGGCAACATGCTACTGGCTGCGGTGGACGTTTGTTTCTTGGTTTGGAGCAAACGCCCTAAGGCTAGCAAAAGGGCTGGCTAAATTTTAAGTGGGAAAAATAAACCGCGGTTTACTGAACTAAACCGAAAGGGTATTTCTAAATCTAATATAAGCCACTAGTTAAGATCCAACGGTTATAAAACAAAAAAAATAGAAAAGTAACAGAGGGGAGGGGAAGTTACCTCGCTGGGGAGCTGCCCGTGGCTGGCTGCTTCCTCGCTGGTGGCCGATGGGGCTGGGGTGCTCTGGTGGGGAGGGGGGGGGGTCGGCGAGGGGTGGTGGAGGGGGCGGGTGGCGAAGGTGGGGGGGGGTTCCCTGGGGGGGCGAGGTGGGGCTGCAAGGGGGAGGGGGGCTGTAGGGGCGAGGTGGAGGGAGGGGGCTGCAGGGGAGCGATGGGGAGGGGTTATGGCGAGGGGAGGAGCAGGGGGGCGAGGTGGAGGGGTGGCAACGGTGGAGGAGGGGGGTGCCGCGAGGGAGGAGAGGTGGAGAGGCCGGCGAGGTGGAGAGGGAAGCTCCTGTTGGTGCTCTCCGGTGAGTTTCCGGTGACGACTCCGGCGAGGTGGGGCACGAGCTAGGGGCAAGGAGAGGTGAACTTTTCGACGGGAATGGAACGAGGAGAGGTAGGGGCTTCTTATAGAGGCGACGGGAGGTGCCGGGAAGGTATGTGCGTCGCAAATCCCGGAGGAGGGGATTTCCTCTCCATGGAGGGAAAGCTTCTCTATCACGTGAAAGGAGGAGGAGGAAGAAGATGATCTTCTTGGGCCAAGTTTGGAAAGTGTTTAATGGGCCAGGGGGTATTTCCTAATAGAAGTGATCTCCTTCCTATTTTCAAAACTAGGAAACTAAAACGTTAAAAAGGAAATCAAATCAATTCGGAATAAAGAGTTTTTATATACTAAAATTATCAGAAAAATAAAATATAGATGATGGGCATTTTTCCACGGCAAAAATAAAAACTTCAGAAAAAATGTTTTTCCAAAAATCCCTAAAAGCATCATTTCTTTTCGCAAATAATTTTCAAATGATCCTCTAAGTTTGAGGGTTCAAATAACTTTCAAAATGCCCGTTGGTTCGAGGGTCATGTTCCTCCTCTATGGAAAGGTATTTCTCGGCATTTTGTTGCACGAAGAAAACGAATGAAAATGCAAAAGAATTCAATGCAAATATCTCCGTTCGAATTCCTTATAGTTGAAAAAGTCATGTCATCTTCTCTCTTTGCTTTTAAAAGCTTGAATTTGGAATTCACCGGAGAAGGGGAAAGTCATTTTATTCCCCCTCATTCAAAAGTTCTGAAAAGTTTCAAATTTCACACAAGTTTCAATCACTCAGCAAACAAACAAGCAATCAATCGAATAATTATATTAACATTCCAAAATTTATAATTTTGGGATGTTACATATGATCATTGCCTTAGATATCGTCATGACTTTGCGCGGTTCTATGAATTGCTCGACAATAGTTTGTTCACCCACCGTAATATTTGCTATTTTGAGAGAAGCCTCTAGTGAACACTATGGCCCCAGGTCTACTCCACACCATATTTTCAGCCTTACTCTCTTACTTCGTTGCACTTTCCGCCTTCAGATCTCACTTTGCAATCAATCTTGAAGGGACTGACAACCCCTTTATAGCGTTGGGTGCAAGCTCTTTTGTGTGTGTGCAGGTACTTTGGACTTGATGCGATTCTCCTACTAGATTGATACCTTGGTTCTCAAACTGAGGAAAATACTTACTGCTCCTATGCTGCATCGCCCTTTCCTCTTCAAGGGAAAAACCAACGCAAGCTCAAGAGACGACAGAAGGTTTCTGTTGCCGTAGCAATGACCAGTCTCGGAACTGTTCGCCTTGTTGATAAGAACTTGGAAACTTGTACATTCATGAAGCCGCAAGTCACGACGAAGTTCGGGGCTCAGTCCCTTGCGGAATCTTGATTGCTTCTTGGAATCAGTTGACACCTCTTCAGTTGCGTAGCGAGCGAGGTTACCGAACTCGCGGCTATAAGCATCCACGGTCAACTTTCACTGAGTGAAGGCACAAAATTCCTCTCTCTTACGGTCCATCAGACCCTGTGGAATGTGATGCAGGCGGAAAGCTGCGCTGAAATCAGCCCAAGTGGCTGTTGGTCCAGCATGATGCATAGCTTCAAAATTCTGCCACCACAGATTGGCGGGGCCTTCCAAAAAGTACGCAGCGAAGGACCTTGTCAGCCTCAGAAACGTTGGCAGAGAGTATCTTGCGTGATATACCGCACAACCAGTCATCAGCATCAAGATGATTGATGGAGTGATGGAACTTCGGGGGATTTAGCTTCACAAAGTCATTGAGGGACACTGCATCATTTCGTGGCCGACGGGCCGCATTTTGTTCAATACGCTCAAGCAAACGGTTGGTCTCTCTCTTGTTCCTTTCTGCCTCCAGCATAACCTCTTCCAGAGAAGGCGGGTGAGGCAGTTCCTCCTGTGCTTCCGAACTACCTTCTCCCTGCTCATGGCTAGGGATACAGTTGTGCCTGGTAAACACCATCGTGGCAAACAAACCCACATCTTAGACTAGATCAACATCAATACTAACTATGGATTAAGAATGCACTCAACAACATGGAATGCGGAAATGAACATCCAAACAACATGGTAACAAGCAAACTGCTGTATATAGACCATGGTTCATACACACCATAGCATAGGTCAGTACAACCTCAAACTGAAGAGCAAACTACTGAAAATATGGCACTACTCATCAGAGGCTTTCCAAGCTTCCTATACATTATTCATCTATGCCTCCGGAACTCATCTCACAACAAAGACATATTCCACAAGCAATACAGGACTGTGAAATATAACTACTACAATACTACCATTCCACTCACGGGCTCAAGCATCCGCATAAAACTTCTCATATAGATTGCCTCCATGACCTGAGAGCTGAACCTGCTGATCAGGAAATACTCTTGCCTGAGACCCCTGGGAACCGTAAGGACACGGGTGTGGCCTTGGTCCCCTGACTGGTGGCAATAGAGGTCCCCAAAGAGGGGTGACACCTCCGATAGCAGGCCAGTCAACATGAGATGGAAGATGAGTCCTAACTCGGTTCAACATATCTATATCTCCATATCCTGTCTGAACTACGGGTAACAGCCGTATCAAGGCTGTCCACAGACGGGCACGAGTAGCATAAAGCTCCATACGAAGGGCACGAGCATCTGGGTCTCTATTCTCTAACATCTGAGTGGTAATCTGCAGCAGCGGATCCTTCAAAGAAGAATCAAAGTAGACTCCACTGAGATAACTTTTTCTCCTAGCTGAGAAGCTGGAACATAACAGAACTCTGAATTCTGCAGCAGTGCATGTCTGGCTCTCATGATGGTCAACATTGAATAGGCGGCATCTTGTACTGCCATGTCAACGGTAACCCCCAATCCATAAGACCAATGGATCGGCTCCTCGTCTCCACGGTAATCTGGGAATACCCTAACGGTGCACAGGTATTGACTCTGGTTGAAATCCCGGTACTGCTCCTGCACTGTATACACTGGGTACCAACGGTAACCGGCTACTGACATCATCCTGACCAGCATGGCCGTGTGACCTGGTACATCAATGCACCTAGTCAGACGGACCACCTGACAAAAAGGATGGGCAGGCATCTGAAATAGAGAATAATGCAAAGTCATTAGAGCTATGGAAATGAAATTGGGTAGCATAACGGCTGTAAATGTTCAAAAACAATTTTGAAGCAACCCACAAAATATAGGATAGCATAACCACTCAACTATCAAGTTCAATTCCATGGTCATCAAATACTTATTTTCTTTTCCTTGGAACAAAAGAAAACTCGTATTAGCTCTCAAAACGTTTTTCCTACAATCTATCGATTTATAACATGCGATCCTCAGAGATAGATAAGAAACCTAGTTTTTAACCACCATAGAAAAGATGAGGATGACGAGAACAGACTGACTTGAGAAGAATAACAAGAGCCTTATGTCCCCTTCCACAAACAATTCCCTTACATATAACTAAAGCATTTCTATACTCGACTTCGACCAGTTTGGCTTGGTAATCCTACAGTCAGGCAGGCTCTGATACCAACGTTGTCGGGACCCCGATCCTAAGCCATAGGAATCCATCCGGTAACACATCGCATCCCTTTGCGGTCTCACGCACGGTTAACCCCACGACTTCCACCTTACCTTAGCCGGGACCTTTTGCGCCTTTTGACTCACGTATGCAATTGTGTCGCTAGCATTCCAATGTCAAAGTACCCGGGTCGACATAACTAGTCATAAAGTCAAGTGGCTCAACTGTACACAGGCAGGCATACATAACCCAACAAAGTAGGTGTCGGTCATCGGCGAGTGTAGACGAGTCGTAGCAAGCTACAAGGACTCCATTACACCGCGTGACATTTCCCCGTACGGACAGACACAACAACTAAGAAGGATACATGCCGATCAACCAATGTGTCTGGAGCTGTAGCGAACTACCAATGCTCGATGGAAGTACAAAGGGGCATTTCTCTGTATACAGAGCTACTAAGGGCATACGACTAGGTGTCGAATCCCATACATATCAATGTACATCACACGTACGCATGACATACTCAATATGCATAGATACAACAATGGCATCACAACATAACCATACAACGTCACAACATTTATTTAGAAGACTCAGAAGAGTCTTGCATAATAAGTACATATAGGTAGGGGTCACATGACCCGACCCTCAAGTCATACAAGCACAGTCATACAAACCAAGCGAAAGCATTAAAGCTGTCTGAGTATAGACAGTTGAAAGGAAAAGGCATAAAGCCTGACTATCTACAGATCCCTTCTGAAAGGGGCCATGTCGTAGCTGGGACACCAGCTACTCGTCATCATCGAGGTCTAGGTAGAACCCACATGTTGGCTCGTGGGTATCTTCTGCAACATTTATTAAACAAACATGAGTACAAAGGTACTGAGCAATACTTTAGAACAAATCTATCTACTCATCCACATGTATCAACAAAGGGGGTTGTGGGGTTTCATGCAGCAAGCCAGCTTTGACTCTTGGCTAGACTAAACTACAATTTTAAAAAGTTTTAAACAACTTTGATAAGTCGTACACGAGTCCACTACCACCACAACAATACACTATCATGGATTCCTTTCCGTCTCCCTACGGAAATGCCATACATGATACTCACACTTATCTTGATACTTTTATGAGTACCGTTAAAGTTATCTATGAACAACATATGTCTCCAAGTAGTCCATATCCGCGGATGCGGCTATTCGAATAGATCGTAACCCTGCAGGGGTGTACTTCTTCACACACGCTCTCGCCACTTATCGTCATGTGCACATCATGCACCTCGGCAACCTTCAAGCGGAAGCCCAGCGAGGGAGTCGGGCACGACCGTTAACCACACTAATACCTAGTCCAGGTTTATCACCTATTTGAGACTGAACCCGCACGGAAGTCCGGCCGAAGTTTTTGCTACTTGATACACCGTGCGGAAGTTTGCCAAGCCCACCATCCGGGTGCCACTTGGTACATCGTGCCACTGCCTACCCCATCACAGCCCACCTCTAATGTCAGCACCATGCACGGCCTCCAGCATGACTATAAACACCACAAACTACATGCAACTCGTGTACCGAGTACTAGCCGATTAATAAGTCGGGAGGGTCAATTAAGTATCCCAACGTGTGGTAGTATCTAGTCCTGGATTACGTACACGGAACTCGGTTCCTAAGGACGATTCCAATGAAACAACCCGCCATGTACTCCTACATAGCCTTTCATCGGTACCTTTACCAAATCAGGTTCCACACTTATTCTTTGTCACTAGAACACATTCATCCATTCCTGTTCATCACCCAGATGAAACAGACCGAACGAAACTTTAGGCATAGCAAGCTATGCAGGATAAGACACATTATGGATCAAGCAACTATCAGGTATGCTAGGTTGCAAGCTTTGGCTATTTAATGTGACAATGACAGTTCATGCAAAGGAATAGGTTCAGCTACCTAAGTAAAGAATTTGAAATATTTTGTCCTAATGCAATAAGTGAGAGCATGAGCAGGAAGATGGGATTATATCGGGATGATCAAAAGGGTGCTTGCCTGGTTGCTCAGCGGAAGGATTAAATCCGTCAGTTGCATATTCGGACGTATCTGGAGGGGCAGAGCCTACCAAAATAATAACGACAATCAATATCATTCATATGCAACAATATGATGCATAATCATCGCATCAAATGAAATGTAGCATGGTTTGAGGTGACTAATAGAACCTTAGTACGAATCTGATTTGGATTCAAAATTCAAATATTATTCGAAATAAGAAATTTATCAAATTCATTTAATTGATTTGACCTGATGTTGTTTCCTAACTTTGTTTGTCATGCATGAAAGTAGCACCATTGTGTTCATTGAATTTTTCTGATCATTTTACATACATTATTTGTCAAATTTGGAGTTATATTTAATTTTCTATGAATTTCCAAAGTTTCAACATTTTCTAGAATTATTTAAATCACACAAATAGATTTATTGTGCCAGGCTGATGTCACTGGGTCAACAAGGGCTGGCCAGGTCAAACCTGACTAGTAGGGCCCACTGGTTAGTGGCTCAGGGGCTAACCCCACGCTGACGAGAGGCTAAGTGGGGTGGATTAGGCTCTAATGAGCTGTCCACGTCGGGCCCCACCGGAGCTTCGCCGGCGGCGACCAAACCCGCGGTGGATCCTCGCGGGAGTTGCTCTAAAACATGCTACAGGGCTCGGATTTGAGTGCCGAGAGCACTGGGATGAAGCCTAGGCTCGGCCTCATCTAACAGGGGCAGCGAGAGAAGCTAGGGGTGGCCGGAGAGCACCGGCGACGAGCCATGGCGGCGGCTGGGGATCTGGTTTGACGGCCACGGGGCTAGAGTGGAGGAGATAGAGGGGAAAATGGGGGGAAACACTTCGGAGCTCACGATGATGACGATGAGAGGCTCAGGCTGCTCGGGGAGGTGCTGAATCCAGTAAATCGACGACGACTTGCCGGTGGCCGGAGGTGGAAGACAACAACATTGAGGGTGATGCAGGGCTCCGGGGCTCGTTTCCTTTGGTGTAGACGACGAGTTCGGCGAGGCGGAGACGATGGCTGATACGTCTCCATCATATCTACTTTTCCAAACTCTTTTGCCCTTGTTTTGTACTCTAATTTGCATGATTTGAATGGAACTAACCCGGACTAACGCTGTTTTCTGCAGAATTGCCATGGTGTTGTTTTTGCGCAGAAATAAAAGTTCTTGGAATGACATGGAAATTTACGCAGATTTTTTGTGGAATATATAAAAAATAGTGGCGCAAGAATCACGTGGAGACACGGAGCCACGAGCTCACAAGCCCAGGAGGCCCCCTTGGTCGCGCCTGGTAGGCTTGTGAGCCCCTCGTAGCTCCGCAGTCTCCAATTCCAGCTCTATATATTCTCTCTTGCCCGGAAAAAAATCAGAGAGAAGAGTTCATGGTGTTTTACGATACGGAGCCGCCGCCACCACCTGTTCTTCCTCTAGAGGGCAGATCTGGAGTCCGTTCTGGGCTCCGGAGAGGGGAAATCATCACCGTCGTCATCACCAACCATCCTTCATCGCCAATTCCATGATGCTCTTCACCGTTCGTGAGTAATCTCATCGTAGGCTTGCTGGACGGTGATGGGTTGAATGAGAGCTATCATGTTATCGAGTTAGTTTTGATGGTGTTTGATTCCTAGTATCCACAATGTTCTGAGATTGATGTTGCTACTACTTTGCTATGCTTAATGCTTGTCACTAGGGCCCGAGTGCCATGATTTCAGATCTGAACCTATTATGTTTTCACCAATATATGCGTGTTCTCGATCCTATCTTGCAACTTGTAGTCACCTACTATGTGTTATGACCCGGCAACCCCGGAGTGACAATAGCCGGTACCACTCCCGGAGATGACCATAGTATGAGGAGTTCATGTATTCACTATGTGCTAATGCTTTGTTCCGGTTCTCTATTAAAACGAGACCTTAATATCCCTTAGTTTCCATTAGGACCCTGCTGCCATGGGAGGGATGGACAATAGATGTCATGCAAGTTCTTTTCCATAAGCATGTATGACTATATACGGAATACATGCCTACATTACATTGACGAACTGGAGCTAGTTACATATCTCCCCATGTTATAACTGTTACATGATGAATGTCATCTGACATAAATATCCATCATGGATCCAATGCCTATGAGATTTTCCTATACTGGTCCTTGCTACGTTACTTTACCGCTACTGCTATCACTCCTGCTACTGTTACCGCTGCTACCATTACTGTCACACTACTTTGCTACTGAAACTTTGCTGCAAATACAAAGTATTTCAGGTGTGGTTGAATTGACAACTCAACTGCTAATACTCGAGAATATTCTTTGGCTTCCCCTTGTGTCGAATCAACAAATTTGGGTTGAATACTCTACCCTCGAAAACTGTTGCGATCCCCTATACTTGTGGGTTATCAAGACTATTTTCTGGAGCCGTTGCCGGGGAGGCATAGCTCTATTCTCTAAGTCACTTGGGATTTACGTCTATTGATCACTATGAGGATTATGAGAGATCCAAAAACTAAAGTCTTGCCCTCAACTACGAGGACAGGTAAGGAACTGCCATCTAGCTCTACACTTGATTCACCTTCAGTTATGAGTAAATTTGCGACACCACCACCTCCTAGAAATTCTGATATGTCGCATGTGCTTGATGATGCTACTTCTGCTATCCATGATGCTTTGCTTGCTACTGCTTTGCCCCTGGGTGCATTTCTTGATGCGCAAATTGCTAGAGTTGTTGCTGAATGTGATGATACTTCTGAAACTAATGAAATTATTGAAGTGGAACCTGTTGTTCCACCTGTTAGACCTAGCTCTCCTAGATATGAACTACCTGATATACCCGAGGGCTATGTTATGGAGGGAGAGGTAGCTGAAGACTTTCTTCCTTGTAAGGATAGCTATGATCTTGAGAATTTATTGCGCAAGTGGAAAGAAAAATCTCTGAATGCTAGAATGAAATACGACCCTAAGTTTGCTACTTCACCCATCTTTGTCACTGATAAGGATTACAAATTCTTTGTCGATCCTGAGTTAATCACTTTGGTAGAATCTGATCCTTTTCATGGTTATGAGTCTGAAACGGTTGTAGCACATCTTACTAAGCTAAATGATATAGCCACCCTATTCATGAGTGAGGAAAAAATTCGCCATTACTATATCCTTAAGTTGTTTCCTTTCTCGCTAAAGGGTGATGCTATGACTTGGTTTACTTCTCTTGCTCCTGGTTGTGTGCGTAGTCCCCAGGATATGATATACTACTTCTCTGAGAAATATTTTCCTGCCCATAAGAAACAAGCTGCCTTGCATGATATATTTAACTTTGTGCAAGTTGAAGAAGAGAGTCTCCCACAAGCTTGGGGGAGACTTGTCGAGTTACTGAATGCTTTGCCTGATCACCCTCTTGAGAAAAATGAAATACTTGATATCTTTTATAATGGACTAACTGATGCTTCTAGGGACCACCTAGATAGTTGTGCTGGTTGTGTTTTCAGGGAAAGAACCGTGGAACAAGCTGAAATTCTATTGAATAATATCTTGAGCAGTGATAATGCTTGGACCATTCCCGAAACACCTCCGAAGCCAACTCCAAGGAAAAGAGGTATTCTATTCCTCAGTCCTGAAGATATGCAAGAAGCCAAGAAATCTATGCAAGAGAAAGGTATTAAATCTGAAGATGTTAAGAATCTACCACCTATTGAAGAAATACATGGTCTTGATAACCCGACACACGTAGTAGAGGTAAATTCTCTTCGTAGATTCAATGAGAGTGATATTCCTTATGATAAACCTGCTAGCTTATGCTTAGATGAATTTGATAACTTCATTGCCAAACAACAAAGTTTCAATGATTATGTTAGCAGACAATTGGAACAGAATGCTCGTATGCTTAGTCATATAAGTGCTTGTGTGGATAGAAATGTCAATGATCTTAAGCTTTTGAGTAAACATGCCTCTATGGTCAGTACTCAAGTAGAACAAGTACTTAAGGCTAAAAATGTCTTGCTCAATGAGTTGAATGACAATTCTATTAGAGTTGTCACTAGAGGTGGTAGAATGACTCAGGAACCTTTGTATCCTGAGGGCCATCCTAAGAGAATTGAACAAGATTCTCAAGGAGTTAGCACTGATGCACCTAGGCATCCTGGTAATAGGAAGAAAAATAAAGATGCTAGGAACTTCCATGCTAGCAAACCTGTTGCTGATACACCTGAGAATCTGATGTTTGTTGTGTATCCCTTGCAACGGCGCCAGAAATAGTCGTGTCGACGGCACCAGGAATCCTTCAGTTGCGGCTACGCCTTAAGGGACTTACTAGGCAAGTATGCAAAGGATTTCCCTCGTGGACTTGGAGCCTTGCGTTGGTGTTCCCTCGAAGCGGAAAGGGTGATGTAGCACAGCGATGGTAAGTATTTCCCTCAGTTTGAGAACCAAGGTATCTATCCGACGGAGGAGTATCTCAAAATCCTGCACAAACACAAAAGCTTGCACCCAACGCTATGAAGGGGTTGTCAATCCCTTATAGATTGTTTGCAAAATGAGAACTGAAAGCAACAAAGTAACAAAGCAAAGTAAAAGCGGAGGTGTAAACGATGGATGTGAATAGACTCGGGGGCCGTAGTGTTTACTAGTGGCTTCTCTCATGAAAGCAAGTAGGCGGTGGGTGAACAAATTACTATCGAGCAATTGATAGAACCGCGCAAAGTCGTGACGATATCTATGCAATGATTATATCTATAGGCATCACGTACAGAACAAGTAGACCGATACTTTCTGCATCTACTACTATTACTCCACACGCCGACCGTTATCCAGCATGCATCTAGTGTATTAAGTCCATAAGAACAGAGTAATGCCTTAAGCAAGATGACATGATGTAGAGGGATAATCTCAAACCAATGATAAAAACCCCATCTTTTTACCCTTGATGGCAACTACTTGATGTGTGCCTTGCTGCCCCTACTTTCACTGGGAAAGGTCACCACATGGTAGAACCCAAGACCAAGCACTTCTCCCATTGCAAGAATCATAGATCTAGTTGGCCAAACAAAACCCAAGACTCGGAGAGACTCACAAGGATAAAAAATCATGCATATAAGAAATCAGCAAAGACTCAAATATATATCATAGATAATCTGATCACAAATCCACAATTCATTGGATCTCGACAAACACACCGCCAAAGAAGATTACATCAGATAGATCTCCAGGAAGATCATGGAGAACTTTGTATTGAAGATCCAAGAGAGAAGAAGCCATCTAGCTACTAACTACGGACCCGTAGGTCTGAAGTGAACTACTCACGAGTCATTGGAGGGGCGATGATGATGATGAAGAAGCCCTCCAACTCCAAAGTCCCCTCCGGTAGGGTGCCAGGAAGGGTCCCCAGATGAGATCTCGCGGAAACGGAAGCTTGTGGCGGCGGAAAATTATTTTCGAGGCTCCTCTGATTTTTTGCGGAATATTTGGGAATTTATAGGCCAAAGACCTAGGTCAGGAGATGCCTAGGGAGGCCAAAAGCCTGCCCACCGCCGCCTCCCCCTGGTGGCGGAGTGGGGGCTTGTGCGCTCCCTGGAGCCCACCTGGCCTGGCCCAAAGGCCCCCTGGTCTTCTTCCGTTCGGGAAAAAATCATTTTGGGGTTTTTCTTCCGTTTGGACTCCGTTCCAAAATCAAATCTGAAAAGAGTCAAAAACACGGAAAAAATAGGAACTGGCACTTGGCACTGAATTAATAAGTTAGTCCCAAAAAAGATATAAAAGGTACATAAAACAACCAAAGAAGACAAGATAACAGCGTGAAACCATCAACAATTATAGATACGTTTGAGACGTTTCAAGTATCCCCAAGCTTAACTCCTGCTCGTCCTCGAGTAGGGAAGTCATAAGAATGATTTTTTTATGCTTTCATGCTACCTAGCATAGGTGTCCTTTGTAATTCCTCTTATGTGACGTGAATGTTCAGATCCATTAGATTCAAAACAATAGTTTGCTATTGATGTGGAAACAATAATAATTCAAGCAAACTAGCAAAGTAATCATGAACTTTCAAAATAACAAGGCCAAAAGAAAGTTATCCCTACAAAAGCATATAGTCTGGCTATGCTCTATCATCATTGCACCATGAATTTAAATCACGCAAAACCCCGGTATTGGCCAAGTAATAGTTTCACACCTTTACTTTCTCAAACCTTTTCAACTCTCACGCAATACATGAGCGTGAGCCATGGTTATAGCACTATAGATGGTGTGGAATGTAGTGGAGGTTGCGAGACAAAAAAGGAGAAGATAGTCACATTAACTAGGCGTAACAATGAGCTGTGGAGATGCTCATCAATAGATATCAATGTGAATGAGTAGGGATTGCCATACAAATGATGCACTGGAGCTACAAGTATGTGAAAGCTCTTAAAGAAAACTAGTGGGTGTGCATCCAACTTGCTTGCTCACGAAGACCTAAGGCAATTTTGAGGAAGCCTATCATTGGAATATACAAGCCAAGTTATATAATGAAAATTTCCCACTAGCTATATGCTGGTGACAAAACGAGAGACTCTCAATCATGAAGATCATGGTGCTTAATATGCACAAGTGTGGAAAAAGTGGTAGCATTGTCCCTTCTCTCTTTTTCTCTCATTTTTTTATTTGGTGGGCTCTTTGGCCTCTTTTTTTGTGTGCTTCTTTGGCCTCTTATATTTCCTCACATGGGACAATGATCCATTAATGATGATCATCACACTTTCAACTCAAAACTTAAAGTAACGATGGCTCTATATGGAATGCCTTCGGTAGTGTACCGTGGCAATGATCTAGCATGGCATAGACATCAATGGAAACATCAAGCTAACTATCTTAGGATCATGCAAAGGCATAGTAGACATGGTGGCACATGTCATGGTGGTAGTTGCATGGCAATATATCTCAGAATGACTTTGAAAAGGCCAGAGTAGGTAGGTATGGTGGCTGTTTTGAGGGAGGCTAATGGTGGGTTTTGTGCACCGGCGAAAGTTGCACGGCACTAAGAAGATAGTGATGGTGGAAGGTGAAAGTGCATCTAAACCATGGACTCAACATTAGTCATGAAGAACTCATATACTTGTTGCAAAAGTTTTAGTAGTAATCGAAGCAAAGCATTCAACACATACTCCTCGGGGAAGGGTTGGTAGGTATAGACCATCGCGCGATCCCGACCGCCACGCAAAGGATGACAATCAATATACTAATCATGCTCAGATTTCATCACATAGTGGTTCACCATACGTGCAGGCTACGGGAGACAATAACTTCAACACAAGTATTTCTAGATCCACAACACCTTACTAGCATGACTTCAATATTACCATAACCACAACTCAAAACTAATTGAGATGAATCAAACTTCTCTAACTATTCAATGCACATGAAGGTGGAAGTTTTCGTATCCCTTTGGATAACTACCCCTTTTGAGACTACTTTCAAAGCATAGATCAACTACCAAGCCACGCACCGCTGTGCTCTAAAAGATATAAGTGAAGCACATAGAGCAAAAGTATCTAGCTCAAAAGATATAAGTGAAGCACATGTGAGCTGAATTGTCTACCAAAAGATATAAGTGAAGCTCGACAAAATCACGATGTGTGCATGTCTCTCTCTCTAGATGTGCAGCAAGGATGACTGTGACACAACATAAGTAAAAGACTCCTACGATACAAGACGCTCCAAGCAAAAACACATAACATGTGGTGAATAAAAATATAGCCCCAAGTAACGTTACCGATGGATTGAAGACGAGAGAGGGGATGCCTTCCCGGGGCATCCCCAAGCTTAGGCTTTTACGGCATCCTTGAATCTCTTGGGGTGCCTTGGGCATCCCCAAGCTTGAGCTCTTGCCACTCTTTATCTCTTTGTCCATAAGAACTTCACCCAAAACTTGAAAACTTCACAACACGAAACTTAAACAGAAACTCGTGATAACATTAGTACAAGAAAGCAAACCGCCACTTCCTTAGGTACTGTAGCAAACTTAAATTCTACTTGTGCTGATGTTGGGTTACTGTACTTTCAATCTTCCATGGCTAATACCCCCCGATAGTATCCATAGTTTCATCAAAATAAGCAACCAACACAACAAAACAGAATCTATTAAGAGCAGACTAGTCTGTAGCAATCTGTATATTTCGTATACCTCTGTTACTTCAAAAAATCTGAACAATTACAAAAGTCTAAATAATTTTCGTAGAAATCAGCAGCAAAAAGAATCAACTCAAAAGCTCTTACAGAAAAAAAAATGAAAATTCTTTTCGTAAGCAGAAAGTTTCTGTCCTTTCCAGCATGACCAAACGATCATCCCCATGACTAATCATAACGGTTTTGCTTGGTAGAAACGAAAAAAGAAACACAAAAACACAATCATAACAGAATTATTAAAGTGTGGAAAACACAAAACAGAAAGAAAAATGATAGATTCGTTGGGTTGCCTCCCAACAAGCGCTTTTGTTTAACGCCCTTAGCTAGGCATTCAATGATGCTCTCACAAAATACAAGAATTGAAGCACAACGAGAGCATCCTAAAGCATGTAAAAACCACATCTAAGTCTAAAATACTTCCTATGCATAGGCATTTTGTAGGAAAACAGATTGTCAAGACAACCAATGGTTGCCATATGCAAGGAAGAAGAAAGAGACAAGAACAATCTCAACATCACGAGAGGTGATTTGGTAACATGAAAGTTTCTACCAAAATATTTTCCTTTGTGTCACATCCCTAACCCCTAAGCAAGTTAGTCTTGTGCTCATGTCTTCTTTGCATCTGCATCTAATAATTCTCCAATCAAGAACAAGAAAGTGGCAAAGGAAAAACTCAAAACCCTAGCCACTACTTCAAATAAACAAAATCTCAAACTAGTTAAAATCAATGAACCCAAAATGGCCTCAAGAAATGTTCAAACTTTCTGATAAATCATGAAAGTAAATGAGCATTGGAGAAAACTATTTTCTTGACACTTTAAGCATTTTAAATAAAATGCAAAAGCCACTGGTTTCAAACTTTAAATTTGAAATCAGAAACTATAAATTTTCAAAGATGTTGAAAACTTTGGAAATGGTTGGGAATATTATAACAAATATTCAGGTGTGTTTACAATATTTTTTTACCACCATTTTGGAGCTGAGATAAATAGCAAATCAATGTCAGAAATTAAAACAGAAATAAAACAGAAGGAAATGGAAAAGAGCTTACCTGTCGCCTAGCCTGGCCCGGCCCATCTCCCTGAGTCGTCTCCTCCCTCGCGCCAGTAGGAGCAGGAGGTGGCCGCCGCCTCCTTCGGCGCGGCCATGTACCTGTGCGCCTGCCTGGCCGCCGCCTCGCGCTGGCAAGGCCGGGGATAAGCTCCCCGAGGCCTCTCCTATCCATTCCCAGCGTCGGCTCTCTCCCTCCTCCCGGATCTCTTCCTCCTTCCTGCTGCCGCCATTGGAGCCGAGCAAAGCTCGAGCTGCCCGTGCCCCTAGCCATAGGATCCCCTCTCAGAGCACGTCGTTAGCTCCGCCTCGTCGGTTTGGTCCTCCCTGCAGAAGCCGAAGCCACCCCGAGCCCTGCAACACCCGCGGCGCCATCATCTTCCACCTCCGGCCGCCGGACCTCTCCCGTCGATTCGTCGCCCCCAGGCCTTCCCCGAGCCGTCTAAGCCCTGCTCTGCACTCCCCGTGAGCATGCGGTCATTTCCCCTAAGTTTTCCCCGCCGATCCCCTCCTCTAGCTCTAGTTTCACCGGAGCCCGACGAGGACCGCTGCTGCCGCTCGTCGCCGGTAGCCCTCCGATGATCAGCTCGTCCTTCCGAGGGCACCAGCAGCTTCAGGTCGACGCGTAGATGCTGTAGGAGCTAAGAACCGTGCGTAGTTCCCTCTGAATCAAAGACCCCGATGACGCCCGAGCCTTGGCCACCGCCAAGCTCGTCGCCGGCGTCATCTCCGGCCAGATCAGCCCCGGCTAAGTGCAGAAATGGAGCTGCGGGAGATGTGCAGTTCTTCTGGTGCTCTTCGCGCAGCATTTGGCCCCCTGTGCGCCGTTTCCGAGCCCCTCCGCCGTGCTGGTGGTCGCCGGAGGCTCCCCGCTGGCGAGGACGACCTCGCCGCCGGTGGATCTCGGCTGGCCTGAGCCACTGACTGGTGGGGCCAGCCTCTGGCAAGTTTAAAACTAATAAAAATAAATCAAATAAGTTAATCAGTCACTGACATGTGGGTCCAGCAAGGTTAATCAGTCAATTAAGTTTAAACTTAATCACAAATTGACCAGAGAGACCGACCAGTGGGTCCCACTGGTCAGGTTTGACTTTCAACGGCCAGATGGACCTGCTGACGTTAGTCTGATGCAATAAAGAGAATTTCCAATATAAAAATAATTGCAGAAATGTTTCAAACTTCAAAAATTCATAGAAATTAATCTGTAACTCCAATGAAAATAACTTATATATTAAAAAGTATCAGAAAAATTCAAGGATTCTGAATATGCTATTTTCAACCATGTTTGAAAAAGTTACAGAACCCTAACATGTAGAATAAGGAATAATTCAACTCTTATAATTACTTTTTAAATGGAATTTGGAAAACGATTCAAATTGCATTATGAATGCAATGATCACACACTGTCCTAGATACAAATCGGTACCATAACATGACATCTCATGCATGTTAACATCAAGTTGATCTGAGCATCAGGTCGAATCAATTAAATCGGTATTCGAGAATACCTGTTTGAATTGATATTCGAATGTGATTCAAATCAACTCTAAACCTAATACATATTGATTATAATAACTTATCACCTTGCATTCTCATGCCATGCTCATGCATCATTTTGAGTGCATATATTTGTTATTGAATGTTGCCATTCATTTCGGTAGGCTCCGCACCCCCGGATTCCACCGAATATCCGCCTGACGGATATCGTTCCTCCTCTGAGCAACAAGGCAAGCAACCCTTTTGATCATCCCGATAATTCCCATGTTCTTGCTCCTGCACTTATTTGTTGCATTAGGATCAAATGCTACAACTGCTTTTGCCACGTTAGTTGAACCCACTTCCTTTGCATGACCTAACCTTGTCACAGTAAATAGCCGAACCTTGCAACCTAGCTTACCTGGTAGTTGCTTGAGCTATGATGTGCCTTATCTTGCTATGCATGCTATGCTTAGAGTTGTGTATGGTCTGTCATCTGGGAGATGAACAGAATTGTGAGAATGTGTTCGGTAAACAAAGGTTGTGTGTGTTGAACATGATTTGGTAAAGGTACCGGTGAAAGGCTGTGTAGGAGTACATAGCGGGTTGTTTCATTGGAACCATCCATAGGAACTGAGTTCCGTGTATGTAATCCAAGGCTAGATACTACCACATGCTGGGCCCTGATATATGACCCCGCCCGGCCTATTAATCGCGTAGTACTCGGTCCAGGAGTTGCAAGTAGTTTCTGGTGTTTATAGAAATGCTGGATGCCGTGCATGGTGCTGACCTGAGAGGTGGGCCGTGATGCGGTAGGCAGTGGCACGGTGTACCAAGTGGCACCCGGATGGTGGGCTTGGGAACCCTGCACACATCGTTTGAGGCCGTGGCGGAAACCTTGGCCGGACTTCCGTACGGGTTACTCTCAGATAGGCGATAAACCTAGACTAGGTACTAGTGTGGTTAACGGTCGTGGCCAACTCCCTCGCTGGGCTTCCGCTTGAAGGTTGCCGAGGTGCATGACGTGCACATGGCGATAAGTGGCGAGAGCGTGTGTGACGAAGTACACCCCTGCAGGGTTATGATCTATTCGAATAGCCGCGTCCGTGTATATGGACTACTTGGAGACATATGTTGTTCATAGATAACTTCAATGGCTACTCATAAAATTGCCAAGATAAGCGTGAGTGTCGTGGACGGCATTTCCATACGGAGACGGAATGATTCCACGATAGTGTATTGTTGTGGTGTTAGTGGACTCGTGTGCGAGAAATCAAGTTGTCAAAAATAATTTCAAAATGCAAGTTGTCTAGCCACGAGTCAAATGCTGGCTTTCCGCATGAAACCCCACAATACCTTTTGATACCTTGTATGAGTAGTTAGTTGTCCTAAAGTCTTGCTGAGTACCTTCGTGCTCATGTTTGCTTAATAAATGTTGCAGAGGTTGCTAATGACCCTAATGGAGGGTTCTTCGTAGACATCGACGACGACGAGTAGCTGGTGTCCCAGCTACGATCTGGCCCTACGTTGGATTTGTAGTATAGTCAGGCCATGTGCCTTCTAGCTGCCCTGTCTGTACTCAGACAGTTTAAACTCTTCCGCTGGCTTGTAACTGAATGACTGCTATTATGGGTCGTGAGACCCTTGATGTGTAATATTATGTGTGTGGCTCTTCCGAGCCTCTTAAATAAAGCTTGTATGTTTATGGTTATGTTGTGATGCCATCGATGTATGTATACATATCGGTATGCCATGCGTACGTGTGTCGTACCTGATATGTATGGGGTTCGATTACCTAGTCGTGAGCTTTAGTAGCATTCCTTACAAGGAAATGCCCCTTTGTGATCCAACGAGCCTTGGTAGTTCGCTACTGCTCCGGACACATTGGTTGACCGGCATGTGTCCTTCTTAGCTGCCGTGTCTGTCCTCTTTGGGGAAATGTCACGCGATGTAATGGAGTCCTTGTAGCTTGCTACGACTCGTCTACATTCGCTGATGACCGACACCTGCTTTGTTGGGTCATGTATGTCTGTCCTTGTGCGGTACTGCCACTTTGGTTTATGACTAGACATGTCGATCTGGGTTCTTTGACATTGGAATGCTAGCGACACTATTGCATACGTGAGTCAAAAGACGCAAACGGTCCCGGCTAAGGTAAGGCTGCAGCCGTGGAGTTAACCGTGCGTGAGACCGCAAAGGGATGCGATGTGTTACCGGCTGGATTCCTATGGCTTAGGATCGGGGTCCCGACACTCTCTCATAGCAATTACTTGTGGGATCATATTCCAATTCAACAATATAGCTATCCCATAGGATATTCTTTTCATGACCCACATGCATGCAAAGTTGATGCTCTTCAAAAATAGTGGGATTATCATCAAATAAAGTCATGACTTCTCCAATCCCACTTTCAGTATTGTTGCAAATATCATATTCATCATGAGTATTGAACAAATTCTCAAGATCATAAGAAAGATCATCACCCCAATCATGATTATTGCAACAACTAGGGGACATAGTAAAACTAGCATCCCCAAGCTTAGGGTTTTGCATAATTTTAGCATGATTGTCACTAATAGAATTTATAGTGAAACCATTGCAATCATGCTTTTCATCCAAGAAGACCTCGTGAATCACTTCATGAATTTCTTCCTCAGAATTTTCAGATTCACGCATCTCAAGCAAAACTCCATAGAAATAGTCAATTGTCCTCAACTCACTAGCAATTTGTTCAACAATAGTGGGTCTCTTAAAGTGACTAGCTAGTGGATGAGGATCCATATCACTAGATTTTCAGCAAGCGAAGATGCAAGCATACTGAAGGTACATGGCACACAAGCGAACAGAAAGCAAGCGAGAGAAAAGGGCGAACGAAAAAGGCAAAAGAAGAAAGGCAAATGAAAACGGCAAATGTGAAGTTGGGGAGAGGAAACGAGAGGCAACTGGCAACAAAAGTAAATGCAAGAGAAGAGTTTGTGAGATCTACTTGGATAGATCTTGATTTCTCCTCCCCGGCAACGGCGCCAGAAATACTTCTGATGTTTGCTGTGTATCCCTTGCAACGGCGCCAGAAATAGTCGTGTCGACGGCACCAGGAATCCTTCAGCTGCGGCTACGCCTTAAGGGACTTCCTAGGCAAGTATGCAAAGGATTTACCCCGTGGCCTTGGAGCCTTGCGTTGGTGTTCCGTCGAAGCGAAAAGGGTGATGTAGCACAGCGATGGTAAGTATTTCCCTCAGTTTGAGAACCAAGGTATCAATCCCGCGGAGGAGTATCTCAAGATCCTGCACAAACACAAAAGCTTGCACCCAACGCTATGAAGGGGTTGTCAATCCCTTATAGATTGTTTGCCAAGTGAGAACTGAAAGCAACAAAGTAACAAAGCAAAGTAAAAGCGGGGGTGTAAACGATGGATGTGAATAGACCCGGGGGTCGTAGTGTTTATTAGTGGCTTCTCTCATGAAAGCAAGTAGACGGTGGGTGAACAAATTACTGTCGAGCAATTGATAGAACCGCGCAAAGTTGTGACGATATCTATGCAACGATTATATCTATAGGCATCACGTCCAAAACAAGTAGACCGATACTTTCTGCATCTACTACTATTACTCCACACGTCGACCGCTATCCAGCATGCATCTAGTGTATTAAGTCCATAAGAACAGAGTAACGCCTTAAGAAAGAAGACATGATGTAGAGGGATAATCTCAAACCAATGATAAAACCCCCATCTTTTTACCCTTGATGGCAACTACATGATGTGTGTGTTGCTGCCCCTACTGTCACTGGGAAAGGTCACCACTTGGTAGAACCCAAAACCAAGCACTTCTCCCATTGCAAGAATCATAGATCTAGTTGGCCAAACAAAACCCAAGACTCGGAGACACTTACAAGGATAAAAAATCATGCATATAAGAAATCATCAAAGACTCAAATATATATCATAGATAATCTGATCACAAATCCACAATTCATCGGATCTCGACAAACACACCGCCAAAGAAGAATACATCGGATAGATCTCCAGGAAGATCATGGAGAACTTTGTATTGAAGATCCAAGAGAGAGAAGAATCCATCTAGCTACTAACAACGGACCCGTAGGTCTGAAGTGAACTACTCACGAGTCATTGGAGGGGCGATGATGATGATGAAGAAGCCCTCCAATCCAAAGTCCCCTCCGGCAGGGTGCGGGGAAGGGTCTCCAGATGAGATCTCGTGGAAACGGAAGCTTGCGGAGGCTGGAAAAGTATTTTCGAGGCTCCTCTGATTTTTTGCGGAATATTTGGGAATTTATAGGCCAAAGACCTAGGTCAGCGGGCGGCCAGGGACGCCACAAGCGTGCCCACCGCCGCCTCCCCCCTGGTGGCAGAGTGGGGGCTTGTGGGCTCCCTGGAGCCCACCTGGCCTGGCCCAAAGGCCCCCTGGTCTTCTTCTGTTCGTGAAAAAATCATTTCGGGGTTTTTCTTCCGTTTGGACTCGGTTCCAAAATCAGATCTAAAAAGAGTCAAAAACACAGAAAAAACAGGAACTGGCACTTGGCACTGAATTAATAAGTTAGTCCCAGAAAAGATATAAAAGGTACATAAAAGAATCAAAGAAGACAAGATAACAGCGTGAAACCATCAAAAATTATAGATACCTTTGAGACGTATCAGAATCCAAATGATGTCTCTGTTTTTGATGCCGAAACACAATCTAGTGATGAACATGAGCCTAGTGATAATATTGATAGTGGTGTTCATGATGATGCTCAACCTAGTAATGATAAGGATGTGGAGATTGAACTTGTTGTTGATCTTGATAACCCACAACCTAAGAATAGGAGATACGATAAGAACGACTTTATTGCTAGGAAGCATGGTAAATAAAGAGAACCATGGGTTCAGAAACCCATGCTCTTTCCTCCCAAACCATCCAAGAAAACGGATGATGAGGATTTTGAGCGCTTTGTTGAAATGATTAGACTTGTCTTTCTACAAATGTGTTTGATAGATATGCTCAAAATGTCTCCTTATGCTAAGTACATGAAAGATATTGTGACTAACAAAAGGAAGATACCTGTTGTTGAGATTTCCACCATGCTTGCCAACTACACTTTCAAGGGTGGGACTCCTAAGAAACTAGGTGATCCCGGAGTGCCCACTATACCTTGCTCCATTAAAGGAAATTATGTTAGAACTACTTTATGCGATCTTGGAGCTGGTGTTAGTGTTATAGCTCTCTCTCTTTATCATAGACTTGAATTGGATAAGTTGACACCCACCAAAATATCTTTGCGAATGGCCGACAAATCAACTTCTTTTCCTATCGGCATCTGCGAGGATGTGCCTGTTGTGGTTGCTAACATTATTATCTTAACGGATTTTGTTATTTTGGATATTCCCGAGGATGATGTCATGGCGGTCATCCTTGGAAGACCCTTTTGAAACACTGCAGGGGCTATTATTGATTGCAACAAAGGCAATGTCACTTTCCATGTTAATGGTAATGAGCATAGAGTGCACTTTTCGAAGAAACAATATCGAGTACATTGCATCAATGCTATTGAAAAATCTTCATCAATTCTTATTGGAAGCTTTGAATGCCCTATACCTACTGTCAAGATGAAGTATGATTTACTTGTTGGGGATATGCACATCCCCGTTGAGGTAACCTAGTGATTATTCGAAAATTCTACAGTTTTATGTGATTTGGAAAAAGTTTGTCGAGGAGACTTGATCAACCTCATTGACTGATGTCTTTTGATGGCCATGAGATGGATGAATCTAGGAGTCACAACCCACTGTTCCCAACTTATACTTTCTGTTGTCTAGAAGAAAAATGATAAATTTAACTTTATTTTCCTGTTTTCTGCTTTCTCCGTCCCTTAGAAAAGTGTCCCGAAAATAAAAGTTCTTCAAATGCCCTGAAATTCAAGTATGATTTTTTCTGGAATTTTTGAAAATTTCTGAGATAGGAAGCTAGTCAGGGGGATGCACCAGTGGGCCACAAGCCCAGGAGTCCTCGCCACCCCCCCTGGCCGGGCCTGGCAGGCTTGTGGGCCCCACGTGGCCCCCCTCCACTTATTCCAGCTCCCATCTCCTTCTTCTACCTCCAAAAAAAATCATTCCACAGCTCAAACCCGTGTTCTTGCTCCTCTTGCTGCATTTTTTGATCTCCTTGTGCAAAGCCCCATTCACCAAACTATTTTGGGGAGTTGTTCCTTGGTATGTGACTCCTCCATTGGTCCAATTAGTTCTTTCTCTAATGCTTTATTCGTTGCGTATTTTTGCTACCTTGGTGACCGTGTTCTTGAGCTTTGCATGCTAATTTTAGCTGGTCCCAAGTAGTTTTGATGCATGATATGGCCTCTAGGCACTTGTAGGAGTAGTTGCTATGAGTTTTGTTGAGCCTCGTTCACTTTTCCTTTGAGTCACTAAAAATTTCAGAAAAATAAGAAGATCTTCCGGAGAAACTATTATGGCGGTTCCTCAAGCAAAAGGGGTCCCCGTCTCTCGATTCAGGAGCCCGATCCTTATCAGCCGAGGAATGCACAGGTACAACCATGTGAATGGCCTTCCGATGAATTCATGATTGATGCATGTTTCAAGGACGACTTTGATACATTTGTTCACAACGTCGGGCTCAAAGAATTCATCTCCAACAAATGCAACCAGTATACTACACTCACTGCCTCTTTTGTTCGTAGATTCAGATTTTCAGTTGGCCATGACTCATCCATACTGTTTGATCTTTATGACAAATCATATACCATGGATTTAGAGGATTTTAATAGAGTTTGCAGGATACCTGATTGGGGTAGTCCCAATGATCCTCCTAAGTCTTCGGTTAGAGAATTTTTTCTCTAGTATAACTATTGGAGAAACTAGAGATATTACGCAGGCTACCATGGGGAGCATTCATTTCCCTGCCTTACATTATTTTGCCCTCTTCATAGGTAGATTCATTAATAGGAAGATTGATCATTGTCACCTCTGCGCTCCTGACCTTATTATTCTTAAGAGCGCAGTAATGGGTGATAGAAGTTTCAACATGGCAGCTATAATCGCGAGGAGGCGAAATAATAAGGCTAATGAAGGGGATTTCTTTGGTGGGATATATGCCACTCGTTTAGCGAATTTTCTTGGAATACCAATCCGCATAGGAGATCCCCCTCTCCATACAGCTTTCCTTGATCGCGCCGCTACGACACGTTATCAGTTCCTTCAGAGGGATAATTAATCCCTCCTATACCGGTTAATATTTAACCGACAGCGTGTTTTCCGTATCACCCTTCCTGCTCCTGCCTTCTTTGACTTTCAGGTAAAACGGAGATATTACATAACCAGAGGAGAGGCAGAGGAGTATGAGAGGGAGGCGACGGCTGCTCGCCTCCGTGAGGCAGCTATTCAGGCGGTAGCTGCCGCGATCCCGTACAACCCCCATCATGATTTTGGATATCGCCCGGACCAGCCGTGGGAGTAGACCAACTTAGGCCAAAAACCTAAGCTTGGGGGAGTACGTGTTTCTCACCTTCTTTATATTCTTTCTCACACTTTCACTTTGTTAGTCGGTGTTCACACCTTGCCATTGTATCATCCATGCTAGTTTATTTCTTTTTCTCGCTTTCTTCTCGTGTGTTTGTTTAAATTGAGAAAAACAAAAAAAATAGTTGTAAGTTTACTTTTCTGCTTGCTTAGTGGTACTTGAAAGGAAAACGCAAAAATATTTCCCGTTTTTCTTTTGTTTGTTGGGAGCTTTCCCGTGTAAATAGCTTTCTTTTTCTTTGGGTCAAGGTAGAAGACCATGGTTAAAATGTTTAGTGGCTCTCACATGCATATCTGTTTATCCGTCAAGGAGCCATATTACTTTGTCTTCTCCTCTGTATTTCCTTGCAGATTCCAGCTTGGTCCAATGCACGAACACTCTCATTATTATGCGCATCATTCGGTCGTGCAAGTGAAAGGCAATAATGACGATAGATGATGAAGTGACTGAGTATGGAAAAGCTGGTATGAACTACACCTATTTTGTTTTTGTAAATATGACTAGCTCATCATTCCTAATTCAGCTTTGTTATGAGAGAAACATGTTTGCAATGACAACTTAGAGATCATAGGTTTTGATGCCATGCTTAATTAGCTAGGAGCTTATAATGGTTTGTCTTGGATGCTGCTACGGCAACAAAAGTCCTTCCCCGGCAACGCCAGGAATTCTTCTTGCTACTTCTCTTGTTTGCGTCGGTTTTTCCCTTGAAGAGGAAAGGGTGATGCAGCCCAGGAGCAGTATGTATTTCCCTCAGTTTGAGAACCAAGGTATCGATCCAGAAGGAGGGTCTCGTTAAGTCCAGAGTACCTACGCAAACACAAACGAGCTTGCACCCAACGCTTCAAAGGGGTTGTCAATCCCTTCAAGATTGTTTGCAAAGTGAGATCTGAAGGTGGAAAGTGCAATGAAGTACAAAGGTATAAGGCTGAAAATATGGTGTGGAGTAGACCCGAGGGCCATAGTGTTCACTAGAGGCTTCTCTCAAAATAGCAAATATCATGTTGGGTGAACAAATTACTGTCGAGCAATTGATAGAACTACGCAAAGTCATGACGATATCTAAGGCAATGATCATACATATAGGCATCACGTCCGAGACAAGTAGACCGATACTTTCTGCATCTACTACTATTACGCCACAAATCAACCGCTATCCAGCATGCATCTAGTGTATTGAGTTCATGATGAACAGAGTAACGCTTTAAGCAAGATCACATGATGTAGAGGGATAATCTCAAACCAATGATGAAAACTCCATCTTTTTACCCTTGATGGCAACAACATGATGCGTGCCTCGCTACCCCTTCTATCACTGGGTGAGGTCACCGCACGGTATGAACCCAAAACCAAGCACTTCTCCCATTCCAAGAATCATAGATCTAGTTGGCCAAACAAAACCCACAACTCGAAGAGAATTACAAGGATATGAAATCATGCATAAGAGAGATCAGAAGAAACTCAAATAAGATTCATAGATAATCTGATCATAAATCCACAATTCGTCGGATCTCGACAAACACACCGCAAAAGAAGATTAAATCGGATAGATCTCCATGAAGATCATGCAGAACTTTGTATTGAAGATCCAAAAGAGAGAAGAAGCCATCTAGTTACTAGATATGGACCCGTAGGTCTATGGTGAACTACTCACGCATCATCGGAGAGGTCATGGTGTTGATGAAGAAGCCCTCCGTATCCGAATCCCCCTCCGGCAGGGCACCAGAACGTGCCCCAGATGGGATCTAGCAGAGACAGAAGCTTGGGCGGCGGAAAAGTACTTTTGATGATCTCCTGAATTTTTGTGGAATTTTGGGGATATATAGGCGCAAACCCTAGGGAAAAGGACGTACAGGGGGCCCACAGGCCTGTGGGCCGCGGCCTCCCCCTGGCCGCAGGTTGAGGGCTTGTGGGGCCCCTGGGCCCCCTGCCTTGGCTCTCAAGTCTCCTGATCTTCTTCCGTTACAGAAAAAATCTTTTCGGGGATTTTATTCTGTTTGGACTCCGTTTCAAAATCTCCTCTGAAAGGGGTCAAAAACATGGAAAAAACAAGAACTGGCACTTGGCACTGAGTTAATAAGTTAGTCCCTAAAAATATATAAAAGGCATGCAAAACATCCAAAGTTTGACAAGATAATAGCATGAAACCATCAAAAATTATAGATACGTTGGAGACGTATCAGATGCCAACATGAATTTCAAGATGATTATGATGCAGTATGATAGGATGGTATCCTCCTTTGAATGATTCAAGTGGCTTGACTTGGCACATGTTCACGCGTGTAGTTGAAACAAAATCAACATAGCCTCTATGATATTCATGTTTATGGTGATTTATATCCTACTCATGCTTGCACTCAACGTTGGTTAATCTCAATGCATATTGATGGCTGTTGTCGCTCTCTAGTTGGTCGCCTCCCAGTCCTTTGCTAGCCTTCACCTGTACTAAGCGAGAATACTTCTTGTGCATCCACTTCCATAAACCGAAAGTTGTTCCATATGCGTCCACCATACCTACCTATATGCGGTATCTACCCGCCGTTCCAAGTAAATTTGCATGTGCCACTCTCTATATCTTCAAGGAATAATCTGTTTTGTATGCCCGAACCGCTCATGTGGTGACAAGGGGTGGTCAGTATCTTCCATGCTAGGCGTATTATCCTCGATACGTGTTTATTCACTATCACTCACGAGAAAGGGGCCGGTAATCGGAATGCCCAGTTCCATGCTCAAATCGAAAATATAATTGCAAACAAAACTCCCCCTGGATTGTTGTTGGTATGGACGGCACCCGAGGATTCGGCTAGTCGTGAAGTGTGATTGATCGGTGGTGGGGCAGTCAAAACTTTAATTTTGTGTTTGGGAACCGCCTATAGTATGTGTAGCATGGAAGATGGTGAAAACTCTTGGTCATCGCGTTGACAATGAGAACATACCACTCAAAATTATTTATGTTTGTTTTAAAAGCTTGAGCTCTGGCACCTCTGCAAATCAATGCTTCCCTCTGCAAAGGGCCTATCTATTTACATTTCTGTTGAGTCATCCTCTCCTTATCAAAAGGCACCAGTTAGAGAGCACCTCCGTCGTTTTTATGCTTTTCTTTTATATGATATTGAGTATGACTGTGACTGGATCTTCTTTGCCATGAATTGCAATGTTCAATCAGCCCTTGGTCTTAGAAGGTGCTCTGCATTTATGTTTTGCGGTCTCAGAAAGGGCTAGTGAGATACCATCTGTTCATACTGCTTCATGATTGTTTTGATTGAAGTGTTGATGTTTGAAACTTATTATTATTGCTCGCTAGTTGATTATGCCATTAATATGAGTTCACCATTAGACCTAAATGTCATTGCTTATGTGGTTAGCTTAAGACCTTGCTGAAAATCTGAATATGAGTTAGACATAATTACAACACCAAGACCAAACAGAGTTCGTAAAAGTTTTTCTTTTGTCTCTTTCATTTTGTCAACTGAATTGCTTGAGGACAAGCAAGGCTTTAAGCTTGGGGGAGTTGATATGTATCCATTGTATCTACTTTTCCAAACTCTTATGCATTGTTTTGGACTCTAATTTGCATGATTTGAATGGAACTAACCCGGACTGACACAGTTTTCAGCAGAATTGCCATGGTGTTGTTTTTGCGCAGAAATAAAATTTCTCGGGATGACCTGGAAATTTACGCGGATTTTTTGTGGAATATATAAAAAATACTAGTGTGAGAATCACCTGGAGACACGGAGCCAGGAGCTCACAAGCCCAGGAGGTCCGCCCCCCCTGGTTGGGCCTGGCAGGCTTGTGAGCCCCTCGTGGCTCCGCAGCCTCCAATTCCAGCTCTATATATTCTCTCTTGCCCAGAAAAAATCAGAGAGAGGAGTGCATCGCGCTTTACAATGCGGAGCCGCCGCCACCACCTGTTCTTCCTGTGGAGGGCAGATCTGGAGTCCGTTCTGGGCTCCGGAGAGGGGAAATCGTCGCCGTTGTCATCACCAACCATCCTTCATCGCCAATTCCATGATGCTCTTCACCTTCATGAGTAATCTCATCGTAGGCTTGCTGGACGGTGATGGGTTGGATGAGATCTATCATGTAATTGAGTTAGTTTTGATGGGGTTTGATCCCTATTATCCACTATGTTTTGAGATTGATGTTGCTACTACTTTGCTATGCTTAATGCTTGTCACTAGGGACCGAGTGCCATGATTTCAGATCTGAACCTATTATGTTTTCATCAATATATGTGTGTTCTTGATCCTATCTTGCAAGTTGCAGTCACCTACTATGTGTTATGACCCGGCAACCCCGGAGTGACAATAGCCGGTACTACTCCCAGAGATGACCATAGTATGAGGAGTTCATGTATTCACTATGTGCTAATGCTTTGTTCCGGTTCTCTATTAAAACGAGACCTTAATATCCCTTAGTTTCCATTACGACCCCGCTGCCACGGGACTATATGACTATATACGGAATACATGCCTACATTACATTGACGAACTGGAGCTAGCTACATATCTCCCCATGTTATAACTATTAAATAATGAATGTCATCCGACATAATTATCCATCACCGATCCAATGCCTACGAGCTTTTCCTATACTGGTCCTTGCTACGTTACTTTACCGCTACTCCTATCATTGATGCTACTGTTACCGCTGCTACCTTTACTGTCACACTACTTTGCTACTGAAACTTTGCTCCAGATACTAAGTCTTTCAGGTGTGGTTGAATTGACAACTCAACTGCTAAAACTCGAGAATATTCTTTGGCTTCCCCTTGTGTCGAATCAACAAATTTGGGTTGAATACTCTGCCCTCAAAAACTGTTGCGGTCCCCTATACTTTTGGGTTATCAATGGCATGCTCGGGGAGGCTTGCTGTGGCCGGAGATGACGGCGAGCTCGAGCTCGAGCTCGACTCTAATGGCGGCGAGAAGAAGGTGGAGCAGGAGAGTGAACGGGGAGAGGGTTGGAACAGGCTTAGGAGGGCTATCTCCTCGCGGCTAGCGCGACGCGGGAGGCAGACAGCCACACAGCTGCATGTCGCGGCGAGGAGAAATGGTGGCCACCTCCTACTGCCGAATGGCGAGGAGGAAGACGACAGAGAGATGGTGGGCTAGGACAAGGTGAGTGACAGGTAAGGTTTTTCCATTTTTTTTCATTTCTGTTTTCTGTTAAACCTTTCTGGCATTTGCTTGTTTTATTTTTGGCTTCAAACTATTTCTATAAATAGTGAAAATAATTTTGTGGTGTTACTTGGAATATTTGCAAGTCAATAAAAATAGTTCAACATTTTATAATAACCAGAGATATTTAAAACAACTTATTTGGATATTATCACTGGCTTTTGTGAGATAAATAAAATGCCAAAAGTATTCTTAAAAAGAAATCCACCCCTGAAATATTGTTTCCAATATTTGTCAAAAAGGGTGGGCTTTTATGAAGGCCATTTTGGGTTCATTAAACTTCTACTTCATTTGAATTGAGTTGAATATAGAAGTTCTAGGGTTTTTCTTTGATTCCTATGTTGACTTTTTAATGCAATAATAAAACATGAGCACAATTAATCTTGCTAACCAACAAAAGGAATTCTAGGGATGTGACATCCTGCCAGATTTATTTTCCTTCTATATGGTTCTGGCAGGAGCGGGGCCTTCTACGGCCTTAGCTCCTACTGCATCTCGATACATCTAGTCTATGCAAATAACTCCATCTTTCTTGTCAGGCAGGATGGACATTACTCCAATGGGGCATGTCATCTTCAGAATGTTGTAAGCATAGTGGGATGCTGCCATGAATTTTGCCAAGGCTGGGCGACCAAAAATTCCATTGTACAACAGGGAGATTTGGACTACATCCAATAAGACCTTGTCGGTCCGGTAGTTGAACTCTCTGCCAATCGTAACAGGCAAAGTTATCTCCCCCTTGGGTTGGCCTTTGCTGGGGTTTATTCCTTGGAATCAACCCATAATCTTGATCTTGTCGTCAGGGATTTGCAACCGCATAACCAACTCAGGGGAAATCAGGTTCAACCCTACCCCACCATCAACTAACATCTTACTAACTTTAAGGTTCCGGACTATCGGAGAAACCAACAACAACAGACACCCGACCACAGTAATGCTATCAGGGTGATAGGCGTGCGAGACCATTCGAGCGGTCTCCTAGACTCTATCGTTGGCTCCATAGCGTTAACTTCATGCGCCCACTGTTTGAGATGGCAGCGAGAGGAGTGCAAGGATGCACCCCCGTCAACACACATGGCATCGGTTGCCCTGTGGAATTCTTTATCACTGGAATCCTCTCCATCGTCTTCATCATCACTCACGTCATCTTCTTCTTTCTTCTCATGGCCGTTGGTTGGCTTTTCCTTCTCCTGTGGGGCCTTGCCTCGGCGGCCTCCTCTTCCACCGCGGCCGTTCCCGGCAGCACCATCTTGGCCCTTATCCTTGTCGCGCTTCTCATAGTCTAGTTTTTTGCTTTTGAGCAAGCTTCTTAACTTGGCGGCATACTTGGAAATCATGGCCCTTGCTGCAATGGATCTTACAATATGGCCCATCGGACTTTCTACTTTTCTCTACCGCAGCGGCCTCCTAGCAATCAGCGCACGAGGCAGCTCCCTTGCCGAGGGTCTTGTCTTACACCTTGTTGTCGGCGCTTAGATCACCAGAGCTTTAGACGACCAATCCTATTTTTCCCCCGCGCTTCTTGTTGCGCTTTCGATTCCTTCCCTTCGGTCCAGAGGTATCGTCATCGTCATCAGAGTCGACTTTGATACCCGCCTCCTCTCCGAGGAGTCTCCTTCCTTCTCCAGATCGATCACACTTGTCCGCCAATGTGTACAACTCATTGACGGTCTTGGGGAGTTTGATATTCATCTTGGCCTGCATCCTCTTGTTGCGCATGTTAGAACGGAACAAGGCAATCATGGCTGCGGGGTGTATCTCAGGAATGTTGCAGTGCACTCTACTGAACCTCTGGATGTACTTCCGCAGGGTTTCCCCCTCTTTCTGCGGGAGGACCTGCAAGTAATTTGGTTGTCCTAGCTCCTCGTGGCCACCAGTGAAGGCGCCAACAAACTCATTGCACAAGTCAGCCCATGACGAAATGGAATTCTCCAGCAGGTGCATCACCCACCACCTCATCCTTGGCTTGAGTGCCAAAGGGAAATAGTTGGTGACCACCTTCTCATCTCTTCCTCCGGCAGCTTGGACGGCTATCTTGTAGATGCCCAGGAATTTTGCCGAGTTGAGATTTCCGTCATACTTCTCCGTTAATTGAGGCTTGAAGCTTGGCTTGATGGCTAGCGGACCTGTCGCAACTCACGAGTGAAGGAGGGACACATGACCTCGTAAGGTAGGTATCCGCCAACACTAGGCGCGGGGTCGCCATCATCTATGTCGTTGGGCCTATCAGGTTGACGGTGTGCTTCTCGGCGTCATTCAATGGTGATACGTGCATTCTCATTCCGCCGGTCTTCTAGGACACGCCGCTGGTCTCGCTGGTCGTGTGGGCCAGACGAGGCCATGGATGCCTCGTCGGGCCCGTCAGTGCGTGGAGCCTGTTGCGGTTGCCCCTGGGTTTGCTTTCGGGGAGGGGACTGCACAGTTGGTGTGGCCCCCTGATACATCCCAAACGTACCTATAATTTATGTTAGTTCCATGCTCTTTTGGGTGACGTTGTTATATGTTTTGCTACACTTCCATACCTTTTTACACATATTTGGACTAACCTACTAACTCAGTGCACCCAGTGCCAGTTTCTGTGTGTTGATGTCTTTTTTGGATGGACTTTTACCCCAATTTCCAGAGCCCCAAAAATTCCGAGAAAAATATATAAAAATCAACGTGATGAAAGCTTCACGAGGCATCCAAATGGGCCACAGGGGGGCCAGGCCGTGCCCAGGTGGCCACCCTACGCGACCTCGCTCCTGAATGCGCCACCAGGCCGCCTGGGTGGAGGGTCCACCCACTAGTGCCCTCCTTCGGTCTATATTTACCTCTCCGACAGATAACCCTATCATCATATCCAGAATCACGGGTTTCTCCACTGTTCCGCCACCGCGGCGCTTCCGAGATCGAGAGCGCCAGAAGACCTCTTCCCGGCACCGTGCCAGAGGGAGGATTGACCTCCCGGAGCTTCTCCACCGCCATGGACGCTTCCCGGACGTGCCGTGAGTAGTACTCCTTGGACCATGAGTCCATGACCAATAGCTATGTGATGTCTTCTCTCCAATCTTGTACTTCAAGGCATCTATGTAATTTACCTGTTATTGCTATGTTGCGTTTGAAGGGATCCGATGGATTATGATATTATGTTCAGATTGTGATGAGTTATATATTTGGTTCTCCTTTTATATTATGTTCTTGAGTAATTCATGCATGTTCTTAGTTGCTTTTTATTGCTATGGTCGAGTAGTAGATTGTAACTCCCACAGGGAGCCTTATGCATGATTGTGGGTTCATGCCCCCTGATGTCTAGCTTGAGTGATAGAAACATGAGACTAGGGGATGTGTTGTTGCCACCAGGGAGAAAACAATGGTGCTTGTGACCACGGTTGCAAGGATTGTTTACCTTACGCAAAGTTCGTTAATGCAGTTGTCCGTTGCTTTGAGTTTACACTTTGGGTGGGGCTCGCAACTTAATATTAGAGAGATGTTCTATATAGAGAGTAGATGTTGATGGATAAATGGTCTACTTGTCTTGCCGTGCTGTCCATTACTTTTGAGCCTCTAACTTTCTTGTAGCATGATTAACATTGCGGTGCGTTTATAATTCTGTCAATTCCCCAGCTGTAATTTGTTTACCCACCATAGTTGTTTACCGTCTTTTGGGAGAGATACATCACTAGTGAACATCATGTGACTCTAGTCCATATTACCACCATTGTTTACACCTCCACCATTTAATGCTTGTATTTACTTTTCCGTTGCAATCACTATCGTTATTCCCGGTTCTGTTTTGATCCTTTGCAAACTAAAACGCCAGAGAGATTCACAACATCTCTGAACTCGTTGGGAGCAAAGTTATTTGTTGTGTGTGTAGGTCCACGTCTTCTGCTAGCTCCAGACCAGCAGACACCTACTTATTGATCCTCGGAGTCCTCCTGGTTCGATAAACCTTACATTCCCCATGGAAGGAAAATCTGCTGCTGACTACATCTCCACCTTCCACTTGGGGTAACCAGCGAGGGGCGAGAAGTATATCCAGCAACTCATCATCAAGAAAATTTCTGGCGCCATTGCCGGGGACTCCAGTCTTCAAGATAGGGGAGTTGCACACAATCTTTTACCTTTGCTTTTTAGTCTTGTTAGTTTGCTTTCTAGTTTCTGCTTTAGAGTCTTATACCAAAAACTACAAAAAAAGGAGTTGTTACTTTGCTTTGTTTAGTCAGTATGTCTAAGTCCTTTGCCTTTGGTGTTGCACCCGAAGGAGAGATTCTCACCTTCAAACAAAGGGGTGGAGAAAGTTTGAAAGATGCTTGGTATAGAATAAATGATTCTCAAAATAGAGCCACCAAGAAGCAATCCACCACTATTTTGCTTAGAAATATTTATGTTGGTATTACTTCTTGGAATAGGTTTGTTCTAGACACAACAATAGGTGGGAGTTTCTTGGAAGCTCCTATTTGGGAGGCTCTTAACGTTATGGAAAATGTTGTCGGTATCCCACCTATTGTTGACATAAAGGATGATATCACTTTAGCTCACATTATGAGTAAACTTGAGAATATAGCTAGAGATGCCAAGCATGGGTAAAATAAATGACGTAGATCGTAGGATTCAAGGGAACTTAAATAGACTTGATAGCTCCATGCACAAAATTTCAAAACTTTGGAGACCCTTAAATCCCATGATGTGGATCCTTCTAGGATTGATAAGATCGAGGATATTATTGAAACTTTTGGAACTACTCTATCCTCCATCAAGACTAAAAAGGTAGAAACCCCCACAAGTAAGGGACCTAAGTTCGTTCACGTACCCAAGGTTCCTCAACCCAAAATGAGTATACCTATTGCTAAGGGTGTTGAAACTGTGAAGACCTTGGAAGAGATACCTCTCTTAAATAGAATTAGAAACGAAATTCCAAATTGATCTTACTACATTTGCTTTTGTTCCTAGAAGTATTTCCACTAGGCCTCTCTTTGAGAGTCCTCTTAAGATTAATTGTACCTTTGAAGAGCTTTTTGATGATCTTTGTGATGGTTCAATTTATACAACTTGATCTTTTTTGCATCATGCCTAGCTCAAAGGCATAAAAGAAAGCGCTTGTTGGGAGGCAACCCAATTTTTTTTACTTTCAGTTTTAGTGGTCTTGATGCTTGTTACTACTGTAGCAACATCATTGTATCTTCATTTTCAAGGTTTGTGCCAAGTTTTAGCCTCCGATTGAAAGAAAGTTCAAAAGTTGTGAGATGTTTTCCAGAAACAAATTATGTCTGCTAGACGAAAATTTTGCCAAAATCACCAAATCATATTTTTGATCTGATTTTTGTTAGAGTATGTTGTATATAATTGTCTTTCTGGCTTCTATTCTGAGTTTTTTGATTGGACTTGCAGAAGTGCCACAAAACAATTATTTACTACCTCATGTTCTGTTTTTCCCAGATTCTGCCCTGTTTTGCGTTTTCATTGTTTTACAAATCTTAAGCTTACTTTTCCTTTGCAAAAACCTTTTGGCAATCTTGCGAAACAGTAGCTCTTCGTGAAAATCTTTATTTCCAGTATTATTTTATTATGGGCACTAACCAGTGTAATCAGCTTATGATTAGTTTCGTATGAAGGGAATTTTCAAGTATGCGATGGAAGATGATGGAAGAAGATCCAGGAGTGTCAAGCGCCAAGCTTGGGGATGCAATTATGCACCCCCAAGAAATATTCAAAGAGACTCAGGCGTCGAAGCTTGGGGATGCCCCGTGCATCCCCTTCTCCATAAACAATCATCAGTTCGCCCTTCTCCATGCTATATTTTTATCACTTCATATGTTATGTGCTATGCATGGAGCGTCCCGCTCTTTACTTTTTAGTTTTTTTAGTTTTTCTTGTTGTTCATGACAAGTTGGACCTTAGCCTTCTTTGTTTGGGAGAGAAACACTCTCCACTCCACCCTAGAACACAACAGAGGTTTTCATGCTTATCTTTTTCTGCGTTCTTTATCTTTTCATAGCTACTGTCATGCTTAGCTCTTAGTTTTCATGCTTTATCTTTTAAATAGCTTTTATTTAGGTTGCTTTTGGAACTCTCTTGAGTTGTAATTCTTATCTTGTTTAGAGAGTTGACTTGTTTCACTGAGTTGTGTGTCTTGCATGAGTAGGTAATTGAGGTTGCTATTTAAGTATAGTAGTAACTTGCAATAGTTTTGAGGTATTGATTTGAGTAATGTTTGGACTATTGGTGTCAAGATCTTGAACCTATTAGTGATAGATGTCGTATTTTGGGAAATCCGTGTGTATTTTCAAAAACTAAAAAAATAGTTGAGAACTCTAGCTACTAGATGGATCGCTAACCTCTGGAGGATGCTCAAGGATAAGCAAACCCCCAAATACTCCTCCTCGAGGTACTTGTCTCTTTGTGAATCTCCTAACTAGATAGAGAGTTCTTGATAATAAGTGCATGAGTTCTTCGGACTAATGCGAGTTCTCGATTGTTGGCATTTCCACCATCCATATTTTGCTAGCATCTTCGGTACCATGCATTCCCTTTCTCATCCTGAGAGTTGGTGCAAACTTCGCGGGTGCGTCCAAACCTTTGGCATGATAGTTTGTCATCATAAGCCTCAGTATATCCTTCCTCAAAACAGCCACTATACCTACCTATTAAGGAATTTCCGTAGCCTTTCCGAGATACATTGCCATGCAACATCCACCAACTCAAGACTTGATCTTCATGTCATACATGATTTTGCTTGATCGAGGAGCCGCATGCTAGTTGGGCCTTGCCCTTATTATTGCTACATGACGCGCTAGTTTAATTGCATATCCTACTACACTGGCAGAGGCATACATTTGCATACATCCTGATAGTTTTCATTTGTCTTTATGTTGAGTACTTCTTATAAAGTGTGAAGATCTTCTTTTTATTCTTGTAAAACATAGAGTGTTGCCCTTAAGTGAGGAAAAGATCCCAAAGAGGACAAATTGAATGATCCCAAAAGAGGACACGTGAAAAGATCCCAAAGAGGACAAATGAGAGATAAATAGAAAGAGCCAAAGAGGCCACAAAATAAAAGAAAAAAAGAGAGAAGGGGGCAACACTACTATTCCTTTTGAAAGAACCACACTCGCGTACTCCATTGTTATATTTGTACTCCATAGAGATTATCATTCATGCATAACTATGTGGGGACCCTTACACTATAGAACTTGGCTGGTATATTCCAATAATGAGCCTCCTCAAATGAGCTCTAGCTCTTCATGATCAAGCAAGTTGGATGCACCCCCACTAGTTCCATTGGAGAGATTATCTTAGCTCATACGTGCATCCATTGCATGGTAATCCCTACTCCTCACATCATATCTATCATTTGTCTTTATCTCGCCTATGATTGTCCTCATTGATGTGAGCCTATCACACCTTTTTGCCTTCCTTCTCCATCATTATTCTCTTTTTCATCCTAAGTGCCAACACATCTTGCTTGTTGTCATCCATTGCATGAGTGCTCAAAGTCGAAATGGAGAGAATCATTTTGACTTGTGCCTCACTAGTGGTCTGGGGATAACTCAAAATAAGATTCCGAAGGAGACCAAGTGTGAAGTTTAAGTAGATTGAGTTCTCAGTTAAACTATATAATATTTTTATGCTCTAAACCCATCTCCCACTTCTTGCACGCAAACACCATTTGGAGACATTCGAGTCACGGACAGCGAGAGCTCTTGCACCTTTAGGTTCTTACTTTGCTATTTTCAATACTAAATATAGACTCTTGCTTGTTATTGTCTTGACTTGAATTTCATATCTTACTTGCTTTACTTTGAAGTTCTTATATGTGTGTTAGCATGTCACCAAAGAAATTATTTGTGTTATCATTTACCTACTCGAGGACGAGAAGGAATTAAGTTTGGGGATGTTGATACGTCCCAAACGTATCTATAATTTTTGTTAGTTCCATGCTATTTTGGGTGACATTGTTATATGTTTTGCTACACTTTCATACCTTTTTACACATATTTGGACTAACCTTCTAACTCAGTGCACCCAGTGCCAGTTTCTGTCTGCTGATGTCTTTTTTCCAGGGACTTTTACCCCAATTTCGAGAGCCCCAAAAATTCCGAAAAAATATATAAAAAACAGCATGACGAAACCTTCACAAGGCATCAAGGTGGGCCAGCCCTGCCCAAGCGGCCACCCTGCACGACCTCCCTCCTGGCCGCGCCACCAAGCCGCTTGGGTGGATGGTCCACCCCCTGGTGTCCTCCTTCGGCCTATATTTACCTCTCCGACAGAACACCCTATCGTCTTATCCAGAATCCGAGATCGGGAGCGCCAGAAGACCTCTTCCGGGCACCCTCCCGGAGGGAGGATTGACCTCCGGGAGCTTGTCCACCACCATGGATACTTCCCGGACGTGTCATGAGTAGTACTCCTTGGACCTTGAGTCCATGACTAGTAGTTATGTGATGTCTTCTCTCCAATCTTGTGCTTCAATGCTTAGCCCTTGTGAGCTGCCCTACATGATCAATGCATCTATGTAATTTACCTGTTGTTGCTATGCTGCATTTGCTGGGATCCGATGGACTATGAGATTATGTTCAGATTGTGATGAGTTATATAATTGGTTCTCCTTTTATATTCTGTTCTTGAGTAATTCATGCATGTTTTCCGTTGCTTTTCATTGCATTGGCCGAGTAGTAGATTCTAACTCCCAAAGGGAGCGCTATGCATGATTGTGGGTTCATGCCCCCTGATGTCTAGGTTGAGTGACAGAAACATGGGACTAGGGGATGTGATGTTGCCACCAGTGCGTTTATAATGGTGTCAATTGCCCAGCTGTAATTTGTTTACCCAGCATAGTTGTTTACCGTCTTTTGGGAGAGAGACGTCACTAGTGAACATCATGTGACTCTGGTCCATATTACCACCATTGTTTACTGCTTTTATTTACTTTTCCGTTGCAACCACTATCGCTATTCCCGCTTGTGTTTTGATCCGTTGCAAACTACAAGGCCGGAGAGATTGACAACCTCTTTGAACTCGTTGAGAGCAAAGTTATTTGTTGTGTGTGCAGGTCCAAGTCTTCTGCTAGCACCAGAGCATCGGACACCTACTTGTTGAGCCTCGGAGTCCTCCTGGTTCGATAAACCTTACAGTCCTCATGTAAGGGAAATCTGCTGCTAACTACATCTCCACCTTCCACTTGGGGTAAGCAATGAGGGGCGAGAAGTATATCCATCAACTCGTCATCACCCCCTCAACACGACCATCAGCCCCGACCGCCGTCGTCGTACGTGGACGATGAGATGGTTCTGCATGTTGCGATTTGCTGGCTTAGGCAAAGCCAATCAAACTCAGGATGGTGGCCCTTCACTCGTCCATTTTGTCAGCCGCTCGTGGAAAACTTAATAGGTGTTTAGCGCATGCCATTGCCTCCATGGTTGTGTCCGGCATGGGCAGAGACGCGGACCATGACGTTGCTCGACTCCTGGTGGAACCAAGAGGAGCGCGTCATGCCCTTGTTGGCGTCCACCAGTCGTTGTGGCGGTCTGACGTGGGGGGAGGCTGAGCTCGTGGAGAAGACACGCACCCAGCAGCCGCTCGTATGACTGGCGCAGCTGGGGAATTGCGGCTTGCTTTGGATAGGGCATTATTGTTGTGACTGCAGCCACTAATGCGGCGAAAGCGTGGATTCTGGATGTCCCTTCCGCCCACAACACCAAGGCCAAGCTCGCCAGGACGTCGTTCCTGCTTGCCTCCGGCGCTCTTTGTTCCACCTTTGGCCGCGTGGACACGATGGTGGTACCTCTTGCGCCGATCACGTCGATCGCGGCACCCGCATCACCACACGCCGCTGCGGTGCCCGCATCGCGAGACGCCACCGCGGCACCAGCGCTGTTCGCATCTGCAAGGGTCGCGGCCTTCAAACTATAAGGATGGGCGTCTGTGCCGGTCTTCTTCTTGGGAGCCATGAGGAAAGGGAACAAAGATGAAGATCAACATGCTGCTCGTAATCTTAGGTTTGTGTGAACGATTCGCCCTACCTGGCACGCCAAAGATGTCAGGGTAGGTGTCCTCTCGATCACCTATGGGACCATTGTCCCCTTTGTTGTTTGGCAGGGAGACCGCGTTGCACAAAGAGCAGAAACTACGAGGAAACACGATGATGAGACTTGGGTCATTTACCCAGGTTCGGGCTGCTGAGAAACATAAAACCCTACTCCTGATTTGGTGGATTGATTGAGGAGGACGGAGCTCGCACATAGTTCTGCCCCGGCAAGGGTTGTCATGGAGAGCTACTACATGCGTGCAAATGTTCTTGGGTCCGAATCCTTTGCTAGGTTGCCTCGGGCCTCCATTTATAGCTCAATGGGCGTCCAAAGTGGCAAATAGACATGATTAGATAGCTAATATTGCTATCATACCTAACTCTAGCACTCAAGACAGAATGCCATAAATGCAGCCTTAGGTGGCGTGTGGGGGTGCATCCCCGGCAAGCTCCTTCCACCGCTTAGATGGTAGTTGCTTAGTATATTGACACACCTCTGGACGGGTGTAATCTGGTCATAATATGTCTTCCAACGCATCCCTACGTGCCCAGTATGGGCCACCTAGCCCTCTAGGAGCTTGACACCTCATCGATAAGTGACTCGTGTAGCGACCTTAGGTGGCAGATTGGCTCGCGCTTGCCGGGGAGGTTACCTGTCGGCTCTCCTTGAGGATGTGTGTGCCTTGTTCCCCGATAGTTGTCGGAGGTTCTTGGCGCATCTTGGGACCATCTTGGGCTGCTTTGGTAGCTCTTACCGGCGTATTGTTCCGGATATTTGCTTGGGTTAGTGGTTGCCTTCGAGGGGTTATGCTCTTAACGCATGTGTATAAGTCACGGACACTGGGTACCCCATTACTACTACACCCACACTTGAATTCAAAATAAATTCATTTAATTTTGATTTTTCACTCACGATAATTCTAACTTAGTTCTCAACAATTAAAATACATTCTTGAATAAAAAATAGTTCACTGTAATTCAAACTTAGTTCACTATAATTCGAATCCAATTCACCTAATCCAAATTTTAGTTCAACAAATACAAATTGAGTTCACTTGAGTTAAAAATAAGTGAACTTAATTTTGTATTTTTGTTTGCGATAATTCAAACTTAATTCATGTAAACTCAAATAAGTTCACCGTCGTTCAATTTTTAGTTCACCAAATTCAAATTCAATTCACTTGAATTCAAACAAAGTTCCCTATAATACGAACTTAGTTCATGAAAATTCAAACATTTGAATTAAAAAATAGTTCATTGTAGTTCAACCTTAGTTCACTATAATCCGAATCCAATTCACTATCGTCCAAATTTTAGTTTGACAAATACAAATTCACTCCACTCGAATTCAAAATTACTGAACTTAATTCAAATTTTTCATTAACGATAATTCAAACTTAGTTCATGTAAACTAAAATAAGTTCATAATATCTCACTAAAATCTGAATCGGGTTCACCAACATTCAAATTTATTTCACTTGAATTCAATATAAGTTCAATTAACTTTGAATATTCGTTCATGATAATTGAAACTTAGTTCTTGAAAATTCAAATTTGTTCACTTGAATTAAAGAATAGTTCACTCTAATTCAAACTTAGTTCACTATAATCTTTAACTTAATTTTGATATTTCGTTCACGTAAAACTTAGTTCATGTAAACTCAAATAAGGTCACTATCATTGAAATTTTAGTTAACCCAATTAAATTTATTTCAGTTGAATTCAAAATTAGTTCACTACCTTATGAACTTTTGTTCATTATAATTCAAACTTAGTTCATGAAAATTCAATTTTTTCACTTAAATTCAAAAATAGTTCATTGTATTTCAAACTTAGTTCACTATAATCTGTATCCAATTCACCTACATCAAATTTTAGTTTGACAAATAAAAAGTAAGTTCACTTGAATTCAAAATAAGTAACATTAATTTTGAACTTCTGTTCATGATAATTCAAACTTAGTTCATGAAAATTCAAATTAGTTTAGTTGAATCCTTATATAGTTCTCGATAATCCGAATCCACGTCTCCATCATGCATATTTTCGTTAAGCAAATTCAAATTTAGTTCACCTAAATTCAAAATAAGCTTAATTAATTTTGAATTGTTGCTCACGATAATTGAAACCTAGTTCTTGAAAATTCAGATTTTTTCAGTTGAATTAAGAAATTGTTCACTATAATTCGAATCCACTTCACCGACATTCCAAATTTCGTTTAGTAAATTCAACTTAGATTCACTTGAATTCAAAATAATTCCTTGTAAACTCAAATAATTTCACCATCATTCAAATTTTAGTTAACCAAATTTAAATTCAGTTCATTTGAATACAAAAGAAGTACAATACATTGTGAACATTTGTTGAAGATAATACGAACTTAGTTCATGAAATTTCAAGTTTGTTCATTTGAATTATGAATTAGTACATTGTAACTCAAATTTATTTCACTATAATCCAAATCCAGTTCACGAGCATCCAAATATTAGTTCAACAAACACAAATTCAGTTCACTTGGATTCAAAATTAGTGAAATTAATTTTGAATTTTCGTTCACAACAATTCAAAGTTAGTTCATGTAAATTCAAATAAGTTCACCATGATTCAAATTTTGGTGCAACACGTTCAAATTTAGTTCACTTGCATTCAAAATAAGTTCACTTCAATTTGATTTTCTTTCATGATAATTCAAACTTAGTTCTTGAAAATGAAAAATTCTTCACTTGAACTCAAAAATATTTCATTTTTATTCAAACTTAGTTCACTATAATCCAAATCAAATTGTGTAACATCCAAATTTTAGTTCAACAAATACAAATTTACTTCACTTGAATTCAAAATAATTGAACTTCCTTTTGAATATTCGTTCACGATAATTCAAACTTAGTTCATGTAAAATGAAACAAGTTCACCATCATTCAAATTTTAGTTAACCAAATTCAAAAGTAGTTCACTACATTATGAGATTTTGTTCATGATAATACGAATTTAATTCATGAAAATTCAAAATTTTCACTTTAATTAAAAAGAAGATCAAAGTAGTTCAAACTTGCTTCACTATAATCCGAATACATGTCACCAACATCCAAATTTTATTTCAAGAGATAAAAATTTAGTTCACTTGAATTCAAAATAAGTGAAGTTAATTTTGAATTTTCATACATGATAATTCAAACCTAGTTCATGTAAACTAAAATAAGTTCACCATCATTCAAATTTTAGTTAAACACATTGAAATTCACTTAACTTGAATTAAAAATAAGTTGACTTCAATTTGATATTTTGTTCATGATAATACAAATTAGTTCATGAAAATTCAAATGAGTTTAGTTGAATTCATATATAGTTCAGTAAAATCCGAATCGAGTTCACCAACATTCAAATTTTAGTTAAACAAATTCAAATGCACTTCAGTTGGATTCAAAATAAGTTCAACTAATCTTGAATTTTCATTTAGGATAATTGAAACTTAGTTCTTGAAAATTCAAATTTGTACACTTGAACTCAAAAATAGGTTATTTTAATTCAAACTTAGTTCACTATAATCTGAATCGCGTTTACCAACATCCCAATTTTAGTTTAACAAATTCATATTCAGTTCACTTGAATTAAAAATAGTTCAATTAATTTTGCATTTTCGTTCATGACAATTCAAACTTAGTTCCTGAAAATTCAAATTTGTTCACTTGACTTCAAAAATAGTTCAGTGTAATGAAACTTAGTTTACTATAATCTGAATCGAGTTCACCAACATTCATATATTAGTTCAACAAATTCAAATTCAGTTCACTTGAATTCAAAATAAATTCATTTAGTTTTGAATTTTAGCTCATGATAATTCAAACTTAGTTCTCAAAAATTCAAAAACATTCTTGAATTAAATATAGTTGTGTGTAATTCAAACTAAGTTCACTATAATCCAAATCAAATTCACCTACGTCCAAAATTTAGTTTACCAAATAAAAATTGAGTTCACTTGAATTAAAAATAAGTGAACTTAATTTTGAATTTTCTTTGCAATAATTCAAACTTATTTCATGTAAACTCAAATAAGCTCACCATCATTAAAATTTTAGTTAACCAAATTCAAATACAGTTCACTTATAATTCAAAAGAAGTTCACTACATTATGAACTTTTTTTCAAGATAATATGAACTTACTTCATGAAAACTCAAACGTTTGAATAAGAACATAGTTCATTGTAGTTCAAACTTAGTTCACTATAATCCAGATCCAATTCATCATCATTCAAGTTTTTGTTCAACACATTCAAATTAACTTCACTTGAATATAAAACACATTATCTACATGATTAATTTTCATTCACAATAATTCAAACATAGTTCAACAAATTCAAATTTAATTCACTTGAACTCAAATTAATTTCAATTAATTTTGAATTGTCGTTCATGATAATCAAAGTATTTCATGTAAACTAAAATTAGTTCACCAACATTCACATTTTAATTCAACAAATTCAAGTTCGGTTCATTTGAATTCAAAATATGGTCACATCAATTTGACCTTTCGTTCATGATAACTCAACTTAGTTCCTCAAAATTGAAATTTGTTCACTAGAATTCAAAAATATATCACTATAATTCAAATTTAGATCAGTACAATCCAAATTTAGTTAAAACTCATTCAAATTTTAGTTCACAAAATTAAAATTATGTTCACTTGAATTGAAAATAAGTTAACTACATTATGATCTTCCATTCATGATATTTCAAACGTAGTTCTTGAAAATTAAAATTTGTTCACTTGAATCCAGAAATAGTTCACTATAATTCAAATCTAATTCATCAAGATTAAAATTGAGGTAAACAAATTCAAATTCAGTTCACTTGAATTCAAAATAAGTCAATTAATTTTGAATTTTTGTTCATGATAAATCAAACTTACTTCTTGAAAATTCAAATTTGTTAACTTGAATTCAAAAATAGTTCACTATAATGCAAACTTGGTTCACCATAATCTGAATCCAGTTCACCAATATTCAAATTTTAGTTCACCAAATTCTAATTCAGTTCAGTTGAATTAAAAATAAGTTCAGATAATTTTGAATTTTTGTTCATGATAATTCAAACTTAGTTCTTCAAAATTCAAGTTTTTTCAATTTAATTCCAAATAGTTCATTGCAATTCAAACTTAGTTCACTGTAATCCAAATATTGTCCACTAACATTGAAATATTAGTTCAACAAATTCAAATAGAGTACACTTGAATTCAAAATAAGTTCAATGAATTTAAAATTTTGTTTCACGATAATTCAAATTCAGTTCACTTCTATTCAAATTAAGTTCACTTCTTTTTTATCTTTTATCCTTCACAATTCGAACTTAGTTCTTGAAAATTCAACTTGCTCACTTGAATTCAAAAAAAGTTCATTATAATTCAAACTTAGTTCAATATAATCTGGATCCAATTCACTAACATTAAATTTTTAATTCAACAAATTAAAATCCAGTACACTTGAATTCAAAATAAGTTCAATTCAGTTTGACCTTTCGTTCACGATAATTCAAACTTAGCTCTTGAAAATTGAAATTTGTTCACTAGAACTAAAAAATATTTCATTGTAATTCAAACTTAGATCACTGTAATCCAAATTTAGTTCAGAGTCATTCAAATTTTAGTTCACCAAATTCAAATTATGTTCGCTTGAATTCAAAATAAGTTAACTACATTATGATCTTTCGTTCACGATAATTCCGACTTAGTTCATGAAAATTCAAATGAGTTTACTTGAATTGAGAAATAGTTCATTGTAAGTAAAACTTAGTTCACTAAAATACGAATTTAGTTCGCAGACATTCAAATTTTAGTTCACTTGATAATGAACTTTCTTTCACTATAATTCAACCTTAGTTCATGAAAATTTCCTACTTGTTCTTTCTATTCTAAAATAGTTAAGTGTGATTCAAACTTGGATTAGTACAATCCAAATTTAGTTCAGGAACATTCAAATTCCAGTTAACCAAATTCAAATTTAGTTCACTTGAATTCAAAATAAGTTCACTCCATTATGAACTTTTGTTCACGATAATTCAAATTTAATTCATGAAAATTCAAATGTTTTCACTTGTGTTCTAAAATAGTTTACCATTATTCAAACTTAGTTAATTATAATCCAAATCAAATTGACCAACATCCAAGTTTCAGTTCAACAAGTACAAATTCAGTTCACTTGAACCAACATAAGTGAAGTTAATTTGGAATTTTCGTTTATGATAAATTCAAACTAAGCTCATGTAAACTTAATTTTGAACTTTCGTTCATGATAATTCTAACTTAGTTCATGAAAATTCAAATTTGTTTTCATGAATTCAAATATAGTTCTTTGTAAGTAAAACTTAGTTCACTAAAATCCAAATTCGGTTCACCCACATTCAAATTTTAGTTCAACAAATTCAAATACAATCCCAATTCAAATCCAGTGTAGCAACATTAAAATTTTAGTTCACTATAATCCGAATCCAGTGTAGCAATATTCAAATGTTAGTTCAACAATGTTCAACAAATTTAGTTCATTTGAATTAAAAAAACTATACTGTAAGTAAAACTTAGTTCACTATAATCCGAATAGAGTGTAGCAACATTCAAATGTTAGTTCAGCAAATTCAATTTCATTTCACTTGAATTCAAAATAATTTAAAATAATTTTTATTTTTCATTCACGATAATTCAAAGTTAGTTTATGTAAACTCAAATGAGTTCACTGATAATAAAATTTTAGATCAAGAAATTCAAATTCACTTCACTTGTATTCAAAATAAGTACATTTTAATTCGATCTTTCCTTCACGATCATTCAAACATAGTTCTTCAATATTGAAATTTGTTCACTAGAATTCAAAAATAGTTCATTGTAACTCAAACTTAGGTCACTACAACCGAATTTAGTTCCCAATCATTCAAATTTTAGTTCATCAAATTCAAATTATGTCCACTTGATTTCAAAATAAGTTAACTACATTATTAACTTTCATTCACGATAATTCAAACTTAGTTTATTGAATTTGAATATAGTTCATTGTAAGTAAACTTAGTTCACAGAAATCCAAATCTAGTTCACCAACATTCAAATTTTAGTTCAGCAAATTCAAATACAATGCACTAAAATTAAAATTAAGTTCACTTAATTATGAACTTTCGTTCACAATAATTCAAACTTAGTTCTAGAAAAATTCATACTTCTTAACTTGTAATAAAAACACGTTAATTGTAATTCAAATTTTACTTAACCAAATTCAAATTCAAATTCAGTTCACTTGAAATTCACTAGATTATGAATATTCCTTCACGATAATTCAAATTTAGTTCATGAAAATTCAAATCTTTCACTTGAATTCAAATATAGTTCATTGTAATTCAAAGTAAGTTCTCTATAATCCGAATCGAATTCACCAATATACAAATTTTAGTTAAAAAATACAAATTCACTTCACTTGAATTCAAAATAAGTAAACTTAATTCTGAATTTTCGTTCACGATAATTTAAACTTAGTTCTTATAAACTCAAATAAGTTCACCAACATTCAAATTTTAGTTCAGCACATTCAAATTCAGTTTATTTGAATTGAAAATAACGTCACTATAATTTGATCTTTCGTTCACGATAATTCAAAGTTACTACTTGAAAATTCAAATTTGTTCACTAGAATTAAGAAATACTTCACCATGATTCAAACTTAGTTTACTATAATCTGAATCTAATTGACCAACATTCACATTTTAGTTCAACAAATTCTAATTCAGTTCACTTGACACTACTAATACTTGGTCGTTACTAGTGCCACAATGAGTCCCACGTCCAAATTTGACCCACGATGACTCTGTGGCAACCAGGGGGGACAACCCGTCGTTAAATTACGTTGGCTGGTGGCCGTATTTGAATAATTATATTTCTTAAAAAAGAATATTAAGGGTAAATATGCCTCTAATTGATCTAGGTTTCCTAAACAAACCTAGCCTCTTGTACACATCCATGTGAACCATGGAGGGCGCTGGAACCCACCCGACGGATTGAAGGTATCTATGGAGCATCGGCTTGCAAGAAGCGCATCAGCAGAAGAATGGTGTGGATATAGCCTCATGTGCTATGATGCGTCTGCTGGCGGTGGCGCAGCCGAGCTCCTTGTTTCCCACCGATGGCCGTTCGTCAGGCAGCGGCGGTTGACCTCCAGTATCTGCAAGACCATTGCGGCGGCTAACAACAACACCAACGAGTACGGCTTCCTATCGGGCAATATGATCTCCCACTCCCCGTCCGCCTCCTACCACCACGGCCATCACTCAAGGTACCCAATCTGCTTCGTTTCCTTCCCCCAATCTTCACTCTTTTGACTTGCCTTTTCCTATAGATTCTAAGAATTAGCAAGGTGAAATAGAGAGGTTGGCCAGGCATTAAGGAGTAGGAGGTGAAATAGAGGTTTCCTAATTGTTGAGTTCTGTAATTTAGAATAGAGGTAACACTAATTCACCATCGAGTGAGTACATGCTTGTCCAAACACTAATTCTCCATGTACCAATTTCCTGTGATTTCTTCTCAAAAATAAATATCGCATACCGCAATTGTAGTGATTGGTTGTGATCCAACAGAAAGTGTCGGAGTAATCCAAACATGCCTAGGAGCTAGTAGTACCAAGTTATGTTTAAGTTTGGTTTAATTAGAAAGTGATCAACGTTGCCGTGTAATTAGATTAGGTAAATGAATTTGAATTTAGGTAGGAGCATGCTTTAATTAGGCAAGTGAAGTCGTGTGTAAAGTAGTGGTAATCCGGCTTGGATTTGTATGTGTGGTGTATCTATGTAGATGCATTGGTCGTGTACGAGTACTAGTCCATGTTCAGTCATGGCATGCTTTGTATAGGTGTATTGAGTCTGGTTAGGATTCTAGTACTAATACGTACGTCTAGGTCTCTAGGAGTACGTGTATGTTTAGGAGTTGTGTTTACATCAATCGCTTATATATGCATATATATATATATGTGTGTGTGTGTTTATGTGATTTCTTGATGTGATTGATCTCGAGGGCGGAATTCCAACAAGAAGAGATGCTATATTAACCTGAATACAACACAAAAACACAACTTATCTTGGTATTTTTCTATACTATTATTGTTGCGTTTGTGACTACATGTTGTAAACTTTTTTTATAAGCGTACATAAATATGTAGATGTTTGAATCTTTATAAAACCGTAAAACCAAATAAGCCCACTGTCTGCTTAATTCATTAGTGATATGTCGTTCCTGTGTGTGTTCTTCTTGCTGAGAATGGAGTTGCTGCAGTTTCCAAACAAGAACTAAGCCATATCGTTATGTACAAAGTGTTTCATCCATATTATGGTAGTAAACCCTTTAGACACATAATATGGGACATGATACACACTTTAACTTATCTTTTTACCCAATAATATAAGATCAGTGTACTTGTCTTGGCATTTTATTTGAACAAATAATAGCCACTTGCCTATGTTGGAACAGGGAGGAAAGGGAAACAAGCCACTCAGTATGGACAAACTATTTTCCAAGACACAAAAAAAGGATACAACCTTTGCTGATTCTACCACCTCTGCCAAATCCGTAGACTTAGTTTAATTGCATCAACCTCTATAATGGGCAGCATTTGTACAATTCCTATGAGCAGATAAAAGTTGATGCAAATATCTTGTTCTTTGAATGGTGAAGTCATGTAGAAATATGACTCATGTAAGTGGTGTGATGCCATTGTTGGCTGTGGTGGTGGAATTAGAGCTAGAGATTTGCGAGGACATCATTAAGTAGGACTAAATTGTTTTCTAAACTTCATTATTCTAAGAAAGCGAAACAAGTACTCAAAGAAAGGTTCGATGGCATGGTGCAAGAAGTGTGAGAAAGTAACTTGTTCTCATACACTAATTTTATATTGTATTGCCAATTTTTTTACATGGACCGATTTTCATAAACTACTCAACATTTTGTAGAATTGATGGTCCAGCATAATATATGGAAGCATTAGGAGGCATTGTAATTGGTTGATGAAGAATGATATCCATTCAAACAGTGATGTTGCCCATCCATTGAAGATTAATAAATATTATCTTTATAGTTGTCTTGTTTTCAACTCCGCCTATGTTGTCTCAGCATAGCCGGTCCCATGCCCGGGTAAAGGAGGAGGGTTGTGATAGGCGTGGTGAGCCAACGTGAAAAACCCAGCCACTCTTATGGAGATGAAACCCAAAGGAAACTCGTTGGGGTGTAACCCTCTTAGCGACGCGCCACATCGGAACCCGGGTGTGGTGTCAAATGGGCAAGGGCAGGGCCGTCACCCCCTTGGTGGCGCACCGTATCTTGATCTGGATATGGTGATAAGTGAGCAAGGGTCGAGTCGCCGCATCCTTAGTGGCGCGCTGCACCGACGCTCCGGTGAAGTGAAAAATGAGCAAGGGTCTTCGCATTTGACTCGACGAGTGCGAAGGGTAAGGAAGTTAGCCGAGCCTAGGAGGATACGCTTAGGTAGCTGGAACGTAGGGTCCCTGATGGGTAAGTTATGGGAGCTAGTTGATACAGCGGTGAGGAGGCGTGTTGATGTCATATGTGTCCAAGAGACCAAATGGAAGGGACAAAAGGCGAAGGAGGTGGAGGATACCGTCTTCAAGTTGTGGTACACGGCGACAACTTCCAACAAGAATGGAGTAGGCATCTTGATCAACAAGAGCCTTAGGGATGGAGTTGTGGACGTTAAGAGGCAAGGGGACCGCATGATCCTTGTCAAGCTGGTAGTTGGGGACTTAGTCATCAATGTTATCAGCGCGTATGCCCCGCAAGTAGGCCACAATGAGAGCACCAAGAGGGAGTTCTGGGAAGGCCTGGAGGACTTGGTTAGGAGGGTACCTATTGGTGAGAATCTCTTCATAGGAGGAGACCTCAATGGCCATGTGGGTCCATCTAACACAAGTTTAGAAAGGGTGCATGGGGGATTTGGCTATGGCATCAGGAACCAAGAAGGAGAAGATGTCCTGAGCTTCGCTCTAGCCTACGACATGGTTGTAGCTAACACCCTCTTTAGGAAGAGAGAATCCCATCTAGTGATGTTCAGTAGTGGTCTACACCTAGCCAGATTAATTTTGTCCTCTAGAAGAGAAGACAGACGCGCTTGCATTGATTGTAAAGCGATACCTCAAGAGAGTGTTGTCCCTCAACATAAGCTTGTGGTTGCTGACTTCCGCTTTAGGATTCGTGTCCAACGGGATAAGCGCGCCAAAGTCGCTAGAACGAAGTGGTGGAAGCTCAAGGGGGAGGCATCCCAGGCTTTCAGGGAGAGGGTCATTAAGGAAGGCCCTTGGGAGGAAGGAGGTGATGCAAACATGATGTGGACGAGTATGGCGACCTTCTTGCGGAAGGTCGCTGTAGAGGAGTTTGGGGTGACCAAGGGAAGTAGAAGGGAAGCTAAGGACACCTGGTGGTGGAACGATGAGGTCCAGAAGGTTATTAGGGAGAAGAAGGACTATTTCAGATGCCTATATCTGGACAGGAGTGCAGCTAACATGCAGAAGTATAAGGTGGCGAAGAAGGCTGCAAAGCGGGCGGTGAGTGAAGTGAGCGGTCGGGCATATGAGGACCTCTACCAACGTTTAAACACTAAGGAAGGCGAAAGGGACATCTGTAAGATGGCCAAGATTAGGGAGAGGAAGATGAGGGATGTCGGCGAAGTCAAATGCATCAAGGACGGAGATGATCAGCCTCTTGTGAAGGATGAGGCGATCAAGCGTAGATGGCGGGAGTATTTTGACAACCTTTACAATGGAGAGGTTGGTAGCTCTACCATTGAGCTAGACGACTCCTTTGATGACACCAGCATGTGCTTTGTGTGATGTATCTAGGAGTGTGAGGTTAAGGAGGCATTAAAAAGGATGAAAGTAGGCAAGGCGATGGGTCGTGATGGTATCCCCATCGAGGTGGGGAGAGGCCTTGGAGACATAGCGATAGTATGGCTAGCTAAGCTTTTCAACCTCATTTTTCGGTCAAAGAAGATGCCTGAAGAATGGAGGCGGAGTATTTTAGTACCAATCTTTAAGAACAAGGGGGATGTTCAAAGTTGTACTAATTACCGCGGAATCAAGCTGATGAGCCATACTATGAAGCTATGGGAGAGAGTCATTGAACACCGCTTAAGAAGGTTGACAAGTGTGACCAACAACCAATTTGGTTTCATGCCTGGGAGGTCTACCATGGAAGCCATCTTCTTGGTACGACAGCTGATGGAGAGATACAGGGAGCAGAAGAAGGACCTTCATATGGTGTTCATTGATTTGGAGAAGGCCTATGATAAGATACCTCGGAATGTCATGTGGTGGGGCTTGGAGAAACACAAAGTCCCAATAAAGTACATTACCCTCATCAAGGATATGTATAATAATGTTGTGACAAGTGTTCGAACAAGTGATGGCGACACCGATGACTTTCTGATTAGAGTAGGGCTACACCAAGGGTCAGCTTTGAGACCTTATCTTTTTGATTTGGTGATGGATGAGGTCACAAGGGATATACAAGGAGATATACCATGGTGTATGCTCTTTGTGAATGATGTGGTGCTAGTCGATGATAGCCGAACGGGGGTTAATAGAAAGTTAGAGTTATGGAGGCGGACTCTAGAACCGAAAGGTTTTAGGCTTAGTAGAACTAAAACTGAATACATAAGGTGCAGTTTTAGTGCTACTAGGCACGAGGATGGAGAGGTTAGCCTTGGTGGGCAGGTGGTACCGGAGAGAGACACGTTTCGATATTTGGGGTCCATGTTGCAGAAGGATGGCGATATCGATGAAGACGTGGGCCACCGAATCAAGGCTGGGTGGATGAAGTGGCGCCAAGCTTCTGGCGTACTCTGTGACAAGAGAGTGGCACAAAAGCTAAAATGCAGGTTTTATAGGATAGTGATCCGGCAATCTCTAGCGTTAGCTAGACGAATGCTTATGACAACAAACCTTCCCCTGCAACGGCATCAGAAGAATGCTGAAAGGACTCCCCAGTAATGAGACTAGAAGAATGTTGTTGATGGCCACCAGCGTGTGGGTTCGCAGCAGTTTTCGAGGGTAGAGTATTCGACCCAAATTTGTAGATCGCCTTAAGGAGGTGAGAGAATACTCTCGAGTATTAGCAGCTGAATTTGTTAGATTCAACCAACCTGAAAGATTAGTATATGCAAGCAAAGTAGTAACAGCAACGTAACGAGTAGTGCCAGTGTAACGAGCAATAGTAGTGGCAAGGAACAACAATAGTGACATCGGTAGCAAGTAGAAACAGTAGCAAGCGACAGTAGTAACAGCAGCAACAGAGCAAGACAAGTAACAATAGTAGCAACAGTAATAGCAGCAGCAGCAGAGCAAAACAAGTAACATCAGCAGTAGGACAAACTCGTAGGCAATGGGTCGGTGATTTGTTTGGATGATATTCATCATGCAACAGCTATAACACAGAGAGATAAGTGGCTAGCTCCCATTCGTTAATGTGATGTAGGCATGCATTCCGTGTGTCGTCATACGTGCTTAGGGAAAAGAACTTGCATGACATATATTGTCCATCCCTCCCATGGCAGCGGGGTCCAAAAGGAAACTACGGGATATTAAGGTTCTCCTTTTAATAAAGAACCGGACCAATGCATTAGCACTTGGTGAACACATGAAATCCTCAAACTATGGTCATCACCGTGAGTGGTTCCGGTTATTGTCACTCTGGGGTTGCCGGATCATAACACATAGTAGGTAACTACAACTTGCAAGATCGGATCTAAAACACACATATATTGGTGACAACATAATAATTTCAGATCTGAAATCATGGCACTCGGGCCCTAGTGACATGCATTAAGCATGGCAAAGTAGTAGCAACATCAATCTCAGAACATAGTGGATAATAGGGATCAATCCCCATCAAAACTAACTCGATTACATGATAGATCTCATCCTACTCATCACCGCCTAGCGAGCCTACGAATAGATTACTCACGAACGACGAAGAGCTTCATGCAATTGGAGAGGGACGAAGGTTGATGATGACGATGGCGACGATTTCCCCTCTGCAGAGCCCAAGACAGACTCCAGATCTGCCCTCCAGATGAAGAACAAGAGGTGGCGGCGCCTCCGTATCGAAAACGCGACGAAAACTTCTCTTTTTTATTGTTTCTGGAACGAAAGGCAACTTATAGAGCTGGAGTTGGGGGTGGCCGGGGCCTGTGGGCCCCACAATCCTACCCACCGCCACCAGGGGGTGGTGGCGGAGCAGGGGCTTGTGGCCCACTGGCCCACCCCCTGAGGTGGAACTTGGCACAGATATTTTTGATATTTTCCAAAACTGCTCCCCGTAAATTTTCAGGACGTTTGCAGAACTTTGATTTCTGCACAAAAATAACACCAAGGCAATTCTGCTGAAAACAGCGTCAGTCCAGGTTAGTTCCAATCAAATGATGCAAATTAGAGTCCAAAACAAGGGCAAAAGAGTTTGGAAAAGTAGATACGATGGAGACGTATCAACTCCCCCAAGCTTAAAACCTTGCTTGTCCTCAAGCAACTCAGTTGACAAACTGAGAGAGAAAGAAAAACCTTGACAAACTCTGTTTGATCTTGTTTTTGCAACTATGTCTAACTCATAACCAGAATTTCAGCAAGATCACAAGTTAACCACGAAAGCAAATGACATAAAGGTCTCACGGTAAACTAATATCAATGGCATAATCAGCTAACGAGAAAATAATAATGAGTTTCAAATACCAACACTTCAATCAAAACAAGCATGAAGCAATATGAATAGGTGGTATCTCGCTAGCTCTTTCTGACACCGCAAAACATAAATGCAGAGCACATTCAAAGATCAAGGGCTGACTAAACATTGTAAGTCATAGCAACGAAGATCCAGTCATGGTCATACTCAATATCAATCAAAAGCAAAGCATAAAATGACAGAGGTGCTCTCTAATTGGTGCTTATATAAGAGGAGGATGACTCGACATGAAAATAAATAGACAGGCCCTTCGCAGAGGGAAGCATTGATTTGCAGAGGTGCCAGAGCTCAAGCTTTGAAAACAGAGATAATAATTTTGGGTGGCATGCTTTCATTGTCAATGCAATGACCAAGAGTTCTCAATATCTTCCATGCTACTCATGCTATAGGCGGTTCCCAAATAGAAAAGTAAAGTTTTAACTCCCCCACCACCAATCAATTACACTCCACGGCTAGCCGAATCCTCAGGTACCGTCCATACTAACATCAATCCGGGGGGAGTCTGGTTTTACGGTTATGTTTTCGATTTAAGTGTGGAACTGGGCATTCCAAATACCGACCCCTTTCTCGTGAATGACTGTGAATAAACACATGTCGAGGATAACACTCCTAGCATGGAAGATACCAATATCCCTTTGTCACTACATGAGCGGTTCAGGCATGCAAAACAAATTATTTCTTGAAGGTTTAGAGAATGGCACATGCAAATTTACTTGGAACGGCAGGTAGATACCGCAAATAGGTAGGTATGGTGGACTCTCATGGAAAAACTTTTGGGTTTATGGAAGTGGATGCACAAGTAGTATTCCGCTTAGTACAAGTGAAGGCTAGCAAAACACTAGGAAACGACCAACTAGAGAGCAACAACAGTCATCAAGATGCAATGAGTTTGACTAACATTAAATGCAAGCATGAACAGGATATAAATCACCATGAACATGAACATCATAGAGGCTATGTTAATTTTGTTTCAACTACATGCATGAACATGCGCCAACTCAAGCCACTTGAAACATTCAAAGGAGAATACCATCCTATCATACTACATCATAGTCATCTCAAAATCTATGTTGGCATTCAAGACAAACCATTATAAGCTCTCAGCTAAATAAGCATGCCATCAGAAACTATGATCTCTAAGTTGTCATTGCAAACATGGTTCTCTCACAACAAAGCTAAATCTGGGTCGACAAGCTAGTCATATTTACAAAAATAAAATAGATAGAGTTCATACCAGCTTTTCAGTCTCAGTCACTTCATCATATATCATCATTGTTGCCTTTCATTTGCACGATCAAACGATGTAAACAATAATAAGAGCATTGGACTAAGCTGAATCTGTCGGCAAACACAAAGGAGAAGACAGAATAATATGGCTCTTTGAAAGCTAAACAGGTAAGCATGTAAGAACCACTAAGCATTGTAACCAATATCTTCTACCTTGACCCAAAGAAAAAGAAAACTATTTACATGGGAAAGCTCCCAACAAGAAAAAGAAGAAAGAAAAATCTTTTTGGGTTTTCTCAAAAGGACACAAAACAAGAAAACAAGAAAACGAAAAGAAACTAGCATGGATAATAAAGTGGCAAAGTGTAAACGTCGGCTAACAAAGTGAAAGCATAAGCATGAATGTAAAGTCGGTGAGAACACGTACTCCCCCAAGCTTAGGATTTTGGCCAAGCTTGGTCTACTCCCATGGATGATCCTGGCGAAACCCGAAGTCATAATGGGTGTTATACAGGAGTGCTGTAGCCACTGCCTGAATAGCTGCCTCACGAAGTCGAGCAGCCGTCACCTCCCTCTCATACTCCTGTGCCTCTCCTATGGTTATGTAGTATCTTCGTTTAACCTAAAAGTCAAAGAAAGCAGGAGCAGGAAGGGTAATATGGAAAACACGCAGCCGGTTAAATATCATGCGGTATAGAAGAGATCCATGATCTCTCTCCAGGAACTGGTAGCGTGTTAGAGCGACACGATCAAGGTAGGCTGTATGGAGAGGAGGGTCTTCTGGACGGATGGATACCCCAAGAAAATTTGCTAAGCGTGTAGCAAAAACTCCACCAAAGAAATCCCCCTCACTGGCATTTTTATTCAGCCTCCTTGCTATAATAGCTCCCATATTGAAGCTCCTGTCACCTATTACTGCGCTCTTAAGGATACTAAGGTCGGAAGCGCATAGGTGACAATGTGCACCCTTGCCGTTAATGCACCTACCTATGAAGAGGGCAAGGTAGTGCAAGGCAGGGAAATGGATGCTTCCTATGGTGGCTTGCGTGATATCTCAACAGTTATACTGGAGACAAAGTATCTGACCAAAGAATTAGGAGGACCATTAACACTACCCCAATCGGGTATCTTGCAAATCCTATTGAAATCCTCCAGATCCACGGTATAGGATTTATCGTACAAATCAAACAGTATGGATGATTCACGGCCAGCTAAAAATTTAAATCTACGCACGAAAGAGGAAGTGAGCATAGCATACTGTTCACATTTATCTGAGAAGAATTCTTCTAACCCGGCATTGCGGACAAGTGCATCAAACTCATCCTTGAAGCCTGCTTTGATCATGAACTCATCGGAAGGCCATTCACATGGTTGCACCGGTGTGTCCCTTAGTAGAAAAGGTTTGGGCTCCTGAAAGGAGAGACGAGGACCCTTCTTACTTGAGGAACCACCATGAAACATCCTCCTGAACATAATTTCCTTAAGCTGAAATTTTTGAAGTTCAAGAGAAAAGTGAATAAAGACCCACCACACCTTGTAGCAACTACTCCTACTAGTGCCTGGAGACCGTATCACGCGCTAAAACTATTTGGGACCAGCTAAAATCAACCTTTCAAGCTCAAGAACAGGGTCACCAAGGTAGCAAGAATACGCGAAGGATAAAGCAGTAGAGCAAAAACTAATTGGACCAATGGAGGAGTTACTTACCAAGGAGTAATTTCCCCCAAAACAGTTTGGATAATGGTGCTTTCAGCAAGGCGATCGAAAATCACAGCCAAATGAGCAAGAACATGGGTTTGAGCTGCGAAACAATTTTTTCTGGAGGTGGAAGAAGAGGCTGAGAGCTGGAATGAGTGGAGGGGGTGCCTGTGGGCCCCCACAAGCTTGCACCCCGCCACCAGGGGGGTAGGTGGCGGGGGGGGGGGGGTTGTGGCCCACTGGTCAGGCCCCGAGGCCAACTCTCAGGCCCATAAATTTTCAAAAATTCCAGAAAAAATCATACGAAATTTTCAGGACCATCGGAGAACTTATATTTTCGAGGTATTTTTCTCGGGGACGCTAAAACAGAAAATAGGAAAAGCTAAACTAATTCCATCATTTTTCTTCTAAGCAACAGAAAAGGAAAACTCAAAACAGAGGTATGTGACTCTCTGATTCATCCGTCTCATGGTCATCGAAAGAAATCCGTCAATGGGATTGATCAAATCCTTATGACAAAACCTTCTTGAATCGCAAAAGAGAACAGAGAATTTTCGAATAGCCACTAAGTCACCTCAATGGGGATATGAATCTCCCAACAAGCAAATCATACTTCATCTTGACACGAGGAATAAGGCATTCAAAGCTCCCAATGAGAATCGATGAAGTCTTTTCGATAGCATTGATGCAATGTACTGGATATCGTCTCTTCGGAAAGTGCACTGTGTGCTCGTTACCGTTGACATGGAAAGTGACATTGCGTTTGTTGCAATCTATAACAGCCCCTGTCGTGTTTAAAAAGGGTCTTCCGAGGATGATAGCCATGGCATCGTCCTTGGGAATATCCAAGATAACAAAGTCTATTAAGATAGTGGTATTAGCAACCACAATAGGTACATCCTCGCAAATGCCGATAGGGAAAGCAGCTGATTTGTCGGCCATTTGCAGAGAAATTTTAGTGGGTGTCAACTTATCCAACTCAAGTCTATGATAAAGAGAGAGCGGCATAACACTAACACCGGCTCCAAGGTCACATAAGGCAGTTCTTATGTAGTTTCCTTTACTGGAGAAAGGTATAGTGGGCACTCCGGGATCACCAAGTTTCTTAGGAGTTCCACCTTTGAAAGTGTAATTGGCAAGCATGGTAGAGATCTCAAGATTTGGTTGATGTTTCAAAAAGGATCCCCGGCAAGGGCGCAGGAATGCTTCTGATGTCCGTTATGCTGCTGCACAAAAGACCTTCCAGTGGCGCCAGAAATGGGCACGTTGACGACACCAGGAATCCTTCTGCGTTGGTGTTTCCTCGAAGCGGAGAGGATGATGTAGCATAGCGGAGGTAAGTATTTCCCTCAGTTTGAGAACCAAGGTATCAATCCGGCGGAGGAGTATCTCAAGATCATGCACAAACACAAAATCTTGCACCCAACGCTATGAAGGGGTTGTCAATCCCTTATAGATTGTTTGCCAAGTGAGAACTGAAAGCAACAAAGTAACAAAGCAAAGTAAAAGCAGAGTTGTAAACGATGGATGTGAATAGACCCGGGGGCCGTAGTATTTACTAGTGGCTTCTCTCATGAAAGCAAGTAGACGGTGGGGGAACAAATTACAGTCGAGCAATTGAGAGAACTGTGCAGAGTCGTGACGATATCTATGCAATGATTATTTCTATAGGCATCACGTCCAAAACAAGTAGACCAATACTTTCTGCATCTACTACTATTACTCCACACGTCGACCACTATCCAGCATGCATCTAGTGTATTAAGTCCGTAAGAACAGAGTAACGCCTTAAGAAAGATGACATGATGTAGAGGGATAATCTCAAACCAATGATAAAAACCCCATCTTTTTACCCTTGATGGCAACTGCTTGATGTGTGCCTTGCTGCCCCTACTGTCACTGGGAAAGGTCACCACATGGCAGAACCCAAAACCAAGCACTCCTCCCATTGCAAGAGTCATAGATCTAGTTGGCCAAACAAAACCAAGACTCGGAGAGACTTACAAGGATATCAAATCATGCGTACAAGAAATTAGCAAAGACTCAAATATATATCATAGATAATCTGATCACAAGTACACAATTCATCTGATCTTGACAAACACACCGCCAAAGAAGATTACATCGGATAGATCTCCATGAAGATCATGGAGAACTTTGTATTGAAGATCCAAGAGAGAGAAGAAGCCATCTAGCTACTAACTACGGACTCGTAGGTCTGAAGTGAACTACTCACGAGTCATTGGAGGGGCGATGATGATGATGAAGAAGCCCTCCAACTCCAAAGTTCCCTCCGGCAGGGCGCCGGGAAGGGTCTCCGGATGAGATCTCGCGGAAACGGAAGCTTGCGGTGGCGGAAAAGTATTTACGAGGCTCCCCTGATTTTTTGCGGAATATTTGGGAATTTATAGGCCAAAGCCCTAGGTCAGGGGGCGGCCAGGGAGGCCACAAGCCTGCCCACCGCCGCCTCCCCCTGGTGGCGGAGTGGGGGCTTGTGGGATCCCTGGAGCCCACCTGGCTTGGCCCAAAAGCCCCCTGGACTTCTTCCGTTCGGGAAATAATCATTTCGGTGTTTTTCTTCCGTTTGGACTCCGTTCCAAAATCAGATCTGAAAAGATTTAAAAACACGGAAAACAGGAACCGGCACTTGGCACTGAATTAATAAGTTAGTCCCAAAAATATATAAAGAGGTACATAAAACATACAAAGAAGGCAAGATAACAGCGTGAAACCATCAAAAAATATAGATACCTTTGAGACGTATCACTGGTATCTTCCGTTTATTAGTCACAATATCTTTAATGTACTTGGCATACGGAGACATCTTGAGCATATCTGTTAACCGCATATGCAGAAAGACGGGTCTTATCATCTCAACGAATCGCTCAAAATCCTCATCAACCTTTTTCTTGGATGGCTTAGGAGGAAAGGGCATAGGTCTCTGAACCCTTGGCTCTCTTTCTTTACCATCCTTCCTAGCAGTGAAGTCATTCTTGTCGTATCTCTTAGGTTGTGGATTATCAGGATTAACCGTAGGTTCAATCTCCACATCCTCATCATGGCTAGGTTGAGCATTATTATGAACATCACTGTCCATATTGTCACCAGGTTCATGTTCATCACCTGATTGTGTTTCTGCATCACACACAAAAAATATCATTAGGTTCTTCAGGTGTGACAGTATTTGGTGAACTGGCGTGTAGGCTTCTATCATCCTTCTTCTTCTCCTTAGGATGTCTGGGTGTATCAGCATTGATTCCTTGAGAATCTTGATCAATTCTCTTAGGATGACCTTCAGGATACAAAGGTTCCTGAGTCTTTTTGCCTCCTCTAGTAATGACTCTGACAGAGTTGTCATTTAATTCATTGAGCAGGTCATTCTGAGCTTTAAGTACTTGTTCTACCTGAGTAGTACTCATGGAGGCATGTTTACTCAGAAGCTTTAGAGCATTGACATTTCTGTCTACACAAGCACTTAAATGGCTAAGCATACGAGTACTTTGTTCCAAATGTCTACTAACATAATCATTGAAACTCTGTTGTTTGGCAAAAAAGTTGTCAAATTCATCAAAGCTTAGGCTAGCAGGTTTATCAAAAGGAATATCACTCTCATCAAACCTACGCAGAGAATTCACTTCCACTACCTGTATCAGGTTATCGAGACCATGGATCTCTTCGATAGGTGGTATATTTTTGACATCTTCATATCTAATGCCTTTCTCTTGCATAGATTTCTTGGCTTCTTGCATATCTTTGGGACTGAGGAATAGAATACCTCTTTTGTTAGGAGTTGGCTTAGGAAGTGGTTCGGGAATAGTCCAAGCATTATCGTTGATCAAGATGTGATTTAGTAGGGTCTCAGCTTGTTCTACAGTTCATTCCCTAAAAACACAACCGGCACAACTATCTAGGTAGTCTCTAGAGGCATCGGTAAGTCAGTTATAGAGGATATCAAGTATCTCGTTCTTCTTAAGACGGTAATCAGGCTAAGCATTCTGTAGCTGGACGAGCCTCCCCCAAGCTTGAGGAAGACTCTCTTCTTGGAGTTGAGCAAAGTTGTATATTTCCTGCAAGGCAGCTTGCTTCTTATGGGCATGGAAATATTTCTCACAGAAGTAATAGACCATCTCCTGGGGACTACCCTAAAAGTGCGTTATATCGACTAGAGGGGGGTGAATAGGAGATTTTTTGAATTTCATCACTGAGGAAATTCCTTTTGAGGAAATTCCTCACTGGTGACTAACTTACAGCGGAAACAGTAAAGGATCAGACGTGCAAACGTTCACAACAGCAGTATTACGGAGTGAAGAATGTGAAAACAGATTGCACAATAAGCAGGCACGCAGAATACTGATGATGATTAACTATTGTGAAGAAATTTGGGGTTGAGGAAATTCAGAGAAAGTCTTCAGCAAATTCTTCAAACAGTCACAGTGAAAGTCATCAACACATAATATAGAGAAAGTAAAGAGTTGAGGAATTAGAACCCGATTCTTAGTGAAGACTGTTGTTGCTGACCCAGTTCCAACTGCTATAACAGTTGTACATCTGGTTTGGAGCGGTTTGGTATTGAAACCAAATGACACCCAGTCCCGAGACACACAGTCCCTACCGTATTCTCCTTGAGCTAAGGACACACAGTCCTCGCCCAACACTCGTGGTAAGTCTTCAGGGCAGACTTCCAAACCCTCACAAACTTGTTCACCCGGCGATCCACAATTGACTGCTGTATTGCTCTAGAACATGACGCCTAACCGTCTGAAGGATGCATAGTCCTCAAAGGTAATAGGCTTCAGTCCCACACAGGAACAACTTCTTCAGTGATGCTCAATCACTAGGTTTGGTTTGTGGTTTCGGTGTATGGGGTATTTCCTCACTGATGAATTACTCTCGAAAGCTCTGAGGAATTTGGGTTGCTCTTATGACAAGTGTCAGTTTCTAACAGAGCAGCCAACCAGCTAGTGGTTGTGGGGGGTGGCTATTTATAGCCTGGGAGCATCCCGACATGATTTGACACTAATGCCCTTAAATAATATGACTGTTATAGTGGATAAGACGAGTGACTTGGCGTGGCTATCGAAACGGTCGGAACCCTCAACTATGAGAGTCCTCATGTCACTCATATTCCTCACTTGAGGCTTTTGGTAGGATTAAGCTTGGGTTGAGCATCATGAGGAAATCCATTCCATAGTGTTACTTTCACCCCCTTTAACAGTACGGTGTTCCTATTCAACAAATGCGAAGAAAGTAAAACAGAAAACGTAAATCTTCACGCTTCAATTTCTTTAGAATGATTTTCTTCAGGAACCACCGGTCTTCTCAATATCAGTATCTTCATGAGGAATATCAATTTCATCGCAGATTCCTCGCGATTCATTTCTTCAGCTTCAGACAAATTTCTTCAATTGAAGACATATATTTTTAGGGGTCGATATTCTTGAAATATCTCAAACTCCTCAATGACTTATAGATCATGTGTACACTCACAAACACATTAGATACTTAACCTATAAGTCTTCAAACCACCAAAATCACTAAGGGGCACTAGATGCACTTACAATCTCCCCCTTTTTGGTGGTTGATGACAATTAGGTTAAGTCTTCAACAGGGATCAAAAATTTGAAGTGTAAATGCTCATTTGAGGAATTTGAAAACAAGATTCAGAGAGACTCCCCCTGAATATGTGCATACCTTGATGATTTTGCTTTTATAGGAAATGCACATTGATGATTTATATCATGGAGATCTCCCCCTGAGTCTTGTAAATCATGCATACATATAACATATCATATGAAGAAAATGAAGATGCATGATGGCAAATGGTATCTGACGAATTCCAGCATGCGTGCATTAAAACATGAGGAATAAGCATGCGAAGAAAAGCGTTCAAAAGCGTCAAAGTACCATCGGGCTTAAGTTACAACTCATTACATAAAAACTTCAGAAGAGCCAAGAGTTTGCAACTTAATATAGTTTATAAGCCCCAAAAATTTCCCGCTTGAAGACTAACTCTCGAGTTTCTCCCCCTTTGTCATCAAGTGACAAAAAGGGACAAACTGAGGACTAACGCCCATGAAGACTTCATTTCTTGGCGGTCGAGGAAGAGCCGTGATGCTTCTTGGGAGTAGTCTTCTTCCTCGGGCCGGTTGCAGTGTCGAGTTGTTCCTCATCAGATTCAGCAGTGTGGAATGAAGAAAAGGAGCTGTCTTCAAGGTCTGGCATTGGAATGGGCCTGAACATTCCATTGGGAGGCCACGACCACTCAAAGTCCTGCTCAAAGTTCATTTCTTCAAGCTCAGCCTGGGTCTTCAGATGTGCAAGTGTAGCCCAGGTGCGATCGAAAACCTCATGCAGATAGTGATGATTAAGCTTCACAAAGTTCTGAGTCTTAGTGAGGGTTTTCACAATGGCACCAAACTGGCGTTTGACCCATTTGTGGTTGTGATCCACCTTCTCGTTAAGACTGAGGAGGAGCTCTCTGGTGTTCAGCACGCGACGAGGAACAGGGCTTGCTGGACGAGTCGCAGTATTGTCCCATGAAGAATATGCTTCTGGCTCTTTGAACTGGCCATCAAGGGGCCTGCTGCCTTCTTCAATCACAGATTTTCCTTTTCCTTTTATGGGCTCGAAAGTCTTGTTGTTGACCGGGATAGGAGGCATATAACCCATGTGGTTTTGGAAATTAGCGTGGAAGTTGATGCATGTCCTTGTCCTGATGAATCTCATGATGCACGGGGCATAAATCTTGTGATCATATGGGCACATTGCATTGTCAGCCAAAGTCCTCAAGAAGAAATCGTGGATATCAATAGGAATACCGTGAATGATGTTGAAGAGGATATTCTTCCTGAGGCCTACAACATCTTCTTCATCGTCATGGCCTTTGATTGGCGCGAGCACACTGCAGAGGATTCTGTAGACAGAGCGGGGTGTGTACTTGAGCTCATGGACGAGGAATGTGGTTCTTGAGGGTTTTCCTGCAGCCAAAGGCTTCATGAGGACTTCCATCATTCCATTTGGCAGCTCACGCTCACCATAAAGCTTCACTCCCCCATTTGAGGGAATTGGTACGGGCAGTTCTCTGAGGAGTTCAGAAGCAGGAGCCTTGTAGTGAGTGTTTTGTGTCATCCAATCAAACACCCAAGTGTTGATGTCTTCAGGGTTTCCAGATATATGAAGAGTGGCATAGAACTAAAGAATAAGCTCACAGTTCCAGTCTGATATGTCGGAGCACATAGGAAGCAAACCTGCATCGTGGAGTACACTGAGGACTGGTTCCATGCATGGTATTTCTTCAAGCTCAACATGAGGAATGTGCCTATGCTGGAATATCTTGTTGCGTCCACACAGCACAGAGGCATAGTAGTTCATCTGAGTCCTTGTCCAAAACTTCAGATGCCTCATTTGAGGCTTGTCATAAGGGTTCTCTCCGATGAAATACATGTGTTCCTCAAAGAAATTTGCTTTCTGAAATTTTGGACGCTTGGAGAAGGGCTGACGCTGAACTGGCTTGAGATTTTGCTAAGGAATGGGGGGGAGACAACAATGGCAGTCTCTGGGTTGAGCACAATGAATTCATTGTCTTGGGCGGGTACATTTTCTTCAGCATTTTCCTCAAGTTGAGGAATTTCATCAGCTGGTACTTTTGCTGGGGAGATGATGCTTGCTCTGGCTGAGCTTCAGGCTGTGGAATTTTTGCCTCTTTCTCATTTTGAGGAGTTGGGTCAGCCTGTTCCTCATCGTGAGGAGTCTGCTTAGAATGTACATTTTCCTCAGCATGTTTTTCTTCAGCTGGCTTTGTGGCAGAAGCAGTTTCATCAGCTGGTGCAGCTGATGCTTGAGCAGTCTTTGTCTGAGGAATAAGAGGTTGAGGACTGTCATCTATCTGGATTTCCTCATCAGTGTGTTCCTCAGAGGCAACATCCTTCATTTCCTCATCTTCCCTTGTTGTTGGGTCATTAATGACGACCATCTCATAGGAAGGGGCGACATTGAGAGGCACTAGGTCCAGAGGAGCAGTTTCTTCAGTTTCTTTGAGGCGCTTTGCCTCTGTCTCTTCTACTACTGAGGAGGCTTTTCTCTTCTTTGCTTCCTTTTCAGCTGCCCTTGTTTTCTTCACGTCTAATGCAGACGGAATTATCTGCTTCACCTTTGAAGCTTTTGGTGAAGGTGTTCTTTCTGCAGATTCTTCAGCTGGTAGTGAGGAACCAGCTGGAACAGAATCATCAGCCTGCTTTGATGAAGCAGCTGGATAAGGAGCAGTCTCATCAGTGGTTGCAATTTCATCAGTTGTAGTTTCCGTGATGATTTCTTCAATGGTCGGTTCATCAACACGGCGCTCTTGGTGTTCTTCCTCAGCTTGAGGAGTTTCCTCCTCATCAGGAGATGCATCTGCTGGCTGCTCAACCAAGGGCTGAGGAGTTAGTGCCGGGGGTGCGGTTCTCTTGTTGTAGTCATCAGCAACACTAGTGGCTAGCTTGATGAAATTGCTCTTGATGCTTTTGCGATCTGACAGCTTGGCGTACTTGTCAGTCAGTACTTGCAGCTCTGCCTGGGTTGACACCAGTGCATCAGGAGTCAGTTTGAGGAGATTCTTCCTGAGAAAATTTTCCTTTTTGGCCTTTGCAACCTTTGCCTGCCGGGCCTGCTGTTCTTTCCACTTGGCTTCATTTATGAAGGTGGCCACCATGTGGCTGATGCCAGGAGGAAGTTTCAAATCATCAATGGGAGTGTTTGGATCCTCATACCAGATATTGATGTAGTCAAGGAGGACCTTGGGGTCCATGGCCAGAGGAATAGCACTGCCTGATCTTGAGCAACCCTTTCTTGCTTGTTTCTGATGATGGCTTGCAAGGTTTCATCATCATATTCATCACTTCCCTCTGATGCAGATGGGACTGCGATGATTTTGCTGGGGCTGGGCAGAGGTGCACGTTCAGTAGTTGCCAAAGTCTTCACAAGTGGGGTTGAAGACTTTGTCTCCGAGCTAGTTGCAGCTGGGAGTGAGGAGCTGGAGCTGGCGGTCGTAGGCTTCACGACATGCTTCGGTACTGGTTTCTCTTGAGGCTTTGGAGCTGGAGCTGAGGATTTTGATACTGAGGAGATTGGTGCTGAGGGCTTTGGCGCTGATGGTTTTGGTGTTGAAGGTTTTGGTAATGAGGGTTTTGGTGTTGAGGGTTTTGTGACATAAGTCTGAGCAGACTTCTCTTGAGGCTTTGGAGCCTTTGGCTTTGATGGCGCAGACTGCATTTGAGGAATCTCCGAGCCTGAGGTTTCTGCTGCTGAGGAATGAGCAGCACCGGAGGCAGCAGCTGAGGATTCATTGAATTTCTTCACTGCAGCTTCTGCTTGCCTCTTGAGCTTCGCCATATGCTTTTCCTTTTCATCTGGATAGTCATCAATGGTTTTGAGGCTTGATGGATGTGCTACTTGATGATCCTCAAGTGGGGCCCTTCTGCCAGGAGGCTTCAAAGTGAATTTCTTCGCATATTTTGGAGTCACAAACCTGTACTCCTTCCATTCCTTCGCCCATCGACGTTCAATCTTCTGCAGCCATATCTTTCTCTTGGACATTGTCTCATGTTCCTCAGGCGTACAATAGTCCATGGATATTTCCTCAGGAATATCAGCAGTTGTGTTCTGCTCCAGTTTCTTTCCTCCCTTCTGTTTTCTCTCTTCCTCCATTTTCTTCAGTTGAGGACTTTGCTGATGATTTTGAACTCTTGAGGATTCTGAAGAGCCTTGAAGAGTTTGTTCCAGAAACGTCTGGAAGGTACGTACGAAGAACACAGAAAGTAGTGTTGGAGAGGCTCTTCGTTCGATTGTCCAATGCACCCTAACTTGGCGGCAGAGGACGTCTATGGCGGCGGTGGACGAAGATGGTCCGACTCCGGCGTGATTCTGGCGATGAAAAGGTCGAGGCAGTGAAGCTCTTCCTCACCGGTGACAAGACTACCAGCGGTGGCGCTAGGGTTCGGTGGAGTGTGCTGTGGCAGGAGAGCGATGAGGCGAAGAAGAGGATACCGAGGGGGATAAGGACATATTTATAGCCCAAAAGTTACTGTTTGGCGCGAAAGTTTCGGACCGAATAGCCCCTGCCTCTACGTCTCCGCAGGACACGTGTAGCTCCCGTACGATGCGGTGGAGATAGTGGAGATCGTGGTTATCCGACGTGGGAAGTGGGGTTTCAGTTACTGTGCCTTTAAAGATTTTTTTTTTTTGAAGATTTGAGGATTTTCGTTACAAAATCCTCAGCTGACAAGGATGCAGTGAGGATTTTGAACTAAGTTTCAAATAGAACGCATATGAAGAATTGAATAGACTGGATAAGTATGGCATAGAGGGAAAGTAGGGTCCGATCACATTCACTTAGCAGAAACATCAACTTGAATAAATAGCAATAAGTGAATGCTGTTGAGGACTAGAAATCATAGTCTACCTAGGCAAATGAAAGTCATCAAGTGTTTTTGAAGATTTTGTAATAGATCATCACAATTAAGAACAACTGTTTTGAAGAAAAATGCATTGTGAGGAAATTGATCATTTGAAGAAAATCAACTTGAGGAATTTCACATTGGGCGGTGGCGTTACCCACCATATAAGAATGTTGATTACAGACGCCGCGTACAATTGTCGTAGGGCCCTGAGAATCAATTTCTTCGTTAATTTCTTCACATTTAGAGTGACATTCTTCATCAGTTGAAGAAAATCGTTTCATCATGTGTTGCACATCTAAGTCATCAACTTTGTATAAGTGTTAGGATGTGTGCATGTTTTTACAAAACATTTGAAGACTCTAAGATATTTAGCTCACACCGCAACTTGCAAAACCTTTTCTCATCCAAGGGCTTAGTGAAGATATCTGCTAGTTGATCATCAGTCTTCACATGGTCGATGAGGATATTGCCCTTGAGGACATGGTCCCGAAGAAAATGATGACGAATCTGGATGTGCTTGGTCTTCGAGTGTTGTACTGGGTTGTATGCAATCTTGATAGAACTCTCATTGTCACAGTAGAGAGGTACATTCTTCATGTTGATGCCGTAGTCCTTGAGGGTTTGCTTCATCCATAGCAATTGAACACAGCAAGAACCAGCAGCAATGTATTCAGCTTCGGCAGTGGAGAGTGATACGCAGTTCTGCTTCTTTGAGGACCAGCAAACTAGTGATCTTCCGAGGAAATGGCATGTGCCAGAAGTTGACTTGCGATCCACACGGTCACCAGCATAGTCTGAATCAGAATACCCTACCAGATGAAGATTGGAGCCCTTGGGATACCATAAACCTAGTGTTGGTGTGTGAGCTAAGTATCGAAGAATATGTTTCACAGCCTTATGGTGTGATTCCTTCGGTTTTTCTTGAAAACGTGCACACATGCAAACACTAAGCATTATATCTGGCCTAGATGCACATAAATACAATAAAGAGCCAATCATAGAATGGTATACCTGCTGATCGAAATCTTTACCATTTTCATCAGTGCCGAGGTGGCCGTTGGTAGGCATTGGAGTCTTGGCACCTTTGTATTCATGCATGTCGAATTTCCTCAGAACATCCTTGAGGTATTTCTCCTGTGATATGAAGATTCCATTGCTTTGTTGACGAATTTGAAGACCTGAGAAGAATTTCAGCTCCCCCATCATGGACATCTGATATTCCTCACTCATCATGTAGGCAAATTCATCACTATATCTTTTGTCAGTACAACCAAATATAATATCATCGACATATATTTGACACACAAATAGCTCATTATCATAGGATTTAGTGAAAAGAGTTGGATCGAGTGAACCAGGTTTGAAGCCTTTCTTCATGAGGAATTCCTTCAATGTATCATACCATGCCCGAGGGGCTTGCTTGAGGCCATACAGAGCCTTTTTGAGTCTGAAGACTTTGTCTGGATTCTTTGGATCCTCAAAACCTGGGGGCTGAGCAACATATACTTCTTCCTCAAGCTTACCATTGAGGAATGCACTTTTCACATCCATTTGATACAAGGTGATGTTATGATGATTAGCATAAGCAAGCAGTATTCGAATAGCTTCAAGTCTAGCAACAGGTGCAAAAGTTTCATCGAAATCTATTCCTTCAACCTGGGTGTAGCTTTGGGCTACTAGTCGTGCCTAGTTCCTCACCACTTGACCGTCCTCATCTTGCTTGTTTCGGAATATCCACTTGGTGCCGATGATGTTGTGCTTGCGAGGATCTGGTCGTTTGACGAGCTCCCATACGTCATTCAGCTTGAATTGAAGAAGTTCGTCTTGCATAGCTTGGATCCACTCCGGTTCCAGAAAAGCCTCAGCAACTTTTGAGGGTTCTGTGATGGATACAAAGGAGAAATGCCCACAAAAGTTAACTAAGTGTGAAGCTTTTGAGCGAGTGAGAGGACCTGGCGCGTTGATGTCGTTGAGGATTTTGTCAAGTTCAACTTCGTTTGCAATCCTCGGATGAGCTGGTTGAGGATTTTGTTTGGGCTGAGGAAGTGGTGCTGATGCAATTTCCTCAGGAACATCTTCTTGGTTTTTATCAGCGATGGGGATCGTTTCTTCATCAATTTCCTCAGATGGAACAATGTCTTCAGTAGGCTTGAGCTTTATTGCTTCCTCAGGAGACAACTTATCTGGATCAGAAGGCAATTGCTCTCTTTGCGAGCCATTAGTTTCATCGAACCGCACATCTACAGTCTCAACAACTTTGTTGTGATAGTTGTTGAAGACTCTGTAAGTGTGCGAGTCCTTTCCATAACTGAGCATAAAACCTTCAGGTGCCTTAGGTGCAAATTTTGAGCTGTGGTGAGGATCTCTAATCCAGCATTTTGCACCGAAGACTTTGAAATAACTTACATTGGGTTTCTTGTCAGTGAGGAGTTCATATGAGGTTTTCTTGAGGAATTTTTGAAGATATACCCTGTTGATGATATGGCATGCAGTGTTGATTGCTTCAGGCCAAAAGCGACGAGGAGTCAGATATTCTTCAAGCATGGTTCTCGCCATTTCAACCAGAGTCCTGTTCTTCCTTTCGACAACACCATTCTGCTGAGGAGTATATGGAGCAGACAATTCGTGAGTAATACCAAGTTCATCAAGACAAGTGTTTTTGAACTCGGTTCCATTATCACTCCTGATATGTTTGATCTTGATGCCAAAGTTCATCGAGGACCTTGAAGAAAATCGTTTGAAGATTTCCTGCACTTCAGTTTTATACACTATAATATGCACCCAAGTGTATCTGGAATAATCATCAACTATGACAAAGCCATATAGAGATGCTGCATTGGTTAGTGTGGCATAGTGAGTAGGTCCAAACAAATCCATATGAAGCAATTCGAATGGTCGTGTAGTGGTCATGATGGTTTTGGAGGGATGCTTGGATCTGGTCATTGTCCCAGATTCACAAGCACCGCAGAGATGATTCTTGAGGAATTTGACTGATTCGATGCCGCTGACATGCTTCTTCTTCGCGAGCGTGTGCAAATTCCTCATGCCTGCATGACCTATTCTTCGGTGCCACAGCCATCCTTCTGAGGTTTTTGCTAGTAAGCAAGTAGCTGGTTGAGGACCTGTAGAGAAATCAAGAATGTACAAATCCCCTCTTCTTACACCTTCGAAGACTTTGGATCTGTCAGATTCCATGATGACTACACATCTATATCTACCAAAGATAACAATCATATCAAGATCACAAAGCATTGAGACTGACATAAGGTTAAAACCAAGGGACTCAACAAGCATCACTTTGTCCATATGCCTATCCTTGGAAATAGCCACTTTGCCAAGTCCCAATACCTTGCTTTTACCTTTATCAGCATATGTGATTTTCTTCAGAGGTGATGCAGTTAGTGGCATATTCATCAGTAAGCTTTTATCACCAATCATGTGATGTGTGCAGCCGCTATCGAGAACCCACTCGGTATTTTTGGGTTTGTCATCCTGCAGATGAATTAGTACAACTTATCATCTCATATGCTTCAGATTTGAAGAATATGATACTAATTTCATCAGATCAGTAATTTCATCATAACAGAAATGTAAGGACGTGTGAAATATTTCTATTTCATCAATCATTAGCTTGCGTCCTATCAAGCATTTCTTCAGGTCTCCAGCAAATTCTTCAGATGATGATTTTCATCTGGAGACCTGTCCTGCAGAAGTGATTAGTTTGATTTCTTCACCACCCACATCTAAAGGGGTGGCAAAGCGTTCATCATCCTGCGAGCACCATATGAGAAAGGTGGCATTGAAGCTAATGCACTTCTCTTAACAGTAGGGGGATTAAAGTACTCATATGAATATGTAGAGAACTGATTTGAGGATTTATGAACATAATGATTTGAGGAGTAACGCTCATATTCATATTCTTTATAGTTTCCCCGCATGTTAGACGCATAAGCACGGGTACGAGCATAGTTTTGACCAGTTGAGGACTTTGATCCTCTTGAAGACTTTGGTCCTTCTGAGGAATTTGATCTGGGGTTCAGATTCTTCAGTGGTGGTGTCATGAGGACATTCACCTGAAGATTTTCAAGACAACTTTTGGGAACCCAGATTTTCCTCAAAGGAGGGCCATTCCTGCAGTTAGTTCCAACATATCGAGCAAATACTTCACCATATTGATTTTTGAACAGTTTATAGTTGGAATCAAATGACTCATCTGAGGAATACGATAGTTCACATGAAAAGCCAGTTAGATTAGATGGATCAAAAGGAGGCCCAGTAGCAGCAACCAATGAGGTTTTGGGATACTGCTCAGGTTTCCAATAAGATCCATCAGCATTTAGTTTCCTCTCAAAGGCAATTCCTTCTTTCCTCGGGTTCTTGTTCAAGATCTTCTTTTTGAGCACATCACAAAGGATTTGATGTCCTTTGAGGCTTTTGTACATGCCTGTCACGTACAATTCCTTCAACCCTACATTTTCATCAGTGACATTTGTGTTTTCCTCAAGTGAGGAAATAGACACAACAGGTGCAATTGAAGAATTTGTAGCAATGGTAGCATTTGAAGATTCTGGTGAAGAATTAGCAGTTTCGCGTTCAATGCATTTAAGACATGGAGGAATAAATTCAACTTGACTAGCGCTGATCTGTTGAGCTAGTAATGAATCATTTTCCATACAAAGATCATCATGAGACATCCTCAGCTTCTCAAGATCAAGCTTCCTTTGAAGAAATTCATAGGAAAGCTTCTCATGATCAGTGAGGAGTGTATCATAACGGTCCTGAAGATTATCAAATCTAGACTGAAGACTTTTCATGTCATCAGTGAGGATTTGGGTAAGGTTCATTTCATCATTCAACCGATCATCACTTTTGTCTAGCAGTTTGTGAAGCTTTTCCAGAGCAGTTTGTTGTTTAGTGGCAATAATAGCAAGTTTACTGTAACTGGGTTTCTTATAATCATTATGGTCACAGTCACTTGAATCAGAGGAGGAGGCATTATTCGATACCTTTGAACCTTTTGCCATGAAGCAATAAGTTGGATCGATGTCATCAGCATAGTCATCAGTATGGATGGTGCAATCATTTTCTTCAAGATTGAAGATTGACTTGCTGACGAAGGTGGTTGCTAGTGCAAGACTAGCCTGTCCGGATTCTGAGTCTTCATCAGAACCCTCTTCTTCATCACATTCTTCTGATTCTGCTTCGGAGTCCATTTCCTTGCCAATAAGTGCCCGAGCCTTTCTGAAACTGGTCTTCTTGTGCGATGAGGGCTTTGAAGATCAGGATTTTGAAGATTTCTTCTTCTTCTTCGAGTCATCAGAACTGTCATCCTTGTATTTCTTCTTCTTTGATTCCTTTCCCCAACGGGGACAATCAGCAATGTAATGACCTGATTTCTTGCACTTGTGACAGGTTCATTTCTTGTAGTCCTCAGATGCAGATTCTGATTTCCTCATGTCTCTTCTTGAAGATTTACCGAATTGGCCTCGTCGTCTAAATCTCTAAAATTTCCTCACAACCATTGCAAGCTCCTGTCCAAATTCTTCAGGATCACAAATGTTGTCGTCTGTGTCTTTGTCTTCAGATGAGGAAATTGCTCTAGCCTTCAGTGCACGTGGTCTGGAATAGCTTGGTCCATATAGATCTCTCTTTTCTTCTAGCTGGAATTCATGAGTATTTAGCCTTTCTAGTATATCAGTTGGATCAAGCATCTTGTAATCTGGTCTTTCTTGAATCATCAGAACTAAAGTATCAAATGATGAATCCAAAGATCTTAGGAGTTTCTTCACAACTTCGTGATCAGTGATGTCTCGAGCTCCCAGTGCTTGCAGTTCATTTGATATGTCAGTGAGGCGATCAAAGGTGTCTTGGCAGCTTTCATTGTCATGTCTCTTGAAGCGATTGAAGAGATTGCGAAGAATATCAACACGAGAGTCACGTTGGGTTGATACTCCTTCATTTACCTTGCACAGTCTCTCCCAGATCAGTGTTGCAGAGCCCAAGGCACTTACTCTTCCAAACTGGCTAGGGCTCAGATGACCACAGATGATGTTCTTCGCTTGAGAATCGAGTTGCTTGAATTTCTTCACATCAGCCCCAGTGACACTAGCAGAGATGATGGGGACTCCATTTTCCACAATATACCAGAGATCATTATCAATAGCTTGTAAATGCATTTTCATTTTGTTCTTTCAGAAGGGAAAGTTCTTTCCTTCGTAGGTAGGACATGTTGCAGTCACCTTAAACATGCCTGCAGTCGACATAACTAAAACTCCAGGTGGTTAAACTAAAATCACACAGAACAAGGGAGTACCTCTCTCTGATACCAATGGAAAGTGCGTTATATCGACTAGAGGGGGGGTGAATAGGAGATTTTTAGAATTTCATCACTAAGGAAATTCCTTTTGAGGAAATTCCTCACTGATGACTAACTTACAGCGGAGATAGTAAAGGATCAGACGTGCAAACGTTCACAACAGCAGTATTACAGAGTGAAGAATGTGAAAACAGATTGCACAGTAAGCAGGCACGCAGAATACAGATGATGATTAACTATTGTGAAGAAATTTGGGGTTGAGGAAATTCAGAGAAAGTCTTTAGCAAATTCTTCAAACAGTCACAGTGAAAGTCATCAACACATAATACAGAGAAAGTAAAGAGTTGAGGAATTAGAACCCGATTCTTAGTGAAGACTGTTGTTGATGACCCAGTTCCAAATGCTGTGACAGTTGTACATCTGGTTTGGAGCGGCTTGGTATTGTAACCAAAGGACACCCAGTCCCGGGACACATAGTCCCTACCGTATTCTCCTTGAGCTAAGGACACACAGTCCTCGCCCAACACTCGTGGTAAGTCTTCAGGGTAGACTTCCAAACCCTCACAAACTTGGTCACCCGACGATCCACAATTGACTGCTGGATTGCTCTAGACCATGACGCCTAACCGTCTGGAGGATGCACAGTCCTCAAAGGTAAAAGGCTTCAGTCCCACACAGGAACAACTTATTCAGTGATGCTCAATCACTAGGTTTGGTTTGTGGTTTCGGTGTATGGGGTATTTCCTCACTGATGAATTACTCTCGAAAGCTCTGAGGAATTTGGGTTGCTCTTATGACAAGTGTCAGTTTCTAACAGAGCAGCCAACCAGCTAGTGGTTGTGGGGGGTGGCTATTTATAGCCTCGGAGCATCCCGACATGATTTGACACTAATGCCCTTAAATAATATGACCGTTGGAGTGGATAAGACGAGTGACTTGGCGTGGCTATCGAAACGGTCGGAACCCTCAACTGTGAGAGTCCTCATGTCACTCATATTCCTCACTTGAGGCTTTTGGTAGGATTAGGATTGGGTTGAGCGTCATGAGGAAATCCATTCCATACTGTTACTTTGACCCCCTTTACCAGTACGGTGTTCCTATTCAACAAATGCGAAGAAAGTAAAACAGAAAACGTAAATCTTCACACTTCAATTTCTTCAGAATGATTTTCTTCAGGAACCACCGGTCTTCTCAATATCAGTATCTTCATGAGGAATATCAATTTCATCGCAGATTCCTCGCGATTCATTTCTTCACCTTTAGACCAATTTCTTCAACTGAAGACATATATTTTTAGGGGTCGATATTCCTCAAATATCTCAAACTCCTCAATGACTTATAGATCCTGTGTACACTCACAAACACATTAGATACTTAACCTATAAGTCTTCAAACCACCAAAATCACTAAGGGGCACTAGATGCACTTACAATAGACCATCTCTTGGGGACTACACACACATCCAGGAGCAAGAGAGGTGAACCAGACTTTAGCATCATCCTTTAGAGAGAAAGGAAACAACTTAAGGATATAATAGTGGCAGATCTTCTCCTCATTAGTGAAGAGGTTGGCTATTTCGGATAGTTTGGCCAGATGGGCTATGACCGTCTCAGACTCATAACCATGAAAATGATCAGATTCGACTAGAGAGATTATCTCAGGGTCGACACAGAATTCATAATCCTTATCGGTGACAAAGATAGGCGAAGTGGCAAACTTCGGGTCATTTTTCATCCTAGCTTCCCGAGATTTTTCCTTCCACTTGAGAAGTAATTTCTCAGCGTCATAGGCATCCTTATACACAAGATAATCCTCAGCTATCTCTCCCTCCATAACGTAACCCTCAGGTATATCACGCAATTCATATCTAGGAGAGCTAGATCTAGGAGGAGCAAAAGCAGGTTCTATCTCAATAGTATCGGCAGTATAAGAAGCATCACGAGCATTGGCAGTAACTCTAGCAATATGAGCATCAAGGAACACTCCTAGTGGAACATCAGGCAAAGGATTATCTCTAGCAGTATCAAGCATAGCATCATCATGAAAAATAGCATCTCTAGCATCATCAGGCAAAGCAGTATCAAGCATAGCATCTCTAGAAGTATCAGGCATAGCATCAAGCATAGTATCATCAGGCATAGTATCAAGCATAGCATCTCTAGAAGTAGTATCACAAGCATCATCAAGCACATGCGACATATCAAGATTTCTAGCAGGAGTGATGTCGCAAACTTACTCATAACTGAAGGTGAATCAAGTGCAGAGCTAGATGGCAATTCCTTACCTCCCCTCGTAGTTGAGGGCAAGACTTTGGTCTTCGGATCCTTTAGATTCTTTATAGTGATCAGCAGATATAAATTCCAAGTAACTCACAGAATATAGCAATACCTCCCCGGCAACGACGCCAGAAAAATGCTGATCCTGCAATCTCTAGCGTCAGCTAGACGAATGCTTATGACAACAAACCTTCCCCTGCAACGACACCAGAAGAATGCTGAAAGCACTCCCCAGTAATGAGACTAGAAGAATCTTGTTAATAGCCCACCAGCGCGTGGGTTCGCAGCAGTTTTCGAGGGTAGAGTATTCGACCCAAATTTGTAGATTGCCTAAAGGAGGTGAGAGAATACTCTCGAGTATTAGCAGCTGAATTTGTCAGATTCAACCACACCTGAAAGATTAGTATCTGCAAGCAAAGTAGTAACAGCAAAGTAACGAGTAGCTGCAGTGTAACGAGCAATAGTAGTGGCAAGGAACAGCAGTAGTGACAGCGGTAGCAAGTAGCAACAGCAGCAAGCGACAGTAGTAACAGCAGTAGTAGCAGCAGCAGCAGAGCAAGACAAGTAACAGTAGTAGCAACAGTAGTAGCAGCAGCAGCAGAGCAAAACAAGTAACAGCAGGAGTAGGACAAACTCGTAGGCAATGGGTCGGTGATTTGTTTGGATGATATTCATCATGCAACAGCTATAACACAGAGAGATAAGTGGCTAGCTCCCATTCGTTAATGTGATGTAGGCATGCATTCCGTGTGTCGTCATACGTGCTTAGGGAAAAGAACTTGCATGACATATATTGTCCATCCCTCCCATGGCAGCGGGGTCCAAAAGGAAACTACGGGATATTAAGGTTCTCCTTTTAATAAAGAACCGGACCAATGCATTAGCACTTGGTGAACACATGAAATCCTCAAACTATGGTCATCACCGTGAGTGGTTCCGGTTATTGTCACTCTGGGGTTGCCGGATCATAACACATAGTAGGTAACTACAACTTGCAAGATCGGATCTAAAACACACATATATTGGTGACAACATAATAATTTCAGATCTGAAATCATGGCACTCGGGCCCTAGTGACATGCATTAAGCATGGCAAAGTAGTAGCAACATCAATCTCAGAACATAGTGGATAATAGGGATCAATCCCCATCAAAACTAACTCGATTACATGATAGATCTCATCCTACTCATCACCGCCTAGCGAGCCTACGAATAGATTACTCACGAACGACGAAGAGCTTCATGGAATTAGAGAGGGAATAAGGTTCATGATGATGATGGCGACGATTTCGCCTCTCCGGAGCCCAAGACGGACTCCAGATCTGCCCTCCAGATGAAGAACAGGAGGTGGCGGCGCCTCCGTATCGAAAACGCGACGAAAACTGCTCTTTTTTATTTTTTCTGGGACGAAAGGCAACTTATAGAGCTGGAGTTGGGGGCGGCAGGTACGTGTGGGCCCCACAAGCCTGCCCACCGCCACCAGGGGGGTGGTGGCGGAGCAGGGGCTTGTGGCCCACTAGCCCACCCCGTGAGGTGGAACTTGGCGCAGATATTTTTAATTTTTTCCAAAACTGCTCCTCATAAATTTTCAGGACGTTTGGAGAACTTTGATTTCTGCACAAATATAACACCAAGGCAATTCTGCTGAAAACAGCGTCAGTCCAGGTTAGTTCCATTCAAATAATGCAAATTACAGTCCAAAACAAGGGCAAAAGAGTTTGGAAAAGTAGACATGATGGAGACGTATCAGGCAGCTATCCGAACTGCGATGTTGTATGGCGCGGAGTTTTGGCCAAACAAGAGACGACATATCCAACAGTTAGGTGTAGCAGAGATGCGCATGTTGAGATGGATATGTGGTCACACAAGGAAGGATCGGGTACGGAATGACGATATACGAGAGAGACTTGGGGTAGCACCGATTGAAGAGAAGCTGGTCCAGCATCGTCTCAGATGGTTTGGACATATTCAAGGGAGGCCACCGGAAGCGCCGGTGCATAGCGGACGGATAAAGCATGCTGAGAATGTTAAGAGGGGTCGTCGTAGACCAAACTTGACATGGGAGGAGTCCGTTAAGAGAGACCTGAAGGTTTGGAATATCGACAAAGACTTAGCCATGGACAGGGGTGCATGGAAGTTAGCTATCCACATTCCAGAGCCATGACTTGGCTTCAAGATCTTATGGGTTTCAACTCTATCCTACCCCAACTTGTTTGGGACTAAAAGGCTTGGTTGTTGTTGTTGTATAGTTGTCTTGTTTTCAAGATAGATATGATCAAGTACATTGTCATATAAGGAATTATTTTGACTGAAACTTGTTTGATGATATTTGAATTTCACAATTGTATACGTGATATTAATATTTCTACTAATAAAAGCGACTATGACCCTTTTAATTCAGATTCTTTTGTTTCTATATTAATGTGGATGTTAATATTGAAATGTTAGATGCTGGATAAAGTGATTGTTGAACGGAATCTTATATTAAATATAAGTGGTTGAAAAGAATTTGAAAGTGTAAAGAGAATGGTCGGTAATAATATATTCGTCACCATGATAACGCTATTAGCGACGATAAAGGTGGTAGTTAATACTACAATTGTGGTCGTTATTGCCTTGGAATCAACGACAACACACCACCCCGTCGTTACGAAAATAACGACCACAAAAGGTATCTGGTCGTTATACCTTTAACGATGGAGCCTACTACGACCAGCATATTGTGGTCGTTAATGACCTTTAACGACCACAATCCAACATTTAACGACCGCATATGTTGTCGTTAAAAGCCGTTTTCCTACTAGTGTGAATCCAAAATAAGTTCAACTAATTTTCAATTTTCTATCATGATAATTTATACTTAGTTCTTGAAAATTCAAATTTGTTCACTAGAATTCACAAATAGTCACTATAACTCAAACTTAGTTCACTCTAATCTGAAACCAGTTCAACAACATTCAAGTATTAGTTCAACAAATTTAATTTCAGTTCACTTGAATTCAGAATAAGTTCACTTTGTTTTGAACTTTCGCTCACAATAATTCAAATTAGTTCATGAAAATTTAAATTTCTTCACTACAATTCAAAAATAGTTCTCTACAGTTTAAACTTAGATCACTACAATCTGAAGTTAGCTCACCAACATTCAAATTTTAGTTCACCAACATTCAAATTTTAGTTCACCAAAATTCAAATTGAGCTCACCTGAATTCAAAATAATTTTATTGTAATTCAAGCTTAGATCACTACAATCCAAATTCAAACTTAGATTAGTACAACCAGAATTGAAACATATATTCAATCCAGCATTATTCAACTATTAGTTCAATAAATTAAAATTCAGTTCACTTGAATTAAAATTAGTTTCACTTCATTTTGAAACTTTGTTATCAACATTTAAAACTTAGTTCATGAAGAATCAATCTAGTTCACTTCAATTCAAAAAACCCGGATCCTAAGCCATAGGAATCCAGCCTGTAACACATCGCATCCCTTTGTGGTCTCACGCACGGTTAACTCCATGGCTGCAGCCTTACCTTAGCCGGGACCGTTTGCGTCTTTTGACTCACGTATGTGATAGTGTCGCTAGCAATCCAATGTCAAAGAACCCGGATCGACATGTCTAGTCATAAACCAAAGTGGCAGTACCGCACAAGGACAGGCATACATGACCCAACAAAGCAGGTGTCCGTCATCAACGAACGTAGACGAGTCGTAGCAAGCTACAAGGACTCCATTACGTCGCGTGACATTTCCCCAAAGGGGATAGACACAACAGCTAAGAAGGACACATGCCGGTCAACCAATGTGTCCGGAGCAGTAGCGAACTACCAAGGCTCGTTGGATCACAAAGGGGCATTTCCTTGTAAGGAGTGCTACTAAAGTTCACGACTAGGTAATCGAACCCCATACATATCAAGTACGACACACGTACGCATGGCATACCGATATGTATAGATACATCGATGGCATCACAACATAACCATAAACATACAACCTTTATTTAAGAGGCTCGGAAGAGCCACACACATAATATTACACATTAAGGGTCTCACGACCCATAATAACAGTCATACAAATACAAGCCAGCGGAAGAGTTATAAACTGTCTGGGTACAGACAGGGCAACTAGTAGGCACATGGCCTGACTATACTACAGAGCCGACGTAGGGCCAGATCGTAGCTGGGACACCAGCTACTCGTCGTCGTCGATGTCTACGAAGAACCCTCCATTAGGGTCATTAGCAACCTCTACAACATTTATTAAGCAAACATGAGTACGAGGGTACTCAGCAAGACTTTAGGAGAACTAACTACTCATGCAAGGTATCAAAAGGTATTGTGGGGTTTCATGCGGGAAGCCAGCATTTGACTCGTGGCTAGACAACTTGCATTTTGAAATTAGTTTTGACAACTTGATTTCTCGCACACGAGTCCACTAACACCACAACAATACACTATCGTGGAATCATTCCGTCTCCATACGGAAATGCCGTCCACGACACTCACGCTTATCTTGTTAATTTTATGAGTAGCCATTGAAGTTATCTATGAACAACATATGTCTCCAAGTAGTCCATATCCGCGGACGCGGCTATTCGAATAGATCATAACCCTGCAGGGGTGTACTTCATCACACACACTCTAGCCACTTATCGCTATGTGCACGTCATGCACCTCGGCAACCTTCAAGCGGAAGCCCAGCGAGGGAGTCGGCCACGACCGTTAACCACACTAGTACCTAGTCCAGGTTTATCGCCTATCTGAGAGTAACCCGTACGAAAGTCCGGCCGAGGTTTCCGCCACGGCCTCAAACGATGTGCGCAGGGTTCCCATGCCCACCATCCGGGTGCCACTTGGTACACCGTGCCACTGCCTACCGCATCACGGCCCACTTCTCAGTTCAGCACCATGCACGGCCTCCAGCATTACTATAAACACCAGAAACTACTTGCAACTCCTGGACCGGGTACTACGCGATTAATAGGCCGAGCGGGGTCATATTTCAGGGCCCAGCATGTGGTAGTATCTAGTCTTGGAATACATACACGGAACTCAGTTCCTAAGGACGGTTCCAATGAAACAACCCGCCATGTACTCCTACACAGCCTTTCACCGGTACCTTTACCAACTCAAGTTCAACACACAACCTTTGCCTACCGAACACATTCCACATTTCTGTTCATCTCCCAGATGACAGACCATACACAACTCTAAGCATAGCATGCATAGCAGGATAAGGCACATCATAGCTCAAGCAACTACCAGGTATGCTAGGTTGCAAGGTTCGGCTATTTACTGTGACAAGGTTAAGTCATGCAAAGGAAGTGGGTTCAACTATCGTGGCAAAAGCAGTTGAAGCATTTCATCTTAAATGCAATAAATAGGTGCAGGAGCAAGAACATGGGAGTTAGCAGAATGATCAAAGGGGTTGCTTGCCTTGTTGCTCAGAGGAGGAACGATATCCGTCAGACGGATATTTGGTGGAATCCGGGGGTGCGGAGCCTACCGAAATGAATGGCAACATTCAATAACAATCATATGTACTCAAAATGATGCATGAGCATGGCATGAGAATGCAAGGTGGTAAGTTATTATTTTCAACATGTATTAGGTTTAGAGTTGATTTGAATCACATTCGGATAGCAATTCAAACGGGGTATTCTCGGATACCGGTTTAATTGATTCGATCTGATGCTCAGATCAACTTGATGTTAACATGCATGAAATGTCATGTTATGGTACTGAATTGTAATTAGGACAGTGGTGAACATGGTATATATAATGAAATTTGAATATTTTTGCAAATTCCATTTAAAAGGTGATTATAAGAATTGAATTATTCCTTATTCCACAATTTAGGGTTCTGTAACTTTTTTAAACATGGTTGAAAATAGCATAATCAGAATCCTTGAATTTTTCTGATACTTTTTCATATATAAATTATTTTCATTGGAGTTACAGATTAATTTCTATGATTTTTACAATTTTTAGCAATTTCCTGAATTCGTTTTATACTGGAAATTCTATTTATTGCATCAGACTGACGTCAGCAGGTCAGCCGACCTGTTCAGGTCAAACCTGACAGGGGGGCCCCACTGGTCAGCCTCTCTGGGACTAATGCCGCGCTGACCAGCCCTAACTGAGGTTTGACTTGGCCTTGGGCCCACTTGTCAGCGAGTGATTAGGTGCTGAGCTGCTGGGATAGCTTTGCCACGTCGGCATCCACCGGCGGCAAGGTCGTCCTTGCCGGCGTGGAGCCTCCGGCGACCACCAGCACGGTGGAGGGGCTTGGAAACGGCGCACAGGGGGCCAAATGCTGCGCGGAGAGCACCAGAGGAACGACACGTCTCCCACAACTTCATTTCTGCACCTAGCCGGGGCTGATCTGGCCGGAGATGACGCCGGCGACGAGCTTGGTGGCGGCCAAGGCTCGGGCGTCATCGGGGTCTTTGAATCAGAGGGATCTACGCTCGGTTCTTAGCTGCTACAGCGTCTACGCGTCAACCTGGAGCAGCTGGTGCCCTCGGAAGGACGAGCTGATCATCGGAGGGCTACCGGCGACGAGCGGCAGCGGCGGCCCTCGTCGGGCTCCGGTGAAACTAGAGCTAGAGGAGGGGATCGACGGGGAAAACTTAGGGGAAACGACCGCATGCTCACGGGGAGTGCAGAGCAGAGCTTAGATGGCTCGGGGAAGTCCTGGGGCGACGAATCGACGGGAGAGGTCCGGCGGCTGGAGGTGGAAGACGACGGCGTTGCGGGCGTTGCAGGGCTCGAGGAAGCTTCGGCTTTTGCAGAGATGACCAGGGCGACGAGGCGGAGCTAATGGCGTGCTCTGGCAGGGAATCCTATGTCCAGGGGCACGGGCAGCTCGAGCTCGAGCTCGGCTCTAATGGCGGCAGCAAGGAGGAGGAGGAGATCCGGGAGGAGGAAGAGAACCGAGGCGGGGAATGGATAGGGGAGGCCCTGGGGAGCTTATCCCCGTCGTCGCCAGCGCGAGGCGGCGGCCAGGCAGGACCGCAGGTGCGTGGCCGCGCCGGAGGGGGCGGCAGCCACCTCCTGCTGCCTACTGGCGCGAGGGAGGGGACGAGCCAGGGATGGGCCGGGCCAGGCTTAGGCGACAGGTAAGGTTTTTCCATTTTTTTCTGTTTTTGTTTTTCCGTTTTCCTAATTATTGTTTTGCTAATTAATTCAGCTCCAAAACAATAAGCAAAAACTATTTTAGACCTCCTGAAATATTTGTTATAATATCCCCAACCATTTCCAAGGTTTTCAACATTTTTGGAAATTTATAGTTTCTGATTTCAAATTTAAAACTTGAAACCAGTAGCCTTTTTCATTTATTCAAAAAGCTTAAAGTGTCAAGAAAATAGTTTTCTCCAATGCTCATTTACTTTCATGATTTATCAGAAAGTTTGAACATTTCTTGAGGCCATTTTGGGTTCATTGATTTTGAACTAGTTTGAGATTTCCTTTAATTGAAATGGTGGCTAGGGTTTTGAGTTTTTCCTTTGCCACTTTTTTGTTTTTGTTGAAACTTCTTAGATGCAAATGCAAAGAAGACATGAGCACAATGCTATCTTGCTTAAGGGTTAGGGATGTGACAACTCACCCCCACTCAAAAGAATCTCGTCCCGAGATTTAGAAGTCGTCGGGAATAACGCAGGATACTCAAGTCGGAGACGATCCTCTCTTTCCCAAGTTGCCTCCTTTTCAGAATGATTTGACCATTGAACTTTAAGAAACTTGAGGTTCCGACGTCGAGTGGTACGCTCAGCTTGATCAGGAATACGCACGGGGTATTCTCGGTATGAAAGGTTATCTTGTAGATCAAGCGTTTCGTGGTCCACTTCACGGATAGGATCCGAAAAGCAACGCCTGAGTTGCGAGACGTGGAAAACATCATGAACCTTGGAAAGATGCGGAGGAAGTTCCAACTGGTAGGCAACTTCTCCTCGTTTGGCAAGAATGCGAAAAGGACCAATGTAACGAGGAGCCAACTTGCCCTTGATACCGAAACGATGGGTACCCTTCAAAGGTGTAACCCGAAGGTAAGCCTTCTCGTCAACTTCAAAGGTCACAGCCTTATGATGATGATCATATTAGCTCTTTTGACGAGACTGGGCTGTTTTCAACTTTTCACGAATAATGCGAACCTGCTCTTCTGCATCCTGGATCATATCCGGGCCAAAGAGTTGCCTCTCTCCGGTTTCTGACCAATTAAGAGGGGTTCGACATCTTCGTCCATAGAGAACTTCAAAAGGGGCTTTGCCCAAGCTTGATTGATAACTATTGTTATAAGCGAATTCGGCAAATGGAAGGCACTTCTCCCAATTCATACCGAACGAAATAACACAAGCTCGAAGCATATCTTCTAGGATTTGATTCACTCTTTCTACTTGACCACTTGATTGAGGATGGAAAGCAGTGCTAAAAGATAAATGAGTCCCCATGGCATTCTGAAAACTTTCCCAGAAGTGAGAAGTAAAGATACTTCCACGGTCCGAGATAATTTCCAGGGGAACACCATGAAGAGACACTATTCGAGAGATATACAACTCTGCTAGCTGGCTAGCTGTTATACTCTCACGAACAGGAAGCAAATGAGCCACTTTGGAAAGACGGTCAATGACCACAAAGATAGCATTATTTCCTTTCTTGGTCTTGGGAAATCCGGTAATGAAATCCATGCTAACTTTATCCCATTTCTATTCAGGAATAGCTAGAGGCTGAAGGGTGCCAGCATGCTTTTGATGTTCTGCATTAACTCGACGACAAACGTCGTAGTTAGCAACGAACTCAACAATTTCTCTCTTCATCCTAGTCCACCAGAACCTCTGGCGTAGGTCCTGATACATCTTAGTACTACCGGGATGAATGGTGAGAGGAGAATCATGAGCCTCCTTAAGGATTAACTGCCTTAGATGTGGGTTCTTAGGAACCACTAAACGATTCTCGAAGAACACAACACCTTGATCATTCATGGAAAATTCTTTAGCGTTTCCGCTAAAAATATTCCCCTTGATCCGTGATATACCCTTGTCACGCTTTTGGCCAGCTATAATTTGATCCTTAAGAGTAGGCTTCGCCACCAGGGTAGAAAGGAATCCTTGAGGAACAATATGAAGATTCAACTTCCGAAAGTCCTCATGGAGATGTGGTTGACCTTGTTGTAGCATCAAATTGTTACAATAGGATTTACGACTTAGTGCATCGGCCATAACATTGGCCTTCCCCGGGGTGTAAGTTATCCCTAAGTCGTAATCCGAGATCAACTCAACCCACCGTCTTTGCCTGAGATTCAAATCCGGCTGGGTGAAGATATATTTCAGACTTTGGTGATCAGTGAATATTTCGCAACGATTACCCAGAAGGTAATGTCGCCAGGTTTTTAGTGCATGGACCACAGCTGCAAGCTCAAGGTCATGTGTGGGATAATTATCCTCATGTGGATGCAACTGTCGAGATGCGTATGCGATCACATGACGATCTTCCATGAGAATGCAACCTAATCCTTGTCGCGAGGCGTCGCAATAGATAACAAAGTCCTTAGAAAAATCTGGTGGTAGCAACACAGGTGCGGAAGTCAGGCGTCTTTTTAGTTCCTGAAAACTATGCTCACATTGTGGTGTCCACTCGAAATTTTTGTCCTTCTTGAGGAGTTCAGTTAGAGGCTTTGCAACCTTGGAGAAATTCTCGACGAAGCGGCGACAATAGCTCGCTAGACCAAGAAAACTCCTAACTTGCTTAACCGATTCAGGTTGAGTCCAATCAAGGACAGCTTGAACTCTCTCGGGATTGACAGCAATACCCTTACCAGAGATTACGTGGCCTAGATAGGTCACTTCTGGTAACCAGAATTCACATTTTGAAAATTTGGCATAAAGGCGATGCTCTCGAAGTTTCATCAATACCAGCCTTAGATGCTCGGCATGTTCTTGTTCATTCTTTGAGTAGATGAGAATATCATCGAGGTATATGACGACGAATTTATCCAGATACTCCATAAAGATTGAATTCATCAGTCGAGAGAAGGTGGCTGGGGCATTGGTTAAACCGAAGGGCATAACAGTGTACTCATATTGGCCATAACAAGTAACAAAGGCCGTTTTTGGAATGTCCCCGTTCTTAATCTTGATTTGATGGTATCCCAACCTCAAATCCATTTTAGAGAAGACTGAGGATCCAGCGAGCTGATCGTACAGATTGTTGATCCTGGGGAGCGGATACTTGTTCTTTATAGTGACCAGGTTAACTGGTCGGTAATCTACAACCATCCGATCCGTTCCGTCTTTCTTCTTGACGAAGAGGACGGGACAAGCCCAAGGAGAAGACCTAGAACGAATGAAACCTTTGTTCAAGGCCTCATCTAATTGCTTCTTAAGTTCGGCTAGCTCTAGGGGTGCCATCTTATAAGGTCTTCTGGCTATTGGGACAGTTCCCGGAACAAGATCTATCACAAACTCTACATCTCTGTCAGGTGGAATTCCTGGCAGTTCCTCTAGAAAAACATCCGGGAAGTCACGGACTACCGGAATGTCTTCAAGTTCCGGAAGAGGGTTGGCATTTAGGGAATAGAGCTGGCATTTGGCAACTCGAGTGGAGACATTTACTATCTCACCCGAGGGATGGGTAAGTTGGACATTTCTAGAATGAGTATCAATCTTGGCATAGTGAGCTGACATCCAGTCCATGCCCAAGATGATATTAATATCCGAAGATTTCAATGCTATCAATGAGGCTAGAAAAACTAGCCTGTCTACTAGAATTTCATTGTCATAGGTTATCCTAGAGGTTCGCCATTTACTACCAGGGGTTTGGACAACCAATGGGATTGGCATATCACAAAATGACATGTTATGCAACTGTGCATAACTTTCCGACATGAAGGAATGAGAAGACCCAGTGTCAAAGAGAACGGACGCTGGGTGATGATTAACAAGAAGCGTACCCAGCATGACGTCGGGATCCTCTGCAGCTTCTTCTGCTGACACATAGTTCACACGGCCACGTGCAGAAGTTGGCTTCACATAGAACGCTTTGCCCGACTTGGCCTGCCCAACGGACTTTCCGGGTTGCTTGGCACCCACATTTTGAGGACACTCACGGGAATAATGCCCTGGTTCTCCACACTTGTAGCATATCACCTGGTTGGCACGCGGTGCAGCATTGCTAGCTGGACCACCATAAGATTTTGCAGGAGGGTTGGCCTGATTCGTCTGAGGCGCCACGTAGGATGGCCTCGGAGTGTATCTTGGCGGCAGAGAACTGTTTGGAACCCACAGCCTGCGTTTTGGAAACGCGGAACCAGAAGATGAGCCAAAGTCACGGGAGTGCTTCCTTGTGGCCTCGAAGTTAGTATGACCAGTCTCCGCACTGATCGCTTTGTTGACCAGGGCTTGAAAACTTGCACACTCATGGAGGCGCAGGTCTCGACGGAGCTCAGGGCTTAGACCCTTATGGAATCTTGCTTTCTTCTTGGCGTCAGTAGACACCTCCTCTGTTGCCTAGCGGACGAGGTTACCGAACTCGCGGCTATAGGCATCCACAGACAACTTGCCCTGAGTGAAGGCACAGAACTCCTCTCTCTTTCTGTCCATCAGGCCCTCTGGAATATGGTGCAGACGAAAAGCTGCACTGAAGTCTGCCCATGTGGCCACTGGTTCAGCGGGACGCATAGCTTCAAAATTCTCCCACCACAGATTGGCGGGTCCCTCCAGGAAATACGCCGCAAAGGTCACCTTGTCGGCCTCAGACACATTCGCAGAGCGAATCTTGCGTGAGATGCTGCACAGCCAGTCATCAGCGTCGAGGGGATCGACGAAATGATGAAACTTTGGAGGATTCAGCTTCACAAAGTCATTGAGGGACACTGCAGCATTCCTAGGCTGTCGAGCCGTATTCTGCTCAATACGCTCTAGCAGTCGGTTGGTCTCCCTTTTGTTTCTTTCTGCCTCAAGCATCACTTCTACCAGAGAAGGTGGGTGAGGCAGGTCTTCGTGCGACGCTTGACTACCCTCACCTTGCTCATGAGCAGGGGCACGGTTCAACCTGGTGAACACCATCCTAACAAACAAACTCATAGCTTAGACCAATATCATATCAATACCAGCTATGGATTAAGAATGTACTGAACACACGGAATGCGAAAATGAATATCCGAACAACATGGTAACAAGCAACTGCTATATATACACCATGGTTCATACACACCCTTACATAGTTCAGTACAAACTTACTCGAAGAGCAAACTACTGAAATGGTGGAACTACTCATCAGAGGCTTACAAGCTTCCTATACATTATTTATCTAGGCCTCCGGAATTCATTTCACATTACTACCATACTTCACAAGTCACGCGGGACTGTGAACGTACGGCTACTACCATACTATCCTTCCGCTCACAGCTCAGGCATCCGCATAGAACATCTCATAGAGATTACCTCCAAGACCTGGAAGCTCAACCTGCGGATCAAGAAACACTCTAGCCTGAGATCCCTGGGATCCATAAGGACACGGATGTGGCCTTGGTCCCCTGACTGGTGGTAAGAGGGGTCCCCGAAGAGGTGTGACTCCTCCTATAGCTGGCCAGTCAACGTGGGCCGGAAGATGGGTTCTAACAGGGTTCAGCATCACCATCTCTCCATACCCTGTCTGGACTACAAGTGCCAGCTGCGTCAAAGCTGTCCACAGACGGGCACGGGTAGCATAAAGCTCCATGCGGAGAGCACGAGCATCCCTGTCTCTGTTCTCTAGCATCTCAACAGTGGACTGCAGAAGTGGATCCTCCATAGAAGAATCAAAATAGACTCCACTGAGGTATCCCTCTTCACCAGACTGAGAGGCCGGAACATAGCAGAACTCTGAATTCTGCAGCAGTGCATGTCTCGCTCTCATAATAGTCAGCATTGAATAGGCAGCATCCTGTACTGCCATGTCAACGGTGACCCCCAACCCATAGGACCAATGGATTGGCTTCTCAGCTCTAGGGTAGTCTGGAAATACCCTAACAGTGCAGATGTACTGGCTCTGGTTGATGTCTCGGTACTGTTCCTCCACTGTGTACTCGGGGTACCAGCGGTAACCGCACACCGACATCACCCTGACCAGCATGGCCGTATGACCCGATACATCAATGCACCTAGTCAGACGTACCACCTGACGAGAAGGACGACCAGGCATCTGTAAATAGAGAGTAATGCAAAAGCATTAGAGCTCCGAATGCAAAATTGGGCAGCATAACGGCTATAAATGCTCAAAAACAAATTATGAGACAACCCAAAAATGGAATAGCGTAACCACTCAACTATCAAGTTCAACTCCCTGATCATCAAACTTACTTCCTGCTTCCTAGGAATAAAAGAAACCCAATATCTCTCGACCCGTAGTCCTATAGTCTACCGATCAGAAACACGAGCCTAGGAGAAGATGAGTAACCTAGTCTTTAAATCCCGCAGAAAAGACGAGAATGACCAGAATAGAATGTCTTGAGAAGAGAACAAGAGTCTTACGTTCCCTTCCACAAACAATTCCCTTATATATAACTAAAGCAATTCTAGACTAAACTTCGACCAGTTTGGCTTAGTAATCCTACAGTCAGTCAGGCTCTGATACCAATGCTGTCGGGACCCCGATCCTAAGCCATAGGAATCCAGCCTGTAACACATCGCATCCCTTTGTGGTCTCACGCACGGTTAACTCCACGGCTGCAGCCTTACCTTAGCCGGGACCGTTTGCGTCTTTTGACTCACGTATGTGATAGTGTCGCTACCAATCCAATGTCAAAGAACCCGGATCGACATGTCTAGTCATAAACCAAAGTGGCAGTACCGCACAAGGACAGGCATACATGGCCCAACAAAGCAGGAGTCGGTCATCAGCGAATGTAGACGAGTCGTAGCAGGCTACAAGGACTCCATTACATCGCGTGACATTTCCCCAAAGGGGACAGACACAGCAGCTAAGAAGGACACATGCCGGTCAACCAATGTGTCCGGAGTAGTAGCGAACTACCAAGGCTCGTTGGATCACAAAGGGGCATTTCCTTGTAAGGAGTGCTACTAAAGTTCACGACTAGGTAATCGAACCCCATACATATCAAGTACGACACACGTACGCATGGCATACCGATATGTATAGATACATCGATGGCATCACAACATAACCATAAACATACAACCTTTATTTAAGAGGCTCGGAAGAGCCACACACATAATATTACACATTAAGGGTCTCACGACCCATAATAGCAGTCATACAAATACAAGCCAGCGGAAGAGTTATAAACTGTCTGGGTACAGACAGGGCAACTAGAAGGCACATGGCCTGACTATACTACAGAGCCGACGTAGGGCCAGATCGTAGCTGGGACACCAGCTACTCGTCGTCGTCGATGTCTATGAAGAACCCTCCATTAGGGTCATTAGCAACCTCTGCAACATTTATTAAGCAAACATGAGTACGAAGGTACTCAGCAAGACTTTAGGATGGCTAACTACTCATGCAAGGTATCAAAAGGTATTGTGGGGTTTCATGCGGGAAGCCAGCATTTGACTCGTGGCTAGACAACTTGCATTTTGAAATTAGTTTTGACAACTTGATTTCTCGCACACGAGTCCACTAACACCACAACAATACACTATTGTGGAATCATTCCGTCTCCATACGGAAATGCCGTCCACGACACTCACGCTTATCTTGACAATTTTATGAGTAGCCATTGAAGTTATCTATGAACAACATATGTCTCCAAGTAGTCCATATCCGCGGACACGGCTATTCGAATAGATCATAACCCTGCAGGGGTGTACTTCGTCACACACGCTCTCGCCACTTATCGCTATGTGCACGTCATGCACCTCGGCAACCTTCAAGCGGAAGCCCAGCGAGGGAGTCGGCCACGACCGTTAACCACACTAGTACCTAGTCCAGGTTTATCGCCTATCTGAGAGTAACCCGTACGGAAGTCCGGCCGAGGTTTCCGCCATGGCCTCAAATGATGTGCGCAGGGTTCCCAAGCCCACCATCCGGGTGCCACTTGGTACACCGTGCCACTGCCTATCGCATCACGGCCCACCTCTCAGGTCAACACCATGCACGGCCTCCAGCATTACTATAAACACCAGAAACTACTTGCAACTCCTGGACCGGGTACTACGCGATTAATAGGCCGAGCGGGGTCATATTTCAGGGCCCAGCATGTGGTAGTATCTAGTCTTGGAATACATACACGGAACTCAGTTCCTAAGGACGGTTCCAATGAAACAACCCGCCATGTACTCCTACACAGCCTTTCACCGGTACCTTTACCAACTCAAGTTCAACACACAACCTTTGCCTACCGAACACATTCCACATTTCTGTTCATCTACCAGATGACAGACCATACACAACTCTAAGCATAGCATGCATAGCAGGATAAGGCACATCATAGCTCAAACAACTACCAGGTATGCTAGGTTGCAAGGTTTGGCTATTTACGGTGACAAGGTTAAGTCATGCAAAGGAAGTGGGTTCAACTATCGTGGCAAAAGCAGTTGAAGCATTTGATCTTAAATGCATTAAATAGGTGCAGGAGCAAGAACATGGGAATTATCGGGATGATCAAAAGGGTTGCTTGCCTTGTTGCTCAGAGGAGGAACGATATCCGTCAGATGGATATTCGGTGGAATCCGGGGGTGCGGAGCCTACCGAAATGAATGGCAACATTCAATAACAATCATATGCACTCAAAATGATGCATGAGCATGGCATGAGAATGCAAGGTGATAAGTTATTATTTTCAACATGTATTAGGTTTAGAGTTGATTTGAATCACATTCGAATAGCAATTCAAACGGGGTATTCTCGGATACCGGTTTAATTGATTCGACCTGATGCTCTGATCAACTTGATGTTAACATGCATGAAATGTCATGTTATGGTACTGATTTGTAATTAGGACAGTGGTGAACATTGTATATATAATGAAATTTGAATACTTTTGCAAATTCCATTTAAAAAGTGATTATAAGAATTGAATTATTCCTTATTCCACAATTTAGGGTTTTGTAACTTTTTTAAACATGGTTGAAAATAGCATAATAAGAATCCTTGAATTTTTCTGATACTTTTTCATATATAAATTATTTTCATTGGAGTTACAGATTAATTTCTATAATTTTTACAATTTTTAGCAATTTCCTGAATTAGTTTTATACTGGAAATTCGATTTATTGCATCAGACTGACGTGAGCAGGTCAGCCGACCTGTTCAGGTCAAACCTCTCTGGGACTAATCCCGCGCTGACCAGCCCTAACTGAGGTTTGACTTGGCCTTGGGCCCACTTGTCAGCGAGTGATTAGGTGCTGAGCTGCTGGGTTAGCTTTGCCACGTCGACATCCACCGGCGGCGAGGTCGTCCTCGCCGGCGGGGAGCCTCCGGCGACCACCAGCACGGCGGAGGGGCTCGGAAATGGCGCACAAGGGGCCAAATGCTGCGCGGAGAGCACCAGAGGAACGACACGTCTCCCGCAGCTTCATTTCTGCACTTAGCCAGGGCTGATCTGGCCGGAGATGACGCCGGCGACGAGCTTGGCGGCGGCCAAGGCTCGGGCGTCATCGGGGTCTTTGAATCAGAGGGATCTACGCTCGGTTCTTAGCTGCTACAGCATCTACGCGTCGACCTGGAGCTGTTGGTGTCCTCGGAAGGACGAGCTGATCATCGGAGGGCCACCGGTGACGAGCGGCAGCGGCGGTCCTCGTCGGGCTCCGGTGAAACTAGAGCTAGAGGAGGGGATCGACGGGAAAAACTTAGGGGAAACCACCGCATGCTCACGGGGAGTGCAGAGCAGAGCTTAGACGGCTCGCGGAAGGCCTGGGGGCGACGAATCGACGGGAGAGGTCCGGCGGCCGGAGGTGGAAGACGACGGCGTTGCGGGCGTTGTAGGGCTCGAGGAAGCTTCGGCTTCTGCAGAGATGACCAGGGCGCGTGCTCTGGGAGGGAATCCTATGGCTAGGGGCACGGGCAGCTCGAGCTCGAGCTCGGCTCTAATGGCGGCAGCAAGGAGGAGGAGGAGATCCGGGAGGAGGAAGAGAACCGAGGCGGGGAATGGATAGGGGAGGCTCTGCGGAGCTTATCCCCGTCGTCACCAGCGCGAGGCGGCGGCCAGGCAGGCACGCAGGTGCGTGGCCGCGCCGGAGGGGGCGGCGGCCACCTCCCGCTGCCTACTGGCGCGAGGGAGGGGACGAGCCAGGGATGGGCCGGGCCAGGCTTAGGCGACAGGTAAGGTTTTTCCATTTTTTTCTGTTTTTGTTTTTCTGTTTTGCTAATTACTGTATTGCTAATTAATTCAGCTCCAAAACAATAAGTAAAACTATTTTAGACCTCCTGAAATATTTGTTATAATATCCCCAACCATTTCCAAGGTTTTCAACATTTTTGGAAATTTATAGTTTCTGATTTCAAATTTAAAACTTGAAACCAGTAGCCTTTTTCATTTATTCAAAAAGCTTAAAGTGTCAAGAAAATAGTTTTCTCCAATGCTCATTTACTTTCATGATTTATCAGAAAGTTTGAACATTTCTTAAGGCCATTTTGGGTTCATTGATTTTGAACTAGTTTGAGATTTCCTTTAATTGAAATGGTGGCTAGGGTTTTGAGTTTTTCCTTTGCCACTTTGTTGTTTTTGTTGAAACTTCTTAGATGCTAATGCAAAGAAGACATGAGCACAATGCTATCTTGCTTAAGGGTTAGGGATGTGACACATAGTTTCATCAAAATAAGTAATCAACGCAACAAAAACAGAATCTGTCAAAAACAGAATAGTCTGTGGCAATCTGTATATTTCGTACACCTCTGCTATCCCAAAAATTCTGACAATTAGGGAAATTTGCATATCAATCAGCAGCAAAAAGAATCAACTCAAAATCTCTCTCTGGATAGGAATTAAAAATAATTTCGTGAGCACAAAGTTTCTGTCTTTTTCAGCTATCACCAAATCTAATCATAAAGGTTCTACTTGGCACAAACACTAATTAAAACATAAAAAACACAATCATAACAGAATCATCATGGTGTGGACACGACAAAACAGAAAGTGAAAAGAAAAAATAAATTTATTCATTGGGTTGCCTCCCAACAAGCGCTTTTCTTTAAAGCCTTTTAGCTAGGCATTGATAATTCAATGATGCTCACCCAAAAGACAAGAATTGAAGCACAAGAGAGCATCATAAATCATTTGAAAATCACATCTAAGTCTAACATACTTCCTATGCATAGGAATTTTATAGGAAAACAAATTATCAAGACAACCTATAGCTACCATATGCAAGGAAGAAGAAGGAGACAATAGCAATCTCAACATAACGAGAGGTGATTTAGTGATATGAAAATTTCTACAACCATATTTTCTTCTCTCATAATAATTACATGTGGGATCATATTCAAATTCAACAATATAACTATCACATAGGATATTCTTTTCATGATCCACATGTATTCAAAGTTGACACTCTTTATTATTGCAATCATTTTTATAAATATCATATTCATCATGAGGCTTAAACAAATTTTCAAGATCATAAGAAAAATCATCACCCCAATCATGATCATTGCAATAAGTAGTGGAGATAGCAAAACTAGCATCCACAATCTTAGTGTTTTCCATATTTTCAGCATAATTGACATTCATAGAATTTATAATAAAATCATTGCAATCATGCTTTTCTTTAAAGGGGCTAGAAAGTGTGGATGCAAGAACAATAATTTCACGTTTAACGTAAGGAACTATAGCAAGTTCATCTCCATAGGCATCATTAATATTTGCATCACGGCCACAAGCATAGCAAGCATCATGTTTATCAAGGGGAGATATTTCAATCATATCAACGGAATCAGAATTATCTATAGGTTCATGCATATCATTATTTTCCTCCAAAGAACCGGACATTCTCTCAATAAAATCAATAACATAGGCATTAGAAGCAAATTTCTCATGGCAGTAATTAAGTATGTCAAGATTTTCATATTTATAGAGAGTAATATCATACTTTTCACTCAAAGAAGTAACTTCATGAGCACCCTTAAAAACAACAAATTCTTCAATTTGTTCGATATCATAATAGCTATGAACACCCTTTTCATAAGAAGATAAGATTTCATTATCATTAAACTCACATAGGTAGGGAAGGTGTTTTTTAGGGTTTTTAGAGCAACAAGTATATTCATAAATTTCACATAGATTCAAAGCATAGCATAGCAAACTATTTATGTGATGCCATAAGAGTCTCCCCTTTTCAGAAAAACGGTGACGCACAAAATGAGCATGCTCATCTAAAGATTTCCCATCAACCAAGCTAGTTGGGGTTTCAGCACGAGCACAAAGGGATCGAAGATGATCCAAGTAGAAAACTTTAAGTGGATCCATATCAATAGATACTTAGCAAGCAAAGATGCAAGCATATTGAAGGCACATAGCACACAAGCAAAGGAAAGGCAAACGAAAAAGGCAAATATTTTTGTAAATTTTGTTTTAGAAGTGGGGGAGAGGAAAACGAGAGGCAAATGGCAAATAATGTAAATGCAAGAGATGAGTTTGTGATAGGTACATGGTATATATGCTTCACTTGAATACTCCCCGGCAACGGCGCCAGAAATTCTTCTTGCTACTTCTCGAGCTTGCGTTGGTTTTTCCCTTGAAGAGGAAAGGGTGATGTAGGAAAGTAGCGATAAGTATTTCCTTCAGTTTCAGAACCAAGGTTTCAATCCAGTAGGAGTATCAAGATGAGGCACCAATGAACCTGCACAAAAACAAACAAACTTGCACCCAACGCGATAAAGGGGTTGTCCATCCCTTCACGATTACTTGCAAGGTGAGATCTGATAGTGATGAAAGGTAAATAGATAAAACTACAGCAAGGTATTTTTGGTGTTTTTGTAGGTAGATCTGAATATATAATGTGTAAAATAGACCCCGGGGCCATAGTGTTCACTAGAGGCTTCTCTCATGATAGCAAGTATTACGGTGGGCGAACGAATTACTGTCGAGCAATTGATAGAATCGCGCAAAGTCATGACCATATCTAAGGCAATGATCATACATATAGGCATCACGTCCGAGACATGTAGACCGATACTGTCTGCAACTACTACCATTACTCCACACATCGACCGATATCGAGCATGCAACGAGTGTATTAAGTTCATAACAAACAGAGTAATGCCTTAAGCAAGATGACATGATGTAGAGGGATAAATTCATGCAATATGATATAAACCCCATCTTTTTACCCTTGATGGCAACAACACGATGCGTGCCTCGCTACCTTTTCTGTCACTCGGTGAGGACACCGCACGGTATGAACCCAAAACCAAGCACTTCTCCCATTGCAAGAATTATAGAGGTAATGGTGTTGATGAAGAAGCCTTCCGTGTCCGAATCCCCCTCCGACAGGGCACCAGAACGGTCCCCAGATGGGATCTTGCAGAGAAAAAAGCTTGCGGCGGCGGAAAAGTATTTTTGTGTCTCTCTTCTTTAGTTTCGGGATTTTTGAGAATTTATATGCGAAAGAGGTAGGGCAAAGGAGCCACGGGGGGCCCACGAGCCTGCTAGGCGCCCCCCTAGGGCGCGCCTAGGGGCTCGTGACCTCCCCCGAGACTTCCTGCCTTGGTTCTCAAGTCCTCTGTGTATCTTCTGTTATGGAAAAAAATCATCCCGCAGGTTCTATTCCGTTTGGACTCCGTTTAATATTCTTTTCTGAAAAAGGTCAAAAACACAGAAAAAACAGAAACTGGCACTGGGCACTGAGTTAATAAGTTAGTCCCAAAAATGATATAAAATGGCATATAAATGCATATAAGACATCCCATGTTGATAATATAATAGCATGGAACAATAAAAAATTATATATACGTTGGAGACGTATCAGAAGCTCATGATACACCCTACTCTATTCACCCCGGTGGTACCAAGATGTATCAAGATCTCCGAGAAAGATTCGGGTGGCATGGCCTGAAGAGGGAAATAGCGTTTTATGTTGCCAAGTGCGACGTGTGCCAACGAGTCGAGGATGAACATCAGCAACCTGCTGGACTTCTACAACCACTTCAGGTGCCAGAATGGAAGTGGGACAAAGTCGACATGGATTTCATCACTGGATTACCTAGGTCAAGCAAAGGGCACAACTCCATATGGGTCATAGTTGACCACCTGACCAAGGTGGCCCATTTCATTCTAGTCAACACCATGTATGATGGAAACCAATTGGCTAATCTGTATATCCATCGTGTCGTGAGTATTCACGGAGTTCCCAAGGAATTGTATCTGACCGAGGAACGCAATTCACCTCAAGATTTTGGAAGAAGTTCCAAGAAGCCCTCGGTACCAAGCTCTCTTTCAGCACCGCTTTCCACCCACAAACCGGCGAACAAACAGAAAGAGTGAATCAGATACTCGAAGATATGCTCCGCGCTTGTGTCTTGGCACATGGTGCCAAATGGGAAGACTGTCTACCATTCACTGAGTTTTCATACAACAACAGCTACCAGTCCAGTCTCCAAATGGCCTCATTTGAAGTGTTGTACGGACGAAAGTGCCCCATCCCTCTCAACTGGTCCAAAACTGGTGAAGGGCTGATTTTCGGGCCGGAAGTTTTGCACAAGGCAGAAGAGAAGGTGCAACTTGTCCGAGAAAATCTAAAGGCAGCCAAGTCACGACAAAAAAGCTACGTGGATTCTCGCCGCACGGATGTGGAGTTCATTCCCGGAGACGAGGTGTACCTCCGAGTCACACCCCTCAAGGGAACCAAGCGTTTCCATGTTAAAGGGAAACTCGCTCCAAGGTTCATTGGACCTTTTAATACCACGGCAAGGCGTGGAGAAGTTGCTTATCAGTTGGAGCTACCTCCGTAACTTTCGGGTGTGCACAACGTCTTCCACGTGTCACAACTCCAGAAGTGTCTTCAAGCGCCAAACCGTTCCTTTCCTTACAATGACATTGACCATCTGGCCATCGACCTTCAGACGGATCTCACCTACCTCCAGAAGTCAATTCGCATTCTGGATGAAGCTGAGCATTGCACAAGAAGCCAAACCATCAAGTATTTCAAGGTTCAGTGGAGCAACCACACTGAAGCCGAAGCAACATGGGAGCATGAAGAGTATCTCCGATTTGATTTTCCAAACCTTTTTAGCACTTAGCTTAGGAATCTCGGGGACGAGATTCTTGTAAGGGGGATAGGTCTGTCACACCCTGTTTTTACTACCACTTTCTGTGTAAAGCAAAAATCTGAGCTTGTTAAAACTTCTTCAAAACTAATGATGAGAGTGTCATGATGGTCATTGTATGCATGTGTGTTAGATCATGTGATGATAAAAACCCATTTCACAATATTAAATTATTTCCAAAAACCTTTACTTGTTTCTACCCAAAGTGATCTGATTTGAACTTCATTTTAGTGCTTCAAAACCACAAAATTATCATTTTTTGAATTATTTTCCTAATTAAATTACATGTCCCTTTCTGAGGCCAGAATTGGTATTCCTACTTGGAAAAATACCTTTTTCCTTAGAAAAATCTGATTAAATTTGGAGATGATCAGAAGGACATTTATTTTCCATACATAACATTTTAAACCCCTATTTATATTATAATTATTTGAGTAAAACCCTGAAAACCATTTCTATCTGTTTTGACATTTTGAAATATTTCCAAAGGAAATATCCTCAATAAAATCCTAGAAAATTTTAGTGGTATCCCTAAGCCATATTTGGTGTTCACATAAAGTTTCACCTTGATCCAAGGTGATTAAGGACCCCAAATAACCCTAAAACCCCTTCTGTCCATATTGGAGTTAGAGCAACTCTGCATAGCAAAGTTTGTCCTATGATGCTGAAACTTTGAAGGAGTGCCTAATACCTCAAATGCGGGTTCCACACCAAAAATGGGATTTGTGGAACTTAGTTTGCCCACACTCTCTATGGAAGGGACAGATCTGGTCAAATGGTGGTGTATTCAAGTATACAAAGCTAAACTTGTCCAATGGAGCTCAAACTTGGTGAAAGACCATGTTTTAGCACCAAACCCAAACATGTTAAGTTGCAGCACCAGTGGTGGGGTGCAACTGCCCCAAACCACTGTCGAACACCTTCTGACACATGGGTAAAAGACCCTTTAACCCATAGTTAAACCCAAATCTTTTGCTCCAAACTCTCAGATTAGGTGGCCAGTATCAATGGCCAACCCCAGTCAACTGGCCCCTCACTGGTTCAAAGTGGAAATGACAAAAACCCCAATCTAAGCTTTAGTTCAAAGCTGACAGCACCAGTATTCCTTGTCTCCCTTGACCAGGCGAAGCTCCCACGGGACCCCAACGGCTAGCCTCACTCCCAGCCAGTGCCAGGACATGCTAGACACGTCCAAAGTGCCTCAGAGTGCACCAGCATGCCGTGGCATGCCAAAACTACGCTCTGGGCGCGCTACAGGAAGCCACCAATGTGGGGGCGACACCCTCGGCCAGTTCTAGCCTCCCCCGAGGTGTCCAACCTCTTCCCCGACAACCCCTATGCATCGAGCGACCATCGGGGCCCCTCCTCTCCCGCGCTAGAGCTCGTACGACGCGTGCCCCCGCGCACCCGAACCGGTCAAGGTTGTGCGGTCACGGATGCTCGACTCCTCTCTCTCCCCTCTGTTGCAGATGGTTCTGGCAGCCCAAAACCACGTCCTGAGACCATGGTTTCGACCCCATCCCCTCTCTGCACCCCCATAAGTGCCACGGTGTGTCACCAGTGCTCCCGAATTGCATCACCATCACGGGCCTATAAATAGCCCTCCCCATCGCTCCTGCACCCCTCAGACAGCTTCGCCATGACCACTAGCACCTCCCTAGCAACCCCAGCAAGCCAGTGGAGACCTGGTGCTCGAGATCGACCGAGGCCCCTCCGCCTCGGAGCTCCGGTCGATCTCCGGCTACACGACGGCACTTCCGTCTCTCGACCCCCCAAACTGATCCCCTCGACCTGAGGAAACTCTCCCCCAACTTTCCCGAGCATTTCCGTGCCCTAGCTACCCTCTCGACCATCTCCCGAAACTCCTCCGTCGCGGCCTCCTCGTGCCGGCGAACCCGTGCCTCTCCATCGTTGTTTCGACCATCAGCAGGTAGGCGGCGTCAAGCCGAACCCATTTCTGTCCTCGTTGGGCTTCAGAGCATCGGCAGCCTTGCCGGCGTGCTCCTCCTCCTCTTTGGCCAGAGGTAGGAGACGACCCCGACAGGTGTGCCCCACCTGTCGGCGGTCCAGCCCTCTCCCTCTCGCTGCTCGAAACCGCTGACCCAGGGCCCCGCACATCAGGTTCATACCTGACGGCGCGCGCTCCTGGGCAAGCTGTCGGCCGGCCTTGTGCCGGCCCAGTTCCACGCCGAGACAGGCCAGGGACTTAGCCCATTTTTCTTTTGTTTTAAAAATCTGATTTCAAAGATTTTTATAAAAATATTTAGCTAGTGTAAAAATATAATTTTTCCACTGATATTCTTCTAAAATATGTGGTATTTAATGAGACCATTGGATGAATTTTTCAGCAACCATTCTATTTTACAATAATTAAAAGGACTAAATTGGAATAGTTTTGCTTCTGTTTGGTTGATTTTAGAAATCTTCCTTCATTGGAATCAGAGGAAAATATTTTTCAAAATAGCCACTTGGATTTATCAATAATAAAGAACATTTTTAAAATGACTTTACGATCTGTTTTGGAGTGAGCTATTTCTTATTTATTCTTTTGGCGACGATAGAAAATCCGTGTGACAAGGGAATCGGTGCGGAAGACGTCGAAGACCCCGGATACCTAGCTGACCAAGAAAAGCAACCCTTCGACCATGAATGAGCAGATGTTATATTGCATGCTAGTGTAGCAAAATATTTCCGTTGCATATGATCATAAGTGCTGGTAAATCATTGAAGTGATGTTGCCGATGGCTCCTCTAGAGCACATGCATTAAACTTGATCCTACCACCTACAAGGGTCATGCTAATATCATGTTGACAAGTAAAGTTAGAATAGTTATAGCATGATCATGATGATGACATAAATCAAAGGTTTATGAAGACCCCGTGGGGTGCCACTAATGCCCGAGGGTGCTGATGAGTCAGGTGGCCACTTTCGGAGAAGTGCTGCACCGGGTATTTTGAGTGCGTATGGTTTTGGAAATGGGATTAGATTTATGATGTGTCGACCATCCCAATCTTACCTGTACGACCACGTTACCCCTTTATGGGACAGGGCTTTGTTGATTACTCTAGTTGGTGCTAGCAAAGAGCCACAGTACTAGTGGCGGGAGTGATATGTGCTCACTCTCATGGTGTGGTCGTGCCAGGTAGGGCGACTATGCCATTTTTATGAGTTCCACGCACACCGTTGGTCCCAGCATGGTTGATAATGTCCAGAGTCGGTGCTCGTAAGACGTACAACATGTGGGTTGGGTACCAATCGAGTGGACCTCTTTGTCTAGTATCGTCAGGGGAAAGGCATGGATCGGGTACTTACCTCGGGTATGTTATATACCGCGAGTCGTGGATGACACGGAAGTTTCCCGGATCTCGTGGGTCCAGCGTACTACCTGTGCAGAGTGTAAAACTATTCGAATAGCCATGTCCATGGTCAACGACAGTTGGGTGGTGCTTCTTAAACTACGTCCAGTTGTTTCCGCATAAACCAAGCGTGTGTGAGTTTGTGGTATATGGAGTTAATATAAAAGAGATGATATGACCAAGTTTGGTGACTTGGCATATAGGGTGAGCCCAGATGGCTCACCCCTCGACATATATACTCATATCTGTAACCTGTTCTTCAAAAAGTAATCCTTTAACTTGATGCATATTCATGATCATTCCACCAAAGATGCATGCTATTGTTATCCTTCACTTTCATTGTTCATATCATGGGCTGTTTGCGATTACATTCAAACTACTCATTGTCTTGCCACCGGTTATATTATTGACCATACATCGAAGGACCGGAGTTTGGAGATGAGTACGTCTTCGGAGATGCCCCTGCGAACTAGGAAGCTTCCGAGTCAGAATGCATGTCGGTGTAGGCTTGATGGCATGGGCACCCGCTTACCACCTATGCTTTCCGCTATTAGTTGTATCAGTATGATTTGGCCTTAGGCCCAACCTTGTGAACTTGACCATTCAGTCACTCGATGTAATAACTCAGAACTTGGATGTAAGACTCTTATTAATCAGTATCTATGTGTTTGGTGAGCATTGATCTCTGGGATCACTAAGCACGTTCATCCGGCAATCTCGAGTTGTTAGTCGGGGTCCTCACAAGTCTCCATCAACCTGAACATACGCTAACACCACCATTTGGAACCACGCCAAGAATCTCCATGTCAATCTTTGCATTTGATCTTCCTATCCCTAGTGTCTACTTACATGTGCATGTCTTTACTTTCCGCTGCTACACTCTTATACTGTAGTGTGTGCTTGACTTCCTATAATTCCTAAAACTTAACCACTATAAAATTAGGAAACTGCTAAGTTTTTATTTGGCCAAGTAGTCTAATCACCCCTCTAGGCATACTTGGGATCCTACAAGTGGTATCAGAGCTTTGATCTCCATTGCATTGGTTTCACAACCTAGGATATTAAGGCCTCTAGTGAGGGAAATTACCACCATAGAGGTCCATGTTTTGATGGTACAAACTTTGCTAGTTTGAAGCATAAAATGAAAATGCATATTTTTGGTGATAACCCTGCCGTTTAGGATGTTGTCCGTGTTAGATTTCAAGGTGAATTATGTGGTAATGGAAGGCAACCAAATCTTTAAGCGATCGTGGAAGAATTGAAGATGTTGCAATACAACGCTCAAGCATGCGACATCATATTCAACTTCCCATTCCCCGAAGAGTTCAACAAGATTAGCCGTCTTGAGAATGCCATGGAAATTTGGGATTTTTTGGTTGATATTCACGAAGGTGTCGAATCCATCAGGGAATTTAAGTTGGATGTGCTACAAAGTCAACATGAAAAGTTCAAGATGAAGGATGGTGAAGGAGTTGCTCAAATGTACTCTAGGCTTGCTCTCATCAGAAATGAGATTGTCGGCTTAGGAAGCGATGAGATGACCGACAAATTCATCATCAATAAGATTCTTAGAGCCTTGGTTGGAAAGTACGATACAGTGTGCACATTGATCCAAATGATGCCAAACTATAAAAAGCTCAAGCCAACGGAAGTCATTGGAAAGATTGTTGCTCACGAAATTTTACTCAAAGACAAAGAAGAGCTTCATAACAATTCAAGCGATGCATACAAAGTTTCAAGTAACACTCCATCTACCTCAAATGGCAACATTGTTACCAACGAATAGATAATCATAATGGTCAAGAAATTCAACAAGTTCTAAAAGAGTAGAGGCAAAGAGAGAAGCTCCAACTCAAGATATGAAGAGAAGCATTCATCTAGTCGTGACCGGAATGGTTACAATTATGGAAGGCCCAAACACTACTCCAATGAGTGCACGACCCCTAATACATCTTTAATGTATAGATAATTTGTGAAGTATTCATGCCAATATTCTACAACTTTCACATATTTTTGGCAACATTTTATATTATTTTTTGGTATTAACATACTTATCCAGTGCCAGTGTGAGTTCTTGTTTTGTGTGTTTTTTTGTTTCGCAGAAAATCCATATCAAACGGAATCCAAACGTGATAAAAATTTATGGAGAGTTTTTTGGAATATATGTTAATTTTGGGAAGAAGAATCAACGCCACATGACGCCCGGGGCTCTCACAAGGAAACATGGCGTAGCACGGGGGTGGTCGTGCCCTGATGGCTTGTCGCCACCCCTTATGTCCGTTGGGGCCCTTCTTTCGCCTCGAGAAAGATATTTTCCAGATAAAAATCCCCTCAAACTTTCAGATCGATCGAAGTTATGGATCTCCACACATATATGAAACGGTGAAGGGCCATAAAACAACAACGAAAACTAGAGACAGACAGAGAGAGAGAGAGAGAGAGAGAGAGCTATAATCTCGGAGGGGCTCTCGCCCCTTCGGGGCCATGGCGGCCAAGGACCAAAGGAAGAACCTCTCCCTAGATGGGGTGAGTCCATGGAGGAGGAAGCCTAAGGGGGTATACTCTCTCCCCCTCTCTTCCGATAACGTCGGAGTGCTGCCGGAGTAACCATAGTTGTGGTGATCGTCATCATCAACATCACCGTCTCCATCACTTTCCCTCATCTATCTATGGCTGTCCACTCTCCCGCACCCCACTTTAATCCTCTACTTGAACATGGTGTCTCATGCCACATATTATTAATCAATGATGTGATCCATCTTATGATTTTTGAGTAGATTTATGTTGTCCTTTGGGTTGATTGATCATCTTGATTGGCTTGAGTGTATGTTTTATTTTGGTGCTATCCTAAGGTGTTGTAGGATCGAAAGTATGTCTAGAGGGGGGTGATTAGACTACTTGACAAGATAAAACTTAGGATTTTCCCAAATTTTAGTGTGGGACAGTTTTAGCAACTATGATTGGTCAAGTACACCCTACACATGCATATCTAAGACTAATACAGTAGAAAGTAAAACATGCAAGTGTAAGTAGAGGGTAAGGTAGGGAGATCAAACGCAAAGGTTGACACGGTGATTTTTGGCATGGCTCCGATAGGTGGCTCTATCGTCATCCATGTTAGTGGAGACTTCAACCCACGGAGGGTAACTGCTATGGAGACTATGGAGGGCTCCACCCACAAGGGGTCCACAAAGAAGTGGCCTTGTCTAATCCACCTTGGCTTCCGTCCAGACAGGACTAGCCTCACTCACGGTAGATCTTCATGAAGTAGGCGATCTCCTTGCCCTGACAAACATCTTTGTTCAGCTCCAAAACATGAAGTAGGAGCCTCCCAAGCGACACCTAACCAATCTAGGAGGCTCCACCCTCCAAAAGGTAATGGATGCGGTAGGACGATGAAATCCTTTCTCTTGTGCTCCGAAAGATAATCCCTTCAACACTCAATCACTCTATCTCTAATTTGGGAGCGGTAGGAGAGATTGATGTTGTGGAAAGTAACTTGGGGAGGCTAGAAATCAAGGTTCAAATGATAGGAATGGAATCTGTTGAGCTCAACACATGAGTAGGTGACTCTCTCTCAGAAAAATGGATCTATCAAGTGTAAATGTGTTCTGAGTGCTTCCTTTGTGAGTGAGCGGTAGGTGGAGGGGTATATATAGGCATCCTCCAAAATCCAACCATTACAACATTATTACCCAACTCGATGACACTGAAATGAATCTCGGTGGTACCGAGTTGCACTAAATGTGGCAACTTTTGGATTCTTGGTGAGACCGACATAGGAATCTCGGCGGTACTGATATGATGACCTTGACTGGTTTCCAAACTTGGTGAGTGGTGGCACCGATAAGAATATTGGTTGTACCATATGGTGGGTTTGGCATAGTATCTATCTAAGTGTGAAATTTGCATGGCCGAGTTGGAAATGTTGGTGGCACTGATTTTGCCTATGTGGCTTGGGACAGATATATTTTGTTGGAAGTGGCTCAGTATTTTTGGTGGCTATCTCTAAGAACTTGAGCAACCAATTCATCATAATACCTCCTCCCCTTTTAATAGTATTGGCTTCCCTATGGACTCAAAGTGATTTATCACAAAGTGTAAAATGAAGAGTCTTCTTGCTTGAAGCTTTAGACAATCCTATTCCTTCCTTGCATCAAAGGGGAATCTCCATGCAATCCTATAGACAAAGCATATTTGAACTTTTTTTAAACGTACTTGAATAAATCCATTAGTCCAATGATGCATAAGTTCTGATTAATTACCAAAACCACGTTAGGGAGCAATTGTACTTTCAGGTGCCTTCCATGAAGTGCACACTTGAAGGATTCATGCTGGAGGGTGCGGCAATATGTTCATGGTTCACTTATAGTGGGTGGCTAGAGTAACAGAAGCTTACACCCGACTAAGGGAGTTGTTTGCATATGGGAGTAAAGGGTACTTGATGTTTAATGCTATGGTTGGATTTACCTTAATGATCTCTAGTAGTTGCGGATGCTTGCTGGAGGTCAAATCATAAGTGCATACGTTCCAAGTACGGAAAGTATGTTAGCTCATACCTATCCCTCATATAAAATTGCAAGAATGATTACCGATCTTGTTATCAGTTGCCTAGCAAGATTCCGCACACCATACCATCATCATTCCACACTCGTTATTTGTAATATATTATAAACTCTATTTAGTGAAGCAACTATTTTCATATTTTAGTTCTCCAATTTCATGCAAAGCTATCCCCTTTATACCCACAACGCAGTTTTATTTCTCGTTACTAGATAGAAGCAAACGTTCGGTGTATGTAGAGTCGTATCGGTGGCAGATAAGACTTGAGAGAATATTAATCTTACCTTTAGCTCCTTATGGGTTTCAAACTCCTTACTTTCTAATTCCATGTTTGGAAAGAGCTATGATGATCCCTTGCACTTAGGGATTATCAAGTTCTTTTCCCGCGATGTTGCTGGGGAGCAATAGTGTGGGGTTAGTATTTTCGTGTATGCTTGTTTGCTTCTATCGCTATTCGCTAACTAGATTTTGATTTTTTTTCTGTTTTATTGTTTTCTTTACTTATTTGTGGGTGAAACAAACAAAAAAATTGAAAAATTAAAAACACAAAACATCCACTTGGCTCTTAAAAGAGAAGCGATTGGAAAGTTATAAACTGAAGAAGTGAGGGTTGACCTTAAACACTTCTGTTCATGCTCATGGAAACAATGTAGAATTTTTCATGGAATTTCTCATAAAAATAATTATCCCCTTGTATATACCACTGTACCATACAAATAATGTTCTTTTCATAATATTCATGATGCTCTCTTGCATGTTTCATCAACTATCCTTATGTGAGCATCATTGAAATTATCATGCCTAGCTAAAAGGCTTTAAAGAAAAGAGCTTGTTGGGAGACAACCCAACACTTATCCTTTCTATTTTTGTGTGCTAACATGTTTAAGATACTTTAGTAATCATGTTTTTTGCTTTTATTTCAATAATGTGCCAAGTAAAGCCTTTGGGATGATTTGGATGATGAGTAGAATTGATACGATTGAAAAACAAAAACATTCACGTCCAGTGCATAATTTGTGTGATTTTTATGGAATGTATTTTTACAATGAATATTTTACATAGTGTTAATATACAAATTCCCTAGGTCGGCCTAAGTTTTCATAATTGTTTGAGTTACATAAGTATGGTGTTTGTGTTGATCATTAGGGACTGTTCTCTTATAGACAAATTCTATTTTTGCTTGCATAGTTTGCTTGTTTTGATGATGCTATGCATTGTATCGGGGGGTATAAGCCATGGGGAAGTTGGAATACAATACCTTGTGAAATAATTAAATATGAATCAATTTATAACAGTACCTATAGTTTATGATTTGCCTATTGTTGGAAATGTGCCCTACAGGCAATAATAAAGTGGTTATTATTATATTTCTAGTTCATGATAATTGTCTATTACTCATGCTATGAGTATTTTAACCATAAACCGTAATACATGTGTGAATACATAGATCACAATGTGTCCCTAGTGAGCCTCTAATTGGCTAGCTCGTTGATCAATGGATGATCATGGTTTCCTGATCATGGACATTAGATGTCATTGATAACGGGATCACATCATTAGGAGAATGATGTGATGGACAAGACCCAATCCTAAGCATAGCACTAGATCGTGTTATTGGTATGCTAAAGCTTTTCTTATGTCAAGTATATTTTCCTTAGACCGTGAGATTGTGCAACCCCTGGATACCGTAGGAGTGCTTTGGGTGTATCAAACGTCACAACGTAAATGTGTGACTATAAATGTACACTACGGGTATCTCCAAAATTGTCTATTCGGTTGGTACGAATCGAGACCGGCATTTGTTACTCCATGTGACGGAGAGGTATCTTTGGGCCCACTCGGTAGAACATCATCATAATGAGCTCAGTGTGACTAAGGAGTTATCCACGGGAGGATGTGCTACGGAACGAGTAAAGAGACTTGCTGGTAACGAGATTGAACAAGGTATGGGGATACCGACGCTCGAATCTCGGGCAAGTATCATACCGATAGACAAAGGGAATTGCATACGGGATTAAGTGAATCCTTGACATCGTGGTTCATACGATGAGATCATCGTGGAACATGTGGGAGCCAACATGGATATACAGACCCCACAGTTGGTTATTGACCGGAGAGGTCTCTCGGTCATGTCTACATGCTTCCTGAACCTGTAGGGTCTGCACACTTAAGGTTCGATGACACTAGGGTTATATGGGAATAGTGTACGAGGTTACGAAAGGTTGTTCAGAGTCCCATATGTGATCCCAGACGTCACGAGGAGCTTTGGAATTGTCCGCAGGTGAAGATTGATATATAGGAAGAGGGGCTTAATACGCCGGAAATGTTTCACGCATTACCGGTAACGTACCGGGATCACCGGAAGGGTTCCGGGGGTCCACCGGGAGGGGCTACCGGCCCAAAGGCTTACATGGGCCAAAAGGTGGAAGGGAACCAGCCCAGAGTGGGCTGGTGCGCCTCCCACCTAGTCCCAAGGCGCAGCAAGAGAGGAAATGGGGGAAACCCTATCGCAGATGGGCCCAAGGCCTATCCGGGGTGCACCACCTCCCCTCTCCCTACCTTGGCCGCCACCTCCCACATGAGATGGGGCTTCCGCACCCCTTGGGGGTGGGAACCCTAAGGGTGGGCGCCCATCCCTCTCCCCCTATATATATTGGAGAGTTTGGCCTCTTGAGAACAGACAAAAATCTCTCCCTCTCTCTTAGGCAGCCCAGTTCCTCTTCCTCCTCTTCCGCGCAATTTGGAGAAGCTCTGCCGGAATACCTCGTAGCTCCACCGCCAGCGCGCCTTGCGCTGCCGGAGCTCTCCATCAACCTCTCCCTCCTCCTTGCTGGATCAAGGCATGGGAGACGTCACCGGGCTGTACGTGTGTTGAACACGGAGGTGTCGTGATTCGGAACATAGATCGAAATCACACTATGATCTGAATCGCTACGAGTATGACTCCATCGACCGCGTTCCAGTAATGATTCCTCTTAGCGATCTGCAAAGGTGTGAAGATTCTCTACCCCATTACTCGTTGCTGATTTCTCCATAGATAGATCCTTGTTTGGCGTAGGAAATTTTTGAAATTACTACGTTCTCCAGCAGTGGCATCCGAGCTAAGGTTCCATGCATAGATTCTATGCACGAGTAGAACACAAAAGTTGTGGGCGCTGATTTTGTCAATTGCTTGCCGTTACTAGTCTTATCTTGGTTCAGCGGCATCGTGGGATGAAGCGGCCCGTTCCGACTTTACACGTACTCTTACGTGAGACTGGTTCCACCGACTGGCATCCACTAGTTGCATAAGGTGGCTAGCGGGTGTCTGTGTCTCCCACTTTATTCGGATCACATTCGATAAAGAGGGTCCTTATGAAGGGTAAATACCATTGGCATATCAACGTTGTGGCTGTGACGTAGGTGAGAAACTTTCTTGCTAGAAACCCTAACCATCCACGTAAAGTAATAAACATGGCGTTGCATCGCATACGATAAATTAAGACAACTCCTATTGCTCCTGCCGGTTGTCATACTCATGGACATGCAAGTCGTGAATCCTATTACAAGAACATGATCAATCTCATACATCACATATGTAACATCACATTCTTTCGGCCATATCACATCACATAGCAAACCCTGCAAAAACATGTTAGACGTCCTCTAAGCTATAGTAGTAAAAGTAATAGTTGGCGTGATGACTCCACAAAGACACAATGATGGAGATCATGGTGTCATGCCGGTGACAATGATGATCATTGTGCCCTGAAGATGATGATCAAAGGAGCAAGATCATATTGGCCATATCATGTCACCATATGATTGCATGTGATGTTTATCATGTTTACATCTTATTGCTTAGAACTACCGTAGCAAAGATAAGATGATCCCTCATTAAAATTTCGAGATATGTATTCTCCTAAGTGTGCACCGTTGCGAAGGATCGTTGTCTCGAAGCATCACGTGATGATCGGGTGTGATTGATTCTAACGTTCGCGTACAACGGGTGTAAGCCAGTTTACACACACAAAACACTTAGGTTGACTCGACGAGCCTAGCATGTACAGACATGGCCTCGAATACGAGAGACTGAAAGGTCGAGCATGAGTGGTATGGTTGATACGATCAGCATGGAGATGCTCACCATTGATGACTAGTTTATCTCATGTGATGCTCGGACATGGGCTAGTCGACGTGGATCATGTATCACTTGGATGACTAGAGAGATGTCGATCTGAGTGGGAGTTTATTAAATAATTTGATTAGATGAACTTAATTATCATGAACATAGTCAAAAGGTCTTTCAAATTATGTTATAACTTGCACTATAGCTCAATGGGTTTTTGATATGTTCCTAGAGAAAACTTAGTTAAAAGATAGAAGTAGCAATTGTGCGGATTGGGTCCGTTAACTAAGAATTGTCCTCATTGCTAAGGAGAAGGCTTATGTCCTTAATGCACCGCTCGGTGTGCTGAACCACAAGTCTGATCTGTGGATGTTGTGAACATCCGACATACACGTTTTTGATAAGTACATGATAGTTCAGTGCACATTGCTTAAACGGCTTAGAATTGAGGCGCTAAAGATGCTTCGAACGTCACGGGACATACCATATGTTCCAAGAGATGAAATTGGGATTTCATGCTCGTGCCCTTGTTGAGAGGTATGAGACCTCCGACAAGATTCTTTTACCAGAAAGTATGGAGAAAAACTCAATTGTTGAGCATGTGCTCAGATTGTCTAAGTACTACAAGTGACTTGAATCAAGTGGGAGTTAGTCTTCCAGATGAGATAGTGATGGTTCTCCAAAGTCACTGCCACCAAGCTACTAGAGCTTTGTGATGAACTATAACATATCAGGGATGGATATGATAATCCTTGAGCTATTCGCGATGTTTGACACAACGAAAGTAGAAATCGAGAAGGAGCATGAATTGTTGATGGTTTGTAAAAACGCTAGTTTCAAGAAGGGCAAGGGCATGAAGTGATACTTCATTAAACAGCAAACCAGTTGCTGCTCTATGAAGAGATCCAAGGTTGAACCCAAACCCGAGACTAAGGGCTTCTATAAAGAGGGGAACAGTCACTGAACGGGAACTACCCTAGATGCTTGGTAGATGAGAAGGCTGACAAAGGCGACGAAAGTATATTGGATATACATGATATTGATGTGTACTCTACTAGTACTCCTAGTAGCACGCGGGTATTAGATATCGGTTCGATTTCTCAGTGTTAGTAACTCAAAATAAAATCTACAGAATAAACGGAGACTAGCTAAAGGCAAGGTGACAATAAGTGTTGGAAATGTTTCCAAGGTCGATGTGATTAAACGTCGCACGCTCCCTCTACCATCGGGATTAGAGTTAAACCTAAATAATAATTATTTGGTGTTTGTGTTGAGTATAGACATGATTAGATTATGTTTATTGCAACATGATTATTCATTTAAAAGAATAATGGTTATTTTGTTTACCTGAATAATACCTTCAATGGTCTTGCACCTAATATAAATGGTTTATTGAATCTCGATCGTAGCGGTACACATGTTCATAATATTGTTGCCAAAAGATACAAAGTAGTAATGATAGTACCACTTACTTTTGGCACTACTGCTTGAGTCATATTAGTATAAAATGCATGAAGAAGCTCTATGCTGATGGATCTTTGTACTCATTCATTTTTGAAACGTTTGAGAGATGCAAACCATTCCTGTTGGTATAAATGCATGAAGAAACTCCATGTGGATGGACCGTTTGGACTCACTTGGATTTTGGATCACTTGAGACATGCAAATCATACCACATGGGCAAGATGACTAAAGACCTCATTTTCCAGTGAGATGGAGCAAGAAAGTAACTTGTTGGAAGTAATACATTTTGACGTGTGCAGTCCAATGAGTGATGAGGCATGCAGTGGATATCATTATGTCTCACATCCCTGAATCCCTAATAGAGTTTAGCAAGATTGTGCTCATGCCTTTTCTATTGCATCCAAGAAAATGAAATGAAATCAAAAGCAAAGAATAGAAAACAAAAGCAAACCCTAGAAACTCTAATTCAAGACAATTCCAAATTTGGTGGCAAATCAATGAACCCAAAATGGCCATCATAAAAGTTCATATTTTCTGATAATTCTTGGGAACAAAATATCAAGGGTGAAATATATTTTCAAAATGCTTTTGGCATTTTATTTTAAACTTAAAAGTCACTGAAATGAATTATATATTTTGTTTCAAATATTTCAGTTTTTCCTAAAATGTTGAAAACTTTATCTGGGTTTGGAATTATACCAATAACACCCCAACATTTTTCAAACTACTTTAGAAATAGTTTGGAGCCAAAAATAAAATAAACTAAATCAGAAAAGATAAAACAGAAACTCGAGAGGAAGAAAAATGGTAAAAGACTATACCTCCCTCACCTGGCCCGGGCCCATTCCCCTTCTGTCGTCTTCCTCCTTCGCGAGTCGGAGCAGGAGCTGGCCGCCGCTTCTACCGGCGCGCCCACAAACCTACATGCGGGCCTAGTTCGCCCTGATGCGCTGGAGATGGAGGATAAGCCTCCCCAGACCCGTTCCCATCCTCTCCCCCTCCTCACTCGCCCTCTGCGTCTATCTCTCTCTCGGCCGCCATTGCTGCGAGCTCGAGCTTGAGCTAGCCATCGCTTCGGCCGTCCTCCCTAGCCTCTGAGCACACCATCTGCTTCGCCTCGACGAGTACGACGTCCCCGCTGAAGGAGAAGAGACCCGAGCCCTGCTTCACCCTCGTCTCCATTGTCTTCCACCTTCGGCCGCCAGCAAGCCACCGTTGATTCGTCGGATCCAGTGCCTCCGCGAGTAGCCTGAGCCTCCCCTCGACACCACAATGAGCTCCGGAGTATTCCCCCCTTCTCCCCCTCTGTTTCCTCCGCTCTAGCCCCATAGTCATCGAGCCGAGCTCCGGCCGCCACTGTGGCTCTTCGCCAGTGCCCTCCGGCCACCCCGAGCCCCTCCCGATGCCTCTGTTAGATGGGGTCGAGCCTGGGCTTCGTCCGAGTGCCCTCAGATCCCGAGTCCGAGGCCTGTAGCGCGATCTAGGGAAACTCCGGCGAGGATCCGCCATGGATTTGGTCGCCGTCGGGGAGAATCCGGTGGGGGCCGGCGTGGAGGGGTCATTAGGACCTAATCCCCCCCTCAATGCCACTGACCAGTGGTCCCCAGAGTGGGTCAAACCCCACTTAGTCTCTGGTCAGCGCGGGATTAGCCCCGAGCAACTGACCAGTGGGCCCTTCTCGTCAGGTTTGACCTGGCCAGCCCCAGTTGACCATGATGATCTCGTAATGACGCAATAAATACTATTTCTGACTTAATAAAATTCCAGAATAATTGCAAAACTTTGGAAATTCATAGAAAATTGATTATAACTCCAAATTTGACAAATAATATATGCAAATTGATCAGAAAAATTCAATGAACACAATGGCGCTACTTTCATGCATGAAAAAGAAAGTTGTGAAACAGCACCAGGTCAAATCAATTAAATGATTAAGATAAATATGCCATTTCAAATAATATTTGAATTTGGATTTCAAACCAGATGCAAACTAAGGTTTTACCAACCACACTGAATCCTATCACTCTTCATTTCATGCCATGATCATGCATCATGATGGTTTCATATGATTGCTATTAATTGTATGTTGTTATTTCCGTAGGCCCCGCCCCTTCGGATACGTCTGAATATCCGACTGACGGATATTACCCCTCTGTTGAGCAACAAGGCAAGCACCCTTTTGATCATCCCGATATCATCCCCTATTCTTGCTCCTTCTCCCACTTATTTCATTAGGACAAAATATTTCAAATGCTTTACTTCGGTAGCTTAACCTATTCCTTTGCATGACCTGTCATTGTCACAGTAAATAACCAAACCATGCAACCTAGCATACCTGGTAGATGCTTGAGCTGTGATGTGTTTAAACCTGCTATGCTTGCTATGCCTAGAAGTTGTGTGAGGTCTGTTTCTACTGGGTGATGAACAGGAATGGATGAATGTGTGCTAGTGACAAAGAATAAGTGTGGAACCTGATTTGGTAAAGGTACCGATGAAAGGCTATGTAGGAGTACATGGCGGGTTGTTTCATTGGGACCGTCCTTAGGAACTGAGTTCCGCGTATGTAATCCAAGACGAGATACTACCACATGCTGGGCCCTGAAATATGACCCCGCTTGACTTATTAATCGCCTAGTACTCGATCCAGGAGTTGCAAGTAGTTTTTGGTGTTTATAGTCATGTTGGAGGCCGTGCATAGTGCTGACCTTAGAGGTGGGCTATGATGCGGTAGGAAGTGGCACGTTGTACCAAGTGGCACCCGGATAGTGGGCTTGGGAACCCTGTGCACATCGTTTGGGGCCGTGGCGGAAACCTCGGCCGGACTTCCGTGTGGGTTACCCTCAAATAGGCGATAAACCTGGACTAGGTACTAATGTGGTTAATGGTCGTGGCCAACTCCCTCGCTGGGTTCCCCTTGAAGGTTGCCGAGGTACATGTCATGCACATGGCGATAAGTGGTGAGAGTGTGTGTGAAGAAGTGCACCCCTGCAGGGTTATGATCTATTGGAATAGCCGCGTCCGCGGATATGGACTACTTGGAGACATATGTTGTTCATAGATAACTTTAATGGCTACTCATAAAAGTATTTCCGTAGGAAGACGGGAATGATTCCATGATGGTGCATTGTTGTGGAGTTAGTGGACTCGTGTGCAAGAAAACAAAGTTGTTAAAACTATTTAAAATTGCAGTTAGCCTAGCCAAGATTCAAAGTTGGCTTGTTGTGTGAAACACCACAACCCCTTTGTTGATACCTGAGAATGAGTAGATAGATCTGTTCTAAAGTCTTGCTGAGTACTCTTGTACTCATGTTTGCTTAATAACTATTGCAGAGGATACCCACGAGCCAACAGGTGGGTTCTTTCTAGACATCGATGATGACGAGTAGCTGGTGTCCCAGCTACGACCTGGCCCCTTTCAGAAGGGATCTCTAGATAGTCAGGCTTTATGCCTTATCCTTTCTTCTATCTTTACTCAGACTGCTTTTATGCTTCCGTTGGTTTGTATGACTTGTTTGTATGACGTTGAGTGTCGGGTCATGTGACCCCTGCTTGTATGAACACATTATGCAAGACTCTTCCGAGTCTTCTAAATAAATGTCGTGATGTTGTATGGTTATGTTGTGATGCCATTTTTGTATCTATGCATATCTAGTATTTCATGCGTACGTGTGATGCACTATGATATTTATGGGATTCGACACCTAGTCATATGCCTTAGTAGCTCTCTATACAGAGAAATGCCCCTTTGTGATTCCACCGAGCCTTGGTAGTTCGCTACTGCTCCGGACACATTGGTTAACCGGCGTGTATCCTTCTTAGCTGTTGTGTCTGTCCCTTCGGGGAAATGTCACGCGGTGTAATGGAGTCCTTGTAGCTTGCTACGACTTGTCTACACTCGCTATTGACCGACACCTGTTTTGCTGGATTATGTATGCCTGTCTCTGTACAGTCGAACCACTTGAGTTTATGACTAGATATGTCGACCCGGGTTCTTTGACATTGGAATGCTAGCGACACTAATGCATACGTGAGTCAAAAGGTGCAAACGGTCCCGGCTAAGGTAAGGTGGCAGCCGTGGGGATAACCGTGCGTGAGACCGCAAAGGGATGCAATGTGTTACAGGCTGGATTCCTATGGCTTAGGATCGGGGTCCCGACAGCGTTGGTATCAGAGCCTGACTGACTCTAGGATTACCCAGCCAAATTGGTCGAAGTTGTGTCTAGAATTGCTTTAGTTATATATAAGGGAATTGTTTGTGGAAGGGAACGTAAGATTCTTGCTTCTCTTCTCAAGTCATTCTAATTTTGTTATCCTCGTCTTTTCTGCGGGGATTAAGAACTAGGTTACTTATCTTTCTCCCAGGATCGTGTATTATTAATCGGTAGATTATAGGACAACGAGTCGAGAGTTACTCTGAGTTTCTTTTATTCCAAGGAAAAGAAAGTAAGTTTTGATGACCATGGAATTGAACTTGATAGTTGAGTGGTTATGCTATCCTATCTTTTGTGGGTTGTCTTAAAATTGTTTTTGAGCATTTACAACCATTATGCTGCCCAATTTTGTCTCTAGAGCACTAATGCCTTTTGCATTATTCTCTATTTTCATATGCTTGGCCGTCCTTCTCATCAGGTGGTCCGTCTGACTTGGTGCATTGATGTGTCGGGTCACACGGCCATGCTGGTCAGGATAATATCAGTAGCCGGTTAGCGCTGGTACCCAAAGTATACAGTGGAGGAGCATACCGGGATTTCAACCAGAGTCAGTACCTGTGCACTGTTAGGGTATTCCCAGATTACCCTGGAGCCGAGGAGCCGATCAATTGGTCTTATGGATTGGGGGTTACTGTTGGCATGGCGGTACAAGATGCTGCCTATTCAATGTTGACCATCATGAGAGCCAGACATGCACTGCTGCAGAATTCAGAATTCTGCTATGTTCCCGCCTCTTAGCCAGGAGAAGAAGGATACCTCAGTGGGGTCTACTTTGATTCCTCTATCGAGGATCCGCTGCTGCAGTCCACCGCTGAGATGTTAGAGAATAGAGACAGAGAGGCTCATGCCCTTTGTATGGAGCTCTATGCTACACGTGCCCGTCTGTGGACGGCTTTGACACAGCTGGCACCTGTAGTCCAGACAGGGTATGGAGATATAGAGATGTTGAACCCTGTTAGGACCCATCTTCCAGCTCATGTTGACTGGACTGCTATAGGAGGAGTCACCCATCTTCGGGGGCCTCTACTACCACCAGTCAGGGGACCCAGGCCACACCTGTGTCCCTACGGTTCCCAGGGGTCTCAGGCTCGAGTTTTTCCTGATCCGCAGGTTGAGCTCCCAGGCCATGGAGGCAACCTTTATGAGATGTTTTATGCAGAAGCCTGAACCGTGCGTGGAAGAATAGTATGGTAGTAGTTGTACTTCCACAGTCCTGTGTGTCTTGTGGAGTATGCTTATGTCATAAGATGAGTTCCGGAGGCGTAGATAAATAATATATAGGAAGCTTGGAAATCCTCTTATGAGTAGTATCATCTATTCATTAGTTTGCTCTTCGGTTTGAGGTTGTGTTGAACTATGTAATGGTGTGTATGAACCATGGTGTATATATAGCAGTTGCTTGTTACCACGTTGTTCAGATGTTCATTTCCGCATTCCATGTGTTCAGTGCATTCTTAATCCATAGCTAGTATTGATGTTGATATTAGTCTAAGCTGTGAGTTTGTTTGCCAGGATGGTGTTCACCAGGATGAACCGTGCCCCTGCCCATGAGCAGGGAGAAGGTAGTCAGGCATCGCAGGAGGAATTGCCTCACCCGCTTTCTCTGGCGGAAGTTATGCTTGAGGCGGAAAGAAACAAAAGAGAGAACAACCGTCTACTAGAGCGTATTGATAAAAATACGTCCCATCAGCCTAGGAATGATGCAGTGTCCATCAATGACTTTGTGAAGCGGAATCCCCCGAAGTTCCATCACTCCGTCGATCCTCTCGATGCTGATGACTAGTTGTGCAGTATATCGCACAAGATTCGCTGTGCCAATGTTTCTGAGGCCGACAAGGTGACCTTTGCGGCGTACTTTCTGGAAGGACCCGCCAATCTGTGGTGGGAGAATTTTGAAGCTATGTGTCCTGCCGGACCAGTAGCCACATGGGCAGACTTCAGTGCAGCCTTCCGTCTGCACCACATTCCAGAAGGTCTGATGGACCGTAAGAGAGAGGAATTATGTGCCTTCACCCAGGGAAATTTGACCGCGGACGCTTATAGCCGCGAGTTCGGTAATCTCGCTCACTACGCAAGTGAAGAGGTGTCAACTGATGCCAAGAAGCAAGCAAGATTCCGCAAGGGTCTGAACCCTGAACTTCGTCGTGAGCTGCTCCTCCACGAATGTACAAGCTTTCAAGCTCTTGTCAAGAAGGCGATAAGTGTCGAGACTGGTCAAACCGATTATGAAGCCACGAAGAAGCACTCCCGCGACTCTGGCTCCTCATCTGGTTCTGCGTTTCCAAAATGCAGGCTGTGGGTTCCGAATAGCTCTCTGTCGCCAAGATATACCCCGAGGCCATCCTGTGTGGTGCCTGAGGCGAATCAAACCAACCCTCTAGCAAAGACCTATGGTGGTCCAGCTAGCAATGTTGCACCACATGCCAATCAGGTGATCTGTTACAAGTGCGGAGAACCAGGGCACTACTCACGAGAGTGTCCTCAGAATATAGGTGCCAAGCAACCTAGAAAGTCTGATGGGCAAGGCAAGTCAGGCAAACCTTAATATGTGAAGCCAACTCCTGCATGTGGCCCCGTGAATTATGTTCCAGCAGAAGAAGTTGCAGAGGATCCCGACGTGATTTTGGGTACGCTCCTTGTCAAGCATCACCCATCGTTTGTTCTTTTTGACACTAGGTCATCTCATTCCTTCATTTCCGAAAGTTATGCACAGGTGCATAACATGTCCTTTTGTGATATGCCAATCCCATTGGTTGTCCAAACCCCTAGTAGTAAGTGGCAAACCTCCAGGATAACCTATGACAATGAAGTCCTAGTAGACAGGCTAGTTTTTCTAGCATCTTTGATAGCCCTGAAATCTTCGAATATGAATATCATCTTGGCTATGGACTGGATGTCTGCTCATTATGCCAAGATTGATACTCATTCTAGAAATGTTCAGCTTACCCATCCCTCGGGTTAGATAGTTAATGTCTCTACTCGAGTTGCCAAATGCCAACTCTATTCCCTCAATGCCAACCCTCTTCCAGAGCTTGAAGACATTCCCGTAGTCCGTGACTTCCCAGATGTTTTTCCAGAAGAACTGCCAGGAATTCCACCTGACAGGGATGTAGAGTTTGTGATAGACCTTGTTCCTGGAACTTTCTCAATAGCCAGAAGACCTTATAAGATGGCACCCCTGGAGCTAGCCGAACTTAAGAAGCAACTAGATGAGGCCTTGAATAAAGGTTTCATTCATCCTAGCTCTTCTCATTGGGTTTGTCCCATCCTCTTCGTCAAGAAGAAGGATGGAACGGACCGGATGGTTGTAGATTATCGACGAGTTAACCTGGTCACCATAAAGAACAAGTATCCGCTCCCCAGGATCGACGATCTGTATGATCAGCTCGCTGGATCCTCAATCTTTTCCAAAATGGATTTGAGGTTGGTTTACCATCAAATCAAGATCAAGAACAAGAACATTCCAAAAACACCTTTTGTCACTCGTTATGGCCAATACGAGTACACCATCATGTCCATCAGTTTAACCAATGCCCCAGCCACCTTCTATCGCTTGATGAATTCAATCTTCGTGGCGTATTTGGATAAGTTCGTCGTGGTATACCTCGATGATATTCTCCTCTACTTGAAGAACGAACAAGAACATGCCGAGCATCTAAGGCTGGTATTGCTGAAACTTCGAGAGCATCGCCTTTATGCCAAGTTTTCAAAATGTGAATTTTGGTTACCAGAAGTGACCTATCTAGGCCATGTAATCTCTGGTAAGTGTATTGATGTCAATCCCGAGAGAGTTCAAGCCGTCCTTGATTGGACTCAACCTAAATTGGTTAAGCAAGTTAGGAGTTTTCTTGGTCTAGCGAGCTATTGTCGCCGCTTTGTCGAGAATTTCTCCAAGGGTGCAAAGCCTCTAACTGAACTCCTCAAGAAAGATAAAAAGATCAAGTGGACACCATACTGTGAGGATAGTTTTCAGGAATTGAAAAGACGCCTGACTTCTGCACTTGTGTTGTTACCACCAAATTTTTCTAAGGATTTTGTTATCTATTGCGACGCCTCGCGACAAGGATTAGGTTGCATTCTCATGTAGGATCGTCATGTGATTGCATACGCATCTCGATAGTTGCGTCCACATGACGATAATTATCCCACACATGATCTCGAGCTTGCAGCTGTAGTCCATGCACTTAAAACCTGGTGACATTACCTTCTTGGTAATCATTGCGAAATATTCACTAATCACCAAAGCAAGAAATATATCTTCACCCAGCCGGATTTGAATCTCAGGCAAAGACGGTGGGTTGAGTTGATCACAGATTACGGCTTAGGGATAACTTACACCTCGGGGAAGGCCAATGTTATGGCTGATGCACTATGTCGTAAGTCTTATTGTAACAATCTGATGCTACAACGAGGTCAACCACATCTCTATGAATAATTTCGGAAGTTAAATCTTCACATTGTTCCTCAAGGATTCCTTTCGAACCTGGTGGCGAAACCTACTCTTAGGGATCAAATCATAGCTGGCCAAAAGCGTGGTAAGGGTATATCACGGATCAAGGAGAATATGATTAGCAAAAACGCTAAGGAATTCTCCATGAATGATCAAGATGTTGTGTTCTTCCAGAATTGTCTAGTCGTTCCTAAGAATCCACATCTAAGGCAATTGATCCTTAAGGAGGCTCATGATTCTCCTCTCACCATTCATCCTGGTAGTACTAAGATGTATCAGGACCTACGCCAGAGGTTTTGGTGGACTAGGATGAAGAGATAAATTGCTGAGTTCGTTGCTAACTGCGATGTTTGTCGTCGAGTTAAGGAAGAACATCAAAGGCCTGCTGGCACCCTGCAACCTTTAGCTATTCCTGAATGGAAATGGGAGAAAGTCAGTATGGATTTCATCACTGGATTTCCTAAGACCAAGAAAGGAAATAATGCTATCTTTGTGGTCAATGACCGTCTCTCCAAAGTAGCTCATTTTCTTCCAGTTCGTGAGAGTATAACAGCTAGCCAACTAGCAGAGTTATATCTCTCTCGAATAGTGTCTCTTCATGGTGTTCCTTTGGAGATTAACTCACACCGTGGGAGTATTTTTACTTCTCTCTTCTGGGAAAGTTTTCAGAATGCCATGGGGACTCACCTATCTTTTAGCACTACTTTTCCATCCTCAATCAAGTGGTCAAGTAGAAAGAGTGAATCAAATCCTAGAAGATATGCTCCGAGCTTGTGTTATATCGTTTGGCATGAATTGGGAGAAGTGCCTTCCATTCGCCAAATTTTCTTATAACAATAGTTATCAATCAAGCTTCGGAAAAGCTCCTCTTGAAGTTCTCTATGGACAAAGTTGTCGAACACCTCTTAATTGGTCAGAAACCAGAGACAGACAACTCTTTGGTCCGGATATGATCCAGTAAGAAGAAGAGCAAGTTCGCATTATTCGTGAAAAGTTGAAAACAGCCCAGTCTCGTCAAAAGAGCCAATATGATCGTCATCATAAGGTTGTGACCTTTGAAGTTGACGAGAAGGCTTACCTTCGGGTTACACCTCTGAAGGGTACCCATCATTTCGGTATCAAGGGAAAGTTGGCTCCTCGTTACATCAGTCCTTTTCACATTCTTTCCAAACAAGAAGAAGTTGCCTACAAGTTGGAACTTCCTCCGCATCTTTCCAAGGTTCATGATGTTTTCCACGTCTCGCAACTCAGGCATTGCTTTTCGGATCCCATCCGTGAAGTGGACCACGAAACGCTTGATCTCTAAGATAACCTTTCATATCGAGAATACCCTGTTCGTATTCTTGTTCAAGCTGAGCGTACCACTCGACGTCAAATCCTCAAGTTCCTTAAAGTTCAATGCTTAAATCATTGTGAAAAAGAGGCAACATGGGAAAGAGAGGATCGCCTTCGACTTGAGTATCCCGCGCTATTCTCGACGACTTCCAAATCTCGGGACGAGATTCTTTTGAGTGGGGGTGAGTTGTCACATCCCTGAATCCCTAATAGAGTTTAGCAAGATTGTGCTCATGTATTTTCTATTGCATCCAACAAAATGAAATGAAATCAAAACCAAAGAAAATAAAACAAAAGCAAACCCTAGCTACTCTAATTCAAGACAATTCCAAATTTCGTGGCAAATCAATCAACCCAAAATGGCCATCATAAAAGTTCATCTTTTCTGATAATTCTTGGAAACAAAATATCAAAGGTGAAATATATTTTCAAAATGCTTTTGGCATTTTATTTTAAACTTAAAAGTCACTGAAATCAATTATATATTTGATTTCAAATATTTCAGTTTCTCCTAAAATGTTGAAAACTTTATCTGGGTTTGGAATTATACCAAAGAACACCCCAACATTTTTCAAACTATTTTAGAAATAGTTTGGAGCCAAAAATAAAATAAAATAAATCAGAAAAGATAAAACAGAAACTGGAGAGGAAAGAAAAAAGGGAAAAGACTATACCTCGCTCACGTGGCCCAAGCCCATTCCCCTTCTGTCGTCTTCCTCCTTCGCGAGTCAGAGCAGGAGCTAGCCGCCGCTTCTCCCGGCGCGCCCACGCACCTACGTGCGGGCGTGGTTCGCCGTGATGCGCTACAGAGGGAGGATAAGCCTCCCCAGACCCATTCCCATCCTCTCCCCCTCCTCACTCGCCCTCTGCATCTCTCTCTCTCTCTCGGCCGCCATTGTTGCGAGCTCGAGCTTGAGCTTGCCATCGCTCCGGCCGTCCTCCCTAGCCTTTGAGCACGCCATATGCTCCGCCTCGACGAGTACGACGTCCCCGCTGAAGATGAAGAGCCCCCGAGCCCTGCTTCACCCTCGTCTCCGTTGCCTTCCACCTTCGGCCGCCGACAAGCCACCGTCGATTCGTCGGATCCAGTGCCTCCCCGAGCAGCCTTAGCCTCCTCTCGACACCGTAGTGAGCTCCGGAGTATTTCCCCCCATCTCCCCCTCTGTTTCCTCCGCTCTAGCCCCGTAGTCATCAAGACGATCTCCGGCCACCGCCGTGGCTCGTCGCCGGTGCCCTCCGGGCACCCTCAGCCACTCCTGATGCCTCTGTTAGATGGGGTCGTGGCTTCGTCGCAGTGCCCTCAGATCCCGAGTCCGAGGCCTGCAATACGATCTAGGGCAACTCCGGCGAGGATCTGTCATGGATTTGGTCGCTGCCGGCGAGATTCCTATGGGGGCCGACATGGAGGGGTCATTTGACTTAATCCCCCCCCCTCAGTGCCACTAACGAGTGGGCCCTAGAGTGGGTCAAACCCCACTTATTCTGTGGTCAGCACGGCATTAGCCCCGAGCCACTGAACAATGGGCTCTTCTAGTCAGGTTTGACCTGGCTAGCCCTAGTTGACCATGATGATGTCATAATGACACAATAAATACTATTTCTGACTTAATAAAATTCCAGAATAGTTGCAAAACTTTGGAAATTCATAGAAAATTGATTATAACTCCAAATTTGACAAATAATATATGCAAATTGATCAGAAAAATTCAATGAACACAATGGTGCTACTTTCATGTATGAAAAACAAAGTTATGAAATAGCATCAGGTCAAATCATTTAAATGATTAAGATAAATATGTTATTTGAAATAATATTTGAATTTGGATTTCAATCCAGATGCAAATTAAGGTATTACCAACCACATAGAATCATACCACTCTTCATTTCATGCCATGATCATGCATCATGATTGTTGCATATGATTGCTATTAATTGTACATTGTTATTTCGGTAGGCCCCGCCCCTCCGGATACGTCTGAATATCCGACTGACGGATATTACCCCTCTGTTGAGCAACAAGGCAAGCACCCTTTTGATCATCCAGATATCATCCCATGTTCTTGCTCCTGCTCAAACTTATTGCATTAGGACGAAATATTTCAAATTCTTTACTTCGGTAGCTAAACCTATTCCTTTGCATGACCTTTCATTGTCACAGTAAATAGCCAAACCATGCAACCTAGCATACCTGGTAGATGCTTGAGCTGTGATGTGTTTACACATGTTATGCTTGCTATGCCTAGAAGTTGTGTCAGGTTTGTTTCATCTGGGTGAAGAACAAGAATGGATGAATGTGTGCTAGTGACAAAGAATAAGTGTGGAACCTGATTTGGTAAAGGTACCGATGAAAGGCAATGTAGGAGTACATGGCGGGTTGTTTCATTGGGACCGTCCTTAGGAACTGAGTTCCGTTTATGTAATCCAAGACGAGATACTACCACATGCTGGGCCCTGAAATATAACCCCGCTCGACTTATTAATCGGCTAGTACTTGATCCAGGAGCCGCAAGTAGTTTCTGGTGTTTATAGTCATGTTGGACGCCGTGCATAGTGCTGACCTTAGAGGTGGGCTATGATGCGGTAGGAAGTGGCACGGTGTACCAAGTGGCACCCGGATGGTGGGCTTGGGAACCCTGCGCACATCGTTTGGGGCTGTGGCGGAAACCTCGGCCAGACTTCCGTGCAGGTTACCCTCAAATAGGCGATAAACCTAGACTAGGTACTAATGTGGTTAACGATCGTGGCCAACTCCCTCGCTGGGCTTCCACTTGAAGGTTGCCAAGGTGCATGATGTGCACATGGCGATAAGTGGCAAGAGCGTGTGTGAAGACGTACACCCCTGCAGGGTTATGATCTATTTGAATAGCCGCGTCCGTGGATATGGACTACTTGGAGACATATGTTGTTCATAGATAATTTTAATGGCTACTCATAAAAGTATCAAGATAAGTGCGAGTGTCATGGATGGCATTTTCGTAGGAAGACGGGAATGATTCCATGATGGTGTATTGTTGTGCAGTTAGTGGACTCGTGTGCGAGAAAACAAAGTTGTTAAAACTATCTAAAATTGTAGTTAGCCTAGCCAAGAGTCAAAGCTGGCTTGCTGCATGAAACCCACGAGCCAACAGGTGGGTTCTTTCTAGACATTTATGATGACGAGTAGTTGGTGTCCCAGCTACGACCTGGTCCCTTTCAAAAGGAATCTTTAGATAGTCATGGTTTATGCCTTATCCTTTCTTCTGTTTGTACTCAGACAACTTTTATGCTTCCGTTGGTTTGTATGACTTGTTTGTATGACTTTGAGTGTCGGGTCATGTGACCCCTGCTTGTATGAACACATTATGCAAGGCTCTTCCGAGTCTTCTAAATAAATGTCGTGATGTTGTATGGTTATGTTGTGATGCCATTGTTGTATGTATGCATATCTAGTATGTCATGCGTACGTGTCATGCACTGTGATATGTATGGGATTCGATAGCTAGTCGTATGCCCTAGTAGCTCTCTATACAAAGAAATACCCCTTTGTGATTCCACCAAGCCTTGGTAGTTCGCTACTGCTCCGGACACATTGGTTGACCGGCGTGTATCCTTCTTAGCTGTTGTGTCTGTCCCTTCGGGGAAATGTCACACGGTGTAATGGAGTCCTTGTAGCTTGCAACGACTCGTCTACACTCGCTATTGACCAACACCTGCTTTGCTGGGTTATGTATGCCTGTCTCTGTACAGTCGAGCCACTTGAGTTTATGACTAGATATGTCGACCCGGGTTCTTTGACATTGGAATGCTAGCGACACTAATGCATACGTGAGTCAAAAGGCGCAAACGGTCCCGGCTAAGGTAAGGTGGAAGCCGTGGGGATAACCGTGCGTGAGACCGCAAAGGGATGCAATGTGTTACAGGCTGGATTCCTATGGCTTAGGATCGAGGTCCCGACATTATGTTCTTACATCACAGAATATTTGAGAAGATACCAGTGTATTTACATGATGAAAACACAAATCTGAATTATTGAAAGGTTCAAGTAATTTCAGAGTGAAGTTGAAGATCATCGTGACAAGAGGATAATATGTCTACGATGTGATCGTGGAGGTAAACATATATATTTGAGTTACGAGTATGGTAAACAGTTAAGACAATGTGAAAATTGTTTGACGTGAAAATTGTTTTACAATTCATGCCACCTGGAACACCGTAGACTGATGGTGTGTCCGTATGGCATAGTCGTGCCATACTAGATATGGTGCATACTATGATGTCTCTTTTCAAATTACAACTATCTTTTATGGGTTAGGCATTAGAGACAACCACATTCACTTTAAATAGGGCACCACGTAATTTCGTTGAGATGACACCGTAAGAATTATGGTTTAGAGAAACCTAAGCTGTCATTTCTTAAAAGTTTGGGGCTGCGATGCTTATGTGAAAGAGTTTCAGCCGGATAAGCTTGAATTCGAAGCGGATAAATGCATCTTCATAGGACACCCAAAATAGTTGGCTATACCTCCTATCTCAGATCCGTAAACGAAAGTGTTTATTTCTAGAAACAGGTCCTTTCTCGAGGAAAAGTTTCTCTTGAAAGAATTAAGTTGGAGTATGGTAGACAATTGATGAGGTTATTGAACCATCACTTCACCCAATGTGTGTAGTAGGGCACAGGAAGTTGTTCCTGTGGCGCCTACACCAATCGAAGTGGAAGCTAATGATAGTGATCCTGAAGCTTCGGATCAAGTCACTACCAAACCTCGTAGGTCGACAAGGACGCGTACTACTCCAGAGCGGTGAAGTAACCCTGTCTTGAAGGTCATGTTGCTGGACAACAATGAACCTACGAGCTATGGAGAAGCGATGGTGGGCCCGGATTCTGAGGAATGGCTGGAGGCCATGAAATCCTAGAGAGGATCCATGTATGAAAACAAAGTATAGACTTTGGAAGAACTACTTGATGGTCGTAAGACTGTTAAATACAGATGTATTTTTAAAAGGAAGACAGACGATAATGGTGAAAAGTCACTGTTAAGAAAGCTCGACTTGTGGCATACATATTTTCGACAAGTTCAAAGGATTGACTACGATGAGACATTCTCACTCGTAGTGATGCTGAAAGTCTGTTGGAATTATGTTAGCAGTTGATGCATCATTTTTGAAATTTTCCAGATAGGATGTCAAAATATTGTTTCCTCAACGGCTTCCTTGAGGAAAGGTTGTGTGTGATACAACCAGAAGATTTTGTCGATCCTAAAGGGTGCTAACAAGTTTTCAAAGCTCCATCTATCCTTCTATGGACTAGAGCAGGCATCTCGGAGTTGGAATATATACTTTGATGAGATGATCAAAGTTTTTGGTTTTATACAAAGTTCATCAGAAACTTGTATTTCAAAAGAAGTGAGTGGGAGCACTACAGAATTTCTCATGAATATATGTGGTTGACATATTATTGATCAGAAATAATGTAGAATTTCTGGAAAGCATAAAGGGTTGTTTGAAAGGAGTTTTTCAAAGGAAAACCTGGATAAGCTATTTGAACATTGAGCATCAAGATCTATGGAGATAGATCAAAGTGCTTAATAGAACTTTCAAAAAAATGCATGCCTTGACAAGTTTTTGTAAGTGTTCAAAAGAGATCGGCAAAAAGAAGGAGTTCTTGGTTGTGTTGTAAGGTGTGAATTTGAGTAAGACTCAAAAGCCCGACCATGACAGAAGAAATAGAAAGGATGAATGTCGTCCCATATGCATCAGTCGTAGGCTCTATAAGTATGATATGTTGTGTACCACACCTAAAGTGTGCCTAGCCATGAGTCAGTCAAGGGGTACAAGAGTGATCCAGGAATGGATCACTGGACAACGGTCAAAGTTATCCTTAGTAACTATTGGACTAAGGAATTTTTCTTGATTATGGAGGTGATTAAACAGTTCGTCATAAAGGGGTTACGTCGATGCAAGCTTTGTCACTAATCTGGATGACTCCGAGTAGTAAACCGGATTCGTATATTCGAGGAGTAATTTGGAATAGTTCCAAATAGAGCATGGTAGTAGTATCTATAGAAAACACATAGAGATTTGTAAAGCACACGGGGATCTGAAAGGTTCACACGCGTTGACTAATAAACCTTTCTCACAAGCAAGACATGATCGTACCCCAGAACTGTATGGGTGTTGGATTCATTCAAATCACATAGTGATGCGAACTAGATTATTAACTCTAGTGCAAGTGGGAGACTGTTGGAAATGTGCCCTACAGGCAATAATAAAGTGGTTATTATTATATTTCTAGTTCATGATAATTGTCTATTATTCAAGCTATAAGTGTGTTAACCATAAACCATAATACATGTGTGAATATATAGATCACAATGTGTCCCTAGTGAGCCTCTAGTTGGCTAGCTCGTTGATCAATGGATGATCATGGTTTCCTGATCATGGACATTAGATGTCATTGATAACAGGATCACATCATTGGGAGAATGATGTGATGGACACGACCCAATCCTAAGCATAGCACTAGGTCGTGTTGTTCATATCCTAAAGCTTTTCTAATGTCAAGTATTGTTTCCTTAGACCGTGAGAATGTGCAACTCCCTTATAACGTAGGAGTGTTTTGGGTCTATCAAACCTCACAACATAACTGGGTGACTATAAAGGTGCACCACGGGTATCACCGAAAGTGTCTGTTGGTTTGGTACGAATCGAGACCGGGATTTGTTACTCCATGTGACGGAGAGGTATCTTTGGGCCCACTCGGTAGAACATCATCATAATGAGCTCGGTGTGACTAAGGATTTAGCCACGGGATGATGTGCTACGGAACGAGTAAAGAGACTTGACGGTAACGAGATTGAACAAGGTATGGGGATACCGACGATCCAATCTCGGGCAAGTATCATACCGATAGACAAAGGGAATTGCATACGGGATTAAGTGAATCCTTGACATCGTGGTTCATCCAATGAGATCATTGTGGAACATGTGGGAACCAACATGGATATACAGACCCCGCTGTTGGTTATTGACCAGAGAGGTGTCTCGGTCATGTCTACATGCTTACCTAACCCGTAGTGTCTACACACTTAAGGTTCGATGACGCTAGGGTTATATGGGAATAGTGTACGAGGTTACGGAAGGTTGTTCTGAGTCCCGGATGTGATTCCGGACGTCACGAGGAGCTTCGGAATTTTCCGGAGGTGAAGATTGATATATCGACGAGGGGTTTAGGACATTGGAAATGTTTCATGCATCACAGGTAACGTACCGGGACCACCAGAAGGGTTCCGAGGGTCCACCGGGAGGGGCCACCAGCCCCAAAGGCTTACATGGGCCAAAAGGTGAAAGGGAACCAGCCCAGGGTGGGCTGGTACGCCTCCCACCTAGGCCCAAGGCACAGCAAGAGAGGAAAGGGTAATCCCTAGCACAGATGGGCCCAAGGCCCATCTGGGTGCGCCACCTCCCCTCTCCCTGCCCTGGCCGCCAGCTCCGAGGTGAGATGGTGCTACCGCTCCCCTTCGGGGTGGGAACCCTAAGGGTGGGCGCCCCCTCCCTCTCCCCCCTATATATATTGGAGGTTTTGGCCTTTGGAGAACACACATAAATCTCTCCCTCTCTCTTAGGCAGCCCAGTTCCTCTTCCTCCTCTTCCGCGCAGCTTGGAGAAGCTCCGCCGGAATACCTCATAGCTCCACCGTCATCGCGCCTCGTGCTGCCGGAGCTCTCCCTCAACCTCTCTCTCCTCCTTGCTGGATCAAGGCATGGGAGACATCACGGGGTTGTACGTGTGTTGATCGCGGAAGTGCCGTGATTCGGAACATAGATCAGAATCACACCGTGATCTGAATCGCTGCGAGTACGACTCCATTGACCTCGTTCCAATAACGCTTCCGCTTAGCGATCTTCAAAGCTGTGAAGATGGTGTACCCCATTACTCGTTGCTGGTTTCTCCATAGATAGATCCTTGTTTGGCGTAGGAAAATTTTGAAATTACTACGTTCTCCAACACCTATTATACTAACAGATCTCATGAGGTTTCTGTTAAGTCCTATGTGATTGAAGTTTTCAAGTTTTGGGTGAGATATTGATATTCGGATAATAAGGAGCAATAAGAACCTAATCTTGGGAATGCCCAAGACACCCCAAGGTAATATCCAAGGAACATTCCAGCGTCTAAGCTTCGGTATGCCCCTGAAGGTATCCCCTCTTTTGTCTTCAACACTATCGGTATATCTTTATTGGAGCTATATTTTTATTCATCACATAATATGTGTTTTGGCTGGTGCATCATTTTATTTTCTTAGTGTTTTCTTGCCGTTATTTATAATCTTGCTTCTCAATACAATGTTCCAAGAATTGCATTTAAATTGCTCGAATTGCATGTGTGAGGTGTGCTATATAAAAGCAGAAACTTTTGCTGTAGTATTTGAATTATGAGAATTTACAGGAACTAGGAAAGGTATTGAAATTTTGATATAGTACTTTCATATGAATTATTTAGCTTGTCCTAAAGTTTCATAATTTTGGGAGGTACTGAACTACACTATTTAAATGAATTGGTACAATTCTGTTTGGACAGATTGCTATCATAGTTTTGTTATTTACTTATAGTAGAGATTTCTTGGCTTATATTGGTAGATAAAAATTATGGAAATGATAGTATACAATACCTAATGTTTGAAAATTATTATACAACTTCTCTTGTAAGTACACGAAGTGTAGATTTATTCTTATGTGTACTAACCTATCTCACGAGTTCTTTCAAGTTTTGTGTGGATATAGTTTTTGAGACTTAGGTGAAACCGGGATATGAGAGTATTGAACATGATACAAACTCTACTAGAAAAAAGCCTATAGCTAATATGGAAACTAATGGCGAACCCTGCATGTGGTGCGCCACTGCTATATGTGGTGCGCCACTGCTATATAGCAGTGGCGCACCACATCCAGGTGCGCCATTAGTGTCCATAACACTAATGGTGCACCGTGTTTCTGGTGCGCCATTACTATCTTTGACCTGGCCCCCACCCTTTCCTACACTTACCAGTGGCGCACAGTGGGAATTGTGCCATTACTACTTATGGTTATCAATGATGCACCACGTCCACGGTGCGCCACTACTAATATTTTTTCAGTTTTTTTAAACTACTAATGGCGCATTCTTCCCAGGTGCGCCATTAGTAATCTTGGTTACCAATGGAACATTCTTATGTGGGTGCGCCATTGATAACCATAAGTGAAAAAAACTCCCGCTCCCCTCCCCTCGTGGATCTCCCTCCCGATCCAAATCCAGAAACTCCCATCTCCTCCCTCCGGCCGCCCCACCCACCGGCCGCCCCTCCGACCGCACCTGCCGCCGCCGGCTGGCCCTCCGGACGCCTACCCCACCGCACCTGCTGCAACCGGCTGAACCCCTTGCTCCGCCCCTCGCCGCTGCGCTACCGTCCTCCTAGCACCACGCCCTCCCCGCTCCCTTCCTCTCCCCATCGCGCCAGGAACCCCCGATGATGGGCGATGACAAGGGCGTCGCGGCCTCCCCCTCCGCCTCCGCCGTGCTCTCCTCCTTCGGTTGTGAGGTTTAACCCGAGGTTCGCCCCCCTCCCTCCCCCGCATTTTTGAACACAGATTGAACATAGATGGTGGTCTTGTTCATGTGTTAGCTGATCTAGAACTTCCAGCCTCCAGTGCCGAGAGAAATATCAGGTGCCAGGACTAGGACAACCAACCAATTCAGCATAACACAGCTAGTAATCAGGCTTGGTGGAGTAAAAGGATTCTAGCTGAGCCCATTAAGGGTTGCTGGTGATGGTTTCCACATCACCCCCTTGGGATGTGCAGGACAGTCTTTTTTTCCTTGAGATGTCATTCACTTGTGATGATAGAGAAAAACATACAACACTCCAATACATGACACGTTGGTACTTGCACATCCTTCCCATTGCAGGACTTACGAGCACCAAACTTCCATCCAAACTAATGGTATTCCTACCATGCATGACCTGAAAAGGTACATCAATTTTCTTCCCACTAGCACCTTTCTCAATATAAAATGAACTGTATTTTTTTACCTATCAAGGTGAACACCATAAAGTGCACTACATGTATGTAACTGCAAACCCACAATTGAATTTTCTATTCTCACTTTATCGGTCCTTCAGAATGTGCATCCATCACAGTTTAGCTTCATCATGTCCAGATGATTATTAGCGTAAAACCTCTGTTCCTGCCACTTCGCAAAGGAATTAACTTTACAGTCATGACCAAAGTGTAGGGCATGTGATCCCATAGTTTAAGAGATGCTGGTGCCAGAAGCTCACGTGTCATGTGAAGGACCATTGATTGTTGTCCCTGGAAGCTTTGAACTAATGATTGTATTTGGTGTGTTTTAGTGTTTTTGAACAATGATTCTATTTGGTGTGCCTTAAGATGAACCTTGCTATTTTGATGCTATTTGAAGCTATTTGAAGTGACATGATTATACTTGAAATGCATCAGAAGAGCTTCAAATAGCAAAAACACACCAAAAATCAGTTTAAAACAACATAACAATAAGCTATTTGAGATGACATGATTATATTTGGTGTGCTTTAGTGTTTTTGAACTGCTGATTCTAGTTATGTTGTTTGGTTGCCTTAAGATGAACCTTGCTAATGGCTTCATGGGTCACGACCATCTATAGTTGCTGAGTCGATTGTTTGAACTACTGGGGTTCTAACTTTGAATAGTATACTCGCTCTATTTTAAAATTAGTGTTGTGGTTTTAGTTCAAATTTGAACTAAGATAATGAAACTTATAATTTAAACTAAAACGATGATAGTTTAGTGTGAAGCATGGTTACCAGGCAAAAGACAGTTAAGATGTAGGTGAATCGTTTCATCTTTGTTACTCATGTGCCGATGATATGAAACAAATGCATTTTGTGGTTGATGTAGATAACTAAGTAGCTGTTGTTGTTAAGTTGTGATGGAGCTGCTTAATCCTCACATTCCCCTCCTATGATATGATGTTTCCCAATTATTATCCGAACCAATTATTATCTGACAAAGATGAAAGTAGAATGTTGATGTTTTTTTATTCTTGTTCATTCATGCTTTTCCTTTTTGATACTTCCCTTGCACCGAAAGAGTGCTCTTCATGTTTGGTAGCTTTGCTTGTTTAGCCGGAATGTTGATTCATTTCCGTGCCGACAAATTTCAGGCGCTCCATATGTACACCTTTTAGTAAATGTCATGCCCAAATTTTCTCTGTTTTAGGAATTGTCGTCTGACGACGAATACGTTATGTGTGAATACTGCCAAGACAAGCGCGGCCTTTGTGACACGCCTTTCCTAGTTGATGATAGGCACTTCAGCATCATGCTGGATGGGGACTTCGAAGTGGATACAGTAAGTCACAACGACAAGTATTTTTTTCGTAATTAAGCATGATTTCTTTTGCTTCAACTTATTATTTTAATTTTTTACTATTCAACTAGCGTATCCCCTGCCATGCAAGACATTATGTGTTGGATAAGATTGGTTTCAGTACTGAAGAAACTAAGGAGGTAAAGATAGTTCACTTGAGGACCGAGCATGGTTATACTTTTGTCGTAAAATTGTACAATGCAGACACCTACTCCTATTTTGAATGCAAAACTTGGGTAGCACTATGCAAGGCTTATGCATTTGAGCCTAATATGCTTATCACCTTTGATATTCGTCCGGAAGATGAAATTGAAGGTAATATCGACATCTGGGTCGATGTGCAGACGCCTCCAGTTCTACCATTATGTGAGTTTCTCAAACACATTTATTAAGTAATTTATATTGTTTATTTAAAAATAGTTGACAACTTATTTCCATTGACAGCTTATTTTCATTCTTCAAAAAATGTACGGAAAATGGTAGACAGAACCTATTACTACAATGATGAAGGAGAATTAACTTGTCAGGAGATACATCATCTTGTCCATTTTATCATTGATCTTGAGAAGTACAATACCAATCAGCAAACTTGCCCACATTATGGTCAATATGTGCCACTAGTGCACGTGGTGAACTACGGTAACATGCATGGAGATTGCATGGTAAGATTTTCTACTATTACGACATACATGCATCTTCTACATAAATTCTTGTAAAACTAAACTATATTGCTAGCTACAAAGCCGATACTATGTTTTTCAACAGAAAATCCCAGAAGATTGTGTGCCTCATCTGATGTTGCCATGAGGTAGCGTTCATGTTATGATGATACGACCAGTGCGGCCAGGTCGGCCTAGGTATCTGATGTACACCCGTCCATACCGGATTTCTAAAACCGATGAAGTCATGACAATCAAAGATTGGAAAAAATGTATGGTCTATCCTAGAGAGATACTTGGAAGCAACATTATGCGTAGGCCAAGAATTGGAGACAACATGATCTCCATTCTCCATAATGGAAAGTTAGGGCCTATCTTGTTTTTTTTATATTCTACCTAAGCAGAGGAGTAGGTCCTAGGTTCAATGTGTTATTATGTGCTATAATGTGATGATGTGATGATGTGCTACAATGTATTAAATAGTATTGGTGGTAATGACTATGATGATTATTAGCTATTTCTGAGATGATGTGATGATGTGCTACAATGTGTTAGAGTTGACGATGATGATGATGATGTGCTACAATGTATTTTGTAACATGTGCACCATCTAAAATTGCACATGTTACAATGATGATGATGATGACGATGATGATGATGTGCTACAATGTGCTAAAAAAATCCTAATATTCATAGTAGTGGCGCACCATCTACAAGTGCGCCATTAGTAAACCCACAACAGTGGCGCACTTATGGGCCATCTAATGGCGCACCAGGTGGTGGGCCACTGTTATGTATATTAATAGTGGCGCACCAAGGGTGCGCCATTACTATTTATTAGTAGTGGCGTGACAATAGTGACGCACCTATAGTGTGCCATTAATAGGCAAAATAGGTGCGTCACTAATAGCCTTTTTTCTAGTAGTGAAAATCTCAAGCTTGGGATGCCCAAGGCGTGCCAAGTCAGTATTATAATAGGTTTCAAGCATCTAAGCTTGGGGATGCTACGCATCCCACCTCTCTTTGTCAACAACTATCGGTTAGGCAATGTTGATCCTATGTTTTGATTCGTTCACATGTGCTATTCTTGGAGCATATTTTTAGCTTACTATTCTCTTTTATTTTATGCACCATGCTAGTATGAGATAATCCTTGGATTATTTATATAATGTTTCGTGTACTTCACTTAAATCATTTGAGTATGAATTTATAGAATGCTTCATGTGCTTCATTTATATATTTTGAGCTTAACGATCTCTCTATATTCATTAAAGAAAGCTCTATGAACTCCACTTATATATTTTTGAGAGTAGCGTGATGATCACTCTTGTGCTTCACTTATACCCTAATAGAAAATGTTGAATGAATTGAATGCCATAAAACGAGAAATTATATATGCTTCATATGCTTGTCCCATGGGGAGTAGTGACTTCACATACTAAGAGTATAAGCAATAAAATTTATTGGAGGTTAGCAAACATACCATTGGTCACTTGAACAATTCATAAAATAATATTGAAGAAACAGAGATTTCACATCTAAATATACTATATTAGGCATCTTCTATGATTGTGAGTCCCCGTTAATTATTTTCAAACATGATCAAGTAGTTAACATTGGATAATGAAGACAACGTAATGGTTATGTTTGCTTATATTCACATAATAGTTATATTGTCATGGATCCTGTAACATTTGGTTCTTGCTTAGGATCTTTTGCTAGGCAAAAAAATTGCACTAAGTAGAGATACTACTTGTGCAAATGTAATCCTTAAACCTTGTTTCTTGCCATGAGAGTCCACCAAACCTACCTATGGATTGAATAAGATCGTTCAAGTAAGTTGTCTTCCATGCACAAGGCAATAAGAATTGCTCCTGAACATGTATGATCTTTTATTATAACAGAAAATAAGCTTTGTATGATATTGTGATGGAAAAGAAATAAAAGCGACGGACTGCACAATAAAGTTTGCTATCACAAGGAGCAATATAAAGTGACATTCCTTTTCTTTAATAGATTGCACATCCAGAAATAAAAAGACATGACAACCTTTGCTTCCCTCTGCGAAGGGCCTATCTTTTACTTTTCTACTTTTACTTTTATACAAGAGTCAATAATGTTCATCCTATTCCAATATATTAATCCTTAGTTGGCAACCATCATTTGGTGGGCAAAGATCCAGACACATATATGTAGTTTAATATAGGTGATCATGATTCATTGTTATTGACATTATCCCGAAGATAAAATATGTTATGAGGCGGAACATTAAGACCCTATATTCCTATGTGTTTAATTGAAACTGATTTTTCTAAAATATGTGTTGAGTGGCACATAACATGGGATACTAAGTGATAGTTGGGAATGTGGAATTTGCGACATCTAAGCTCTTATATAGACCCACGAAAATAAGATTAATTGTTATTGTTTGCTGACTGGAAACATCATTTACTAGTTTTCAAGCAAGTTTATTGTCTATACTTTAACATGCGATTAACATGTTACTTGATCATGAGAAGTTCCATGTGAAATGTGTTGCTGTTTTATGATGCTAGAAAAAGTTATTGGAAGTAACATTCGTCAAAGTTATATACTATGCTAGCATTCACACTTCATAAATTATTTATTTTATCATTTACCTACTCGAGGACGAACATGAATTAATCTTGGGGATGCTTATACCTCTTACATATATCGATAGTTTATGAAGTATTCATGCCAATATTCTACAAATTTCATATACTTTTGGCAACATTTTATATTATTTGTTGGGACTAACTGACTTATCCAGTGCCCAATGCGAGTTCCTGTTTTTCTTGTGTTTTTTATTTTGCAGAAAATCCATATCAAACGAACTGCGAATACGATAAAAAATTATGAATATTGTTTTTGGAATATATGTGAATTTTGGGATGAAGAATCAACGATGCACGATGCCCAAGGCTCTTACAAGGCAACAGGGCGCGGAGAGGGGGTTGGCCGCACCGTGATGGCTTGTGGAGGCCCCTTAAGTCGGTTGGGTCCCTTATTTTTCCGCAAGAAAAATATTTTCCGGATAAAAATCCACTCAAAATTTCAGCCCGATGGGAGTTACGAATCTCCAGATATTCAAGTAACGGCGAAGGGCCACAAAACAACAGCGAAAACAGGAGAGAATTATAGGGAGAAATCCAATCTCAGAGGGGCTCTCTCCTATCTAGGAGCCATGATGGCCAAGTACCAGAGGGAGAACCTCTCCATAGATGGCGAGCGTCCATGGATGAGGAAGCCTAAGGGGGAGACTCTCTCCCCCTCTCTTCTGACGGCTCTGGAGTGCCGTGGGAGGAACCATCACCGCGGTGATCATCTTCGTCAACATGACTGTCTCCATCACCTTCCCTCATCTATCTATGGCGGTCCACTATCGCTCATCCTGTTGTAATCCCCTACTTGAACATGGTGATTCATGCCACATATATTTAGTCAATTTTGTGTTTCCCTCTTATGATTTTTGAGTTGATTTATGTTGTCCTTTGGGTTGATTGATGATCTTGATTGGTTTGAGTGTATGTTTTATTTTAGTGATGTCCTAAGGTAGCTTCCATGAAGTGCACACGTGAAAGGTTCACACTGGAGGGTGTTGCAATATGTTCATGATTCACTTATAGTGGGTGGCTAGAGTGACAGAAGCTTACACCCGAATAAGGAGGTTATTTACGTATGTGAGTAAAGGGGACGTCATGTTTAATGCTATGGCTGGATTTACCTTAATGATTTCTAGTTGTTGTTGATGCTTGATAGAGATCCAACCATAAGTTCATATGATCCAGGTATGAAAAGTATGTTGTCTCATGCCTATCCTTCGTATAAAATTGAAAGAGTGGTTACCAATCTAGATATCAATTGCCTAGGATGATTCTGCACACCATACCATCAAGATTCCACACTCGCTATTTGTAATATATTGTAATATAGTCTAAAATCTAATTAGTGCAGCAACTATTTTCATATTTTAGTTCTCCAATTTCATGAAAAGCTATCCACTTTATGTCCACAACGCACTTTTATTTCTCATTACTAGATAGAAGCAAACGTTCAGTGTATTTAGAGTCGTATCACTCGCAGATAGGACTTGAGAGAATATTGATTGTACCTTTAGCTCGTTGTGGGTTCGACACTCCATACTTACAACTTCAATCTTTGGAAAGGGCTACGATGATTCCTTGAATTTGGGGATTATCAGCCCCCCACAATGTTGGAAATATGACCTAGATGCGATAATAAAGTGGTTATTATTATGTTTCCTGGTTCATGATAATTGTCTATTATTCATGCTATAATTGTATTAACCAGAAACCGTATTGCATGTGTGAATATATAGATCACAACGTGTCCCTAGTGAGCCTCTAGTTGGCTAGCTCGTTCATCAATGGATGATCATGGTTTCCTGATCATGGACATTGGAAGTCATTGTTAACGAGATCACATCATTGGGGGAATGATGTGATGGACAAGACCCAATCCTAAGCATAGCACTAGATCGTGTTGTTTGTCTATTAAACATATTCTAATGTCAAGTATCATTTCCTTAGACCATGAGATTGTGCAACTCCCGGATACCGTAGGAGTGCTTTGGGTGTATCAAACGTCACAACATAACTGGGTGGTTATAAAGGTGCGCTACAGGTATCTCCGAAATTGTCTGTTGGGTTGGTACGAATCGAGACAGGGATTTGTCACTTTGTGTGACGAAGAGGTATATTTGGGACCACTCGGTAATCCATCATCATATTGAGCTCAGTGTGACTAAGGAGTTAGCCACGAGATGATGTGTTATGGAACGAGTAAAGAGACTTGCCAGTAATGAGATTTAACAAGGTATGGGATACCGACATTCGAATCTCGGGCAAGTATCATACTGGTAGACAAAGGGAATTGCATACGGGATTGATGGAATCCCCGACATCATGGTTCATCTGATGAGACCATCATGGAACATATGGGAACCAACATGGATATCCAGACCCCGCTGTTGGTTATTGATCGGAGAGGTGTTTGGGTCATGTCTACATGGTTCCTGAACCCGTAGGTTCTACACACTTAAGGTTCGTTGACGCTAGGGTTATATGGGAATAGTTTACGTGGTTACCAAAGGTTGTTTGGAGTCCCGGATGAGATCTCGTACGTCATGAGGAGTTCCAAAATGGTCTGGAGGTAAAGATTCATATATATGAAGTGAGGATTTGATCGCCAGAAGAGTTTCGGGCGTCACCGGTAAGGTATCGGGACCACCGAAAGGGTTCCGGAGGTCCACCGGGAAGGGCCACCAGCCCCGAAGGGGTATACGGGCCAAAAGGTGGATGGTAACCAACCCGTATATGGGCTGGCGCGCCACCACTAGCAGCCCAAGGCGCAAGAAGAGGGGAGGTGGGCTAACCCTAGGCGTGGTGGGCTTGCCCACCCTAGGGCGCCACTCCCTCCACCCCTTGGTAGCCGGCCCTTTGCCGTAGATGGGCTACCACACCCCTTAGGGTGGGAAATCCTAAGGGTGGGCAGCCTCCTCCCTCTCCTCCTATATATAGTGGAGGGTTTGGGGCTGATTTGAGACACAACTTCTCTCTCTCTCTCGGCGTAGCCCTACTCCTCTTTCTTCTCGTTCTCCGTAGTGCTTGGCGAAGCCCTGTCAGAGTACCACACAGCTCCACCGTCACCATGTCGTCGTGCTGCCGGAGCTCTCCCTCAACCTCTCCTCCCGCCTTGCTGGATCAAGGAGTTTGAGATGTCACCGGACTACGAGTGTGTTGAACGCGGAGGCGCCGTTGTTCGGCGCATAGATCAGAATACACCGCGATTTGAATCCCTGCGAGTACGACTCCATCAACCGCCTTCTAGCAACGCTTCCACTTAGTGACCTTCAAAGGTATGAAGATGCTCTACCCCTTTGCTCGTTCCTGGTTTCTCTCCATAGATAGATCCTTGTGTGACGTAGGACTTTTTTTGAAATTACTGCGTTACCCAACGGTGGCATCCGAGCCAGGTTCTATGCATAGATTCTATGCACCAGTAGAACATAAAAGTTGTGGTCGTTGATTTGTCAATTATTTGCTACTACTAGTCTTATCTTGATTCGACGACATCGTGCGATGAAGCGGCCCAGACCGACTTTACACGTGCTCTTACGTGAGACTGGTTCCACCGACCGACATGCACTTGTTGCATAAGGTGACTAGCGGGTGCCTGTCTCTTCCACTTTAGTCGGATTGGATTCGATGAATAAGGCGGCTAGCGGGTGCATGTCTTTTCCACTTTAAATAGATTGGCATATCAACGTTGTGGCTTTCACATAGGTAAGAAGCGTTCTTGCTAGAAACCCTAACCAGCCATGTAAAACTTGCAACAACAATTAGAGCACGTATGACTTGTTTTTGCAGGGTATGTTATGTGATGTGCTATGGCCAAAAGGATGTGATGTTACACATGTGATGTATGAGATTGATCATGTTCTTGTAATATGATTCATGACTTGCATGTCGATGAGTATGACAACCGACAGGAGCCATAGGAGTTGTCTTAATTTATTGTATGAAATGCAACGCCATGTGATTACTTTACTTTATTGCTAACCGTTAGCTATAGTAATAGAAGTAATAGTTGGCGTGACAACTTCGCGGAGATACAATGATGGAGATCATGATGAAGGAGATCATGGTGTCATGCCGGTGACAATAATGATCATGGTGCCCCGAAGATGGAGATCAAAGGAGCATGATGATATTGGCCATATCATGTCACTATATGATTGCATGTGATGTTTATCATATTTTTCATCTTATTATTTAGAACGACGGTAGCAAAGATAAGATGATCCCTCATTAAAATTTCGAGATATGTATTCCCCTAAGTGTGTACTATTGTGAAGGATCGTTGTCTCGAAGCACCACATGATGATTGGGTGTGATAGATTCTAACGTTCGCATACAACGGGTGTAAGCCAGTTTACACACGCAAAACACTTAGGTTGACTCGACGAGCCTAGCATGTACATACATGGCCTCGAATACGGGAGACCGAAAGGTCGAACATGAGTCGTATGGTTGATACTATCAGCGTGGAGATGCTCACCATTGATGACTAGTCCATCTCACGTGATGATTGGACACGGGCTAGTCAACGTGGATCATGTATCACTTGGATGACGAGAGGGGTGTCTATCTAAGTGGGAGTTCATTATATAATTTGATTAGATGAACTTAGTCTAAAAAGTGTTTTACAAATATTGTAGATCCAATGGCCAACGCAAATGTCTCATGTAACTTCAACGCATTCCTAGAGAAAACCAAGCTGAAAGACAATGGAAGCAACTATGCGGACTGTGCTCGTAACTTAAAGCTCATCCTCACCGCTTCGACGAAGGCATATGTCCTTAATACATACCTAGGTGATCCTCCCGTTCCCGCGGCAACCCAGGACGTTAGGAACGCATGGCGGTCACGGAGTGATGACTACTCTCTGGTTCAGTGTGGCATGGTTTACAGTTTAGAACCAGGGCTCCAAAGGCGTTTTGAGCAACATGGAGCATATGAGATGTTCGAGGAGCTGAAATGTTTTTTTCAAGCTCATGCTTGGGTCGATAGATATGAAGTCGCCGACAAGTTCTTTAGCTATAAGATGGAGGAGAATAGTTCTATCAGTGAGCACATACTCAGAATATCTGGGTTGCGCAACCGCTTGACTCAAGTGGGAGTTGAACTTCCGGATGATGCGGTCATTGACACAATCCTCCAGTCGCTTCCACCTAGCTATAAAGGCTTTGTGATGAATTACAACATTCAAGGGATGGAAATACTATTCCCGAGTTGTATTCTATGCTGAAATCTCCGGAGGTAAAAATCAAGAAAGAACATCAAGTGTTCATGCTCAATAACACCACCAGTTTCAAGAAGGGCAAGGGTAAGAAGAACTTCAAGAAAGACAGCAAAGCAGTTGCCACGCCCGGTAAACCAGTTGTCAGGAAGAAGCCAAAGAAAGGACCCAAGCCTGAGACTGAGTGCTATTACTGCAAGGTAACCGGTCACTGGAAGCGGAATTGCCCCAAGTACTTAGGGGATAAGAAGGCGGCAATGTCAAAGGTATATGTGATATACTTGTTATTGATGTGTACCTTACCAGCACTCGTAGTAGCTCCTGGGTATTTGATACCGGTGTTGTTTCTCACATTTGCAACTCTAAATAGGAACTGCGGAACAAGCGTAGGCTGGCTAAGGACGAGGTGACGATGCGCGTCGGGAATGGTTCCAAGGTCGATGTGATCGCCGTCGGCACGCTAGCTCTACATCTACCTTCGGGATTAGTTTTAAGCCTTAATAATTGTTATTTAGTACAAGCTTTGATCATGAACATTGTATCGGGATCTCGCTTGATGCAAGATGGCTACTTATTTAAATCTGATAATAATGGTTGTTCTATTTATATGAGTGGTATGTTTTATGGTCATGCCCCTCTGGTCAATGATTTATTCCTGATGAATCTCGATATTGATGTTACACATATTCATAGTGTGAGCACCAAAATATGTAAGGTTGATAATGCTAATCCCACATACTTGTGGAACTGCCGCCTTGGTCATATCAGCGTAAAGTGCATGAAGAAACTCCATACAGATGGACTTTTGGAGTCACTTGATTTTGAATCATTTTACACATGCGAACTGTGCCTCATGGGCAAGATGACCAAGACTCCGTTCTCCGGAACAATGGAGCGAGCAACCAACTTGTTGGAAATAATACATACCGATGCATGCGGTCCAATGAGCGTTGAGGCTCGCGGTGTCTACCGTTATGTTCCCATCCTCACTGTTGATTTAAGTAGATACGGGTATGTCTACTTAATGAAACAATAATCTGAAACCTTTGAAAGGTTCAAGGAATTTCAGAGTGAGGTGGAGAATCAACGTGACAAGAAAATAAAATTCCTACGATCTGATCGTGGAGGAGAATATTTGACTCACGAGTTTGGCACACACATAAGGAAATGTGGAATTGTTTCACAACTCACGCCGCCTGGTACACGACAACGTAACGGTGTGTCTGAACGTTGTAATCACACTTTATTGGATATGGTGCGATCTATGATGTCTCTTACCGATTTACCGCTATCATTTTGGGGATATGCATTGGAAACTGCCACATTCACTTTAAATAGGACACCGTCTAAATCCGTTGAGACGACACCGTATGAATTATGGTTTGGCAAGAAACCTAAGCTGTCGTCTCTGAAAGTTTGGGCTTGCGATGCTTATGTGAAGAAACTTGAACCAGAGGAGCTCAAACCCAAAGCGGAAAAATGCCTCTTTATAGGATACCCTAAGGAAACTATTGGGTACACCTTCTATCTTAGATTCGAAGGCAAAGTCTTTGTTGCCAAGAACGGATCCTTTCTGGATAAAGTGTTTCTCTCTAAAGAAGTAAGTGGGAGGAAAGTAGAACTTGATGAGGTAATTGTACCTCCTCTCGAACCGGAGAGTAGCGCAGTGCAAGAAAATGTTTCTAAGGCGCCTGCACCGGCTAGAGAAGAAGTTAATGATGATGATCATGAAACTTTAGATCAAGTTGCTATTGAACCTCGAAGGTCCACGAGGGTACGCTCCACACCAGAGGGGTACGACAACCCTGTCATGGAAATCATGCTGCTGGACAACAGTGAACCTTCAAACTATGAAGAAGCGATGGCGGGCCCGGATTCTAGCAAATGGCTTGAGGTCATGAAATCCGAGATAGGATCTATGTATGAGAACAGAGTATGGACTTTGGTGGACTTGCCCGATGATCGGTGATCCATAGAAAATAAATGGATCTTTAAGAAGAAGAATGACGTGGATGGTAATGTGACCATCTATAAGGCTCGACTTGTCGCTAAGGGTTATCGACAAGTTCAAGGGATTGACTACGATGAGACCTTCTCACCCGTAACGATGCTGAAGTCGGTCTGAATCATGTTAGCAATTGTCGCATTTTATGATTATGAGATCTCACAAATGGACGTCAAAACGACATTCCTGGACGGCTTTCTTAAATAAGAATTGTATATGATACATCCGGAAGGTTTTGTCGATCCTAGCAATGCTAACAAGGTATGGAAGCCTAAGCGCTCCATCCATGGGATGGTGCAAGCATCTCGGAGTTGGAACATTCGCTTTGATGAGGTGATCAAAGCGTTTGGGTTTATACGAACTTATGGAGAAGCCTGTATTTACAAGAAAGTGAGTTGGAGCTCTGTAGCATTTCTCATATTATATGTGGATGACATATTGTTGATGGAAAATGATATAGAACTATTGGAAAGCATACATGCCTATTTGAATAAGAGTTTTTCAATGAAGGACCTTGGAGAAGTTGCTTACATATTAGTCATCAAGATCTATAGAGATTGATCGATATGCCTCATAGGTCTTTCACAAAGCACACACCTTGACAAGATATTGAAGAAGTTCAATATGGATAAGGCCAAGAAGGGGTTCTTCCCCGTATTACAAGGTGTGAGCTTGAGTACGACTCAACGCCCGACCACGGCATAAGATAGAGAAAATATGAGTATCGTCCCCTTTGGTACCTCCCTACCAAACTTATGGCAAGGTTCACATCAGGTCTGGTACACAACCTGGCATACATCATAGAGCGCTCTGTTATGCATTCCATGCTGTGTAGCACACCTGATGTGAACCTTGCAATAAGTTTGGTAGGGAGGTACCAAAGTGATCCAGGAGTGGATCACTGGACATCGGTCAAGAACATCCTTAACTACCTGAAAAGGACTATAGATATTTTTCTTGTTTATGGACGTGCCGAAGAGCTCGTCGTAAAGGGTTACATCGATGCTAGCTTCAACATAGATCCGGATGACTCCAAGTCACAAACCGGATACATGTATATTTTGAATAATGGGGCAGTTAGCTGGTGTTGTTGCAAGCAAAGCGTCGTGGCGGCATCTACATGTGAATGGGAGTACATAGCTGCTTCGGAAGCAACACAAGAAGGAGTCTAGATGAAGGAGTTCATCACGGACCTAGGAGTGATTCCAAGTGCGTCGGGCCCGATGACTCTATTCTGTGACAACACTAGAACTATTGCTATTGCAAAGGAGCCCGGGTTTCACAAGAAGACCAAGCACATCAAGCGTCGCTTGAACTCCATTCGTGGATACATCCAGGATGGAGATATAGATATTTGTAAAGTATATACGGATCAGAATGTCGCATATCCGTTGACTAAACCTCTTCCACGAGCAAAACATGATGAGCACCAAAACACTATGGGTCTTTGATTCCTCACAATGTAACTGGATTATTGACTCTATTGCAAGTGGGAAACTGTTGGAAATATGCCATAGAGGCAATAATAAAGTGGTTATTATTATATTTCCTGGTTCATGATAATTGTCTATTATTCATGCCATAATTGTATTATCCGGAAACCGTAATGCATGTGTGAATATATAGACCGCAATGTGTCCCTAGTGAGCCTCTAGTTGGTTAGCTCGTTTATCAATAGATGGTCATGGTTTCCTGATCATGGACATTGGATGTCATTGATAACGGGATCACATCATTGGGGGAATGATGTGATGGAGAAGACCCAATCCTAAGAATAGCACTAGATCGTGTTGTTCGTCTGCTAAAGCTATTCTAATGTCAAGTATCATTTCCTTAGACGATGATATTTTGCAACTCCCGGATACTGTAGAAGTGCTTTGGGTGTATCAAACTTCACAAAGTAATAGGGTGATTATAAAGGTGCACTACGGGTATCTCCGAAAGTGTCTGTTGGGTTGGTACGAATTGAGACTGGGATTTTTCACTCCGTGTCAGGGAGAGCTATCTCTGGGCCCACTCGGTAATCCATCATCATATTGAGCTCAGTGCGACAAAGGAGTTAGCCATGGGATGATGTGTTACGGAACGAGTAAAGATACTTGCCGGTAACAAGATTGAACAAGTCATAGCGATATTGACGATCGAATCTCGGGCAAGTATCATACCGGTAGACAAAGGGAATTCAGTACGGGATTGATGGAATCCCCGACATTGTGGTTCATCCGATCAGATCATCGTGGAACATGTGGGAACCAACATGGATATGCATACCCCGGTGTTGGTTATTGACCGGAGAGGTGTCTGGGTCATGTCTGCATCGTTCCCGAACCCATAGGGTCTACACACTTAAGGTTCGATGACGCTAGGGGTATATGGGAATAGCTTACGTAGTTACCGAAGGTTGTTTGGAGTGTCGGATGAGATCCTGAACGTCACGAGGAATTCTGGAATGGTACGGAGGTAAATATTCATATATAGGAACTGAGGATTTGATCACCGGAAGTGTTTCGAGCGTCACTGGTAAGGTACCGGGACCATAAGAAGGGTTCCGAGGGTCCATCGGGAAGGGCCACCAGCCCCGAAGGGGTATATGGGCCAAAAGGTGGATGGCAACCAGCCCATATGTGGGATGGTGCGCCACCACTAGCAACCCAAGGCGTAAGATGAGGGGAGGTGGTCTAACCCTAGGCGTGGTGGGCTTACCCACCCTAGGGCGCCACTCCCTCCACCCCTTGGACGCGGCCCGTTTGCCCTAGATAGGCTGCCGCACCCCTTAGGATGGGAAACCCTAAGGGTGGGAACGCTCCTCGCTATCCTCCTACAAATAGTGGAGGGTTTGGGGATGATTTGAGAAACAACTTCTCTCTCTCTCTCTCTCTCGGCGCAGCCCTACTCCTCCTCCTCACCAACTTCACATGATTCCTTATAACAAGATTTCTCCCATGTCCTCAGGAACAATAGTAACTACTCACACATCATTAACATGTTCAATATCAGAGCTATAATAATAATGATTAATGATCTAAACATAATATCTTCCACCAAGTAAGCCAACAAGCATCAAGTAGAAGATGTAATCAACACAACTAGTAACCCACATGTAATAATCTGCAGTTTTGAGACAAAGATTGAATATAAGGGATGAACTAGGATTGGAGATTAGATGGTGCTGGTGAAGATGTTGATAAAGATAGGTTCTCCCATGAAAGAGGAAGTGTTGGTGATGACGATGGCTTCTATTTTCCCTCCCGGATGGGAATTCCCCGGCAGAATTTCTCTGCTGGAGAGTGATGACTCACAAGTATATGGGATCAATCATAGTCCTTTCAATAAGTAAGAGTGTCGAACCCAATGAGGATAAGAAGGCTCTGATAAACAGTTTTCAGCAAGGTAATAATTGCAAGCACTGAAAGTAGCGGTAACAAGTGATGGTGTCGTAAGGTGAAACGTAGCAAGCGAAAAGTAACAAGTAACAAGTAGTAGCAACGGTGCAGCAAAGTGGCCCAATCCCTTTTGTAGCAAGGGACAAGCCTGAGCAAAGTCTTATAAGAGGAAAAACGCTCCTGAGGACACACGGGAATTTCTGTCATTCTAGTTTCATCATGTTCATATGATTCGCGTTTGTTACTTTGATAGTTTTATATGTGGGTAGACCGGTGCTTGGGTACTGCCCTTAATTGGACAAGCATCCCACTTATGATTAACCCTTCTCGCAAGCATCCCCAACTACGAAAGAAGAATTAAGACAACGTCTAACCATAGCATTAAACTAGTGGATCCAAATCAGCCCCTTACGAAGCAACGCATAGACTGGGGTTTAAGCTTCTGTCACTCTAGCAACCCATCATCTACTTACTACTCCCCAATGCCTTCCTCTAGGCCTAAAGATGGTGAAGTGTTATGTAGTCGACGTTCACATAACACCACTAGAGGAAAAGACAACATACATCATATCAAAATACCGAACGAATACCGATTCACATGACTATTATCAGCATGGCTTATCCCATGTCCTCAGGAACAAAATTAACTACTCATAATCATAATCATAATCAGAGGTGTAATGAATATCATCAAGGATCTGAACATAAACTCTTACACCAAGTAATCCAACTAGCATCAACTACAAAGAGTAATCAACACTACTAGTAACCTTACAAGTACCAATCGGAGTCGCGAGACGGAGATTGCTTACAAGAGATGAACTAGGGTTTGGAGAGGAGATGGTGCTGATGAAGATGTTGATGGAGATGACTCCCCTCCGACAAGAGGAGTGTTGGTGATGACGATGGCGACGATTCCCCCTCTGGGAGGGAAGTTTCCCCGGCAGGATCGTCCTACCAGAGCCCTAGATTGGTTTTGCTCAAGTTCCGCTTCGTGGCGGCGGCGAATCCACGAAAAAGCTCCACCTTGATTTTTTTTCTCGGACGAAACCCTTCATATAGCAAAAGAGGGGGGCCAGTGGGCCACCAGGGTGCCGACAAGCCATGTTGCCGCGGTCAGGGGGGTAGGCCGCAACAACCAGGCTTGTGGGCCACTGGCAACTCCCCTTTGACACTTCTTTCGCCTAGTATTTTTTATATATTCCCAAAAAAATCCACGTTGATTTTTTGGCTATTTGGAGTTACGCAGAATAGAGGACTCACACTTGCTCCTTTTCTAGTTCAGAATTCCAGTTGCCGGTGTTCTCCCTCTTCAAATAAACCTTGCAAAATAAGAGAGAAAAGGCATAAGTATGGTTCCACAAAGTATAAGAACAGCCCATAAAGCGATAAATATAAACATGAAAGCATGATGCAAAATGGACGTATCAACTCCCCAAGCTTAGACCTCGCTTGTCCTCAAGCGAAAACCAAGACCCAAAACATGTCCACATGTTTAGGGATGAAGGTGTCGATAAAACATAATACGGACATGAGGGCATCATGATCACACATAGAACAGCAATACATCATAGAGATTCGTATGGGAAAGTAATAATTCCTTCACAAAGCAAAGTATGAAACAAAAAACATACCGAGAAGTAGCCAACAACAGTCCATAGTCATTGAAGCAATTGCAATTTATCATATTATCAGAAAGAGTCAAATAAGATCTTGTAAGGCAACTCCACATACTCAATCATCTCTTTTGTTTTCCACAATTATTACAACTCACGTGGTACTCATGATATCAAAGTTTCAGTTGGACACAGAGAAAGATAGGGGCTTATAATTTTGCCTCCCAAGCATTTCCCTCAAGGGTAAAGTCAACAATAATAAAGCATAAGTACTCATCTCCAAGTTGATATATGAATATAGATCTTTCCCAAGCATATGACGTTCACCAAAAAAGGCTAAATAAGGAATTGGTGAAGATCACCATGACTCTTACAAAGGCAAAAAGTAAAGGTACAAGATAGGCCCTTCGCAGAGGGAAGCAGAGGTTGTCATGCGCTTTTGAGGTTTGGATGCGTGTCCTCTTAGTGCGGAGGAACGTCACTTTATATTGCCTCCTGTGATAAAGAACTTTATTATGCAGTCTGTCGCTTTTATGTCTTCTTCATCACAGGTTCGTACAAAGCTTATTTTCCACACACTAATAGATCATACATATTAGAGAGCAATTTTTATTGCTTGCACCGATGACAACTTACTTGAGGGATCTTATTCAATCCATAGGTAGGTATGGTGGACACTCAAGGCAAAACTGGGTTGAAGGTTTATGGATGCACAAGTAGTATCTCTACATGGTGCGGGAGTTTTGGCTAATATGAGGTGGAAGCAATAGTCACATGCTAAGGGATCTCAAATCATATAACATTGTTTGGAACCAAGCAAACACAATTTATTATGTTGTCTTCCTTGTCCAACATCTACTTCTAAGCATGTAATAGTTTGGTGAGTGCTGACAATTATAGAAGGTGTCTAAGATGATATATTTATATGTGAAGCTCTCTTTCCTTATTACTTCTTATTAAGTGCAACAATGACTGAGGTCTATGTTGGTCTACTCTCAACAAGTTTCAATCATCATACTTGTTATATGTGAAGCTATCACTTTCCATAAGATCATCTCATGATCTTTCATGCTATCGTTCTTTTCATACTTTTGATCACGGCAGAAAACAAAGCCCTTGACTAAGATACTCTTTATTATATAGCTCGCAAGCTCGGATACATCGGGGGAGACACAAGGCAAAAGATTCAAACTAAACACTAAAGACTTATTCCACTAAGAGAAGAAATAAAAACTGAAAAGGAAAGAACTAAAACAAAGATAAAAGCAAAAGATATAAAGGTGATACGATACTAGGGCAACTCCCCCAAGCTTGGCATAAGCCAAGGGAGTTGCCCATACCAATGCTTAGTTGTCTTCCTTTGGTGGTGATGGTGGTGAAGTTGCAACATGAGTTTGATCCTCCATCTTTGATTCCAAGAGAGCTATCAATCTTTGATTTATACCTTTGAGATCTGTGACATGGTTTTCAAGCAAAGCAACTTCACAAGAAAGGGAAATATTGCGAGCATGAGTTTTTTCACAAAACCTCAAGAGTTCAATCAAGGATGGAGACATCACGTGGAGGAAGGGTTGGAGAAAATCTACTCCTTCAACGTCTTCAATGTTGAACACAGGTTGAACTTCCTCCCTAGCTTGGTTTTTCTCCTTAGCTTTGTCCCTGGCTTTCGTGACTTCTACTCTTTTCAGATCAGCATCTACTTCTTCATGAACTTGAGGGAGATTATTCTCCTCAACAGATTCCTGAGACATCTTTGCTCTAAATCTGCGGCAGACAACAGGCTCGAAACGAAAACAGAGGAAAACTGCGCGATACGGAGATCAAAACCCTCGGGCGAATATATAATGATTTTTTCTGGACCAGAAGGAGTGCTCCGCAAGAAAACGGAGTCCGGGAGGCACACGAGGTGCCCACAAGCCCTATTGCCGCGGCCAGGGGGGTAGGCCGCGGCAACCAAGCTTGTGGCCGCCTCGTGCGCTCTTCGCACTACCTATTATTTTTCTAATTTTCCAAAAATTCCAAAACAGAGAATTTCCTATTGGAAAAGTTTCGGAGTCCAATTACTTACCGAAACACATACCTCTTCGTTTTCAGGGTCTGAAACAGGCTGATAAACATCCCTTATGTACTCCTCTGGAGTTATGATATTGATGATATTGGTCTTAACATTTATGGGAGTACCAGAGATGTAATGCTTGATTCTTTGCCCATTTACCACTCTAGGAATATTACCTTCTGTGTTATGGATTTTGATGGGACCGGAACGATATACTTCCTCGACAACATAGGGACTTTCCCATTTAGAGAGAAGCTTGCCTGCGAAGAATCTTAAACGAGAATTGTATAGCAGGACATAATCACCTACATTGAACTCTCGTTTTTGTATTCTCTTATCGTGCCATCTCTTAACCTTTTCCTTGAACAACTTGGCATTCTCATATGCCTGGTCCCTCCATTCATCAAATGAGCTGATATCAAACAACCGCTTCTCACCGGCAAGTTTGAAATCGAAGTTGAGCTCTTTGATTGCCCAATAAGCTTTGTGTTCCAGCTCGAGAGGTAAATGACAGGCCTTACCGTAAACCATTATAAACGAAGACATGCCCATGGGATTCTTATAAGCAGTCCTATAAGCCCATAGTGAATCATCAAGTTTGCTAGACCAATTCTTTCGAGATCTATTGACAGTCTTTTGTAAGATCAATTTGATCTCCCTATTACTCAACTCCACTTGACCACTAGACTGAGGATGATAAGGAGATGCAACTCTATGGTTGACATCATACTTAGCGAGCATCTTGCGGAAAACACCATGAATGAAATGTGAACCGCCATCAGTCATCAGATATCTAGGGACTCCAAATCTTGGGAAAATGACTTCTTTAAGCATCTTAATAGAGGTGTGGTGATCAGCATTTCTAGTGGGGATGGCTTCTACCCACTTTGTGAGATAATCCATAGCAACTAAGATGTGAGTATACCCATTGGAACTCGGGAAAGGTCCCATATAATCAAAGCCCCAGACACTACAAGAAATATGCTCATACATGATGTTTTTAAGAAGCCGTTGATGAATTCGTCATAAATCTATGACAAATTCATCCGAGATTGTTGTAAACCGTTTGAGGGGATCAAATCTACATATAAATTAGGACGATGTGAGTCAAAAACGTCGTAACCGCATAAGATGAGATCGTCATAACTTATACGACGATTATAAAAATGTCGTAACATGTTCTAACTATGTTGACATGTCACTCGTGGGTCCATTATATTCCACCTCATCCATGTATTGAACTGTTTTTTATACCACTTTTTTGTTGGGCTATTTTTTCATCTTACTTTTATATTGGGCTGGTAATTTATCCTCCATGCTTGCTAATGGGTTGGTTTGTGGTTTGTCATAATATTTTATATTATACATAATATATTGTCTAATATTTTTAAAATGAGTTGCTACATTTTTACAACAAAGATTTGGTAGGTTCTTTACAAAAAACCTATTTTCTGGCACTTCGAAAATAGAAAATGATTTTTTTTGTGCAAACAAAATGTAAAATCTCTTTGACAACGTTGTTTGTCATAGCAACATACACACATGTGGACAATATTGGGTCATTGTAACAAACTATAAGAGGATAAAATATAAGAGAAACAAACAAACAACAAAAAATTTATATAAGCTTAATTCTGATTGGTGGAATGTGCTATGGTCTAAAGAATATGAAATTGGACATGGTATTGGTTCATCATTTTTAGAAGGTGTGAAAAAATATTTGAGAAATTTACAAAATATTAACATGTTTATTTTATCAAATGTAATAGGTAAACAAACACAATTTTGTTTGTTGATTTCCTATTGGCTAAAATCTCCTTTCCTCGGATCGATGACGTGGCAGGGCAGTCCGCCCCACTTTAGCTGATCTAAGCCGTTAAAGCCAACAGATCGAATGTCTCTCAATGAATCCAAACGCTGCGGGCAAAGAAAAAACGTGCAAACCCTACCCTCGTCCCACCCAGACCGATCCACCCCTCCCATCGTCTCGTCTCTCTAGATCCGATCCACCCCGCCTCCATCTCCCACCGACCGCCGCCACCCCACCCACCTCTCATGGATGGAACAAGCCCCGCTGGCGAGCAACCCCAACACCGGTGGCGGCTGCCCGCGCCACCTCCCTCTCCTCACTGGCCGGAGATCCACCTCCCGATTCCACCTTCTCCTGAGAACCCCCCTGCCCAGGGGCGGCCGACCGCGATGGTGAGGGAGCTGCGCATCAACACCGCGCATGGAAATCAGAATCAAGTTGTGAAATTACACCACCGGCGGATCGAAATAGGAGCATTCCTTCCCCATTCCCCACCCCCGATCTCGGCCCTAGCCGCCGCCGCCGCCGCCTCCAGCTTCCCGCCCGCCGTCTCCGCCACGCGGGCCGACCTCCCTGCCCCCGGAGTCTCCCGCGCCCGCGGCAGGGCCATGCCGGCGGCGGGGATGGACAAGGTGATAGCGACGGTGTGCTGCTACCACGGCGACGATCGGCACAGGCTCGTGAAGCTCATCTCGGAGGCCGGCGCCAGCTACGTCGGTGCCATGAGCAGATCCATAACCCACCTGGTAATCTCTTCGCGCTCGTCGTCGAGCCCGGTCTCCGCTGCACCCGCTAATTCGCGTTGCCTTGTTTGAGCCGCGGTTAGGTTTGTTGGAGGCTCGAGGGGAAGAAGTACGACATTGCGAGGCGGCTCCGGGTCCGCATCGTCAGCCACTGCTGGTTCCTCGACTGCCTCCGGCACGGGAGGCGCCTCCCCGAGGGCCCCTACGCCATGGAAATGTAGCTTTTTTTATCGCCATGCAGTTATACACGTAGTGGTGCATGGTGAATTGCTTCTGCTGTGTAAGTGGATGGATTAGTTAGAAGGGATGATTCTACGAGTGAATGCGAAAGAAAATCGGGTCAGGAATTGTTTTCAGGGCTTGTTTCTGATTTCCATGCGCATGTTTGCAGCAGCAGTTTAATTTGCTGTGACAGAGCGATGCACATCTTTGACCCCACCGGCTCTGGCTATAACTCCACATTAACATGATATAAACGTGCAAAATCACTAGTTGTGTCTTTGATGTAGATACTTACAGTTCTTTACGCGTTGCTTAGTTGATGCCTTGTAATAGACTAGCCAAAGTAGCATGATGCCTTTTTCTTACTAGCGAATGCGGAAATTGTGCTAACAACTATCTTCACAACTGAATGTTTGCAAGTGCTGAGGAGATGGTGGAACAAGGCGTGGAGGCGCTGCGAGCTCAAGAGCCCATAGCTGCAGATGTTGGAGGTCGGGCTGGAGATAGCACTGATTGAGGTTGTGCTGCTCCTCGCTAGTTAACTACATGTTGGTCAATAGTAGGGTGCTTCTGGCTCTTATTGGCCTGTAACATGGTCATCTATTATTAACCTGGATTAATCTCGTCTGCCTTGATTTAACAATGATATGCGTGTTTGTCTGTCATCAAGCATTTAGAATGGAACTAGTGAGGTATTATTTGGAAATCTAGGATAAATGCCAAGGACCTAGTTGTTATTTTGGCTCTGAATCGAATGGTTGATGTTGCATTAGGCAAAACTAGGCGCAACACAGTTTTATTTCTTCCTACTCAAAAGTAAAAAAGTGAATTTGGTGGATCTAGTATGGGAGATTATTCTTTGAATCTGCATATCTTTTGTGAAATATGTCATATGCAAACATCTCACCGCTTTTCTCCTGGTTCTCTTTAAATTTAATTGTTTCTTTTCACGCTTAAAAAAGGTTTATTTTCCTTTTAGAAGTTTGCTGTGTATTAGGACATGTTTGTGGACTTTAACTACTGTATTCTAGATTATGCTACCAACCAAAATCAAATAATTAATTCAAATACTCCAGTGTTAGTTGCGATTACAGTGCAATAAAACAAACAACATCAACAACATGAATCTTGATGCAGTTTAGATGGTTTATCATGTGCAGATAGCCAAATACATGCAGGCTGTGGCGCCCATCAGAAAATAATGATGATAGTGCTACTGTGACTTTTAGTGTTTCTGTGTGGATTCTTGGTGTGGTTGTGGCTTCTTTTCTTGCTTGTTGAGCTCTCTATTCCTGCTTACCTACTTGTGGTTGGTCCTTGGCTGGTGCAGCAGCACAACACCATACCAACTGGAAAAACTGCTTCGTGTTTTAGATGATTCTCGGCAAGTTCGGTCTCTGAATTGCTAAGTGGTAGTATGGTGACTGATATTTTTGCCGTCTCTTAGTTTCTCTCAAGTCAAGTCTAGTCCAGTTAGGCTTTTTTTTACTCTTGATAGGTACTACTGATTTGGACTGGTGTTCTCCTGAAATTATATGCTGGTTTCATCAGCTGAGTGGAAATGCTTCTGTTTCTTTTTGTATGCAGGTGGTACCTCAGAAAGAAGACTGAGGGATTGTGTGTTAAGGAAGTACGGTGATCTGAACTTTGTTCTCCCAGGTAGATGCATGCTTTCAATTCTGTTGGATCTATTCCTTCCTTTTGATTTACTTCACTTGCAGTAGAATTCTTCCACTTTTCTCTTGTAATTTTATGAATGAATTTTGCAGTTATTCTTGCCTAGTCCACTCATATCACACTTCTGCCTTATTCAGTACAGTTCCACTTGCGCGCCGTGCCTAATTATGATATTTGATACTGTGATTTGAATTTAGGAGCAAGATGAAATCATTTTCTGACAATAGTAGGAAGGATTTACTGACAGTTTCCAATCCTCTATTTCATCAGTTCGACACACTCAAGACAGAACTTGAACCTTCCCAAGCGTCGACAGTGGTACCCTTCTGATGATAGACTGCATTTGCATCTGAAGAGGATCGGATGGCCACGTTCTTCTCCACTTCAAACGATCAGAGGGGCCTTGCCGCATCAACCTAAAAATTTCTTTCTCTAATTTCTGAAGCATAGCATCAACCTAAAAATGCACTAAAACAGAATTTAAACATTAGCCCTTTAGTATAACATGATTAGAGCTCCGAAACACATGGGTTTTTGTTTTGGCATGCTTGTTTACTTTTTCTTGTTATCTTTAGTTATCTACTACTCAATTATCTCTTCTCCAACAAAGCACAAAATAATCCAACCACGTTTGCTTCTCTAGTAGTTCGCCTGAGATGCTTTTGTGGGGCAAAGGGCATGACACATGTGGGGTTGTAGTCACCTATTCATATCCTTGTAAATAAATTTTCTGAGTATAAATTCAGATTTTCCTGCTGCTGCTGGTGCCCTACTTCTCTCAGTCTATTTTCCCACGATTTTCCTACTGCTGCTGGTGTCCTACTTTAGATTTTCCTGCTGCTGCTGGTGTCCTACTTCTCTCAAATTTTCTCAGTATCATTCATACAGGATCACAGCCTACTGCTCCTACTTTTGTCAGTCACATTTGTTTTTTGTACAATGAGGCTAAGAGCAGCAGGAAAACATCATTTTTTCAGATAATTATTGCTTCAGTATATTTACTTGGACCGCTTAATTATATTTTGTTGGGAAAAACACCACAAACATGTTTCTTTTGAAAGACACAAACATGTCTTCATTGTTGACCTTCTAAATAGCATACCACCAATTTCTAGTTGTTGATTTGGCTAGCTGTGAGTGAGATTTATCATATATATCCTCTAGGTTCAGTTTTGAGTACAAATTAAACGCTCATGCTTGTTAGTACAACAGTGCAAGTCTGATTAATTAACTATTTGAGAGATGCATGCTAGGGGCATATATGATTCTACACTTCTAAAACTTTTTAGTCCCTTGCATACTTTTGGCTAGCTCATGTCACACTGCAAGCAATTCAATAATGTGATATCTGAAACTACTTTACCATCTCTTACAGGCAAGGTGCATGGAGGTAGGCTCAGCTTCGGCGTCTTCCATTGGACTGCCCCGTTGCTGCCGGTGACGCTGTTTGGCATCGGCACGGTGAGCTCCTCTCCCTCCTCTGCTCCGTGCCTCCTGTCGCCGGTTGCTCTGATGATCCTCATGGCCTTCGAGCCACGGTCATGGTGTGGGTCTATGGCCATCGTTCCATGGTTGTCTGGTTAGGCTGCTAGAGTCCTTTCATAATCATCATGCCACTGTTTGTTTTTAAAGTTTGCTCGTTTCTCTGCATACCACGCTAGCTAACACTAGCCTACCTGATGTAAACTTGCTGAATATATGTATGGGTAGTTCTTGGTGGTCACTTATTATCCAAGGGAGTAGTTTTGGTACTTAACAAATGGTGTTTTAGCTAGCTTGCACCTCATCTAGCTACTCACTGTTATTGTTACACCTGAGATGATATTTTGTTCTTCGAAAGACATTTTACAATTTAGCATTGCCATCTAGTTCCTGCGCCTCAACAATACATTACTTTGTTTGTATGCAGGTATACTAGAGCCCATAAAAGCTGGTATCAGGGATGCAAAACTAGGAGTGGGGAAGCAAGAGCAGGATCACTTCTTCACAGCGAGTGCTAATTTCTGTATTTTCTTTTGAGATTCTTTTGGGTTGATCCTTCAGTTGTGAAAACTGGTATCTGATTGTCAACTGTGAATCAGATGAGTTATTGTATTATGTAAACCTGGAGATGTATTATGTGATGTTATATGATGATTTTAATTCGACTTGGAGTTTTCTTGATTTGAACATGAAATAGTGCTGCATTTAATATTGGACAAATAATTGGTTGAAAAGGCCCAATAAATAGAAATGAAATCAAGTTTTGAAAAAAAAAGTTGCTGAATTCAAAAATGAAAAAAGGCCAAAACTGAAACTGGACCAAATGTATTTGGACACTAAAAGGCGAGGGCCCAAAAAAATTCAAAAAAGTAAAACCAAAAGTGGCTATAAATGGGCTAAGGCCCAAAAAGAAGCCCAAAAAATAAAACCAGCCCATGTGATCAATTGAAATGGGTTGGGCGGATTTCAATTATGATGTTTTGATTTCGTCGTAATTTTGCCACCTAGGACTGCCATGTAGGACTGGCTTAGATTGTCAACAACGATTTAGGATCGTCGTAAAGGTTACGACAATCCATGAATCGTCGTAGAAGTTACGACGATTTTGATCAAAACGTCGCTCGTGTTCATTTGTGATGCTCCGTTTTCGACGCTTGGTTTTTCGTCGTGATTTCGTCGTAAACTGAAAACTGTGACGATGTAGCAACGAAAATATAGCGTCGTGTATTAGCATATTCCTTGTAGTGAGACATCAAATGGTTCAATGACAAGTGAATAGTTCATAGGCATTTCCTCACGTTTACTGATATTCCCTATTCTTTGGCATTTGTCACAAGACAAGACAAACTTACGGGCATCCTTAAAGAGAGTGGGCCAATAGAAACCTGATTACAATACCTTATGAGCAGTTCTGTCTCCAGCATGGTGTCCTCCGTAGGCTTCGGAATGACACTTCTGCAGGATCTGTCGCTGTCCATGTTCAGGCACACAACGTCTAATAACACCATCTACTCCTTCCTTATAAAGGTGAGGATCATCCCAAAAGTAGTGTCTCAAATCAAAGAAGAATTTCTTGTTTTGCTGGTAGGTGAAACTGGGTGGTATGTATTTGGCTACGATATAGTTTGTGTAGTCAGCATACCACGGTGCACTATGTGAAGTGCGGATAACATTCAATTGCTCATCAGGAAAGCTGTCATCAATAGGTCGTCGGTCATCAAGGACATTCTCTAGCCTAGACAAGTTATCTGCTATAGGGTTATCAGCACCCTTTCAGTCAACAACATGCAAATCAAATTCCTGTAGTAGGAGAACCCATCTCATTAGCCTAGGCTTAGCGTCCTTCTTGTCCATAAGGTACTTAATAGCAGCATGATCAGAGTGAATAGTGACTTTGGAGTCAACTATATAAGATATGAACTTTTCACATGCAAACACGACTGCTAAAAACTCCTTCTCCGTACTGGTATAGTTTCTTTGGGCACTGTCTAGAGTTTTACTAGCATAGTGAATGGCATTCAACTTCTTGTCAACTCTTTGTCCTAGAACAGCACCAACAGCATAATCACTAGCATCGCACATGATTTCAAAGGGCATGTTCCAATCAGGTGCTTGAACAATAGATGCGGTTATCAAGGCATTCTTAAGTATTTCGAAAGCTTCCTCACAATCCTCATCGAAAACAAAAGGAACATCCTTCTGCAAGAGGTTGGTAAGAGTCCTAGAAATCTTAGAGAAGTCTTTAATAAACCTTCTATAGAAACCAGAATGACCTAGAAAACTTCGTAAACCTCTGATATCTGTCGGGCAAGGAATTTTCTCAATTGCATCTACCTTAGCCTTATCAAATTCAATGCCTTTCTCAGAGGTTTTGTGTCCTAAGATGATGCCTTCATTAACCATGAAGTGGCACTTCTCCCAGTTCAAGACGAGGTTGGTATCTTTGCATCTCTGTAAGACTCGATCAAGGTGGTTGAGGCAATCGTCAAAGGAAGAACCGTAAATGGAGAAATCATCCATGAAAATCTCAACAATCTTTTCACAAAAGTCAGAGAATATAGCCATCATACGTCTTTGAAAGGTGACAGGTGCATTACACAAGCCAAAAGGCATACGTCTATAAGCAAAGGTACCGAAGGGGCAGGTGAAAATGGTTTTCTCCTGATCAGATTGTGCAATAGGTATTTGCAAGAAGCCTGAATAACCGTCTAGAAATCAGAAGTGTGTGTGTTTATATAGCCTTTCTAGCATCTGGTCGATAAACGACAAAGGATAATGGTCTTTCCTCGTTGCCTTGTTCAGTTTCCGGAAGTCTATCACCATCCTATAGGCAGTAATAATCCTCTGTGGGATTAGTTCATTCTTATCATTAGGAACGACGGTGATACCTCCCTTCTTAGTTACGCAATGTACTGGACTTACCCAATCACTATGAGCAACAGGATAAATGATTCCTACTTCCAGAAGCTTTAATATTTCTTTTCTCACGACGTCTTTCATCCTCGGATTTAATCTCCTTGATGATCAGCAACTGGCTTAGAATCAGGCTCGGTTTTTTCTTGTGCTGACATAGAGTGGGACTAATACACTTAAGATCATCAAGTGTATATCCAATAGCAGCATGGTGCTTCCTCAAAGTTTTTAATAACTTCTTCTCTTCCTGATTCGAGAGGTGAGCACTAATAATAACAGGATATATCTCCTTCTCATCAAGATAGACATACTTAAGAGTATCTGATAACTGTTTTAGCTGGAACACAGGATCACCCTTTGGTGGGGGAGGATCCCCAAGCAGTTCAACAGGCAGATTATCCTTGAGCATAGGATATTGTTCTAGAACAACTTTATCTATCTCATCTCTTTCATCCATATGCATATCATTTTCATGCTCAAGGAGATATTTCTCTAAAGGATCCGTCGGAGGTACGACAATAGAGGCAAGAGCAATGATTTGATCCCTACCAGACGAATCTTTTTCATGGGGTTGTCTTCCAAACTTGGAGAAGTTAAATTCATGAGACATACCCTCGAAACTAACAGTGACAGTCTATTTAATGCAATCAATATGAGCATTGACAGTGTTGAGGAAGGGTCTACCAAACATGATGGGACAAAAGCTATCTTGTGCAGTAGCAAAGGACGAGGAAATCAGTAGGATACTTCGTCTTACCACATAGGACTTCTACGTCTCTCACAATTCCCAGAGGGCAGATAGTGTCTCTATTAGCTAGCGTAATATTGACATCAATGGGTTCTAAGTCAGCAGGTGCAATCTCATCTTTGATTTCATCATATAGGGACCGGGGTATTGCACTAACACTAGCACCCATATCACATAAACCATGATAACAGTGATCTCCAATCTTGACAGAAACAACGGGCAGGCCAACCACAGGTCCGTATTTGTCTTTCGCGTGAGGTTTAGCAATTCTGGCGGAGTCCTAACAGAATTTGATAACATGCCCGTCTATGTCTTCGGCTAAGAGATCTTTGATAATAGTAACACTAGGTTCAACTCTAATTTCCTGAGGGGGTGCAAGTGGTCTAATGTAACCCCTACGTATCACAGTTGGAGCTTTAGAATAATCCTTTTTCCTAGCAGGGTAAGGTGGTTTCTCAGCATAGGCACAAGGAACAATAGGATCACTAAAGGCAATGACTTTCTCTTCAACTAGATTGGGTTTAACTATGTTGACTTCTACAGGAGGATGATACTTAAACCACTTCTCTTTGGGAAGATCAACATGAGAAGCAAAAGATTCACATAGAGAAGCTACTATCTCAGAGTCAAGTACATACTTAGTGCTAAAATCTCTAGAAGTGTTTGTTCCAACAAAAGATTTAACGCAATCAAACTAGAAATTCATACCTGACTCCTTACCTTCTTCAAGCTCCCAATCTTTAGAGTTACGTTTGATTCTTTCCAATAAATTCCACTTGTGGTCAATATCCTTCTTCATAAAAGAACCGGTACAAGAAGTGTCAAGCATGGTACGATCTTCATGAGAAAGTCGAGCATAAAAGTTCTGAGTGATAATTTCTCTCGAGAGCTCATGATTGGGGCATGAATATAACATTGATTTAAGCCTCCCCAAGCTTGATCTATGCTTTCCCTATCACGAGGCCAAAAGTTATAAATATAATTCCGATCACGATGTACTAAATGCATAGGATAAAACTTTTGATGAAATTCCAATTTCAACCGATTGTAGTCCCATGATCCAGTATCATCACCTAGCCTATAGCATGTCAAAGCCTTATCCTTCAAAGATAAAGGAAAGACTTTCTTCTTTACCTCATCCTCGGGCAAACCTGCAAGCTTAAATAAACCACAAACTTCATCTACACAGATTAGATGCAAGTCTGGATGTGAAGATCCATCTCGTGTGAAAGGATTAGCCAGCAGTTTCTCAAGCATACCGGAAGGAATTTCATAAAAGATATTTTCAGTAGGTACCTCGGGTTGAGGAACAACTCCTCGTGCTTCCGTTCGTGGTGAAGATACCCCGAACAAATTCCTCAAAGGAATAGTTTCCATAGTGACAAGTGAAAAGAAATTTCAGCACAGTATATAAAATGTTTCCTTACCAAATTCCACTTACCAAAGGCGCTTCCCTCCCCGGCAACGGTGCCAGAAAAGAGTCTTGATGACCCACAAGTATAGGGGATCAATCGTAGTCCTTTCGATAAGTAAGAGTCTCGAACCCAACGAGGAGAAGAAGGCTCTGATAAATGGTTTTCAGCAAGGTGATAACTGCAAGCACAGAAAGTAGCGGTAACAATTTATGGTGTCGTAAGGTGAAACGTCGCAAGCCAAAAATAACAAGTAACAAGTAGTAGCAATGGTGCAGAAAAGCGGCCCAATCCATTTTGTATCAAGGGACAAGCCTGAGCAAAGTCTTATAAGAGGAAAAATTCTCCCAAGGACACACGGGAATTTCTGTCATGCTAGTTTCATCATGTTCATATGATTAGCGTTCGTTACTTTGATAGTTTGATATGTGGGTGTACCGGCGCTTGGGTACTGCCCTTACTTGGACAAGCATCCCACTTATCATTAACCCCTCTCGCAAGCATCTGCAACTACGAAACAATAATTAAGACAACGTCTAACCATAGCATTAAACTAGTGGATCCAAATCAGCCCCTTACGAAGCAACGCATAGACTGGGGTTTAAGCTTCTGTCACTCTAGCAACCCATCATCTACTTACTACTCCCCAATGCCTTCCTCTAGGCCCAAATATGGTGAAGTGTTATGTAGCCGATGTTCACATAACATCACTAGAGGAAAAGACAACATACAGCATATCAAAATACCGAATGAATACCAAATTCACATGACTATTATCAGCATGACTTATCCCATGTCCTCAGGAACAAAAGTAACTACTCACAAAGCATAATCATAATCATGATCATAGGTGTAATGAATAGCATCAAGGATCTGAACATAAACTCTTCCACCAAGTAACCCAACTTGCATCAACTACAAAGAGTAATCAACACTACTAGCAACCTTACAAGTACCAATCGGAGTCGCGAGACGGAGATTGGTTACAAGAGATGAACTAGGGTTTGGAGAGGAGATGGTGATGATGAAGATGTTGATGGAGATGACTCCCCTCCGACGAGAGGAGTGTTGGTGACGACGATGGTGACGATTTCCCCCTCCGGGAGGGAAGTTTCCCCGGTAGGATCGTCCTGCCGGAGCCCTAGATTGGTTCTGCTCAAGTTCCGCCTCGTGGCGGTGGCGAATCCACGAAAAAGCTCCACCTTGATTTTTTATCAGATGAAACCCTTGATATAGCAAAACAGGGGGCCAGTGGGCCACCAGGGTACCCACAAGCCCTGTTGCCGTGGCCAGGGGGTAGGCCACGGCAACCAGGCTTGTGGGCCCCTGGCAGCTCCCCTTTGACACTTCTTTCGCCCAATTTTTTTATATTTTCCCAAAAAATTCCACGTTGATTTTGAGGGCATTTGGAGTTGCGCATAATAGAGGACTCAAGCGTGCTCCTTTTCCAGTCCAGAATTCCAGTTGTCGGTATTCTCCCTCTTCAAATAAACCTTGCAAAATAAGAGAGAAAAGGCATAAGTATGGCTCCACAAAGTATAATAACAGTCCATAAAGCGATAAATATCAACATGAAATCATGATGCAAAATGGACATATCAGAGAGCAAAAGGGATTCTGCCCAGGTTCCCACCTAGAGATGGCGGCGCTTCATCCGGAAAGGTTGCTTATTATTTTTTATACGTCAAAACAAACCAAATAGGAGAAGAGGGGCGTTAGAGGGCCTCCAGGGGGCCCACAAGCCATGAAGGCGCGTCTAGGGGTGGTGGGAAGCCCTACCGGCTTGTGGCGAGCAGGCGGCCTGCTCTGGTATATTTTTGGCCCAATAGTTCTTCAATATTCCATAAATTAGATCCGTGAAGTTTCATGTCATTTGGAGTCTGGTGATTTTACTGCCTTTTTCATGGTTTCCCGATCCAGAATTTCAGTTTCCACATATTTCCCTCTTTGTGATGTACCTTTCATATTTAGAGAGAAAGGGCATAATAATTGTATGATAATAAGGAATAATGGACAAGAATAACACAAACATCAACTCCCCCAAGCTTAGACCTCGCTTCTCCTCAAGTGAAAGCTGAGCTCGAAAGTAATGGGCACATCATTTGAGAGAGACAAGTTGCTAAAAAAGAAATATGAAGAAGAGAATCATGAATAATAGCATAGCGGAAAGTGTTTTATAATATATCTCCTCATAAACAAGTAACAATCCATTCACAATTACTTGAGTATGAAGCATAAACTTTATTGACAATCAGCAAGCTATGTTCTCATTCGTTGGCAAAATCATGATTCATCGTATTTCAGATGAGGGTCTATGTAAGAGCTTTATTTATTGGTAAGTTCACATACTCAACTATCATTTAATATTCTATGATTGCTCACGTTCAATACATATTTTTGGAGCTCATGTTTCCGTGGGACACATAGGAAGATAGGGGCTTAAATGGTATGCCACCCAACACATTTACCTCAAGGATAATGTCAGCAATAATAAACTATGGTCATATACATCCACTTGGATAAATAATTCTTGGTCTTTCCTCAACATATGATGCTTGCCACTATAGAGTTAATAGGTAGAAAGAGGAATAAACTTTATTGACTCGCACAGGAGTGAACTCTGAAAGATAAAAGATAGGCACTTCATAAAGGGAAGCAGAGGTTGTCATGAGCTTTTAAGTTTTTTGGATGTGCAAACTCTTAATGCAAAGAAATATCACTTTATATTGCCCCTTATGATAGCAAACTTTATTATGCACTTTGTCGCTTTTATTTCTTTGCCATGAAAAAATCGTACAAAGCTTATTTTCCTTTGGAATAAAAGATCGTACATATTGACTCTCATGGCAATAAATTGGGGTTCAAGGTTATGGATGCACAAGTAGTATCTCCACTTAGTGCGAGTTTTTTTGGCTAGAAATGATATAAAGAAAGCACCACATGTTAAAGGATCCATGACCATATAACTTCTATGTGAATATAAATTACCATAATCATTACGTTGTCTTCCATGTCCTACATCAACACTTGATCATTATATAATATTTAGTGAGAGCTCACAATCATAATAGATGTCCAAGATAGTGTATTTATATGAGAATCTCCTCTCCTCTATCAAAATTTAACTTAGATTATAACAATAACTAATACTATGTTTGTTTATTCTCAACAACTTTTATCACTTATACCCTTTTCTATGTTGAGTCATTACTCATAATGAAATAAGCATATGATCTTTCTATTTCTGTTATTGCCATGCTATGATGATGGGTGCACACAAGTAAAGCACAGAAATGCAGTTAATCTTTATTATATAACTCTCATACTCGGTCACAAGGATAGGTAGAACTCAAAGAAAAAAATTAAGCAAAGCAAATCTTAAATTTTATTTATATAATTCATGAAATAGCTAAGGATCAATGGTAGAAGTGATGGTGATACGATACCGGGGCACCTTCCCCAAGCTTGGAACAAGCTAAGGGATGTGCCCATACCTATGTACTCAGGCGTCCTTCTTGGGTGATGGTGGTGATGATGCGGCAGGTTGGTCTTCCACCTTCCAAGGAATTGTCTCAGCACCATAGAAAGAGAACCTTGTCTCTAGTATCCTGAAATCAGCAATGATGCTCATCCTCTTAAACCTCGATTCATACTCACAGTTTTGGTTTTGCAGGTGATAGATTTGAGATTGAAGATGTTCAATTCGCTCTTGAATATTCAAAAGGTCCTATCCCACGTTCCTAATATCTAGATTTTTCTCCCAGATGAAGTTTATGATCATAGAGTGATTAGCACTCATACCACATTCAGCCATCCCTTGGCACTTGAAGATCTCTTGCTCTACCAGGATGAGTCTGACCTTCTCACTTCCCTCCTTCTTTGGTCCTTACATGTCATTGAGGTGAAGCACCCCCTCGTGCATCTCAATGGCCTGAGAGTGCTTCATCACCTACGGGAGGTAAGGGTTGATGACCTTCTCGAAGAACTTTTCTTTGGAGGAGCTTGGTGTTGTCATGGCAATTTAGATCTGTCCGAAAAACAGCCCGAAACAAGAATAGAGGAAAAAGTCACCATGCGGTGGTCAAAACAGTCAAGACTATGTATAATTATTTTTCCACATCAAAATATGTGCTCGGTAAGAATATGGAGTCTTGGCGGCACACTAGGGCGCCACAAGCCATCAGGGCGCACCCAGGGGGTGGGCGTGCCCTGCTGGCTTGTGCCTTCCTCATGGGTCCCCCTGACGTAATGTTTTTAAAAATACCAAAACCAACAAAACATATTTTTTGGGAACTTTTGGAGTTAGTTTCTTACCGTTTCACGTACCTGCTCCCTTTTCAGGTTTATGGAGGATTCCAGAAGGTCTCTCTTATGCGCTCCTTCGGTGTTATTACTTGAATAATATTAGATTAAACATCAATGGGCGTACCTAAGACGTAATGCTTAATTCTTTTCCCATTTACCACTATTGGATTTTTGCATTCGAAGTTTTTGATCTTTGTAGCGCCGGAGCAATAGACCTCGTCGACAACATATGGGTCTTCCCATTTAGAGAGGAGTTTACGCACAATGAATCTAAAACGAGAATTGTAGAAAAGCACTAGATCTCATACGTTGAATTCTCATTTGTGGATTCTCTTATCATGCCATATTTTCACGTTTTGTTTAAATAACTTGGCATTTCCATAGTCTTGTGTCCTATATTCATCTAATGAGCTAATATCAAACAACCTCTTTTGACCAACAACTTTAAAGTCATAATTAAGTTCTTTAATTGCCTAAGAAGCTTTATGTTCTAGATCAAGAGGGAAGTGACGAGCTTTATGTTGCTAAATATGATGTTAACCATCGGATTTTTATAAGTTCTATATGCCCATAAAGCATCATCAAGTTTCTTAGACCAATTCTTTCTAGACCTATTGACAGTCTTTTGCGAGATAAATTTAATTTCTCGGTTACTCAATTCAACTTGGCCAATAGACTCAAGATGACAAGATGATGTAATTATATGGTTAACATCATATTTATCTATGAAAGCACCATGAAAAAATGTGAACCACCATCAGTCATTAAATATTTAGGCACTCCAAACCTTGGAAAATGATGTCTTTAAGAATTTTAATAGAGGTGTTATGATAATCACTACTAGCTAGAATAGCCTCTACCTAATTAGTAACGTAATCAACATAAACAAATATATGAGTATACCCATTAGAGGAAGGAAAAGGTCCCATAACATCAAAGCCCCAAACATAAAATGGTTCAATAGAAAGTGAATAATTCATAGGAACTTCTTGACATTTACTAATGTTACCAACTCTTTGACATTCATCATATGAAAGGACATACTTACGAGCATCTTTAAAAAGAGTAGGCCAATAGAAAAAGGATTTTAATACTTTGTGTGCCATTCTGTCAGCTCCTTATGATATGTTCCTGTTCATGCTTAGGTATACAACATCTAATAACATCATCTACTCCTTTATATAGGTGTGGGTCATCCCAAAAGTAATGTCGTAAATCCTAGAAGAATATTTTTCTTTTGTTGATAAGTGAAGCTAGGCAAAATATATTTAGCAACAATGTAATTAGCAAAATCTGCAAACCAAGGAGAACTACAAAAAGTATTTATAACAGCAAGTTGCTCATGAGGAAAAATATCATCAATAGTCTGTAGGTCATCAAGAACATTTTCTATCCTAGAGAAGTTATATGCTACAAGGTTTTCAACTCCCTTCCTATCAATGATATGCAGGTCATATTCTTGGACTAAAATCACCAACCTACTAAGTCTAGGTTTAGTATCTTTCTTTTCCATAAGGTATTTAATAGCAGCATGATCGGTGTGAATAGTTACCTTAGAATCAACAATGTAAGGTCTAAAATTATCACATGTAAACACAACTGCTAAGAACTCTTTTTCAGTAGTAGCATAATTTCTTTGGGCACTATCTAGGGTCTTACTAGCATAATGAGTAACATTCAGTTTCTTGTCTACTCTTTACCCTAGAACAACACCAACAACATAATCACTAGCATCACAAATTATTTCAAATGGTGAGTTCCAATCAGGTGGTTCAACAATAGTTGCAGAAATTAAGCCTTTATTAAGTATTTCAAAGGCTTCTAAACAATCATCATAAAAAGAAAAATGAATATCTTTTTTAAGGAGATTTGTTAGTCGCCAAGTATCTTTGAGAAATCTTTAACGAAACACCTATAGTAACTAGCATGACCGAGGAAACTTCTTATACCTTTGATATATTTTGGGCATGGCATTTTCTCCATTGCATCAACCTTGGCTTTATCCACCTCAATACCCCATTCTAAAATTTTATGCCCAAGTAGTTTACCTTCATTCACCATAAAGTGGCACATCTCCAAATTCAAGACAAGATTAGTTTCTTTGCATCTCTACTAAACTCGATTGAGGTTTGTCAAGCAAACATCAAAAGAAGTCTTGTAAATGGAAGAATCATCAATTAAAACCTCAATAATATTTTAATAAAATTCAGAGAATATTGCAGTCATACATCTTTGAAAGCTACCAAGCGCATTGCATAGACCAAAAGGGAAGTAAAGGTAGTTTTCTCTTGATCCTATTTTGACACAGTTACTTGAGAGAAACCAGAATATCCATCAAGAAAGCAAAAGTGTGTGTGTTCTTGGTTAATCTTTCTAACATTTGATCAATAAAATGCAAGGGGTGACAGTATTTTCTAGTACCTTTATTAAATTTCTTGAAATCAATTACCATCCTATAACCAGTTACTATTCTTCGTGGAATAAGTTCGTTTTTATCATTAGGGACAACACTTATACCACCTTTAATAGGAACACAATGAACATGACTTACCCATCTACTATCACAAATACGATAAATTATACCTTCCTCCAGAAATTTTAATATCTCACTTCTTACCACCTCATTTATTTTAGGATTGAGACGACGTTGATGATTGATGACATGTTTAGCATCAGGTTCCATATTAATCTTTTGCTGATAGAGAGTGGAGCTTATTCCCTTAAGATCACTAAAAGTATATCCAATAGTATCCATGTGCCTCTTTATAGTTTTAAGTAATCTCCTTTCTTCATGCTCTATAAGGTTAGCACTGATAACAACAAGGTATATCTTATTTTAATCAAGAAAAGCATATTTCAAGCTATCAGGTATTGTATTAAGCTCAAACATGGGATCTCCATTGGGTGGACAAGGATCCCCTAAAATAACTACTGGTAGGTTGTGTTTAAGTATATGTCGTTGCTCAAAGAACATCTTATCTATTTCATTCCTTTCATTCATATGCATATAATTTTCATTATCTAGCAAATATTTTTCTAGTGGATCAGTAGGAGGTATGACAAAAGAAGCAAGACCAATTATTTCATGCTTATTAGGAAATTCTTTTTCAAGTGGTTGTCTACTAAACTTGGAGAAATTTAATTCATGGGACATATCACGAAAGCTTACTTTGACCTTGTCAGTAGCACAATTAGTTTCCGCATTAACAATATTGAAGAAAGGTCTACCAAATATAATGGGACAAAAGTTATCTTGGTCTGAACCAAGTACTAGGAAATCAGTAGGGTACTTGACTTTTCCACACAAGACTTCCACCTCTCTAACAATCCAAGTGGTAAAATAGTATCACAGTTTGCAATTTTAATAGTGACATCAATATCTTCAATCTTAGTGGGTGTTATATCATGCATAATTTCTTGATATAATGGAAAAGGTATAACACTAACACTAGCACCAATATCACACAAGCCATGATTGCAGTAATCTCCAATTTTCACTGAAATGACATGCATACCCACAACTAGTTTATTTTTATTGAGCTTATCTCGTCTGCTTCTAATAGGTTTTGCAATTCTAGCAGCTTCATCAGGGAGGTAAATAACTTGCCCATCAATATTATTAGCTAGGAGATCCTTAAATATAGCAACATTAGGCTCAAAATTTATTTGTTAAAAAGGATTAGCTATCCTAACATGACTTTTATTAACCATAGTTGTTGCCTTAGCATGTTCTCTAATCCTTACAGGAAAAGGAGGTTTCTCAATATAGGCAATAGAAACAAATGGATCAACATGGCTAAAAATTATTTCTCCCTTTTTAATTTTAATAGTTTCCTCCGATAATTTTTAAAAGGGAGGATGATATTGAAACCAATTCTCCTTGGGAAGGTCAATAGGAGTAGGAAAATGTTCATAGAAAGTTACTACTATCTCACACTCAAGACCTATTTATTGCTAAACTGATGGAAAGAAGCAGTTTCCACAAAAGATTTAACACAATAAAAATTAAGTTTTATACCCGCTCTTTACCTTCATCGAGTTCCCAATATTCAAAGTTTAATTTAATCCTTTCGAGAAGATCCCATTTGAATTAAATAGTTTCCTCCATATAGGAACCAGTAGCACAAGAATCGAGTAATGCTTGATCATCATGAGAAAGTCGAGCATAAACATTTTGTATAATCATTTCTCTCAAGAGCTCATGGTTGGGGCAAGTGTGCATAATAGATTTAAGCCTCCCACTAGCTTGAGTGATAATTTCTCCTTCACGAGGACAAAAATTATAAATAATGTTGTAATCACGATGAATTAGATGCATAGGATAAAACTTGTGATGAAATTCCAGCTTCAAGCGATTCCAGTCCCATGATCCAATATCATCCAATAGCCTATACCACATTAATGCTTTCCCCCCAAATATAAAGGGAAAACTTTCTTATTAAATTTATCTTTGGGTAGACCTGAAAGCCTAAACAATCCACAAATCTCATTGATATATATCAAATGGTAATCATGATGAGTTGAAACATTATAAGGATTAGCCAAGAGTGTCTCTACCATATCTGAAGGAATATTATAAAAAATAGTTTTAGTAGGTTTAGTAGGTTGAGGAAAAACTTTCTCAAATTGTGTTTGAGGTGAAGATGCCCCGAACATGCCACTCAAAGGGTGACCATTCATAGTGACAAGAAATAGTAAATTTTAGCATGTACCAAAAATGTTTCCTTACCAAAGGCGCTTCACTCCCCGAAAACACTGCCACAAAAGAGTCTTGATGACCCAAAAGTATAGGGAATCAATCATAGTCCTTTCAATAAGTAAGAGTTTCGAACCCAACAAAGAGAAAAAGGAAATGATAAGCGGTTTTCAGCAAGGTATTCTCTGCAAGTGCTATAAGTAACATCAATAGATAGTTTTGCAACAAGATAATTGGTAACAAGTGAAAAATAACAATAGTAGCAAAGGAGTATCAAGGTAGCCCCACCCTTTTTGTAGCAAAGGGAAAGCCTGAAAGTACTCTTATATTAGGCAAGCGCTCTAGAGGACCCATGGGAATTTCTGTCTAGTCATATTCATCATGTTGAGTTGATTCGCGTTCTCTACTTTGATAATTTTATATGTGGGTGGACCGGCTCTAAGGTTAGTTCTTACTTGAAAAAACAACCAACTTATGATTACCCTCTCTCGCAAGCCCTCGATATGGTGTCTCCTTGTCCCGAAAGGTTGCTTATGATTTTTTCTAGGTCAAAAGAAACCATACACGAGAAGAGGGGTGTCAGAGGGACTGAAGGGGCCCCACAAGCCATTAGGGCACGCTTAGTGGGGTAGGCAAGCCCTTTTGCCTTGTGGGAAGCATGTGGATCCCCTCTGGTATATTTTTCCTAATAATTCTTAAATATTCCATAAAAAATCTCTATGATGTTTCAGCTCATTTGGAGTATGGTGATTTTTCTTCCTTTTTCTCGGTTTCCCCGTCGAGAATTCCAGTTTCTAGATATTTCGCTCTTTGTGATGTACGTTGCATATTCAAAGATAAAGGGCATAAGAATTGTACGGTAATAGGGAATAATGTAAAAAATGTAACACAAATATCAATAAAGAATCATGATACAAAATGGACGTATCACCTCCCTTGGATCCCCTCTCGCAATATCGAGCCTCGCCAAAGATCTTGAGGTTTGTTTGAATTAATGTCCCTTCTCTATAGAACCTTAGCTTCTCATTCGTACCTTCAACCAAATGAGAACCCTAGGTTGCTCCCAAGTTGATTTTAACATCACTGAACTCCACTAAGATCAGGTCCTGCTCAAACCTGTAGTTTTGGCCTCCGATTCACCTAGCTGGAGGGCCACCTTAGTTTGGGAAAGAGGATAGAGAGAATAGACTTACAATGTGTGGTTGCAACAGTTTGAACCTAGGTTGCACGTTTCATCATTTATTCATCCTGAATGACTGGAAGATTATAGTTATTATTTTTTATTTTTTAGTTAAGTGATTTTCACAAATTGAATGATTATAGAGTTTTTCTGCATCACTCTTTGAACTGTTCATCGAATTGAATGATTATGTCTTGTATTGTTGAAAGAACATAAGAAACTAGTAAGTTGCATCATATCTTTACTAAGACCACGGTGTTAGAGGCAATGCCTTTGGAATTTTGCTTGCATTTTTGTGTCACTTCCACAAAGGTGCAATGATACAGAATCTAGTTGCTAATATCGGCGCATATCCGAGTAATTGAGAAGTAATTTTGGTATCAGACTTCCCAAGTTTCCACACATACTTTATTTTTGTACCTTCTTGATCAACCAGCACATTTTCTTGTCATGTAGTTTCTACATAGGAAGAGGTCATGTGGATACTTATATTAGTTATGTTAATGTTTTCCGAATTATATATTCTTGTTATGCACTTGCTAGAACTTTCAGTTAGTTGTCGAGTACATATAAATTTTTCTAAATAAGTTGGTTTCCTCTTCAAATAAGATCTTAATTCTTAGCCAATTTTAAGCACTGTACATAGAGCCTTGAAGGACTCTAATCTTGTCCACTGGATGAGGTAGTTTTCTCGATTATATTTTTGTGGATACTTACTGAATCTTTTCACTCTTTTTCTTTTTATGTTCTTTTTTGATTCCACTTTTCAACATCAACATGTCCAGTATTATGAACTTGTTCTTTAATTTTCTATGTTACTATCATCAAAGAGAATTTGAAACCATTGCTTCAAAGTAAATTATGTTTTGCTTCAAACACAAATGGGTGATTTTACAAGTACAACCTCCATTGGAAGCCAATGAGCGAATGCACAAGAAAATAGTTTCAAAAACAATATTCAAGAATTTGTGGGCAACACATTTTTCAAATATCCTTCATGCATTTGTAGAAAAATTCAATTTATTTTGTAATGTACATAAAGTAAACTTCAGTGTATCTCTAATTTTTTCTGTGGGTCTCCCTAAGTTAACTGTATAGACAATATTTTTTATTTTGTAATATGCAGACATGACTATGTTGTTTTCCATGCAAAATGAGTTCTTCTTTATATGAGTCAAAGCTTATTAAATTGGCAACTAGGCTTATTATTGCCTTTTTCTGTACATGAATTCTGCAAATGAAAGTTTGCTCAATAAGAGTAGTAAATACGTATTGCAAGGCACTCATTTAACTAAGAGAAATGCAAAAAGACTTTAAAGGTAAGGTCAAATATCTTATTGCTTCCCTTCCTTCTTTTTGTTAAGTTTTCAAATATTTAAAAGTATCCACAAAAGAGAACCATTGGTAACTTTCTATTTTGTTTTTGTGCAGATGAAATCCATAGATGTGAGCTTAATCAATAAGAGGACCAACCAGCCAGTGCATGTCACTTAGTTAGCAGAGTTAAATGCATCTAAGAGGTTGAAAGTAAAGCCAAATTTAATATCCCTTCCCTTCATATTTCTTGTTATGCTTTCAAGTCCTTAACATTACCGAAAACTAAGTTTTATTCGACTACTTTTTTCACGTTATTACAACTATTTTATGTTTTTCAAATTGTTATTTTGCAATTATAAAAAATTCGGTATGTCTATTAGGTCACTCAAATCGACCTATCGCTCCTCTAATCATATTTTTATCCGAACTAACCGAGGAGCAGAAGCCGATATTTCATAAACTTGGGTTTGGTTCTTTGCGTCACATCTCATGTGGCCGCATATTGGATGATTCATTTGAATGGTTAGCATTGCAGTTCAGTGACATGCATTATTGAACTAAGGAATGGATTCAGGTTCCACTTCAGTGAAACTGTTGTACACAAAATCCTAGTTATTCCATGTGGAGGGATTCCATGTTGTACACAAATCCTTGCACACAAACTGCTGATTCCATGCATACATTTTTTGAAATAACCAATCCAACACGAGAACATTTGCTGTCAATTATGTCTGATAATATGACAGAAGAATCTTTCTCTAGGATTTTCATGCTCCTCGTGCTTTCCACTATTATTGCACCTAGTTCAAAAGGTGTTCTCAACAAAAAAATAATACATTTCCTTGGTCAATATTGATTATGTTCCAAATTACGATTGGTGCCTTTTCACCCTCACATTCTTCGTACAGAAATAAGCCAAGTCTACCAAACAGGGGGACATCTATGCCAGGAGGAGGCAAACTAATATTAGTGGTAAGAAACAAATATAACTATGACATGTTTTCTGTTTCTACTTTTTTCTTCAATGTTTTACTTGTGTTTACTCTCATTTTCCAATCGACTTATGTTTTCTTCCCTTTTTGAAATCTTTTTGCAGATTGCACACTTCAAATTCTTGATCCCTTATGAGTACAAGATTCTAACCAATAGCTTCCCAAAACTTCCTTTGTGGTCAGCAACAATCCTTAGATTAGTCATTGCTCTAGATATAATGTGTCGGTGAAGGTGTGCACTCAATCACCTATGGGACCTTCGGCCCCTTTGTGCTTCGGCAGGGAGGTCGTGTGGCAGAAAGAGCAGAAACTACGAGGTAGCATGATGATGAGACTCGGGGAGTTTTTACCCAGGTTTGGGCCGCTGTGAAGTGTAAAAACCTACTCCTACTTTGGTGGAGTTCGGCCCCGGCAAGGGTTGTCGTAGAGAGCTATCACGTTCGTACGAATATTCTTGGTTCTAATCTCCTCAGGGTCTGAATCTACCAAGAGTCCAATCCTTTGCTAGGTTGCATTGGGCCTCCTTTCATAGCTCAAGGGGTGGCCATAGTGGAAATTAGACATGATTAGATAGCCAACTATGCTATCATACGTAACTCTAGCACTTAAGACAAATTTCCATAAATGCGGACTTAGGTGGCGAGCGGGGGTGCGTTCCGGCAAGCTCCTGCCACGTATTAGCTGGTCGTGGCTTGGTGTCCTGACACGCCTCTGCACGGGTGTCAACTGGTTGTAATCTATCTTCTGGCGTGTCACCACGTATGCAGCGAGAGCCACTTAGCCATCTGGGAGCTCGACACCTTATCGATAAGTGAATAGTGTGGTGTTGAGGTGGAGCGGTGGTAGATCGGCTCGTGCTTGCTGGGGAGGTGACTTGTTGGGGCCTTGTCGAGGATGCATGTGCCTTCGCTCCCGGCAAGTGCCAGGGGTTCTTGGCATGCCTTGGGTTGCTTGTGTAGGTCTTGCCGGTGTCATTGGCCATAAGGGTCCACGTCTGCTGGAATCTTGGTGTTCTTGATGCTAGGAGGCCTCTACCTTTGCTCCCTGACCTCTCGTAGGGCAGCTTCTCTGGCTTGGGCTAGGCCTTGATGGAGTGGTAGCATTCCCGGCAACCTCAGGTCATCGGGTCGGACGCTTATCGTCCATGTACAAGTCAGGGGAAATAAACACCCCTCTTTGTGTAACTCGATAGAAGCCCCCGAGCCTGAGCCAGATGTGTCACTTGGCATGTTGCGGTAGGTTCCCTTAATGCACGAACACGCGTCGCGGAAGTGTTTCCCTCCCCACAACCCACGTCCAATCCGCTCATTTACCTCGCGTCGTGGGGCTTTTGAACAGTACCCGTTGGAGAGTAAAAACGGGAATTGCCAATAAATAAATGGTAGTTCCTTGTAACGATAGTGAAGGGAGAGTCCCCAATGTGTGCCCCCCATACATAAGGAAGGGATCCAGCAAACGGGGACTGCTCATTCACATCCGCCCTTCAGCCTTTCACCCCCTCCTCTAGCCAAGAAACCGCCTCTGCCACCGCCATTCCTTCAACAAGCATTTCCAAATCTCCCGCTGCTCAAGGGAGATGGGGAAGAAGATGGCCGCCGTAAAGGAAAATGGGGCAGCTGAGCCGAAGGAGCAGTTCGTTGATGACAGGAAGAGGAGAATGGAGGAAGAGGAGAAGGGACAGCGAAAAGATGTGGTTTTATTCCCGTCAAATCTGGATGGCAACAACTTGATCGATAGATATGCGTACATGTGGGGGAGAGAGACGAAGGGAACGGGGCACCTGAAGTTCTGCTACAACCCCAAGGGGAAGGCGCCATCAGATTCATATCTCTTCTTCTGTGCGTACTTTTACTATGGCCTTTGTCCCCCTTTCTCTGATTTCGTCTGTGCCATGATGCTGACATATGGATATCACCTCCTAGATTTCACGCCCAATGCAATGGCGTGCATGGCGATCTTTGCCAACCTATGCGAGAACTTCGTCGGAGTTTCCCCCAATGTAGATTTGTTTAGGCATTTTTCATCCCTGAGATAGAGGACAAAAATCACAGCTTAGGGAATGTTAGTTGGATTCCCCGGGGCAAGGAGGACTAGGGATACCTCCCTGGCCAATGTCGCGGGAAGTGGGAAGAGTTGAGGAGAGATTGGTGTTGTATCAAGGACGACGAAGCCCCCGAGTTCTGTTCTGCATGGACTGGTTGCGTCTCGCATGACAGCGACTGGAGGAGCTTGGGCCTTTCTGCTGACAAGCTTCGCCCGGTGTTGAATAGGGTCACACGCCTCAAAGCTGCCGGGCTTACCATTCAGCATGTAGGTGCCAATTTCCTTTGGCGCTGTATTGCACCGTTCGAGAAGAGGGACAGGTTTGCTTGGGAGTTCAATGGTTGTACCGACTCGATGCGGCTGTACCCAGGCGCTGGCAACAACCTGACGATCTATGATCATGGCTGGTTGTATGATCAGTTGTTTGGCACCATGGGGCCATTCCATCTACCGGCAGGGGTCGTCCCCTTGCACATTTACTCTGCCAGGAACGAGATTCTGTAGTGGATGCCAGATTGTGATGCTTTCGGGGTCAAGCCTGATTGCACTTTTCCCTCCCTGGAAGACAAGATGGCGTGGGTCTTTAGCTTGGAGGAAAGGGCCTCCAAACAAGAACACAACCTGACTGCGCCCACCAAAGATGTGGAGAGGGCTTTTATTGCTGCTCGGATCATGGAGGATAAATAGGTCAAAGCCGCCAAGGGAGCGGCCTCCGGGAACGAAGGAGAGCAGGAATCCGGAAAAAACGACTCTTCCGGAGAGGAAGACACGAATCTTCCCCCGGAAGAAACTGTTGGGTTGGAGTGTGCCGGGGCTGGAGCTCTCGAGATCAAGGGGAGGTGGAGAATGCAAAAGGACATGTGGTGGAGGAAGAGGGGCTCGAAATGGTCCACCAAGCTCCTAAACCATGGCAGCGCCCTCGTCAGCGCGTCGTCCAAGAAGCGGCGGCCCCGGGCCTTCGCGGGCTTCGCCGAAGACGAAGAAGACAACCTCGAAGTGAAAAGTACGCGTGGTTGCATGTCGTCAGTCCCCCGCCTTTCCCAAGCCAGGGTTTCTCCTGTCAAGCGACAGAGGGTTATGGGGGTGGACCCCAGGCCCCCGTCAAGCCCAACTGCTTCTCCTGGCTCGCCTCTGCCTGAAGACCCAACTCTGCTGCAAAACCCGCTCCACCAGCTCTAAAGAGGGGCAGATCAACTCCGTCGCCTGCATCATATTAGATGAGATCCATGTTTATGGTTTCAGAGTAAGTCCTTCAACCACAATTGTCATCAAAGTTCTTCATTTTTGATGCCCTAACTAGTTTCGTATGATCATCTTCTTGATAGGGATGACGACGAGGAGCCCCATGCACATAGGGCCAAACGGTCCAAATCCATGGCAGGACGAGATCCCGCGGCAGACATGGGCTTGGCGGGAGACACATGTGAGAACCCCATGTCTAGCCCCCAGGCCAGCCTCCACCATGAAACCCAAGTGCCGTCTCCGTCCCATGGCGGGGACGGAGAGAAGTATCCTCCTACCCTGACAAGGAGATGAGAGACGTTCATCATGGATATGACTCTCTAACACCCTCGCCATGGGGATGGATTCTCCCGCAAGGGCCTCCACTGAAGAGCCTGCCCGCACAGAAGCTGTCGTCGATGAAGCAGAGATCGATCAGCCCCGACAGTTGATCTTGTCCCGGAAATAGATATTCTTGCACGGCAGACTCCATCCGGGCATCCCACTTGCCTGAGACTTTGTTTCCTCTGCCCTTTCTCTTTCCTTCGATCAGCTATTTGACTTTTATCTTGCTGTCCATTGCCTTTGATTACAGCATCACCGTCCGAATAACCAGATCTGCTGGAAGAGGTGGCTAGTATCGGGAAGGATGCTACCGCAGAGGAAGAGAAGATTACTGCCGCAGAAGGTCATGACTCAGGTGCCGGAGAACTTCAGGAGTCCCTTAAGGTAAAAGCATCAAACCCCGAAAGTGAAACTATGCCAGCCTTAGTCATTGGGGGGTAGTCCCCACTTTAGGCTCTCGGATCCTTTCCTGCATGGTATCCTATGCCATTCTCACTTCAATTCTTCTCGGACCTGCTGGTGATTGTCACCGCTTCACTGTGCCCTCCAACTCCAAACTTGTCCTTCTCAGCAGGGACACATATCGTTGAAGGAATCGAGAAGGCATTGATGCAACTGTGTCAGAAAGTTGGAGCGGTCCATGACCCTGCCGGCAGCACCAAGGATCTGGCTTTCTTGGAATCCATGAGTGCAGGTAGCCAAATAGCAATGCGAGCAGGCCGGCCTTGTGCACAAGAAATTGAGGAGAAAGGAAAACGAACTGCAGGAGTGGTACAACCAGCGGGTCCATTCCCTTAAGAGGCAGCATGAGATGCTATCCATAGCCAAGGAATATGTTGCAGCCTGGGAGGCTAGTCTCACGGAGCGCAAAGCGCATCTGGATGCCACAGAGGCGGAAATATCCTCCCGGGAAGAGGCTCTCAAACTTTCCCTTCGTGATAAGGAAGAGGAGTTGTAGGCTCGGCTTTCGCAATGCACCAAGGCATTAGAGGATGGCCACAAAGCTGCTCTTGCCGCGCTCTTGTCGCCTTCTGCTGCCCAGTTGAAAAAGATGTCCGACGAGATTCCTACCACAACTACCAACAAGACCAAACTGGAGGCCCAACTGAGCACACTGATGGAGGAACTTGCTAGAAATGGTGAGGAGACCAAGGCTCTCAAAGAAGAAGCACGGAAAGTGCAAACCACATTGGAAGAGGCGCACTCGCAGCTTTCTTCAAAGAGCCGAAGCCTTGACACCTCCAACAATACTATCTCCAGTTTGCAATCCATACTTGCTTCAATGGAGGAGAAAATTGAATATACTGGTGTTCGAGAGGAGCTGTTGTAGAACGATTTAACCAATCCCCAAGCTCTCTAGAAGGATGGAGAATACAAACTTGAGAACCAGATCGAGCAGCATGAGCTCTCGATCAAGAGCATGGTTAACATTGCCGAGCGCCTCACCACTTAGCTTGTAAGCATGAAGATGAAGAGTTGGGCCTTCTCCATTAGTCAGCATGAGTTCCCAAGCGTCAAGCTGACACTCTTCTTCGAGGGCTTTATCATGGGGTTGATGACGTACGAGGATGACAAGGCAGCTTGCTTCACCAAAAAACCCCGAAATCTGGCTCGCGATGCCCGCTTCATGGTCTTGAGCAAACTCGCCTTCTTCCACCCAGAGCTTGACCTCTCCGACAGTTTCAAGAAGCTGCCACTAGGTGCTGACGTCTCTGCCGCTGCGGACAAGGCATTCCCGCTTTTTGATAGGGTCCTTGCGGTCCCAAGGGTCCAAGGAAGCTGCCGGAGTTTGGTTTGACCCACTCCTGCTGTCGTGCCGACCTATACTTAAGACACGATATATATCTTGTTTAAGTCCATGCACTATTTTTGCTTTGGGATGAACTTGTGTCCTTTATGTAATCGCATGACATCCCCCCTCGCTTTCCTTCTGGTATTCATATGGTTGTTTTCTTTGTGCGCTCTGGTTGCCCGCCAACAACGTGATGCCGCCATTGCCTCGATGAATGGGTCCTTTGCATTCTGCATGCGAGGACACGCTGTCGGCGAGTTTTTCCTCATCGGTATTTGATGCTACCGCGGGTATCATTGAGCATGCTTGAAACAAAACACGGGCACAATCAGGAAGATAACGAGGTTCCATTATGCACCAGATTGAACATACGAAACCTTGGTCGCAAAGGGGATTATTCAACATGTATGCTTTTAATGAAAAACCGGAGGTCGCATCGACTTATATTCGTTAAGGCTTCTTCTCCTTCTTCAATCGGTGTTTCTTCTCTCCACATTCCCCAATGCGCGCATGATGTAAACCATTGCTGTTCTGGGAGGAAGAGAAGAACGGAATAGAGAAATTGGAGGTACTTGGGGAAATATTAGTTATGAGCAAGGTCCGCGGCAAGATCTTGCCAGACCAATGCAGGTGTCCATAACTTAGCCGGAAGGGAAGGAATAGTAAATATGCTCGGTCAAACCTTCGTTCTTCTCCCTCTTCCCCTACGGCCCGTAACAATCATGACATTAGAAACGCTGGGAAACGGGGCCGCGCTATGGCTCATTCGCCGGGGTCGCCGAGCAACATATTCGATCTAGCGTTTAGCCTGGGATTTACCAACATGGGGCAAATGCAGGACCTAGCTGCATGCGAGCTCATCGACATTGGCGGCTCTGCCATGACACTAACTGACCACAGGTGGGGAAGGAGAAGAGAGGAAGGGTATCGCCATGTACCTTTCCTTCATCCTTTCCCATTCAATCGTACATGCACCTCCCCAGGGGTTAGGTGGGCTAGCTCAATGATTGTGATAGGGATTGCATCGTCGCCTAGTCCACCTCTTCCCCTACCGAGGTCGTCACCGTGGTTGTGCCGTCTACGTTCGACGCAACAACCATGGCGCTGATGGTCCTCATCACCGTTGATGCAACCACGATAGTGGTGCTCGGCGGGGTTCAGAGAGGAACAAGCTCATAAGGTGACAATGTTCTTCTTCCTCGACACTCCAAGCGGAGGGGATGCTGATGAAGATCGATGAAACACTTGCAGTTTCAGGTTTGCACGAACGAAGCCCCCTACGTGGCGTGCCAAAGATGTTGGTGCAGGTGCACACTCAATAACCTATGGGACCTTCGGCCCCGTTGTGGTTCAGCGGGGAGGTCGTGTGGCACAAAGAGCAGAAACTAGGAGGCATCGGGATGATGAGACTCGGCGAGTTTTTACCTAGGTTCGGGCCGCTCTGAAGTGTAAAACCCTACTCCTACTTTGGTGGATTGATTGAGGAAGATGAAGTTCGCACGGAGTTCTTCCCCGGCAAGGGTTGCCGTGAAGAGCTATCACATACGTACAAATAATCTTGGTTCTAATGGGGTGCGTTCCTGGCAAGCTCTTGGCACCTATTAGCTGGTCGTGGCTTGGTCTATTGAAGTGCCTCTGGACGGGTGTTAGCTGGTCGTAATCTGTCTTCCGGTGCACCGGAACGTATCCAACGAGGGCCATTTAGCCATCTGGGAGCTCGACACCTTATCGATAAGTGACTTGTGTGGCGATGGGGTGGAGCGGTGGCAGATTGGCTCGTGCTTACCGAGGAGGTGACATGCCGGGGCCTTGTTGAGGATGCATGTTCCTTCGCTCCCGGCAAGTACCAGGGGTTCTTGGCATGTCTTGGGCTGCTTGTGTAGGTCTTGTCGGCATCGTTGGCCATTAGGGCCCGCGTCTGCTGGAATCTTGGTTTTCTTTATGTGCTCCTTGACCTCTTGTAGAGCGGCTTCTCTGGCTTGGGCCAGGCCTTGATGTAGTCATAGAATTCCCGACAACCTCAGGTCATCGGGTCGGAGGCTTGTCGTCCATGCCCAAGTCAAGGGAAATAAACACCCTTGATTGTTTACCCTGACACAATGCCTTGAGTGAATCTTCAGTTTGGTAGGCTAGAAGTAAGGACGCAAGAAACATCTCTCTACATTTAAATAAAATGTTATACCTTTCTTTTGAAAATTATTAAATTGAAAATACGTTTCCGCCATTTTTGAAACAAAAACATCTGAAGCTTGTATGGGCAACTCCATTTAGTGATTCATTGGATGAGTCAACTCTCCAACTACGTGAGTCAATTTTGGACTACATCAATGCCAAGCTCCCCTCAATTCACAACATACAAGTAAGGAAATCTTACAGACTAGAAGAACAGTCATGTTTTACATACAACCTACTGTGTTCCCTCAAAAAATATTATTCTCATATTCTTCAAAACATGAGAAGATTAAACTAGAGTGTACCTATGAGAAATTTTGGCAAACAACTTTGACAAACTCTATTCCAACACTTCAATCTTATCTTGTTGATGCACCCAACCAATTTAGCTCAACTATTACATCGAAAGATATCCAAGAATATGCACCTTCGACAGTTACAATTTCTTCATCGATGTAGTTGGATAATACCGTAATTAAACCTGCTGAAACTTGTCCTATCTTACCAAAATTTCCATTGGGAAAACATCGACATTTGCAATCATTCCTAAATTCAACTGATTTCTTGGATTTTCATGGGCCCCATATCTAGCCTCGAAGCTTTTATTCAGAATATAGTCAAGCAACACTTGATTCAAGCATCCTAAATTTCTATGAAAGTCTATTTATTGACGACTCAATGAAGTTTGACCCTCTAATGCATATTTGATCACCCAAAACTACATATTTAGCTGTTCTAGTAGTTTTCAACAAGGATCCAGTATACAAAATCAACATTTATAAAGTCACTTCTCCTTCGGAAGGAAATTTTAAATCTTACACAATCAAACTATTTTTTGTTCAATTAAATTCACCCCTTTACTACATATGTCCCTAATAAATTTCTGTACTTCATTCTGCATATACGAGTGATTCTGGATTCAATAAGAAACGAACGAAGGTGGAATGACTTGAATGCAACCAAAATTCAAAATTGAAGTCAAGAGAAATTCAGCTCCATGATACGTCCATTTTGCATCATGTTTTCATGTTGATATTTATCGCTTCTTTGGCTGTTATTTCACTTCACGGTACAATTCTTATGCATTTTCTCACTTTTTTTGCAAGGTTTACATGAAGAGGGAGAATGCCGGCAACTGGAATTCTGGCCTAAAAGTGGAGAAAAGTTGAGATACCTATTCTGCGCAACTCCAAACGCCGTAAAAATCAACGAGGATTTTTTTCCCGATTTATCAAAAATACTGGGCCGAAGAAGTACCAGCGGGGGGCGTGCAGGTGGACACAAGCCTGCACGGCGCGACCACCCCCCTGGTCGCGCCATGAGGGCTTGTGGGCACCATGCAGGCCCACTTGCCCCCCTCTTTTTCTATATGGAGGGTTCCGTCCAGAAAAAATCAAGGAGGAGATTTTCGTGGTTTCGCCGCCGCCACGAGGCGGAACTTGAGCAGAACCAATCTAGAGCTCCGGCAGGACGATACTGCCGGGGAAACTTCCCTCCAGGAGGGGGAAATCGTCGCCATCGTCATCACCAACACTCCTCTCATCGGAGGGGACTCATCACCATTAACATCTTCATCAGCACGATCTCATCTCCAAACACTAGTTCATCACTTGTAACCAATCTCCGTCTCGCGACTCCGATTGGTACTTGTAAGGTTGCTAGTGGTGTTGATTACTCTTTGTAGTTGATGCTAGTTGGATTACTTGGTGGAAGAGTTTATGTTCAGATCCTTGATGCTAATCATTACCTCTCTGGTCATGAATATGATTATGCTTTGTGAGTAGTTACTTTTGTTCCCGAGGACATGGGATAAGTCATGCTAATAGTAGTCATGTGAATTTGGTATTCGTTCGATAATTTGATATGTTGTATGTTGTTTTTCCTCTAGTGGTGTTATGTGAACGTCGACTACATAACACTTCACCATTATTTGGGCCTAGAGGAAGGCATTGGGAAGTAGTAAGTAGATGATGGGTTGCTAGAGTGACAGAAGCTTAAACCCTAGTTTATGCGTTGCTTCGTAAGGGGCAGATTTGGATCCACTAGTTTAATGCTATGGTTAGACTTTGTCTTAATTCTTTTTTCGTAGTTGCGGATGCTTGCGAGAGGGGTTAATCATAAGTGGGATGCTTGTCCAAGTAAGGGTAGTACCCAAGCGCCGGTCCACCCACGTATCAAACTATCAAACTAACGAACGCGAATCATATGAACATGATGAAAACTAGCATGACAGAAATTCCCGTGTGTTCTCGGGAGCGTTTTTCCTCCTATAAGACTTTGTCCAGGCTGGTCCCTTTCTACAAAAGGGATTGGGCCACTTTGCTGCACCGTTGCTACTTTTGTTACTTTTTGCTTGCTACGAATCATCTCACCACACAATCACTTGTTACTGACAATTTCAGTGCCTGCATATTTCACCTTGCTGAAAACCACTTGTCAGATCCTTCTGCTCCTCGTTGGGTTTGACACTCTTACTTATTGAAAGGTCTACGATTGATCCCCTATACTTGTGGGAGATCAAGACTCTTTTCTGGCGCCGTTGCCGGGGAGTGAAGCGCCTTTGGTAAGTGGAACTTGGTAAGGAAACATTCATATAGTGTGCTGAAATTTATTGTCACTTGTCACTATGGATACTAATCCTTTGAGGGGCTTGTTTGGGGTATCTTCACCTCGAACGGAAGCACAAATAGTTGATCCTCAACCTGCTGCACCTACTGAAAATATTTTCTTTTAATTTCCTTCGGGTATGCTTGAGAAACTGCTGGCTAATCCTTTTACAGGAGATGGAACATCACATCCATACTTGCATCTAATCTATGTATATGAAGTTTGTGGTTTATTTAAGCTTGCAGGTGTGCCCGAGGATGAGGTCAAGAAGGAGGTCTTTCCTTTATCTTTTAAGTATAATGCGTTGACATTGTATAGGCTATGTGATGACACTAGATCATGGGACTACAATCGGTTGAAATTGGAATTTCATCAAAAGTTTTATCCTATGCATTTAGTACATCGTGATCGAAATTATATTTACAATTTTTGACCTCGTGACAGACAAAGCATCGCTCAAGCTTGGGGGAGGCTTAAATCAAAGTTATATTCATGCCCCAATCATGAGCTCTCAAGAGAAATTATCATTTAGAACTTCTATGCTCGGCTTTCTCATGATGATCGCACCATGCTTGACACTTCTTGTACCGGTTCTTTTATGAAGAGAGATATTGACTTCAAATGAAATTTATTGGCGAGAATTAAACGCAACTCTGAAGATTGAGAGCTTGAATAAGGTAAGGAGTCAGGTACGAATTTCACGTTTGATTGCTCATATCGATCTCCCCAAAGAGAAGTGGTTTAGATATCATCCTTCTTTAGAAGTCAATGTAGTTAAACCCACTCCAATTGAAGAGAAAGTCATTGCCTATAATGATCATGTGGTTCCTAGTGCTTACATTGAGAAACCACCTTTCCCTGTTAGGATAAAGGATCATTCTAAAGCTTCAACTGTGATACGTAGAGGCTACATTAGAACACCTACACCCCCTGATCAAATTAGAGTTGAACCTAGCATTGCTATTATCAAAGATCTTCTGTTTGAAGAAGTTGAGGGACATAATATTCACTTCTGTGCTGATGCTGCTAGAATTGCTAAACCTCACGCTAGAGACAAACATAGGCCTGTTGTTGGCATGCCTATTGTTTCTATTAAGATAGGAGATCATTGTTATCATGGTTTATGTGACGTGGGTGCTAGTGTTAGTGCAATACCTCAATCCTTATATGATGAAATCAAAGATGATATTGCACCTGTCGAGATAGAGCCTATTGATGTCACTATTCATCTTGCCAATAGAGATACTATCTCCCATGTGGGAATTGTTAGGGATGTTGAAGTCTTGTGTGGTAAAACGAAATATCATGCTGATTTCCTCGTTCTTGCAACCGCACAAGATAGCTTCTGTCCCATCATATTTGGTAGACCTTTTCTCAATACCATCAATGCTCATATTGATTGTGAGAAGCAAACTGTCACTGTTGGCTTAGAAGGTGTGTCACATGAGTTCAATTTCTCTAAGTTTGGTAGACAACCTCATGAAAAGGAGTTGCCTAGTAGGGATCAAACTATTGCCTTAGCCTCTATTGCCATGCCTCCTACTGATCACTTAGAGCAATACTTGCTTTAGCATGAAAATGATATGCATATGGATGAAAGGGATGAGATAGATAGAGTTGTCTTAGAACAATATCGTATCCTTAAGAATAACTTGCCTGTTGTACTGCTTGGGGATCCACCCCCACCAAAGGGTGGTCCTGTGTTCGAGCTTAAACAGTTGCCTAATACTCTTAAGTATGCTTATATTGATGAAAAGGAGATATATCCTATCATTATTAGTGCTAGCCTCTCAGAGCATGAAGAAAAGAAGTTACTAAAAACTCTGAAGAAGCACCTTGCTGCTATAGGATATACTCTTGATGATCTTAAGGGCATTAGTCCCAGTCTATGAGAGCACAAGATTATAACACATCCTGATTTCAAACCAGTTGTTGATTATCAAAGGAGATTAAATCCTAAGATGAAAGAAGTAGTAAGAAAAGAAATACTAAAGCTCCTGGAAGCGGGTATTATCTATCATGTTGCTCATAGCGATTGGGTGAGTCCGCTGCATTGTGTCCCTAAGAAGGGAGGCATTACCATTGTCCCTAATGATAAGGATGAATTAATCCCAGAGAGGATTATTACTCGCTATAGGATGCTGATTGATTTTAGGAAGTTGAATAAAGCCACTAGGAAAGATCATTACCCTTTGCCTTTTATCGACCAAATGCTAGAAAGACTGTCTAAACACACACACTTCTGCTTTCTAGACGGTTATTCTGGTTTCTCCCAAATACCAGTTGCACAATCTGATCAGGAGAAAACTACTTTCACCTGCCCTTTTGGTACCTTTGGTTATAGACGTTTGCCTTTTGGCTTATGTAATGCACCTGTCACCTTTCAAAGATGTATGATGGCTATATTCTCTAACTTTTGTGAAAAGATTGTAGAGGTTTTCATGGATGACTTTTCCGTTTACGGGTCTTCTTTTGATGATTGCCTCAGCAACCTTGATCGAGTCTTACAGAGATGTAAAGACACCAATCTTGTCTTGAATTGGGCGAAGTGCCACTTTATGGTTAATGAAGACATCGTCTTAGGACATAAAATCTTTGAAAGAGGTATTGAAGTCGATAAGGCTAAGGTTGATGCAATCGAGAAAATGCCATACCCCACAGATATCAAGCGTATAAGTAGTTTCCTTGGTCATGCTGGTTTCTATAGAAGGTTCATTGAAGACTTCTCTAAGATTTCTAGGCCTCTTACCAATCTCTTGCAAAAGAATATTCCTTTTGTTTTTGACGATGATCGTGAGGAAACCTTCGAAATACTTAAGAGGGCTTTGATAACTGCACCTATTGTTCAACCACCTGATTGGAACTTAACTTTTGAGATCATGTGTGATGCTAGCGATTATGCTGTTGGTGCTGTTCTAGGGCAAAGAGTTGACAAGAAGTTGAATGTTATTCACTACGCTAGTAAAACTCTAGACAATGCCCAGAGAAACTATGCTACTACGGAGAAGGAATTTTTAGCAGTCGTCTTTGCATGTGAAAAGTTCAGGTCTTACATAGTTGATTCCAAAGTCACTATTCACACTGATCATGCTTCTATTAAGTACCTCATGGAGAAGAAGGACGCTAAACCTAGACTTATCAGATGGGTTCTCTTGCTACAAGAATTTGATTTGCACGTTGTTGACAGAAAGGGTGCTGATAACCCAGTAGCAGATAACTTGTCTAGGTTGCAGAACGTTCTTGATGACCCACAACCTATCGATGATAGCTTTCCAGATGAGCAATTGAATGTCATCAATGCTTCACGTAGTGCACCGTGGTATGCTGATTATGCAAATTATATTGTTGCCAAATATATACCACCTAGTTTCACGTACCAGCAAAAGAAGAAATTCTTCTTTGACTTGAGACACTACTTTTGAGATGACCCTCACCTTTATAAGAAGGAGTAGATGGTGTTATTAGACGTTGTGTACTTGAACATGAATAGGGACAAATCCTACAGAAGTGTCACTCTAAGGCATACGGAGGACACCATGCGGGAGATAGAACTGCACACAAGGTATTGCAATCAGGTTTCTATTGGCCCACTCTCTTCAAGGATGCCCGTAAGTTTGTCTTTTCTTGTGATGAATGTCAAAGAATAGGTAATATTAGCAAACGTCAGGAAATGCCTATGTACTATTCACTTGTCATTGAACCATTTGACGTCCGGGGCTTTGATTATATGGGACCTTTTCCAAAGTCCAATGGGTATACTCACATCCTAGTTGTTGTTGATTATGTCACTAAGTGGGTAGAAGCTATCCCCACTAGTAGTGCTGATCACAACACCTCTATCAAGATGCTGAAAGAAGTTATCTTCCCTAGATTTGGAGTCCCTAGATATCTAATGACCGACGGTGGTTCACACTTCATTCATGGTGCTTTCCGTAAAACGCTTGCTAAGTACGATGTCAACCATAGGATTGCATCTCCCTACCACCCTCACTCCAGTGGTCAAGTAGAGCTAAGCAATAGAGAGATTAAACTAATTATGCAAAAGACTGTCAACAGATCTAGAAAGAATTGGTCTAATAAGCTCGATGATGCACTGTGGCCTTATATAACTGCCTATAAGAATCCCATGGGCATGTCTCCGTACAAAATGGTGTATGGGAAAGCATGTCACTTACCTCTTGAGCTAGAGCATAAAGCTTATTGGGCAATCAAAGATCTCAACTTTGATTTCAAACTTGCCGGTGAGAAGAGGTTATTTGATATCAGCTCGCTTGATGAGTGGAGAACTCAGGCATATGAGAATGCCAAGTTGTTCAAAGAGAAGGTTAAGAGGTGGCATGATAAGAGGATACAAAAGCATGAGTTCAACGTAAGTGATTATGTCTTGTTATATAACTCTCGTTTAAGATTCTTTGCAAGCAAGCTTCTCTCTAAATAGGAAGGTCCCTATGTTGTTGAGGAAGTATATCGTTCCGGTGCTATCAAGATCAACAACACGGAAGGTAATTGTCCGAGAGTGGTAAATGGGCAGAGAATCAAGCATTATATCTCAGGTACTCCCATAAATGTTGAGAGCAATATTATCAATACCATAACTCCGGAAGAATACCTAAGGGACATTTATCAGCCTATTTCAGACTCCGAAAACAAAGAGGTATGTGATTCGGTAAGAAAACAGAGTGCAAAAGTTATCTAGTTGGAATTTTTCTCTGTTTTGGAATATTTGAAAACAAAAACAAAAATTGGAAGTAGTCTCGAAAGTGCGTGAGGAGGCGACAAGCCTGCACGGCACGGGCGCACCCCCTGGCCGCGCCGTGAGGGCTTGTGGCCACCTCGTAAGCCTCTCGGACTCCGTTTTCGTGCGGGGGAATCCTTCTGGTTTGGAAAAAATCATTATATATAATTCCGTTTGGTCTGACCCCTGCATCACGCAGATTTCTTCTATTTTTCGTTTCGAGTCTGTTTCTGTGCAGATCTAGACCGCTATGACTTCTCCAAAAGCTCTGAAGGACAAGATCTTCGAGAAGGTCATCAATCCCTACCTCAAGGGAGTGCTGCAACACCCTCAATCTATCGAGATGCGTGAGGGGATGTTGCACATCCGTGATGTGGAGGGGCCTAAGAAGACTGGAAGCATGGAGACAAGGGTCGAAGAAATGGAGCAACAAGTCTTCAAGTGCCAAGGGATGGTGGAGCGTGGACTCAATGTCAACCACATGATGATCACGGAGTTCACCAACAAGCACAGGATTGATGCCAATGACATTGGGAAGCATCTCTCGAGGCTCTATGATAGGATTGATCAACTCCAGGGCCAGATCTATGACTTGCAGAACCAAAACTGTGAGTATGAGTATAGATTTAAATCAATACGGTTGGCTGCAGATTTGAGGATCAAACTCATGTTGCAACAACACCACCATCACCACCAAAGGAAGACAACTGAGCATTGGTATGGGAAACCCCCTTGGCTTTTGCCAAGCTTGGGGGAGTTGCCCCGGTATCGTATCACCATCACATCTTTTGCATTTACCTTTGTTTTAGTTTTCCTTTTCAGTTTTCTCTTTCTCTAGTAGATTAAAAGTCTTAGTGTTTTAGTCTTGAGTTTTGCTTTGTGTCACCCCCGATGTATTCTTTCTCGTGAGCCATATAATAAAGAGTGTCTTAGTTGAAGGGATTTGCCTCTTGCTATGATCAAAAGAGTGAGAATAGAACAAAAGCATGAAAGATCATGTAATGATCTGATGGGAAGTGATGGCTTCACATATAAAAAGAATGAGGATTGAAACTTGTTGAGGGTAGGCAAACGTAGACCTTGGTCATGGTTGCAATTAATAGGAAGTGATAAAGATGGAGAGGTTCACATATAAATAGATCATCTCTAACACCATCTATGATTGTGAACACTCACTAAACTATTGCATGCCTAGAAGTAGATGTTGGACAAGGAAGACAACATAATGAATTGTGTTTGCTTGGCTCCCAAAAATGTTATATGATTAGAGATCCCTTAGCATGTGACGATTGCTTCCACCTCATATTAGCCAAAACTCCCGCACCATGTAGAGATACTACTTGTGCATCCATAAACCTTCAAACCAGTTTTGCCATGAGTGTCCACCATACCTACCTATGGATTGAATAAGATCCCTCAAGTAAGTTGTCATCACTGCAAGCAACAAAAATTGCTCTCTAACATGTATGATCTATTAATGTGTGGAAAATAAGATTTATACGAACCTATGATGAGGAAGACATAAAAGCGACAGACTACATAATAAAGTTCTTTATCACAGGAGGCAATATAAACTGACGTTCCTCCGCACTAAGAGGACACGCATCCAAACCTCAAAAGCACATGACAACCTCTGCTTCCCTCTACGAAGGGCCTATCTTGTACCTTTACTTTTTTCCCTTGAAAGAGTCATGGTGATCTTCACCAATTCCTTATTTTGCCTTTGTCTTGGCTACCGTCACATGCTTGGGAAAGATCTATATCCATATGTCAACTTGGAGGTAAGTATTCATGAATTATAATTGTTGACATTACCCTTGAGGTAAGCAGTTGGGAGGCAAAACTGTAAGCCTCTATCTTTCTCTGTGTCCAGCTGAAACTTTGATCTCATGAGTACCACGTGAGTTGTAGCACTTGTAGAGAACGAAAGAATGATTGAGTATGTGGATTTGCTTTAGAAGCTCTTATTTACTCTTTCTAATGTTGTGATAAATTGCAATTGCTTCAATGACTAAAGGCTATCGGTTGTTACTTCTCGGTAAGGTTCTTGATCCATGCTTTACTTTGTGAAGGAATTATCACTTTAGCATGAGAGATTATATGTTGGTATTGTTATTCTGATCTTGATCATGATGCATGCATGTTCGTATCTTCTTTTGTCGACACCTCTCTCCCTAAACATGTGGACATATTTATTGAACTAAGCTTTCGCTTGAGGACAAGTGAGGTCTAAGCTTGGGGGCGTTGATACGTCCATTTTGGATCATGTTTTCATGTTGATATTTATCGCTTCTTTGGCTGTTATTTCACTTCACAGTACAATTCTTATGTCTTTTCTCTCTTATTTTGCAAGGTTTACATGAAGAGGGAGAATGCCGGCAACTGGAATTCGGGCCTGAAAGTGGAGCAAAGTTGAGAAACCTATTCTGCACAACTCCAAACGCCGTAAAGATCAACGAGGATTTTTTTTCCCGATTTATAAAAAATATTGGACGAAGAAGTACGAGAGGGGGGCGTGCAGGTGGCCACAAGCCTGCACGGTGCGGCTACCCCCCTGGCCTCACCATGAGGGCTTGTGGGCACCCTGCAGGCCCACTTGCCCCCCACTTTTGCTATATGGAGGGTTTCGTCCAGAAAAAAATCAAGGCGGAGCTTTTTAGTGGTTTCGCCGCCGCCACGAGGCGGAACTTGAGCAGAACCAATCTAAAGCTCTGGCAGGACGATCCTGCCGGGGAAACTTCCCTCCCGGAGGGGGAAATCGTCGCCATCGTCATCACCAACACTCCTCTCATCGGAGGGGAGTCATCACCATCAACATCTTCATCAGCACCATCTCATCTCCAAACCCTAGTTCATCACTTGTAACCAATCTCCGTCTCGCGACTCCGATTGGTACTTGTAAGGTTGCTAGTAGTGTTGATTACTCTTTGTAGTTGATGCTAGTTGGATTACTTGGTGGAAGAGTTTATGTTCAGATCCTTGATGCTACCCATTACCTCTCTGGTCATGAATATGATTATGCTTTGTGAGTAGTTACTTTTGTTCCTGGGGACATGGGATACGTCATGCTAATAGTAGTCATGTGAATTTGGTATTCGTTCGGTAATTTGATATGTTGTATGTTGTTTTTCCTCTAGTGGTGTTATGTGAACGTCGACTACATAACACTTCCCCATTATTTGGGCCTAGAGGAAGGAATTGGGAAGTAGTAAGTAGATGATGGGTTGCTAGAGTGACATAAGCTTAAACCCTAGTTTATGTGTTGCTTCGTAAGGGACAGATTTGGATCCACTAGTTTAATGCTATGGTTAGACTTTGTCTTAATTCTTCTTTCGTAGTTGCGGATGCTTGCGAGAGGGGTTAATCATAAGTGGGATGCTTGTCCATGTAACGGCAGTACCCAAGCGCCGGTCCACCCACATATCAAATTTTCAAAGTAACGAACGCGAAGCATATGAACATGATGAAAACTAGCATGACAGAAATTCCCGTGTGTCCTCGGGAGCGTTTTTTCTCCTATAAGACTTTGTCCAGGCTTGTCCCTTGCTACAAAAGGGATTGGGCCACTTTGCTGCACCGTTGCTACTTTTGTTACTTTTTGCTTGCTACGAATCATCTCACCACAAAATCACTTGTTACCGACAATTTCAGTGCCTGCAGATTTTACCTTGCTGAAAACCACTTGTCAGATCCTTCTGCTCCTCGTTGGGTTCGACACTCTTACTTATCGAAAGGACTACGATCTAGCCCCTATACTTGTGGGTCATCACTCCACTCAATGGAAATATATCTCAACTAATTCATTTGTCACATGTAATTTTAGTTTCTTTTTTCTTCATATACTAAAGTTTGGTTCCATTTTTTCCTTCTTATTCATTATAATACAAGTTTAATTTCCAATTTTGGCTTCCTGTCAGGCAATTCTTTGTAGTGTGCACCACATCAAGCTGAAATGCACCCATTACAAGCAAATACTACTATCATTTGTTCACATCCATTCCAACAAACTGTTGGAAATAGGTATGAAAAGTACCTGCCATCAATTCAACTATCTCAGCGAGAACGTGCATGTCATCCTTATATAAGAAACAACTCTGAGTTTGATGCCCCAATTTCAATGCTATAACTGATGCACTACAAGAACCAGCCCCACAAAAAATATATGCTTACGTAACAATAAACTACTCTGATATGGGTTCTTCGTCACTACTTAAACCTGGTATTCAATCATGTACAAGGATGTTGTATCCTCGTTCTTCTTTCCTCTATAGCAATAGTTCCATTAGACCTTTCAATATCAACTCTATTAAACCAGAAATAAGATTTGGAACTCCACTAAGTGATCCAGGGTTGTTAAAACTCGTTGGTGATTTGTACTTGAATGCTGAAGGAATGAAATTGAGGAAGTAAAGAAGAATAAATTTGAACACTTCTCTTCTGCAAAAATTGCACAACAGTCCAACTATATGGAATTCCAACAAGTTATATTCTCAATTCTAGTGCAAATGGAAACCTACAAGACAATGATTGCAGCTCTACGAGTTCTCGACTAAAGGTATTTTCTTGAAATGGCATTTTTTAAATTGTTTTCAAACTAAATGTTTTGATCAAAATCAATTTTCATACGTACGTTTCTTCATTCCTTTCTTGTATCAATAACTTCCGTGTGAATCTTCATAACATTAATTTCAAAACAACAACCAAAGAATATTCCAAGTCAATGAAGTTTTGGTTGACCAGAAAACCCTAGTTATTTCCTTGAGGCCTCATTGCTGGATGAATCCTCACTCCCTTGATTGTTACTAAAAAATTCTCAATACGGACCAACTAATCCGTGGTAGGCAAGGCCTAATACCAAACACTGATGTCATTAAGAACATTGTCCAAAGAGAAGACATGGTATTGTGCATTAACTTCAATTTCTTATACTTTTCTCCATTGTTATCAATTGTTAAATAACATGAGAAAATTGACTGGATTATATTTTATTTCCTCAAAATTTCAGGAAATAGTCACGAGGCCACTATTGGATCATTCAGACCCAATATGAAGAGACATTTTAAGTTAAGCAAGAGTTGGCAACAGTTTGCAAAAACCTAATTACATAATAAATGAACTCCGAGAATTTTACTTGAAAAAATATTTTCATTCAAATCATATTATTTAAGGGAACACTTCTTTGCCATTTCATTTAAGAGAACTGAAATAAACAATACTTCTTTTGCTATCTTCGAGGTCCATTTGCCTTGCTTCAATGATAAGAAATAGATTGCAATAATAGAAAACCTAGAAAGTGGAAGGGTTTTTGCTATTATGAATCGTGATGCATCTGGAAAATACAAATTCACAAGTATCGTAAGCACTGTCTGCTATAATTTCAAGTCACTGTTTGCACTGACTTATCCGGACTACACTTCATTCAACATCAAATAGTTTGACTACATGTTTCTTGCAGTACCTAGTACTCTTTTCAAGTTATGCACTTTGACTTTCTACATCACTATCTCTTGAATGACTAAAGATTTCTTGCAATTCCGGCAACTTGTATGGTAGTGAGCCCATATGCAATTCCTAACAATCAATGCATTTCACTTTAGAAAATATCTTTATTATACTCTAGAAATCTTGCTATTCTAGAGTTTTGAAAAGGTTTGAATGTAACATGCTAGTCAACCTGTCTTTTCAATACTAAATATGACACAGGTGTTTCCAACTGCAAATCCTTAAAAGCTACCGTGAAATGGGAGAGCTAGGGTTCTCAAATGTAAGTCTTTCTTCTATTGTTAAATCTACATACGTTACTTCTCAAATCTACTTGTACTAGAAGAAACATATTATATTGCACTCGTATTTATGCAATAGGTTGATTTTCAAGCTTTGTGCAAAATATTCTTGTATGGGATTGCAACATACAGCAATAGTGAGGTGCAACTACTAATAGTGAGGACATTTCTTCAAAATCATGTGAGTTAAAAACTCCTTCTTAAATTTATAATTTCCTTGACTAACTATGATATTAAGGCAACTTTTGAGTCAACAATATCAACTAAATAATTATTATGCTATTCTATAGGGTTTTCGGTCATTCAAATAAAATGTCCTTCCAAGCAAACATATTGTACTGCTACAAGGTATAATATGCTAGAAATATGTGAATAAAGATAACATATTTTCTTTCCATCATATATTCCATCATAATTTATTTTTATTAACAATTAGACTAATTTCGTTGTTTTCAATTCTCACGACCACTCGAGAGAATGGCATGGTTCACTACTGATATGAGCATTTGCGAACAAAGGATTTCGCACACAGACGTTCATAATTTTAATGCAGACTTATCATTGAAAATAACTTTTGATTTTCATTATGTTTATGTTTAATTGTAATTCTTAGATAAAAGTTTTTCCCATTCTCAAGACTATTCGAATAACCAAGTTTGCATGAAATTTGAATCACTAGGTTTTTGTCATTCCAAAGATTTTCCATTATGAAGTCCCTTTCTCTATATATGTAGTTCAAGCAAACTCAACACAAAAAAACTAGTTCCAGTCGAAAAACCCTGTTCAAGCAATCGTTCAAGATAAAGAGGGAATGAAATAGTCGAAGAAACAATCAAAACAATCAAAGAAATGAAAGAAACAACCAAAGAACAGATGAAGGAGCCAATTGGGCCTGGTAGAAAACAGCTGAAAGAAGTTTTCTGCACGCGCCATTTCCACTAACCGGCGCAAAAGGCATCAAGTAGGAGCTTGTGTATATAGACAACTTTGCCTAAAAACGACGTAACCTTTTTTGACAAATAAATAGACAAAACTTTGCCACGAAAAAGATATAACTTCATTCATCAAATCATGTACAATACTTGATAAAATAAAGCCCGATGACGGAGTTATACCTAAGGGTTAGGCCCAGTGACATAGAAGACTCGCCAAGGACTCATACCAAATAAGGATACAGTCCATGAATGCAATGGGCCAAAGGCAACACACTAAGTCCATTGGAGTTATAGCCCAGAGAGTTGGATACCAGGGGATACTTGCTAAGGGACCAAGTGCCTACTGTCATATTACAATATCCAAATGAACACGACCCAATAGTCGTTCATCGGCAAGACAACAGTCAGACCACCCACAATCGTCTGGGTCCTACGATATTATACTCAACAGTATTATAGTGTAGTTAAACACGTTTGTTGGTGCAATAGCTTGCTCCTGTGTTGTTTTAAATTGTTGTCGGAAATAGTATGAGACTAATTTGTTAGCTAGTGCACACAAAGAGAAATGGTTCCTACAATATCGACAAGAATGCCACTCCCTACAGATAAGTTTGATATAAACTCCATATGGAGTCATATGCGCTACACGAAAGTTGATTATGTTTTGAGGAATGTTATTGAGAGAAGATTGCATGACAGAGTTGACTACCAAAAATATTACTAAAGTAAAGCAATTTATACTCGAAGTGTCCATTTTTTACTCCAAACGAGAAGATTGAATTTGAAGCGAAAATATAAGATCTATTTTGTTGTTATTCTTTCTCTTATTTGAGTTACAGAACCACTATATTGTTAAGAACGGTATAATTATTTGGAGACTTATGTTTGTTGTGATGCTTAGCTGAAACCTATGAGAGTTGAGAGAAATCTCCTTTTGCCCCGAAACATTACTAGCTATCCACAAACGTTGATCCTCTCGGTTGCGAGATATATGCTTTAGATAGAGGAGTCAGCTTTACTTGTTCCTTAAGGAAAGTCACTGTGTGCTACAAAATTTGACCATTGGAAACGTGTCATTTGGCCATTGGTTGGACCTCATGTCCTAAATGCTCATTTTCCTCCTGGAAAGGTTCCAATTATAAATAGCCACCCGACACCATTGTTTTTCATTGGCTTCTCCACTTGAGATTTTGAGAATATTTTTTGAGCACCCCTGTTTGATAGATTTCTGTTTAAAATTTATTGAGAGAAAATCTAGAGTCGGAACCTAGATAGTGGCTGAGCATCATTGTAGTAGTGGCTGAACATCACCGAGAAGAACCTCCCACGAGTAAAATCAACTAAAGTCTAATCATCTTCACGTTGAGGAGAACAAGATGGAGAGAAGTTAGCTCATGTGTTGAATCACCTGTACCTCTAACCAGACATAGCTCTTTTACAAAAGACTGAACGGGTCTACCAAATATCTTGTTGCCACCGAGCACCATTGGTTAACACTTCTCTTCTGCAATTCCTTCATCAATTTACTTCATTATTAAGGAAATCGTTAACTCGTAGCTGCTCAGTTAGCTGGCGAGTAGGGGATTAATGCATTAATAGGCAAGGTAATCAACCATTTAATCAATTAATCTAACGATTTTTGATTTATTGGCTATCCGGTGATCCTGTGAGTAGGGATTAATTGCCAAGTTAATTGGTTAACCGGATGAATTCTTTAATAGGGTTTTACTTTCAATGCAATTGGTTATGAGTAGATATTTCTTTGATCTTATTTATGTTCCCAATTTTTTGTTGGTACTGTGATCACATTATGTAGCATATTTATCTTTGTTGTTCTCGAGGTTGTATGTCTCTATATTCGTCTATTTATTTTCTAGTGCTATCTGGTTGTTCGATAAAGAATCACTCTAATGAACGTTTAACAATAGTGTGGATTTGCTTTGTGATTTGTTTTGTACATCGCTTATAATTCATGATGTTTGTTTTGTTTCCATTTTGTGTCAACATCATCATTGTGGAAGTTTTGTGTTACTATACCAGGAATATTATGAACTCTCTCAGTGAAAGTTTTGCTTAATATTTTTGGTTTATTCACTTTCCCTTCAAGTGTCTATTTCAATGTTCCTACTTAGGTTTATTTTTTTATGTGTTTTACAAAGAGAATTGATGTTCTAAAATAACTTTTGAACCTCCCATTAACCCCCTGTGGTCTATATACTCTCGATTCTATAATTGGTAGTAGAGCAAGGTCTCCTTGTCTCTGCTTATTAAAGGTCTAACCACCTTGGAGTTTGGAGTATATCGCTTGTAGGACAATTTGGGCACTCCTATAGGTTTCCTATCTTTGATGGAAATGACTATCTCTTCTGGAAACAAAAATGAAGATTCGTTTGAAAGCTATAAATGTTGGGACCCCGATCCTAAGCCATAGGAATCCAGCATGTAACACATTGCATCCCTTTGTGGTCTCACGCACGGTTAACCCCACGGCTGCCACCTTACATTAGCCGGGACCGTTTGCGACTTTTGATTCACGTATGCATTAGTGTCGCTAGCATTCCAATGTCAAAGAACCCGGGTCGACATATCTAGTCATAAACTTAAGTGGCTCGACTGTACAGAGACAGGCATACATAACCCAGCAAAGCAGGTGTCGGTCATCAGCGAGTGTAGACGAGTCGTAGCAAGCTACAAGGACTCCATTACACCGCGTGACATTTCCCCGTAGGGATAGACGCAGCAGCTAAGCAGGATACATGTCGGTCAACCAATGTGTCCGGAGCAGTAGCGAACTACCAAGGCTCGGTGGAATCACAAAGGGGCATTTCTCTGTATAGAGATCTACTAAGGGCATACGACTAGGTGACGAATCCCATACATATCACAGTGCATCACACGTACGCATGACATACAAGATATGCATAGATACAACAATGGCATCACAACATAACCATACAACATCACGACATTTATTTAGAAGACTCTGAAGAGTCTTGCATAATTTGTTCATACAAGCAGGGGTCACACGACCCGACACTCAAAGTCATACAAACAGAGTCATACAAACCAACGGAAGCATAAAAGTTGCCTGAGTACAGACAGTTGAAAGGATAAGGCATAAAGCCTGACTATCTACAGATCCCTTCTGAAAGGGGCCAGGTCATAGCTGGGACACCAGCTACTCGTCACCATCGATGTATAGAAAGAACCCACCTATTGGCTCGTGGGTATCCTCTGCAACAATTATTAAGAAAACATGAGTACAAGAGTACTCAACAAGACTTCAGAACAGATCTATCTACTCATATTCAGGTATCAATAAAGGGGTGGTGGTGTTCCATGCAACAAGCCAGCTTTGACTCTTTGCTAGACTAAACTACCGTTTTAAATAGTTTTAACAACTTTGAGAAGTCGTACTCGAGTCCACTACCACCACAACAATACACTATCATGAACTCCTTTTCGTCTCCCTACGGAAATGCCATATATGATACTCATGCTTATCTTGATACTTTTATGATTAGCCATTAAAGTTGTCTATGAACAACATGTGTCTCCAAGTAGTCCATATCCGCAGACGCGGCTATTTGAATAGATCATAACCCTGCAGGGGTGTACTTCTTCACACACGCTCTCGCCATTTATCGCTATGTGCACGTCATGCACCTCGGCAACCTTCAAGCGGAAGCCCAGTGAGGGAGTCGTCCACGACCGTTAACCATGCTAATACCTAGTCTGAGTTTATCGCCTATTTGAGAGTAACCCACACGGAAGTCCTGCCGAAGTTTCCGCCACGGCCCCAAACGATGTGCGCTGGGTTTCCAAGCCCACCATCCGGGTGCCACTTGGTACACCGTGCCACTGCCTACCGCATCATAGCCCACCTCTAAGGTCAGCACTATGCACGGCCTCCAGCATGACTATAAACACGAGAAACTACTTGCAACTCCTGGACCGAGTACTAGGCGATTAATAAGACGAGAGGGTCAATTAAGTATCCCAACGTGTGGTAGTATCTAGTCTTGGATTACATACACAGAACTCAGTTCCTAAGGACGGTTCCAATGAAACAACCCGCCATGTACTCCTACATAGCCTTTCATCGGTACCTTTACCAAATCAGGTTCCACACTTATTCTTTTCACTAGAACACATTCAACTATTCCGGTTCATCACCCAGATGAAACATACCTGACACAACTCTAGGCATAGCAAGCATAGCAGGATAAATCACATCACAACTCAAGCATCTACCAGGTATGCTAGGTTGCAAGGTTTGGCTACTTATTGTGACAATGATAGATCATGCAAAGGAATAGGTTCAGCTACCGAAGTAAAGCATTTGAAATATTTTTTCCTAATGCAATAATTGGGAGCAGGAGCAAGAACATGGGATGATATCGGGATGATAAAAAGGGTGCTTGCCTTGTTGCTTAGCAGAGGGATTAAATCCATCACACGGATATTCGGATGTATCTCGAAGGGCAGAGCCTACCGAAATAATAACAATCAATCAATAACATTCATATGCAACAATATGATGCATGAACATGGCATGAAATAAAATGTAGCATGAGTTAGAGTGGCTATCAAACTTTTAGGATGATGCTGATTTGAATTCAAATTCAAATGTTAATTGAAATAATATATTTATCCTAATTATTTAATTGATTTTACCTGATGCTATTTCATAACTTTGTTTTTCATGCATGAAAGTAGCACCATTGTGTTCATTGAATTTTTCTGATCAATTTGCATATATTATTTGTCAAATTTGGAGTTATAATCAATTTTCTATGAATTTCCAAAGGTTAGCATTTTCTGGAATTATATTAAATCAGAAATATAGTTACTGCATCAGCATGACATCAGCATGTCCAACTCGCAGTTTGAAAGTCAAACCTGACCAGTGGGACCCACTAGTGAGTGACTCTGGCCAGATTTTGGTTAAGTTTTAATCTAATAGATAATTAACAGGGCTGGACCCACATGTCAGTGACTGTTTAGGGTTTAATAAATTATTTATTTTTATTTTTATTAAACTTAATCATTTTGAGCTTGGCCCCACATGCCATTGACTCTGGGGATTCAACCCCACCGGCGATGGGGTCAAACCCACCGGCGATGAGGCTCCGGCGAAAACAGGGATGGCAGACCGCATCGGTTATGCGTTTCCGGCGATCAAAAGGACGGCGGAGGGCACCAGGGGAACGGCCACTCGCCCGCGGTTCCATTTTTGCACGTTGCACTGGGTGAAATGGCAGGAGTTGACGCCGGCGACGAGCTCAGCGGCTGCCGGAGCTCGGGCATCATCGGGATCATCGATCCAGAGGGCAAAAGGAATGGGGCTTACCTCCTACGGCATCTACACGACGCACCGAAGCTAATGTTGGTCTGAGATGGACCAACCCATCATCGGAGCATCACCAGCGACGAGCTCCCGTGGCGGATCTCGTCGGGCTCCGGTGGAATCTGACGCTAGGGCACGGGATCAAGGGGGAAAACAAGGGAGAAAGCACCCTTAGCTCACGGGGAGTGCAGAGGCATCGAAAGCGTGCTTGGGGATGGCCTGAGGAGGGAGAACGACGACGGCGATCAACGGTGGCCCGAGGAAGAAGACGACGGCGATCCGGTGACTCAGGGGCTCTCGGCGTTGTGTGGCTAGCTTGGGAGCTTCACGAGGTCACTGTGGTTCTTCCACGCGGCTCAAAGGACAGAGAGGGAGGCTGGAGCGGCTTGTCGACGGCGAGCTCAGACCTCGGCCATGGCGGATAGAGAGGGGGGAAGCACATGGGGTGAATGGGAGAGGGAGAGAGCTGGGAACGGTGCGGGAAGGCTTATCCTCCTTGCCAGCACGACGGGGAGGTCCAGGCAAGCAAGCAGGTGCGTGGCCGCGCCAGAGCGAGCGGCGGCCACCTCCTCATGCTCGTTGGCACGAGGAAGACGACGGGAGGAGAGCTGGGCTGGGCCTGAGCGTCACGTAAGTTTCTCCACCTTTTTTTCATTTCTATTTCTATTTTAAACTTTCTCGCATTAGTTTCATTTTCTTTTTGGCTCCAAACTAATTCTAAAATAGTATAAAAAATGTGGGGTGTTGTTTGGTATATTTCCAAACCCACATAAAGTTTTTTAGCATTTTATGAAACTTTGAAATATTTGAAATCAAATTTATATTTGATTCGAGTGGCTTTTGTGTTTGAAATAAAATACCAAAAATAGTTTTAAAAATAAATCTACCCCTGAATTGTGGTTTCCAAAATTTAACACAAATGATGGACTTTTATGGAAGCCATTTTGGGTTCATTGATCTATCACCACTTGAATTGTTTTGAATAGGAAGTTGCTAGGGATTTTCTTTTGATTTCCATTTTCATTTTTAATGCAAGAATGAAAATATGAGCACAAGCTTGCTAATCATAAAAGGGGTATCTAGGGATGTGACAACTCACCCCCACTCAAAAGAATCTCGTCCCGAGATTTGGAAGTCGTTGGGAATAGCGCGGGATACTCAAGTCGAAGACGGTCCTCTCTTTCCCATGTTGCCTCTTTTCAGAATGATTTGACGATTGAACTTTAATAAACTTGAGGTTTCAACGTCGAGTGGTACACTCATCTTGATCAAGAATACGAACAGGGTATTCTCGGTATGAAAGGTTATCTTGGAGATCAAGCGTTTCATGGTCCACTTCACATATAGGATCCGAAAAGCAACACCTGGGTTGCGAGCCGTGGAAAACATCATGAACCTTGGAAAGATGCGGAGGAAGTTCCAACTTGTTGGCAACTTCTCCTCATTTGGCAAGAATGTGAAAAGGACCAATGTAACAAGGAGCCAACTTGCCCTTGATACCAAAATGATTTGTACCCTTCAAAGGTGTAACCCGAAGGTAAGCCTTCTCGTCAACTTCAAAGTTCACAACCTTATGATGACGATCATATTGGCTCTTTTGACAAGACTAGGTTGTTTTCAACTTTTCATGAATAATGCAAACTTGCTCTTCTGCTTCCTGGATCATATCCGGACCAAAGAGTTGACTCTCTCCGGTTTCTGACCAATTAAAAGGTGTTCGACATCTTCGTTCATAGAGAACTTTAAAAGGAGCCTTTCCCAAGCTTGATTGATAACTATTGTTATAAGCAAATTCGGCGAATGGAAGGCACTTTTCCCAATTCATACCAAACGATATAACACAAGCTCGGAGCATATCCTCTAGAATTTGATTCACTCTTTCTACTTGACCACTTGATTGAGGATGGAAAGCAGTGCTAAAAGATAGGTGAGTCCCCATGGCATTCCGAAAATTTTCCCAGAAGCGAGAAGTAAAAATACTTCCACGATTTGAGTTAATCTCCGGAGGAACACCATGAAGAGACACTATTCGAGAGAGATATAACTGTGCTAGCTGGCTAGCTGTTATACTCTCACGAACTAGAAGAAAATGAGCTACTTTGGAAAGATGGTCAATGACCACAAAGATAGCATTATTTCCTTTCTTGGTCTTGGGAAATCCAGTGATGAAATCCATACTGACTTTATCCCATTTCCATTCAGGAATAGCTAAAGGTTGAAGGGTGCCAGCAGGGCTTTGATGTTCTGCCTTAACTCGATGACAAACTCGCAGTTATACCCTTATCATACGTGATATACCCTTAGGAACCACTAAACGGTTCTGAAAGAACACGACACCTTGCTCATTAATAGAGAAATCCCTAGCGTTTCCGCTAGCAATATTCTCCTTGATCCGGGATATACCCTTATCATACGTGTGCATGGCCATGATTTGATCCCCAAGAGTAGGTTTTGCCACCAGGTTAGAAAGGAATCCTTGAGGAACAATGTGGAGGTTTAACTTCTGAAATTCCTCATAGAGACGTGGTTCACCTCGTTGTAGCATCAAATTGTTACAATAAGACTTATGACTTAGTGCATCAGCCATAACATTGGCCTTCCCCGGGGTGTAAGTTATCCCTAAGTCATATTCTGAGATCAACTCAACCCACCGTCTTTACCTAAGATTCAAATCCGGTTGGGTGAAGATGTATTTCAGACTTTGGTGATCAATGAATATGTCGCAACGATTACCAAGAAGGTAATGTCGCCAGGTTTTCAGTGCATGGACTAGAGCTGCAAGCTCAAGATCATGTGTGGGATAATTATCCTCATGTGGACGCAATTGTTGAGATGCGTATGCAATCACATGACGATCCTTCATGAGAATGCAATCAAATCCTTGTCGGGACGCGTCCCAATAGATAACAAAGTCCTTAGAAAAATCTGGTGGTAGCAACACAGGTGCGGAAGTCAGGCTTCTTTTCAGTTCCTGAAAACTATGCTGACACTCTCGTGTCCACTCTAACTTTTTATCTTTCTTGAGGAGTTCAGTTAGAGGCTTTGCAACCTTGGAGAAATTCTCGACAAAGCGGCGACAATAGCTCGCTAGTCCAAGAAAACTCCTAATTTGCTTAACCAATTCAGGTTGAGTCCAATCAAGGACATCTTGAACTCTCTTGGGATTGACAACAATACCCTTACCTGAGATTATGTGGCCTAGATAGGTCACTTCTGGTAACCAAAATTCACATTTTGAAAACTTGGCATAAAGGTAATGCTCTTGATGTTTCATCAATACCAGCCTTAGATGCTCGGCATGTTCTTGTTCGTTCTTCAAGTAGATGAGAATATCATCGAGGTATACCATGACGAATTTATCCAAATACACCATGAAGATTGAACTCATAAAGCGAGAGAAGGTGGTTGGGGCATTGGTTAAACCGAAAGACATGACGGTGTACTCGTATTGGCCATAACGAGTAACGAAAGCCGTTTTTGGAATGTCCCCATTCTTGATCTTAATTTGATGGTAACCCAACCTCAAATCCATTTTGGAGAAGACTGAGGATCCAGCGAGCTGATCATACAGATCGTTGATCCTGGGGAGCGGATACTTGTTCTTTATGGTGACCAGGTTAACTAGTCGATAATCTACAACCATCTGATCTGTTTCGTCTTTGTTCTTGACGAAGAGGACAGGACAAGCCCAAGGAGAAGATCTAGGTCGAATGAAACCTTTATTCAAGGCCTCATCTAGTCGCTTCTTAAGTTCGGCTAGCTCCAAGGGTGTCATCTTACAAGGTCTTCTGGCTATTGGGACAGTTCCTGGAACAAGATCTATCACAAACTCTACATCACTGTCAGGTGGAATTCCTAGCAGCTCTTCTGGAAAAACATCCGGGAAGTCACAGACTACCGGAATGTCTTCAAGATCTGGGAGAGGATTGGCATTGAGGGAATAGATTTGGCATTTGGCAACTCGAGTTGAGACATTAACTATCTCACCCGAGGGATGGGTAAGCTGAACATTTCTAGAATGGGTATCAATCTTGGCATAATGAGCTCACATCCAGTCCATACCCAAGATGATATTGATATCTGAGGATTTCAAGGCTATCAATGATGCTAGAAAAACTAGCCTGTCTACTAGGATTTCATTGTCATAACTTATCCTAGAAGTTTGCCATTTACTACCACGGGTTTGGACAACTAATGGGATTGGCATATCACAAAAGGACATGTTATGCAACTGTGCATAACTTTCCGAAATGAAGGAATGAGATGACCCAGTGTCAAAAAGAACAAATGATGGGTGATGGTTGACAAGGAGCGTACCCAAAATGATGTCGGGATCCTCTGCACCTTCTTCTGCTAAAATATAATTCACGCAGCCACATACAGGAGTTGGCTTCACATAGTAAGCTTTGCCCGACTTGCCTTGCCCAACGGACTTTCCAGGTTACTTGGCACCTATATTCTGGGGACACTCTCGTGAGTAGTGCCCTGGTTCTCCACACTTGTAACAGATCACCTGATTGGCACGTGGTGCCGCATTGCTAGCTGGACCACCATAGTTCTTTGCTGGAGGGTTGGTCTGGTTCGCCTGAGATGCCACATAGGATGGCCTCGGGGTATATCTTGGCGGCAGAGAGCTATTTGGAACCCACAGCCTGCATTTTGGAACCGCGGAACCAGATGAGGAGCCCGAATCGTGAGAGTGCTTCTTCGTGGCTTCATAGTCGGTATGACCGGTCTCAGCACTGATCGCCTTGTGGACAAGAGCGTGAAAACTTGTGCATTCATGAAGGCCCAGGTCACGACGAAGTTCAGGGCTCAGACCCTTCAGTTGACACCTCTTCAGTTGCGTAGCGAGTGAGATTACCGAACTCACGGCTATATGCATCCACGGTCAACTTTCCCTGGGTGAAGGCACATAATTCCTCTCTCTTACGGTCCATCAGACCCTCTGGAATGTGGTGCAGACGGAAGGCTGCACTGAAGTCTGCCCATGTGGCTGCTGGTCCGGCAGGACGCATAGCTTCAAAATTCTCCCTCCATAGATTGGCGGGACCTTCCAGAAAGTACGTCGCAAAGGTCACCTTGTCGGCCTCAGAAACATTGGCAGAGCGTATCTTGCGTGATATAATGGACAACCAATCATCAGCGTCGAGAGGATCGACGGAGTGATGAAACTTCGGGGGATTCAGCTTCATGAAGTCATTGAGGGACACTGCGTCATTTCGTGGCTGACGAGACGTATTTTGCTCAATACGTTCTAGCTGACGGTTGGTCTCTCTCTTGTTTCTTTCTGCCTCAAGCATAACTTCCGCCAGAGAAGGCGGGTGAGGCAATTCCTCCCGTGCTGCGTGACTACCTTCTCCCAACTCATGGGTAGGGGCACGGTTCAGCCTGGTGAACACCATCCTGGCAAACAAACTCACAGCTTAGAATAATATCAACATCAATAATAACTATGGATTAAGAATGCTTTGAACACATGGAATGCGGAAAAGAACATCCGAACAACATGGTAACAAGCAACTGCTATATATACACCATGGTTCATACACACCATTACATAGTTCAGTACAACCTCAAACCCAAGAGAAACTACTGAAAAGATGAGACTACTCATCAGAGGCTTTCCAAGATTCCTATACATTATTTATCTATGCCTCCGGAACTCATCTCATGACATAAGCATACTCCACAAGACACAGAGGACTGTGGAATTACAACTACTACCATACTACTCTTCCACTCACGGGTTCAAGCATCGGCATAAAACATTTCATAAAGGTTGCCTCCATGGCTTGGGAGCTCAACCTGCATACAAGGAAATACTCAAGCCTGAGACCCCTGGGAACCGTAAAGACACGGGTGTGGCCTTGATCCCCTGACTGGTGGCAGTAGAGGTCCCCGAAGAGGGGTGACTCCTCCTATAGCAGGCCACTCAACATGAGCTAGAAGATGAGTCCTAATAGGGTTCAACATCTCCATATCTCCATACCCTGTCTGAACTACAGGTGCCAGCTGTGTCAAAGCTGTCCACAAACGGGCACGAGTAGCATAGAGCTCCATATGAAGGGCACGAGCATCTCTGTCTCTATTCTCTAACATCTCAGCAGTGGACTGCAGAAGCGGATCCTCCATAGAGGAATCAAAGTAGACCCCACTGAGGTATCCTTCTTCCCCTGGCTGAGAAGAGGGAACATAGCTATTGGGGATATTACCTGTGGGTAACCCTCCGTTAATGGGTCGGGCACCAAAGGGGTGACTCACCATTAGTTATACGTTCTATGGCCCAGGAGCTGTAGGGCGGTTCAAAAGGATCGTGCAGATGATGGAACATCAAGGAAGCTCCTGATCATGGGGAACATGGTGACTTAGAGATAAGGAAAGCTACCTAGAGTAGGATGGCAGGACTTTGTAAACCCTAAGGCCTCGACCTGTATATAAAGGCGAGTCCCGGGGAAAGGTGAGGAGAGTTAGAGAGAATCGAGAGCTAGGTCAGGCGAGTCACGCCCTCCTTGTAATCGAAACCACCATTAATCCACACCAAGAAGGACGTAGGCTTTCGCTCACCCCCTTCGAGTCACCACCAAGGTGCGATGGCTCCATCTCTAAGTCCTTTCACGAGGACATCTGCCGTGACAAAACCACGACAGTTGGCGCCCACCGTGGGGCCTGCACACGGTGGAGTTGAGTTCTCGAAGGGAGCCCTACCAGGGTTAGAAGGCTACGCGGTCGGCATCATGACTAAGAGCCGCCACGGGAGGTACTACATCAATAACTCGCTGTGGGAGCACGAGGCCGATTCCGTCGAATCTGGCTACCGAGTCCCCTTCGGCAAGATCAACGTCTTCATCGGCATGATCGGGACACCCGTCCCTGAGCCGGACACCTCAACCGACATCGTCGAGCCGGCCAGGTACGTCCTCCCCGTTACGCGGCGGGACAAGAGCCGCCATGTCTTCGTCGGTTTCACGCAGGGAGACGACATGCAAGACCAAGTGGCGGGTCACGAGATCACCCCTGTCAATTCCGATGGCGAGTCATCCATGGGCGAGACGGAGTCGATCCGCCCTCTCAAGGAAGGACAGCTCGGGGGGCTGTCATTGACAATGGATCCCGAGGTCTTTGAGAGGTCTCGCTAGCAAATTGCCATCTATATGGCGGTGTCAGCACAACCTTAGCAGAACCCAACTAGTAATAACGAGACCGGGGGAACATCCAAACCCCCAGCACAAACCATGACGGTGCTGGCGGCGGAGATCGCCAGCCTCATGGCAACCACGATCACGTCTGAAAATCAGGAGTCTATCAATGCAGAGCTGACTAAGCTGCGGGAAGCGATGGCCAAGGCCCAGCGGGACATGCAAGCAGAAGCCGCCAGGATAGAGACGCAGCGAGCCGCGGTGGCAGCAGAGACGGAGCGATTGAATACTGAGGGTTGGCGGCTCGAGAGACAACCGCGCGCGTCTAACGCCGTTCACCAGAGGAGACATAATGGGTGCATCCCGGCCGACTTACACCCAACTCGCCTTTTCGACACTCCGTGCACCCCCGGGGCGGGTCCAGACCGGCCTTTACAAACCATCCCGGGGGGAGGAGCGGCTCCGCCGCCGAATCCACCGCCACCTCAGCCAATGGATGCATGTGCGACTCGGTCCCAGACACCACGGGTCCACTTCTCGAATCCTGTGGATAACGTGCTGGCGGCAACCCGCCACTTGGAGTCCCTTCCGATCTATGGAAACACCCCGACCGAGATAGTGGCCAGAAACGCCATCATGATGCTAAATACGGCCGTGGTTCAGCATGCACAGTTTTCACATAGCCTTGATCGGCTGCACTCTATGCCTCAGGCGAGTCACACCAGAAGTCACCATGAGGACTTCCCTGCAGTAACTAGTGGGCCATGGCGACTCCCTTCGCATGACCCGCTCAGAATGCCCAACACACGGGCTCAGGATATTGTGGATGCGGCACGAGTCGCGCGGCACGTAGAACCCATGGCCGCGGTGGGTCCGGCCTACCCAACTTACGCGTCGTCACCTCCCGCGCCCCCGGAAGCTCTGGGCAAGCATATAGGGGTCTCATGTCTCGCCCCAGCTCTGCGCAACGAGCGTATGCCGAAAGATTTCAAAGGACCCAGGAAGGTCCCCAACTACTCGTCGGATCTCGAACCCGTGTCATGGATCGAGAGCTATGAACTCGCAATGGATATTCTTGACGTAAGCGAGGCTGTCTGCGCTAAATACTTCACTATGATGCTCGAAGGGACGGCACACACTTGGCTGAAAAACTTGCCGCCCAACTCCATCAACACTTGGGCAGAGCTGAAGGAGCGCTTCATCGAGAACTTCAGAGGGACCTGCAAGCGCCCAATGACTATTGTCGACTTACAACACTGCATCCAGCGGCCGGATGAGTCGGCCCACCATTGGACACGGCGGGTTGCGGAAGTTATCCATTCATCGGAAGGTATTTCGACGGCTCAGGCGGTATTGATCCTGGAGAAAACTTGCCATTACGAGCCTCTGGTACTGAAGCTAGGGAGACTTAAGCGAAAGGTACAGGACATGGGCGAGCTAATGGACGCCCTTACCTGGTACGCTGAGTCGGATGACACCAAAGATCCTGGAGAGGGCAGCGATAAAATTGGTGCCGCCCGCAAGGGCGAGTTACAAAAGGGCCAATCCCAGTTTCAGAACCGGGGCAATAACCACCATGGCATACATGGCAAGAAGCGTCAACAGGAGGGTCCTACAGAATTCGTCGCTAATACTAATACCGGCAACGCAAACCCACCTCAGAAGAAGCGGGGCTTTAGTGGGAAGAAACCACGTAACTACCATGAAATGCTTAAAGGCCCGTGCCCGCAGCACGCCACGGCTGAAGGACCGGTGACTCACTCGTGGGAGGATTTCTACGTGATGCAAGAGTTTCGGGCCGAGTCGTTCAAGAGAAGTCAAGGCGGCGAGCAGGGCCAGCGGCAGGAGCAACCCGGCGCATCCGGGTCACGACAGGTTACGTTCGGAGGTTTCCCTAACCAAGGACCACAGGGCGGGTCGCAGCACAATGTTGGCCAATACCAAGTTCATAACCAGCAGTACCACCCATCACGAATGTTCCAACAACCCCCCCCCCCACGCAAGGAGACCCGTAGCGGTAGAAGGATCGGGGCGGGTTCCAAAATAACCCCAAACAGTTGAACAGCGGGCAGTACCACATGTTCACCACCAACACCTATAAGCGGGATCATAAGGTGAAGCATAAAACTTTCATAGCCGAGCCAGCGCTCCCTCGGTACCTTCACTAGTCAGAGCAACCCATAACATGGAGCCGGGAAGACCATCCACCCCGAGTTGACAACCCTGGCGACTTAGCCCTGGTCGTGGCTCCCCAAGTCGGGGGATACGTCCTCTCCAAGGTCCTCATGGACGGGGGCAGCAGCATCAACATCCTGTACTTCGACACTTTCCGGCGGATGAACCTCCTACAGAAGGACCTGATGCCGTCATCCAAGGTCTTCCACGGTATTGTCCCCGGTAAGTCGGCGTACCCGATTGGGCGGGTTAAGCTTAATATGGCTTTTGGCACGGAGTCGAACTACAGGAGCGAGTCCCTCTTGTTCGAGGTAGTCAAATCAAGAGCCCCTATCATGCACTGTATGGACGGCCAACTTACGCCAAGTTCATGGCTCGCCCATGCTATGTTTATCTCAAGCTCAAGATGCCTAGACCCAAGGGTCCCATAACCGTCCCCAGCGACAGGAAGATAGCCCAAGAGTGTGAAGCAGGAGATGCGGCTTATGCCGAGTCAGCTTGCGCGGCCAAGGAGCTCAAGTTTCACCAATCCCATGTCGATCCGGCAGACATGACGCCGCTCAAAAGGCTGACTATCGATTCTGAGCCGCCCCTCAAGTTCAAACCAACGGACGACACCAAGGTTATCGATTTTACACCGGGCGGATCTCGACCCCAAATAGGAAAGCGCGCTCATCGAATTCATCCGTGAGAATCGGGACATCTTTGCATGGAAACTTTCTGACATGCTGGGTGTACCAAGAGAATTCGCTGAGCACCATCTTAATACTGACCCTAAAGTTAAGCCGGTACGCAGTACCTTCATAGGTTTAATGAAGAGCGTCGTAAGGCGATTGGAGAATAAGTAGCCCGGCTCCTTGCCGCTAGGTTCATCATCGAGGTTTTTCACCCAGAATGGCTGGCTAACCCGGTCCTGCTGCTCAAGAAGAACGACACTTTCCGCATGTGCATTGATTACACTGATCTTAACAGAGCCTGCCCGAAGGATCCATTCGCCCTTCCCCGCAATGATCAAGTTATTGACTCGACGGCGGGTTGCGAACGTCTGTGTTTCCTGGACGCTTATTCGGGATACCACCAGATAGGGATGGCAGTGGCGGATCAGGAGAAGACATCCTTCATAACCCCGTTCGGAGCTTTCTGTTACGTGTCCATGCCGTTTGGGCTCAAGAGCGCGGGGGCGACTTACCAGCGCTGCATCCAAAACTGCTTACACAGCCAGATAAGCCGTAACGTCCATGCTTACGTGGACGACATCGTGGTCAGATCTCACCGCAAGGAGTCGCTCTTGGAGGATCTCAAAGAAACCTTTGACAACCTGCGTGTTTACCATATGAGGCTTAACCCCACCAAGTTTGTTTTTGGTGTCCCTGCGGGGAAGTTATTGGGTTTCTTGGTATCAGAACGTGGCATCGAGGCCAACCCGGAGAAGATTGAGGCGATTACTTCACTTGGGAAACCAGCCAACGTTAACCAAGTACAGCGCATGGCGGGTCGAAACGCAGCCTTGAGCCGTTTCATAAGTTGCCTTGGGGAAAAGGCCATCCCTCTCTACCAGCTGCTCCAGAAAACCGATCGTTTCATATGGACGGATGAGACCAATGAAGCCTTTGAAGCCTTGAAGCGGCAATTAGCTAACCCGCCAGTGCTGGCGCCTCCGGCAGACAAGGAACCTATGCTCATGTACATTGCGGCCAATTCGAAAGCAGTCAGCGTGGCAGTAGTTGTCGAGCGAAAGGAAGAAGGAAAATAATACCCCGTCCAGCGACCGTCAAACAACGCTACCCACATTGGCAAAAGTTGGTTTTCGGAGTATTCATGGCGAGTCGAAAGTTGAAACATTACTTCCAAGAACACCCAATCACGGTCGTCAGCTCCGCCCCCCTGGGCGACATCATACAGAACCGAGAGGCTACTGGGCGGATTGCCAAATGGGCCATCGAGCTTGGACCCCATCAGGTGCGGTATATGCCTCGGACAGCTATCAAATCTCAAGCACTCGTGGACTTCATCAATGATTGGACCGAGTTACAAATCCCCGAGGAAGGACCAGACCTTACATATTGTACCATCTATTTCGATGGGTCCAGACAGCTGGAAGGCTCGGGGGTTGGCGTGGTGATAACTTCGCCTCAAGGGGACAAGTTTTGCTATGTCCTCCGGCTCATGTTCCCATGTACCAATAATGCAGTCGAGTACGAAGCTTTGCTCCATGGTTTGTGACTCGCCAAGGAGATGAACCTCACACAGGTGAGATGTTTGGGTGATTCAGATCTGGTGGCACAGCAGGTTTCTGGCACCTGGGATTCACGAGGCCCTCTGATGGAGGCTTACAAACGAGCTGTGTCAGATGGGGCGGGTCATTTCAATGGCTATCAAGTGGATCACATCAATCGACGGTTTAACGAAGCAGCGGACGTTCTTTCGCGCCTTGGTTCGAAGCGCAAGCCGGTTCCTCCCAATGTCTTTTATGGATATATTACATAACCCTTCAGTCAAACTGCCTTCGGAGGAAGATCTAGCTGTACCAGACCCCGAATCTCAACTCGTCGTGGCTCTTCACGCTACTCCAGACTGGGCGATTCCCTACATGGCGTATCTGACCAGAGGCGAGTTACCTACCAATGAATTGCTAGCTCGCCAAATTGTCCGTCGGTGCAAATCCATGGTCATACACAATGGCGAGTTACACAAACGAAGCACCTCATGGGTATTTCAAAGATGCGTTTCTTCCGAAGAAGGATGTATGATTCTCAATGAGATTCATGCGGGCGACTGTGGTCATCATGCTAGATCCTGATCCTTGGTTTCTAAAGCCTTCAGACATGGGTTTTATTGGTTGACGGCTCAAGCAGACGCAGAGGAGATCGTTCGCTGATGTGATGGCTGCCAAAAGTTTGGACGCCAGATGCATGTACCGGCTCAGGAATTGCAGATGATACCAATCACTTGGCCGTTTGTAGTCTGGGGGCTCGATATGGTCGGTCCCTTCAAAATGTCTTCCAACAAAAAGACTCATCTATTGGTGGCGGTTGACAAATTTACCAAATGGGTGGAGGCAGAACCTGTTAGCAGTTGTGATGCTGATACAACCGTCAAATTCTTGAAGAAGCTAATTTTCACATTCGGATATCCACATAGTATCATTACTGACAATGGTAGTAACCTATCCGAAGGCGCGATTCAAGAGTTTTGTTCACGAGAGCATATCCGGCTTGATGTTTCCGCGGTTGCATATCCCTAGTCCAATGGACAGGCAGAGAGGGTGAATCAGGAAATATTGCGGGGGATTAAGCCTCGGCTCATGGTACCTTTGGAACGCACACCGGGATGCTGGGTCGAGGAGTTGCCATCAGTACTATGGAGTATCAGGACGACTCCAAACCGCTCCACGGGTTTTACTCCTTTCTTTCTGGTATATGGGGCAGAAGCGGTGTTACCAAGTGACATCAAGCATGATTCCCCACGAGTCGCTGCCTACGTGGAGCAGGATAACGAGTTGGTGCGACAAGACTCACTTGATGGTTTGGAGGAGGAACATGATTTGGTCGCGTCACGGTCGGTGATTTACCAACAGGACTTGTGACGCTACCATAGTCGCCGGGTCAAGAGTTGAGCCTTCCAAGAGGACGACTTAGTGCTTCGTTTGATTCAAGATCATACTGGTATGCACAAGTTATCACCGCCATGTGAAGGACCGTTTGTCGTCAGCAAGAATCTTCGGAACGGCTCATACTATTTGGTGGAACTTCGGCCAGATCGGCCAACTACGGAGGTTGAGACAACTCGCCCCTGGAACATAGCCCATCTACGGCCTTACTACACTTAGAGCCATGAGCTCCCTCTTTTTCTTTATTAGTTTTTAGCAAATTGTAATCTATGAAAGCAATAAAGCCGGCACCCACGAATTTCGGGGTCCTTTGCCGTTTCAGCTTTTGAAAGCATGAGTCTTTATAGTTCTATAAGTCGCCCAAACATGGACGCTATCAAAGTCAAAGAGCGTAAGTCGCCATGCTGCACTTGCTTCAAAACTGGGCTTTGATAAACCGCCAAAGAGGACCAATGTTGCCAAGTTGCACGGTCCAAACATAGGCGCCTTATATGGTTTTGAGAATTGAACCGGCTTACTTGGGGGCTACTAGTCCCCAAGTCGTTCTGCAGTAAGAGCGTATATGCTTCTGTAATCCTATGCCTGGTTTCTTCCTAAACCACAGGTCACTTGGGGGCTTCCACTCATTGAGTTCAGCCTGAATACCCTCTTGGCTAGCGAAAAATTACCACATTACAAATGGTTATACTGGACTATGTGTTGAACAAGTTGCCACATGGACCTATGTACTCGAGATGAGTCAATCTGTTATTTGGACCCTGAACTCGCCTTGGTTAAAACATAAAAGGTACCGGCCAGAGTCACACATGGAAAATAGAAAAACCATTGGTTCATTGAACCTGCTTCACGGAAGCTTGACTCGCGCTTGATCAGCCGGTCTAAAACAACACGGCTTTTTTGCAAAGGCTTCCTAAGGGTAACTCTAGAGTTTTGCAAACTCGTCTTATCCTATCGAAACTCATTGAGTCGATAATTTTTTTACTTTAAGTCGGATTTTGATTATAACTCGCCCCGGCTCATATTCCTCGCCATAACCCGGGGGCTGATTTAATTCTCGCCATGTCCCAAGGGCTAATTTATTTCTTGCCATAATCCAGGGGGCTGGTTTATTCCTCGCCATGCCTTTACTGACTCGGCTGCTGTTGTTGTTAAACATACCAGGACAAATTTTGAGACATTCCTTGGTGTACCAAAAGGTTGCAGGCGAGTCATGCATAAGATTCAAGGACTACAAAAGGTTCCATCCACAAACAATATGGCATGTTTTGTGTTACATACACACTAGCAAGAATATTACATGGCTCGCATGGCCAGAACGGGTATCATCCCCCAGAAAAGGAAGGATCCATGGGCGAGTCAGGCCGCCGCCGAGTCGCCTTGTCTTGAGATCTCCCCGCCTTCAATTCGTAAGTCGCCCACCATCCAGTTACACTTGGACAAGGCAATGAACTCGTCTTCATCATCAAGGAAGAGAGATAGGTCCAAGTCAAGATCAAAAGGATTCTTGGGATGACTAGGAACCAGGCTAGCAGTTTCATATGCAGGAGGCGTCACCTTCTTTTTGTTCTCATCATAGGCGGCTTGGTACTTGTTCAATTCCAAACTGGCTGTCAGTTGAGTCGCCGCGTAGCGAGATTCTACGATGGTTCGGTGATAGTCCATCTCGGTGAATTCTGACCCATCATCTTTCAGCTCGGGGTAGCCAGCAACTATTTCTTCGGTTTTGAGCTCCGGGGCGTAAGCTAAGAACCGACTCAGGGTGTTCAACACTCCCTTTCGGGCGGCTGATCTTTTGAACTCCTCTATTTGAGGAGCCAGCGTAGACAAAAAGCCAAGCATATGCTTGATGGTCATTACTGGTCCTTTGTTGCCCATCACTGCCTTGATAGCTAGCATGCCCCTGGTGTATAGCTGCTCAACAAAGGTATATATGGCTTTTAATTTCAGCAGACAGTCGTCCGGAAGATTGGTTGCTCGCGCACCTACAAAGGGTACATCAGTATTCGATAGTTTCTGATACCAGATTAGTTAGTCAAACAAATTCAAAGATAAAAGCTTACCAAACATGGCGACTGTCATATTGGACACATGCTTTTTTAAGCCAGTCAACTCTTGTTGGGCGGCTTCCAATTTCTCCTCTGCCTGCTCAGCACGCTTTAGGATGGCGGCTTGATCAGCCTTGGCTTTCTTCTCAAAAAAATTCTGGTTGGCTTTCATCTTCTCTAGATCAGCCTGCAGCAAGCGGAATTTTGTCTCCAACTCGGAGTGGGCATCCTGTTGTTCAGCCAGGTTTTTCTTTAAATCGGCTATCACCGACTCAGCTTGTGCCATAGACTTCTGCACATCAAATTTGGGGAGACAAGTCTCAGAATTTTTGGCAAGCAATACTCCTGACACTTGGGGGCTAATGTATGATTTTTTATCAAAGTCATACCGTATGCAAGACCCGACTCATCTTTCAAAAGATGACCCGGCCCTTGGGGGTTACAGGTTGAAGTTTTTCTAATACAAGACCCAGCTCATCTTTCAAAATATGACCCTGCCCTTGGGGGCTACAGGTTGAAGTTTTTCTAATACAAGACCCGACTCATCTTTCAAAAGATGACCCGGCCCTTGGGGGCTACAGGTTGAAGTTTTTTCTAATACAAGACCTGGGTCATCTTTCAAAAGATGAGCCGGCCCTTGGGGGCTACTGGTTGAAGTTTTTCTAATATAAGACCCGGTTCATCTCCCAAAAGATGAGCCGGCCCTTGGAAGGCTAATGGGTGCAGGAAAATACATCAACATACCTCGTGATTGGTCCTCATGAGGCGGAGCAAGCTTTTCTTCAGTTCAAAATCCCTCTCCGGATGACTTGTGAAGCCGGAGTAAAGCTGGTCGAATTCCAGCTTCTCATATTGGGGGAGTTTGAGGGGTTCTGCATCGTTGTCAGGGGAAAGGAGACTCGCCTTCGAAGTATGTTTGGAAAGCACGGCAGTTGGGGGAGTGGAGTAGCCAACGCCGGTAACTAGGACGTCTGGATCGTCAGTCGTCTTGAGACAGCTTGGCGGGTTACTCTGAGCAGCGGTCTCCTTCAAAATGACGGGCGAGTCATCCCGGGCATCGGGGATATCGCCCGCAGGAATGTCACAAGCCGCCGTGTGCTCCACTTCAGCCTCAGGAATAGAGGTGCTCGTTCCTAAGGCATCAGATGTTCGGAGAGCAGAAGGAGAGTCGCCAGTTTTTCTTCTCTTCGCTTGTGCCCTGCGACAAAAGCATCAAGGTTAAAAGCACATGTTATTATTTAGAAAAATTGGGTTGACAAAGAAGACTTACCCTTGCACACGAATCAACGACGGGAGAGCAGATATGGCCGAGTCGCCACATGTGGGAGGAGAAGTCTGACAGAACAAAGACTTGAAATTCACAAAGTGGCGAGTCATATTTCACACGACAAAAGATATAATAAAACAAGAATGTACCTTGCTGGTGCGTTTCCGACCAATTTTCTTCTCAGGCAGTCCGGTGATCAAGTCGCCAGAGCGACTACGGGTCTTGCATGAGGGGGTAAATCTTGTTTTCTTCAAAAGGAAATCAGGGTCCATATAAGCATGAGGGTGAGACATGGACACTTTTCTGTAGATCCGCCTGGCTGGTCTAGGGGAAGGAAAGGTGAGTCGGAAGAAATGGAAATTACCTCGACTGCATCATTCTTGCTCTCATCATCATCACCCTACACGTAAGGATGTATGGTGTAAACTTAAGTCGGAACACATAGATAAGGAGCAAGGGAAAGACCTTACCTTTGAATGTGCCTCGTCTGCGTGTGAGTCGCCAACAAAAGATGAATCCTTTGTGGCGGTTTTCTTTTTGCTCACCGTCTTTTCTTTTTGGTTGGCACCTTGGTGGACTTCGGGGCAGCCGTTTTGGGGCCCCTCCGCCAAAACACATCGGTTTTCTGATGGATGGAGGCAAGTTTTAAGCCATGAAAATTATTAAGCATAAACAAGACAAAAGGGCGGCTTGGATTCTTACTGGTGGCACCGGGTTGGCACGGCAGAAGGCTTTAAGACCAATCTTGACGCATTCTTCCACAGACTTGTCGGTCAATTTCTTAATGACTCCGACAATTTCGCTCTCTGAGAGCTGGCGGCGACTGACGCACTGTGGATGGTATAATGTGTCGTCGTAATCATACATCAGCTCATCGCCGCGACTCAGGGGAAGGATGTTCCATTCTATCCAGCAACGGAACAGGTCGATCCCGATGAGCCCATTTGTGTTCTGGAATTTCAAATCGGAGAAGAGTGGGATAAACTCTGACTCTTCTTCTTCTATGAGCTTGTTAGGAAATTTGAAGTCCATGGGCAGGCGTTCTTCTCTGAAGCCCGGGAGAGGATTCTCACCTGGTGGAGAAGTGTCTCAGCAGTAGAACCATGACTCGGCCCAGCCTTTGGGATGGCTGGGCAAAAGAACTGTCGGGAATCCACGTTCATGGCGTCTCTGGATGTTAACTCCTCCAAGCTCGTGGTTAGGACCGTTGGGGAACTCGGTCTGGCGGTTTAGATGGAAAAAGTTCCAGAATAAGGGGATCATGGGTTCTCTGTGCAACTATACTTCATAGAAGACCTGGAACTGGGATAAGTTGCTTATGGAGTTGGGTCCCAGATCTTGAGGATGGAGGTTGAGGAAATGCAGGACGTCCTGGAAAAACTTTGACCCAGGCGGCTTAAACCCACGCTCAAGGTAATCGGTGAAGATCACCACTTCTCCTGGAGCGGGGTTGGGGGTCAACTCGCCCGGGGTGGTTCTCCAACCAATGGTTTCCTTACTGTCGAGGAGACCCGCCTTAACGAATTTCTCAAGCGTGGCATCGTCGACTTTGGTTGGCAACCAATTACACCTCGTAATGGCCATGACTACAAAAAAAATGGAGTATGCAGCGACTCAGTAACAGATTAGGAGATGTTCTAACCCGCCGGTATGGGCCTACGGTGTTCATACAAGAATTGGTAACCCGCCAAAGGTTGATGTACATCATGGCCCGCTATTTGGGCGATCTACGGGTGTATCTTCAAGAGGTATTCTAACCCGCGTTTCAGACTGGAAGAGAAGGCATCATGGCTATAGTAATGAAACTAAGTCGCTATGAAGACTGAAGCTAAACGGCGACTCTCGGAATTGTTCTTTTCCTTAGAGATATTCTCGAACAGGTGAACAAACATGTTTCTACAGATAGGCAGTAAATTATGGATCTACGGACGGATTAAAATAGAAAGATATTGCCTGGACTAATGGTGATGAACTATACACGTAACACAACTACAGTGTTGGTCAGCAGTATGTCAGTTTGAACTAGCAGGAGGACATGATTAAATGGCCGAAGCCTGTTACTACCTAAAGCCAATCAGTAGAACAGGGAACGGATCTAAAGCAGTTCGAGGTGTTCATTGCATTATGAAGCTAGCTCGCAAGAGGCTACGGTCATGGCGTTCTCGGCCTAACCCTAAGTGGGGGAAGATGTGTACCTGTAAACGGGAGATCGCCACCAGGGACGATTGCTCGGAGCTTCATGTTTCTTGGCGCCCGGAGAGTCGCAGTCGGTGGAGAGAATTCCAGGAGCCGAAGACGACGTCGGGGTGCTGGTGCTTGGAGACGACGCCTAGGTGTTGGCGCTCGGAGACGAAGCGCACATGGAAGACGAAGATGAGATGAAGGTTGGTAACAGTGTTTCTTTTCCCCCCATTTGTTTTGTTATTTAAAGGGCAGGAATGGAAAATGAGGTTGTCGAGGCGGAGATCGAGGCGACAAGTCAGAGATCGCGATGATGACGCCTAGATTTTTGGGATAAGCAATTATGGGCAAAAGATCCATTGACGGTTACAGTGTTGAGGAGCCGTGGAACCAAGGGGACGAGGTGACGCCATTTAATACTATATGGCGACTCAGGTTAGGTACAACGGATGGCGACTTAACATTCGCCGAAGGCCAGAAATGAGGAGACTCGCCCCAAGTTGATGGGTGTTTATTGACACGAACGAATTCACGATAATATGGGGTCTAATGTTGGGGATATTACCTGTGGGTAACCCTCCGTTAATGGGCCGGGTCACCAGAGGGGCGACTCACCATTAGTTATACGCTCTATGGCCCAGGAGCTGTAGGACGGTTCAAAAGGATCGTGCGGATGATGGAACGTCAAGGAAGCTCCTGATCGTGGGGAACACGGCGACTTAGAGATAAGGAAAGCTACCAAGAGTAGGATGGCAGGACTTTGTAAACCCTAAGGCCTCGACCTGTATATAAAGGCGAGTCTCGGGGAAAGGTGAGGCGAGTTAGAGAGAATCGAGAGCTAGGTCAAGCGAGTCACGCCCTCCTTGTAATGGAAACCACCATTAATCCACACCAAGCAGGACGTAGGCTTTTACCTCCTTACGAGGGACCGAACCTGGGTAAATCTGAGTTTTGCTTTCGCTCACCCCCTTCGAGTCGCCACCAAGGTGTGATGGCTCCATATCTAAGTCCTTTCACGAGGACATCTGCTGTGACAAAACCACGACAATAGCAGAACTCTGAATTCTGCAACAGTGCATGTCTGGCTCTCATGATGGTCAACATTGAATAGGCGGCATCTTGTACCGCCATGTCAACAGTAACCCCAAATCCATAAGACCAATGGATCGGCTCCTTAGCTCCAGGGTAATCAAGGAATACCCTAACACTGCACATGTACTGACTCTGGTTGAAATCTCGGTACTGCTCCACTGTATACTCTAGGCACCAGCGGTAACCCGCTAGTGATATCATCCTGACCAGCATGGTCGTGTGACCCGACACATCAATGCACCTAGTCAGACGAACCACCTGACGATAAGGACGGCCAGGCATCTGAAATAGAGAGTAATGCAAAAGGCATTAGAGCTCTAGAAATAAATTTGGGCAGGATAACGACTGTAAATGCTCCAAAACAATTTTGAGACAACTCACAAAGATAGGATAGCATAACCACTCAACTATCAAGTTCAATTCCACGGTCATCAAAACTTATTTTCTTTTCCTTCGAACAAAAGAAACTCGGATTAACTCTTGACCCGTGTTCCTACAATCTACCGATTGGTGACACGCGATCCTGAGAGATAGATAAGTAACCTATTTCTTAATCCCCGTAGAAAAGACGAGGATGGCCAGAATAGAATGACTTGAGAAGAGGAGCAAGAGTCTTACGTTCCCTTCCATAAACAATTCCCTTATATATAACTAAAGCATTTCTAGACTCAACTTCAACCAGTTTGGCTTAGTAATCCTACAATCAGTCAGGCTCTGATACCAACACTGTCGGGACCCCGGTCCTAAGCCATAGGAATCCAGCCTGTAACACATTGCATCCCTTTGCGGTCTCAGGCACGGTTAACCCCATGGCTGCCACCTTACCTTAGCCGGGACCATTTGCGCCTTTTGACTCACGTACGCATTAGTGTCGCTAGCATTCCAATGTCAAAGAACCCGGGTCGACATATCTAGTCATAAACTCAAGTGGCTCGACTATACAGAGACAGGCATACATAACCCAGCAAAGCAGGTGTCAGTCATTAGCGAGTGTAGACGAGACATAGCAAGCTACAAGGACTCTATTACACTGCGTGACATTTCCCCGTAGGGACAGACGCAACAGCTAAGAAGGATACATCCCGGTCAATCAATGTGTCCGGAGCAGTAGCGAACTACCATGGCTCGGTGGAATCACAAAGGGGCATTTCTCTATATAGAGAGCTACTAAGGCATACGACTAGGTGCCGAATCCCATACATATCACAGTGCATGACACGTACGCATGACATACCAGATATGCATAGATACAACAATGGCATCACAACATAACCATACAGCATCACGACATTTATTTAGAAGACTCGGAAGAGTCTTGCATAATATGTTCGTACAAGCAGGGGTCACACCACCCGACACTCAAAGTCATACAAACAGAGTCATACAAACCAATGGAAGCATAAAAGTTGTCTGAGTACAGACAGTTGAAAGGATAAGGCATAAAGCCTGACTATATACAGACCCCTTCTGAAAGGGGCCAGGTCGTAGGTGGGACACGAGCTACTCGTCATCATCGATGTCTAGAAAGAACCCACCTGTTGGCTCGTGGGTATCCTCTGCAACAATTATTAAGAAAATATGAGTACAAGAGTACTCAGCAAGACTTTAGAACAAATCTATCTACTCATGTTCATGTATCAATAAAGGGGTGGTGGTGTTCCATGCAGCAAGCCAGCTTTAACTCTTGGCTAGACTAAACTACCGTTTTAAATAGTTTTAAAAACATTGAGAAGTCGTACATGAGTCCACTACCACCACAACAATACAATATCATGAACTCCTTTTCGTCTCCCTACGGAAATGTCATACATGATACTCACGCTTATCTTGATACTTTTATGAGTAGCCATTAAAGTTGTATATGAACAACATATCTCTCCAAGTAGTCCATATCCGCGGATGCGACTATTCGAATAGATCATAACCCTGCAGGGGTGTACTTCTTCACACACGCTCTCGCCACTTATCGCTATGTGCACGTCATGCACCTCGACAACCTTCAAGCGGAAGCCCAGCGAGGGAGTCGGCCACGACCATTAACCACGCTAATACCTAGTCCAGGTTTATCGCCTATTTGAGAGTAACCCGCATGGAAGTACGGCCGAGATTTCCGCCACGGCCCCAAACGATGTGCGCAGGGTTCCTGTTGGGACCCCGATTCTAAGTCATAAGAATCCAGCTTGTAACACATCACATCACCTTGCGGCCTCACGCATGGTAAACTCCACGACTGCCACCTTACCTTGGCCAAGACCGTTTGCGTCTTTTGGCTCACGTATGTGAATGTGTCGCTAGCATTCGAACGACAAAAGAACCCAGGTCGACATGATTATTTATAATCCCAAGTGGCAAATCCGTACAGGGACAAGCATACATAACCCAGCAAAGCAGGTGTCGGTCATCAGCGGGTGTAGACGAGTCGTAGCAAGCTACATGGACTCCATTACACCGCGTGACATTTCCCCGAGGGGACAGACACAGCAGCAAAGAAGGATACATGCCGGTCAATCAATGTGTCCGGAGCAGTAGCAGGCTACCAAGGCTCAACCGAAGCACAAAGAGGCATTGACCTGTAGAGAGTACTACTAAGGGCACATAACTAGGTGTCGAATCCCACACATATAATACATTTCATAACATACACACAATATGCACGATATGTGTAGATACAACATGGCATCACAACATAACTCTATGACTCAAGCTTTTATTAAAGACTCATAAGAGTCAACATAGTATGATATTACAAAAAGGGGTCACAAGACCGAACACTCAAGTCATAACAACAACAAGCGGAAACAACTTGTCTGGGTACAGACATCTAGAAAGTAAAAGGCTGAGAAAGCATGTCTATCTACAAGACCCTCCATAGGAACCAAACCTCTTTCTGGGATTTCCAAGCTACTCAGTCAACATTGATATTACTGTCGTTACCACTAGCGAAACTGGGGTCTCCTCTGCAAAACATAAATTAAGCAACAGTGGGTACATAGGTACTCAGCAAGACTTACATCAGAACTAACTACATATGCATTAGTGTCAAAAGGGGATGGTGGGGTTTAATGCAGCAAGCCATCTTTAACTCTTTGGCTATGAGGTACTACAACTACGAGTAGTTTTATAATGTGAGAAAGCGCACATGAGTCCACTAACTAGTCTCCACAACAATACCCCACCATGGGTCCATTCTCGTCCCCCTACGAGAGAGCCATCCATAGCACTCACACTTATCTTGAATATTTTATAGTATCCATTCAAGTTGTCTATGACCATATAAATTTCCAAGTAGTCCATATCCGCGGACGCGGCTACTCGAAAAGATTTGATTACCCTGCAGGGGTGTACTTCTTCACACACGTTCCCACCACTTATCACCATATGCATGTCATGCATCTCGGCAACCTTCAAATGAAAGCACTGGCGTGGGTGTCAGCCACGACCTAACCAACCACACGAGACTCTAGTCCACGTCTATCGCCTATTTGAGATTGAACCCGCAAGGAAATTCGCCAAGGTTTCCTCTACGGCCCTAAACGATGTGTACAGGGTTCCCAAGCCCACCTCGACGGATGGTACTACGCTTGGTACATCAGGCCACGATGCTTAGTCTGTTCCAAGCCCACCTGTACGGGGTGCCACTCGGTAGACTACTAGCATGTCCTACAAACACCAGAAACTAGTTGCAATTCTTGGACAGAGATCTAGGTGATTAATAAGCCGAGAGAGTCAATTAAGGATCCCAATGTGCGGTAGTATCTAGTCTTGGATAACATACATGGGACTCAGTTCTTAAGGAAGATCCCAATGAGACAACCCGCCATGTAGTCCTACATAGCCTCTCATCGGTACCTTTACCAAATCAAATTCAACACTTATTCCATTGTCACTAGAACACATTCATTCACCTCAGTTCATCACCCAGATGAAACAGACCCGACACAACTCTAAGCATAGCAAGCATAGCAGGGTAAAGCACATCACGGCACAAGCTACTACCAGGTATGCTAGGTTGCAAGGTTTAACTATTTACTGTGACAAGATCAGGCCATGCAAAGGAATGGGTTTAACTACCGAAGCAAAAGCATTTGAAGCGATGTGTCCTAATGCAATAATTGAGAGTAGAGGCGAGAACATGGAATTTTACCGGGATGTTCAAGGGGTTCTGCTTGCCTGATAAGACGATGATACGTTACTGATCCTCAGATGGATACTCGATCGTACCCTTCGGGACAGTGTCTAACACGAAGAACAACCAGCGAAGGAGAGCAAATCAATACACATCAAATGCGACAGTACGATGCATGAATATGGCATGGCAATATGATGTGGTTTGGCCTAATGAACCTAGCAACATATTTAAATGAAATAGGTTTGAACTCTAGGTTCAAATTCAACTCCATATGTGATGTTACATAATGTAGTTTGAACAAAATGTCCAAAAACTCCTATTTATGTTGCTCTATCATGCATGAAATTAGTACCAATGGATTCTTTGGATTTTTTTGATACTTTTTCATATATAAATTATTTTCATCCGAGTTATATTTTAATTTCTATGATTTTTACAATTTTAGCAATTTTCTGGAATTATCTAAAATCCAGAAATGCATTTACTTGATCAGCCATACGTCAGCATGACACCACCCGGTCAAATGAGCATTTCTGGTCAAATATGACCGGTGGGGCGAGTCGTTTAGTGACCGGGCTTAAACAGGGGTTTATCCCTGTGCTAACCAGGGTTTGACCCGCAGCGGGGCCCGCTGTCAGTGTCTATAGAGGGTTAATTAACCAGGGGGGTTTGCGCTAACAGCGTCTCGCCGGAATTCCACCGGTGATGACCAAACTGACGGCGGCAACTCGCCGGAATCGGGCAAACGGCGACAGATGGGCGCGCGGAGACCATCAGGAGGTAGCCCGCGTTGGGCCGCATCCATTCCCGTGCTCGAGGGGGCGTAGGAGTCACCGGAGGCGACGGCTACAATGACGGGGCGTCGGTCGGAGCTCGGCCATGTCGGGGGCGTTGCTAGGGAGCGTGGGAGGAGGAGCTAGGGGCTGGTGCAGCACATACGGGGCTCCAGGAGCGCGCCGGCGCGCCCAGACGCCGAGGGAGAGGCCCTGGCCGCGGCGGCCATTGCCGGCGGCAGGAGCTTCGGGCTCCGCGGCGGGAGGCGACTAGAGGAGGGGGGCTTGAGGAGAATAGGGGGAATGGGGTGAGAGGCTCACGGCGAAGCTTGTGGCGCTGTTGCCGAGGTCGAGGCAGCACCGGAGGCGGCGAATCAGCGGCGGCGACAGTCCCTAGGAGAGAGAGATCCAGGAGAGGGGGAGAAGAATGAGAGGGAGAGAGGAGGAAAGAGACGAGGAGCAGGGGGATCAAGGGCGGCTCAGCGCGAGGAGATAAGGAAGAGGAGGGGCGACGAGGCAGGCAGGCAGCTGCCGGCATGGCGCGCCTGCACGCGCCGTGCGCCGTGCTCTCCTTCGCCTCTGCCTTTTGGCAAAGGTAGAAGATGACTCGCATGAGCCAGTGGGCCTCCCAGGTAAATCACCAGGTGGGATCTTCTTCCTCTCTTCTTTTATTTGTTTTGTTTTTTTCTATTTCTGAAATTTGTTTTGATTTAGTTTAGGCACTAAACTTTTGGTAAAAATATGAGACTTTTCATGGGCACTAACAAAAATAATCCAAAAGCCCTGACTAAGTTTCATATTTGTTGGAGCTATAAACTTGTTTATATTATTTTATAACTCCAATTCAAATAGTTATTGATTTAATTCAATGAGCAAAAATGGCATGTAAAAATATAAGTCACCTCTGGTTGATGTTGCCACATTTTTCCAGAGATGATGAACATTTTTATGAGCCACTCCTATTCATTGAAATTCATTTTAGGTGAGCCTATTTTAATTCAATAGTTCTAGGGCTTTTGATCATCCCCAATTAATATTTAAAGAAAATTTAAATATGATGCAATCACAACTCACCCCCACTTAAAAGAATCTCGCCCCAAGATTCAGGAGTTAACGGAAAGAGGGCAGGGTACTCAAGTCGAAGACGATCTTCTCGCTCCCACGTAGCTTCATTCTCGGAATGATGAGACCACTTAACCTTGAGAAACTTGATGTTCCTAGGCCGAGTGAAATGCTCGGCTTGATCAAGAATACGAACAGGATATTCTCGATATGAAAGATTTTCTTGGAGATCAAGCGTTTTGAGGTCCAGCTCACGGATGGGATCCGAGAAGCAACACCTGAGTTGCGAGACGTGGAAAACATCATGAACTCTGGAAAGCTGAGAGGGCAATTCTAATTGGCAGGCAACTTCTCCTCATTTAGGAAGAATGCGGAAGGAACCAATGTAACGAGGAGCCAACTTGCCTTTGATACCAAAACGATGGGTACCCTTAAAAGGAGTAACCCGAAGATAAGCCTTCTTGCCAACCTCATAAGTTACTTTCTTATGATGGCGATCATATTGGCTCTTCTGACGAGACTGAGCTATCTTAAGATTCCCACGAATAATGCTAACTTGCTCTTCTACCTCTTGGATCATATCTGGTCCAAAGAATTGTCTTTCACCTATTTATGTCCAGTTCAAAGGTGTTCGACATCTTCGTCCATAAAGAACTTCAAAAGGAGCTTTGCCCAAACTGGACTGGTAGCTATTGTTGTAAGAAAATTCAGCAAATGGAAGACACTTCTCCCAAACTATTCCAAATGAGATAACACAAGCTCTGAGCATGTCTTCCAAAATGTTTTTGACTCTTTCGACTTGACCACTTGACTGAGGGTGAAAAGCAGTGCTAAAAGAAAGATGAGTTCCCATAGCATTCTGGAAACTTCCCCAAAATCAAGACATAAACAAACTTCCACGGTCTGAACTGATTACCAATGGAACACAATGCAGGGATACTATTTGAGAGATATACAATTCAGCCAACTGAGTAGCAGTGATACTCTCTCGGACAGGAAGGAAATGAGCCACTTTGGAGAGGCGATCAATAACCACGAAAATAGCATTATTTCCTTTCATGGTCCTGGGAAAACCAGTGATGAAGTCCATTTCAACTTTATCCCACTTCCACTCAGGAATAGCTAAAGGCTGAAGAGTGCCAGCAGGCCTTTGATGCTCTGCCTTGACTCAACGACAGACATCGCAGTTAGCAATGAACTCGGCGATTTCTCTCTTCATTCTGGTCCACCAGAATCTTTGACGTAGATCCTGATACATCTTAGTGTTGCCGGCGTGGATTGTGAGAGGGGATTCATGAGCCTCTTTGATAATCAACTCTCGAAGTTCTTGCTTCTTAGGAACTACCAAACGGTTTCCAAAATATACAGCTCCTCTATCATCCATGGAGAAACTACCAACAATTCCCTTTGCAATATTTTCCTTTATCCGGGGAATACCCACATCATACTGCTGGCTAGTTATAATCTAATCCTTCAGGGTAGGTTTCGCCACCAAGGTAGAAAGGGATCCACGTGGAACAATGTGAAGGTTAAGCTTGCAAAATTCCTCATGAATTAGTGGTTGACCTTGTCGCAGCATAAGATTGTTGCAATAGGACTTACGACTTAATGCATCAGCCATGACATTGGCCTTGCCTGGGGTGTAAGAAATTCCTAAGTCGTAATCCGTAATCAGCTCTAACCATCACCTTTGCCTGAGATTTAAATCTGGTTGAGTAAAGATATACTTCATACTTTGATGATCGGTGTAAATCTCACAACGATTACCAAGAAGGTAATGTCGCCATGTCTTCAGTGCATGGACTACTGATGCAAGCTCCAAGTCATGCGTTGGATAATTTTCTGCATGTGGATGCAATTGTCGGGACGCATAGGCGATCACCTGTCGATCTTGTATAAGAACACATCCGAGTCCTTGTCTTGAGGCGTCGCAATAGATTACAAAGTCTTTAGAGAAATCACGTTGCACAAGAACGGGAGCTGATGTGAGACGTCTTTTCAATTCGTGGAAACTATGCTCACATTGTGGCGTCCACTCAAACTTCTTATCCTTCTTGAGAAGCTCCATCAAAGGCTTGGCAACTTTGGAAAAATTCTCGATGAAACGACGACAATAACTTGCTAGACCGAGGAAACTCCTAACTTGCTTAACTGTTTCAGGTGGAGTCCAATCTAGAATGGCTTGAACTCTCTCGGGGTTGACTGCAATACCCTTACCAGAAATCACATGGCCCAAATAGGTCACTTCTGATAACCAAAATTCACACTTGGAAAACTTGGCGTAAAGACGGTGCTCTCTGAGTTTTTCTAGCACAAGTCTGAAATGCTCAACATGCTCTACTTCATTCTTTGAGTAAATCAGTATATCATCAAGGTAAACCACGACAAACTTATCAAGGTACTCCATGAAGATTGAGTTCATCAAACGAGAAAATGTGGTTGGAGCATTGGTCGGACCAAAGGACATGACCGTGTACTCATATTGTCCATAACGAGTAACAAAAGTTGTCTTGGGAATGTCTCCATTCTTGATTTTGATTTGATGGTGGCCTAACCTCAGATCCATTTTGTAGAAGACCGAGGATCCAACAAGTTGATCATACAAATCATGGATCCTGGGAAGCGGATACTTATTCTTTATGGTGACCAGATTGACAGGTCAGTAATCTACAACCATCCGATCTGTTCCATCCTTCTTCTTGACAAAGAGAACAGGACAAGCCCAAGGAGAAGAGCTGGGACGGATGAAACCCTTTTGCAAGGACTCATCAAGTTGTTTCTTAAGCTCAGCTAACTCCAAGGGTGCCATCTTATAAGGTCTTCTGGAAATTGGAACAGTTCCAGGGATGAGATCTATCACAAACTCTACATCCCTATCGGGAGGAATGCCTGGCAATTCTTCTGGAAAAACATCCGGAAAATCTTGGACTACCGCAATATCTTCAAGCTCAGGGAGAGGCTTGGCAGTTAATGAATAAAGCTGGCATTATGCAACTCGTGTTGAAAGACTAACTATCTTGCCAGATGGATGCATAAGCTGAACTGACCTGGTGGAACAATCAATCTTGGCAATTAGTTGTCATCCAATCCATACCCAAGATGATGTTACTATCCGAAGGCTTGAGAGATATCAACGAAGCAAGGAATACCAGTCCATCAATAAGAATTTCATTTCCATGGCTTATTCTTGTGGTTTTCCATCTAGACCCTGGAGTCGGAATTTCAAGAGCAGTTGGCTTATCACAAAATGACATGTCATGCAATCGGGTATAGTTTTACGAGATGGAAGAATGTGAGGACCCAGTATCGAACAGAACTGATGCAAGATGACAATTGACAAGAAGCGTTTCAAGAACGACATCTGGGTCATCATGTGCTTCTTTAGTTGAGACGTGGTTCACGCATCCATATTTACTGATGGCTTGCTTGACGTGGGTTGTCTTGACTGATGGCTTGTCATGACCAATAGACTTCCCAGACCGGGTGCAGTTTCGAGCAACATGCCCTAGCTCTCCACACTTGTAACAAATTGTTGCGACTACAGACAACAGTGCCAGAGATTGACACGTTGACAGAGGCTGGGCTTGCGTTGGTTTTTCCCATGAAGAGGAAAGGGTGGTGCAGCACAGGAGCAGTAAGTACTTCCCACAGTTTGAGAACCAAGATATCAATCCAGTAGGAGAATCTCGTCAAGTCCAGAGTACCTGGGCAAACACAAACGAGCTTGCACCCAACGTTATAAACGGTTGTCAATCCCTTCAATATTGATTGCAAATGAGATCTGAAGGCGGAAAGTGCAACGAATCAAAAGAGTAAGGCTGAAAATATGGTGTGGAGTAGACCCCGGGGCCATAGTGTTCACTAGAGGCTTCTCTCAAAATAGCAAATATTACGGTGGGTGAACAAATTACTATCAAGCAATTGATAAAACCGCGCAAAGTCATGATGATATCTAAGGCCATGATCATACATATAGGCATCACGTCCAAGACAAGTAGACCGATACTTTTTGCATCTACTACTATTACTCCACACATCAACCGCTATCCATCATGCATCTAGTGTATTGAGTTCATGATGAACAGAGTAACGCCTTAAGCAAGATGACATGATGTAGAGGGATAATCTCAAACCAATGATGAAAACCCCATCTTTTTACCCTTGATGGAACGACATGATGTGTGCCTCGCTACCCCTTCTATCACTGGGTGAGGTCACCGCACGGTATGAACCCAAAACCAAACACTTCTCCCATTGCAAGAATCATAGATCTAGTTGGCCAAACAAAACCCACAACTCGAAAATAATTACAAGGATATGAAATCATGCATAAGAGAAATCAGAAGAAACTCAAATAAGATTCATAGATAATCTGATCATAAATCCACAATTCAACGGATCTTGACAAACACACCGCAAAAGAAGATTACATCGGATAGATCTCCATGAAGATCATGGAGAACTTTGTATTGAAGATCCAAGAGAGAGAAAAGGCCATCTAGCTACTAGCTATGGACCCGTAAGTCTATGGTGAACTACTCACGCATCATCAGAGAGGTCATGGTGTTGATGAAGAAGCCCTCCGTATCCGAATCCCCCCTCCGGCAGGGCACCAGAACGTGCCCCAGGGAGACAGAAGCTTGCGGAGGCGGAAAAGTACTTTCGATGATCTCCTGATTTTTTCTAGAATTTATGGGAATATATAGGCGAAAGACCTAGGGCAGGGGAGGTCCAGGGAGCCCACAAGCCTGGGAGGCGCGGGCCCCCCTGGCCGCGGCTAGGGGGCTTGTGGGGTCCCTGGAGACCCCCTGCCTTTGTCCTCAAGCTTCCCGATCTTCTTCTGTTTTCAAAAAAATCTTTTTGGAAATTTCGTTCCGTTTGGACTCCGTTTAAAATCCTCCTCTGAAAAGGGTCAAAAACACGGAAAAAACAGGAACTAGCACTTGGCACTCAGTTAATAAGTTAGTCCCCAAAAAGATATAAAAGGCATACAAAACATCCAATGTTTGACAAGATAATAGCATGAAACCATCAAAAATTATAGATACATTGGAGACGCATCCAGCATCCCCAAGCTTAACTCTTGCTCGTTCTTGAGTAGGGTAGTGATAAAGACTGAATTTTTGATGTGGAATGCTACATAGCATAGTTGTCCTTTGTAACTTCTTTCGTGTGACATGAATGTTCAGATCCATAAGATTTAAAACAATAGGTTGCTATTGACATGAAAACAATAATACTTCAAGAAAACTAGCAAGGTAATCATGAACTTTCAAAACAACAAGGCCAAAGAAAGTTATCCCTACAAAATCATATAGTCTGGTTATGCTCCATCATCCTCACACAACTAATGTAAATCATGCACAACCCCGGTATTGGCCAAGTAATTGTTTCCGCACTCTTACTTTCTCAAACTTTTTATAACTATCACGCAATACATGAGTGTGAGCCATGGATATAGCACTGTAGGTGGAATAGAGTGTGGTGGTGGTCGTGAGACAAAAAGGAGGAGATGGTCACATTGACTCGGCGTATCAAAGGGCTATGGAGGTGCCCATTAATAGATATCAATGTGAATGAGTAGGGATTGCCATACAAGGGATGCACTAGAGTAATAAGTATGTGAAAGCTCAAAAGGAGAACTAGTGGGTGTGCATCCAACTTGCTTGCTCACGAAGACCTAGGGCAATTTTGAGGAAGCCCATCATTGGTATATACAAGCCAAGTTATATAATAAAGATTCCCACTAGTATATGGTGGTGACAAAACAAGAGGCTCTCAATCATGAAGAACATGGTGCTATTATGAAGCACAAGTGTGGAAAAAGATAGTAGCATTGTCCCTTCTCTCTTTTTCTCTCTTTTTTATTTATTTGGGCACTTGGGCCTCTTTTTTTTATTTCCTGACATGGTACAATGCTCTAATAATGATGATCATCACACTTTTATTTACTCACAGCTCAAAGCTCAGAAGGATGATGACTCTAAAGGAAATGCCTCCGGCAGTGTATCGGGATGTGCAACGATCTAGCTTGGCATATGACGTTGAAACATCTCGCTAGCTATCTTACGATCATGCAATGGCAATATGAGAGTGACGGCACAAGTCATGAGACGGAACAGTGGGAGTTGCATGGCAATATATCTTGGAATGGCTATGAAAATGCCATAGTAGGTAGGTATAGTGGCTGTTTTGAGGAAGGCATATGGTGGGTTTGTGTACCGGTGAAAATTGCGTGGCACTAGAGATGCTATAAATGGTGGAAGGTGAAAGTGCATCTATACCATGGACTCACATTAGTCATGAAGAACTCACATACTTGTTGCGAAAGTTTTTATTAGTAATCGAAACAAAGTGCTAAACGCATACTCCTAGGGGAAGGGTTGGTAGGTGTTAACCGTCGCGCGATCCCGACCTCAACACAAAGGATGACAATCAATAGATCAAGTATGCTCCGACTTCCTAACATAGCGGTTCACCATACGTGCATGCTACGGGAATCACTAACTTCAACACAAGTATTTCTAGATTCACAACACCCTACTAACATAACTCTTAATATTACCAAATCCACGTCTCAAAACTAATTGAGAGGAATCAAGACTTCTCTTTCTACTCAATGCACATGAAGATGGAGGTTTTTGTATCCTCTTTGGGTACCTATCACCTTTGGGACTACTTTCATAGCACAAGACAACGACCAAGTCACACACCGCCGTGCTCTAAAAGATCTAAGTGAAGCACATAGAGCAAAATTATCTAGCTCAAAAGATATAAGTGAAGCATGATGAGCATTCTAGCAAAATCATGATGAGTGTCTCTCTCTCTTTAAAGGTTGCAACAAGGATGATTGTGACACTAAAAAAGAAAATACTCCTACGATACAAGACGCTCCAAGCAAAACACATATCATGTGGTGAATAAAAATATAGCTCCAAGTAATGTTACCGATGGATTGAAGACGAAAGAGGGGATGCCTTCCCGGGGCATCCCCAAGCCTAGGCTTTTTGGTGTCCTTGAATTTGGCTTGGGATGCCTTGGGCATCCCCAAGCTTTAGCTCTTTGCACTCCTTATCTCTTTGTCCATGAGAACATCACCCAAAACTTGAAAACTTCACAACAAAAACTTAAACAGAAACTCGTGATATCATTAGCACAAGAAAACAAACTACCACCCCTTTGGGTACTGTAGCAATCTTGATTTCTATTTATATTGGTGTTGGGCTACTGTATTCTCAATTTTCCATGGCTAGTACCCCCCATACTATCCATAGTTTCACCAAAACAAGCAACCAACTCAACAAAAAACAGAATGTGTCAAAAACAGACCAGTCTATAGCAATATGTATACTTCGTATACTTATGGTACCTCAAAAATTCTGAAAAATTACGAATGTCTGGGAAAAACGCATATCAAACAGCAGCCAAAAGAATCAACTCAAAATCTCTTTCTGAATAAAAATGAAAAATCATCTCGTGAGAGAAAATTTTCTGTATTTTTCCATCAAGATCAAACAACCATCACCGAGACTAGTCATAAAGGTTTTGCTTGGCTCAAACACAAAAATAAACACAAAAGACACAATCATAATAGAATTATGATGGTGTGGACGCAAAAAAACATAAAGAAAAAGATAAATTCATTGGGTTGCCTCCCAACAAGCGCTATTGTTTAACGCCCTTAGCTAGGCATAAAAGCGATAGAATCACGTATCGTCGTCTTTGGTTCTCAAACCATAAGTAGCCCTCATCATGGATTCATAAGGCAATCTTATTTTATTTCTAGGAAAGTGCTCCATGCCCTTCTTTAAAGGAAATTGAAATCTAATATTCCCTTCCTTCATATCGATGATAACACCGATAGTCCTTAGGAAAGGTCTACCAAGAATAATAGGGCATGTAGGATTGCAATCAATGTCAAGCACAATGAAATCCACGGGTACATAGTTCCTATTTGCAACAATAAGAACATCATTGATACTTCCCATGGGTTTCTTGACAGTAGAATCCGCAAGATAAAAATTAAGAGAACACTCTTCAACTCATTAAAACCCAGAACAACACATAAAGACTTTGGAATCGCGGAAACACTAGCACCCAAATCACACAAACCATTGCATTCTTAGTTTTTGTTTTTGATTTTGATAATAGGTTCCCACTCATCATGAAGCTTTCTAGGGATAGATACTTCCAATTCAAATTTTTCTTCAAGAGATTTTATCATAGCTTCGACGATATGATCGGTAAAGGCCTTGTTTTGACTATAAGCGTGTGGAGAGTTTAACATGGATTGCATCAAGGAAATGCATTCAATCAAGGAGAAACTATCATAATTGAATTCCTTGAAATCCAAAGTAGTAATTTCATTACTACTCAAAGTTTAATTGTCTTCTACTCTACTTTCAATGCTTTTAGCATCAAGATAGATGGACTCTGAATCATTGGGGCATTTTTCAACCAAAGTGGATTCATATCCAGCCCCATCATCATTAGGTTTGTCACAAGAAAAAAAAGATTCAATGGGAGTCACACCAAGCACTTTAAGATCTTCGTGGTTCTCATCACAAATTTCAGGTTTAGCAGCCATTTTATTGACTAAAGTAACCTGTTTATCAGAAATCTGGCCTACCAATTTTTCAAGACGAGCAAACTGAGAATCTAGTGAAAGGAATTATTTGGCCATATCATCAACTTATTTACTCATAAAATCCAGAAAAAGATTTTGCTCCTTCAGTTCTCTACGAAAGTAACTGTTGTAATCAAACTATGTAGACATGAAGCCTTTAACATTAGTTTCAATCTCTTCCAACCTTGCATAGTGAGCATCAAAATCCCTTGGTTGGGCCATGCAGGTCTTAGCAGGAGGACAAGCGGCCAGAAAGCAAGCGAGAGAAAAGGGCGAACGAAAAAGGCAAACGAAAAAGGAAAATGTTTTTGTCAATTTTTGTTTTTCAGAAGTGGGGGAGAGGAAAATGAGAGGCAAAAAAGTAAATGCAAGATATGAGTTGGCGACACTTACTTGGATGAGTTCTAGACTTGATCCTCCCCGGCAACGGCGCCATAAATTCGTCTGCTGTGGCAACAGACAACAGTGCGAGATATTGACACGTTGTCGGAGGCTAGGCTTGCGTTGGTTTTTCCCTTGAAGAGGAAAGGGTGGTGCAGCACAGGAGCAGTAAGTATTTCCCTTAGTTTGAGAACCAAGGTATCGATCCAGTAGGAGAATCTCGTCAAGTCCAGAGTACCTGCGCAAACACAAACGAGCTTGCACCCAATGCTATAAAGGGGTTGTCAATCCCCTCAAGATTGATTGCAAAGTGAGATCTGAAGGCGGAAAGTGCAACGAAGTAAAAGAGTAAGGCTCAAAATATGGTGTGGAGTAGACCCGGGGGCCATAGTGTTCACTAGAGGCTTTTCTCAAAATAGCAAATATTACGGTGCGTGAACAAATTACTGTCGAGAAATTGATAGAACCGCGCAAAGTCATGACGATATCTAAGACAATGATCATACATATAGGCATCACGTCGGAGACAAGTAGACCGATACTTTCTGCATCTACTACTATTACTCCACACATCGACCGCTATCCAGCATGCATCTAGTGTATTGAGTTCATGACGAACAGAGTAACGCCTTAAGCAAGATGACATGATGTAGAGGGATAATCTCAAACCAATGATGAAAACCCCATCTTTTTACCCTTGATGGCAACAACACGATGCTTGCCTCGCTACCCCTTCTGTCACTGGGTGAGGTCACCGCACGGTATGAACCCAAAACCAAGAACTTCTCCCATTGCAAGAATCATAGATCTAGTTGGCCAAACAAAACCAACAACTCGAAGAGAATTACAAGGATATGAAATCATGCATAAGAGAGATTAGAAGAAACTCAAATAAGATTCATAGATAATCTGATCATAAATCCACAACTCATCGGATCTCGACAAACACACCGCAAAAGAAGATTACATCGGATAGATCTCCATGAAGATCATGGAGAACTTTGTATTGAAGACCCAAGAGAGAGAAGAAGCCATATAGCTATTAGCTATAGGCCCGTAGGTCTATGGTGAACTACTCACGCATCATAGGAGAGGTCATGGTTTTGATGAAGAAGCCCTCCGTATCCGAATCCCCCCTCCGGCAGGGCACCAGAACGTGCGTCAGATGGGATCTTGCGGAGACAGAAGCTTGCGGCGGCGGAAATGTACTTTCGATGTTCTCCTGGTTTTTTCTGGAATTTATGGGAATATATAGGAGAAATACCTAGGGCAGGGGAGGCCCAGGGAGCCCACAAGACTGGGAGGCACGGGCCCCCTGGCCGCGGCTAGGGGCCTTGTGGGGTCCCTGGAAACCCCCTGCCTTGGTTCTCAAGCTTCCCGATCTTCTTGTGTTTCGGAAAAATCCTTTTTGGAAGTTTCGTTCCGTTTGGACTCCGTTTAAAATCCTCCTCTGAAAAGGGTCAACAACACGGAAAAAACAGGAACTGGCACTTGGCACTGAGTTAATAAGTTAGTCCCAAAAAAGATATAAAAGGCATATAAAACATCCAAAGTTTGACAAGATAATAGCATGAAACCATCAAAAATTATAGATACATTGGAGATATATCACAAATCACTTGGGTTGAAGGTGGAACCGTATTGACAGACGGTCCACCATTAGGCTTGGGAGGAACATACGATGAAGCTGGGCGAGACGCCACACAAGAGGGCCTCGGAACATATTCAGGTAGAAGTGCTGAGTTAGGAACCCAAATCTGACGCTTTTGAGATCCAGAACCAGAAGAAGAACCATTGTCACGAGTGTGCTTCCGAGAGTTTTCATAAGTTGTGTGAGCTGTCTCTGCATTGATGGCCTTGTTCACCAAAACTTGAAAGGTAGCGCAAACGTGTAAGTGAAGCTCACGACGCAACTTTGGGTTGAGACCCTTCCTGAACCTAGCCTCCTTCTTGGCATCGGTGGACACTTTCTCCGTAGCGTAACGAGCAAGGTTCCCAAACTCTCGACTGTAAGCATCAACAGTCATTGTGCCCTGGATGAGATTACAGAACTATTTTGTCTTGTGATCAATAAGACCTTGGGGAATGTGGTGCTCCCGAAAAGCCTCACAGAACTCTTTCCAAGAAGTGATCTGTCCAACTGGACGCATAGCCTCGTAATTTTCCCACCACAAACTAACAGGACCTTCCAGATGGTATGCAGCAAAGGTGACCTTGTCAGCTTCGGCTACGCTAGCAAAACGTAGCTTACGTGAGATGCTACAGAGCCAGTCATCTGCATCAAGTGGCTCAATGGAGTGAAGGTAGGTTGGTGGGCATAACTTGATGAAGTCACGGATGGTCACTGACACATTACGTTGATGTGCGGTGTTCTCCTCAATACGTGTCAACAGGCGGTTGGACTCATGCTTATTCCTCTTAGCGTCTAGCATTAAGTGTGCCAACAAGGGTGAATCAGACATAACTTCATCATCTTTGGTCCCAAGTCTCTAGCCCTTCTTGCGACCAATGGTAGCTTGGGCACTACAGAACATCCTGATGATCAAAACTAGGATTGATCAGGGATACATTCTAGATAGATAGAAGAGAATGCAAAAGCATTAGATCTTCAAAGAAATCCTAGGGAAAATTGGACAGCATAACGGTTGTGCATGCATGAAATATGAGGCAACCTGCATGAAAACTATCAACAGAATAATGGATCCTAAAGGACACATCGGTCTAAGAGGACAACAACCTTTCTATAAGTCTCTAGCATAGTAAATCGTCATCCTAATGAATAGATGAGAAAGCCTAATTCTTACACCCCGTAACATAGGAAAAAGGTGACTCAAAATAAGAATGACACGAGGAAAGGAGTAAAATGAGCCTTACGTTCCCTTCCACAAACAATTCCCTTATATAACTAAAGAGTTCCTAGACTCAACATCGACCAGTTTGGCTTGGTTATCCTACAGGCAGTCAAGCTCTGATACCAATGCTGTCGGGACCCCGATTCTAAGTCATAAGAATCCAGCCTATAACACATCACATCACCTTGCGGCCTCACGCACGGTAAACTCCACGGCTGCCACCTTACCTTGGCCGCGACCGTTTGCGTCTTTTGGCTCACGTATGTGAATGTGTCCCTATCATTCGAACGACAAAGAACCCGGGTCGACATGACTAGTTATAAACCCAAGTGGCACATCCGTACAGGGACAGGCATACATAACCCAATAAAGCAGGTGTCGGTCATCAGCGGATGTAGACGAGTCGTAGCAAGCTACATGGACTCCATTACACCGCGTGACATTTCCCCGAGGGGACAGACACAACAACAAAGAAGGATACATGCCAGTCAATCAATGTGTCCGGAGTAGTAGCAGGCTACCAAGGCTCGACGGAAGCACAAAGAGGCATTTCCCTGTAGAGAGTACTACTAAGGCCACATAACTAGGTGTCGAATCCCACACATATAATGCATTTCATAACATACACACAATATGCACGATATGTGTAGATACAACATGGCATCACAACATAACTCTATGACTCAAGCTTTTATTAAAGACTCATAAGAGTCAACATAGTATGATATTACAAACAGGGGTCACAAGACCCAACACTCAAGTCATACCAACAACAAGTGGAAGCAACTTGTCTGGATACAGACATCTAGAAAGTAAAAGGCTGAGAAAGAATGTCTACCTACAAGACCCTCCATAGGAACTAGACCTCTGTCTGGGATTTCCAAGCTACTAAGTCAACATCGATATTACTGTCGTTACCACTAGCGAGACTGGGGTCTCCTCTACAAAACATAAATTAAGCAATAGTGAGTACAGAGGTACTCAGCAAGACTTACATCAGAACTAACTACATATGCATCAGTGTCAAAAGGTGATGGTGGGGTTTAATGCAGCAAGCCAGCTTTAACTCTGTGGCTATCAGGTACTAGGACTACGAGTAGTTTTATAATGTGAGAAAGCGCACACGAGTCCACCAACTAGTCTCCACAACAATACCCCACCATGGGTCCATTCTCGTCTCCCTACGAGAGAGCCATCCATAGCACTCACTCTTATCTTGAATATTTTATAGTATCCATTCAAGTTGTCTATGACCATATTAATTTCCAAGTAGTCCATATCCGCGGACGCGGCTATTCGAATAGATTTGATTACCCTGGAGGGGTGTACTTCTTCAGACACGCTCCCACCACTTATCACCGTATGCACATCATGCATCTCGGCAACCTTCAAACGGAGGCACTAGCGTGGGTGTCAGCCACGACCTAACCAACCACAAGAGACTCTAGTCCAGGTTTATCACCTATTTGAGACTGAACCCGCAAGGAAGTCCGTCCGAGGTTTCCTCTGCAGCCCCAAACGATGTGTACCGGGTTCCCAAGCCCACCTCGACGGATGGTACTATGCTTGGTACATCGGGCCACGATGCCTAGTCTGTCCCAAGCCCACCTGTACGGGGTGCCACTCGGTAGACTACTAGCATGTCCTACAAACACCAGAAACTAGTTGCAATTCCCGGATAGAGATCTAGGTGATTAATAAGCCAACAGAGTCAATTAAGGATCCCAATGTGCGGTAGTAGCTAGTCTTGGGTAACATACATGGGACTCGGTTCTTAAGGACGATCCCAATGAGACAACCCGCCATGTACTCCTACATAGCCTCTCATAGGTACCTTTACTTCTTCGGAGCCGCCCTCCGACTTCCTCACCGGCCACAAGGTGGCGCACACTCCTGGCCGACGATGAACCGGCAAAGCCACCCGAGCCACCGCGAATTGACGAAGGACCACACCTCCAAGGCGTCGTCCCCAAGAGGAAAGCGACGATAACGACGCCGACGCCCGCTTCGACCAAGGTCGAAAGTAGGGTTTTCACCCAGAGAGCCCGAGACCGAGGTGACAAAGGTGGTGAAGGGGCTTCCACGACGATGCCTTCAAGGAGGGACCGACGTCCTAGGACGCCATCGACGCCGGCAACGACTGAGGTCTTGCAAGGCTTTCGCCCGGAGCTCACCGAAACCGTTTGTTACAGCAGCCTGTCCAGCAAACCGTCCCCGGCCACATGCCGACCGTCCTCGCCCATGCCGCCAGCTCAAACACGCAAGGTAGCTCACCGCCGCCAAACCCTCCCACGACCGTGCACCCAGGACCACCGCCTCGGCCTCCACAAGACACAACCCCGCTTCCCGCGAGGCCCGGGACAGCACCGCTCCTCGCCGCCGCGTCACCACCCCTGAACTGTGGCACACCACCACTACCGTGAAACTGCAGGAGCTAGTCGGAGCCGCCGCAACCGAGCCGACCAATCCCACCGTCACGGCACCGCCGTGCTATCATCCAAAGCTGTGCCTTGCCGCCACCAGCACAACTTCCCGGGCCGAGGGAGGGAACCCCGCACGCCGCGCAGCCGTAGCCCGCCGGAGCGGCACGTCGGAGTGCCTCAACCGCCAGGTCGACATCCGCCGGCCTTTGCCATGCCTCATTGCTACTACGGGTAGAAATACTTAACGTCATTGTAACTATCGGTCGAAGTCGCACAACCAGGGCATATGCACCCTCAGAAATTATGCACAGTTCTCGCATTACACAATCTGTCGGCACAACTAAGCACAAGCATCTTATCTCCCGGCTACTGTTTCTAGGCCCACACAAAATTGGCGTAGACACGCGCTGGCGCGGGAAGAGGAGCGTGCGAGACTGAAATTTTTCTCTCCAAAAGCGACCCCAACCTAGGTCCTCGCCTAATCCACGGCCGATGTGGAGGCTAATCACCCTACTCATTGCTGCCGGAGGAGATAATTGCAAGGCACTACCACACTTGGGCACGTCGTGGCGGATAGATATCAATAGTCAAAAAATTTGCATGTCACTACCACTTCACGGACTAATTATTGCGAAACGGACTGATAGTTGTATAATCCCGTATCTGATCGTGCGGCCCTGCTTAGCAGGGGCTGACGGAGCAAGTTTTTTGAAAAAAGCCCCCTTACTTTGTACGTAATCATGTAAAAACCCCTTATTTTTTGCAGAAAAATATCTAACGTGACATTTTTTTTTTCCGTTCACAATTATCACCATCGGTACTATTTTGAATATTTCCGTCGATTTGGATGAATTAAAGAAAAGAAACAAAATTAGGACTCACGTGGGATTCAAATCAAAGACCGCTCAAACGAAGGAAATAGGTGCTAGCCACCATGCGAGTCGGACCGCTTGTGTTTTTGTAAGGGCGTTAAAACCTTTTATAGTAGATTTAGCGCGCAGGGCCAGCTGGTTTGGCCCGGCAAAGTTACCGACGTTGAGATGCACATTTTCTTAATTATGGTATTTATACATATTTTTCTTGTGATTACATATTTGTATTATTAAGTGTTAAGCACCAGACTAAAAATAGTTGTGCAATTATAATAAATTTTCGAAACGCATTAAACTTTTATTAGAAATGTCAACGTGTTTCTTGAAATGCAAAATGATTTTACACAATAATATGTAAACATGGTCATCATACCTTCAAAAAATTACGTATTATTGTAGATACATTGTGTAATCAACTACTAACAAAATACAGTCACCAAAAAAGCATTCATCATATTGACATTTTGCTGAACATTTTTTGAAATACACATTGCCAAAAAATTCAAAAAAAAACCTTCCCACTTCAATAATTGTTCCCATTTTAAAAAATGTTAGCGTATCTAAAACTTATTTTTGATTTTTAAAAAATGTTTCGGTTTTCTATTTCTAAAAATCTCCCAAACATAGAAAACATGAATGTTTTTTCAAAACCGGAATATTTTTAAATCCGAAAACAAGTTTTAGATACACGAACATTTTTTAAAAATGGGAATAAATTTTGTAGTGGGAAGTTTCTTTAAAAAATCTCAAAGATAATTTGAAAACGTGAACATAATCCTAAAAGTGCTTGCTGTTTCATACAACCTCCACGTAAGCGCCCTGTTTGCGCGTAACGGGGTCCGACCAGCCGGCCCAATATATTTGATCTAGTATAAAGAAGTCCCCGCCTGCTATCTACCGCAAGTGCTGTTGTGGCCTGCTGGCTGCTGCGCCGCGCCCCCGAGCGGGATGTCGCAGGTTCGAAACACGCGGACGTTCGGTTTTGGTTTCATTTAGTCAACAGAAATTTTCAAAAGTGTCCGAATCAGTGTTCAAAAATTACAAGGGGAAAAATTCTTAAAGTTTTGGTTTCATTTACTTGAATGTCTAAGTCAACGGAAGTTTTCAAAAGAGTCCGAATCAGTGTTGAAAAATTACAAGTTTATTTGAATGTCTAAGTCAACGGAAGTTTTCAAAAGAGTCCGAATCAGTGTTGAAAAATTACAAGGGAAAAAATTCTTAGAGTTTTACCAAAAATTACAAGGGAAAAAAAATCTTAAAGTCTTGGTTTCATTTATTTGAATGTCTAAGTCAACGGAAGTTTTCAAAAGAGTCCGAATCAGTGTTGAAAAATTACAAGGGAAAAAATTCTTAGAGTTTTACTTTTCTGTAAAATAACTTGGAGTTTTATTTTTCTGTAAAGTAAAGGACATTTATATGTTTATGTGTAAAACAAGTTTTTTTTTTAAAAAACTTGTCACGTCATTCAGATACATGGTTAATATGAGTTTATACGGTTGTCAACCCGTTTCGTAACAATTAGTTCATAAAATAATATTAACGTGTAAAACTTTTAACTGTTGATACCTATCCGCCGCGACGTGCGTGGTAATGGGCCGCAATTATCTCCTGCCGGAGACAGCTTCCTCCCCACCACCTTTCACCGCCCCAAACCACCTCATCGCAGTTTCGTCTTCGTCCCCCACCGGGCTACAACCTACAAGCATCCCTCCGTCTTCGAGCACAAACTTCCACTGGTTGCACTCAAATCTCCAAGCTTCCTTAGTCGACCATCAGCTTCCTCCCCAACCTCCCCAACCAACACCGTCTCCGAGCAGCCCCAGCTCACCCCGCCGACCACCCGCCGCTGGGCTCCCCCAAGCAGCGCCGCCTCCGCACGCAGTACTGTTCTCCCGCGACCCAGATCTACCGCCGTCCTCCACCAGCCAACTTCTGTTCCTTAAGCAGTCACTTCAACCTCCGGGAGTTCCTCTCCTCTGTCAGCAACTTCTCGACGAGAATCCTCTATGCACCAGGGTAAGCAATCCTTTTCTGAACTTGTGTTGTGTTGTGTTGTGGACACTGGAACTAGATTGCAGGAGCTACACCCATCACAGCAGCACTCGCAGCATGGTTAGAGCCAATGGATAAAACTATGCAGTTGTAGTTAGTTGTTATGGCTGGCACTGCCATAGCTTTTAGTTTACTTGAAAATTACGTTGATTAGATGTTGTCCGTTCTAATCTGCATACAGCAAAAACTTGCACTTGGTGTGAAGATATGAAGGAAAGTACAACAAGTTATTTTCTTTAGAGTAGAGATATAGGAAAGTAGCCCAGTTAGAAGCAGAGAGTTTTAAGAATAAATTGAATCAATTGTAAATTTTTCTCTATGAAACTGTGAAACATGCCTTGCTACCTGATATACTACATAACTATTTGTTGGGTCTCGACTTATATTTATTAGTTACCTTATCGAACACTATGATACATACATATCTGGTTTGCCAGGCCTCTAGTTTATATATTTGGATCTATTTAGGAAATTTCCGGACCCATATTGTTATGACCGGTACAACGTACCAACGGAGGAGGCCCAATGGGCAAGGTTAATTACGGGCTTAGCCCAAGTTATCTTACCTATCTTAGAGTCCAAGTTAGAGTCCAAGTTATCTAGGGTTTAGTGGAGGTTGTCCTCCTATATAAACACATGTACCCCTTCGATATTAAGCAGACAATAAACAGTATATTCTGTTGTCGTCTCCCTCAGGAGACGAGAGCCCCAAACCCTAGCCGCCTCTCTCTCTCTCACGCCGCGACGGCGCCCAACCGCCGGCGCCGGCGTCCCCAACCTCGCAGCCCGCACTTCCACCCCTACAACCTACGTCCGAGACCTGGTAGAACCCTAGCCTCTACCAATTTGGTATCGGGTAGCTTGGGTTCGATGAGTTTGTCGGACCTTCCCACTACCACCGCCGCCGCCACCACCGCCTTCCCCGCCACCTCGCAGCAGCCGCCGCCGCCGCACCACTCGCCGCCGTCGGCCACCTTAGGTCCGGCCGCCTCCGGTCCCGCGGCCCTGGCGGCCGAACCCGGCCCCGTCCTCTCCCCGGCGCAGATGTCCTCGGCGATCCGCGACCTCAACCTGGCGGTCTCGAACCTCCGGACTTTCCTCCAGGCTCCGTACGCAACCCCGCCACCACCGTCTCTGCCGGTGGCGCCCTTCGCGCCACCGCCTCCGGCCACTGTAGCGCCCCAGGGCCTGCCGATCACCCAGGTCCGGTGGCCGCCGTCGCCGTCCCCGCTACCGACGTGGATTGACACGCCGACCTACACGACAGCGCCACTACAACCGACGATGTTGCAGCCACCCGCCCCCACCTTCGGATGGTTCGGCGGGTACACTGATCCGTACGCCGGGAGCTCCATGGTGCTGCAGCACTCTCCTTCCGCCGCGCTGGGTCGTCACGAGGGCACCTACGCGGCCTCGCCACACGTGCAGCAGCCACCCCGCTTCACCAAGCTGGAGTTCGCCACCTACGACGGCACCGTCGACCCCCTGAACTGGCTCAATCAGTGCGACCAGTTTTTCAGGGGGCAGCGGACCATGGCGTCCGACCGCACGTGGATCGCCTCCTACCACCTCCGTGGCGCCGTCCAGACTTGGTACTACGCCCTCGAGCAGGACGAGGGCGGGATGCCTCCGTGGGAGCGCTTTCGGGACCTGTGTCTCCTCCGGTTCGGCCCCCCATACGTGGGAGCCGCTTGGCCGAGCTCGGTCGCCTTCCCCTTCCCGACCACATCCGCATCGATGTCGAGATGCGTGACCCCCAGGACCTGCAGACGGCCATGTATTACGCACGCGCGTACGAGCAGCGCGCCAACGCCCTGCAGCAGGCGTTCCCGGGCCGCGGCACGCGTCCCCCGACCCGCCCCGCCCCGGCGGCCGCCACCCCGACACGCCCCGCCCTGCCGGCCGCTACTGCGGCAGCCCCCGCGCCGACACGCACCTTCCGGCGCTTGATGTCGGCCGAGCAGCTCGAGCGGCGCCGCAAGGGCCTGTGCTTCAACTGCGACGAGCTGTATGCGCCGGGTCATACGTGCGCCCGCCTGTTCTACTTGGAGACCGTTGACGACGCGGAGGTGGAGGCCCTCACCGCGGAGCTCGACGCCACCACACTCTTCGAGGCCGGCGTCACGACCTACGGGCCGGTCGACGCGACCGCCTTCGTCGTCTCCCTTCATGCCATGGCTGGCATCAAGACGACAAAGATGATGCTGCTTCCAGTGACGATCAACGGGGAGCGTCTCACCGCGCTCGTGGACACGGGTTCGACGCACAACTTCCTGTCCGGGGACGCCATGCGCCGCCTCGCACTCCAACCGGCGGGCTCGGAGAAGTTCAGCGTCACCGTCACCAACGGGGACCGCCTTGCTTGCCAGGGGGTGGCGCGGCAGGTTCCCGTCCTCATCGGCGACGAGCCGTTCTCCATCGACTATGTCGGCATCGACCTGGGCTGCTACGACTTCATCCTCGGCATCGACTTCCTGTCCACTCTCGGCCCCATCCTTTGGGACCTCGATGTGCTGTCCCTCATCTTCTGGCGCGAGGGCGGCTGTCGCGTTCAGTGGACAGGCATCGGCGGCTCCGGCGCCGTGACTCCACAGCTCCAGTTGATGGCGGCCGCACTGGACGAGGCGCATCCCCTCCTGGCCGACCTCCTGCAGCAGCACAGCGACATCTTCGACGAGCCACAGGGCCTCCCTCCCGCGCGGCCCTGTGACCACCGCATCCACCTGCTGCCGGACACGACACCTGTAGCCGTGCGTCCGTACCGGTACCCTCAGCTGCAGAAAGACGAGCTCGAGCGTCAGGTGGCGGTCATGCTCGCGCAGGGCATCATCCGGATTTCGACATCGCCGTTCGCCGCCCCGGTGCTCCTTGTGCGCAAGCCCGACGGCACATGGCGCTTCTGCATCGACTACCGCGCCCTCAACGCCCTGACGTCCAAGGACAAGTTCCCCATCCTCGTCGTGGATGAGCTCTTGGACGAGCTACACGGAGCGCGCTTCTTCACCGAGCTCGACCTTCGCTCGGGCTACCATCAGGTGCGCATGCACCCTGACGACATCGAGAAGACGGCCTTCCGCACTCACCATGGCCACTTCGAGTTTCTGGTGATGCCGTTCGGCCTCTCCAACGCGCCGGCGACCTTCCAGGCCCTGATGAACGACGTGCTCAGCCCATACTTGCGCCGCTTTGTGCTTGTTTTCTTTGATGACATTCTCATCTACAGTGCATCTTGGGCGGAGCACCTACAACACGTGGCCATCATCTTCAACGAGCTTCGAGCGCATCGTCTTCACCTCAAGCGCTCGAAGCGCTCGTTCGGCACGACCTCCGTCCCGTACCTGGGGCACGTCATCTCGGCGGACGGGGTAGCGATGGACGCGGACAAGGTCGCCGCCGTCGCCGCGTGGCCGATCCCGCGGTCACCGCGGGCGCTCCGCGACTTCTTGGGCCTCGCCGGCTACTACCGGAAGTACATCCGGGACTTCGGCCTCATCGCCGCGCCACTGACGCGTCTCCTTCGACGCGACGCCTTCTCCTGGGACGAGGAGGCGACTACGGCATTCGAGGCTCTCCAGCGGGCGCTCACGACGGGACCCGTCCTCCAGATGCCAGACTTTGATATGCCGTTCATGGTGGACTGTGACGCCTCTGGCATCGGCTTCGGCGCCGTCCTCCACCAGGGCGAGGGACAACTCGCCTTCTTCAGCTGCCCCTTCGCCGCTCGCCATCACAAGCTCGCGGCCTACGAGCGCGAGCTTATTGGGCTGGTTCAGGCGGTGCGCCACTGGCGGCCTTATCTTTGGGGCCGGTCATTCCGTGTGCGCACGGACCACTACAGCCTCAAGTTCTTGCTGGACCAGCGCCTCTCCACAGTTCCGCAACACCAGTGGATCAGCAAGCTCTTTGGCTTCGACTGCACCGTTGAGTACCGCCCCGGCTGTCTCAACACGGTCGCCGACGCCTTGTCTCGCCGCGACACTGAGGATGTCGCGGACGACGTCGCCATGGCTGGCACTATCATGTGCATTCGCTCCGGGCCATCTTTCGCCTTCATCGACGACATTCGCCGGGCAACTTCGACGACCGTGGACGCCCAGGGCCTGCGCCAGCGCCTTGATGCCGGCGAGCTGGACGCGCCCTGGCGCTTGGACGATGGGCTGCTCCTACATGGCCGCCGCATCTTCGTGCCCGACCATGGCGACCTGCGCCACCAGGTCTTGACCTTGGCGCACTCTGTAGGGCACGAGGGCGTGCAGAAGACTCTCCATCGTCTCCGTGCTGATTTTTACATCCCCGGTGATGGCGCGATGGTCCGCGACTGGGTGCGGTCGTGCGTGACGTGCCAGCGGAACAAGACGGAGACACTACGACCCGCGGGTCTACTGCAGCCGCTGGACGTACCCTCCCAGGTGTGGGCGGATATTTCTATGGACTTCATCGAGGGCCTTCCCAAGGTGGGCGGCAAGTCCATCATCCTCACGGTGGTTGACCGCTTATCCATGTACGCGCACTTCATCGCCCTGGGTCATCCATATACAACCGCCTCCGTGGCGCGGGCCTTCTTCGACGGCATCGTCCGCCTCCACGGTTTTTCGTCGTCCATCGTCAGCGATCGTGATCCCGTGTTCACGGGACATGTCTGGCGGGATCTCTTTCGACTGGCGGGCGTGAAGCTCCGCATGAGCACGGCGTTCCACCCTCAGACAGACGGCCAATCCGAGGTGGTCAACAAGGTGATCGCCATGTACCTGCGTTGTGTTACTGGTGATCGTCCACGAGCTTGGGTGGACTGGTTGGCGTGGGCGGAGTACTGCTACAACACCTCCTATCACTCCGCCCTGCGCACCACGCCTTTCGAGGTGGTCTACGGGCGCCCACCTCCGGCGATGCTCCCTTACGAGCCTGGGACGGCTCGGTCCGAGACGGCGGGCGACTTACTCCGCACCCGCGACGACATTCTGGCTGAGGCACGCCAGCGTCTTCTCCAAGCACAACAGCTAGCTCGGAAGTACTACGATGCTCATCATCGCGAGGCGGAGTTCGCGGTTGGCGATTGGGTGTGGCTGCGCCTTCTCCACAGGATCACGCAATCTCCGGACCCGCGCTCCAAGCGCAAATTGGGACCTCGCTACGCCGGTCCCTTTCATGTGCTGGAGCGTGTCGGCACACTCGCATACCGCTTGGAGCTGCCAGCTGGTTCTCGCCTCCACTACGTATTCCATGTCGGCTTACTGAAGGCCTACCGCGGGGACCCTCCTGCAGCGACGCCGGTCCTTCCTCCTACTTGGGATGGCGCCTCCTTCCAGCTTCCGCACAGGTGGCGAAGGTGCTGCAGGCGCAGCAGCGTCGTGGCGTCTGGCATGTCTTGGTACAGTGGACCGGCCTGCCAGAGGAGGAAGCGACTTGGGAGAAGCTCGACGATTTCCGCCAGCAGTTTCCAGATGTTCAGCTCGAGGACGAGCTGTTTGAGAAGGCGGGGAGAGATGTTATGACCGGTACAACGTACCAACGGAGGAGGCCCAATGGACAGGGTTAATTACGGGCTTAGCCCAAGTTATCTTACCTGTCTTAGAGTCCAAGTTATATTAGAGTCCAAGTTATCTAGGGTTTAGTGGAGGCTGTCCTTCTATATAAACACATGTACCCCTTTGATATTAAGCAGACAATAAACAGTATATTCTTTTGTCGTCTCCCTCAGGAGACGAGAGCCCCAAACCCTAGCCGCCTCTCTCTCTCTCTCACGCCGCGCCCAACCGCCGGCGCCGGCGTCCCCAACCTCGCAGCCCGCACTTCCACCCCTACAACCTACGTCCGAGACCTGGTAGAACCCTAGCCTCTACCACATATCCACAATAATTTCCCTAAGCTTCCTTTTTATTTGTTATATCAGTATAGGTATATACAGAGGCGGAGCTTCCTTATGGTGAAACTGGGTCGTGACCCGCCCAGGATTTGTGCTCTTTTAGATTACCTATGCATAAGAAGCCAGCTCAGCGCACCACCTGCAGTACTAAGCAGCAATCAATCCAATCCTGAATGTTCCCTCCTCACGGGAATTCACAACATAGTATGTAGCAGCACCTAGATTCAACAAGCACTAGTGGCTGCTGAGCCACATGTGTGCTTTTCTTTTCTCCTAAAATGCGCATTTATCAATCAATGCCAATTTACGTCTAAGTTGTAGGCTATATACACCACTTTGAATAGTCTGAAATTCAATCAATTGAGGAACAAAACTGATAGTATGTCTGAGAATTTGAAAATTTTGATACTCTCCTTTGGGCTGGCCCGGCCAGTATTTTCTTAGAAGCTCCGGTGTTGGGTTTATGATTATCCGAGGATCCATATTGCTTGTAGTATTTGATTTATCATGGTTATACCCTTGATTTGGTTCTTTAGTTTGTATGTTATATGTCGTGTAATTGGTTCTTGTATCCTTCGAGCATCATTCCTCCTATTCGTCCTTTGGATTGCAGTAATATGTCGTGTAACAGCTAAGTACTTTGGATTGTAAGCACCCCCTCGCGTCGCCTCCCCTCGGGCGACGCTAGGGGCCCCCGAAACCCTAGCCTCCAGAGCATCTCCCTCCTTCCCCGGCCGCCGCTGCCGCCGGCAAGGGCCGCGGTGGCAGCGGGCCCTGCGCCTTAGAGCCAGGGCGGGTGGTGCCGCGGAGCCCCAGCGAGGCGGAGGGGCCGTCGCGCGCGGGGAAGACGGGGGCGGCGGTCAGGGCGGCGGACTTGATGTGCGGCGGCGTTCGTGGCCCCATGGCCGGCCGTGATCAGGTTGGATGGCGGCGGAGGCGCTCCATCCGGCGAGGGCAGCGGCTGCGCGCAAGGGCGGTCATCGAGGGCTGCGGATCTGGCGTTTCCTGTCCAGATTCGTCACATTCGTCACGGCTTGGACTTCTTCGGCCGGTGGCGCGAGGAGGATCGGTGTGGGGCGGCTGGAGGCCCCTGCCGGCATGCCGACGGCGGTCTTCGTTTACATGACGTGCCTCCCTTGGTTCCATCCAGCCACGAGATCGGGGGGTCGCGACTTCCGGTGAAAACCGCGCCGACCTCGGTCATGGCGGACGATGGCGGCGTCTAGGATGTCGTTACCAGCCCATGGCATCGTTGTTGCAGGTCGTGGCACCACACTCGTGATGCTCCGGGGGAAACCTTAGATCTAGATCTACCGGTCGGACGATGATGGCATCTTCGATGTCGTTTCCCTCCTGAGGGCATCGTTTTGGAGTACGTGCTGGGTGGACGGGACAAGAGGAGGAGCGGTGTTTGGTCTACCGTGAGCCATACGGTGTAGCCCGGCGGCATGGCGATGCGGTGGTTCGTCGACAGGCACGTGTAGGCGGATACGTGCAGGATGGCGGCGCTGTCTGGCACCGTGGTGGTGTCGACGGCAGACCTCGCAAGGATGATGCGTTTGTTCTAGCTTTGGAGAGGGTACGGTGGTAGATGGTGGAGGCGGCCTCTGCGCCGGACCAGTTTGGGATCAAGTCTCAGTGGTGGCTGGGCTGGAGCATCATACTATAGATGTTTGGATTTGGTGCGATATCTGTTTGGTATTTGGCCCGGATATTAAGCACACCTTCATCAAGGAATAGGAGTAGCAACATGTGTTGCCTAGATGGTGGCTTCAGGCTAACTGATGTATTACTTTGTATGGTCTCCGTGAATAATTAATAAAATGGCCGTATGCATCGTCTAGATGCAGAGGCCGGGGGTATATCCTCCTTTTCTAAAAAAAAGTATTTTGGATTGTGGTAAGAAACAGAAACAATATCAATGTTGTAATCTTCATCTACTGGCGGTACAGATTTTTACAGAAACAACAGGAAACTAGAATCAAGAGTATGTATACTTGCTTTCTAGTTAGCGTTGGAGCTTTGACCTAAGTCAGCAGAATTCTTTTTTGTAACATGGTTCTCATTTCTGCACACACATTGTTTTCTTTTTATGTGAAGTTTTTTTTTTAAATACATTGAATGTGTTATGGTTGCTAGGGTTTGAGCGGGAGAGAGAGAGCTGCGAGGGTGCGAGATAGCCGGCCGTGGGGGTCCTTTCCCACGGTCGGGCAAGAGGGAAAAGGGTTTTCCTTCTTAATTCTTGCCTGATTAGATTGATACATCTCCTCTCCATATATAGAGATGTTTACTTGACTCCCAAGTAAGGCTTACTTGACCCCTAAGCAAACCCTAAGACTAACGGGCCCAGGCCCATCACGTACTCTAACACTACACCCCAGCTGGACATGCAGCTCGTCCTCGAGTTGCAACCTAACAACGATTCGACCCCACACAACCCTAACGCCTAAAAAACAAGCCTTTTACATCTCGGCCTATTGTATTGACCTGAAATAAGCTAACCCAATGAGACTCCGACTCTTTATTTTTGACTCCGAACGATAAGGCGAGAATCCTCCGCGCGCCGAACTTGTCCGTTTGCAGCCCCCTGGATCCCAAGGACACCATCGGGACCAAGGGAGCCCTCGCGGCGGCCGGCGGCGAAATGCAGTGGTGCTACGCGGTGCGCTCCTGTCGGTGACACCATGTGTTCTCCCCGCCGGCTGACTGTCGATGTCACAGACTTGGAGGTCGTCGCCCGTGGGAAAAATAGCATGCCTGCCGCCCGTGGGGGAAACCGCATGCCCAAGATCCCCCACGCAGCGGACGAGATCGAGGTGCGTTGCACCGCGAAGCGCAACTTGGAGGAGCTGCAACTGCAAATCACGCATCTCCCGCACATGCCGACGCGCTAGGAGGCCGCGCGCAGCAGCCTGCAGCCTCGCCGCCGCCGACACGTGGTGGGTTGTGATCCAAGCCGGAAGCGGTGCCGGCGACGGCTGGAACTTGATCTGTTGGATGGGATTGTCCTGGGACGGCGGTGGCGATGCTGGGAACGAGGTCGTCGCAGTCCCGTCGTAGGGCATCCCATGCTGGAACGTGATGACCGGCGCCGTGGTCGCAGCCGAGGGCGGCGGCGGCGGCCGTGCGGGAGTCGGCGCCGGTGCTGTGACCATGGAGGACCCCCCGTGGAATGGCGCACCGTCGGGACCGGCGAAGCGGGAGGGCCCGGCGTACTGTTGGGGTGGCGCCGGTGGCGACTGGATGTGCGGCGGCGCCCAGGCCGCCGTATAGATCGGCCCGGAGACGGGGAGCGGCAGCGGCGGCTGCAGCAGCCTAACGTCGAGTGGCGGCGACGATAGCAGCAACGTCGGCTGCCGCGGCCCGGCGATCGCGGCGGAGGCCGCCTGGTGCGGCGGCTGCCACGGCAGCCGCGCCGGCCCGTAGGCTGCGACTGATGGCGCGGCCGGTGGCGGTCCGTAAGGACCGGCCAGGAAGAGGCAGATCCCTTGGACGGCAGTGGTGAGATCGCGGATTGCTCCGGCGATCTCCTCCGGGGTGAGGGCGACAGGAAGCGGCGGCGATAGGGTGAACATGATCGAGCCTGAGCAATATGATACCAGATGTTATGGTTGCTAGGGTTTGAGCGGGAGAGAGAGAGAGTTGCGAGGGCGTGAGAGAGCCGGCCGTGGGGGTCCTTTCCCACGGCCGGGCAAGAGGGAAAAGGGTTTTCCTTCTTAATTCTTGCCTGATTAGATTGATACATCTCCTCTCCATATATAGAGAGGTTTACTTGACTCCCAAGTAAGGCTTACTTGACCCCTAAGCAAACCCTAAGACTAACGGGTCCAGGCCCATCACGTACTCTAACAGAATGACATATAATTTCTTAGCCTTGTATACTAAAGATTTAGTTCTCTGAAATCAGTTCTTGCAAATCACATGGATTTAGTTATATATTTTGGAATGAGGAAGTGCAATAAATTTTCTATGCAATAAGGCTGTTGTTTTGTTGCTGATAATTTGGAAGATTTGGGTGCTTGTTTCTTAGGTTCTGCGTCAAGGTTTGGTAGTAATGTTGATATTTGTGGCATAGTATGTGATGTTTTGAGGGTACCCCTAGAGGGGGATGAATCTGAGACATGTGGTTGTGTATTATAAGTCTTCAGCAATGGAAATTGGGAGATATGCTCCTAAGTCTTAAAAATGGAAGAACATGGGTCATGATGCTAGCTGAGTATCATGCTCTTTTCTCCTAGATGTAATTCTTCCAAACTGTTCTATAATTTTCACTTGGTGTTTTCAATGAAATAATCTTTTGGTTTGCTTTTTTGTGATCAGTGTGCATCTTATTTGTCCTCTCAGCCAAGTAGCGTCCACAGTGTCATCTCCCCTGGGTAGTGCATCGTCTATGTACTTAGCTGCAAGTAGTGTGGCCTTGTCTCTACTTCCTTGTCCGAGTAGCAACACCTGCGCCATCTGCTTCGTCACTCCAGAAACACCACCTCCTCTACTTATGGATGGATGGTGAGATTTCTTTGCTCTGAATACCATTTAGTCCTTAGTAATCTTGTAAGGGACATTGAGATGGTGTTAAAATTTTGCAGTTAATACCAGTTCTATAGATGTGGATATTTTGAGGATATACCCCCTCTGTAAAGAAATGTCAGACATTTTAGGTTACTAATTTGAAACACCTTACATTTATATTTGGAGGGAGTAGTTTTCAATTGTGTGGTTGTTCTCATCTGTTTATTTGTGTTTTGGAAGTCTGATGTTTGGACAGAACAAGTGCTATATTTTTTTATATGGACATTGATATTCTAACTGCTATTTTTGTTTTTGCATTCCCGGAAAAGGTCATATGCACTTAATTAGTTTATTAGTTAATGTTACCGACTTGAAGTGTTGCTGAATGTATTAGGTATTAATTCATCCTTCTTTTTCTAAATGTAAAAAAAATGTTGCAACAAAATAGATCTGATTCCTCAAGTAAACATATTTTTATACCCCATTCTTAGTTGTGTGTTAAGACAATATATTGACCACTTATGGTAATTTTGCATGTGGGTGCACAGTGCATTATAATATATGTGAGTACAACTCAAACTGGACATTTATACCGTACATGCAAGAACCCTTTGAGGTCTTTATGCTGAAAATTATTTTTGTTATAGTTTGAAATGCCAATATAAAGATTATTGCAATTGTGCTCTGATTCACAAAACCAATATATAGGAACTTGCCCCATTATAGTCCATTATAGAAAACAACAAAGTTGAAATGGTAATACAGCGGAGAAATGAAAAATAACTTACCTGAAGGTTTCCCTGTAACCATTTTGATTTGTACAAGTGATAATTTAACCTTTCATTAGGCAGATACTGTGACTTCAGTTAGGATAGGGGATCTTATGCTCCTTAAGCAAGCCCTTTATAGAGATGAAGACCTGTAAGTTCAGATATTTGTGTGCTAAAAAAAGTTTCAACCCACCGCTCAATGATTGCTTCCTACTTTTTTGGAATGAGACACTGGTTGCTTAATTGTATGCCTAACAAGTTGGGTGTTTTTCTTCATGTGTAGGTTTTGTGGTATGAGAGCTCCATTTTAAGTTTTCGATCTATTGCAGGTTTCCCAAAGATAGGTTTTGTGGTATAAGAGATCCATTTTAAGTTTTCGATCTATTGCATGTTTCCCAAAGATACACTAGTTGATGGTGGTTTGTATAATCCACATGCTGTTGAAGGTTTATAAGACCTACAATTAAGTTGGTGGATTGATAATGTAATGCACCTTGGTTGTTGAACCTGCAGGCATTCGAAAGTTCTGCTTATTTTTGTGGTTCTTTTAGCATTTTTTTTTTTTGGAAAAGGAGGTTCAAACCTTCAGGCTCTGCATCAATCGATGCATACGGTCATTTTTATTAATTATTCAACATAGGTCTAACAAAAACATACATCAAACCATCCGAAGTCATCACTCACACCTACAAAATTCGATAACATGGAGTGCTCTCACTCCCCACATCTAAAACCGGTGCCGTCATCGATACATTCACATAACGTATCGGAACCCACAGCCGGTGCAGCAGACCTAAAGCATACACCACATGCACATGTTTTAGATGCCGTCATCATCATCAGGCCGCTAACCCATCTTCAGGAGAGAGATCTGTTTCATCCTTGCCAGTCCGTCCATCCGTTGACGCCACCACGGCTCGTCAGTCCAGACGCGAAGATTCTGGAAGATCTGTCGTGCGTAGCACCTGCCGACCAGGCATGACACAGCGTAGCATCTGTCGGCCACGCATGACTTAGACATCTTCACTCAAAGCTCCGTGCAAGATGATCAACGCCACGGCGCCAAACAGCGCCACCATCCTGCGCTCATTCGTCCAAACACGAAGATTCTCGAAGAACTGTCATGCGTGGCACCTACCAACCAGGCATGACTCAGCGTAGCACCTGTCGGCCAGGCATGACTTGATAGTTCCATCAAATCTTCGGGCCAGACGAAGCCGTTCCATCTTCTGCCTTTGTCATCCAGCGCTGCTCCACAAACGATGCTCCCAAGAGAGAAACGACACCGCAGTACCGTCATCGTCCGATCTGGAAAGTCATATCTTAGGGTTTTCCCCGAAGCAGTGCCCACCACCAGCAACTGTCCATGACCCACATAGTGCCCACCACCACTCAGCCCTCAAGGCGACGCCTTCAGGAAGGTCACGACGTCAAGGACGTCGCCCTCGCCCACCGGAGTTAGGGTTTTCACCCGAGAGGCAGTAAGGTAGGAAGTGGAGGAGCAGACGTAGACCGACGTCTTCAGGAAGAAAAAAAGCGCCCTTGAGCATCGGCACGGCCGGCCAGGGCCGACCAATGGGTTTCCCATTACCTGAATCTCCTCCATCAGCTTTATCCGCGGCCACGCCGACAGCGCGCGGAAACCGCAGGAGAGAAGCACACGCGGGTATCTCGATCAATGAAGATCCAATTTGAACAGTGACGAGTACCACCACCCTGCGCTGGCGACGGTGCCGGGCGCCGGATCTGACCCGAACTCGACAACGCACGCGACCACCATGTCTTGCCCCTCTCGCAGCCGCCACACCGCGCCGTAAGAACGAATCCCAGTCGTCGACACGCTCCGCACGTCGCCGCTAGGATCTACATGCAGCGCCGCCGCACCGCGCGCTAGTCCGGCGCCTCCTCACGAACGGATGTCCCGCGTCAGCCATGTCGCGTGAAGGGGAGAGGATCCCCGCCGCCGCCCCTGCCGGCCAGGCTTCACCCGGTGGCGCTGCTGGCGGCGGCGAGGATGAAGGAGGAGCGAGGGACGACCGACGACGGCGGCTAGCACATAAGCCTCGTTTTGGGTGCGACACGAAACATATGTACTTTTCCCTTTTTGACAGTTCTTCATTTCAGTTGTGCGGTACATCTTGAAACATGTATGTACTTCTCCTTTTGTGGGAATGAAGTTCAAGGTTTTGGACGAGGCCTATAAGTTACTTTGAAGTGTACGTATACATTTTATGATGTGTCCTGATTGGCTAAATGTAATGGATGTATATTACATTATGGATGTCTACCATAGTTCGCTAGTGAACTCAAAGTGTTGGCATAATAACTTCCGGGTGAAAATGTTTGTGCAAGTAGTTGGATTGCCGGCAGTTGCAGTTTCATGTGCCCCGACCTATCTACCGGGATAAAATGGATTGCCGACAAATATATGGGCTAGGGCAGAGAAACTGTCGGGAGAAGTTTATTTGCAGGGACAAATAATCCCGACAGTTGTTCTCATGGCGGTTCCATATGTCGGGAGAAACACTGTTACGAGCATAGTTTAAAAAACCGAATCGGAAATCAGATCGAAAAGGTTGTCGATTCAGGTTTTTATCGATCGGATCGCCGGTTCATCGATTTGATTGTCCATTTTTGAAGCCAAAAAGTAATAAGTGTTGAATAATATATGTGCTAATATAGTGTAAAACAATGGTCAAATAAAATTATTTTCACATAGTGAACAATAAAGTAGGATAGCTGAGTTGGTTATAGGGTCGTCGGCAGGCCTCGTGTATTCCTCATAGGACCTAAGATTGAATCCCACTTCTCCCAATCTATATTAAATTGTTTTTTGTTTTTTCCTAGTTTAGTGACCCGGTTTTTCATTGATTTTTTAGAAAACCGGCCAGTTCGACCGGTTTTCTCCGGCCCAATTGCACAACGGTCTTATTAGCTTAAAAACCCGACGTGGTTACCGGTTCCTTTTTTTCCGGTCCGGTCCGGTTTTTTAACTAGGGTTACGAGAGTTTGTGTGCCCTTATAAGGGCCTTCTCCTCACAATTTTCTTGTCCTTACATTAGTGTTATGGCGTAGTGTATAGAGCTAAACGTTGATACTTCTCCAATGTATCTATAATTTTTTAATATTTCATGCTGTTATATTATCATCCTAGGATACTTTTTGGGTCATCATTCACTAATTTATATTATATTTAAGCACTAACCTATTAACCAGTGTCTAGTGTTCGTTGTTGTTTTCTGTGTGTTTTTTGTTCTTTAGGTTTCAGTACCAACCAAAATGCAATTGCTGCGAAACTTTTTTATGTTTTTCTAGACGAAAAGAAGACATGGAAGCTTGATAGGAAACCTGAAGCCACACGTGGGGTACTGTGACAGCCCGAGACCGACGTTCCAGTAGATTCCCCCTCCTATTCTGTTTTCGTCGTGTGGTTCGTTTGTCTGTCGCATCATCATTGCATCATGCGCATCATCTGCATTGCATCGGCATCCCGTTGCCGCCCGTTTTCAAAACTTGCATTCGTTAGGAGTTGCCGGTTCTCGTCGTCATCCGTTCTGAGTCCGACCGCACACGCACGCGCCCGCGGCATCGTCGAAACCCTGTTTTAATGTGCGTTTATATACTCTCTATGATCGAGGTGAAACTTGGCACGCGATCGCGATTAGATGTAGCTAGGCCGCCTGTCGAATTTCGTCGCGATCGGAGACCGTCTGGTACCCGAACGGTCGACCGTAGCGGCACCGTATTCGGGCTACCGTCGGACGTCTGTCGGTGTTTTAAAACTTGTGCCGCGCCGCCCGCTCTCCCTCTCGTCTTCGGATGTCTACACAACACGGCCACGTAGCACGCCCCGCGTTCGGTATCGTCCGAATCCGACCCCGCGGTTGGATCCGGATCGCGATTCCGGTTAACCGAGCCCCCTTTTCTTTATAAATACCCCCTCCTCCTTAATTTTTAGACAGCCTTCCTCAAAATCCTCCTCAATTTCCGCACCCCACCAAACCCTAGCCGCCGCCCCACCTCTCTCTCCCCTGCCGGCGCCGCCGGGCCCGCGAGCCCGAGGCAGGCCCGCCCAAGCCCATCTGAGCCCCGAGCCGCCGCCGGTTCCTCTCCCTGCCTGCGCCGCCAGCCGTCTTCGCCGCCGCCGGCCAACAGCCGCCGCTGCCGGACCGCACCGCCCACGGCCTCCGCGCGCAGCCCCGCCGCCGCCGCCGGAGTCCTCGCGCCGCCGCGCCTCCCTCGCCAGTGGCCCGCCTCCGCGCCGCCAGGATCCACGCCGGCCGCCGCGTGCAGCATCTTGCCGCCCCTGTCGGCTCCGGGCTCGCCGCCGCCGGGATCGGGCTCGTCAAGACCGGATCCGGCGACCCCCCTCCTCAGATCCGGCCATCCTCGAGCCTCGTCGGAGTCCCCATGCTGCGCCGCCGCCTCTGCCATGTCCTCGTGCTCCTGGTGAGCACGGGAGGACGAGGCCCTGCCTCGCGTTGACCGCCCCGTGGCCTCGAGCGTGCGCAGGCCGCGCCAGCCAGCGGCCCAGTCGCCCGCGCTCCTGGGCCTCCTCCACTCGCCCCGCTGGCCCAGCTTCCGCAACGCCCTCCAGGCCGCCTCCTCCTTCCGGCTGCTACCGCCTCGCCGTCCTGGGCCACGGCCCAGCTAGGTGAGCGCCCCATCCGTCCTATTCCTCGCCCATGCGCGTCTTATAGCGCCCTAGTAGGCCCGATAGTGTATTTCTTTTAGGGATTTTGAACGTAATTAATTCCAGAGTCATATACGTATTTTAAAACGCCCGTATCTTTAGTTCCGTTAGTCGGATCGAGGTGATCTTTATATCGATTTGGTGTAGAATTTCATGTAGAATCTGTTTTTAGATCTTGCGTATATATTTAACGCTGTTTAGAGTGCCTAATGCCTCATTTTACGTGCTGTCTTCATAAGTAGGTGCCTGCATTTATTTTCCTCGCGTGTTTGTTTTGCTCGTACGTCGTAGAATTAATGTCCTGCTTTAGGGAGCTATTTTCCATGTATTTTGGAGCTGCCATTTGTATTTTTGCGTGTAGGGATTGCCCGTTAGATTATTCTTCGTGTCTAGGTTTATTTCTCTCGCATTATTGTGTAGCGTCATTTTGTGTTGCAAACCCCACATATTATATATGTTTCCGGGGTAGAAAAATCCCATGGATTTTTCTGTGCAATTAGTTTTAGCTTTTGAGGAAGTTAGTTCGCGAGATATTTTGACGTGATGCCCTTTTATTTAATTCGTAGGTTTTATTCTGGGCCTCGTTTGAATTAGTTGTCAACTGGAGAGTTGATCTTGGGTGTTTTGTTTAGGTCCTGGTATTTTTAGTTGCAATAGAAATGCATGTTTAGGTGTTGTTTGCTTGCTCTCAAGTTGCTTGAATAGTGCTGTTTCAGAGGAGCTGAAATATTTCTAAGTCTGGAATCTGTTATTATTTTGTTGCTGTCTTGTCGTGCTTGTAGCTTGTGATCTGTAGCTCTTTTGAGGTTGGCCCAATGGGGTTAGTTGTACCCCTTATGTTTCTCTAGCATGCTGTTAAATTTCATGCCATTTGGAGTCCTGTAGCTATACGTTTTGCTGCTGTCAATATGCCTTCAGGCTGAAAACTGCACTTTCATGAGGTGTAATTTTCACTAAGTCTGAAATAGTGCGTAAGATGCCATTTTGTGTCTTCTTTTCCTAGTGCTCCGTGTTGCCATGTTAGTAGTTGTTAGTTGTTTGTAGTAGTGCGTCTTGCCCTCTTTCATGCCATCCCTTTCTTGAGTTTATCGGAGTTGTGTAGCCGTAGTTGTGGGGCGTAGAAAGTGCTATGTGACTGTTTTTGGCAGATGGTAGTGATTGCCTGTTTTGCTCATAGATGTCGAACCGTAGCTCCGTTTTAATCGTGTCCTACATGAAACTTGCTTAGAATCTTGTGTAGTTTCATTTTCTCTTGCTAGTTGCATGTGTTGAAGTGCTCGTAGCCGCCGTTGCACACATGTTGCATTCATGCCATCATATCTTGCGGTGTCCGTATCTTTTGATCCGTAGCTCCGTTGGAGATGTTCCTTATGTGTAGATTGCTTGCCATGACGCGTAGAATCACGTGAACCTAATTGTTTTGCTGTTTAACTACCAATTAAATGCATTAGTTCAGATCTGGACAGAATTGTAAATTAACATGTGAGGTCGTTTCGGAGGTGCTATATGTCATTTCCGACCTCATTTAAATTGCCTAGATAGGTAGTTTAATTTCCGCTTCACCTCTTGCATGTTTGACAACATTAATATTGCCGTGTAGATAACCGGGAGCGAACTAAATAATTCCCGTGGAGTTTCGTCAATATGCAACTCGTGCATATTGAACTTCACTTAATGTGTAGGTGTGCCTGTGTGATTTGTCATGCCGTGGCTTGCATGTATTCAGTAGCTCATGCATCAGTTGTGTCGTGCATCGTGTGTTGATTCTTGTTTCCGGTTTTCCCGTCTCGATAGAGTCCGCAAGCGTGTCGGATGTGAGGACCCGTTCGACTACGTCGGTTCGTCTGCTTCACGGAGTTGTTCTTCTTCCAAGCGGGATCTCAGGCAAGATGATCATTTCCCCAGATACCATTACTATCATTGCCATGCTAGTTATTTCGTTGCTACCGTATATGTCACGTTGCCTACCACCTGTTAAATATCAGCCTCTCAACAATGCCATGATTACCCTCAACCTGTTCGACCTAGCAAACCACTGATTGGCTATGTTACTGCTTGCTTAACCCTGTTGATAGCGTTGCTAGTTGCAGGGCAGTTTCTTCCATGTGATAACATGGGTTCCTTGTTATATCACCATATTAATGCTATTTAATTTAATGCACCTATATACTTGGTAAAAGGTGGAAGGCTCGGCCTTTCTAGCCTGGTGTTTTGTTCCACCTTTGCCCCCTTTAGTTACCGGCTACCGGTGTTATGTTCCACAATTGAGCGCTCCTAACACGATCGGGGTTGTTATGGGGACCCCCTTGATAATTCGTTTTAGATTAAGGCTGGTCTGGCAAGGCCCAACTTTGGTACTACAATTGCCTAAACACCTAATAAAATTGCATAGGGACTTTCCGGACCCCGAGGATAATTTAATCAACCCCCGGGCCAGTGCTCCTCATGAGTGTTGGTCCAAATTGGCAGACTACGGGGCCACCGCGGGGCAACCCGAGGTTTGGTACTCCTAGTGTGACCCATCCGTCGTGTCCTGAGAACGAGGTACGCGACTCCTATCGGGATCGTCGACACGTCGGGTGGCCTTGCTGGATTAGTTTTACCTTTGACGAGATATCTTGTGCATCGGGATTCCGGTGATGCTTTGGGTAATCTCAGAGTTAAGGTTTTCCACTAGGGAATCCGACGAGATCGCGAGCTTCGTGATTGAGGATTTCTATGCGCCTTGTGGTAATTTGTGAAGGACTAGTTGGAGCACCCCTGCAGGGTTAAATCTTTCGGAAAGCCGTGCCCGTGGTTATGTGGCAACGTGGAAGCTTTGTTTAACACTGGTTCTAGATAACTTGAAGTTAACTTAATTAAAATTGGTCAACTGTGTGTGTAACCGTGACTGTCTCTTACGTGAGTTCCTTCTCCGATCGAGGACACGGTGGGGTTATGTGTGACGTAGGTAGGTGTTCAGGATCATTCATTTGATCATCAGTAGTTCACGTCCGCTATGCGTAGATCTTCCCCCTCTTATTTCTGGTACTCGTGAGTTAGCCACCATATATATGCTTAACCGCTGCTGCAACCTCACCACTTAACCATACCTCACCCATTAAGCTTTGCTAGTCTTGATACCTTTGGAAATGAGATTGCTGAGTCCCCTGTGGCTCACATATTACTACAACACCAGTTGCAGGTACAGGTAAAGGTTACTTGATGCGAGCGCGTTGATTGTTCATTTGGAGTTGCTTCTTCTTCTTCTTCTTCTTCATCGATCTAGGATGGGTTCCAGGCCGGCAGCCTGGGATAGCAAGGATGGACGTCGTTCTTCTTTTGTCGTTTGTTTTCGTCCGTAGTCGGACCCTGCTCTTACCCTTGATGATTATGTAATGTACTGATGTGACTCTGATGTAGCTTGTGGTGAGGTAAGCCAACTCTGTATATATACCTCTTCTTTTCAGTACATGTACTTGTAACGATATCCATTCTTGCGACACGACGAGATGCGCTTCTATCCCTGACGAGGCCTTCGTGCCAAATTAAGGATAGGGTCGCATGTTGGGCGTGACAAGTTGGTATCAGAGCAAGGACCGACCTAGGAGCCCCCTTGATTGATCGAACTTGGCCGAGTCGAGTCTAGTGAAAAACTATTTGATTCTTAGTTATATATCGGAGAGTAGGATTCTTTTTTCTCCTCTTCTATGCTCTGGTGAGGAATCTTGACGTAATAATTTATTCTACTCCTCTTCTCACTCAAAAAATTTTTAGGATCACGCGGATATTCTTGGGATCTATATGATGCCGATGTGACGGAGTTCTGTCTTGGTCCCTCCTGTCTGACTTGATCTTCTTCCGGGGAGTTGAGCTCCAGGGGATTCTCGAGCACATCGTTATCATTCAGATTTCGTAGTATCTAAGAACGAAGGATGTTCGTAATTGCTTCAATACTAGTAGTGGCGAGATAACCTCGATGTCCCCAGTACTGGTGCAGATTGTTCGGGGGTACTACCATACTTTGTATCGTTGTGATCACGAGGGTCTGTTGTAGATGAAGGTCCGAGATTCTGGTCGTGTGTTGACGGATGTGATACAAGTGACGGTTTAGTATAGGAGTTGTGTGATATTACTCCTTGTATCCGTGTACCAGATTGCATGACCAGGTATTTCGGGAATTCATAGGTGGGAATTCAAGTAGTTGCTTATAGGACAATCTTCCAACAAATGCATGATGTTAGGTTGGGGTTCGACATCTAGTGGATTCGTTTGTTCACGGTCGACTTACAGCAGTACACGTTGTGTCTTAAAGAGTCCTTGTAGCTTGCTACGACTCGGGGACGCTTCGTATGTCGGGTGCACTGCCTTGCACTTGATGACTACTGTAAATCGTGCCCGTGCGATCCTGTCCACGAAAATATCGAACGGAAATCTTTCTCATGAGTTTGTTCTGGCTTGTTTCGTAAGCCTCATCCCTTTGTTTTGTTGAATACGGTAATTCATGTTGCTTCGATGTCAAGTGGTGATTTCAGATCTTTCCTAATTTGTGTTTTCATACTTTATGTGAGTGTGCTAATCCTTTTTGGTCAATCAGTTGTCATATCAATTCTTGTCAACTGGAGTTGTTATATCTATTCTTTTCAACCGGCGTGTCTCTCTCCAAATGGATTCAATCCTCTCTAATTTTGCAGATCATTCTCTCAATTCTTTCCGGAGTTATCTCATCTGACTCAAGTTGTCTTTGTTTTTCCCGCCCTCCCGCCCTTTTTCTTCAGTGGTTGGATTTCATCGAACTGCATTTCATTTCAGTGATGCTTCCGCTATCTTTTCTTCCTTTCGTAACCGGTGATTCGTTGTGAAGATTCTCAGGAGCTTCATGTTCATCTTTATTCATACTTGTCAAATTTTCCGGTGAATTCAATTTAGTTGCCCGTGTCATCTTATCCTTTTCATCCTTGTAATTCTTCCTATGTTGGAGATTCTTATCAACATATCCTGTTATTCATTCATCTTTTTCTATCCGGTGTGTTGAAGATATCTCGGAGTTTCTTGTTTCAGATCTTTAATTATTTTGAGGTGCTCAACCTCATCTAGTTCTCTTCATACCGGTGCTATATCAATCTTTCTAGTAATCTTTTCTACGGTGATTTCTTTGAGTGGGCCCATAACCCACAAGTTCTTTCCCAGGATCTTACCTGACTCTTTTAATCATTTCCGGAGATCTTTAAATTCTTTTCAACTATGACGTAAGTATGATTTTCATCAGTCATATTCATTCTTCAAGTTCAATTGGAGTTAATTCTCATAGTTGGCTCAACCTTTCATTCTTCATTATTCCGGAGTGTCTCAGTAGTTCTTGGTGTTGTTTCTTGTCATCATTCTCAGCTTCGTGTTATCCTCTCATTGTTGTCAATCATGAGTATCCCTTTCTTGCTATCCGGTGCTTTTCTGAGTTGTGTTTATTTCTCGATCCTCCGAAGGCCATCATTTTAAAAGACTTTTTCGTTCTTAGCTTTCAGCTTCATCCTCAATCTTCTCAATTGTTGTTTCTTCGTCCGTCTCTCAATTATTCTGGTGTCTTGTTTAAATTTCTCTCTCATGTGGATCAAGATCTCTTCATTCTCGTGTTTATCCATGCTTTCTTGGTATTCCCATTCAATCGGAATTCTTACCCGTGATTCTTTCAATTTTGGCTTCAAGTGGTGCTTATCTCTCTGCCTCTTCAAGATTCTTTTTTTTAGAGGAATAAGTTGTATGCTAGATCCGTTGATTGTCATCAGTTTAACTTGATGAAGGATAAGCATAACATAATTCTTATTCTTGTTCATAGTAATCTGAATTCTTCTTCCGGTGTGCCTCATGATATTAATTCATTTTCTCTAATGTTCTTATCTTTCTTCTCCGGAGTTCCAAGTTTTCTCAAGTGTCTCTTCGTGTTGCTTCATCTAAATCTTGGCAAGGCTTCAATCTTATTCTTTCACCCTTCTTATCTTTGCATCGTCCTTTTCATACGGAGGCTCGTCATGGTGATTCTTCAAGGATGTGATTTTTTTTCTCAAAGTGTTCTTCAACATTCCTCTTGGAGTACCTCAAGTATTCTTTCTCTTCCATTTTCAGTGCATTGTGCTTTCTTTATCCTTTGAGGTGGTATTATAGCCTTCTTGTTAGTGTAGGAGCCTCGAAGAGTTTTCCTCTCAAGAATGAGATAATTAAATCCACCAATTCTATGATCATGAGATATTTCAACCCATGATTTCTTCATTGAGCTAGCTTGGCTTAGTTTTCACCTGAAGCTTTTCCTATGGGTTGTTGCTATCATGGTGCTTATCATTAATCCAAGTTCTCAATGTGTCCTCTTGGCGTAAGAGTTTGTTCATATCTTGTTTCTCCCAATCAATCCTTGTTTCTGTTAGTGGCTGGTTGTCACTTCATTAATTTGAAAAAGTTTTCATAAGCCCACTACTATCTTGTTATTTTCGTTGTTAGTTTTCTTACCACTACGTCAATTCTATGACCGGAGGCTCTTCTATTCTATTGTGATGGTAGTTCTCATTCTTTTCTTCATTCTCTTCTTCCGCTTAAGCTAGTTCATATTCTCTTGTTCCGGAGGCATTGTGATGTTGCTCTTTTGGGTCTATTATGTTGTTCTCTCAAGATCATGGTGTTCTCTTGCTCTATTTACTTGTTTGTGGTGAATATTGTCTATTTCTTCCACCTTTTCGAATCTTTTGTCCCATTTTTCTACCGAAGTGCTGCCGAAATTTTCCGTGAATTCTTGCTCGTCTCTCATATCAGTCCTCATCTCTTTGCAACCTTCAAGGATCGTTGGTTTCACTCGTTTGTCAAAGAAGCGACTAAATTTTTATCTCTTGCTTTATCATCCTCTCCCCCTTTCATTCTTGGATCTCGGGGCGAGATCCTCTTGTAGTGTAGGAGTGTTGTGACAGCCCGAGACCGACGTTCCAGTAGATTCCCCCTCCTATTCCGTTTTCGTCGTGTGGTTCGTTTGTCTGTCGCATCATGCGCATCATCTGCATTGCATCGGCATCCCGTTGCCGCCCGTTTTCAAAACTTGCATTCGTTAGGAGTTGCCGGTTCTCGTCGTCATCCGTTCTGAGTCCGACCGCACACGCACGCGCCCGCGGCATCGTCGAAACCCTGTTTTAATGTGCGTTTATATACTCTCTCTGATCGAGGTGAAACTTGGCACGCGGTCGCGATTAGATGTAGCTAGGACGCCTGTCGAATTTCGTCGCGATCGGAGACCGTCTGGTACCCGAACGGTCGACCGTAGCGGCACCGTATTCGGGCTACCGTCGGACGTCTGTCGGTGTTTTAAAACTTGTGCCGCGCCGCCCGCTCTCCCTCTCGTCTTCGGATGTCTACACAAAACGGCCACGTAGCACGCCCCGCGTTCGGTATCGTCCGAATCCGACCCCGCGGTTGGATCCGGATCGCGATTCCGGTTAACCGAGCCCCCTTTTCTTTATAAATACCCCCCTCCTCCTTAATTTTTAGATAGTCTTCCTCAAAATCCTCCTCAATTTCCGCACCCCACCAAACCCTAGCCGCCGCCCCACCTCTCTCTCCCCTGCCGGCGCCGCGGGCCCGCGAGCCCGAGGCAGGCCCGCCCGAGCCCATCTGAGCCCCGAGCCGCCGCCGGTTCCTCTCCCTGCCTGCGCCGCCAGCCGTCTTCGCCGCCGCGGCCAGCAGCCGCCGCTGCCGGACCGCGCCGCCCACGGCCGCCGCGCGCAGCCCCGCCGCCGCCGCCGGAGTCCTCGCGCCGCCGCGCGTCCCTCGCCACTGGCCCGCCTCCGCGCCGCCAGGATCCACGCCGGCCGCCGCCTGCAGCATCTTGCCGCCCCTGTCGGCTCCGGGCTCGCCGCCGCCGGGATGGGGCTCGTCAAGACCGGATCCGGCGACCCCCCTCCTCAGATCCGGCCATCCTCGAGCCTCGTCGGAGTCGCCATGCTGCGCCGCCGCCTCTGCCATGTCCTCGTGCTCCTGGTGAGCACGGGAGGACGAGGCCCTGCCTCGCGTTGACCGCCCTGTGGCCTCGAGCGTGCGCAGGCCGCGCCAGCCAGCGGCCCAGTCGCCCGCGCTCCTGGGCCTCCTCCACTCGCCCCGCTGGCCCAGCTTCCACAACGCCCTCCAGGCCGCCTCCTCCTTCCGGCTGCTACCGCCTCGCCGTCCTGGGCCACGGCCCAGCTAGGTGAGCGCCCCATCCGTCCTATTCCTCGCCCATGCGCGTCTTATAGCGCCCTAGTAGGCCCGATAGTGTATTTCTTTTAGGGATTTTGAACGTAATTAATTCCAGAGTCATATACGTATTTTAAAACGCCCGTATCTTTAGTTCCGTTAGTCGGATCGAGGTGATCTTTATATCGATTTGGTGTATAATTTCACGTAGAATCTGTTTTTAGATCTTGCGTATATATTTAACGCTGTTTAGAGTGCCTAATGCCTCGTTTTACGTGCTGTCTTCATAAGTAGGTGCCTGCATTCATTTTCCTCGCGTGTTTGTTTTGCTCGTACGTCGTAGAATTAATGTCCTGCTTTAGGGAGCTATTTTCCATGTATTTTAGAGCTGCCATTTGTATTTTTGCGTGTAGGGATTGCCCGTTAGATTATTCTTCGTGTCTAGGTTTATTTCTCTCGCATTATTTTGTAGCGTTATTTTGTGTTGCGAACCCCACATATTATATATGTTTCCGGGGTAGAAAAATCCCATGGATTTTTCTGTGCAATTAGTTTTAGCTTTTGAGGAAGTTAGTTCGCGAGATATTTTGACGTGATGCCCTTTTATTTAATTCGTAGGTTTTATTCTGGGTCTCGTTTGAATTAGTTGTCAACTGGAGAGTTGATCTTGGGTGTTTTGTTTAGGCCCTGGTATTTTTAGTTGCAATAGAAATGCATGTTTAGGTGTTGTTTGCTTGCTCTCAAGTTGCTTGAATAGTGCTGTTTCAGAGGAGCTGAAATATTTCTAAGTCTGGAATCTGTTATTATTTTGTTGCTGTCTTGTCGTGCCTGTAGCTTGTGATCTGTAGCTCTTTTGAGGTTGGCCCAATGGGGTTAGTTGTACCCCTTATGTTTCTCTAGCATGCTGTTAAATTTCATGCCATTTGGAGTCCTGTAGCTATACGTTTTGCTGCTGTCAATATGCCTTCAGGCTGAAAACTGCACTTTCATGAGGTGTAATTTTCACTAAGTCTGAAATAGTGCGTAAGATGCCATTTTGTGTCGTCTTTTCCTAGTGCTTCGTGCTGCCATGTTAGTAGTTGTTAGTTGTTTGTAGTAGTGCGTCTTGCCGTCTTTCATGCCATGCCTTTCTTGAGTTTATCGGAGTTGTGTAGCCGTAGTTGTGGGGCGTAGAAAGTGCTATGTGACTGTTTTTGGCAGATGGTAGTGATTGCCTGTTTTGCTCGTAGATGTCGAACCGTAGCTCCGTTTTAATCGTGTCCTACATGAAACTTGCTTAGAATCTTGTGTAGTTTCATTTTCTCTTGCTAGTTGCATGTGTTGCAGTGCTCGTAGCCGCCGTTGCACACATGTTGCATTCATGCCATCATATCTTACGGTGTCCGTATCTTTTGATCCGTAGCTCCGTTGGAGATGTTCCTTATGTGTAGATTGCTTGCCATGACGCGTAGAATCACGTGAACCTAATTGTTTTGCTGTTTAACTACCAATTAAATGCATTAGTTCAGATCTGGACAGAATTGTAAATTAACATGTGAGGTCGTTTCGGAGGTGCTATATGTCATTTCCGACCTCATTTAAATTGCCTAGATAGGTAGTTTAATTTCCGCTTCACCTCTTGCATGTTTGACAACATTAATATTGCCGTGTAGATAACCGGGAGCGAACTAAATAATTCCCGTGGAGTTTCGTCAATATGCAACTCGTGCATATTGAACTTCACTTAATGTGTAGGTGTGCTTGTGTGATTTGTCATGCCGTGGCTTGCATGTATTCAGTAGCTCATGCATCAGTTGTGTCGTGCATCGTGTGGTGAATATCGTGTGTTGATTCTTGTTTCCGGTTTTCCCCGTCTCGATAGAGTCCGCAAGCGTGTCGGATGTGAGGACCCGTTCGACTACGTCGGTTCGTCTGCTTCACGGAGTTGTTCTTCTTCCAAGCGGGATCTCAAGCAAGATGATCGTTTTCCCAGATACCATTACTATCATTGCCATGCTAGTTATTTCGTTGCTACCGTATATGTCACGTTGCCTACCACCTGTTAAATATCAGCCTCTCAACAATGCCATGATTACCCTCAACCTGTTCGACCTAGCAAACCACTGATTGGCTATGTTACTGCTTGCTTAACCCTGTTGATAGCGTTGCTAGTTGCAGGGCAGTTGCTTCCATGTGATAACATGGGTTCCTTGTTATATCACCATATTAATGCTATTTAATTTAATGCACCTATATACTTGGTAAAAGGTGGAAGGCTCGGCCTTTCTAGCCTGGTGTTTTGTTCCACCTTTGCCCCCTTTAGTTACCGGCTACCGGTGTTATGTTCCACAATTGAGCGCTCCTAACACGATCGGGGTTGTTATGGGGACCCCCTTGATAATTCGTTTTAGATTAAGGCTGGTCTGGCAAGGCCCAACTTTGGTACTACAATTGCCTAAACACCTAATAAAATTGCATAGGGACTTTCCGGACCCCGAGGATAATTTAATCAACCCCCGGGCCAGCGCTCCTCATGAGTGTTGGTCCAAATTGGCAGACTACGGGGCCACCGCGGGGCAACCCGAGGTTTGGTACTCCTAGTGTGACCCATCCGTCGTGTCCTGAGAACGAGGTACGCGACTCCTATCGGGATCGTCGACACGTCGGGCGGCCTTGCTGGATTAGTTTTACCTTTGACGAGATATCTTGTGCATCGGGATTCCGGTGATGCTTTGGGTAATCTCAGAGTTGAGGTTTTCCACTAGGGAATCCGACGAGATCGCGAGCTTCGTGATTGAGGATTTCTATGCGGCTTGTGGTAATTTGTGAAGGACTAGTTGGAGCACCCCTGCAGGGTTAAATCTTTCGGAAAGCCGTGCCCGCGGTTATGTGGCAACGTGGAAGCTTTGTTTAACACTGGTTCTAGATAACTTGAAGTTAACTTAATTAAAATTGGTCAACTGTGTGTGTAACTGTGACTGTCTCTTACGTGAGTTCCTTCTCTGATCGAGGACACGGTGGGGTTATGTCTGACGTAGGTAGGTGTTCAGGATCATTCATTTGATCATCAGTAGTTCACGTCCGCTATGCGTAGATCTTCCCCCTCTTATTTCTGGTACTCGTGAGTTAGCCACCATATATATGCTTAACCGCTGCTGCAACCTCACCACTTAACCATACCTCACCCATTAAGCTTTGCTAGTCTTGATACCTTTGGAAATGAGATTGCTGAGTCCCCTATGGCTCACATATTACTACAACACCAGTTGCAGGTACAGGTAAAGGTTACTTGATGCGAGCGCGTTGATTGTTCATTTGGAGTTGCTTCTTCTTCTTCTTCTTCTTCTTCTTCATCGATCTAGGATGGGTTCCAGGCCGACAGCCTGGGATAGCAAGGATGGACGTCGTTCTTCTTTTGTCGTTTGTTTTCGTCCGTAGTCGGACCCTGCTCTTACCCTTGATGATTATGTAATGTACTGATGTGACTCTGATGTAGCTTGTGGTGAGGTAAGCCAACTCTGTATATATACCTCTTCTTTTCAGTACATGTACTTGTAACGATATCCATTCTTGCGACACGACGAGATGCGCTTCTATCCCTCACGAGGCCTTCGTGCCAAATTAAGGATAGGGTCGCATGTTGGGCGTGACAGGTACCCATGGCAAGAAGGCGCGACTAGGGGGTGGCTACGCCCTGATGCCTTGGCGTTCCCGTGTGGCCCCTCTTGCCTCGTTCTCTCGCCTATAAATTCACAAATATTTCAGAAACCCTAAAGATATACGCCAAACACTTTACGCTGCTGCAAGTCTCTATTCCACAGTGATCCCACGTGGAGCTCCATTCCGGCAACCTGCTGGTGGGTGATCGATCACGGAGGGCCTCTTCATCAAATTTGATGCCCTCGTGGTGATGTGTGAGTAGTTCACCATAGACCTATGGGTCCGTAGTTAATATCTAGATGGCTATCGCTCGCTCTCTCTCTCTCCCCCCCTCTCCCTCCCTCCCCCCCTCTCTCTCTCGATCTCGATCTTCAATACAATGATCATCGCATCTTTCCTTTGATCTATCTGATGTAATTCTTCTTTATGGTGTGTTTGTTGGGATATGATGAATTATGTTTTATGTTCAGATTATAAATGAAAACTATTTGAATCTTCTCTGATTTTTATGGTTCTTATTTGAATTATTATCATAGCTTCATAATTCTCTCCGATCTATTGAATTTCTTTGGCCAAGAAGTTTGTTGTTCCTTCAATGAGAGGGGTGCATTGTAGTGGATTCAATCTGTCGAGTTTCTATATCCCAGTGATAGAAGGGGATAAGTTGCATCTCTGTGTTGCTGCCACTAAGGATAAAACCATGAGGTTTATTCATATTGGTTGAGTTTACTTTGTCTACATCATGTCATTTTTCTCCAATCATCACTCTGTTTTACTTAATACTCTAGATGCATCCTGGATAGCGCTCGATGGGTAGAGTAATAGTAATATGTGCAGGCAGGATTCAGCCTATTTTTTTAATGGACGTGATGCCTATATACACATGATCATTGCCATGAAAATCGCATAACTATCTGTTGTTCTATCAATTGCCCAACAATAATTTATTTACCCACCATATGTTGCTTTCATGAGAGACGCCACTAGAGAACAATATGGCCCCCGGGTCTATTCACTTATATATTCATAAAACTTATAATTTCATCACTATTATTATTTGTCTTTTATTTTATTTTGCAAGTCACAACTATTTTCAATTGTCTACATACCTCATTTTCTTGCAAATAATGAGATCAAGGGGATTGACAACCCTCTTGCCCGCGTTGGGTGCAAGTCGTTTGCTCTTTTGTGTGTAGCCGCTGAAGACGGTTGAGGATCGATATTCCTATTGGTTCTATAAACCTTGGTTTCTTAATCAAGGGAAATACTTACCCGCATTGTGCTGCAATAAACCGTTCCTCTTCACGACAAGTCCAATGGAGATCACATGTATCGAAAGGATTTCTGGCGCCGTTGCCGCGGAGTATAATCACCGACTATCAAGTAACTTCACACAAATTATCATTCACTTGCTCTTCTTTTATTTGTTGTTATATTTTTCTTGCTTCAATTTTTTTATATTTTCTTGTTATTATGGCTAGTTCCTCCTCTCTCTAGCTCACTTTGGAAAATAAAGTGTTGAATTTCAAACAAAGGGGAGGAGAAGATTTGAAAGATGCTTGGTATAGGATTGAAGTGATCAAAATAGATGAACTCATAGGCAATCGACTACTAGCTTGCTTCGTAAATTTTAATGCGGGTGTGACAACTTGGTATATGTTTGTCCTTGACACCATCACCGGTGGTAATTTCTTAATGTGTCACACTTTTGATGCCTATAACACTATTGAAAATCTTTTTGGATCACCTCCCACCATTGTCAATGGAACTATTTTAACCTTGGAAGATGTTATGCATAGGCTTGATGCTATTGAAAAGAAAAATACTACTAATGAACAAATTGAGGAGTTGGACAAAAAGCTTCATAATCATATTAGTCAATTTGGTTCACGAGTAGGAATGGCTTTGAGAACTTTGAAAGAAATTATACTATTATTAATGAGAGAGTAGAACAAAGTATGAATAGGATTGGCAAATGGAGGAGGTAATTGATAAAGTAGGTTCCACTTTCACACCCTCCAAAATGAATGCTAGTACCTCTCGTAGTAAAAGTCCCAAATTTATGTATGTTCCTAAGAATATTAGTACTACTACTATAAAAAAGGACAAATATCTTAAAATGATTAGTGTGCATCCCAACTTTGTAAACTTGCTAAACGATCCTATTTTCATGTCTCCTATAGTTTACGCTATTCGTGGTTCTGTTATTGAGGAGCTTGATGACAAGGATGACAACAATTGATCATATGCATTATGCCTAGCTAGGGGCATAAGACAATAACAATTATTGGGAGGCCACCCAATAGTTATCTTAACTTTTTTTTGCTTTTTACATTCTATTTTGGTGTTATGAAATTATTTTTGCCTCTGTAATGATTGTGATTTTTATATTTAAATTCATGTTTTTTCCAAGTTAAACCTTTGGGATGACTTGTATGATAAGTATAATGAATACGGTGCAAAAAACACAAATTTTGACCCCTAGTGCAGAATTTCTCTGATTTTACTGGAATGTTTTTTAAGCTGAAGTTTTTACACAGTATTGATGTAAAAAAAATCTCAGGCCTTCTTAGATTTCAGAACTTTTGGAGTTACACAAGTATAGGTTCATTACAGATTACTACAGCATGTTCTGTTTTAGATAGATTCTGTTTTTTGCTTGCATAGTTTTCTTGATTTGATGATGTTATGGATTGTATAGGGTGGTATAGGACATGGAGAAGTTATAATAGGATACTTATTATGCAATACTTAAATATGAGTCAATTTACAACAGTAAAGAAGGATTTGATATGTTGCTTATACTAAGGGATCTCACGAAGTTTTGTTGAGTTTTGAGTGATTGAAGTTTTCATGTTTTGGGTGTTATCGTGATGGACAATGGAATAAGTAGAAGCGATAGCCTAATCTTGGGCATGACCAAGCCACCCCAAGGTAATATTTTAGGAAGAATCAAGCGTCTAAGCTTGGGGATGCCCTGGAAGACATCCTCTCTTTCTTGTCAATCCATCGGTATGTCACTTGAAGCTACATTCTTATTCATCACATGATATGAGTTTTGCTTGGAGCATCATATGCTTTAGTTTGCTTTTTTATTTTTAGTTTGCCACAGTCATGTTTTGTTGGACACAACAACCTGAGATAGACATACATTTATCATGATTTGGTAGAATACTCTTTGTGCTTTACTAATATCTTTTGAGCTAAATAGTTGCTCTAGTACTTCACTTATATCTTTTGAGCACGGTGGCGTGTAGATTTTACAGAAATATTTGAACTCTCGTTCTTCACTTATATTTGTTTGAGAGTTAGCAAACAGTAGAGGTAATTTTCATGGGTCATAAAGCTATTCAAAAAATAATAGGTATTCAATGAATGATAATCAAAACCATCATGTAGCACATAAAGAGAAATTGTGGGTTAATGATATTGATATGGTAATATGAAAAAGGAGTGATTGCATCATTGTTGATTCATACATGTAGAGTTATTAAGAGGTGTTAATTCATGTTTCTATAAATATTAAAAAGGCATGACGGGGATGTGTGAGCATTTCTATTCCTCCTTGAAATCCCAGTGTTGTTTCGAGTCGGAGTCGAGCGATGGTTAACTCGTCCCAACCTTCTCCCTCGGGGTATGCGGGTAGTGCTTTGATTTGTGACAAAGCTAATCAAACTTTACAATAAGATATGAGTTACTCATTACTAATGTGAAACCATGGATATACGCAATCTCACCTCCTCATATTTTGCGAGCCTCTTCGGTACTGTGCGTTGCCCATTCTAACCTCGAGGATTGGTGCGAACTTCGCCGGTGCATCCAAACCCTGTGGCATGATATGCCCTGTCACACATAAATCTTTCTTTTATCTTCCTCAAAACAGCCACCCTACCTACCTATCATGGTATTTCCATATCCATTCCGAGATATATTGTCATGCAAATTCATCATTTCATCATATGACTAGTTCATTCATCATCATATTGCTTTGCATGATCATATAGAGCTGACATAGCATTTGTGGCAAAGACACCATTTATTATATTGGTGATACATGTCATGCTAGATTATTCCACATCCTAGTACACTACGAGTGGCATTCATATTGAGTCATAGTTCTTCATATCGAGCTTTCATGAGTTGTAAGTAAATAAAAGTGTGATGATCATCATTATTAGAGCATTGTACCAGTGAGAAAGGGATGATGGAAACTATGATTCTCCCACAAGTAGGGTAGAGACTCCAGACAAAAAATGAAAATGGGGGAGGCCAAATGAGCCCACCATAAAAAAAATAACGAATGAGAGAAAAAGAGAGAAGGGACTTTGCTACTATCCTTTACCACATTTGTGCCTCAAAGTGGCACCATGTTCCTCATAAATAGAGTCTCATGATATGTCATTTTCATATGCTAGTGGGAATCATATTATCATTATTATAATCTTGGCTTGCATATTCTGATGATGGGCTCCTCAAATGCCCGAGGTCTTCATGAGCAAGGAGGTTTGATGCACACCCCACTTAGCTTCATTTGAGCATTCATACATTTATAGCTCTAGTACATCATTTGCATGGCAATTCCTACTCCTTGCATTGACATCTAATGATGGGAATCTCCATAGCCCGTTGGTACACCTAGTTTATGTGAGACTATCATCTCCACTTTACCCCTTTGATACCTACCACCACATTCTATTCCACCTTATGCTATGTCCATGGTTCACCCTCATGTATTGCAGTGAAGAATAAAAAGTTGATTCAATTTGAAAAAATATGATCCAATTGCATGACATGGACACCGTGGTGCTTAACATTTGTATAATGTGGTCAATAAGGAGCCATGCTTTGCTAATATGAATGATTAACGGGGGTAAACATTCTTTTAGGGTTGTCTACTTTGATAGATTGATGATTTTGTTGCTTGTGCTTATAGTTATTACTATATTTATGTTTGTTAATTTATTGTTTCTTAATGAGCATACATGCAAAATATCATACATTGGATAACATGTCACATAAAAAAATTGTTTTTATCATCTACCTACTCGAGGACAAGCAAGAATTAAGCTTGGGGGTGCTTGATGCGTCTCCAACGTATCTATAATTTTTGATTGTTCTATGTTGTTATATTATCATCCTAGGATACATTTTGGTTCACAATTCACCAATTTATATTATTTTTTAGCAGTAACCTATTAACCCAGTGCCTAGTGCCACTTGTTGTTTTCTATGTGTTTTTGGTTTTCCAGGTTCTTAGTACCAAACTAAGTCCAATTTCCATGAAACTTTTTATGATTTTTTCTGGACGAAAGAAGACATGAAGCCACACGTGGGCCCCCCAAGGCAACAGGGCACGACCAGGGGCGATGGCCACACCCTGATGCCTTGCCGCTCCCCTGTGGCCCCTCTTGCCTCGTTCTTTAACCTACAAATTCATAAATATTCCAGAAACCCTAAAGATATATGTTAAACACATTTTACACCGCCACAAGTCTATGTTTTACGGCGATCCCATCTCGAGCTTCATTCCAGCACCTTGTCGGGGGGGGGGGGGGGGTCGATCACGGAAGGCCTGTCCATCAACCTTGGTGCCCTCATGATGATGTGTGAGTTGTTCACCATAGACCTACGGGTCCGTAATTAGTATCTAGATGGCTATCTCTCTCTCTCTCTCTCTCTCTCTCTCTCTCTCTCTTCATCTTCAATACAATGATCATCGCATCTTTGCTTTGATCTATCCAATATAATTCTTTTTTATGGTGTGTTTGTTGGGATCCGATGAATTGTGGGTTTATGTTTAGATTATTCCTGAAAATTATTTGAATCTTATTTGAGTTTTATGATTCTTATTTGCATGATCATGATAGCTTCATAATTCTCTCTGATCTATTGAATTGCTTTGGCCAAGTAGTTTGGTATATCTTCAGTGAGAGGGGTGCGGTGTAGTGGGTTATCCCTGGAAAGTTTCTATATCCGTGTGACATAAGGGGACACGTTGCATCTTTGTGTATCTGCCACTAAGGATAAAACAATGAGGTTTATTCATATTGGTTGAGTTTATTTTGTCTACATCATGTAATTGTTCTCCAAGCATTACTACGTTTTACTTAATACTCTAGATGCATGCTGGATATCGGTTGGTGGGTGGAGTAATAGTAGTAGGTGCATGCAGGAGTCGTTCTATTTTCTTATGGGAATGATGCCTATATGCACATGATCATTGCCGTGAAAATAGAATAACTATGTGATGTTCTGTCAATTGCCCAACGATAATTGGATTACCCACCACATGTTTCTTTCACGAGAGCTGCCACTAGCGAACACTATGGATCTGGGTTTATTCACTTATATATTCATAAAACTTATAATTTACTCGCTGTTATTATTTGTCTTTTATTTTATTTTACAAGTCGCAACTTTCTACGATTATCTACACACCTCATTTGCTTGCAAATAACGATATCAAGGGGATTGACAACCCTCTTTCCTGCATTGGGTGCAAATTGTTTTCTCTTTTCTATGCACCTACTAAAGACGGTTGAGGATCGATATTCCTATTGGTTCGATAAACCTTGGTTTCTCAATCAAGGGAAATACTTACCCGCATTGTGCTATGATAACCTGTTCTTCTTCACTGAAAACCAAACACAAATCACAAGTATCAAGTGTCGCTCTGGGCATGATCTCCTCTGGTGGCTGTGGAAGGAGTCGAAAGAATAGCATCTGCGAATTCTCCAGCTGATGTCCTCTAAGATGGTGGTATAGACACTGGAGGTGCCGAGGGAGCTGATGGAACTGATGCATGTGTTGATGAGGATGGTCTCGTCTCTATAACTCGCACGATAGAAGATCAGACATGTGTCCTAAACTAAGTGTGAGTCTAGTCTATAGAGGAGGATTGTCATCATCATCACTAGAGCTGGGTGCAGGCACTGCATCAACCTCCTGCTTCAACTGGTTGACCGTGGTGGTCAGCTCAGTCACCTTGACGTCCATGTCATGAAACTTTGTATCCACTATCCTCTCAATGCTCTTCTGATTCAACATAATTTGATTGATGTTCTTCTCCATGCCTTGAATGGTGCTGATGAGATATGTCATTTGGTCACTCTTCGTCTTGAGCACTGGAGTATTAGTGGCTCTGGTTGACTCTGCCTGGGCCTCAGCCTCAAAGTCAGCCAGTGCTGTAGACAAAGTGGGATGCAAAGGGTCCATCACCACGACATTATCCTCAAAATCTGGCTGAAGTGGGAGTTGTTGACGATCAAGTAGATACATGCTCTTTCCCACTTTGGAGTTGATCAACATCTAAATGTATGGAGCATATTTTCATGATCTTTTCTAGTCAGCAACAATCCTCTTGATTGTCTCTACAATCAGACCCATCACCCTTATCCTGGTGTGGGTGTCTACATGATGCAGCATATTGATGGAATACCCCCTGGCCATCTTATGATCACCTGATTTAGGCATCAAGGTGTACCTCATATGTGTTGGTGGTGGGTAGTCGTGCTTGCAGGAAGTAGACAGAGCCTAACTTGTGTGACTTCAGATATTCCTTGGAAATTATATTATACATATTGGCCATGGAATTTTGGTTCATCTTAGCCTTAGCATACACATCAAGATCTCCATCCTGCACCGTTGGGGCTCCTAAGATGGTCGCCCACTCATCAACAGAAGATTGGTACGTGGTACCTTAGGTCATCCAAGTTTTTTCCCATCTGGATAGAAATGAGTTGTGGAATAGAATTGCATGATCATCTCATCATTCCAAGATGTCATCTCTCTGCCAACAAGGTTCTCAATGTCAATGGCCTTGAAGTTCTCTTGTACATGTGGGAAGTAGTCTTCATACTCCTTGATGAACTTGCAATCAACATATCCCATGTCACTAACAGGTGGACTCTTGTCTAACAACACCATCACATAGAATCTTGTTGCTCCTTAGTGTGGAAGCAAGCATCAATATATGTCCTTCTCCTGATGTCATAGGGATCATAAGCTCTCCACTTCCCGAGCCCTTGATCCTTCCTCTTCTTCATATCCTCTACAACTGGATGATCATCATTCTGTTCTGGTAGGTGAGGTCTCAACTTCCTCAAAACTGCAATTTCTTCTTCTTCAACAACATCCCTTGAGGTAGAACCCTTTTTCTTTTCAGCTGCTGGAATGTCTCTAGCAATACTCTTTGGCTTGGAGGCTACTGACGTAGGTTCTTTAGGCTTGGACTTGGGATAAGATGGTTTAGCATGGCTTGGTAATCCTCTTTGGCTTGGAGGCTACTAGCTCTGGTAGTCCTCTTTGTAGCTATCTTGCTTGGCATGGCATCCTTCATTAGCTTTCTTTGCTTGGAAGGAGGTGGGTTAGTAGCAGGTACATCCTCTTCCTCTTCCACCTCATCATCGAGGTACTCTAGAGTAGAAGGGTGCACAACTTCTTTTACAAACCTTGTTCTCTACTTTTTCTTACTAGACTTCTTAGCCAAAGATTTTATCTGCTTGGAGGATGTAGGAGCCTCTAGAATATTTGCTCCTCCTATGGCAGACTCAGGATCTCTCATCGCATCTGTACTGGCATACTCCTTTCTTACAATATTACTTTTGGAGGTATTATCCTCGGGAATGAAGTCTTCCTCCTCCTCATCTGAGTGAAAATTCCTTCTAGCCCTGGTGTTTGCCTTTGGCAAATCATGTGAGCTGGGGGTGCCAGGATCCGAAGAACTAGGATCAAAGCTAGAGCGTGGATCATGATCTAAGCTGTGCCTTCTAAAGTTGTTCTCACTATCCTCTAAACCAGACATGTTGCACTATTAAACTGTCCCTGTGAATGGATATATATTAGTGGAATAGATGAGCATCACAAAACACAACTATTTTTTTGCAAAAAGTGAACTTAAAATCTTAGTTTCATATTTCTGTTGTATGAGTTTCGGTTCCACCGAGTTTCAATTTTTGGAGCATCTGAGACAAACATTCTCCTTAATAGAAACTTGGTCACGTTTTCGGTTTCACCGAAAAAGGTGCTTCGGTCTCACCGGGAGTGTTGTCAAAACCTTAAAACCCGAATGGGTGACACCGATTCGTGTCCACTTGATGACTCCGAGACCTGTACGGCAGAAACCTAAAGATAAAATCTTTCGTTCGCCCAATCTTACAGAATTTTCTCGTGGATAGATGCATTGCAAATAGTGGAAAGAGGTGGAACTCATCCCAATGTGCAAGACTCATAAGTTAGATCGCATAAGGGATCGAAATCTTACCCTGACTCGGTGAACATTACGCTACGGTGGCAATGGAGAGGAAGATTTGTGTTGACAACTGCAGACTCCGACGTCTAGGGTGCACGGGAGACAATGTAAATCCTCTATGGACACGAGCGCTGATAGGAGTGGGATGCGGGGAGGATGTTTGAATATAGGTTTCAAATTTTGGGTCCACGGAATATATATACCTTCCTGCTATCAGTGACACAGAATCATAAGTTTCACTTCCACAAAGATGCTTAACTGTCTAAGGGCAGAGCAACTCAGTGACGACGAGATTTTAGGATCGGTGGTACCAAGAATGAAAACCTAGATCAATCCTGGTGCTTCGGTGTGACCGAGTTTTAAGAGTTGGTTACACCGAGTGGCACATGGGAGGTTTAGGAAGTCAGCCATGTTGAAATGGAACTCCGAGTGCTCCTCACACAGAGGGTTTGAAAAGTTCTTGCTCAAATTTTGGGATGAAGCATTAATAGTATTTGAGATGAGAAAGCATAGATAGATAGAGGGGGTACTTAGACATTCTCGTATATCCAATTGGCCATATAAAATGAAATCCAAATAACAGCAATTGGATAACCTTGAATGAGTAAAAATATGCATGCCAACATGATGACACAATAATATGTCAACTAAAACATGGCAAGCATGCAACAACCACTCTTGTATCTACCAAGCACTTTGACAATGATGAAGTCATCTGTATATGAGTATATTGACTTAGGATCCAAGTAAAAATACTTGATCATAGGTCATACTCATCGTTTATGCACAAGTGTGGTTGCCACTTTTACATAAAGCTTTTGCAAGATGCTTTGACTCAAGTCTTAGTGTAAAGCTTCCCCTTTATGTGACGAACCCCACTAAGATGGACGAACTAACCTTGAGTTTGTCGTTGAAGAGTCATGGATGCTCATAGTTGGTGAAGATCATCTTCAGTTGGGAGTTGTCCTTGTTGTTTTGTACTCTTCTCACTTACATGGGTTAGTCCCATGCTAGGAACAAATACAAGGATATCTATGGACATGGAGTGAAACATATGTAAGAGGATGTCCATTGATAGATTAATTACGTTGTCCCCTTGCTTACCTATGAGGTAATGTGTGACTCCTTGAACTATTGCATAAGGTTGGAGTGTTGGGGAACGTCACATGGGAAACAAAAAATTTCCTACGCACACGAAAGACCTATCCATGGTGATGATCATCTACGAGAGGGGAGATCAGATCCACATACCCTTGTAGATCGCTAAGCGGGAAGCATTAAGAAATACGGTTGATGTAGACGAACGTGTTCGCGGTCCAAATCGCAAGCCGTACCACGAACTCCATCCCGATCTACCGCCGAACGGACACACCTCCGCATTCAGCACACGTGCAGCTCGATGACGATCTCCGACCTCTTGATCCACCAAGAGAGACGAAGAGGTAGCTGAATTCTCCGGTAGCACGACGGCGTGACGGTGATGGTGGTGGAGCTACTCCGGCAGGGCTTCGCCGTACCATATCGAACTAGCTACGGGGTGTCACGAAGTGGTGGAGGGAGAGAGGGCTGCCCCTTGGCTTGAGGTGCCAAAAAGCCTCTCTCACCTCCACTATATATCGGTGGAGGGAGGGGTGGCGCCCTAGGGAAAACCCTAGGGACTTGTCCGGTGCAACAAGGAGGAGAGGAGGAGTCCTACTCCAATACAAATTGGAGTAGGAGCCCCCTTCCTCAATTCTGTTTGGCCCCACCTATCTTTCCTTCTTCCCTTGGCTGAATAGGCCCATTTGGGCTGCCACCAGCCCACCAGGGTCTGGTGCGCCACCCTTGGGCCTGTTTGGTCCCCTCCCGAGTGGGTGGCCCCTCCCGGTGGAACTCCGGAACCCATCTGTCACTCCCGGTACTTTACCGGTAATGCGTGAAAATCTTCTAGAAGCCAAATGGATACTTCCTATATATCAATCTTCATCTCCAGACCATTCCGGAAACCCTCGTGACATACGGGATCTCATTCGGGACTCCAAACAACATTCGGTTACCAACATCAATAGTTCAATTATACCGAAACGTCACCGAACCTTAAGTGTGCAGACCGTGTGGGTTCGAGAACTATGTAGACATGACGTGAGACACTCTCTGGTCAATAACCAATAGCGGGATCTGGATGTCCATATTGGCTCCTACATATTCTACAAAGATCTTTATCGGTTGAACCTGTATGTCAAGGATTCTGTTAATCCCGTATCACATTCCCTTTGTCCTTGGTATGTTACTTGCCCGAGATTCGATCGTCGGTATCTCTATACCTATTTAAATCTCATTACCGGAAAGTATCTTTACTTGTTCTGTAATACAAAATCCCGTGGCTAACACTTTAGTCACATTGCTTGCATGGCTTGTTTGTGATGTTTTATTACCGAGTGGGCCCTGAGATACCTGTCTGTCATACAAAGTGACAAATCACAGTCTTGATCCATGCTAACTCAACGGACACCTTCGGAGATACCTGTAGAGCACCTTTATAGTCACCGAGTTACGTTGCGACGTTTGATACACACAAGGGATTCCTACGGTGTCAGTGAGTTGCAAGATCTCATGGTCATAGGAATGTATAATTGACATGCAGAAAACAGTAGTAATAAAATAACACGACCCCATGCTACATTCATAGTTTGGGTATTGTCCATCACATAATTCTCCAAATGATGTGATACTGTTATCAAGTGACAACACTTGCCTATGGCTAGGAAACCTCAACCATCTTTGATCAACGAGCTAGTGAACTAGATGATTACTAGGGAGAGTGTTTTGTGTATGTATCCACACATGTATCTGAGTTTCTAATCAATACAATTATAGCATGGATAATAAATGATTATCATGAACTAGGAAATATAATAATAACCAATTTAGTATTGCCTCTAGGGCATATTTCCAACAGTCCCCCACTTGCACTAGAGTCAATAATCTAGTTCACATCACTATGTGATAGTAATGAATCTGACACCCGTATAATTCTGGGGTTTGATCATGTCTTGCTTGTGAGAGAGGTTTTTAGTCTACGGGTCTGAACCTTTCAGATCCGTGTGTGCTTTACAGATCTCTATGTCATCCTATAGATGCTTCTACCACGTGCCATTTGGAACTGTTCCAAATGACTGCTCCACTATAGGAATCTGGTTTACTACTCAAAGTCATCCAGATTAGTGTCAAAGCTTGCATCGACGTAACCCTTTACGACGAACTTTTTTATCACCTCCATAATCGATAAAAATTCCTTAGTTCACTAGTTACTAAGGATCACTTTTGACCGCTGTCTAGTAATCAATTCCTGGATCACTTTCGTACCACTTGACGGATTCATGGTAAGGCACACATCAGGTGTGGTACACAACATAGCATACTATAGAGCCTACGGCTAATGCATAGGGGACAACCTTCGTCCTTTCTCTTTCTTCTGTCGCGGTCGGGCTTTGAGTCTTACTCAATATTCACACCTTACAACACAGCCAAGATCTCCTTCTTTGACTGATCTATTTTTAACTCCTTCAAAATCTTGTCATGGTATGTATTCATTTGAAAGTTCTATTAATCGTTTTGATCTATCTCTATAGATATTGATGCTCAATGTTCAAGTAGCTCAATCCAGGTTTTCCTTTGAAAAACACTTTTCAAACAACCCTATATGCTTTCCAGAAATTTTACATCATTTTCGATCAACAATATGTCAACCACATATACTCATAAGAAATTCTATAGTGCTCCCACTCACTTCCTTGGAAATACAAGTTTCTCATAAACTTTGTATAAACCCAAAAGCTCTGATCATCTCATCAAAGCGCATATTCCAACTCCGTGATCCTTACTACAGTCCTTGGAAGGATCGCTAGAGCTTGCATACTTGTTAACATCCTTAGGATTGACAAAACCTTCTGGTTGTATCACATACAACCTTTCCTCGAGGAAACAATGTTTTCACATCCATGTGAAGATTTCATAATTAAAAAATGCAGCAACTGCTAACATAATTCCAACAGACTTTAGCATCACTACAGGTGAGAAAGGCTCATCATAGTCAACTCCTCGAATTTGTCGAAAACATATTTGCGACAAGTCGAGCTTTCTTAATGGTGAAATTTACCACCATCGTCCGTCTTCCTTTTAGAAATCCATCTGTACCTAACAACCTTACAACCATCAAGTAGTTCTTCCAAAGTCTACACTTTGTTTTCATACATGGATCATGTCTCGGATTTCATGGCCTTTAGCCATTTGTTGGAATCCGGGCCCACCATCGCTTCCCCATAGCTCGTAGGTTCATTGTTGACCAGCAACATGACCTCCAAGACAGGATTATCGTACTACTCTGGAGCAGTACGTTTCCTTGTCGACCTATGAGGTCTGGTAGTAACTTGATCCGAAGCTTCATGATCACCATCATAAGCTTTGTACTTCAACTAATGTAGGCGCCACATGAACATCCTCTTGTGCCCTCCTACTCATTGGTTGAAGTAACGGTTCAACAACCTCATCAAGTTTCCACCATCCTCCCACTCAATTATTTCGAGAGAAACTCTTCCTCGAGAAGGTCCCTTTTCTAGAAACAAACACTTTGTTTTCTGTCGGATTTCGGGCTCCGTAAAACCCAAAAGATTCGAATTCAGGGGCGTGTACGAAGATCTCTCCCGGCCTAACCTCGCCTAGATCACTACTCGATGGACAACACAAGGAACTCACTCGATGGTGAGGAAGACACAAAACACGGCAGTTTACCCAGGTTCGGGCTGCTGAGAAGCGTAATACCCTACTCCTGCTTTGGTGGATTGCCTCTCTTGGAGGTGGGAGGATGAACTAGTACATTATTCTTGAGGGCCTCCGGAGGCTTGGTGGCTTTGTGCGGAGCTAGTGGGTGAACCAATGAATTGGGGGTCCCCTCTATGAAGCAACCTACCCTCTATATGCAGTAGCGGCCCGGGTCCTCTTCCCTTATCGTTTCGGTGGGAAGGGATCCCACAACGGCCAATTTCAAAGGGGGACAGGGGAACATGCTTACCCTATCCAAAAGTGGTCTTCGCCTACAAAGTGGCTGCTAGCACTATAGGAGCGGGTTCAGGGATGACGTCCGTCGTGCCGGCGGGCGGCCATGGTCTTGTTGCACCAGAATGGAAATTTTTTGGAGATGCCTTGGGAACCTCTAGTACGTCCTTGCCTCCTTTTCACTAAAAGGGAAACTGTGCCACTCCGCTGTCTGGTGCTCGCCTGTCCTTCCCTTGCGTCATCCTTGACTCCTGAGGCCGGGCCTCGCCTCGGAATATCCACCGCTCCGGAGGGGTCCTGGGGAGGTCCCATGCGGGTCTTGATGTCGTTCCTCATCGTGAGGCTTGGCCCCTCACGAGGGCCTTGCCTTGAGTGATGCCACGCGTGTTAGTTTGCTTGATGAAGTGGGCCAACCCTGGGCCGTGGGCAGGCAGGTTTGCGTACCCCCATTCCCTGGGCCTGAGTTGACTTCTCGGCGAAGCCTTGAGGGCGGCCCGAAGCATCGCGGGCCCTAGTTGCCTGCGGGCTAGGCGGCACACGTGTCCACCGACTGTGTAGTGACGCTCTCGTTCCTCGAGGCGTCCGGGGTGCGCCAGGCCATGATGGCATGATCTCCAAGAACCGCGCATGCCATCATTGTTCCCATTGAATGGTGTCGGTGCGGCCTGACCACATCCAACGGCCCGGGTGGACGTGACCGCTCGGCGGACAGGTGAAGCGACGTGAGCGACATCATTCCCGTCGGCCCACCTCGCGACCCACTGTGGTGCGCGACGCTCGCGCTCCCACGACGGTTGGTGGCCATGGTCCGCCTATAAATCTGCCCTACCCCCGTCAAGGGGGGCACCGCAATCTTGAGCTTCCTGTCTGGTTCTCTTTGCTCCATCGAGAAAACCTCCTCTCCTCTCCATTTCCCTGTCTTCCATGGTGTCTCCCGGAGGCGAACTTGGCAGGGGGAAGCGCGCGGATCCGTCCGTGCCCCCGTCCGCCTCCGGGAGCAGCGGCGGAGGGCCCTCGGGACCTCCGCGCGTCTGTCACCGCTGGGCTCTGGACGACGAGTAAGTCCCTTGCCTGCGCCTCTTTTCCTGATTGTCCCGTGAGTTGCTTTGTGGTTGATCTCTCCTCTTCTCCAGCGCGCCCTCCACCAAGAAACCCAAGCTCGGCGAGCTTGAGGAGGAGGTGGAGGGGCTATGGGCCCGGCTTGAGAGCACCGAGGCCACCCTCCAGGCCGCCCGCGAGGGCGAAGCGGAGACCAAGGCTGAGCTGGCGTAGCTGCAACAGCAGTTCCAGGAGGCGACCGACATCGTCCCGGCCTCCCAGGATGAGGCGTCGTATGCCCGGATGATGGCGTCCGAGCATGCCAAACGGTTCGAGGGCATCGCCGGCCGGGCGGCCGACGCGACGCGCCGATTTGCAGGGGAGGCCCCGACCCTGCCAAACGTGAGGAGCGATGGGGGCTACCTTGCCTTCTTCCAGAAGGTAGTGGAGGCGCTGGAGGCCGGCGTATCCCGCATGGAGGAGGAGAGTGCATCCAGCGCACGCGAGCTTCTAGGCCTTGCCTTGACGCTCGTCTTCTCCAACCTACGTCGCCTCGTCCCAGAGCTCGATCTCCAGCGCGTCGTCGAGCCAGTGCCTGCTGCGTCCCGGCGTTCTCTCCAAGAGGAAGTCCGCCCGCGTGTGGACGCCCTGGTGGGGCGGTACGTCTAGGTGCCTGCCTCCAGCGAGGAGGAAGGCTCCGACGCCGAGCCTGCATCCGCCATGGGCGACGCCGATGGCCCCTCCCTCTAGGAGCCCTCCAGCTTCCGTTTCCTCCCCCTGTGATAGTGAATCAAGAACTTTGCCCGGTTGGGCGTTAAACTTTTGTTCGTTACCTTCGTCGTTCTCCGTTTTCCCTTTCGCCCTTGAATTGATGGTAGGCTCGCTGGTGGTCATCGCGGTTCGGCTTCGAAGCTCAGGGCTCGTCGCTGCCCCAGCCATAGCTCGGGGATAACGGCGGTCAGGGCCCTCATGAGGTCCCGTCCTCCCGAGGCACCACTCGAGACGCTGCACGCTTTGGTCGCCGACCTCGTTCCTCGCTTCAGTTGGATCCCTAGGCCCTGCATCCCTACGTTAGTACGCGTGTTTTTAATTTATTGTTAGTTTGCGTGAAACCAAATGACCCTCACCCGGGCCCGCGGGGTACTTAGCTCATGCGGTTTGCGCCGGTCCCTTCGTAGCTCCTCCTGAGTAGCTCCTGCTTTGTATGCAAGATGGGGTGGAGACCTTTTAGGCACTCTATCTTTGCTCGATGCTCAGGAGCCCCCTTTGGCGCTTGAGTGATTCCTCTCCCCGTTCCTTTGGTCATCGCCCCAGGATGCACTGTGGCCTCCTCGGACTCTTTGTGATGATATCGTGCTTCGATCCGGACCCCCGAGCGGGGGTTGATCACCAAAAATCTTCGCCCCTGGGATGGCAAGTCCTTGCTTTCGCTCCTTGGCCCCTAGGCGCGGTGCAAAGTGTGTAGCTCCTCAGAGAATGTCATCCAGAAAAAGAGGCTACAAAACCGGCGAATACGAGAAAGCGCAAGATAAAGTTCCACCCCCCTTTTGTTTTTCAAACATCAACTTTTAAAATTGATAGATGTAAGTCCGATAGAAGACAGTTCGAAATCCAAGAAAAGCAAGAAAACGCCACGTCCGGCACCTAGGTTGGCATAGTCATTGGTGGACTACGTGGGTTTCCTTGCTAGCTGCGGGCATAGTCATTGGTGGACTAAGTTGATTGCCTCCGTGTGCACCCAACACGGAGCATAGATCTTCCACTAGGCGTTGGGTGGACCCCTTTCGCGTCCTCGGGGGGCCCTGGGCGTGTACAGCCTCGACTCGTTATTACGTGAGAGTGTCAGGGTGGGGGTGTATATGGGAGCTCGCGAGGACGCTTTGGCCTCGCGATTGTCCCTACCCCCGAGGCATATGCGCCTGATTCTGGAAGTCATTGGTGGACTGTGTTGATTTCTTCTATCTGCACTCAACAGGGAGCATAGGTCTTCCACTAGGCGTGGGGTGGACCCCTTCCGCATCCTGGGGGGCTCTGGTCATATACAACCTCGGCTCGTTATTACGTGAGAGTGTCATGGGATGAAGTAGGTTCCGGAAGGATTGAAGGACGATGCAGAGGTGCGACGGGTTGATGCAGGTCCTGCGTGCTCCTTCTGCTGAGGCCGGCTGAGGGCTTTTCTATTGCTCTACGTCAACAGGTCCGAGTCCTGAACATTTCCGTACCGCCGTGAGGTGCCTCACGGGGCAAGGCCCTCACTCCCTTGATACCGGCCGAATGTACCGGGACGACACCCGGGTAGCCAAGTGGCTTTGTGACCGGTAAGGCTCCTAAGGCGCGATGCTCAGAAGCCCCCTTTAACGTTCTAGTGGCTCTGTGTTGCTAAGATCCAGTCCAACATATTTCCCAACCGCTGTTGCGTGTGACCAAATGAACGGATGTAGCTACGGGGTCAAGCCCTGCCACCCCTGATAACGACCGAATGTCCGTGGACGATATCAAGGCCGGCAGCTGGCCTTATGACTGGTAAGGCCCCTAAAGCTCGATGCTCAAGAGCCCCCCTTTGACGCTCAAGCGACTCTGCGTCGCCAGGACACGGCCCCGCACATTTGCCAACCGCCGTTACTTGCGACCGAATGGACAATCTCAGCTACGGGGTCAAGCCCTACCACCCCTGATAACGACCGAATGTCCGTGGACGATATCAAAGGCGGTAGGTGGCCTTGTGACCGGTAAGGCCCCTGAGGCGCGATGCTTAGGAGCCCCCCTTTGACGTTCAAGTGGCCCCCATTCCATCCTGTTGATTGTGGCCCTCGGGAGCCGTCGGGCCTCCCCAGTCCCCGCGTCGGGGTGACGCGCATCGGCCGGAGCCCCCAAGCTGGCGGGATAGATCACCCAAAGATGCAAGCAAGGCAAGATGTCAAGTCGCCGAATGGATGCAACAGGAGTTATGGAAACATGAGTAAATGATATGATAGGCAGGGGCATGCCATGAACACCTGAAGTCCCCGTGGTCAGTAGCCAGTCTCTAGAGTAGTGAACCCAAAAAATTACCTCGCATAGCTTCATCGCGTATGAGGGGCGCCTCGTGAGGTCCGACCATCGGCGTCTTCTCCAACTCCGTGGTTGCCGCGGATGGCCCTGCCACGTGCGTCTCGTTGCTTCATATTGTTAGGAATTAATTAATTATGTTAATTAAAGAGTTAATCCCTGCTTATGTCGGTTCCACTTTTGGGAACCGCTCCTTTGTAACCGTCTTTGTACCAGGGTAGATATACCCACAAATTCATCAATGAAAGCAACCGTTCCATTATTTGCTCTTCCTCTCTTCTTTTATTCTTTACACGTTATCATGCACTTCTGTTCTCCGTTGAGAAAAGGCCACACGAGAGAAGAGAATTCTTGTCGTCGCTGCAGATTCGATCGGTCTCGACGAAGTCCACAAAAATAATCCATGGACATGCATACATTCGTAAAAGAGGAAAACTGCATCAGGAGATTGTTCAATTTGTCTTTGTTTTCTTGCAATCAATCTAAGATCTAATAACTACTTGTATTTTGGGAATCGCAAACAAGAAGTACAGGAGGAAGAACTGTGTATTTCCTTATCAAGAACAGATAAAAATCAAGAAGAACATGAATCAGGAAGCATAAATCGAATAAGAAAAAAGGGGAGTCAACTCACGAACTAGTAGCATACTTCACACACGAAGTACACAGATCAAAACTCTTGAACCTTAATTGCTACAACATGAGTTGATCCTAATCCAATTTTTCTTGTTCTCACACACGAATACTAACCTGCTGGACAAGGCCAACGGCGACGTAACGCTGTCCAGCGCAACCATGGCCATCGGCCTTCTCGGAGGCGGCCGGCGGCCATAGAAACCTCCAGGCACTGCAGCACAATATGGCGCCCGACGATTCTAGCCTTGCCTCCGAAGAGGCTATGCGGACGGCTAGCACGGCGCGAGTGCCCGCGCCCCTGGCACGGCTCTTCCAGCACGCGGGCGACACGACGCCCTCCGACAGCGCGCGGCGCAACGAGCCCTTCCAGCCAAGCGGCGGCTTCCCGATGGCGACGCTCCCAGGCGCAGCCACGGAGGCCATCGACGTCTGGCGTGTCGTCATCTTCAAGCGTGCTATGTGTAGGGGCGTACTCCATGAACTGCACAGGAGAACCACACGGGAGAAAGATTAGGAAATCTTATCCCTTTGGCTATTTTGCAATTTAGTGCTCGGAATTCATTCGAACTACACACAAGTCCATGAAAATGCTGATACGTCACTCATGTTCTGGTTCTGCAGGACATCCATCGGGTATTGCTAAATTCATGTACTTTTTGGTCAGCCTTCAGGCTAACAAACTTTACGTTTCACTAGATTACTATATTTTGTAATCAAGCCATCAGATATAAGGCACTTTGGATTTTCAATACAACAATTATATATTTCCAATGGATTTTTATTTCCTTTTTGGATCTAAATGTAGTTTAAATCGGAGTTACAAGTTTCATAATGAGTATCATCATCAATTTTTTTTTGCGAATCACAAGGTATTGATGACATCTACTGCATAGTTTGCAGATTATTCATCATTACCGTAAGGCCTACGTCTTGTTATTTGATAAGATGAATATCTTCAACGTGCTCTTCCAAATATCAATGTGTATATAGCCTAAATTTTTATTTGTGAATCACAAGTTATTGATGACATCTACTGCACAATTCGCAGATTATTCATCACTAGTGTAAGGTCTACATCTTGTCAGTTTGCAAGATGATTACCTTCAAAGTGATTTTCTTAAATATAGTATAACATAAGGTAATAGAATTATGAACATCTACTCACAAAAGTCAGACTATGTTTGCTATTACTGCGAGATCTACACCATATTGGTGATTATCTTCAAAGTGTTATCCTATATAAATTGAGGTCTACACATATGGCTATAAGGCATCAGCCTTACTAGAATTTGCTCCTCCAAAGCATTTATTGTTGTTGTTCACTAAAATATTTTACTCTCAGTAAATATTATTCTTGCACACTTTGCTTGAATTTTTCATGGGAAACTACGAAAATATTCGCATATATGTGTGATTACCTTCTATTACATTGGTTATATAATGGCAGTTGAGCCTACGCCACTATTTCTAATGATAATGTCGTCCATCCATCAAGATGGGTCCCTTAATTTATGGCAACGATTGAGTGTCTCAACACTTCTGCAAGGTCCACATCACATTGTGGTTATACTTTCATAGTGACTAACCAATGTTAAACATGTAAAGTCTATGTTTTGGCCGTGACTCTAAAGTCACATTTTTTTCTCATGAATGAAGGCCAAAACTTTAGCAACGATTTATCGCATGCACTATATTAAAGGTTTACACCCATGTTCACCAAGCATCACCTTGGCAGATTTTGCTCAACAAAATCATTTCATCCATATATTTTATTTTACTCGAAGAAGTAAATTGAATAATGCATGATCATTTCATGTAACACATGGCTATTCTATTGATGCACATATGCATTTTATATGTCACCAACTTCACTTGGTTCTCAAACTAAGTACATAATGGATGAATATAGATCACCTTGAATATTCGCTTAAGAGAAACATCCTGCCATGAGCACATCGCGAATGATCTCCCATTCGTTTTTCAAAGACATCAAGTCTTATCGCGGCTCACAATTCTGTCACCTTAATCAACTTCAAGTTGAGATCTCATGATCAAAATCTTCATATGCAGATCCGATTGAAAATCCATTAATACACTTTACATCCTCTAATGATGGTACTACCATTTTCCATGATGAAGGAACATGGAATTTCTTAAAATCATCAGACTCACCCCACAGGTGCTATATCATCATTTGAAAATCTTGTTGGTAGTGAATACCAAGTCAGTGGCGACGAAATATATCCATGAGGACTTCAAAGTAAAATGGTGGCTAAAAGACAACCAAAGACATAATTACCTCTTAATACGAATAGATCATTTTCAAATGATCACAAAGACAACTCTCAAGTTTGTCAAATGTGTGGTTACATAAATATCGTACATATGATTACCAAACTCTCAAACATATGGTCAAACCACATTGCAAATTTATTAAAAGGCAAATAAGTTCATTGGGATATTCGAAAATTTGCAAACATACAACCAGAAAATATTCTGGTAAATGATGTTCTCAAATCTTCATAACAAGGAGAACCAAAAATATAGTGCAATAAAAGAATGATCAATTCTTTTGTGCCTATGATATGTTTGCGTAATTCATTTTCAGTAATATGGGAGACCTCATGTAATATCCCGATTATTCTCAAAATATTGTTTGCCTATACTTGTACTACTGCATGTAGTGCAATATCCAATATCCTACTTCATGGACATTATATTAGATAATTTTTTGAATGTTTGAATCAAATCATACTCAGTTTTGTTGCGTACAAAATAATTTTCTAAATCTTACAAAATATTTGGCTTTAAGCCTTACAATCCTGGTTTGGGACTGATTAGAAAAATTATTGGTAATTCTATTGGTCATAACGTTTTAAGTTATAATATTTTCCAAATCAACAGATTTTATGTGCACTGCATGTGCCATAGGGGAAATAAGTTTTAAGGCTCTCTCACCTTAAAAATTCAAATGAGTCACTCATTCTTCCTCGAACACATTCAGAAGATATGTGGATTACTCAACCATTATGTGGTATTATATAGATACTTCATGGTACTCATGGAAACATTTATAAAATGATTTCTAGTGTGTCTCTTGTCACACAAAACCATGAATGATATAACTAAATTAGTTGCTCAAATTCTCAAAGTAAGAGCAAGTTATCCTAAACAAGGGATAAATCCATTCGAATGGACAACTTCGTTGAACTCATTTCGCAAGCAATGTCATATTATATATAATACTTTATGTACATACCGAGAATGATTTAGTTAAAAATCTTATCAAAGATAGTGAAATTAATAAACATGACCAAACTTATAGAATTGTAAATTTACCAGCCTCTTGCTGGACAACTACGACCTTACACACCGTAAGTATGATCTAAATCATACCAACTGCATATCATCCTACTTTCCCCTTGTAGTAATTACGTGGAAATCAACAAAGTATTTCCTATCTGCGATAATTCGGTTACATACCGATATCACCACTCCAGCATGCATCAATGGGCCCTCACAGAAAATTAGGGATCTATGTAAGGAATAATATTATTTCATCAATCAAAATTATTCATAGCCTCTATGTTGATTGCATCAGCAATAAGGACATTTCTGGCATTAGGGGGAGATTAGTACCACAAAGAACGCCGAGAAATAAATTAGAAATGTTATTGACATTCAGTCCTTATATCCACGCACTCAAAGAATCTGAACTAGAAGTTTAGAATCACATATTTGGAACTCATTGCAAATCTGCCACATACGTTTACTGATGACGAGGGTGTCACTCAATTTTATATTCCTGTAGTAAAGTGTCAGAAAGAGTGGAGGTACCTCATAAACCACTCATGTCCCCAAATGAGAGCAATAGGGGGAGAAATCTGACCACAGGAGATATAATCTCGCATATGCTTCCGCGGAAACAGAGGAAATCAAATCCTCAACCAATAAATGAATTCAACATCATGTTGAAAGACACCTCACCGGATGCTCATCATCCAAAACCCGACGTAAATGTGCACAACTATTTTGGTGTCGGGACATCGAAACACCTTGACTCCATTGTTGTAGGAAATCACAAGGAGTTAAAAGGAATACACATTGCTTGCAAGGCTTGTGTGTGATGTTGTATTACCGAGTGGGCCCTGAGATACCTCTCCGTCACACGGAGTGACAAATCCCAGTCTTGATCCATACTAACTCAACGAACACCTTCGGAGATACCTGTAGAGCATCTTTATAGTCACCCAGTTACGTTGCGACGTTTGATACACACAAAGTATTCCTCCGGTGTTAGTGAGTTATATGATCTCATGGTCATAGGAACAAATACTTGACACGCAGAAAAACAATAGCAACAAAATGACACGATCAACATGCTACGTCTATTAGTTTGGGTCTAGTCCATCACGTGATTCTCCTAATGACGTGATCCAGTTATCAAGAAACAACACCTTGTTCATAATCAGAAGACACTGACTATCTTTGATCAACTGGCTAGCCAACTAGAGGCTTGCTAGGGACAGTGTTTTGTCTATATATCCACACATGTAAATGAGTCTTCATTCAATACAATTATAGCATGGATAATAAACGTTTATCTTGATACAGGAATTATAATAATAACTATATTTATTATTGCCTCTAGGGCATAATTCCAACATGCACCTGGTCAGACGTACCACATGACGAGAAGGACGGCCAGGCATATGAAAATAGAGAGTAATGCAAAAGCATTAGAGCTCTGAATGCAAAATTGGGCAGCATAACGGGTGTAAATGCTCAAAAACAAATTTGAGACAACCCAAAATGGAATAGCGTAACCACTCAACTATCAAGTTCAAGTCTCTGATCATCAAACTTACTTCCTTTTTCCTAGGAATAAAAGGAACCCAATACAACTCTCGACCCGTAGTCCTATAATCTATCGATCAGAAACACGAGCCTAGAAGAAGATGAGTAATATAGTCCTTAATTCCCGCAGAAAAAAAACGAGGATGACCAGAATAGAATAACTTGAGAAGAGAACAAGAGTCTTACGTTCCCTTCCACAAACAATTCCCTTAGGTATAACTAAAGCAATTCTAGACTCAACTTCGACCAGTTTGGCTTAGTAGTCCTACAGTCAGTCAGGCTCGGATACCAACGCTGTCGGGACCCCGATCCTAAGCCATAGGAATCCAGCATGTAACACATCGCATCCCTTTGCGGTCTCACGCACGGTTAACCCCACGGCCGCAGCCTTACCTTAGCCGGGACCGTTTGCGCCTTTTGACTCACGTATGCAATTGTGTCGCTAGCAATCCAATGACAAAGAACCCGGATCGACATGTCTAGTCATAAACCAAAGTGGCAGTTCCGCACAGGGATAGGCATACATGACCCAGCAAAGCAGGTGTCGATCACCAGCGAATGTAGACGAGTCGTAGCAAGCTACAAGGACTCCATTACATCGCTTGACATTTCCTCAGAGGGGACAGACACAGCAGCTAAGAAGGACACACGCCGGTCAACCAATGTGTCCGGAGCAGTAGTAAACTACCATGGCTCGATGGATCACAAAGGGGCATTTCCCTGTAAGGAGTGCTACTAAAGTTTACGGCTAGGTAACCGAAACCCCATACATATCAAGTACGACACACGTACGCATGGCATGCCGATATGTATAGATACATCGATGGCATCACAACATAACCATAAACATACAAGCTTTATTTAAAAGGCTCAGAAGAGCCACACACATAATATTACACAGTAAGGGTCTCACGACCATCATAGCAGTCATTCAGTTACAAGCCAGCGGAAGTGTTTAAAACTGTCTGAGTACAGACAGGTGAAACTAGAGGGCACACGGCCTGACTATACTACAGACCCAACCTAGGGCCAGATCGTAGCTGGGACACCAGCTACTCGTCGTCGTCGATGTCTACGAAGAACCCTCCGTTAGGGTCATTAACAACCTCTGCAACAATTATTAAACAAACATGAGTACGGAGGTATTCGGCAAGACTTTAGGATAACTATCTACTCATGCAATGTATCAATAAGGTATTGTGGGGTTTCATGCGGAAAGCCAGCATTTGACTCGTGGCTAGACAACTTACATTTTAAAACAATTTTTGACAACTTGATTTCTCGCACACGAGTCCACTAACACCACAACAATACTCCATCGTGGAATCATTCCGTCTCCATACGGAAATGCCATCCACGACACTCACGCTTATCTTGACAATTTTATGAGTAGCCATTGAAGTTATCTATGAACAACATATGTCTCCAAGTAGTCCATATCCGCGGACGCGGCTATTCGAATAGATCATAACCCTGCAGGGGTGTACTTCGTCACACACGCTCTCGCCACTTATCGCCATGTGCACGTCATGCACCTCGGCAACCTTCAAGCGGAAGCCCAGCGAGGGAGTCGGCCACGACCGTTAATCACACTAGTACCTAGTCCAGGTTTATCGCCTATCTGAGAGTAACCCGCACGGAACTCCGGCCGAGGTTTCCGCCACGGCCTCAAACGATGTGCGTAGGGTTCCCAAGCCCACCATCCGGGTGCCACTTGGTACACCATGCCACTGCCTACCGCATCACAGCCCACCTCTCAGGTCAGCGCTATGCACGGCCTCCAGCATGACTATAAACACCAGAAACTACTTGCAACTCCTGGACCGAGTACTAAGCGATTAATAAGTCGAGAGGGTCAATTAAGTATCCCAACGTGTGGTAGTATCCAGTCTTGGATTACATACACGGAACTCAGTTCCTAAGGACGGTTCCAATGAAACAACCCGCCATGTATTCCTACATAGCCTTTCACCGGTACCTTTACCAAATCAGGTTCAACACACCGCCTTTACTTACTGAACGCATTCTCACAATTCTGTTCATCTCCCAGATGACATACCAAACACAACTCTAAGCATAGCATGTATAGCAGGATAAGGCACATCATGGCTCAAGCATCTACCAGGTATGCTAGGTTGCAAGGTTCAGCTATTTACTGTGACAAAGACAGGTCATGCAAAGGAAGTGGGTTCAACTAACGTGGCAAAAGCATTTGAGCATTTGATCCTAATGCAATAAGTAAGTGCAGAAGCGAGAACATGGGATTTATCGGGATGATCAAAATGGTTGCTTGCCTTGTTGCTCAGAGGAGGGACAATATCCGTCAATCGGATATTCGGTGGAATCCGAAGGAGCGGAGCCTACCGAAAAGAGTGACAACAATCAATCACAAGCATATGCAACAAGATGATGCATGGGCATGGCATGAGGATGCAAAGTGGTATACTATTATAGCTAACATTTATTAGGTTTGAAGTTGATTTGAATCAAATTCAAATATTACTTCAAACGAGGTATTCTCGGATACCATTTTAATTGATTCGACCTGATGCTCAGATCAACTTGCTTTTAACATGCATGGAGTGACATGTTAGGTTGCTGGTTTGTGATTTGGACAGTGTTTGATCATATAATTTGTAGTGAAATTTAAATAATTTCCAAATTCCATCTGCAAAGTATTTATAAGAATTAACTTATTCATTAATCTACATGTTTGGGTTCAGTGACATTTCCAAACATGTTTGAAAATGACATATTCATATTCCTTGAATTTTTCTGATACTTTGTCATATATAAATTATTTTCATTTGTGTTACGGATTAATTTCTATGATTTTTAGAATTTTTGGCATTTTTTTGGAATTCTTTTAAATCAGAAATTCACTTATTGCGTCATAACTACATCATCATGGCGTCAGCAGGTCAACTGACCTGATCAGGTCAAACCTGACAAGGGGGACCCACTGGTCAGCGTCTCAGGAGCTAATCCCGCGCTGACCAGCCCCTAAGTGGGTTTGACTTGGCCTCGGGCCCACTGTCAGCGAGTGATTAGTGCTAAACTACTGGGGTTAGGCCGGCCACGTCGTCCCCCGCCGGAGTCTGACCGGCGGCGACCAGATCCGCGGCGGAACTTCGCCGGAGACGCGCTATCTCGTGCTGTGGTGCTCGAAAACGGTTGCCGAGAGCACTGGGATGATCCCCAGGCTCGACCTCATCCAGCGCTCGCCTCAGGGAGGGCTATGGGTGGCCGGAGCAAGCCGGCGATGAGCCGAGGCGGCTGCCGGAGTTCGGGTTCGATGGTCCAGTGGGTAGGGGGCACGAATCTGAGGGGAAGAAGAGGGGAAATGATCGCAGGCTCACGGTGGAGGTGAAGCTAGGCTCAGACTACTCGGGGAGGGGTTGTAGCCGGTGTTTCACCGTCGATTTGTCGGCGGCCGAAGGTTGAAGACGATGGCGTTGGGGGCGTTGCAGGGCTCGGGGAGGCTTCGGCCTTTGCAGGGAGAACCAGCTCGTCGAGGCGGAGCTACTGGACTACTCGGGAGGAAGGTCCTGTGGCTAGGGGCACGGCGGCTCGAGCTCTAGCTCTTGGAAATGGCGGCAGGAGGAGTGAGGAGAGATCCCGAGAGGAGGGTGGAAACTGGGGCACGGGAAGGGATAGAGACGGGCTCGGGGAGGTTATCCCCGCGCTTGCCAGCGCGAGGCGGCGTCCAGGCAGGCAGGGAGCTACGTGGAGGCGTGCGGCGTCGCGGAGGCCACCTCCTGCTCCTAGTAGCGAGGAGGAAGACGACAGAGCGACTGGGCCTGGGCCAGTGAGCATCAGGTAAGCATTCTTCTTTTTTTTTTCTCTGTTTTGTTTTCTGTTTTGCTAACTAATTGATTGGCTATTTATTTCAGCTCCAAAATGGTTTACAAAAAATATTTTGAGCACACCAGAGTATTTGTTGGGATATATCCAACCATCCTTGAAGTTTTCAACATTTTTGAAAACTTAAAGTTTTTGAATTCAAATTTTAAACTTGAAACCAGTAGTCTGTTGCATTTATTTAAAATGCCAAAAGTATTAAGAAAATGGTTTTCTTCATTGCTTATTTGTTTTCAAGAATTATCAGAAAAGTTGAACTTTTCTTGAGGCCATATTGGGTTCATTGATTTGAATAAATTTGTAATTCCTTTGAATTTGAGAAGTGGCTAGGGTTTTGAGTTTCCCTTCACCACTTACTTTGATCTTGTTGCCATTTTCTTCGATGCAATGCAAAGAAAATATGAGCACAATGCTAAACCTTGGCTAGGGTTCCAGGGATGTGACAATGCCATACTTATGGCCAAGCTGACGTCCGGTCTAGTGCACAACATTGCATACATGATAGAACCTATGGCTGAAGCATAGGGGACGGAACTCATCTATTCTCTATCTTCCGCAGTTGCTGGGCACTGTGTCTTACTCAATTTTATACCTTGCAACACTGGAAAACTAAGGAACATAATATAAACGGATAATCAAATATATAACACATAACAATTTGAACATAATCTCATAATCCATCAGATCCCAACAAACCAAGCATAGCAATAGCAAGAGAATTACATAGATGCCTTGATCATGTAGGGCAGCTCACCAGGACTAACCATTGAAGCACAAGATTGGAGAGAAGACATCACATAGATACTGGTCATGGACTCATGGTCCAAGGAGGACTACTCACGGCACGTCCGGGAAGTGTCCATGGCGGTGGAGAAGCTCCCGGAGGTCAATCTTCCCTCCGGCAAGGTGCCGGGAAGAGGTCTCGTGACGCTCCCGGTCTCGGAAGTGCCGCGGCGGCAGAACGATGGAGAAATTCGCGATTTTGGAAGTTGTGGAAGGGTTTCCTCTCGGGGCTCTAAATATAGGCCAAAGGAGGGAAACAGAGGCGGTGAGGCCCACCCAGGCGGCCTCCTGGCACGACGATGGGGTAGGCCGCGCCAGCAGGTTGCGTGGACGGCCCCTGGCCCCCCTCTGGCCCATCTTCGGTGAACTAGAAGCTTCCGTTTCACCGATTTTTTATATATTTTCCTGGAATTTTTTGGGCTTCGGAAAATTGGGTAAAAGCCCATGCAAAATAGACATCCGCAGACAGAGGCTGGCACTGGGTGCACTGAGTTAGTAGGTTAGTCCAAATATGTGTAAAATGATATAAAAGTGTAGCAAAACATATAATAATGTCACCCAAAAGATCATGGAACAAGCAGAAATTATAGATACGTTTGGGACGTATCAGCCAGTTGGGCCGGCCCACCCACTAGCCGAGCCAAGCGAGGGTTAAGCCCCTTTTTCCTTTTTCTTTTGATTTTGATTATAAATTATTTTTGTAGAATTAAATATTTAATCAAATTTAAATATTTCTCCACCACAAATCTTCTAAAAATGTGTAGAATTTATTAGTGCTATTGCACCAAATTTTGTAAAAACTTTTACACATAGCTTTGATTAAAATGCCTAGTTTAAATATTTTAGCCTTTGTTATTTAGGTTTTAAAAATACTCTTTTACATAAAAACCAGAGACTAGTATTTTAAAAAATATAATATAGATTTATTAGAATAGGATAACATTTTTAAAGTGAGTTTGTGCTCTGTTTTTGAATGAGCTTCTTATTTTATTACTATTACGATGATAGATTCCGCGTTCGATGAAGGAGTTGGACTCGAAGACCCCGAAGACCCAGGGTACCTAGCTGATCAAGGCAAGCAGCCATTTGACCATATCTAAGAAATATCTCTATGCATGACACATTAGTTATTCTACTCTGATGTATATAGTTAAGAATGAACGGTGCACCCCAGCATGGTGTTACTAATGGCTCCTCCGGAGCACTTGCATTAAGCTTGACCCTACCATCTATGAGGGTCACGCTGATAATATGTTGACAAGTAGTAGTAGTAGCAGTGCTACTCAAAGAGCATGTGCATGACGATGGTAACACAGAGTTGATATCAAGGTTTTACGAATACCCCGTCGGGTGCCACTAATGCCCGAGGGCGATCATGAGTTAGGTGGCCACTTGTGAAGAAGTGGTGCACCGGGAATATTTTGTGTGAGTGGTTTCGGAAATGGGATTAGATTTATGATGTGTCGACCATCCCAACCTTACATGTGCGACCATGATACCCCTCAATGGGACGGGGCTTTGTTGATTACATTGGTTGGTGCTAGCAAAGAGGCCACATTACTAGTCGCGGGAGTGATATGTGGTCACTCTCGTGATGGTGTCGTACCAGGTAGGTCGACTATGTCGTTTTTACATGTGCCGGTCACACCATTGGTCCCTGCATGGATGATACGGTCCAGAGTTGGTGCTCGTAAGACGTACATCATGTGGGCTGGGTACCAATCGAGTGGAACTCTTTGTCTAGTGTCATCAGGGGAAAGACGATGACCAGGTACTTCCCTCGGGTATGTTATATACCGCGAGTCATGGATGACATGGAAGTTTCTCGGATCTCGTGGGTATAGCGTACAACATGTGCAGAGTGTAAAACTATTCGAATAGCCGTGTCCACGGTCAAGGACAGTTGGGTGGTGCTGCTTAAACAACGTCTAGTCGTTTCCGCATAAAACAAGTGTGTGTGTGTGTGTGTGTGTTTAAAGGTGTTTTCATAGAAAGTTGATATGGTCAAGTTTGGTGACTTGGCATATCGGGTGAACCCGAAGTGTTCAGCCCTTAGCAGATATGTTGAAATCTGTAACATGTTCTTATGTTTACCATCTAGCTTATGATGTATATCCATACAAGTAATTAACCAGCCATATTCTTAAGTAGAGCTTGCTTTCCACAAAGTCTGATATTACTTTATGCTTGCACCAACTGTATTATCAAAATCATGGTCTGTTTGCGAGTACATTCAAAGTACTCACTGGCTTGCCACTGGTTATGTTATTGACCGGGCATGGAGGAATCGTAGTACGGAGAAGAATTCATCATCGGAGACGGACACGCGAACTAGGACGCTTCCCAGCCATAATGCCTGTTGGTGAAGGCTGATGGCATGGGCTGCCGTTTACTACCAAGATTTCCGCTAGTAGTTGTATCGGTGTGATTGGCCTTATAGGCCCTATCTATGTGAGACTTGACCATGATGGTCATTTGTTGTATCAAATGGTATGTTGGATGTAAGACTCTTAATATTCAGTATTTGTGTGTTCAGTGAGCATTGATCTGTGGGATCACTAAGCACGTCCATTCGGCGATCTCGACTTGTAAGTCGGGGTCCCCACAATGAGTAAAGAGACTTGCCGGTAACGAGATTGAAATAGGTATAGAGATACCGACGATCGAATCTCGGGAAAGTAACATACCAAGGACAAAGGGCATGTGATACGGGATTAACAGAATCCTTGACGTAGTGGTTTAACCGATAAAGATCTTTGTACAATATGTAGGAGCCAATATGGACATCCAGGTCCTGCTATTGGTTATTGACCGGAGAGTGTCTCAGGTCATGTCTACATAGTTCTCGAACCCGCGGGGTCTGTACACTTAAGGTTTAGTGACGCTTCAGTATAGTTTAATTATTGATGTTGGTAACCGAATGTTGTTCGGAGTCAAGGATGAGACCCCAGACCTCATGAGGGTTTCCAGAATGGTCCGGAGACGAAGATTGATATATAGGAAGCATACATTAGGCTTCCGGAAGATTTTCGGCCATTACTGGTAAAGTACCAACAATGATGAATCGGTTCCGGAGTTTCACCGTGAGGGGCCACCCACCCATGAGGGGATCAAACAGGCCCAAGGGTGGTGCACCTGCCCTTGGTGGGCTGGTGGACAGCCCAAGTGTGCCTATTCGGCCAAGGGAAGAAGGAAAGAGAGGTGGGGGCCAAACCGAATTGAGGAAGGGGACTCCTCCTCCAATTTGTATTGAAGTAGGACTCCTCCTCTCCTATTTGTTGCACCGGCCAAGTCCCTAGGGTTTTCCCTAGGGCACCACTCCTCCCTCCACTTATATATAGTGGAGGTGAGAGAGGCTTTTGGCACCTCAAGCCAAGGCGCAGCCCTCTCTCCCTCCACCACTTCGTGACACCCTATAGCTAGTTCGGTACGGTACGGCGAAGCCCTACCGGAGTAGCTCCTACACCATCACCGCCACACCATCATGTTGCCATAGAATTCAGCTACCTATTCGTCTCTCTTGCTGGATCAAGAAGGAGGAGATCGTCAGCGAGCTACACGTAAGGCTCTGATTACCAACTTGTAATGACTAAGATGCGGCCCTTTCCTTATTTGGGGGCGAGGCCTCAAAAGGGGAAAGAGGCGCATCTACGCGTTTCGCAAGCGAGATAATCATAACAATACAATAACTGAAAGAGTGACAAGTAGGGCATACACTTGCCATCTGATAAAGAACATAGTCATACAGTCATACAGTCACACATTATTCAGAACATGGAATGGTCGAGCTACGGACAAGATAAATAGTAAAGCTATGATATCCTGCATGTTGGCCCCACGATCACAACCACAGCCTCTAGTCCTTGGGATAAGTCACGTACATCCTGCCGCTGTCCTCATCGAACTCCCACTTTAGCTGGTTGTCATCGGGAACTCCTGCATCAGGGGTACCTATACCTGTGGGTGTTTGTAGTAAACCGTGAGCCACGAGGACTCAGCAATCCTATGACCTTGGTATCGAATCTAACTCAGTTAAATGGCTGAGGAAGGTTAAGTGTATGAGTTTGCAGCAACCTAAGCTTTTATGGTGGCTATCTTACGATGAACAGAGTTATCACATGTGGCCTACGCAAGACAGTCGATATCTAGATTGATCACTAAGTGACCCTGAACACCTAATTACGTCATTCATAACCCCACTATGTTCTCGATAAGAGAAGGAGCACTCAAAGAGACAATCACGGTTACACACTCGGTTGGCAAGTTTTTATTATAATTACTTTAATTTGTCTAAAACCGGATGTTAATAAAATATCCATTTTGCCACATGGCCACGGGCACGGCTTTCTGAAAGATTAAACCCTGCTGGGGTGCTCCAACTAGTCCATCACAAATTACCACAGGCCGCATAGTAATCCTCTACCACGAAACTCGTGATCTCGTCGGATTCCGTAGAGGAAAACCTCAACTCTGAGAAGACCCAAAGTCTCACCGGAATCCCAATGCGCAAGATATATCACTAAGGTAAGACAAATCTGGCAAGACCTCCCGACGTGTCGACGAACCCGATAAGAGCCGTGTATCTCAGTCTCAGGAAATGTCGGAGAAGCACAACATACGGTGGCCTGATAGACATCTCCCGGGTTGCCCTGGGTTGGCCCCGCAAACGGCTCTCGGTTGGACCAACACTCATGAGGAGCACTGGCCCGGGGGTTGATTAGATTCCTCGAGGTAGCTATTCCCTATGTTTTTTATTATTAAGTTATTACCAGATTAACACCAATGTTGGGTCCTGCCAGACAAGTCTTAGCACTATACGATTTATCGAGGGGGTCCCCATAACAACCCCGAACGTGTTAGGAGCACTCAGTTATGGAATAAAACACCGGTAGCCAAAACTAAGGCGGCAATAACGGAACAAATCACCCGGCAAAAGGCTAGGCCTTCCGTTATTTACCTAGTATATAGGTGCATTAATTAAATAGCAATTAAATATAATGATATCAAATTGCCCATGTTATCACATGGTCCAGCTCGCACCTGCAACTAGCAACGCTATCAATTAGTGGTTGAGCAAGCCTACTTAGCCAAACAATATTTGCTAGGAGGAGAGGTGGTTGAGGTTTCATGGCAGTGTTTGATGGCCTATATATCATGTGCTAGGCAGCGGAGATGTAACGACGGAAACGTAACACTAAGCATAACAAAGCTAGAAACGATGTCAAGGTCATGATCATCTTGCATGTGGTTTCTTCAGACTGGAACTGCTCTTGTTCTTCGTGCATGAACTCTCCGGAATCCACGTACTCGCTCTCCGTTCCCAATACTTCCCAAAAAGAAAATAATAAAAAATAAACGACGGCTTCAAATGATGCAACAGACAACATGATGCATGCGTGGTATGAAGAATGCATCCCATCTCCAAATAGTGCTTCTACATGCAACACTTGAGGTTTCATTGAATCTGGACAAAACCTCAAGATGGATGAGTTGAACATGAATGAACATGGCAGAATCATATGCATCACGAGAAAATGACGCAAAAACCTATAAAGAACGTCGTGAACGGAGTTTCGGTTCAATCGGAAACTACAAAACAAGTTACGAAGGTCTACGGAGACAAGAACAACAACAACATAATTCTATGGGCACTCACTGGTGAACCCAGGTTTCTATTTGAACAAGCATCAAATGCTAATTGGTATAGTGTTAAAGAACACACAAAACCATCAACCATAGCTCACACCAAGCTCAAAACAAGTTGACACACAATCTGTTTTTAACAGCACCACATCACCTTAACCACAAGATCTATAGCAGCTACATCCCTCTAATTAATTCAAATAAGACATCAAACTGAAGCCAACCAACAACATTACAACCTCTAACAAGTAGCTAAGGCAAAGGGGTCACACATCAAAAGATATACAACCTTAAACTTGGACAAAACATATCAGATTAGGACTTAGTGAAAATTACAGATTTTCACGAGCCGCTTATGCTCTGAAGCATTTTGGCAGCCTCCAAAATGATAGACATAGGAGTTAGCTGGGCATGAAATTTGACAGAGAGCTAGACAAACATACCAGCAAACAAAAATTAGTTTGTTGCTTGGGCTAATTCCGAACAGGAAAGCAAATACACTCAACACCACACGGCAAGAAAATAACATCAGATCACTAGACTTAGTGAAAATTACAGCTTTTCACAATCTGTCATTTTCAACCAAGTGCCCACTTTGACAAGGTATAAATCTAACATGCAAATTCCTATGAACAAAATTATGGCACCAAGTTGTAGAGGGGTTCACCCACTACCATTTGTTCCATTGGTGCAGCCTCAAAAGAACAACACCTCACTTCGAACCAAGCTCAAATCAGGGCATGAAATCTTAGCTTCAACACTTAGAAAATATTGCTAAGTCTGCATTGAGGAATCAAGTGACAAAAATAAAAGGTGCAGCGAGGGGGGATCGAACACACGCCCACCTGCACTCCACGCACGCATGCTACCACTATGTTATGCCATCGACACTCAACAGAGGAGGGGGTGTTGCCCTTTTGGACAGGCTCCTCTAACTCTGCACCTACCGCGGCGGCCGGAATAGGGGAGGCACGCCGACAAACACTCCGGTGCCTATCCGGAAATCTAACCACCGACGAGGGATGCGGGGTCCCTGGGGATCCATTCCCGGGGATAACCCACTAGGAGGTAGCCCACGACGGCTGCGCGACGGGGCTACTGCACCGGGCCAAGCGGAGCTCGATGCCGGCGATGAACATGTGCAGAGAGGAGATCCTATGCGCGGGGAAGGAAGAGGAGGAGATGGCGCTCACCCTGGGGGGGTTTCGGAGACGAGCTCGGGAGCCAAGAAGAGGAAGAAGAGGTGGGGCGGCCTGCAACGACCTGCTGCTCCGCTCTGACGATGTTGATGTGGAGGAGATGCCGGGGAGGGGGGGCTGTCGTCCTAGCGGCAGGAATGGAACAGGGATGCCTCCTGCATCCTCGTCCCCATCTTGGCCTCCACGGGGAGCTACCGGCGACGAGGGGAAACGATGGCGACGATGGCCTGACTCCCTCTAAACCTACTGAAGCCTATAATCTTTGGATCTCACCTTGCACAGGGGAACGAATGAGGGGGAAAGAGGTGGCCGCGGGGAGAGGGAACCCTATCAAGGCACGCACGCCGAGGAGGCTTAATAGGCAATGGGGCTGACGGCCTCGACATCCGCGAAGGTTCCATGTGGCACCCACTCTCTCGTGCGTCCCTGCTACTGACGAAAAAAGGGGGAAAGGGAAGGAACGACGTCAGGGAGGAGAAAGAAGACGTTGGTGGGCTACGCAAGAGAGAAAGGGGAGATGGGCCAGCGCCAGTAAGGAGAAGATAGGTCTGAGAGAGGAAAATTGGCCCAACTCTCTCGATCTGCTTTTAAAATAAACACTGCCTATCCTTTTAAAAACAACCAGTTTGAAAAGAAATAATTCTAGGAAAAGGAAAGGGGTTATGACAAGGTAAAATACTTTTTGGAAATACAAAATGAGCCCCCTACTTATAAAAATAGGTGGGGCATTTTTGAGCAAAGCAAAATAAATTGGTTTTAATAGAAATTGGCCCTGTTTTTAAAATAAAAACAAAGGAAGAATAATTCAAATAGGTGAGTGTTGCCACCCACAAATATTTAAAAGGTTTTTCAAAGATGTTGAACATTTTTAATGGGCCAAAATAGAAACTTCAGTTCTGCACCATGTTAGAAAAGAGAGAGTGGCTTTATTTGGTCCATGGTGCAACTAAGATTTTTTGAAGGGCTCTTGTTGCACCCACACCACACTCCACAAGAACATCACAAGACACATGCAAACACATATTACCAGGGTGGCACAACACACAAGATCAAGACGAACAAAAAGGAACATATATGATATGCATGATGCATGACATGCACATGAAATGACAAAGCCACAACCTCAACTCCATAACATTGCCTCAACATAGATGTCACATATGGAAGGATTACAAGAAGGGAAGGAAAAAAGCACTTGGGATGTTACAACTCTCCCACACTACAAGAGGATCTCCACCCGAGATCTAGGACTGGAAGAACTCTAAAAATTCGGAAAGGAAGTGGTCCTCGCGCTCCCAAGTGGCTTCTTTGTCTGAGTGATGTGACCATTGCACTTTGAGAAACTTGATTGACTTATTGCGGGTCTTGCGCTCAGTCACTTCAAGAACTACAACTGGATGCTCATGGTAGGATAGGTCGGGCTGGAGGTCGATATCCTGGAGATCAACCGTGCGCTCGGGAGTCTTGAAGCATCTCCAGAGCTGAGAGATGTGAAACACATCATGCACATTTGAGAAGTTGGAAGGAAGCTCTAACTGATATGCAAGATCGCCTCTCTTTCCAACAATTCTTAAAGGACCAACAAAACGAGGAGCAAGCTTTCCTTTGATGCCGAAGCGCTGAGTACCCTTCATGGGAGACACTTTGAGATACACGAAATCATCGAGCTAAAAAGTCATGTCATGATGCTTGTTATCGTAGTAGCTCTTCTGACGGGACTGCGCTGCTTTGAGATTATCCCAAATGACACGGCACATTTCTTCTGCTTCAGCAATCATGTCATTCCCAAGAATCTGACGCTCACCGGTCTCTGACCAATTGAGCGGGGTACGACACTTCCTGCCATTAAGAATCTCGAATGGAGCCTTTCCTAAGCTTGCCTAAAAGTTGTTGTTGTATGAGAACTTGGCAAATGGTAGGCAGTCTTCCCACTCCATGCCAAACGAAATCACACAGGCTCAGAGCATATCCTCGAGGACCTGATTGACTCTCTCAACTTGACCACTTGTCTGAGGGTGGAAAGTTGTGCTGAAATGTATCTTAGTACCCATCGCAGACTGAAATGAATCCCAGAACTTTGAAGTGAAAATGCTTCCATGATCCGAAGATATCAGCATTGGAACACCATGCACTGAGACTATCCTTGACGTATACAACTCTGCAAGCTGAGCAGCCGAGATAGACTCCTTGACTGGAAGGAAATGAGCGACTTTCCTCAACTTGTCGATGACGACGAAGATAGCATCGTTTCCTTTCTTGGACTTCGAAAACTCAGTGACGAAATCCATCTCAACATGACCGAATTTCCACTCGGGTATGGGCAAAGGATGAAGGAGGCATGCTGGACGGTAATGCTCTGCTTTCACTCTGCAACAAACATCACACTCATTCACGAACTAAGCAATTTCACGTTTCATGCGAGTCCACCAAAAGGTCTGCTTCATATCCTGATACATTTTAGAACTTCCTGGATGTATCGAGAGAAGGGAATTATGGGCTTCTTCCATGATAACCATTCTAAGCTCCCCTTTCGGAACGACAAGGCGATCCTCGAAGAACAAGGTATGTCTGTCATCAACACGGAAGCACTTATATTTCGAAATGCTCTTTGCCAAGCCAATCTGAACTTTCTTCACCATCACATCAAGAAGTTGAGCTTGTCAGACTTGGTCTTCCAAGGTAGGAGAAATCTGGAGATTAGTAAGAAATCCTTGAGGTACTATCTGAAGGTTGAGCTTCCTGAAAGATTCACAAAGATCAGGCTGGAGAGGCTTCAGAATGAGACTGTTGCAGTAAGCCTTCCTGCTCAAAGCATGTGCAATGACATTAGCTTTGCCTGGAGTGTAGTCAACGCTCGGATTGTAATCTTGGATCATTTCCACCCAACGAGTTTGCCGAAGATTGAGACTGGGCTGGGTGAAGATGTATTTGAGACTCTTGTGATCGGTGTATACCTCAACCTGTCTGCCCACCAAGAGATGTCTCCAAGTCATCAGAGCATGTACCACTGCCGCCAACTCAAGATCATGAGTGGGGTAATTCTTTACACTTGGCTTCAACTGCCTCGAGGTATAAGCTACCACTTTCTTCTCTTGCATCAGAACTGCACCAAGACCTTGAAGAGAGGCATCACAGAACACTTGATAAGACTTGGAATCATCAGGAGGAGTCAAGACTGGAGTAGAAGTGAGCTTCTCTTGTAGTGTGTTGAAGGCCAACTGACACTCTGGAGACCAGACAAACTTCACACTCTTTTGAAGAAGGCTTGACAGAGGCTTAGCAATCTTAGAGAAATTCTCAACGAATCTTCTACAATAGCTTGCAAGCCCGAGAAAGCTTCGAAGCTGCTTCACATCCTGAGGAGGTTCCCACTCAACAATGGCCTGCACCTTTGATGGATCAACTTTGATGCCCTCGGCAGAGATGATGTGCCCAAGGTACACAACTTCCTTCAACCATAACTCACATTTAGAGAAGTTAGCATAGAACTTATGCTTTCTTAGCTTATCAAGCACAAGCCGGAGATGTTCTTCATGCTCTTCCTCAGTTTCAGAAAAGACCAGAATGTCATCAAGATACAACAAGACAAATTCATTCTTGAGTGGGGAGAAGATATAATTCATCATCCGACAGAAGGTCGGTGGAGCACTGGCGAGACCGAAAGACATCACTGTCTACTCATACGTGCCAAAGCTTGTCCTGAAGGCAGTCTTGGGAATGTCCTCTTCACGAATGCGAATCTGATGATAGCCCATCCTGAGATCAAGCTTAGAGAAGATTTTAGCCCCTTTCAATTGCTCGAACAACTCATTGATGTTGGGAAGTGGATACTTGTTTCTGATCGTCTTCTTATTCAATGTACAGTAATCGACACAAAGTTGGTCCGTGACATCCTTCTTCTTGACAAAAAGAACTCCAAAACCCCAAGGAGATGAGCTAGGTCTGATCAGACCGAGACGCTCTTTCTCATCAAGCTGCTTCTTCAGCTCTTTCAGCTCTTCTAGACCCAGTTTATACGGCCGCTTGCATACTGGTTCAGTACCCGGTTCAAGCTCGATTACGAACACAACTGCCCCGTGCAGAGGCATTCCTGACAGTTCTTCTGCAAAGACATCTTCATACTCGCAGACCATTGGGACTTGAGAAATTGGAGAGATTTCACCCTTCTCATTCAAGGAAAACAGATGGATCGTGTCATCACGCGCCGCGAAGATAATCACGTCCTCCGAAGGATGAGTTAGCTTGACTTCTTTAGCTTGACAATCAAGAAATGCCTTGTTCATAGCCAGCAAATCCATCCCAAGGATCAGATCAATATCAGACTTGCTAAGGACAATTGGAGAAACCGCAAAGGAATAGTCGCCCATCTTGACAGAGACATCCTGAACCAAACAATTGGAATTCATCAACATCCCAAGGGGGAACCACTGAGACAGGCTTAAGAAAATCTTCGAAACAAAATCATGCTTTGCAAAGAATGGACGGGATATGAAGGAATGCGATGCACCAGAATCAAATAAAACCTTTGCAGGAATATCATTAACCAAGAGATTACCCATTATCACGTCTGAAGAGTTTTCTGCTTCTGCTGCATTCACCATATTGACTCTCGCAGACTTGGGATTGAACTTCACCATTGCATTGCCTGGATGCTTCACCGGAGGAGGAGGCGGAAGTCGCTGCTGAGTGGTGCACTTGTTGGAGTAGTGACCCTTCTGCCCACACTTGTGACAAGTCACCTCTGACAGCGGACGAAATTGCACTTGAGGATTCCCTTGTTTCTGCGGCTGAAACCTGTGCTGGAAAGCTGTGTTGGGTCGGTGGGAAGAACCACGACCACCTGACTGCTTGAACTGCTGAATCTGCCGAGGAGGAGGAGACACTCAATATTTCGGTTGCTTCTGGACCACCTGAGTTGAGGACGAGGAACTGAAATCTCTGAAATGCTTCCTCGAATTCTCCTCTTTGAGCAAAGCTGCTTCAGCCCTAAGAGCCAAGTTGTAGAACTTATCGAACTCATCGGGGTCGTGCAAGGCAAGGGCCAACTACAAGTCTTCCTTCAGACCACCTCTAAACTGACAGATCTTGCTCTTTTGATCTGGGATGTCCTGTCTAGCATACTGAGCCACCTCATGGAACTCGACATTGTACTTGCACACAAAAGATACTCCTTGCTTCAACCGTCTGAACTTCTCACGCATCTCTTCCACAAAGCTAGACAGAATATAGTGACACCTGAAATCTCTGCAGAAATTGTCCCACCTAATCATTCTGTCGCCCCTGGAGTCCCTCAACTCTTGCCACCATTCTGCCGCCTGTCCCTTGAGCTGAAAAGTTGCAAACTTGACGAAGTCCTCTGGTCGCACATTACTGCACTCAAAGTGCTTGTTCATGTCATGAATCCAGTCATCAGCGTCGAATGGCTGGTCACAAGACGTGAAGGACTTCGGTTGGTTCGCCAAGAATTGATTCGGAGTTACAAACTAATGACCACCATGGTTGAAATTGCCCTGTTGCTGATTGTTCCTCTCTTGCAACAGCCGAAGTAAAATCTGAGTGTTAGCATTTGTTGCAGCCATCACCGGTTGCCATGCCTCAGGAGGAGGAGGTGGCGGAGGAGGAGGCGGTGGAGGATCAACACCCTCACGACCCGGATTCTGGCGAGTCGGTGGACCCATCCTGAAGACGGACAACACGTTAAACTAGAGATTAACATTCAAGGTAAAGCTGAATCAATAGATAAAAATATCTGAACAAGAATACTTAGCAATTGCATTCGAACAATAATTAGTAAGATTGCTTCCTCAAAGTAACTGTCGACAACATCTGATTAAAAGCCACTCGCGGACCAAGTATGAGCTAGGATTTCTCGGAACAAATGTATGACAAAGAGTCCATCCGATATCTTCGTGGATATGATCGCATGGGCTCGACCCTATAGTAGCCATCATGTACAAGGTAATGCACATGACATACGAAGTGTCCCCGAGTCGTAGCAAGTTACAAGGACTCTTTAAGACACAACGAGAACCACTATAAGATGACTGTGAACAAACGGATCCACTGAATGTCGAATCCCAACCTCACATCATGCATCTGTTGGAAGATTGTCCTATAAGTAACTACCTGAGATCCCACCTAAGAACTCCCGAAATTTCTGGTCATGCAATCTGGTCCACGGATACAAGGAGTAATATATCACTCAACACCTATACTAACCCGTCCAGTGTATCACATCTTTCAACACACAACCTGAATCTCGGAACTTCGTCTATCTCAGACCCTCGTAATCACAACGATACTAAGTGTGGCGATACATCTGGAACTATCTGCACTAGTACTGGGGAAGACGGACTCCTCTCGTCACTACCAGTATTGAAGCAATTTCGAACATCCTCCGTCCTAAGATACTAAGAAATCTGAATGATAGCGATGTGCTCAAGAATCCCCTAGAGCTCAATTCCCAAGAAGAAATCAAATCAGACAGGAGGCACCAAGACAGAACTCCGTCACATCGACATCGTATAGATTCCAAAAATATCCGCGTGATCCTAAGAAAAATTGAGCGAGAAGAGGAGTAGAATTAAAATTTCCTAAGTCTTGAACCTCACCAGAGCATAGAAGAGGAGAAAAAAGAAACCTACTCTCCGATATAACTTAGACTCAAATAGTTTTGCTAGAGTTGACTCGGCCAAGTTCGATCACACGAGGCTCCTATGGTCGCAAGGCTCTGATTACCAACTTCTAACGACTAAGATGCGGCCCTTTCCTTATTTGGGGGCGGGGCCTCAAAAGGTGAAAGAGGCGCATCTACGCGTTTCACAAGCAAGATAATCATAACAATACAATAACTGAAAGAGTGACAAGTAGGGCATACACTTGCCATCTGATAAAGAACATAGTCATACAATCATACAGTCACACACTATTCAGAACATGGAATGGTCCAGCTATGGACAAGATAAACAGTAAAGCTATGATATCCCGCATGCTGGCCCCACGATCACGACCACGGCCTCTAGTCCTCGGGATAAGTCACGTACAGCCTGCCGCTGTCCTCGTCGAACTCCCACTTGAGCTAGATCTCATCGGGAACTCCTGCATCAGGGGTACCTGTACCTGTCGGTGTTTGTAGTAAACCGTGAGCCACGAGGACTCAACAATTCTATGACCTTGGTATCAAATCTAACTGAGTTAAATGGGTGAGGAAGGTTAAGTGTATGAGTTTGCAGCAACCTAAGCTTTTATGGTGGCTATCTTACGATGACCAGAGATATCATATGTGGCCTACGCAAGATGATTGATATCTAGATTGATCACTAAGTGAACCTGAACACCTACTTACGTCATTCATAACCCCACCGTGGTCTCGATCAGAGAAGGAGCTCTGAAAGAGACAGTCACGGTTACACACTCAGTTGGCAAGTTTTTATTAGAATTACTTTAAGTTGTCTAGAACCAGATGTTAACAAAATATCCATGTTTGTCACATAACCGCGGGCACGACTTTTTGAAAGATTAAACCCTAAAGGGGTGCTCAAACTAGTCCATCACAAATTACCACAGGTCGCATAGTAATCCTCTACCACGAAACTCGTGATCTCGTCGGATTCCTTGGAGGAAAACCTCAACTCTGAGAAGACCCAAAGTCTCACCGAAATCCCAATGCGCAAGATATATCGCTAAGGTAAGACAAATCTGGCAAGACCTCCTGACGTGTCGACGAATCCGATAAGAGCTGCATATCTCAGTCTCAGGACACGTCGGATAAGCACAGCGTACGGTGGCGTGATAGACATCTCCCGGGTTGCCCTGGGTTGGCCCCGCAAATGGCTCTGGGTTGGACCAACACTCATGAGGAGCACTGGCCCGGGGGTTGATTAGATTCCTCGGGGTAGCTATTCCCCATGGTTTTTATTATTAAGTTATTACCATATTAACACAAAAGTTGGGTGCTGCTAGACAAGTCTTAACGGAACACTCAGTTAGGGAATAAAACACCGGTCGCCGAAACTAAGGCGGCAATAACTGAACAAATCATTCGGCAAAAGGCTAGGCCTTCCATTGTTTACCAAGTATATAGGTGCATTAATTAAATAGCAGTTAAATATAATGAGATCAAATTGCCCATGATATCACATGGGCCAGCTGGCACCTGCAACTAGCAACGTTATCAATTAGTGGTTGAGCAAGCCTACTTAGCCAAACAATATTTGCTAGGAGGAGAGGTGTTTGAGGTTTCATGGCAGTGTTTGATGGCCTATATATCATGTGGTAGGCAGTGGAGATGTAACAACGGAAACGTAACACTAAGCATAACAAAGCTAGAAACGGTGTCAAGATCATGATCATCTTGCGTGTGATTTCTTTAGACTGGAACTGCTCTTGTTCTTCCTGCACGAACTCTCCAGAATCCACGTACCCGCTCTTCGTTCCCGATGCTACCCAAATAGAAAATAATAGCAAATAAACGACAGCTTCAAATGATGCAACAAACAACATGATGCATGTGTGGTATGAAGAATGCATCACATCTCCAAATAGTGCTTCTACATGCAACACTTGAGGTTTCATCCAATCTGGACAGAATCTCAAGATGGATGATTTGAACATGCATGAACATGGCAGAATCATATGCATCACGAGAAAACGACACAGAAACCTATAAAGATCGTCGTGAACGGAGTTTCGGTTCAACCAGAAACTACAAAACAAGTTATGAAGGTCTACGGAGACAAGAACAACAACAACATAATTCTATGGGCACTCACTAGTGAACCCAGGTTTTCATTTGAACAAGCATAAAATTCCAATTGGTATAGTGTTAAAGAACACACAAAACCATCAACCATAGCTCACACCAAGCTCAAAACAAGTTGACACACAATCTGTTTTTAACAGCATCACATCACCTTAACCACAAGATCTATAGCAGCTATAGCCCTCTAATTAATTCAAATAAGACATGAAACTGAAGCCAACCAACATCATTATAACCTCTAACAAGTAGCTAAAGCAAAGGGGTCACACATCAAAAGATATACAGCCCTAAACTTGGACAAAACATATCAGATTAGGACTTAGTGAAAATTACAGATTTTCACCAGCCGCTTATGCTCTGAATCATTTTGCAGCCTCCAAAAGGATAGACATAGGAGTTATATGGGCATGAAATTTGACAGAGAGCTAGACAAACATACGAGCAAACAAACATTAGTTTGTTGCTTGGGCTAATTCCCAACAGGAAAGCAAATACACTCAACACCACGTTCGATGCACACACTGGCACGCATCACCAAGACCAGGTCGGCCACCGACAACCCGGAGCGGCCAGGCAGGAGCGCTCCCTGAGGCGCAGCCAGCAGCGGGCGGCGGAGGCGCCGGCGTGGGCGAGCTATGGCAATAGAGACACGCCAGGGCACCAAGGGGGGTCTGCACCGAGAAACACCCGGACCAACCAACAACGGCAATAGGAACAAGCGGCTTTGCGCGGAAGCCCATTGCAGGAAGATCTTTGAACAACACGGTCGGGGGGATCACCCTCCGCCGATGAGGGGGACCGCCACCATCGTGTTGCTGGATGGCTTTGGAGGTCGATCAAACGCCTAGATGGAGCCCTACGTACTGGAGTATGCAATGCCGCCTGACCCTCCCGACGAAGAAGAGCCTCAAGCGCCCACCCCGGGCGCCTACTCTCCTTAGGAGTAAGGAGCACCCTGGAGGCCCCCAGCGCCCCCAGGTCGCGGGGCGTGACGCCAGCCGTCGCCCCCGCAGAAAAACTGCGAAGAACCGGACCCCATGCCTCAAGAGGACAAGTCATATGTGTAAAGAATAAAAGAAGAGAGGAAGATCAAATAATGGAACGGTTGCTTTCATTGATGAGTTTGTGGGTATATATACCCTGGTACAAAGGCGGTTACAAAGGAGCGGTTCCCAAAAGTGGAACCGACATCAGCAGGGATTAACCCTTTAATTAACATAATTAATTAATTCCTAACACTCCCCCTAATCAATGCTTCTCTATCAATATATACCATCTTGATAAAGACTTCTCTTTGTATGCGCCTTTGAGAATGTTCATCATCTTCATCTTATGAAAGCCTTTGTATAATCTTGAGTCTCCCCCAAAAACCCTGTGGGAAAAATATGGGGAGAATAATGTAGATATGTTGCTAAAACTCCTTTAAACCCTATGGGAAAAATAAGGAGAAAATGATACAACATATAATGATTATTGTCTCGTGATAACTCATTTTAGAAAACCTTTGTAGAAGGATAAAACTCATCTTTGAGTTTAGAGAACAATAAATATGTCTTGAGTACTTCCTTTAAAAACCCCGATAGGGAAAATAGAAAGTATAACATATGATGTTTGATAACATATTTCCTCAACTAAAACCATTATGAGAAATTTTGAGAGAAAACTCATAAAGGAAAAAAGTGCATCTGACATGCCATTGGAAACTCCTTTAAAACCCAGTGGGAAAAATATAAGGAGAAAATGATATGACATATACAGACACTTGTGTTTATATTGTCTCGTTAAAAACCTTTTATGAAAAACCATTAGGGAAAACTCATCAAGGGGAAAAGAGTACAATATATGCAATCTCATGATTGTTAATAGGTTATAGTTTGGGAGATTACTTCCGCTGAACTTTGCAAATATGAAGGATGTCTCATACCAATTTCATGGACATGAACATGAGATTGTGTATAATCTGTTGGATTATAACAATATTTTGTTTGCAAATTATTTCCTCACTTTTCTATAATCCGTGAGGATAAGTAATTTTCGAGCAATGTGATTTATGATATTGGTCTTCATATAACCTATAGGTATTTGAGTAACACAAGTGGAAGTATCTTGATAAATCAAGTTATGTGATTCTGATGAATCTCAACCACATGATTTTGAGTGTGGTTAATCATTCTGCCGAGCCATACATATCTTGAAATGCTTTTAGATAAAGCAATTTTTTTAGAATGATAAGTGGGAATAACCATTAAAGTGCTATTTACATGACTTCCATATGTAGGCTACTATAGCAAATTCAATCATTGATATGGCGTTCTTTGGATCAAATAAAGAGCCAATATCATTACATCATATCATGGTCATATCTTCTATTTCTTGATGTAAATATTCAAGAATTACTGTAATCTTTAGATATAAGATGATAGTACTTATATCAACCATATACCTTTTGTTTGGGGTTGCACTCCGAATAAAGATAGCAAATATAGTGTCAGGCCTGACGTAGTTTGCAAGTATATGAGTGCTTTGACATTAGTGAGATATAGAACTTTAGGTCCTGATATCACTTCATTATCACCCCTAGGTATGGATGGATTTGTATCCTATTAGGGTTGTATGACCAACATATCATTTATTGATATGATATATCCAAATAGAACTTCTCGTATATGTTTTGGATATATGTAGACTGATATTTATTCTTGAGAGAATGCTCAAGTTGTAAACTTAAGCTAAATTTGGTTAAATCCAAATTTTTCGTCTTGAGATGATTTTATGTATGTTTAGGTCTTGTAGAGACATTGATGATGAAATCATTGATATACACTGAGGTGATATAAGGAATTCAAATTTGGGATTCCTTTGTTACACATAAACAATCATCATTCTTTGAGTAATCCTTCGAAAGAAGAAAATCATTTAGTCGGTAGTACCATATGATTTCCAACTATTTCAAGCCATAGAGTGACTTCTGAAATTTTACACAAATATGTTGCAATTTATTTTGGATTCGGAATTGTAAGCCCTTCAAGGACTTCGTTATAAATTTCCGAAACGAGTGACCCATATGAGTATGTAGTCACTGCATCCATTAACTGCATGGATAATATTATTTGTACTGCCAATGATATTTATTATCGAAACTTAATTCCACTCATACCAAGAGGGTATGTTACATCATAATTTGATGTCGGGACTCTGCGTGAACCCTTTTGCTACAAGCCTCGCTTTCTCACCACCTCATTGAGTTTGTTTAAATGAGAAGTTTTTAGTATTCCTTATGGGAGATACTTATGAGTAGTAGGCATTACTGTGGTAAATACCACTCTTTGATGAGCGAGTACTATTCTTCATTACTTGCTTCCTCTTATGTGAACCAATATGAGTGCAAGAGGCGCTCTACCATGGATTTTGCTTCAGGGCCCAAAAGGTTTTAGCAATTTTTAGAAGAAATGTGTGTCGACAAATGTAGTCTTTGTTTTATATGATTCTGGTGGAATCGGTGAAATTTGTGGAAATATACTTAGTGTAAGTTGGGGGATCTTGTATTACGGAACTAGTAAAGAGACTTGCCGGTAAACGAGATTGAAATAGGTATGCGGATACTGACGATCGAATCTCGAGCAAGTAACATACCGAAGGACAAAGGGAATGACATAGGGGATTATATGAATCCTTGGCACTGAGGTTCAAATGATAAGATCTTCGTAGAATATATAGGATCCAATATGGTCATCCAGGTCCCGCTATTGGATATTGACCGACGAGTCTCTCGGGTCATGTCTACATAGTTCTCGAACCCGCAGGGTCTGCACACTTAAGGTTCGACGTTGTTTTATGCGTATTTGAGTTATATGGTTGGTGATCTAATGTTGTTCGAAGTCCCGGATGAGATCACGGACGTCACGAGGGTTTCTGGAATGGTCCAGAAACGAAGATTGATATATAGGATGACCTCATTTGATTACCGGAAGGTTTTCGGAGTTACCGGGAATGTACCGGGAATGACGAATGGGTTCTGGGAGTTCATCGGGGTGGGGGGGGGGGCAACCCACCCTGGGGAAGCCCATAGGCATTGGGGGTCGTGCACCAGCCCTTAGTGGGATGGTGGGACAGCCCAAAAGAGCCCTATGCGCCATTGGAAGAAAAATGAAAGAGAAAAAAAAAAGAGGAGGTGGGAAAAGGGGGAAGGACTCCTCCTTCCAAACCTAGTTGGACTCGGTTTGGAAGGGGAGGGCTGCCCCCTTTGGCTCGGCCGAAACCCTTAGGGGTCCTTGGACCCCAAGGCAAGGCTCCCCCTCTTCCCCCTATATATACAGAGGTTTTAGGGCTGATTTGAGATGACTTTTCCACGGCAGCCCGACCACATACCTCCACGGTTTTTCCTCTAGATCGCGTTTCTACGGAGCTCGGGCGGAGCCCTCCTGAGACAAGATCATCACAAACCTCCGGAGCACCGTCACGCTGTCGGAGAACTCTTCTACCTCTCCATCTCTCTTGCTGGATCAAGAAGGCCGAGATCATCGTCGAGCTGTACGTGTGCTGAACGCGGAGGTGCCGTCCGTTCGGCACTAGATCGTGGGACTGATCGCGGCACGGTTCGCGGGGCGGATCGAGGGACGTGAGGACGTTCCACTACATCAACCGCGTTCACTAACGCTTCTGCTGTACGGTCTACAAGGGTACGTAGATCACACATCCCCTCTCGTAGATGGACATCATCATGATAGGTCTTCGTGCGCGTAGGAAATTTTTTGTTTCCCATGCTACGTTCCCCAACAGTGGCATCATGAGCTAGGTTCATGCGTAGATGTCTTCTCGAGTAGAATACAAAAGTTTTTGTGGGTGGTGATGTGCGTTTTGCTTCCCTCCTTAGTCTTTTCTTGATTCCGCGGTATTGTTGGATCGAAGCGGCTCGGACCGACATTACTCGTACGCTTATGAGAGACTGGTTTCATCTCTAGGAGTAACTCCGTTGCTCAAAGATGACTGGCGGGTGTCAGTTTCTCCAACTTTAGTTGAATCGGATTTGACCGAGGAGGTCCTTGGATGAGGTTAAATAGCAACTTATATATCTCCGTTGTGGTGTTTGCGTAAGTAAGATGCGATCCTACTAGATACCCATGGTCACCACGTAAAACATGCAACAACAAAATTAGAGGACGTCTAACTTGTTTTTGCAGGGTATGCTTGTGATGTGATATGGCCAACGATGTGATGTGATATATTGGATGTATGAGATGATCATGTTGTAATGGATAATATCGACTTGCACGTCGATGGTACGACAACCGGCAGGAGCCATAGGGTTGTCTTTATACTAATGTTTGTGCTTGCAGATGCGTTTACTATTTTGCTAGGATGTAGCTTTAGTAGTAATAGCATGAGTAGCACGACAACCCCGATGGCAACACATTGATGGAGATCATGGTGTGGCGCCGGTGACAAGAAGATCGTGCCGGTGCTTTGGTGATGGAGATCAAGGAGCACGTGATGATGGCCATATCATGTCACTTATGAATTGCATGTGATGTTAATCCTTTTATGCACCTTATTTTGCTTAGAACGACGGTAGCATTATGAGGTGATCTCTCACTAAAGTTTCAAGACGAAATTGTGTTCTCTCCGACTGTGCACCATTGCTACAGTTCGTCGTTTCGAGACACCATGTGATGATCGGGTGTGATAGACTCAACGTTCACATACAACGGGTGCAAAACAGTTGCGCACGCGGAACACTCGGGTTAAGCTTGACGAGCCTAGCATGTGCAGACATGGCCTCGAAATACATGAGATCGAAAGGTCGATCATGAATCATATAGATGATATGATTAGCATAGGGATGCTTACCACTGAAACTATACTCAACTCACGTGATGATCGGACTTGAGCTAGTGTAAGTGGATCATGAACCACTCAAATGACTAGAGAGATGTACTTTTTGAGTGGGAGTTTAGCGAATAATTTGATTAAGTTAAACTCTAATTATCTTGAACATAGTCTAAGTCCACTTTGAATATATTTGTGTTGTAGATCATGGCTCACGCGACAGTCACCCTGAATTTTAATACGTTCCTAGAGAAAGCTAAGTTGAAAGATGATGGAAGCAACTTTGTAGACTGGGCTCATAATCTTAAGCTAATCGTACAAGCTGGGAAGACGGATTATGTCCTTAATGCTGCGCTAGGAGATGAACCACCCGCTACGGCTGATCAGGATGTTAAGAACGCTTGGTTAGCACGTAAGGAGGACTACTCAGTAGTTCAATGTGCAGTCTTGTATGGCTTAGAACCGGGACTTCAACGTCGCTTTGAGCGTCATGGAGCATTTGAGATGTTCCAGGAGTTGAAGTTTATCTTTCAGAAGAACGCCCGGATTGAGAGGTATGAGACCTCCGATAAATTCTATGCTTGCAAGATGGAGGAGAACTCGTCTGTCAGTGAACATGTGCTCAAAATGTCTGGGTACTTAAACCATCTAGCTGAGCTGGGGATTGAACTCCCGCAAGAGGCTATCACTAACAGAATCCCTCAATCACTGCCGCCAAGCTTTAAAGGCTTTGTGTTGAACTACAACATGCAAGGGATGAACAAGTCACCCGGCGAGTTGTTTGCGATGCTGAAAGTCGCAGAGTCTGAACTCCGTAAAGAACATCAAGTGTTGATGGTGAATAAGACCACTAGTTTCAAGAGAAACGGCAAAGGCAAGAAGGGTAAATCAAAGAAGATCGGCAAGCCTGTTGCCAATCCGACGAAGAAACCCAAAGGTGGACCTAAGCCTGAAACAGAGTGTTACTATTGCAAGGGTATGGGTCACTGGAAGCGCAATTGCCCCAAGTATCTGGCTGATAAGAAGGCGGCCAAAGATAAATCAGGTATATTTGATATACATGTTATTGATGTGTACTTAACCGGCTCTCGTAGTAGTGCTTGGGTATTCCATACCGGTTCTGTTGCTCATATTTGCAACTCGAAACAGGAACTGCGGAATAGACGAAGGCTGGCGAAAGATGAAGTGACGATGCGCGTAGGAAATGGTTCCAAGGTTGATGCAATCGCCGTCGGCACAGTTTCACTTCAGTTACCATCAGGATTAGTTATGAACTTGAATCATTGTTATTTAGTGCCTGCGTTGAGCATGAACATTATATCTGGATCTTGTTTATTGCGAGACGGTTACTCTTTTAAGTCAGAGAATAATGGTTGTTCTATTTCTATGAGTAACATCTTTTATGGTCATGCACCCAATGTGAGAGGATTGTTCATATTGAATCTTGATAGCAATACACACATACATAACATTGAGACCAAAAGAGTTAGAGTTAACAATGATAGCGCCATATTTTTGTGGCACTGCCGCTTAGGTCATATTGGTGTAAAGCGCATGAAGAAACTCCATGCCGATGGACTTTTGGAGCCACTTGACTTTGATTCACTTGACACGTGCGAACCATGCCTCATGGGCAAGATGACTAAAACTCCGTTCTCCGGAACAATGGAGCGTGCAAGTGACTTGTTGGAAATCATACATACCGATGTGTGTGGTCCGATGAGCGTAGAGGCACGCGGCAGATATCGTTATTTTCTCACCTTCACTGACGATTTGAGTAGATATGGTTATGTCTACTTAATGAAGCACAAGTCTGAAACATTTGAAAAGTTCAAGCAATTTCAGAGTGAAGTTGAAAATCATCGTAACAAGAAGATCAAGTTCCTACGGTCTGATCGTGGGGGTGAATATCTGAGTTTCGAGTTTGGTGCTCACTTAAGACAATGTGGAATTGTTTCACAGTTGACACCGCCTGGAACACCACAGCGTAATGGTGTGTCCGAACGTCGTAATCGTACTTTATTAGAGATGGTGCGATCTATGATGTCTCTTACCGATTTGCCGTTATCGTTTTGGGGTTATGCATTAGAAACAGCTGCATTCACTTTAAATAGGGCACCATCAAAATCCGTTGAGACGACACCATACGAACTGTGGTATGGCAAAACGCCAAAGTTGTCGTTTCTTAAAGTTTGGGGATGTGATGCTTATGTCAAAAGGCTTCAACCTGAAAAGCTGGAACCCAAAGCGGAAAAGTGCATCTTCATAGGTTACCCAAAAGAGACAGTTGGGTACACCTTCTATCTCAAATCCGAGGGCAAAGTGTTTGTTGCTAAAAACGGAGCTTTTCTCGAGAAGGAGTTTCTCTCGAGAGAATTGAGTGGGAGGAAGATAGAACTTGACGAGGTTGTCGAACCTCTCATCCCTCTGGATGGTGGCGCAGGGCAAGGGGAAACCTTCGTCATTGCGACGCCGGTTGAGGAGGAAGTTAATGATGATGATCATGAAACTCCGGTTTAAGTTTCTGTCGAACCACGCAGGTCGACGAGACCACGTGCTGCTCCAGAGTGGTACGGTAATCCCGTCTTATCAATCATGTTGTTGGACAACAATGAACCTGCAAATTATGAAGAAGCAATGGTGGGCCCAGATTCCAACAAATGGCTAGAAGCCATGAAGTCCGAGATAGGATCCATGTATGAGAACAGAGTGTGGACTTTGGAAGTACTACCTGAGGGCCGCAAGGCTATTCAGAACAAATGGATCTTTAAGAGGAAGACGGACGCTGACGGCAATGTAACCGTTTATAATGCTCGACTTGTGGCAAAGGGTTTTTCGCAAGTTCAAGGAGTTGACTACGATGAGACATTCTCACCCGTAGCGATGCTTAAGTCCGTCAGAATCATGTTAGCAATAGCTGCATTTTTCGATTATGAAATCTGGCAGATGGATGTCAAAACGGCGTTCCTTAACGGTTTCCTTAAGGAAGAGTTGTATATGATGCAACCCGAAGGTTTTGTCGATCCTAAGAATGCTAACAAGGTGTGCGAGCTCCAGCGATCCATTTATGGACTGGTGCAAGCATCTCGGAGTTGGAACAAACGCTTTGATGAGGTGATCAAAGCATTTGGGTTTATACAAGTGGTTGGAGAATCTTGTATTTACAAGAAAGTGAGTGGGAGCTCTGTGGCGTTTCTAATATTATATGTGGATGACATATTGCTGATTGGAAACAACGTAGAGTTTTTGGAGAGCATAAAGGATTACTTGAATAAAAGTTTCTCTATGAAGGACCTAGGAGAAGCTGCTCACATTCTAGGCATTAAGATCTACAGGGATAGATCAAAACGAGTGATAGGACTTTCACAAAGCACATACCTTGATAAAGTTTTGAAGAGGTTCAAAATGGAACAGTCCAGGAAAGGGTTCTTGCCAGTTTTACCAGGTACGAGATTGAGTAAGACTCAGTGCCCAGCAACTGATGAGGATAGAGAGCATATGCGCACCGTCCCCAATGCTTCAGCCATAGGTTCTATCACGTATGCAATGCTGTGCACTAGACCGGACGTTAGCCTGGCCATAAGTATGGCAGGTAGGTTCCAGAGTAATCCAGGAGTGGATCACTGCACGACGGTCAAGAATATCCTGAAGTACCTGAAAAGGACTAAGGAGATGTTTCTCATGTATGGAGGTGACGAAGAGCTCGCCGTAAAAGGTTACATCGATGCAAGCTTTGACACAGATCCGGACGACTCTAAGTCACAAACCGGATACGTATTTATTCTTAATGGGGGTGCGGTAAGCTGGTGCAGTTCCAAGCAAAGCGTCGTAGCAGATTCTACATGTGAAGCGGAGTACATGGCTGCCTCGGAGGCGGCTAAGGAGGGTGTCTGGATGAAGGAGTTGATGACGGATCTTGGAGTGGTGCCAAGCGCACTGAAACCAATAACCTTGTTCTGTGACAACACGGGTGCCATTGCCTTAGCAAAGGAACCACGGTTTCACAAGAAGTCCAGACACACCAAACGACGCTTCAACCTCATCCGCGACTACATCGAAGGGGAGGACGTAAGTATATGCAAAGTGCACACGGATCTGAATGTGGCAGACCCACTGACTAAACCTCTTCCACGGGCAAAGCATGATCAACACCAGAACTGTATGGGTGTTAGATTTATTACAATGTAATTCGCATGATGATGTGAGGGCTAGATTATTGACTCTAGTGCAAGTGGGAGACTGTTGGAATTATTCCCTAGAGGCAATAATAAATATAGTTATTATTATAATTCCTGTATCAAGATAATCGTTTATTATCCATGCTATAATTGTATTGAATGAAGACTCATTTACATGTGTGGATATATAGACAAAACACTGTCCCTAGCAAGCCTCTAGTTGGCTAGCCAGTTGATCAAAGATAGTCAGTGTCTTCTGATTATGAACAAGGTGTTGTTTCTTGATAACTGGATCACGTCATTAGGAGAATCACGTGATGGACTAGACCCAAACTAATAGACGTAGCATGTTGATCGTGTCATTTTGTTGCTACTGTTTTTCTGCGTGTCAAGTATTTGTTCCTATGACAATGAGATCATATAACTCACTAACACCGGAGGAATACTTTGTGTGTATCAAACATCGCAATGTAACTGGGTGACTATAAAGATGCTCTACAGGTATCTCCGGAGGTGTTCGTTGAGTTAGTATGGATCAAGACTGGGATTTGTCACTCCGTGTGACGGAGAGGTATCTCAGAGCCCACTCGGTAATACAACATCACACACAAGCCTTGCAAGCAATGTGACTTAGTGTAAGTTGCGGGATCTTGTATTACGGAACGAGTAAAGAGACTTTCCGGTAAACGAGATTGAAATAGGTATGCGGATACTGACGATCGAATCTCGGGCAAGTAACATACCGAAGGACAAAGGGAATGACATAGGGGATTATATGAATCCTTGGCACTGAGGTTCAAACGATAAGATCTTCGTAGAATATGTAGGATCCAATATGGGCATCCAGGTCCCGCTATTGGATATTGACCGAGGAGTCTCTCGGGTCATGTCTACCTAGTTCTCGAACCCACAGGGTCTGCACACTTAAGGTTCGACGTTGTTTTATGCGTATTTGAGTTATATGGTTGGTTACCGAATGTTATTCGGAGTCCCGGATGAGATCACGGACGTCACGAGGGTTTCCAGAATGGTCCGGAAACGAAGATTGATATATAGGATGACCTCATTTGATTACCGGAAGGTTTTCGGAGTTACCGGGAATGTACCGGGAATGACGTATGGGTTCCGGGAGTTCACCGGGGGGGGGGGGTGGGGCAACCCACCCCGGGGAAGCCCATAGGCATTGGGGGTGGCGCACCAGCCCTTAGTGGGCTGGTGGGACAGCCCAAAAGAGCCCTATGCGCCATAGGAAGAAAAATCAAAGAGAAAAAAAAGAGGAGGTGGGAAAAGGGGGAAGGACTCCTCCTTCCAAATCTAGTTGGACTCGGTTTGGAAGGGGAGGGCTGCCCCCTTTGGCTCGGCCGAAACCCTTAGGGGTCCTTGGACCCCAAGGCAAGGCTCCCCCTCTTCCCCCTATATATACGGAGGTTTTAGGGCTGATTTGAGACGACTTTTCCACGGCAGCCCGACCACATACCTCCACGGTTTTTCCTCTAGATCGCGTTTCTGCGGAGCTCGGGCGGAGCCCTGCTGAGACAAGATCATCACCAACCTCCGGAGCACCGTCACACTGCCGGAGAACTCTTCTACCTCTCCGTCTCTCTTGCTGGATCAAGAAGGCCGAGATCATCATCGAGCTGTACGTGTGCTGAACACGGAGGTGCCATCCGTTCGGCACTAGATCATGGGACTGATCGCGGGACGGTTCGCGGGGCGGATCGAGGGACGTGAGGACGTTCCACTACATCAACCGCGTTCACTAACGCTTCTGCTGTACGGTCTACAAGGGTACGTAGATCACACATCCCCTCTCATAGATGGACATCACCATGATAGGTCTTCGTGCGCGTAGGAAATTTTTTGTTTCCCATGCTACGTTCCCCACCAGTGCATTGATGTGCCGGGTCATACGGCCATGCTGGTCAGGGTGATGTCGGTGTGTGGTTACCGCTGGTACCCCGAGTACATAGTGGAGGAACAGTACCGAGACTTCAACCAGAGCCAGTATATCTGCACCATTAGGGTATTTCCAGACTACCCTGGAGCTGAGGTGCCAATCCATTGGTCCTATGGGTTGGGAGTCACTGTTGACACGGCAGTACAAGATGCTACCTATTCAATGCTGACCATTATGAGGGCGAGACATGCACTGCTGCAGAATTCAGAGTTCTGCTATGTTCCTGCCTCTCAGCCTGGTGAAGAGGGATACCTCAGCGGAGTCTATTTTGATTCTTCTATGGAGGATCCACTACTGCAGTCCACTGCTGAGATGCTAGAGAACAGAGACAGGGATGCTCGTGCTCTCCGCATGGAGCTTTATGCTACCCGTGCCCGTCTGTGGACGACTTTCACACAGCTGGCACCGGTAGTCCAGACAAGGTACGGAGATATGGAGATGCTGAACCCTGTTAGGACCCATCTTCCGACCCATGTTGACTGACCAGCTATAGGAGGAGTCACCCCTCTTCGGGGACCCCTATTACCACCAGTCAGGGAACCGAGGCCACATCCATGTCCTTATGGATCTCAGGCTAGAGTGTTTCTTGATCCGCAGGTTGAGCTTCCAGGCCATGGAGGCAATCTCTATGAGATGTTCTATGCGGATGCCTGAGCTGTGTGTGTAGGGATAGTATGGTAGTAGCCGTACGTTCACAGTCCCGCGTGACTTGTGAAGTATGCCTGTGATGTGAAATGAATTCCGTAGGCCTAGATAAATAATGTATAGGAAGCTTGTAAGCCTCTGATGAGTAGTTTCATAATTTCAGTAGTTTGCTCTTCGATTAAGGTTGTACTGAACTATGTAAGGGTGTGTATGAACCATGGTGTATATATAGCAGATGCTTGTTACCATGTTGTTCGGATGTTCATTTCTGCATTCCGTGTGTTCAGTACATTCTTAATCCATAGCTAGTATTGATATGATATTGGTCTAAGCTGTGAGTTTGTTTGCCAGGATGGTGTTCACCAGGTTGAACCGTGCCCCTGCTCATGAGCAAGGCGAGGGTAGTCAAGCGTCGCAGGAAGACCTGCCTCACCCGCCCTCTGTGGCGGAAGTTATGCTTGAGGCAGAGAGGAACAAAAGAGAGACCAACCGAGTGTTAGAGCGTATTGAGCAGAATACGGCTCGTCAGCCTATGAATGCTGGAGTGTCCCTCAACGACTTTGTGAAGCTAAATCCTCCAAAGTTCCATCACTCCGTTGATCCCCTCGACGCTGATGACTGGCTGTGCAGCATCTCACGCAAGATTCGCTCTGCGAATGTTTCTGAGGCCGACAAGGTGACCTTTGCGGCGTATTTTCTGGAAGGACCCGCCAATCTATTGTGGGAGAACTTTGAAGCTCTGCGTCCTGCTGAACCAGCAGCTACATGGGCAGACTTCAGTGCAGCCTTCCGTGTGCACCATATTCCAGAGGGCCTGATGGACAGAAAGAGAGAGGAGTTCCGTGCTTTCACCCAGGGCAAGTTGACCGTGGATGCCTATAGCCGCGAGTTCGGTAACCTCGCCCGCTATGCAACAGAGGAGGTGTCTACTGACGCCAAGAAGCAAGCAACATTCCGTAAGGGTCTGAGCCCTGAGCTTCGTCGTGATCTGCGCCTCCACGAGTGTGCAAGTTTCCAAGCCCTGGTTAACAAGGCGATCTGTGCCGAGACTGGTCATACCGACTTTGAAGCCACAAGGAAGCACTCCCATGACTTTGGCTCTTCATCTGGTTCCGCGTTTCCAAAATGTAAGCTGTGGGTTTCGAACAGTTCTCTCCCGCCAAGATACACTCCGAGGCCATCCTACGTGGCGCCTCAGACGAATCAGTACAACCCTCCAGCAAAAACTTATGGCGGTCCAGCTAGCAATGCTGCACCACGTGCCAACCAAGTGATATGCTACAAGTGTGGAGAACCAGGCACTATTCCCATGAGTGTCCTCAAAATGTGGGTGCCAAGCAACCCGGAAAGTCCGTCGGGCAAAGCTTACTATGTGAAGCCAACTCCTGCACGTGGCCATGTGAACTATGTCTCAGCAGAAGAAGCTGTAGAGGATCCCGACGTTATACTGGGTACGCTTCTTGGTAATCATCACCCAACGTATGTTCTCTTTGACACTGGGTCTTCTCATTCCTTCATTTCAGAAAGTTATGCACAGTTGCATAACATGTCTTTTTGTGATATGCCAATTCCATTGGTTGTCCAAACTCCTGGTAGTAAATGGCAAACCTCTAGGAGAACCTATGACAATGAAATTCTAGTAGACAGGGTAGTTTATCTAGCCTCATTGATAGCCCTGAAATCTTCGGATATTAATATCATCTTGGGTATGGACTGGATGTCAGCTCACTATGCCAAGATTGATACTCATTCTAGAAATGTTCAGCTTACCCATCCCTCGGGTGAGATAGTCAATGTCTCTACTCGAGTTGCCAAATGCCAACTCTATTCCCTAAATGCCAACCCTCTTCCGGAACTTGAAGACATCCCGATTGTCCGTGACTTCCCGGATGTTTTTCTAGAGGAACTGCCAGGAATTCCACCTGACAGAGATGTAGAGTTTGTGATAGATCTTGTTCCGGGAACTGTCCCAATAGCCAGAAGACCATATAAGATGGCACCCCTGGAGCTAGCCGAACTTAAGAAGCAACTAGATGAGGCTTTGAATAAAGTTTTCATTCGTCCTAGCTCTTCTCCTTGGGCTTGCCCCGTCCTCTTCGTCAAGAAGAAGGACGGAATGGATCGGATGGTTGTAGATTACTGACCAGTTAATCTGGTCACCATAAAGAACAAGTATCCGCTCCCCAGGATCAACGACCTGTATGATCAGCTTGCTGGATCCTCAGTCTTCTCAAAAATGGATTTGAGGTTGGGTTACCATCAAATCAAGATCAAGAATGGGGACATTCCAAAAACGGCTTTTGTTACTCGTTATGGCCAATACGAGTACACCGTCATGTCCTTCGGTTTAACCAATGCCCCAGCCACCTTCTCTCGTCTGATGAATTCAATCTTCATGGAGTATTTGGATAAATTCGTCGTGGTACACCTCGATGATATTCTCATCTACTCGAAGAACGAACAAGAACATGCCGAGCATCTAAGGCTGGTATTGATGAAACTTCGAGAGCATCGCCTTTATGCCAAGTTTTCAAAATGTGAATTTTGGTTACCAGAAGTGACCTATCTAGGTCACGTAATCTCTGGTAAGGGTATTGCTGTCAATCCCGAGCAAGTTCAAGCCGTCCTTGATTGGACTCAACCTGAATCGGTTAAGCAAGTTAGGAGTTTTCTTGGTCTAGCGAGCTATTGTCGCCGCTTTGTCGAGAATTTCTCCATGGTTGCACAGACTCTAACTGAACTCCTCAAGAAGGATAAAAAGTTCGAGTGGACACCATAGTGTGAGCATAGTTTTCACGAACTGAAAAGACGCCTGACTTCCGCACCTGTGTTGCTACCACCAGATTTTTCGAAGGACTTTGTTATCTATTGCGACGCCTCGCGACAAGGATTAGGTTGCATTCTCATGCAAGATCGTCACGTGGTCGCATACGCATCTCGACAGTTGCGTCCACATGAGGATAATTATCCCACACATGACCTTGAGCTTGCAGCTGTGGTCCATGCACTAAAAACCTGGCGACATTACCTTCTGGGTAATCGTTGTGAAATATTCACTGATCACCAAAGTCTGTAATATATCTTCACCCAGCCGGATTTGAATCTCAGGCAAAGACGGTGGGTTGAGTTGATCTCGGATTACGACTTAGGGATAACTTACACCCCGGGGAAGGCCAATGTTATGGCTGATGCACTAAGTCGTAAATCTTATTGTAACAACTTGATGTTACAACAAGGTCAACCACATCTCTATGAGGAATTTCGGAAGTTGAATCTTCATATTGTTCCTCAAGGATTCCTTTCTACCCTGGTGGCGAAGCCTACTCTTAAGGATCAAATCATAGCCGTGCAGGCTTATGATAAGGGTATATCCCGGATCAAGGAGAATATTCCTAGCGGTAACGCTAGGGATTTCTCCATCAATGAGAAAGGTGTTGTGTTCTTTCAGAACCGTTTAGTGGTTCCTAAGAGCAAACGTCTGCGGAAATTGATCCTTAAGGAGGCTCATGATTCTCCTCTCACCATTCATCCCGGTAGTACTAAGATGTATCAGGACCTACGCCAGAGGTTCTGGTGGACTAGGATGAAGAGAGAAGTTGCTGAGTTCGTTGCTAACTGCGACGCTTGTCGTCGAGTTAAGGCAGAACATCAAAGGCCTGCTGGCACCCTTCAACCTTTAGCTATTCCTGAATGGAAATGGGATAAAGTTAGTATGGATTTCATTACCGGATTTCCCAAGACCAAGAAAGGAAATAATGCTATCTTTGTGGTTATTGACCGTCTCTCCAAAGTAGCTCATTTTCTTCCAGTTCGTGAGAGTATAAAAGCTAGCCAACTAGCAGAGTTATATATCTCTCGAATAGTGTCTCTTCATGGTGTTCCCCTGGAGATTAACTCAGACCGTGGGAGTATCTTTACTTCTCGCTTCTGGGAAAGTTTTCAGAATGCTATGGGGACTCACTTATCTTTTAGCACTGCTTTCCATCCTCAATCAAGTGGTCAAGTAGAAAGAGTGAATCAAATCTTAGAAGATATGCTCCGAGCTTGTGTTATATCATTCGGTATGAATTGGGAGAAGTGCCTTCCATTCGCCGAATTTTCTTATAACAATAGTTATCAATCAAGCTTGGGCAAAGCTCCTTTTGAAGTTCTCTATGGACGAAGATGTCGAACACCTCTTAATTGGTCAGAAACCGGAGAGAGGCAACTCTTTGGCCCGGATGTGATCCAGGATGCAGAAGAGCAGGTTCGCACTATTCATGAAAAGTTGAAACCAACCCAGTCTCGTCAAAAGAGCCAATATGATCGTCATCATAAGGCTGTGACCTTTGAAGTTAACGAGAAGGCTTACCTTCGGGTTACACCTTTGAAGGGCACCCATCGATTCGGTATCAAGGGCAAGTTGGCTCCTCGTTACATTGGTCCTTTTCACATTCTTGCCAAACGAGGAGAAGTTGCCTACCAGTTGGAACTTCCTCCGCATCTTTCCAAGGTTCATGATGTCTTCCACGTCTCGCAACTCAGGCGTTGCTTTTCGGATCCTATCCGTGAAGTGGACCACGAAACGCTTGATCTCCAAGATAACCTTTCTTATCGAGAATACCCTGTTCGTATTCTCGACCAAGCTGAGCGTACTACTCGATGTCGAAACCTCAAGTTTCTTAAAGTTCAATGGTCAAATCATTCTGAGAAGGAGGCAACTTGGGAAAGAGAGGATCGTCTCCGACTTGAGTATCCTGCGCTATTCCCGACGACTTCTAAATCTTCGGACGAGATTCTTTTGAGTGGGGGTGAGTTGTCACATCCCTGGAACCCTAGCCAAGGTTTAGCATTGTGCTCATATTTTCTTTGCATTGCATCCAAGAAAATGGCAACAAGATCAAAGTAAGTGGTGAAGGGAAACCCGAAGCCCTAGCCACTTCTCAAATTCAAAGGAATTACAAATTTATTCAAATCAATGAACCCAAAATGGCCTCAAGAAAAGTTCAACTTTTCTGATAATTCTTGAAAACAAATAAGCAATGAAGAAAACCATTTTCTTAATACTTTTGGCATTTTAAATAAATGCAACAGAGTACTGGTTTCAAGTTTAAAATTTGAATTCAAAAACTTTAGGTTTTCAAAAATGTTGAAAACTTCAGGGATGGTTGGATATATCCCAACAAATACTCTGGTGTGCTGAAAATATTTTTTGTAAACCATTTTGGAGCTGAAATAAATAGCCAATCAAATAGTTAGCAAAACAGAAAACAAAACACAGAAAAAAAAGAAGAATGCTTACCTGACGCTCACTGGCCCAGGCCGAGTCGCTCTGTCGTCTTCCTCCTCGCCAGTAGGAGCAGGAGGTGGCCGCCGCGACGCCGCGCGCCTCCACGCAGCTCCCTGCCTGCCTGGCTGCGGTCTCGCGCTGGCAAGCGCGGGGATAACCTCCCCGAGCACGTCTCTATCCCTTCTCGTGCCCCAGTTTCCCCCCTCCTCTCGGGATCTCTCCTCCCTCCTCCTGTCGCCATTGCCAAGAGATCGAGCTCGAGCCGCAGTGCCCCTAGCCACAGGACCTTCCTCCCGAGTAGTCCAGTAGCTCCGCCTCGACGAGCTGGTTCTCCCTGCAAAGACCGAAGCCTCCCCGAGCCCTGCAACACCATCGTCTTCAACCTTTGGCCGCCGGCAAATCGACGGTGAAACGCCGGCTACAGCCCCTCCCCGAGCAGTCTGAGCCTCGCTTCACCTCCACCGTGAGCCTGCGATCATTTCCCCTCTTCTTCCCCTCGGATTCCTACCCCCTACCCACTGGACCATCGAACCCGAACTCCGACAGCCGCCTCGGCTCATCGCCGGCTTGCTCCGGCCACCCATAGCCCTCCCTGAGGCGAGCGCTGGATGAGGTCGAGCCTGGGGATCATCCCAGTGCTCTCGGCAACCGTTTCCGAGCACCACAACACGAGATAGCGCGTCTCCAGCGAAGTTCCGCCGCGGATCTGGTCGCCGCCAATCAGACTCCGGCGGGGGACGACGTGGCCGGCCTAACCCCAGTAGTTTAGCACTAATCACTCGCTGACAATGGGCCCCAGGCCAAGTCAAATCCACTTAGGGGCTGGTCAGCGCGGGATTAGCTCCTGAGACGCTGACCAGTGGGCCCCCCTGTCAGGTTTGACCTGATCAGGTCAGTTGACCTGCTGACGCCATGATGATGTAGTTATGACGCAATAAGTGAATTTCTGATTTAAAAGAATTCCAGAAAAATGCCAAAACTTCTAAAAATCAGAGAAATTAATCTGTAACTCCAATGAAAATAATTTATATATGAAAAAGTATCAGAAAAATTCAAGGAATCGGAATATGTCATTTTCAAACATGTTTGAAAATGTTACTGAACCCAAACATGTAGATTAATGAATAAGTTAATTCTTATAAATACTTTGGAGATGGAATTTGGAATTTTTTAAATTTGACTACAAATTATATGATCAAACACTGTCCAAATCACAAACCAGCAACCTAACATGTCACTCCATGCATGTTAAAAGCAAGTTGATCTGAGCATCAGGTCGAATCAATTAAAATGGTATCCGAGAATACCTCGTTTGAAGTAATATTTGAATTTGATTCAAATCAACTTCAAACCTAATAAATGTTAGCTATAATAGTATACCACTTTGCATCTTCATGCCATGCCCATGCATCATCTTGTTGCATATGCTTGTGATTGATTGTTGTCACTCTTTTCGGTAGGCTCCGCTCCTCCGGATTCCACCGAATATCCGATTGACGGATATTGTCCCTCCTCTGATCAACAAGGCAAGCAACCATTTTGATCATCCCGATAAATCCCATGTTCTCGCTTCTGCACTTACTTATTGCATTAGGATCAAATGCTCAAATGCTTTTGCCACGTTAGTTGAACCCACTTCCTTTGCATGACCTGTCTTTGTCATAGTAAATAGCTGAACCTTGCAACCTAGCATACCTGGTAGATGCTTGAGCCATGATGTGCCTTATCCTGCTATACATGCTATGCTTAGAGTTGTGTTTGATCTGTCATCTGGGAGATGAACAGAATTGTGAGAATGCGTTCAGTAAGTAAAGGCGGTGTGTTGAACCTGATTTGGTAAAGGTACCGGTGAAAGGCCATGTAGGAGTACATGGCGGGTTGTTTCATTGGAACCGTCCTTAGGAACTGTGTCCGTGTATGTAATCCAAGACTAGATACTACCACACGTTGGGATACTTAATTGACCCTCTCGACTTATTAATCGCTTAGTACTCGGTCCAGGAGTTGCAAGTAGTTTCTGGTGTTTATAGTCATGCTGGAGGCCGTGCATAGCGCTGACCTGAGAGGTGGGCTGTGATGCGGTAGGCAGTGGCACGGTGTACCAAGTGGCACCCGGATGGTGGGCTTGGGAACCCTGCGCACATTGTTTGAGGCCGTGGCGGAAACCTCGGCCGGACTTCCGTGCGGGTTACTCTCAAATAGGCGATAAACCTGGACTAGGTACTAGTGTGATTAACGGTCGTGGCCGACTCCCTCGCTGGGCTTCCGCTTGAAGGTTGCCGAGGTGCATGACGTGCACATGGCGATAAGTGGCAAGAGCGTGTGTGACGAAGTACACCCCTGCAGGGTTATGATCTATTCGAATAGCCGCGTCCGCGGATATGGACTACTTGGAGACATATGTTGTTCATAGATAACTTCAATGGCTACTCATAAAATTGTCAAGATAAGCGTGAGTGAAGTGGATGGCATTTCCGTATGGAGACAGAATTATTCCAAGATGGAGTATTTTGTGGTGTTAGTGGACTCGTGTGCGAGAAATCAAGTTGTCAAAAATTGTTTTAAAATGTAAGTTGTCTAGCCACGAGTCAAATGCTGGCTTTCCGCATGACACCCCACAATACCTTATTGATACATTGCATGAGTAGATAGTTATCCTAAAGTCTTGCTGAGTACCTCTGTACTCATGTTTGTTTAATAATTGTTGCAGAGGTTGTTAATGACCCTAACAGAGGGTTCTTCCTAGACATCGACGACGACGAGTAGCTGGTGTCCCAGCTACGATCTGGCCCTAGGTTGGGTCTGTAGTATAGTCAGGCCTTGTACTCTCTAGTTTCACCTGTCTGTACTCAGACAGTTTTAAACACTTCCGCTGGCTTGTAACTAAATGACTGCTATGATGGGTCGTGAGACCCTTACTGTGTAATATTATGTGTGTGGCTCTTCCGAGCCTTTTAACTAAAGCTTGTATGTTTATGGTTATGTTGTGATGCCATCGATGTATCTATACATATCGGTATGCCATGCGTACGTGTGTCGTATTTGATATGTATGGGATTCGATTACCTAGCCGTAAACTTTAGTAGCACTCCTTACAGGGAAATGCCTCTTTGTGATCCATCGAGCCATGGTAGTTTGCTACTGCTCCGGACACATTGGTTGACCGACGTGTGTCCTTCTTAGCTGCTGTGTCTGTCCCCTCTGAGGAAATGTCACGCGATGTAATGGAGTCCTTGTAGCTTGCTACGACTCATCTACATTCGCTGGTGACCGACACCTGCTTTGATGGGTCATGTATGCCTGTCCCTGTGCGGAACTGCCACTTTGGTTTATGACTAGACATGTCGATCCGGGTTCTTTGTCATTGGATTGCTAGCGACACAATTGCATACGTGAGTCAAAAGGCGCAAACGGTCCCGGCTAAGGTAAGGCTGCAGCCGTGGGGTTAACCGTGCATGAGACCGCAAAGGGATGCGATGTGTTACAGGCTGGATTCCAATGGCTTAGGATCGGGGTCCCCACAGGCATGCAGGTTTCAAAGTAATCCAGGAGTCGATCACTGGACGGCGGTCAAGAATATTCTGAAGTACCTGAAAAGGACTAAGGAAATGTTTCTCGTTTATGGAGGTGATGAAGAGCTCATCTTAAAGTGTTACGTCGACACAAGCTTTGACACCGAACCGGATGACTCTAAGTCTCAAACCGGTTACATATTTATTATTAACGGGGGCGCGTTAAGCTGGTGCAGTTCCAAGCAAAGCATCGTAGTAGATTCTACATGTGAAGCGGAGTACATGGCTGCCTCGGAGGCAGCTAAGAAGGGTGTCTGGATGAAGTAGTTCATGACGGATCTTGGGGTTGTCCCGAGCGCACTAAATCCAATAACTCTTTTATGTGACAACACTAGTGCCATTGCCTTAGCAAAGGAACCAATCTTTCACAAGAAGACCACACATATCAAACGGCGCTTCAACCTCATCTACGACTACATCGAAGGAGAGGACGTAAATATTTGCAAAGTGCACACGGATCTGAATGTAGCAGACCCGTTGACTAAACCTCTTCCACGGGCAAAACATGATCAACACCAGAACTGTATGGGTGTTAGATTTATTACAATGTAAATCGCATGGCGATGTGAGGACTAGATTATTGACTCTAGTGCAAGTGGGAGACTGTTGGAAATATGCCCTAGAGGCAATGATAAAATATATATTATTATATTTCCTGTTACAAGATAATAGTTTGTTATCCATGCTATAATTGTATTGAATGAAAACATAGACACATGTGTGGATACATAGACAAAACAATGTCCCTAGCAAGCCTCTAGTAGTCTAGCCAGTTGATCAATGATAGTCAAAGTTTTCTGACTATATGCAAGTGTTGTCACTTGATAACTGTATCACATCATTAGGAGAATCATGTGATGGACTAGACCCAAACTATGAACGTAGCATGTTGATCGTGTCATTTTGTTGCTATTGTTTTCTGCGTGTCATGTATTTATTCCTATGACCATGAGATCATATAACTCACTAGCACCGGAGGAATACCTTGTGTGTATCAAACGTCGCAACGTAATTGGCTGACTATAAAGGTGCTCTACAGGTATCTCCGAAGGTGTCCTTTGAGTTAGTATGGATCAAGACTGGGATTTGTCACTCCGTGTGACGGAGAGGTATCTCGGGGCCCACTCGGTAATACAACATCACACACAAGCCTTGCAAGCAATGTAACTAAGTGTAAGTCATGGGATCTTGTATTACAGAACGAGTAAAGAGACTTGCCAATAACGAGATTGAAATAGGTACGCGGATATCGACGATCGAATCTCGGGCAAGTAACATATTGAAGGACAAAGGGAATGACATACGGGATTATATGAATCCTTGGCACTGAGGTTCAACTGATAAGATCTTCGGAGAATATGTAGGATCCAATATGGGCATCCATGTCCCACTATTGGATATTGATCGAGGAGTGTCTCGGGTCATGTCTACATAGTTCTCGAACCCGCAGGGTCTGCACACTGAAGGTTCGATGATATTTTAGTATAGTTGAGTTATATGTGTGGTTACCGAATGTTGTTCGGAGTCCCAAATGAGATCGCGGAAGTCACGAGGGTTTCCGAAATGGTGCGGAAACGAAGATTGATATATAGGATGGTTTCATTGGGTCACCGGAAAGTTTCGGGCATTACCGGCAGTGTACCGGGAGTGACGAATGGGTTCCGGGTGTTTACCGGAAGGGGCCCACCCACCCGGGAGTGAGCCCATGGCCTTAGGGTGGCGCACCATGCCCTTAGTGGGCTGGTGGAGTCAACCCAAGAGGGCTATGGCTCCACAAGCAAAAATACCAAAGGAAAGGAAAAAAAAGAAGGAAAGAGGGAGGTGGGAAGGAAGAGGAGGACTCCTCCTTCCCAAACCAAATTGGAGGAGGAGTCCTCCTCCCCCTTCGGCCGGTGCATCCTTGCGACACTTGTGCCCCAAGGCTAGCCCCTCCCCTCCTCCTATATATATTGGTGATTTAGGGCTTTTTGAGACACAACTTTGCCACATGCAACTCTAGCCTATTCCACATAGTTTTACCTCTAGATCAAATTTTTGCGGAGCTCGGGTGGAGCCCTGCAGGAGTAGATCATTGATAACCCACAAGTATAGGGGATCGCAACAATTTTCGAGGGTAGAGTATTCAACCCAGATTTATTGATTCGACACAAGGGGAGCCAAAGTATACTCTCGAGTATTAGCAGTTGAGTTGTCAATTCAACCACACCTGAAAGACTTAGTATCTGCAGCAAAGTTTTAGTAGCAAAGTAGTATGATAGTAACGGTAGCGGCGGTAACAGTAGCAGTAGTAATTTTTATAGCAAGTGTGACAGCAGTAGCGGTAAAGTAACTTAGCAAGGACCAGTATAGGAAAATCTTGTAGGCATTGGATCGGTGATGGATAATTATGTTGGATGGCATTCATCATGTAACAGTTATAACATAGGGTGATATGTAACTAGATCCAGTTCGTCAATGTAATGTAGGCATGTATTCCGTATTTAGTCACACGTGCTTATGGAAAAGAACTTTCATGACATCTTTTGTCCTACCCTCCCGTGGCAGCGGGGTCCTAATGGAAACTAAGGGATATTAAGGTCGCCTTTTAATAGAGAACCGGAATAAAGAATTAGCACATGGTGAATACATGGGATCCTCATACTATGGTCATCTCCGGGAGTGGTTTCGACTATTGTCACTCTGGGGTTGCCGGGTCATAACACATAGTAGGTGACTACAACTTGCAAGATAGGATCAAGAACACACACATATTGATGAAAACATAATAGGTTCAGATCTGAAATCATGGCACTCGGTCCTAGTGACAAGCATTAAGCATAGCAAAGTGGTAGCAACATCAATCTTAGAACATAGTGGATACTAGGGATCAAACCCCATCAAAACTAACTCGATTATATGATAGATCTCATCCAACCCATCACCGTCCAGCAAGCCTACGATAAGATTACTCACGAACGATGGAGAGCATCATGGAATTGGCTATGCAGGATGGTTGATGATGACGACGGCGTCGATTTCCCCTCTCTGGAGCCCAGAACAGACTCCAGATCTGCGCTCCCGAGGAAGAACAGGCGGTGGCGGCGGCTCAATATCGTGAAACGCGATGAACTCTTCTCTCCTGTTTTTTTCTGGGCGAGAGAGGTTATATGGAGTTGGAGATGAAGTCGGAGGAGCCACGTGGGCCCCATGAGCCTGCTAGGCGCTCCCTAGGGGGGGCGCTTGTAGGGCTCGTGGCCCACTGGCAGCGTATCTTCAGTTGATTCTTTCTCTGATATTTTTTATATATTCCATAAAAAATCCTCATAAGTTTCGAGGTCATTCTAAGAACTTTTATTTCTCCACAAAAATAACACCATGGCAGTTCTGCTGAAAACAACGTCAGTCCGGGTTAGTTTCATTCAAATCATGCAAATTAGAGTCCAAAACAAGGGCAAAAGAGTTTGGAAAAGTATATACGTTGGAGACGTATCAACTTCCCCACGCTTAAAGCCTTGCTTGTCCTCAAGCAATTCAGTTGATAAACTGAAAGAGACAAAAGAAAAACTTTTACGAACTTTGTTTGATCTTGTTGTTGTAATTATGTCTAACTCATATTCAGATTTTCAGCAAGATCATAAGCTAACCACATAAGCAATGACATTTAGGTCTCATGGTATACTCATATCAATGGCGTAATTAACTAGCGAGCAATAATAATAAGTTTCAAACGTCAACACTTCAATCAAAATAATCATGATACAATATGAATAAATGGTATCTCGATAGCCCTTTCTGAGACCGCAAAACATAAATGCAGCGCACCTTCATAGACTAAAGGCCGACTAGAAATTGTAATTCATGGCAAAGAAGATCCAATCATAGTCATACTCAATATCAATTAATAGCAAAGCATATAAATGACGGAGGTGCTCTCTAACTGGTGCTTTTTAATAAGAAGAGGATGACTCAACAGAAACGTAAATAGATAGGTGCTACTTCTCAAACAACAGCGCCAGAAATTGACACGTTGACGGAGACTTGCTTGCGTTGGTGTTTCCCTTGAAGAGGAAAGGGTGATGCAGCACAGGAGTAGTAAGTATTTCCCTCAGTTTGAGAACCAAGGTATCAATCGAGTAGGAGAATCTCGTCAAGTCCAGAGTACCTGCACAAACACAAAAGAGCTTGCACCCAACGCTATAAAGGGGTTGTCAATCCCTTCAAGCTTGATTGCAAAGTGAGATTTGAAGGCGGAAAGGGCAACGAAGTAAAAGAGTAAGGCTTAAAATATGGTGTGAAGTAGACCCGGGGGCCATAGTGTTCACTAGAGGCTTCTCTCAAAATAGCAAATATTATGGTGGGCGAACAAATTACTGTCGAGCAATTGATAGAACCGCGCAAAGTCATGACGATATCTAAGGCAATGATCATACATATAGGCATCACGTCCGAGACAAGTAGACCGATACTTTCTGCATCTAGTACTATTACTCCACACATCGACCGCTATCCAGCATGCATATAGTGTATTGAGTTCATGACGAACAGAGTAACGCCTTAAGCAAGATGACATGATGTAGAGGGATAAACTCAAGCCAATGATGAAAACCCATCTTTTTACCCTTGATGGCAACAACATGATGCATGCCTCGCTACCCCTTCTGTCACTGGGTGAGGTCACCGCACGGTATGAACCCAAAACCAAGCACTTCTCCCATTGCAAGAATCATAGATCAAGTTGGCCAAACAAAACCCACAACTCGAAGAGAATTACAAGGACATGAAATCATGCATATAAGAGATCGGAAGAAACTCAAATAAGATTTGTAGATAATATGATCATAAATCCACAATTCATCGGATCTCGACAAACACACCGCAAAAGAAGATTACATCGGATAGATCTCCATGAAGATCATGGATAACTTTGTATTGAAGATCCAAGAGAGAGAAGAAGCCATCTAGCTACTAGCTATGGACCCGTAGGTCTATGTTGAACTACTCACGCATCATCGTAGAGGTCATGGTGTTGATGAAGAAGCCCTGCATATCCGAATCCCCCTCCGGCAGGGCACCAGAACGTTCCCCAGATAGGATCTTGCAGATACAGAAGCTTGCGGCAGCGGAAAAGTATTTTCGTTGATCTCTTGATTATTTTTGGAATTTTACGGAATATATAGGCGAAAGACCTACGGCAGGGGATGCCCAGGGAGCCCACAAGCCTGGGAGGTGCGACCCCCCTGACCGTGCCATGAGGGCTTGTGGGGACCCTCGTGACCCTCTGCCTTGGTTCTCAAGTCTCCCGATCGTGTTTTGTTTCGGAAAAAATCTTTTCGGAAGTTTTATTCCGTTTGGACTCCGTTCAAAATTCTCCTCTGAAAAGGGACAAAAACACGGAAAAAACAGGAACTGACACTTGGCGCTGAGTTAATAAGTTAGTCCCAAAAAATATATAAAAGGCATACCAAACCTCCGAAGTTTGACAAGATAATAGCATGAAACCATCAAAAATTATAGATACGTTGGAGACGTATCAAGCATCCCCAAGCTTAACTCCTGCTCGTCCTCAAGCAGGGAACTGATAAAAACTGAATTTTTGATGTAGAAATGGAATGCTACCTAGCATACTTGTCCTTTGTAACTTCTTTCATGTGACATGAATGTTCAGATCCGTAAGACTCAAAACAATAGTTTGCTATTGACATGGAAACAATAATACTTCAAGCAAACTAGCAAGGTAATCATGAACTTTCGGAATAACAAGGCCAAAGAAAGTTATCCCTACAAAATCATATAGTCTGGCTATGCTCCATCATCCCCACACAACTAATTTAAATCATGAACAACCCCGGTATTGGCCAAGTAATTGTTTTTGCACTCTTACTTTCTCAAACCTTTTACAACTATCACGCAATACATGAGCGCGAGCCATGGATATAACACTATAGGTGGAATAGAGTGTGGTGGTGGTTGTGAGACAAAAAGGAGGAGATGGTCACATTGACTCGGCGTATCAAAGGGCTATGGAGATGCCCATTAATAGATATCAATGTGAAGGAGTAGGGATTGCCATACAAAGGATGCACTAGAGCTATAAGTATGTGAAAGCTCAAAAGGAGAACTCGTGGGTGTGCATCCAACTTGCTTGCTCACGAAGACCTAGGGCAGTTTTGAGGAAGCCCATCATTGGAATATACAAGCCAATTTATATAATAAAGATTCCCACTAGTTTATGGTGGTGACAAAGCAAGAAGCTCTCAATCATGAAGAACATGGTGCTATTATGAAGCACAAGTGTGGAAAAAGATAGTAGCATTGTCCCTTCTGTCTTTATTTTATTTTATTTGGGCTCTTTGGCCTCGGTCCATATCTCTCTCTTTTTTTTATTGTGGGCAACTTTGGCCTCTTTTTTTCCCCTCACGTGGGACAATGCTCTAAGAATGATGATCATCACACTTTTATTTACTCACAGCTCAAAGCTTAGAACGATGATGACTCTATAGGAAATGCCTCCGGCAGTCTACCGGGATGTGCAACGATCTAGCTTGGCGTATGACGTTGAAACATCTCGTTAGCTATCTTACGATCATGCAATGGCAATATGAGAGTGACAACACAAGTCATGAGACGGAACGGTGGGAGTTGCATGGCAATATATCTCGGAATGGCTATGAAAATGCCATAGTAGGTAGGTATGGTGGCTGTTTTAAGGAAGGCATATGGTGGGTTTGTGCACCGGCGAAAATTGCGCGGTACTAGAGAGGCTAGCAATGGTGGAAGGTGAAAGTGCATCTAAACCATGGACTTACATTAGTCATGAAGAACTCATATACTTGTTGCGAAAGTTTTTATTAGTAATCGAAACAAAGTGCTAAACGCATACTCCTAGGGGAAGGGTTGGTAGGTGTTAACCATCGCGCGATCCCGACCGCAACACAAAGGATGACAATCAATAGATCAATTATGCTCCGACTTCCTAACATAGAGGTTCACCATACGTGCATGTTATGGCAATCACTAACTTCAACACAAGTATTTCTAGATTCACAACACCCTACTAACATAGCTCTTAATATTACCAAATCCACGTCTCAAAACTAATTGAGAGGAATCAAAACTTCTCTTTCTACTCAACGCACATGAAGATGGAGGTTTTTGTATCCTCTTTGGGTACCTATCACCTTTGGGACTACTTTCATAGCACAAGCCAACTACCAAGTCACGCACCGCCGTGCTCTAAAAGATCTAAGTGAAGCACATAGAGAAAAATTATCTAGCTCAAAAAGATATAAGTGAAGCATGATGATCATTCTAGCAAAATCACATTGAGTGCATGTCTCTCTCAAAAGGTGTGAAGCAACGATGATTGTGACACAACAAAAAGAAAAGACTCCTAGGATACAAGACGCTCCAAGCAAAACACATATCATGTGGTGAATAAAAATATAGCTCCCAGTAATGTTACCGATGGATTGAAGACGAAAGAGGGGATGCCTTCCCCGGGCATCCCCAAGCTTAGGATTTTTGGTGTCCTTGAGTTTGTCTTGGGATGGCTTGGGCATTCCCAAGCTTGAGCTCTTTCCACTCTTTATCCCTTTGTCCATGAGAACATTACCCAAAACTTGAAAACTTCACAACGCAAAACTTAAACAGAAACTCGTGATATCATTAGCACAAGAAAACAAACTACCACCTCTTTAGGTACTGTAGCAATCTTGATTTCTATTTATATTGGTGTTAGATTACTATATTCTCACTTTTACATGGCTAGTACCCCCCGATACTATCCATAGTTTCATCAAAACAAGCAACCAACTCAACAAAAACAGAATCTGTCAAAAACAGACCAGTTTGTAGCAATCTGTATACTTCGTCTACTTCTTTTACCTCAAAAATTCTGAAAAATTACGACTACGTGGGCAAAAGGCATATCAACCAGAAGAAAAAAGAATCAACTCAAAAGCTCTTTCTGAATAAAAATGAACAATAATATCGTGAGCAAAAAGTTTCTGTCTTTTTCCAGCGAGATCAAACAACCATCACCAATACTAGTCATAAAGGTTTTGCTTGGCTAAAACACAAAAAGAAACACAAAAGACGCAATCATAACAGAATTATGATGGTGTGGACGCAACAAAAAAGAAAGAAAAAGATAAATTCATTAGGTTGCCTCCCAACAAGTGCTATTGTTTAACGCCCTTAGCTAGGCATTGATAATTCAATGATGCTCACACAAAAGATAGCAATTGGACACGAAGAGAGCATCATGAAACATGTTAAAATCACATCTAAGTCTAACATACTTCCTATGCATAGGCATTTTATAGGAAAACAGATTGTCAAGACAACGAATAGTTACCATATGCAAGGAGGAAGAAAGAGACAATAGCAATCTCAACATAACGAGAGGTGATTTAGTGATATGAACGTTTCTACCACAATATTTTCCTCTCTCATAGCAATTACATGTGGGATCATAATCAAATTTAACAATATAGCTATCACAAAGGATATTCTTTTCATGATCCACATGCATGCAAAGTTGACGCTCTTCAAAAATAGTGGGATTATCATCAACTAAAGTCATGACTTCTCCAAACCCACTTTCAATAATATTGCAAATATGATAATCATCATGAGGCTTGAACAAATTTTCGAGATCATAAGAAAAATCATTACCCCAATCATGATCATTGCAACAAGTAGTGGACATAGCAAAACTAGCATCCCCAAGCTTAGGGTTTTGCATATTTTTAGCATGACTGACACTAATAGTATTTATAATGAAACCATTGCAATCATGCTTTTCATTCAAGGAGCCCTCGTGAATCACTTCATAAATTTCTTCATCACGATTTTCAGATTCACGCATCTCAAGCAAAACTGCATAGATAAAGTCAAGTTCACTCAACTCACTAGCAATTGGATGAACATAAGTGGATCTCTTAAAGAGATTACCAAGTGGATGAGGATCCATATCAATAGATTTTCAGCAAGCGAAGATGCAAGCATATTGAAAGCACATGGCAACACAAGCAAACGGAAAGCAAGCAAAAGAAGAGGGAGAACAAAAAAGGGAAATATTTTTGTAAATTTTTGTTTTTCAGAAGTGGGGGAGAGGAAAACGAGAGGCAAAAAAAGTAAATGCAAGAGATGAGTTTGGGACGCTTACTTGGATGAGTTCTTGACTTGATCCTCCCCGGCAACGGCACCAGAAATTCTTCTGCTACTTCTCAAACAACAACGCCAGAATTGACACGTTGACGGAGACTTGCCTGCGTTGGTTTTTCCCTTGAAGTGGAAAGGGTGATGCAGCACAGGAGCAGTAAGTATTTCCCTCAGTTTGAGAACCAAGGTATCAATCTAGTAGGAGAATCTCGTCAAGTCCAGAGTACCTGCGCAAACACAAAAGAGCTTGCACCCAATGCTATAAAGGGGTTGTCAATCCCTTCAAGATTGATTGCAAAGTGAGATCTGAGGGCAGAAAGTGCAACGAAGTAAAAGAGTAAGGCTGAAAATATGGTGTGAAGTAGACCCGGGGGCCATAGTGTTCACTAGAGGCTTCTCTCAAAATGGAAAATATTACGGTGGGTGAACAAATTACTGTCGAGCAATTGATAGAACCGCGCAAAGTCATGACTATATCTAAGGCAATGATCATACATATAGGCATCACGTCCGAGACAAGTAGACCGATACTTTATGCATCTACTACTATTACTCCACACATCGACCGCTATCTAGCATGCATCTAGTGTAATGAGTTCATGACGAACGGAGTAACGCCTTAAGCAAGATGACATGTTGTAGAGGGATAAACTCAAACCAATGATGAAAACCCCATATTTTTACCCTTGATGGCAACAACACGATGCGTGCCTCGCTACCCCTTCTGTCACTGGGTGAGGTCACCGCACGGTATGAACTCAAAACCAAGCACTTCTTCCATTGCAAGAATCATATATCAAGTTGGCCAAACAAAACCCGCAACTCGAAGAGAATTACAAGGATATGAAATCATGCATATAAGAGATCAGAAGAAAATGAAATAAGATTCATGGATAATCTGATCATAAATCCACAATTCATAGGATCTCGACAAACACACTGCAAAAGAAGATTACATCGGATAGATCTCCATGAAGATCATGGAGAACTTTGTATTGAAGATCCAAGAGAGAGAAGAAGCCATCTAGCTACTAGCTATGGACCCGTAGGTCTATGGTGAACTACTCACGCATCATCGGAGAGGTCATGGCGTTGATGAAGAAGCCCTCCGTATCCAAAACCCCCCTCCGGCAGGGCCCTAGAACGTGCCCCAGATGGGATCTTGCGGAGACAGAAGCTTGCGGTGGCGGAAAAGTATTTTCGTTGATCTCTTGATTTTTCTGGGATTATAGGGAATATATAGGCGAAAGACCTAGGGCAGGGAGGCCTAGGGAGCCCACAAGCCTGGGAGGCGCGGGCCCCCCTAGCTGCGCCATGAGGGCTTGTGGGGTCCCTGGTGACCCTCTGCCTTGGTTCTCAAGTCTCCCGATCGTCTTCTATTTCGGAAAAAATCTTTTCGGAAGTTTTATTCCGTTTGGACTCCGTTCAAAATTCTCCTCTGAAAAGGGTAAAAAACACGGAAAAAACAGGAACTGGCACTTGGCACTGAGTTAATAAGTTAGTCCCAAAAAAGATATAAAAGGCATACAAAACATCCAAAGTTTCACAAGATAATAGGATGAAACCATCAAAAATTATAGATACGTTGGAGACGTATCAATAGGCCCTTCGTAGAGGGAAGCATTAATTTTTAGAGGGGCTAGAGCTCAAGCTTTTTAAAACAGAGATAAATAATTTTTGGTGGAATGCTTTCATTGTCAACGCGATGACCAAGAGTTTTCACCATCTTCCATGCTACACATATTATAGGCGGTTCCCAAAGAGAATAGTTTAGTTTTGACTCCCCCACCACCGATCAATCACACTCCATGACTAGCCGAATCCTCGGGTGCCGTCCATACCAACAACAATCCAGGGGGAGTTTTGTTTGCAATTATATTTTTGATTTGATTTGAGCATGGATTTGGGCATTCCGATTACCAGCCCCTTTCTCGTGAGTGATAGTGAATAAACACGTATCGAGGATAACACACCTAGCATGGAAGATACTGACCGCCCCTTGTCAGCACATGAGCGGTTCGGGCATACAAAAACAAATTAATATTTGAGGATTTAGAGAGTGGCACATGCAAATTTACATCGAACGGGAGGTAGATACCGCATATAGGTAGGTATGGTGGACTCATACGGAACAACTTTGGGTTTATGGAAGTGGATGCACAAGCAGAATTCCCGCTTAGTAAAAGTGAAGGCTAGAAAAGACTGGGAAGCGACCAACTAGAGAGTGACAACAGTCATCAATATGCATTGAAATTAACCAATGTTGAGTGCAAGCATGAGTAGGATAAAATCACCATAAACATGAATATCGTAGAGGCTATGTTGATTTTGTTTCAACTACATGCGTGAACATGTGCCAAGTCAAGCCATCTGAATCATTCAAAGGAGGATACCATCCTATCATACTACATCATAATCATCATGAAATTCATGTTGGCATCCAAGATAAACCATTATAAGCTCCTAGCTAATTAAGCATGGCATCAGAAACTATGATCTCTAAGTTGTCATTGCAAACATGTTTCTCTCATAACAATGCTGAATTAGGAACGATGAGCTAGTCATATTTACAAAAACAAAATAGGTCGAGTTCATACCAGCTTTTCCAGGCTCAGTCACTTCATCATATATCGTCATTATTGCCTTTCACTTGCACGAACGAATGATGTGAATAATAATAAGAGTGTTCGTGCATTGGACTAAGCTGGAATCTGCAAGCAAATTCAGAGGAGAAGGCAAAGTAATATGGCTCTTTGACGGATAAACAATAATGCATATGAGAGCCACTAATCATTTTAATCATGGTCTTCTACCTCGACCCAAAGAAAAAGAAAACTATTTACACGGGAAAGCTCCCAACAAGCAAAAGAAGAACGGGAAATCTTTTTGGGTTTTCTTTTTAATTACCACTAAGCATGCTGGAAAGTAAACTCACAACTAATTTTTTTGGTAATAAACAAACACACGAGAAGAATGCAAGAAAAATAAATAAACTAGCATGGATGATACAATGGAAGAGTGTGAGCACCGACTATCAAAGTGAATGTGTGAGCATGAATATAAAGTCGGTGAGAGACACGTACTCCCCCAAGCTTAGGCTTTTGGCGTAAGTTGGTCTAGTTCCACGGCTGGTCCGGGCGATATCCAAAACCTGGACATCTTCCTTTTTCTGAAATAATTCTGAAATTTTTAGTGAGTCAAAATAAAATTGAACAAAGTTTAACAAAACTCATAGCAACTACTCCTACAAGTGCCTAGAGGCCATATCATGCATCAAAACTACTTGGGACCAACTAAAATTAACATGCAAAGCTCAAGAACAAGGTCACCAAGGCAACAATAATATGCAATGAATAAAGCACCAGAATAAAAACTAATTGGACCAATGGAGGAGTCACATACCAAGGAACAATTCCCCAAAACAGTTTGGTGAATGGGGCTTTGCACAAGGAGATCGAAAAATGCAGCAAAATGAGAAAGAACACGGGTTTGAGCTGTGGAATGATTTTTTCTGGAGGAAGACGAAGAAGATGGGTGCTGGAATAAGTGGAGGGGGGCCACATGGGACCCACGAGCCTGCCAGGCGCGTTTGTGGGGGGGGGGGGGGGTGGGCGCGCCTCCTGGGCTCGTGGCCCACTGGTGCATCCACTGACTAGTTATCTTTTTCAGAAATTCTTAAATATTCCAGAAAAAATCATACTTGAATTTGAGGGCATTTGGAGAAATTTTATTTCCAGGCCATTTTTTATTGAACGGATAATGTAGAAAACAGGAAAATAATGCTATATTTATTATTTTTCTACTAAATAACAGAAAGTAAAAGTTGGGAACAGAAGGTTTTGACTTCTAGATTCATCCATCTCATGGTCATCAAAAGAAATCCGTCAATGAGGTTGATCAAGTCTCCTTGACAAACTTTTTTTCGAATCACATAAAACCAGAGAATTTTCGAATAATCACTAGGTTACCTCAACGGGGGTTTGCATATCCCCAATAACAAGTATATCATATTTCATCTTGACAGTAGGTATAGGGAATTCAAAGCTTCCAATAATAATTGATGAAGATTTTTCAATAGCATTAATGCCATGAACTCGATATTGTTTTTTCAGAAAGTGCACCGTGTGCTCACTCCCATTAACATGGAAAGTGGCATTGCCTTTGTTGCAATCAATAACAGCCCCTGTAGTGTTTAAAAAGGGTCTTCCAAGGATGACCGCCATGGCATCATCCTCGGGAATATCAACAATAATAAAGTCTGTTAAGATAGTAACGTTCGCAACCACAACAGGCACATCCTCACAAATTCTGATAGGTAAAGCAGTTGATTTGTTGGCCATTTGCAAAGAAATTTTAGTAGGTGTCAACTTAGCCAATTCAAGTCTACGATATAAAGAGAGAGGCATAACACTAACATCGGCTCCAAGATGACATAAAGCAGTTCTAACATAATTTGCTTTAATGGAGCAAGGTATATTGGGCACTCTGGGATCACCTAGTTTCTTAGGAGTCCCACCCATAAAAGTGTAATTAGCAAGCATGGTGGAAATCTCAACATCAGGTATCTTTCTTTTATTAGTCACAATATCTTTCATGTACTTAGCATAAGGAGACATTTTAAGCATATTAGTCAAACGCATTTGCAAAAAGATAGGTCTAATCATTTCAACAAAGCGCTCAAAATCCTCATCATCCTTTTTCTTGGATGGTTTGGGAGGAAAGGGCATGGGTTTCTGAACCCAAGGTTCTCTTTCTTTACCATGCTTCCTAGCAATAAAATCATTCTTATCATATCTCTTGTTCTTAGGTTGTGGGTTATCAAGATCAACAACAGGTTCAATCTCCACATCATTATCATTACTAGGTTGAGCATCAACATGATCACCATTATCAATATTATCACTAGGCTCATGTTCATCACCAGATTGTGTTTCGGCATCAGAAATAGAAACATAATTTGTATTCTCACGTGTAACAGCAACAGGTTTACTAGCATGCAAGTTCCTATCATCTTTCCTTTTCTTCCTATTACCAGGATGACTAGGTGCGTCAGTATTAACTCCTTGAGAATCTTGTTCAATTCTCTTAGGATGGCCCTCAGGATACAAAGGTTCCTGAGTCATTCTACCACCTCTAGTAACAACTCTAACAGAATTATCATTCAATTCATTAAGCAAGCCATTTTAAGCCTTAAGTACTTTTTCTACTTGAGTAGTGACCATAGAAGCATGTTTACCAATAAGCTTAAGATCATTAACACTTCTATCCACACAAGCACTTATATGATTAATCATAGAAGCATTTTGTTTCAGTTGTCTACTAACATAATCATTAAGACTTTGTTGTTTGGCAACAAAGTTATCAAATTCATCTAAGCATAAGCTAGCAGGTTTATCATAAGGAATATCACTCTCATTGAATCTACGAAGAGAATTTACCTCTACTACATGTGTCGGGTTATCAAGACAATATATTTCTTCAATAGGTGGTAGATTCTTAATATCTTCATATTTAATACCTGTCTCTTGCATAGACTTCTTGGCTTCTTGCATATCTTCAGGACTGAGGAATAGAATACCTCTTTTCTTCGGAGTTGGCTTCGGAGGTGGTTCGGGAATAGTCCAAGCATTATCATTGCTCAAGATATTATTCAATAGAATTTCAGCTTGTTCCACAGTTTGTTCCCTGAAAACACGACCAGCACCACTATCTAGGTGGTCCCTAGAAGCATCGGTTAGTCCATTATAAAAGATATCAAGTATTTCATTTTTCTTAAGAGGGTGACCAGGAAAAGCATTAAGTAACTAGACAAGCCTCCCCCAAGCTTGTGGGAGACTCTCTTCTTCAATTTGCAGAAAGTTATATATATCCTGCAAGGCAGCTTGTTTCTTATGGGCAGGAAAATATTTCTCAGAGAAGTAGTATATCATATCCTGGGGACTACGCACACAACTAGGAGCAAGAGAAGTAAACCAAGTTTTAGCATCACCCTTTAGTGAGAAAGGAAACAACTTAAGGATACAGTAATAGCGAATTTTTTCCTCATTAGTGAATAGGGTGGCTATATCATTCAGTTTAGTAAGATGTGCTACAATAGTTTCAGATTCATAACCATGAAAACGATCAGATTCAACCAAAGTGATTAACTCAGGATCGACAGAGAATTCATAATCCTTATCAGTAACAAAGATGGGTGAAGTAGCAAACTTAGGATCATATTTCATTCTAGCATTCAGATATTTTTCTTTACACTTGCATAATAAATTCTCAAGATCATAGCTATCCTTACAAGCAAGAAAGTCTTCAGCTACCTCTCCCTCCATAACATAACCCTCAGGTATAATAGACAATTCATATCTAGGAGACCTAGTTGTAACAGGTGGAACAACAGGTTCCACTTCGATAATTTCATCAGTTTAGAAGTATCATCACATTCAACAGTAACTGTAGCAATTTGTGCATCAAGAAATTCACCCAGTGGCATATCATTATCAAGCAAAGCATCATCATAAGCATCATGGATAGAAGAAGTAGCATCTTCAAGCATAGGCGACATATCAGAATTACTAGTAGGTGGTGGTGTTGCAAATTTACTCATAACAGAAGGTGAATCAAGTGCAGAGCTAGATGGCAGTTCCTTACCTGACCTCGTAGTTGAGGGCAAGACTTTAGTTTTTGGTTCTCTAGTATTCCTCATAGTGATCAACTGATATAAATCCCAAGTCACTCAGAGAATAGAGCTATGCTCCCCGGCAACGGCGCCAGAAAAAGGTCTTGATAACCCACAAGTATTGGGGATCGCAACCGTTTTCGAGGGTAGTGTATTGAACCCAAATTTATTGATTTGACACAAGGGGAGCCAAAGAATACTCTCGAGTATTAGCAGTTGAGTTATCAACTCAACCACACGTGAAAGACTTAGTATCTACATCAAAGTTTTAGTAGCAAAGTAGTATGATAGTAATGGTAGCGGCGGTAACAGTAGCAGTAGTAATTTGTATAGCAAGTGTGACAGCTGTAGCGGTAAAGTAACTTAGCAAGGACCTGTATAGGAAAAGCTCGTAGGCATTGGATCGGTGATGGATAATTTTGTCGGATGGCATTCATCATGTAATAGTTATAACATAGGGTGATATGTAACTAGCTCTAGTTCGTCAATGTAATGTAGGCATGTATTCCGTGTTTAATCATACGTGCTTATGGAAAAGAACTTGCATGCCGTCTTTTGTCCTACCCTCCCGTGGCAGCGGGGTCCTAATGATAACTAAGGGATATTAAGGTCTCCTTTTAATAGAGAACCGGAACAAAGTATTAGCAGATGGTGAATACATGGGATCCTCATACTATGGTCATCTCCGGGAGTGGTTCCGGCAATTGTCACTCCGGGGTTGCCGGGTCATAACACATAGTAGGTTACTACAACTTGAAAGATAGGATCAAGAACACACATATATTGATGAAAACATAATAGGTTCAGATCTGAAATCATGGCACTCAGGCCCTAGTGACAAGCATTAAGCATAGCAAAGTAGTAGCAACATCAATCTTAGAACATAGTGGATACTAGGGATTAAACCCCATCAAAACTAACTCGATTACATGATAGATCTCATCCAACCCATCACCGTCCAGCAAGCCTATGACAAGATTACTCAGGAACAATGGAGATCATCATGGAATTGGCGATGGAGGATGGTTGATGATGACGACGACATCGATTTCCCCTCTCTGGAGCCCAGAACGGACTCCAGATCTGTCCTCCCGAGGAAGAACACGCGGTGGCGGCGGCTCCGTATCGTGAAACGCGATGAACTCTTCTCTCCTATTTTTTTTCTGGGCGAGAGAGGTTATATGGAGTTGGAGATGAAGTCGGAGTAGCCACGTGGGCCCCACGAGCCTGCTAGACGCGCCCTAGGGGGGGCGCCTGCAGGGCTCGTGGCCCACTGGCAGAGTATCTTCAGTTGATTCTTTCTCTTATATTTTTTATATATTCCATAAAAAGTCCTCGTAAGTTTCCAGGTCATTCCGAGAACTCTTATTTCTGCACGAAAACAACACCATGACAGTTCTGCAGAAAACAGCGTCAGTCCGGGTTAGTTTCATTTAAATCATGCAAATTAGAGTCCAAAACAAGGGCAAAAGAGTTTGGAAAAGTAGATACGTTGGAGACGTATCAATCATCACCACCACCGGAGCGCCGTCACGTTGCCGAAGAACTCATCTACTTATCCGTCTTTCTTGCTGGATCAAGAAGGCCGAGATCGTCATCGAGATGTACGTGTGCTGAACGCGGAGGTGTCGTCCATTTGGCGCTAGATCGGAACCGTTCGTGGGACGGATCGTGGGACGACGGTGATTTTAATCACGAAGCTGTACCACTACATCAACCACGTTTCTTAATGCTTCTCGCATAGCGATCTACAAGGGTACGTAGATCTAATCTCCTCTCGTAGATGGACATCACCATGATAGGTCTTCGTGTGCGTAGGAAAACTTTTGTTTCCCATGCAACATTCCCCAACAATTTATAATCACCTAGTTACGTCGCGACATTTGATACACACAAGGCATTGCTACGGTGTCAGTGAGTTACATGACCTCATGGTCATAGGGATGTATACTTGACATGCAGAAAACAGTAGCAATAAAATAACACGATCACATGCTACGTTCATAGTTTTGGTCTTGTCCATCACATCATTCTCCTAATGATGTGATCCCGTTATCAAGTGACAACACTTGTCTATGGCTAGGAAACCTCAACCATCTTTGATCAACGAGTTTGTCAACTAGAGGCTTACTAGGGACAATGTTTTGTCTATGTATCCACACATGTATCTGAGTTTCCAATCAATACAATTATAGCATGGATAATAAACAATTATCATGAACTAGGAAGTATAATAATGACCAATTTATTATTGCCTCTAGGGCATATTTCCAACATGGAGTTGATTGCAACTAGTTCTTGCCAAGAATGAATGTAAGTAAATTTTGTTGGCGGAGTCACCCCTCAAGAACTTCTCTAGTTCTTTTTCTTGAGGACCCACATCAACTTGATGGGTATCCTTGGAGTTGAGTTAGCACTTGATGAACTAGATCTAGTGGTGGCCTTGGGAACCCACTTGACCATGGCTTGTGATTCTTCTTCAAATGAGTTAGTGTATTCTTGAAGCTTGTCCTTAGCCTTGAGCTTGTGGTCTTGAGGTGGAAGGTCATCTTGAGCATTTGGTACCTTGGAGAGAGTAGGATCATACTACTCCTTTTGGGGAACAAACTTCGTCTTGGGGTATTGACCTTCTTCCCATTAAACTCCATTAGCATTGAAATAGCCAATGCCTTGGCTATCTCGGTGCCATCCTTGCTTCCTTTCAATCTCCTCGAGTTGCTTACTTCTATCAAGACTCTTGTAGACACCTTTTTCTATACTTCCTTTCAATAAATCATTTTCTTGCTCAAGTGTAACTTTGCTAAGAGAATCATTAGCGGAGCCAATTGAACTACTAGAAGCAACATCATTTGATTTAGCATTTGTATTGTTGCTACTAGATGAAGAACCTTTCTTTCCTTTGTTACTAGTTTGATTAGATTTAACTTGTATAACAAAAGTACACAAGAGTAATCGTTTGGATAGATAAGAAGAAGTCTTCTTTTGAAGATCATCATTGATAGCTTTAAGAAACACATGTTCTTGCTCTAAATTTAGCTTTTCTAAGCACAACTTCTCATGAGTTCTTAGAAGCTCTTTATGATCTTCTTAGGTTGATTCATGATCTAACTTAAGAGTATTAAGTTCTTTAGTTAGATGCTCGATCTCCTTCTTATCATCACCACATGACTTATCTTGGCTAGCATGATTATTATCATGTTCATTTTCATTGATACCACTAATTTTATCAATGAGCAAGCCATCATCTCCTAGTAAGTCATACTGATCACTATTAAAGTCAAAGTATTTGGGTTGTGATACCTTGGGACCTTTATCCATGAAGAAACTTCCAAATCCTTTATTTCGTGAATCAAATATGTCAAAGGACTTGGAGGAAACAAGTGAAAATCTGGCAACACCCTCATTTTGGCTATGGTTGGAGTTGGAGCGGTAGCTTCTCTCGGATTGGTTGTCGGATTCGGAGGCGGATACCCATTCACCAACATTACCTTGATGCCTTCTTCTTGAGTATCTCTTGGTGTACTTGTCCTTCTTATCCGAGTCCTTCCTTTTCCTGGAGGATCTTCGTTCATAATGATCTTGTCTACTCCTTGTTTATCTTCAAGGTGACTCATCTCTTGAGTTTCTTCTTCTAGGTGACTCTTCTCTTCTTTTGTTTGTGTGTGTGTGGGGGGGGGGGGGATAGACGTGCACTCATTGGAGTAGTGTTCGGGCCTTGCACAATTTGAAGAATTCCATTCACGACTAGATGAACACTTCCCTTCATATCTTGAGTTGGAGCTTCTCTCTTTGCCTCTACTCTTGTAGAACTTGTTTAATTTCTTGACCATGAGGCCTATCTCTTCATTGCTAATAAGGTTTTCACGTGAGGTAGCAGGATTGTCATTTGAAGCTTTGTATGCACCGCTTGAATTGTTATGAAGCTCTTCTTTGTCTTTGAGTGACATTTCATGAGCAACAATCCTTTGAATGACTTTCGTAGGCTTGAGATCTTTGTAGTTTGGAATCATTTGGATCAATGTCCACACGGTGTCGTACCTCCCATCCAAAGCTCTAAGGATCTTCTTCATGATGAATATGTTGGTCATGTCTTTGCTTCCCAAGCCAGCAATCTGATTTGCAATGAGAGCGAGCCTAGAGTACATTTCAGCGACTCCTTCACCAACCTCCAACTTGAACTTGTCAAGTTGACTTTGCTGCACATCCATCTTAGATTCCCTGACAGATTCAGTACCGTCGCGCATATCAACCAAAGTATACCAAATTTACTTTGAATTCTCAAGACGACTAATCTTGTTGAACTCTTCGGGGCATAGGCAGTTGAATAGAATGTCACATACTTGAGCGTTGTATTTGGACATCTTCAATTGTTCCACATTCTCTTCACAATCTGGTTCCTTTCCATCACCAAAGAATTCACCTTGTAATCCAACACAAAAAATATACCAAATGGAGGGGTTATGACCAATAATATGCATTTTCATTTTATGCTTCCAACTAGCAAAGTTTGTACCATCAAAATATGGACCTCTACAATGATAATTTCCCTCACTAGACACTGTACTCTCCCAGGTTGTGAAACTAATGCAATGGAGACCAAAGCTCTGATACCACTTGTAGGATCCAAAGTATGTATAAAGGGGGGGATGATTAGACTACTTGACCAAATAAAAACTGAGCCTTTTCCAAATTTTAATAGCTGGCAAATTTTAACAATTATACCATGTCAAGCAACCGTACACTCGCAAGTCTAAGAGTATAGCAGTGAAAAGTAAACACATGCACATGTAATTAGAGGGTAGGGATAGGAAGAACAAACACAAAGATGACATGGAGATTTTTGGCATGGTTCTGGTAGGTGGTGCTATTGTACGTCCATGTTGATGGAGACTTCAACCCACGGAGGGTAACGATCGCAAGAGTCCACGGAGGGCTCCACCCACGAAGGGTCCACGGAGAAGCAACCTTCTCTATTCCATCTTGGCTTACGTCCACGAAGGACTAGCCTCACTCGGGTTAGATCTTCACGAAGTAAGCGATCTCGTTGCCCTTACAAACTTCTTTGTTCAACTCCACACAAAGTCAGAGTCCCCCAAGCGACACCTAACAAATCTAGGAGACACCAATCTCCAAAAGGTAATAGATGTGGCAAGTATGATGGAATCCTTGCTCTTGTGCTTCAAAAATAGTATCCTCAACACTCAATTACTCAATGACAAATTTGTCATGGGTAGAAGAGATTGATTGGGTGGAAAGCAACTTGGGGAGGGTAGAAATCAATATCCATATGGTTGGAGTGGAATATCTTGATCTCAACACATGAGTAGGTGGTTCTCTCTTAGAAAATAGATGGGACAAGTTCTGGTTTGTTCTGAGTGCTTCATCTACGAGTGAGACGCAGGGGAGGGGTATATATAGGCAACTCTAAAAATCAAACTGTTACATCATTATTACCCAACTCGGTGAAATCGAAGCAAAAAATCGGTTGCACCGACTAGTGAAAGATGTTGCAACTTTTGGCGTTCTAGTGAGACCGATATATAAATCTCGGTGGGTACAATTTGACTGGCCTAGGCAAATACCTTAAATCAGTGGCAATGATTGGCAAAAAATAGAAATTTTGATTTTTGACAAATGACTACCAGGGAGTTGGTCACTGTTTTTGGGTTGCACCAAAATCAAACTTGGTGGCACCAAGATGGTTGGGTTGGCTCTGGATTCTGTCTAGGGTAAAACTCGGTAGGTCCGATTTTGGAAATGTTGGTGGCACCGAATTTGAGTGTTAGGGTTTGCACACAACATTTGTGGGACAATTTCATGAGGGTTTTTGGTGGCTAACTCTAAGCACTTGAGCAAACTTATCATCATAGATACCTCATCCCCTTTCATAGTATTGTCTTTGTGTCACACCCTGTGTTTGTACCGCTTTGCCACAATGTGGTTTTATAAAAAATTGGAACCATTTAAAACATTTTTGTGTGCATGTGACGATTGAATTGGTTGCTCTGTGCTTGTTTTCCTATTTGACTTTTTATTCACAAAAAATATTACCTCTCTCAATACTCATCTCCTTGCCCCAACTCCTTACCCAATGATCATACCTTGTGTATAGGATCTATAAACACTTTTGCAAAATATTATTTTGACCAAAAGACATTTATTTATTTTAAGCCTTAAAAAAACCATAAGTTAGGATTTCTACTACAAGTCCTTAATTTAGGAGGAATGTTTTGTCCGAGAAGTTTTATATAGATCCTATTATCAAAAATACTTCTCAAAACCACAAATTATTATTTTGAAAGTTATTTTCCTATTTTATTTAAATACTTCTTTCTCAGGACAAAAATGGTCTTTTGTGAAGAAAAATGATTTTATTGCTTTAATTCTTTTTGAGTAAATTTAGGTAAACTCACTAGACATGTATTTTCCATATATAAGGGTTTCAACACATGGTCATGTTTAAATGTTGGACAAAGCCCCTCAAAACCCTTTCTTTTTCTTTCAAGCTTTTGAAATATTTCCATAGGAAATATTCTCAATAAATTCCAGGAAACTTCTAGCAAGTCACACATGATACATGTGATGATGTTCCCAAGTTTCATCTCAATCCAACTTAATTTGGTCCTCGAAAATATTCCAAAACCCTTTGTGTGCAGAATTAAATTTGAGCAACTCTAGATTGCCATGTTTTTCGAATTACCCTCAAAATTTGCAGCAGTGATCTAGAAACTAAATAAGGATGCTACCCCACGTTGTGCATTTTTTTGGAATAGATTAGTTTAGCTAGAGTACAGAAACATAATTTTGTTGATTTCTAGGGTTTTGTATGTTTGCATTGCCAACTTTCTCCTAATGATCCCAAACTTGGTGATCAAGCTCAATTATTCCCACCATTAGATCGTGGTAAATAAAATAGTAAGTGGGCAAAGAGATATTTCCCAAAACTCCAACAAATACCTTCTGGTAGAATTCTAAAACTACAGTTTTGACCCCCAAAGATATTATCCCTCCCTGCAAATTTTTGCCACAACCTCACACATACCCAAGGCATCTCCAGGAACAACCCCAACGACTAGCTCCATGATTGAGGGGGTGAAATCTCACTTGCACCCCCCTGGATTACACTTTTTCTCCTCTCTCTCTTCTCTCTCTCCCCTAGGCGGCCTCCAGAGCATCCCATGCTCCTCACTTTGTTTAATCCCTCTGCAGCTAAAGGGCACTAGTGGACGTGCCAGATCTCGTCAAGGGCATCATCATGCTGGCCAAAAGCATGCTCTGGAGCGGGCTACAAGAAGGCCGAGCGTTGACCTTGCTCTGTGCCCATCTCCTGGCCGCCTCAAGCCCCTCCCCTCGTGCGAGTCGAGGCCCCTCGGCGTCTGCAACACGCCAATCTGTCGGAAGCTGCCTCTCTGTCTCTCTCTCACCCCCAGCAGCGTGCACCTGATGCCGTTGATGACCCACAAGTATAGGGTATCAATCATAGTGCTTTCAATAAGTAAGAGTGTCGAACCTAACAAGGCGGAGAAGCAAATGATAAGTAGTTTTCAGCAAGGAATTCTCTGCAAGTGCTGTAAGTAATAGTGATTGATAGTTTTGTAACAAAATAATTCATAACAAGGGACAAGCAATAATAATATCAAAGGTGTAGCAAGGTAGCCCAATCCTTTTGATATCAAAGGACATGCCTTAAAGTTCTCTTATATAAAGCAAGTGCTCCCCAGGACACATGTGAATTTCTATCTAGTCATGTTCATCATATTAAGTTGTTTCACGTTTGCTACTTTGATGATTTGATATGTGGGTGGACTGGTTCTAAGGTGTTATTCTTACTAGAACTAAAAACCTACTTATGATTAACGCCTCTCGCAAGCATCCGCAACTAAGAAAGAAGAATCAAGAATAATCTAACCATAGCATGAAACATGTGGATCCAAATCAGCCCCTTATGAAGCAACACATAAACTGGGGTTTAAGCTTCTGTCTCTCTCGCAACCCATCATCTATTTGTTACTCCACAATGACTTACCTTAGGCCCATAACATGGTGAAGTGTCTTGTAGTCAACGTTCACATGAAACCACTAAGAGAAGTAGCAACATCCATATCGTCAAAATATCGAACGAACACCAACTTTACAAGATTATTAATAACAAGAATTCTCCCATGTCGTGAGGAACAATAATTGCTACTCACACATCATCAACATCTTCAAGACCAGAGGTGTAATAATAATATTTAAGGATTTGAACATAATATCTTACACTAAGTAACCCAACAAGCATCAACTACAAGATGTAATTAACACAACTAGTAACCCACAGGTACAATCTAAGGTTTTGAGACAAGGATTGAATACACGTGATGAACTAGGGTTGGAGATGAGATGGTGCTGGTGAAGATGTTAATGAATATTGGTCCTGCCATGAAAGAGGAAGATGTTAATGAATATTGGTCATATCGAAAGATAACTTATGTTTTTTCCTAGTGTAAAACACACCATATAGGAGAATATGGTTGCTAGAGGGTCAGCTATGGCCCCACAAGCCATGAGAGCGTGGCCAGGGTAGTGCATCTTATTGGCTTGATGCAGGAAACATCAACTTATAGATCGCCTAATTATCCTCTTCGTGGCCCCTTCGTCGCCGACGACTCCGGCCACCCCAGCACCTCCCTCAACCTCCATAAGAACAACGACGACCTCTCGGTCTCATTCCTGCACCCACCTCTCCTCGTCGTGTCCCGGAGCATCACCGTGAGCGCCGGCACATCTATGGATGGAGGTTGACAACGACCTACCAATTAGGGCCGCTTGTCAGCCTCCTGTCTCTCTCCCTCTCTCTACTTGTCACTGACCAGTGGGCCCTACGTGTCAGGTTTAAACCTCATGGCACGCGTGTGCTTGCATCGTTCAGGCCTTGTTTCTGGCTGGGTCGGCTCGGCTCGGCTGTCTCTGGCCCAAAGGCACAATATTATTTTCCTTTTTCTTCTCTGACATTAGTTCCAAAAACTCTTGTGGCTGACATATTTGTCGAAATCCAATAATTCCAATTTGTAAAACCTTGAAATAATACCACTTGTTTGATTATGCCACTAGTACAACTTTTGGAAAAAAGTTTTACACTAGTTTATTCAAAAACCTTGTTTAAAGTTCTTTAACACTCTATTAAAATGCATTTCACCACCTTTTGTGCTTCGAAACTAAAAACTAATAATTTTCATAATACTAATACTCACCCTAGTATTTTTTAAAAATAAGTTGACATTTTTATGAGTAATTTATTTCCTTGTTTTTGTCATGGCCTTATTTTTGCTAGTTATATTCCAACGAATAGCCTGGATAAGAAGGATTTGAAGGCCCCGAGGACTTTGTTGAGCTAGGCAAGCACCCCCTCGACCATGAATTGAAACCATTTTATGCATTACATGTAGCACATTATCCTATTGCATTGAATGATGATGAATTGGTGACGATCATGGTGGGTCATCTCCATTACTTTCTTCATTGATACTTGCACCGAGCATGACCCTACCATCCTATGAGGGTTGTGCGGATGGGAAGTAGTTAGGGTGCAAAAGTAGTTGCTAAGCAGATGGGATGGGAAACATGCATGGTGTCAGAAAGAAAATGTTTTCAAAGACTTATCGAAAACTCTGTCGGGTGCCATTAATTCCTGAGGGAGATGGTGTTGAGCTAGGTAACCACTTGAGAAAGAAATGGTGTACCGAGGCAAGTGATTGTGTTGTTTACAAAAACGTATTGGTGTAAGCTGTGATCGTTACTCCAAGCTTACGTGTAAGACCACGATACCCCTTATGGGATGGGGCTTTGTTGATTATTGTGGTTGCTACTAGTAGAGAGCCCGCATTACTAGTGGTGGGAGTGATGTGAGTACTCTCGATACGGGGTCGTGCCAAGAGAGGATTACCATGGGCTGTTTTTACAGACACCAAGAACACCGTTGTGTGCCCTCATGGATGATATTTGTGATGCACAACACAAGGGACGGCACCAGCGAGTGGACTCTTTGTTAGTATCGTCATGGGAAAGGCATTTTTCGGGTACTTACCTCCGGTATGGAAAATACCGCGAGACGTGGATTTACACGGAAGTTTTACGAGTCTTGTGGGTAAAGTGTGCAACCTATATAGAGTGTAAAACTATTCGAATAGCCACGTCCATGGTCAAGGACAGTTGGCTGACCGCTCTTGGGCTACGTCCATTGTAGCAAACTATGTGTGTGTGTGGGGGGGGGGGGGAAGATAGTGTGAAAGGGTGATACTTGAGCTAAGTCAGATGAGCTGGCATGATTAGTGAACATGAGATGTTCACCCCCATTAATATTGATATATGTAACCTGTTCATAGGAAGGTCACTTACCTCATGATGCATGCCTTCACAAGACATTGGTTATATCATTGCAGTCAAAATTAGCTTTCTTCAACTTACCTATTAGTGCTATGTCATGCATTTGTTATTGCCTTTTTCCAAACATGGGTTGCTTCCGAGTACATTCAAGGTACTCATTGGCTTGTGATACGTCTCCAACGTATCTACTTTTCCGTACTCTTTTGCCCTTGTTTTGGACTCTAACTTGCATAATTTGAATGGAACTAACCGGGACTAACGTTGTTTTCAACAGAATTTCCATGGTGTTGTTTTTGTGTAGAAATAAAAGTTCTCGAAATGTCCTGAAAATTTACGGAGAATTTTTCTGGAATAAAATAAAAATACGTGTGCAAAGATCCACCGGAGGGGGTGTGCGAGTGGGCCACAAGCCCCTGGGCTGCGGCCACCCCCTAGGCCGCGTCGTGAGGGCTTGTGGGACCCACGTGGCGCCACCGCCCCCAAACTCAGCTCTATTTATTCCGTCTCGCCCGAAAAAAATAAGGGAGAAGGATTCATCGTGTTTTATGATACGGAGGCGCCTCCACCTCCTGTTCTTCATCTGGAGGGCAGATCCGGAGTCCGTTCCGGGCTCCGGAGAGGGGAAATCGTCGCCATCATCATCATCAACCTTCCTGCATCGACAATTCCATGATGCTCTTCACCGTTCGTGACTAATCTCATCGTAGGCTTGCTGGATGGTGATGAGTTGGATGAAATCTATCATGTAATCGAGTTAGTTTTGACGGGGATTGATCCCTAGTATCCACTATGTTCTAGATTGGTGTTGCTACTACTTGGCTATGCTTAATGCTTGTCACTAGGGCCCGAGTGCCAGGATTTCAGATCTGAACCTATTATGTTGTCACCAATATATGTGTGTTTTAGATCCTATCTTGCAAGTTGTAGTCACCTACTATGTGTTATGACCCGGCAACCCCGGAGTGACAATAGCCGGAACCACTCCCGGAGATGACCATAGTATGAGGAGTTCATGTATTCACCAAGTGTTAATGCGTTGGTCCGGTTCTTTATTAAAAGGAGAACCTTAATATCCCGTAGTTTCCATTAGGACCCCGCTGCCATGGGAGGGATGGACAATAGATGTCATGCAAGTTCTTTTCCCTAAGCACGTATGACTACATACGGAATACATGCCTACATTAGATTGACGAATGGGAGCTAGTTACATATCTCTCCGTGTTATAGCTGTTACATGATGAATCACATCCAGCACACTCATCCATCACCGATCCACTGCCTACAAGTCTTTTACTACAGGTCCTTGCTATGTTACTTTCCTGCTACTGCTGTCGCTACTGCTGTTACTCTGTTGCTACTGCTGTTACTCTGCTGTCGCTACTGCTGTCACTACTGTTGTTCCTTGCTACTGCTGTCACTACTGCTGTTACTTTGCTGCTACTTGTTGTAAGACTTTTCTGGAGCCGTTGCCGGGGAAGAATAGTTCCCCGTCCACGTGCTATTTACTGGCGCCATTGATACAACAGTTAGGAATAGTCTGCCATCAACATATATTTTTCTGGCACCGTTGCTATCATACTACTTTGCTACTGATACTTTGCTTGCAGACACTAATCTTTCAGGTGTGGTTGAAATTGACAAACTTAGTTGCTAATACTTGAGAATATTCTTTCGCTTCCCTTTGTGTCGAATCAATAAATTTGAGTTGAATACTCTACCCTCGAAAACTGTTGCGATCCCCTACACTTGTGGGTTATCAAGACTATTTTCTCGCGCCGTTGCCGGGGAAGCACAACTATATTCTCTGAGTCACTTGGGATTGACGTCTGCTGGTCACTATGAGGAATCCGAAAGATCCAAGAACTAAAATCTTGCCTTCCACTACGAGGAGAGGTAAGGAATTGCCATCTAGCTCTGCACTTGATTCACCTTCAGTTTTAAGTAAGTTTGCGACATCGCCTCCTGCTAGAAATCTTGATATGTCGCCTTTGCTTGATGATGCTACTTCTGTTGCCCATGATGCTATGCTTGATACTATGCCTGATGATGCTATGCTTGATACTATGCTTGATGATGATATGCTTGATACTATGCCTGATGATGCCATGCCTGATACTGCTTCGCCACTAGGTACATTCCTTGGTGCACAAATTGCTAGAGTTGCTGATACTTCTATAACTACTGAAACTATTGAAGTAGAACCTGCTACTATGCCTCAATTGCCTATTATGCCTGAACGCTATGTTATGGAGGGAGAGATAGCCGAGGATTTTCTTGCGTGTAAGGATAGCTATGATGTTGAGAAACTACTGCGCAAGTGGAAAGATAAATCTCTGAACGCTAGGATGAAATACGACCCGAAGTTTGCTACTTCGCCTATCTTTGTGACCGATAAGGATTATGAATTCTCTGTCAACCCTGAGTTAATCACTCTGGTCGAATCTGATCCTTTTCATGGTTATGAGTCTGAAATGGTTGTAGCCCATCTTACCAAACTTTACGATATAGCAACCCTATTCACTAGTGAGGAAAAGACCCGCCACCACTATATTCTCAAGCTGTTTCCTTTCTCGCTAAAGGATGATGCTAAGACTTGGTTCACTTCCCTTGCTCCTGGTTGTGTGCGTAGCCCCCAGGATATGGTCTACTACTTCTCTGAAGAATATTTCCCTGCCCATAAGAAGCAAGCTACCTTGCAGGAAATATACAACTTTGCTCAAGCTGAGGAAGAGAGTCTCCCACAAGCTTGGGGGAGGCTCATCCAACTACTGAATGCTTTGCTTGGTCACCCTCTTGAGAAGAATGACATACTTGATATCTTCTATAATGGACTTACCGATGCTTCCAAAGAACACCTAGATAGGTGTGCCGATTGTGTTTTTAGGGAACGAACTATAGAACAAGCTGAGATTCTACTGAATAACATCTTGTGCAATGAGAATGCTTGGACTATTCCCGAACCACGTCCTAAGCCAACTCCGAAGAAAAGAGGTATTCTATTCCTTAGTCCTGAAGATATGCAAGAAGCCAAGAAATCTATGCGAGAGAAAGGCATTAAATCTAAAGATATCAAAAATCTACCACCTATCGAAGAGATCCATGGTCTCGATAACACGATACAGGTAGAAGAAGTAAATTCTCTGCGTAGGTTTGATGAGAGTGATATTACTTTTGATAAACCTGCTAGCTTATGCCTCCATGAATTTGATAACTTCATTGCCAAACAACAAAGTTTCAATAATTATGTTACTAGACAATTGGAACAGAATGCTCATATGCTTAGTCATTTAAGTGCTTGTGTGGACAGAAATCTCGATGATGTTAAGCTCCTGAGTAAACATGCTTCTATGGTTACTACTCAAGTAGAACAAGTACTTAAATCTCAAAATGACTTGCTCAATGAGTTGAATGACAATTCCGTTAGAGTCGTCACTAGAGGTGGTAGAATGACCGAGGAACCTCTGTATCCTGAGGGTCATCCGAAAAGAATTGAACAAGATTCTCAAGGAGTTAGCACTGATGCACCTAGTCATCCTAGAAAGAAGAAGAAAGATGATAAGAACATGCACGCTAGCAACCCTGTTGCTGCTACCCCTGAGAGTCCAAACGATGCCTCTGTCTCTGATGCTGAAACACAATCTGGTGATGAACATGAGCCTAATGATGATATCAATAGTGATGTTCATGTTGATGCTCAACCTAACAATGAAAAGGATGTTGAGATTGAACCTGTTGATGTAGCAACCCGACTCAAGATGAGTCAAGCCTCTGTGTTTCTGTGCCATCCCTGGATCCGTATGCTAGCACTAATAGTACATCAATGTATATATCAAAGTGCAATCACATGTAAATAGCGTAAAACTGATATATACCTTAAATATTTCAGCGGAAGCGGTCAAGGGGGTGGAGTCCCAATAAACAACAACGGCAAGTTGAGTGTAGACCGTAACCCTGAATCGTACTCTTACTCGTCCAAGAAAAATATCTGCAACATAAGACGTTGCAGCCGTGTAGGTCAGCATATTGAATATGCCGGCAAGTCACATAAGAGAGGGGTGAAAAGTAATCATCTATACTATATGCATATATGGCAGGTGGGGCTATAAGTTTTGAGCGAAAAGCAAGTTTTTCTCCTACATCAAGAGAGGGCTAAAAGTAAAATGTTACTACATTGTTGGTTGTTAACGATATGGTTCCGCCAACCAATTCTCGTACCCATGTTGTCAATAATACCCACATCAATATTATTATTTGTGTTGAGAATTTCAGATAACTTCAGTTCCTTTGGCTCAAGTTGTCCATGACCGTGGACACGGCTAATCGATTAGGTTTGAGTACTCTGCAGAGTTTTGCACACGTTCCCCACAAGATTTGATCGCCTCCGTGTATGTCCTCGCACATCAGGGTGTTTGAAGACCGGATGATCAAAACATGGTCTTTCAACGGGTCCCTCTGAATCCCTGTCGGTGCCCATCCAATCCTACCGTTCTTCTACATCTGCTAGCACCGCCTGTCTAGAGTCGCCACGTTGTCCAACCAAGCCAGAGCCCATAATGACTTGTGGCTGTGCAGGTAAGCCTTGGGTCTTGAAAATATCCGTCCGTCTCTTTGAGCCTGGGTGAAGCTTTCCGCAAGATGTCATGGTCGTCTACAACATCCCGGGTCATCCACTGGTTTCTCCAGGGAGCCGATCAACCGTCCTTCACCCAGAGTTGCATTGCGTCCTGAGGTCTTGAAAAGTCTTGACTTCACTGGTCTTGGTTATTAAAGTATCCTCGCATCACTCGTGATAAACTCTTAACCAGAATCCCGTCTACTCAAGCATAGCAATATAAAATTTGTCGTCCCGGGCCTAGTAACGGGGTTGTTGGGTGCCTACCACATGATACTACAGTATGTAACCATAATTTCCAAGTACCTATTCAGCATGCAATTGGGCATAGGATGGTAGAACTACGATGCATAAAACATAGGTGATACATGATCAAATGACTTGCCTGGTGATGTTGACGAAGAAGAATTTCTCGAGAAATAACTTGATAGTCTACTCGTCACTCTCCGATGAAATCTATATAACAAACATATCATTCACATAAGCACTCATACTAGCAATCATTCTAGCAATCAAAACAAAAGAGAGAGTGAATAAGAATCCGAAGGAAACTTCAAATAAGGCTAGGGAGTCTTCAACTACATCAAACACTAAATAGTTTTTGTTCTAACTGAAAATAAAACACTAAAATAGAAAAAATAATAGAAAACAAAATATAAAATAACAAAGATAACAGAAGTAAAATTACAAAACAATATTTTTTATAAGTATTTTCAAAATAGGAAATCAAACTGGCAATGCAATCAATTCGCAAGTTAGTATAGAACTAGAATTGATTCCATGCAAACAAATAAGAATAAATAAAATAAGATTTTGTTGTTGTTGAAAAGTTACTGGTAAATATCAAAAAACAAAATATAACTTGTCACAATTACAAAAAAACAAATTAAGAACAATTAATACAAAAGAAATAGTAAGAAAATAAAAAAGGCTAAAACAGAATCTGTTTTGCTTAAAACCCTAAGTAAAAATATTTAAAAAAAATTTAAACTTAAACCACTGAAAGATATGATCAATACGAAGCAGCAGCAAAAAGAATCAAATTAAAAGCTATTTTTAAACTCCCGGAATAAGCAAAACAAGTTTTAATTCAAATCTGATCTAACTCAATTTTAATAAATCCAAACATAGAGAAATTATATATCTACAGAAACTTCATACAATTTGTGATCCAAGGCAAAACGAATCACCTAATTCGGAGTTATAGACTAATAGATATGAATTTTCTAAGATTGCAATTTTCTGAAAAAACTGCAATACGGGATTTCGTGAATCTCACCATGGGTGACAGAGAGGAAGAACTCCGGTGTAGCGACCCGACTCAAAACGAGTCAAGCCTGTGTGTTTCTGTGCCATCCCTGGATCAGTATGCTGGCACACATAGTACATCAATGTATATATCAAAGTGCAATCACATGTAAATAGCGGAAAACTGATATATACCTTAAATATCTCAGCGGAAGCAGTCAAGGGAGTGGAGTCCCAATAAACACCAACGGCAAGTTGAGTGTAGAACGTAGCCCTGAATCGTACTCTTACTCGTCGAAGAAAAATATCTACAACATAAGACGTTCCAGCCGTGTAGGTCAGCATATTGAATATGCCGGCAAGTCACATAAGAGAGGGGTGAAAAGTAATCATCTATACTATATGCATATATGACAGGTGGGGCTATAAGTCTTGCATAAAGCCAATTTTTCTCCTACATCAAGAGAGGGCTAAAAGCAAAATATTACTACATTGTTGGTTGTTAACGATATGGTTCCGCCAACCAATTCTCGTACCCATGTTGTCAATAATACCCACATCAATATTATTATTTGTGTTGAGAATTTCAGATAACTTCAGTTCCTTTGGCTCAAGTTGTCCATGACCGTGGACACGGCTAATCGATTAGGTTTGAGTACTCTGCAGAATTTTGCACACGTTCCCCACAAGATTTGACCGCCTCCGTGTAAGTCCTCGCACTTCAGGGTGTTTGAAGACCGGATGATCAAAACATGGTCTTTCAACGGGTCCCTCTGAATCCCTGTCGGTGCCCGTCCATTCCTACCGTTCTTCTACATCTGCTAGCACCGCCTGTCCAGAGTCACCGCGTTGTCCAACCAAGCCAGAGACCATAATGACTTGTGGCCGTGCAGGTAAGCCTGGGGTCTTGAAAATATCTGTCCGTCCCTTTGAGCCTGGGTGAAGCTTTCCGCAGGATGTCATGGCCTCTCCAACATCCCGGGTCATCCACTAGGTTCTCCAGGGAGCCGATCAACCGTCCTTCACCTAGAGTTGCATTTCGTCCGAGGTCTTGAAAATCTTGTCTTAACCGGTCTTGACCATTTAATCAACCTCGCGTCACTCGTGTTATGCACTCAACCGAAATCCCGTCTACTCAAGCATAGCAATATGAAATTTGTCATCCCGGGGCCAAGTATCGGGGTTGTTATGTGCCTACCACGTGATACTACAATCTATACTAAAATTTCCAAGTACCTACTCAGCATGCAATTGGGCATAGGATGGTAGAACTACGATGCATAAAACATAGGTGATAGTATGATCAAAATGACTTGCCTCGTGATGTTGACGAAGAAGAATTTCTCGAGAAATAACTTGATAGACTACTCGTCACTCTCCGATGAAATCTATATAGCAAACATATCATTCACATAAGCACTCATACTAGCAATCATTCTAGCAATCAAAACAAAAGAGAGAGTGAATAAGAATCCGAAGGAAACTTCAAATAAGACTAGGGAGTCTTCTACTATGTCAAACACTAAATAGTTTTTGGTCTAACAGAAAATAAAACACTAAAATGGAAAAAATAACATAAAAAATATATAAAATAACTAAGATAACAGAAGTAAAATTTACAAAACAATATTATTTTATAATTATTTTCAAAATAGGAAATCAAACTAGCAATGCAATCAATTCGCAAGTTAGTATATAACTAGAATTGATTCCATGCAAACAAATAAGAATAAATAAAATAAATTTTTGTTGTTGTTGAAAAGTTACTGGTAAATATCAGAAAACAAAATATAACTTGTCACAATTACAAAAAAAAAACAAATTAAGAACAATTAATACAAAAGGAATAGCAAGAAAACAAAAAAGGCTAAAACAGAATCAGTTTTGCTTAAAACCCTAAGTAAAATAATTTTAAAAAAATTGAATCTTAAACTACTGAAATATATGATCAATAGGAAACAGCACCAAAAAGAATCAAATTAAAATCTATTTTTAAACTCCCGGAATAAGCAAAACAAGCTTTAATTCAAATCTGATCTAACTCAATTTTTATAAATCCAAACATAGACAAATTATATATCTGCAGAAACTGCATAAAATTTGGGATCCAAGGCAAAAATAATCACCTAATTCGGAGTTATAGACTAATAGATATGAATTTTCTAAGACTGCAATTTTCTGAAAAAAAACTGCAATACGGGATTTCGTGAATCTCACCATGGGTGAGAGAGAGGAAGAACTCCGGCGAGGTAGCTGCTCCGGCGAGGTGGAGAGGTCGCCGGCGGAGGAGTAGCACGACAGGGGGTGGGGCGCTGGAGAGGCTCGGCAGGGGTGATGGGGAAGCGCCACGAGACCTACTGTACTCCATTCTTGACAGGAAGATGAGGATGGTGGCGCCGTGGCTACGAGCATGGGAACGGGGCGTTTCTCGAGGGGAATGGAACGAGGAGGACAAGGGGATCCTTTATAGGTGGCGAGGAGGTGCTGGGAGGGAAGGAGATTCACGAATTCCGGAAGGGGAGGATCTCTTGGTTCCTCCCATGGAAGTTCGTGGTAACGTGAATGACTAGAGGAAGGAGAAGATACTAAACGGGCCAGATTTGGAAACTTCTTAATGGGCCAGATCTTTATTTCCTATTAAACGCGATTTCTTTCCTTTTTTCAAAATTAGGAAACTAAAACGATAAAAGGGAAATCAAATCAATTCGTAATATAGAGTTTCTATAAACTAAAATTATCATAAAAATAAAATCTAAATGATGGGCATTTTTCACGGCCAAAATAAAAACTTAAAAAAATGTTTTTCAAAAAAATCCCTAAAAGCATTATTTCTTTTTGCAATTATTTTCTCAAATTAAATTTTGGTTTTTTCTTGGCTCAAAATATTTCAATGAATGGCCCTTGTTTTTGGAGGGTCATTTTCCTCCGCTCTTTCTCGCGTGCAAGAATTTTGTCGGGGCATTTTCTCGGGGAAGAAAAATATAGCAGCAAGGGAAAATATTTTGAAAGGATTCAAATGCAAACTCCATTCAAATTGTTTATAGTTGAAGAAGTCATGTCATCTTCTCTCTTTTCTTTTAAAAGATTGAATTCGAATTCATCGGAGATGGGGAAAGTCATTTTATTCCCTCTCATTCAAAAGTTTTTGAAAAGTTTCAAATTTCACACAAGTTTCAATCACTCAAGAAAACAAACAAACAATAATTATTTTAACATTCCAAAATTTGGGATGTTACAGTTGATCTTGATAACCCACAGCCTAAGAATAGAAGATACGATAAGAATGACTTCACTGCTAGGAAGCATGGTAAAGAAAGGGAACCATGGGTTCAGAAACCCATGCCCTTTCCTCCCAAACCATCCAAGAAAAAGGATGATGAGGATTTTGAGCGCTTCGTTGAAATGATCAGACCTGTCTTTCTGCAAATGCGTTTGACAGATATGCTCAAAATGTCTCCGTATGCTAAGTAAATGAAAGATATTTTGACTAATAAGAGGAGGATACCTGAGGTTGAGATTTCCACCATGCTTGCTAATTATACCTTCAAGGGTGGAACTCCCAAGAAACTAGGTGATCCCGGTGTGCCCACTATACCTTTCTCCATTAAAGGTAACTACGTTAGAACTGCTTTATGCGACCTTGGAGCCGGTGTTAGTGTTATGCCTCTCTCTCTTTATCGTAGACTTGAACTGGATAAGTTGACACCCACTGAAATCTCTCTGCAAATGGCCGACAAATCATCTGCTTTCCCTATCGGCATTCGCGAGGATGTGCCTGTTGTGTTTGCTAATGTCACTATCTTAACAGACTTTGTTATCTTGGATATTCCCGAGGACGATGCCATGGCGGTCATCCTTACAGGGGCTGTTATAGATTGCAACAAAGGCAATGTCACTTTCCATGTCAACGGTAATGAGCATACGGTGCACTTTCCAAAGAAACAATATCGAGTACATTGCATCAATGCTATCGAAAAGACTTCATCGATTCTTATTGGGAGCTTTGAATGCCCTATACCTCGTGTCAAGATGAAGTATGATTTGCTTGTTGGGGAAATACACATCCCCATTGAGGTGACCTAGTGACTATTCAAGAATTCTCCGTTCTCTTTTGCGATTCGAAAAGGTTTGTCAAAGAGGCTTGATCAACCTCATTGATGGATTTCTTTCGATGACCACGAGATGGATGAATCGAGGAGTCACAAACCTCTGTTCCAAGCTTTCACCTTCGGTTGCTTAGAAGAAAAATGATAGATTTAGATTAGTTTTCCCTGTTTTCTGTTTTAGCGTCCGGTAGAAAGTACCCCAAAAATAAAAGTTCTCTGAACGTCCTGAAAATCAAGTATGATTTTTTCTGGAATTTTTGAAAAATTCTGAGACAAAGAGCTTGTCTGGGGCCCACACCAGTGGGCCACAAGCCCTAGGGGCGCGGGCACCCCCCTGGCCGCGCCACCCAGGCTTGTGGGGCCCACAGGCACCCCCTCCACTCATTCTTGCTCTCATCTGGTTCTCCTACCTCTAGAAAAAATCATTTCGTAGATCAAACCCGTGTTCTTGCTCCTCTTGCTGGGATTTTCGATCTCTTTGCTCAAATCACCGTTCTGCGAACTGTTTTGGGGAAATTACTCCTTGGTAAGTGACTCCTCCATTCGTCCAATTAGTTTTTGCTCTAGTGCCTTATACTTCACGTATTTTTGCTGCCTTGGTGACCATGTTCTTGAGCTTTTGCATGCTAATTTTAGCTGGCCCCAGTAGTTTTAATGCGTAATATGGCCTCTAGGCACTTGTGGGAGTAGTTGCTACGAGTTTCGTTGAGCCTTGTTCACTTTTCCTTAGAATCACTAAAACTTTCAGAAATTTTCGAGATAGAAAAGGGAAAATATGAGGAGGTTCTTAAGAGGCTCTTCAAGCCGTGACCCCAAGGATGATGGGAGTGAGAAGAAGCCCAAGTATTTGGTCCCTTGAGTCACAAAAGTTCGAGCTTGCGTGTGGCCAAGCGACGTGTTCTTACGCGCCGTTGGAATTTATGAGGACTTTTATCACTTGGTGGAAAACGCAGGCCTTGCCGCCTTTGTTGATGATAAGTGTCCGCAATACCTCCTCCTCACTAATATCTTCGTACAAAGCTTTAACTTCTATCCCAGGAAGAATCCTCCTATGGTTGAGTTCAAACTTTATGATATCCCCCAGCGCATGTCACTCCAGGATTTTTGCAATGTTTGCAAATTACCTTACGTTGGGGATATTCATGAACCTCGTCCACGTGACTTGGAAGCTTTCATCGGTACAATTTCTGTAGGAGAGGAGAGAGGAGTGTCTTGCGCTAGAGCTGCTAGCATTCATTTTCACGTGCTTCGGTACTTCTCACTATTTGTGGGAAAATGTTTGATTGCCCGTGGGAAAGCTGGGTCACTTAGTTCCCCAGATCTTGCGGTCTTGAGCGAAGCCCTTTATAACGATAAAACTTATAGCTTGGGTGCTATAGTAGCTCAACGGTTGAACCTGGACCGTTCTAAAGGTGTTGTCTATGGAAGTATCTATGCTACCCGTCTTGCCAGACACTTTGAGATACCTATTATACTAGAGGAGGAAGAAGAGATTCTTCTTCCCGAGAGATATCTAGATTACGATAGCATGGTTCTCCATGACTTTCTTGATGGAGATATAAATAGAAGGATGATTTATAACCTGGTATTTAGTCTGGGTACTCGTGAGACTATTACATTGCCTGCTCCTTCTTTGTTCAATCTTCATGCAGGGAGCTACATTATTATGCCCTCGGACATCTACGCATATTGGGGCCTAGCCCAACCACAGGTGCCCGTGCCCGAGCCACCAGTCGAGTACCAGACGCCAGTTTATCAGTGGGAGCCAGAGGAGCTCACACAGCAGTGGCATCCTCAGTCCACTCCGGAGTACCCCGGAGCTGGTTATTTCCCTCCTTGGGAGTAGACCAACTTAGGCCAAAAGCCTAAGCTTGGGGGCGTACGTGTTCTCACCGACTTTACATTCTTGCTTATGCTTTCACTTTGTTAGCCGGTGTTCACACTTTGCCACTGTATCATCCATGTTAGTTTATTTCTTTTTTCTCGTTTTCTTTTTGTGTGTCTGTCTAGTTTGAAAAAACCAAAAATATTTTCTTTTCTTATTTTGCTTGTTGGGAGCTTTCCCGTGTAAATAGTTTTGTTTTTCTTTGGGTCAAGGTAGAAGATATTGGTTACAATGTTTAGTGGCTCTTGCATGCATACCTGTTTAGCTTTCAAAGAGCCATATTACTTTGTCTTCTCCTTTGTGTTTGCCTGCAAATTCCAGCATAGTCCAATGCACGAGCACACTTATTATTGTTCACATCGTTCGGTCGTGCAAGTGAAAGGCAACAATGACGATATATGATGAAGTGACTGAGCCTAGAAAAGCTGGTATGAACTCGATCTATTTTGTTTTTGTAAATATGACTAGCTCATCATGCATGATTCAACTTTGTTGTGAGAGAAACATGTTTGCAATCACAACTTAGAGATCATAGTTGCTTATGCCATGCTTACTTAGCTAGGAGCTTATAATGGTTTGTCTTGGATGCCCACATGAATGTTGAGATGACTGTGTTGTAGTATGATAGGATGGTATCCTCCTTTGAATGATTCAAGTGGCTTGACTTGGCGCATGTTCACGCATGTAGTTGAAACAAAATCAACATAGCCTCTATGATGTTCATGTCCATGGTGATTTATGTCCTACTCATGCTTGCACTCAATGTTAGTTAATCTCAATGCATTTTGATGACTCTTGTCGCTCTCTAGTTGGTCGCTTCCCAGTCTTTTGCTAGCCTTCACTTGTACTAAGCGGGAATACTGCTTGTGCGTCCACTTCTATAAACCCAAAGTTGTTCCATATGAGTCCACCATACCTACCTATATGCGGTATCTACCTGCCGTTCCAAGTAAATTTGCACGTGCCACTCTCTAAATCTTCAAGAAATAATCTGTTTTGCATGCCCGAACCGCTCATGTGGTGATAGGGGGCTATTGGTATCTTCCATGCTAGGCCTGTTATCCTTGATATGTGTTTATTGACTATCATTCATGAGAAAGGGGCCGGTAATTGGAATTCCCAGTTCCATGCTCAAATCGAAAAGATAATTGCAAACAAAACTCCCCCAGGATTGATGTTGGTATGGACGGTACCCGAGGATTCAGCTAGCCGTGGAGTGTGATTGATTGGTGGTGGGGGAGTCAAAACTTTACTTTTCTGTTTGGGAACCGCCTATAGCATGTGTAGCGTGGAAGATGTTGAGAACTCTTAGTCATTGCGTTGACAATGAAAGTATGCCACCCAAAATTATTATCTCTGTTTTCAAAGCTTGAACTCTGGCACCTCTGCAAATCAATGTTTCCCTCTGAGAAGGGCCTGTCTATTTATGTTCCTGTTGAGTCACCCTCCTCTTACAAAAGCACCAATTAGAGAGCACCTCTGTCATTTTTATGCTTTGCTTTTAACTGTGTTGAGTATGACTGTGACTGGATCTTCATTGCCTTGAGTTACCATGTTGAGTCAGCCCTTGGTCTTTGAAGGTGCTGTGCATTTATGTTTTGTGGTCTCAGAAAGAGCTAGCGAGATACCATCTGTTCGTACTGCTTCATGTTGTTTTGATTGAAATGTTGACATTTGAGGCTTATTATTATTTGCTCGCTAGCTGATTATGCCATTGATATGAGTTTACCGTGAGACCTAGATGTCATTTGCTTATGTGGTTTGCTTGTGACTTGCTGAAATTCTGGTTATGAGTTAGACATAGTTGCAACAACAAGATCAAACAGAGTTCATCAAAGTTTTTCTTTTATCTCTTTCAGTTTGTCAACTGAATTGCTTAGGACAAGCAAGGCTTTAAGCTTGGGGGAATTGATACGTCTCCAACGTATCTACTTTTCCGAACTCTTTTGCCCTTGTTTTGGAAATATAACATTAGATAACGACAGAAAATGCACAACTTCTCCATGTTGAACACTTCTCGAGATTCCTCACGGGTTTAGAGAAGTTCCGAAAATGGTGGGCGCCCGACGAGTGGCAGCAAGCATATTTTCATGTTTTTTCTAAACTGCTCGTCGAAATGAACCAAATGATATGGAGTTGGAAAGATATCATCGAGGCGCAAACTTTTCATGCAGATTACATTCTCTAATTATTTATTCTTTGACAATAGTTTTAAATTTTCCGAAAAGTGGAATTTTGTAGTTCAAATTTTTGATTTTTTGGAAATGGTTTTCGCTGTAGTTTTTTAACTATTTTTCAGAAGGAGGAATGTGATACGGTGTTGGAAAGTAATGGAATAGGTGCTGCTTTCATATGTTAGGTATTTGGTGAGATTCCTCATGGTTTTAAATGAATTTTGAAAAGGGTGTGGTAGCCCATGAGTGACAGCGAGCGTATTTCGTCATTTTTGACAAACTGCTCATCGGAACGATGGAAATGATACGCCGTTGGAAAGATAACCAAGAGACAGAACTTTGTCCTGTAGAACACTCTTTCCAATTCCTTACGATTTAAGAGCCGTTCTGAAATTACCGAAATCCACACACTCGATTTTTTATCACAACAAAATCGACATGTGCACCGCATCAGACAAAAGAATGCGTTGCTTGAGATGGAAAACCACATTGCATCTAACCGGAAAGTGAACTACATGGTTTGTTTTATTCAACGTTTTTCCAAGATGGAAAAGTGAAGTGCATAAGTGAACCACCACACTATCAAGAAGTGAACCACATTATTTTCGCTTATCATTGTGTAACAATTTTCTGCAATTACGAGATGAACAACATCACACAATGTACCATGCTGCTTGAGAAAAAAACTGCACTAAATCTGATGGGCAAGTGAACTGCGGAATTTCTTTTTTTCTTTTTAACCTTTTATGGACGATAGTGGACACCAAAGTCGAGAGAAGTGAACCACGACATGTATGAAAAAGTAAACACCATCTAGCAACATAGTGCTCATGCAATTAACTATTTTGGAAAACAAAGTAGTGGACAAGACGTATGTAGTGCACATTAGGAGGAAAGGGAGCCGCAACAAGAATATAAGTAAATTGCATTACTTTTTTGTCGTTTTATAAGCATCATGATATGTGAAGCGCATGCAACAGGGTGTCAATATGCAAATCCCTAGGAGTTGTCACCCTTCACTCGCCACACCACACGGATTGCAACCTCACACGCTGTGAGCTGCATGGACACACATTCCATATAATGAGAGTACATTCTTGCCAAACTCCAGTGGAACGCTCGACACAAATACATACAAATCAAAGCAGGGTTGTGGCCGTATAGCTAGGTGCATATCTTGCTTGTACCGAACTGCATCATTCCTCATACCTAGCTGCACATCTCACTTGTAACAAAACGCCAAAGCAGAGGTCTTCACCAACTCTGATAAGTTGTTGGCCAAGACCAGAGACACTTCTGTCCACGCCGGAGCTGCACAAAAATACGGAGACTGCCCCACACTCACCGCACGGCACGCACGCGGCATCGGAACGCACATACTCACCGTGCGCACTACATGAGTTGAGGTGGTGCACATGGAGGAAAAGAATGGGGATGTCAGGACTTGTAGTGGGTGGAAGGAGCACGAGATTGGGTAGGAAGGTGTGGGCGACGGTAGTCGTCAGCAATTCATGGTCATCCCAGCCACAATCGTGGAAGGAACAACCGTTGGTGGAGGTGGCCATCCACGATCCACGACCATTGAGGCTAGATCCGCCTAAGGCATCCTGGCCAAGGCCTTGGCGGCTTCGCCCGGCATGACGATTGTCACGACCCTAGAATTTGTTTGCAAGTAGTGGTATTTGTACTCATGCATCAAGATCATTTTTTAAACCAAAATGGCCTTAAAAATGTCCATGATTTTTTTTGAAAATGTTGATAACATCTACGAGAGGCGATGCACATTTTTCCTAGTAATTTTAGTTTTTGATTTAACTAATTTTTATTTGAATTGGAGCCATTTAAATGCTATATATATCATGGATGCTCCAATAATTCTAGAACTCTACAAGGGACTCTAAAATAATTCATATGGCATCCACAAAAATTTGCAAGATTTATTTAACATCATTTAGTTTTTTGCTAAATCAAAACAGATTGAAATAATTAGAAAACAGAAATAAATAAGGAGAGAGAGAGAGAGAGAGAGAGAAACCTTACCTCAAACTCAACTGGTCGTCCCAGCCCAGTCGGCAAAGCGCAAGGGCGTCTTCTTCCTCCTGCCAGAAGGCACACGAGAACCTGCCACGACGCCCGCCGCGTGCAACCACACTACTTTCCTACCTAGCCTCCCCCATGCCAGCACGACGGTGAGTATAGACACTCCCCGTTGCCGTCCGCATCTCGTAGACCCCCTCCATCACCCCTCCCCCGTCCTCTCTCTCGCACTCCTGTCGCCATGGCCGAGCGTTGCCATAGATACCGTTCTCAGCCACCGCAGCCACATAATCCCTATCGCCCCTCACACTACTAGGGAAAAGCCTAGTAGTAGTTCGGTTTTTTCCATATCAGTAGTGCGGGGTGCCACACTACTGCTAGGGCGCTATAGTTAAAGTTATCAGTAGCGTGGGTCGCCCCACATTACTGGTGATAAGCGTATCAGTAGTGTGTTGCCCATCCCACCCTACTACTAGCTATTAACAGTGAGGTTCTGTTCCCTCGCCACCACTAATCGCGAGTACTTATATATATATATATATAGTATTTACACATGGTTATACATATTGATATACAACATCAGTAATAACTATGCAAGAGACATCATTTAGATTAATGTGGATCCATGCAAGTGATCAATTTGAATTAGTAGAAAAATATGATTTTAAGATGCCACACAAGTGTCGGATGAAAGGATTCCCTTCATTCGACACTTCTCTGTCGTCGTAACATCATATTAACCTACTAATTCAATTAATAACTTGCACCCATCCACTTTAATATAATCTATGGCATATAATAACTCATCATTGTTAGTCAGATAAGAACTTATATCGTCATATTAATCATCAAACAACTCATGATCATCTTAATCATGCCAAGTTAACCACTACTACAGAATATCATAAAATAGAAAATGTCCTCTCTTCTAGATAGCACATACTATAAACAAGAAAGCTCTCTCTCTCATAGGACCTAGTACTCTCTCTTCGGTAAAATGTTATAAAAACAGAGAAATACCTAAGTCTCCGTGATGAAGCAAAGAGATCCAATGGTCTCCAACTTGTGGGTTGTGATCCTTCTTTATTTCTATCCATGCTTAAATTTGGAGTTTTCCTTGTGGCCTGCGCTCAATTGAGTATTGCTAAATGAAAGGGACACACGAGCGAGAATTTCACCTTCTCCATGCATCAATGGAGGCACAACATCTTTTGGCAGTTTTGTTGAAGAACATAATAGTAGCATATTTAGCAATGTGATTTACGTAATAGTAGCATATTTAGCAATGTGATTTACGTAATAGTAGTGTAGTTAGAAGCTCTTACCAAGATATTTGTGCGAATGTCATCAGCCCTCAACCTATGCACTAGTGACATGTATACTGTATAATTTGGTCCAGCTCCATAATGCATGTTGTACATAGTAGACATGGAACCATTAACGGAGGTGACAACAGAATCCTTCTCCTCCCAAGTTAGATATGATCCATAATTGTAGCTTGTCCTGTCTACTATCTTTCATGTTTCACAAGAAGAAAGAAAATAAGCTATAAATTGTAAATAAACAAGCTTAGTATGGATGAATACCAACTATTTTAAAACAAACAATACAAATTACATAATAAATATGGTTGACAAACTCACATAAAGGTAAAACTGGAAGCATATTGACATCCACCCAAACTTGATATTACCTTCAATATCATCTGCATCACGAACATCGAAGGTTATTTACATATCTCCTAAAATCCGCATACCTTGCCCACAGCTTCCCAATTTGACGAACCAAAATGCGAGTGATTAAATGTATTGTATAGTTTAACCCGAAATCTGGAACCATGTTTAGTCCTATGGTGAGCTCTCCTCACCTCAATATTCTCCATCTCTTGGAAACCAAGCTTCTCCCAGACATACCGTCTTGCTGGCACGGGATGCGCTGGTCGAATTGTAAAAAAACGGAAGTTGAAGCAAAGAAAAACAAAGCCATGATTACTTATGGAAAAATAGTTGTCATCATTGAGGGACTCCAGGAATAAGGGGTCCTCAGATGATCGGCCCATATCTTGGAGGCCAACTTAATGGGCCATATTATTGAAGACCGGACTGTCAGACGACCTCATGTTGTAGAGCGAAAGCTCCAAAGACTGCAGTGTCGTCCAAGTTAAGTAGGCTAGATCGGCGCATCTGTCCCGTCTGGAGGTCGGTTGTATGTAACCCTAGGAACCCGTGGTGTGTACATAAACCAAAGGGTTTCATCCACATAGGCAGGTTGACTCATCTAGGGTTCTAGATCATACGATCTCGAGGTAGATCAACTCTGTAATCCTAACCTGGATAAACACTGTCTCCTTCATGCCGTGTAACACATTGATCCAAGGTTCACCGCTTGGGACCCCCTACCTGAGATCCGTCGGTTTTGACACCGACATTGGTGCTTTCATTGAGAGTTCTGCTATGAGATCACCGAAAGGATTGATGGCTCGCTTAATCATAAGCGATGGAATCAGCAACGGGGCCATCTCTGTCCCCGGGCAGGTTCTCACGTTGGGCAGCTTCACACTGCGTGCCGACCCAACCGGCCACCTTGGCTCTTTCGGAGGCTTCATCCCCGATCAGGAGATAAGGTTCCGGAATCTCGATTTCTCCACCGACTCCTAGGGCGATATTTTCCCTGCTAAGTTCACGGTTTCGTTCGATGAGGTCCAAAATCCCAAAGATTTGGCTTCGGGCTTTCTTGCTCAGCCACGACCTCGATCACCTATTTGTCAGAGACTTGGCTTTGATACTGAATCCGACTTCTGCGCCCGGGCAACAACAAACTGCCATTGTTGAACACGCGTCCCTCGCGGAAACTACGGAGGTCAACCGCAATAACCACCAAGAGACCGATCAGTATAGCCTCTCGATGTTAAACGAGATGCCCGACCGGATCCAGTCGCTGAAAATCACAGAAACACCGAACCCGGCCTATGCTCGTTCCGGTCTAGATACGGATTATGAGGACTTTTAAGACCCACCCACGACCCACTTGGTAGCCACCGTCGAAGAATTAACTGACATGTTGGATTACGCCTCCGAGGAGGTTGAAGACATGGATTATGAGCTGATGACCCCGGCCCTGTAAATACCGGGAGGTGGACTGCCACCTCCACCTCCACCTACAACTATACATGTCGGACACATCCGACGGCGATGGCGATCACGTCACCATAAAAATAGCAATAAGTCCACAGAGAAGCCATCAAAGCGCCGAAGGCAGTGTAAACAAGCCAAGGCGAACAAGGGAAGGGGGACCATACAGGGAACCAGGGAAAACACAACCCTTGAAGAACTCGATAACCTCGGAGCTCCCGAGCATCCACAGAAGGATCCGAACAAGCCTGAGGGCCAGTCCGATACTGATGACACCAAAGATTCAAACGATGAAAACTACGTCCCTCTTGACAATGCGGAACAAAGTCTAGAGGCCATAGACTTCACAGTTTCCTTGGTGCTTGCGGGTGAGGAATGATTCAGGAAGAAGCTCATAGCTACCGCTCACAGCCTCCAAATGAAGCAAGACACCATCAACAATAGATGGACAAATGTACTGGTAGCCGAAGAAGGATATAGCACCAAGTGGCCGGATCAAAACAAAAGCTACCCCCATCGGCGCCTGCTGCCTCAGTTCGATGATGAGGCTCCAGAGCCCGTGTCCTCGAGGCGTACAAAGCCCGATCGCCACCTCGAGGGCAAGACAGAGAGGCCGGAGAAGCCGAGTATAGACCCGAGCCTCCCTGCAGGAAAGGAAAGGAACATGTGCAACCCAAGGGCAAACAGGACCTACGTTGCGACTTGGACAACATAACGGGTCGCAACAGGTCCGTCTATGGATCTAGAAGGTACTCTCCCACTAATGGGATGGAGACCAACCTCGGTTTACCCATAGCAACACAGATCGGGAATCATACCGGGCACAACCAACAGCTGATCTTCTGCACAATATAGATCGGGTCAGAGGCGCCGCCCACCCACTATGCTTTACAGATGAGGTCATGCAACAACAATTCCCGGAAGGGTTTAAACCCGTGAATATAGAACAATACGACATGACTACTGACCTTACCGTGTGGATATAAGTTTTCCTTCTCAACATCCATATGACCAGTGGAGATGACGTTCACGCAATTAAGTACCAACCCCTAAAGCTAAAAGGGCCACTGCGACATTGGCTAAACAGTTTACCCAAAAATTGCATCGGAAGCTGGGAAGAGCTTGAAGAAGCCTTCCTGTCTACTTTTCAGGAAACCTATGTCTGACCACTAGACTCCTCTGACATGAGCAACGTTGTGCAAAAGCTGGGTGAATCGGCCCTATAATTCGGGAATAGGTTCCTAACCAAGAAGAACCATATCGTGGATTATCCGAATGCCGAGGTGATAGCCTCCTTCAGGCACAATATATGGGATGAATTGCTGGCTCGCGAGCTCGGCCAGGATAGGCCGAGAACAATGTCCGCTCTCACTTCCCTAATGACCATCTTTTGTGCACACGAGGACAATTGGCAACATCGGCATGGCCATAATGCGGACGATCTCGACACCGCTGAAGTTCAGGATGGAAATGACAAGCCAAGGCGAAACAAGATAAAACGCCGCCACTGTAATGGTGACACCGATGACACACCCGTAAATGGTGGCGGCCGCAGCTCAAAACCTAAACAGCATAAGAAACCATTTAAAGGGAACAGGGATGGACCGACCCATTAGATAAAATTATGGAAAGGACCTTCTATATGCATGGCACCTGTTGGCATTCTGGAAATGGGGGTACCCAGACTTACCTGCGTGTGGCCCAGGGCAGGCTCACCTCATCAACACAAACCGACAGGACCGACACCGTTCAAGGTAAGTCCCTCATGAGGGCCCAAGCCTCACGAGGAGGAGGAGCGTCAAGACCCGCAGGGGGGCCTCCTCGGGACCCCTCCGGAGCGGCGGATATTCTGAGGCAAGGCACGGCCTCATGAGTCAAGGGTGACGCTAGGGAAGGACAGGCGAGCAACAGATGGCAGGACGGAACAGTTTCCCCTTTAGTGCAAAGGGGGCAGAAGCGTACCGGGGTTCCAAAGGAATCTTCCAAAGGTTTCCCTTCTCGTGTAACGAAGCCGCCGCCACCCGCCAGTAGGACAAACGTCATCCTCGGGCCTGTCCCTGCAGCGCGTGCAGATACTTTGCGGGCGAAGACCACCTTTGGGCAGGGGAGCATGTTCCCCTATTCTCCTTCAAAATTTGCCTCTTTGGGATCCCTTCCTTGAGAAGCTATGAGGGAAGTGGACCCAGGCCTCTGCTATAAATAGAAAGGGTAGAACACTTGGTGTGGGGATCGGTTCATTTTGTCCCTAGAGCAACACACCAAGCTGCTTAGCCTCCACAGCCTCGAGAGCACTGTACTAGTTCATCCACCAACCTCCGCGAGAGGCAATCCACTAAAAGCAGGTGTAGGGTTTTACGCTTCGCGACGGCCCGAACCAGGGTAAACTGCTGTGTTTTGTGGTTCCCTCACCATCGAGTGAGTCCTTCATCATTTCCATCGAGTAGCGATCTAGGCGAAACTATGTAGCAAGAGACCCTCGTACACGCCCCTGTGTTCGAATCCTTAGGGTTTCGCTGAGCCCGAAATCCGACATTTGGTGCGTCGGGTAGGGGGCGTGTCAGTGTTTTCTCCAAGCTCCGCCTTCTCAAAGCTTTGACGCTCCGATGGTGGACGCTCGCCGGGCTCGCGCATAGAGCTGCGCCACACGCGTTGCTCAGACAGCGCCCACGGGTGCCGCCGGCGCGCGCCGGTCGCCGTCCCCAGTGGTGAACGCTGCCACCGGCCCTGAAGTTCAGGTGGAACAAGGTTCCTCCCAGCCAGTTACTGAGCACTGGGACAGCCGCACCACCACTCCGTCGCTCGTCCGGGGCTCCCGGGCGTCCTCGCACGCCCCACCGGAGATGCCACACGGCAGGCGCGCGCTCGCCATGGCCACCGAGCTGCTCCGCTACCAGCCCGCTCCTGACCGCCACCACGAGTGACTCCAGCGCATCGAGGAGCTCGTCGCTGCCGTGGGCAACTCCACTACACTCTCCTGTTCGTTTCTGTTGGAATTATGCCCTAGAGGCAATGATAAATAAGTTATTATTATAATTCCTGTATCAAGATAATCGTTTATTACCCATGCTATAATTGTATTAAATGAAGACTTAGATACATGTGTGGATACTTAGACAAAACACTGTCCCTAGCAAGCCTCTAGTTGGCTAGCCAGTTGACCAAGGATAGACAACGTCTTTTGACTATGTACAAGATGTTGTTGCTTGATAACTGGATCACATCATTGAGTGAATCAGGTGATGGACTAGACCCAAACTAATGAACGTAGCATGTTGATCGTGTCATTTTGTTGCTACTGTTTTCTGCGTGTCAAGTATTTGTTCCTATGACCATGAGATCATATAACTCACTGGCGCCGGAGGAATACCTTGTGTGTATCAAACGTCACAACATAACTGGGTGACTACAAATATGCTCTACAGGTATCTCCGAAGGTGTCCTTTGAGTTAGTATGGATCAAGACTGGGATTTTTCACTCCATGTGACGGAGGGGTATCTCGGGGCCCACTCGGTAATACAACATCACACAAAAGCCTTGCAAGCAATGTGACTTAATGTAAGTCACGGGATCATGTGTTACGGAACGAGTAAAGAGACTTGCCGGTAAACGAGATTGAAATAGGTATGCGGATACTGATGATCGAATCTCGGGCAAGTAACATACCGAAGGACAAAGGGAATGACATACGGGATTATATGAATCCTTGGCATTTAGGTTCAATCGATAAGATCTTCGTAGAATATGTAGGATCTATTATGGGCATCCAGGTCCCGCTATTGGATATTGACCGAGGAGTCCCTCGGGTCATGTCTACATAGTTCTCGAACCCGCAGGGTCTGCACACTTAAGGTTCGGCGATGTTTTATGCGTATTTGAGTTATATGGTTGGTTACCGAATGTTGTTCGGAGTCCCAGATGGGATAACGGACATCACGAGGGTTTCCGGAATGGTCCTATAACGTAGATTGATATATAGGATGACCTCATTTGATTACCGGAAAGTTTTTGGATATTACCGGTGTTGGAAATATGCCCTAGAGGCAATAATAAATTAGTTATTATTATATTTCTTAGTTCATGATAACCGTTTATTATCCATGCTATAATTGCATTGATTGGAAACACAATACTTGTGTGGATACATAGACAAAACACTATCCCTAGTAAGCCTCTAGTTGACTAGCTCGTTGATCAAAGATGGTCAAGGTTTCCTGGCCATAGGCAAGTGTTGTCACATGATAACGGGATCACATCATTAGGAGAATCATGTGATGGACTAGACCCAAACTAATAGACGTAGCATGTTGATCGTGTCATTTTGTTGCTACTGTTTTCTGCGTGTCAAGTATTTGTTCCTATGACCATGAGATCATATAACTCACGGACACCGGAGGACTGCTTTGTGTGTATCAAACGTCGCAACGTAACTGGGTGACTATAAAGATGCTCTACAGGTATCTCCGAAGGTGTTCGTTGAGTTAGTATGGATCGAGACTGGGATTTGTCACTCCGTGTGACGGAGAGGTATCTCGGGGCCCACTCGGTAATACAACATCACACACAAGCCTTGCAAGCAATGTGACTTAGTGTAAGTTGCGGGATCTTGTATTACGGAACGAGTAAAGAGACTTGCTGGTAAACGAGATTGAAATAGGTATGCGGATACTGACGATCGAATCTCGGGCAAGTAACATACCGAAGGACAAAGGGAATGACATACGGGATTATATGAATCCTTGGCACTGAGGTTCAAACGATAAGATCTTCATAGAATATGTAGGATCCAATATGGGCATCCAGGTCCCGCTATTGGATATTGACCGAGGAGTCTCTCGGGTCATGTCTACATAGTTCTCGAACCCACAGGATCTACACACTTAAGGTTCGACGTTGTTTTATGCGTATTTGAGTTATATGGTTGGTTACCGAATGTTGTTCGGAGTCCCGGATGAGATCACGGATGTCACGAGGGTTTCCGGAATGGTCCGGAAACGAATATGGATATATAGGATGACCTCATTTGATTACCGAAAGGTTTTCGGAGTTACCGGGAATGTACCGGGAATGACGAATGGGTTCCGGGAGTTCACCGGGGGGGGGGGGGGGGGGGGCAACTGACCCCGGGGAAGCCCATAGGCCTTTGGGGAGACACACCAGCCCTTAGTGGGCTGGTGGGACAGCCCACAAGTGCTCTATGCGCCAAGAGAAGAAAAATCAAGAGGAAAAAAAAGGAGGAGGTGGGAAGGAAGGAGGACTCCCTCCCACCAAACCTAGTCCAACTCGGTTTGGGGGGGAGAGTCCTCCCCCTTGGCTCGGCCGACCCCCTTGAGGGTCCTTGGACCCCAAGGCAAGGCCCCCTCCCTCCCACCTATATATACGGAGGTTTTAGGGCTGATTTGAGACGACTTTTCCACGGCAGCCCGACCACATACCTCCACGGTTTTTCCTCTAGATCGCGTTTTTGCGGAGCTCGGGTGGAGCCCTGCTAAGACAAGGTCATCACCAACCTCCGGAGCGCCGTCACGCTGTCGGAGAACTCTTCTACCTCTCCGTCTCTCTTGCTGGATCAAGAAGGCCGAGATCATGGTCGAGCTGTACGTGTGCTGAACGCGGAGGTGCCGTCCGTTCGGTACTAGATCGTGGGACTGATCGCGGGATTGTTCGTGGGGCGGATCGAGGGACGTGAGGACGTTCCACTACATCAACCGCGTTCTCTAACGCTTCTGCTATACGATCTACAAGGGTACGTAGATCACTCATCCCCTCTCGTAGATGGACATCACCATGATAGGTCTTCGTGCGCGTAGGAAAATTTTTGTTTCCCATGCGACGTTCCCCAACAGTGGCATCATGAGCTAGGTTCATGCGTAGATGTCTTCTCGAGTAGAACACAAAAGTTTTTGTGGGCGGTGATGTGCGTTTTGCTGCCCTCCTTAGTCTTTTCTTGATTCCGCGGTATTGTTGGATTGAAGCGGCTTGGACCGACATTACTCGTACGCTTACGAGAGACTGGTTTCATCGTTACGAGTAACCCCCTTTGCTCAAAGATGACTGGCAAGTGACGGTTTCTCCAACTTTAGTTGAATCAGATTTGACCGAGGAGGTCCTTCGATGAGGTTAAATAGCAACTCATATATCTCTGTTGTGGTGTTTGCGTAAGTAAGATGCGATCCTACTAGATACCCTTGGTCACCACGTAAAACATGCAACAACAAAATTAGAAGACGTCTAACTTGTTTTTGCAGGGTATGATTGTGATGTGATATGGCCAACGATGTGATGTGATATATTGGATGTATGAGATGATCATGTTGTAATAGAAATATCGACTTGCACGTCGATGGTACGGCAACCGGCAGGAGCCATAGGGTTGTCTTTATACTAACGTTTGTGCTTGCAGATGCGTTTACTATTTTGCTAGGATGTAGCTTTAGTAGTAATAGCATAAGTAGCACGACAACCCCGATGGCAACACGTTGATGGATGATCATGGTGTGGCGCCGGTGACAAGAAGATCGTGTCGGTGCTTTGGTGATGGAGATCAAGAAGCACGTGATGATGGCCATATCATGTCACTTATGAATTGCATGTGATGTTAATCCTTTTATGCACCTTATTTTGCTTAGAACGACGGTAGCATTATGAGGTGATCTCTCACTAAAATTTCAAGACGAAATTGTGTTCTCCCCGACTATGCACCGTTGCTACAGTTCGTCGTTTCGAGACACCACGTGATGATCGGGTGTGATAGACTCAACGTTCACATACAACGGGTGCAAAACAGTTGCGCATGCGGAACACTCGGGTTAACCTTGACGAGCCTAGCATGTACAGACATGGCCTCGGAACACATGAGACCGAAAGGTCGAGCATGAATCGTATAGTTGATATGATTAGCATAGAGATGCTTACCACTGAAACTATTCTCGACTCACGTGATGATCGGACTTGAGATAGTGGATTTGGATCATGTACCACTCAAATGACTAAAGAGATGTACTTTTTGAGTGGGAGTTCTTAAGTAATATGATTAATTGAACTAATTGTCACGAACATAGTCTAATGGTCTTTGCGAATTACGATGTAGCTTGCGCTATAGCTCTACTGTTTTTATATGTTCCTAGAGAAAATTTAGTTGAAAATTGATAGTAGCAAACTTTGCAGACTGAGTCTGTAAAACCGAGGATTGTCCTCGTTGCTACGCAGAAGGCTTATGTCCTTAATGCACCACTCGGTGTGCTGCACCTCGAGCGTCGTCTGTGGATGCTATGAACATCCGACATACACGTTGCTGATGACTACACCATAATTCAGTGCAAAATACTTAATGGCTTAGAAGCAAGGCGCCGAAAACGTTGTAAAACGTCACGGAACATAAGTGATGTTCTAAAGAGATGAAATTGTGATTTCATGCTTGTGCCCTTGTTAAGAGGTACGAGACCTCCGACAAGATTCTTTGTCCACAAAGTAAAGTAGAAAGGCTCAATCGTTGAGCATGTGCTCAGATTGTCTGAGTACGACAATCGCTTGAATCAAGTGGGAGTTAATCTTCCAGATGAGATAGTGATAGTTCTCCAAAGTCACTGCCACCAAGCTGTGAGAGCTTCGTGATGAACTATAACATATCAAGGATACATACAATGATCCCTGAGCGATTCGCGATGTTTGACACTGCGAAAGTAGAAATCAAGAAGGAGCATCAATAGTTGATGGTTTGTAAAACCACTAAGTTTCAAGAAAGGCAAGGGCTAGAAGGGATACTTCGTGAAACGGCAAAACAGTTGCTGCACTAATGAAGAGACCCAAGATTAAACCCAAACCCGAGACTAAGTGCTTCTGTAATAAGGGGAACAGTCACTGAGGCGGAGCAACTCTAGATACTTGGTAGATAGGAAGGCTGGCAAAAGTCGAAAGAAGTGTATTTGATATACATGATGTTGATGTGTACTTTACTAGTACTCCTAGTAGCATGAGGGTATTGGATACCGGTTCGGTTGCTAAGTGACTAGTAACACGAAATGAAAGCTACGGCATAAACGGAGACTAGCTAAAGGCGAGGTGACGATACGTGTTGGAAGTGTTTCCAAGGTTGATATGATCAAACGTCGCACGCTCCCTCTACCATCGGGATTGGTGTTAAACCTAAATAATTGTTATTTGGTGCTTGCGTTAAGCATGAACATGATTGGATCGTGTTTATTGCAATACGATTATTCATTTAAAGAGAATAATGGTTACTCTATTTTCTTGAATATTCACCTTCAATGGTTTATTGAATCTCGATCGTAGTGTTACACATGTTCATGATATTGGTGCCAAAAGATACGAGTTAATGATGATAGTACCACTTACTTGTGGCACTGCCGCTTGAGTCATGTTAGTATATTGCATGAAGAGGCTCCATGTTGATGGATCTTTGTACTCACCTGATTTCGAATCACTACTTACATGCAAATCATACCACATGAGCAAGGCCTTGTTTTCATTGAGATGAAATAAGATAGTAACTTGTTGGAAGTGATACATTTTGATGTACGCAGTCCAATGGGTGTTGAGGCACGTAGTGGATATCATTATGTTCTTACTTCACTGACGATTTGAGTTGATACAGGAGTATTTACGTAATGAAACACAAGTCTGAAATGTTGAAAAGTTCAATTCCGTTTCAGAGTGAAGTTCGTCGTAACAAGAGGATAAACTGTCTACGATATGATCATAGAAATGAATATCTGAGTTACGAGTTTTGGTACGCAGTTAAGACAATGTGGAAATTGGTTCGCAGTTCATGCCACCTGGAACATCATAGTGTGATGATGTGTCTGAACGTCATAGCCACACACCATTTGGTATGGTGCATACTATGATGTCTCTTATCGAATTACCACTATCGTTTATGGGTTATGCATTAAAGACAACCGCATTCACTTTAAATAGGGCACAGCGTATCTCCGTTGAGATGACACAGTATAGACTGAGGTTTAGAGAAATCTAAACTGTCATTTCTTGAAAGTTTCGGGCTTCGACACTTATGTGAAAAAGTTTCAGTCTGATAAGCTCGAACCCAAAGCGGATAAATGCATCTTCATAGGATATCCAAAACAGTTGGGTACACCTCCTATCTCAGATCCGAAAGCAAAGTGTTTGTTTCTAGAAAAAACGGATCCTTTCTCGAGGAAAGATTTCTCTCGAAAGAATTGAGTGGGAGGGTAGTAGAACTTGTGAGGTTATTGAACCATCACTTCAACCAGTGTGTAGCAGGGCGCAGGAAGTTGTTCCTGTGGCGCCTACACCAATTGAAGTGGAAGCTGATGATGGTGATCATCAAGCATCGGATCAAGTTACTACAAGCCTCGTAGGTTGACAAGGTCGCGTACTACTACAGAGTGGTACGGTAACCCTGTCTTGGAGGTCATGTTGTTGAGCAACAGTGAACCTACGAGTTTTGGAGAAAGCGATGGTGGGCCCAGATTCCGACAAATGGCCGGAAGCCATGAAATCCAAGAGAGGATCCATGTATGAAAACAAAGTGTAGACTTTGAGAAGAATTACTTGATGGTCATAGGACTATTGAGTAAAGATGGATCTTTAAAGGAAAACAGACGATGATGGTGATAAGTCACTATTAAGAAAAGCTCGACTTGTCGCATAGATGTTTTCGACAAGATCAAACAGTTGACTATGATGAGACTTTCTCACTCGTAGCGATGCTAAAGGTCTGTTAGAATTATGTTAGTTGTTGATGCATTATTTATGAAATATTGCACGTAGGATGTCAAAACATTGTTTCCTCGAGGTTTCCTTGAGCAAACATTGTATGTGATACAACCAGGAGGTTTTGTCGATCCTAAAGATACTAGCAAGTATGCAAGCTCCAATGATCCTTCAATGGACTGGTGCAAGCATCTCGGAGTTGGAATGTACACTTTGATGAGATGATCAAAGATTTTAGGTTTGTACAAGGTTTATGAGAAACTTGTATTTCCAAAGAAGTGAGTGGGAGCACTATAGAATTTCTGATAAGTGTATGTGGTAGACATATTGTTGTTCAGAAGTAATGTAGAATTTCCGTAAAGCATATAAGGTTGTTTGAAAGGAGTTTTCAAAGGAATACCTGGATTGCGCTACTTGAACGTTGAGCATCAAAGATCTATGGAGATAGATCAAAAAGCGCTTAATTAAACTTTCAATAAAATGCATGCTTTGACAAGTTTTTGAAGGAGTTCAAAGTAGATCAGCGAAGAAGGAGTTCTTGGTTGCGTTGTAAGGTGTGAATTTGAGTAAGACTCAAAGCCCGACCACGGCAGAATAAAGAGAATAGACGAAGGTCGTCTTCGATGCCTTAGCCGTAGAATCTAAAGTATGCCATGCTGTGTACCGCACCTAATGTGTGCCTTGACTCAAAGTCTGTTGAGAGGTACAAAGAGTGATCCATGATTGAATCACTAGCAGCGGTCAAAATTTATCCTTAGTAACAAATGGACTAAGGAATTTTTCTCGATTATGGAGGTGGTTAAAGAGATCGTCGTAAAGGGTTACGTCCATGCAAGCTTTGACAGTAATCCGAATAACTATGAGTAATGAAACGGATTCATATAGTAGAGTAGATATTTGGAGCATTTCCAAATAGCACGTAGTAGCAGCATCTATAAGATGACATAAAGATTTGTAAAGAACGCACGGATCTGAAAGTTTCAGAACCGTTGACTAAAACCTCTCTCACGAGCAAGACGTGATCAGACCCCATAACTATATGGGTGTTGGATTCGTTGGAATCACATGGTGATGTGAACTAGATTATTGACTCTAGTGCAAGTGGGAGACTGTTGGAAATATGCCCTAGAGGCAATAATAAATTAGTTATTATTATATTTCTTAGTTCATGATAATCGTTTATTATCCATGCTATAATTGTATTGATTGGAAACACAATACTTGTGTGGATACATAGACAAAACACTATCCCTAGTAAGCCTCTAGTTGACTAGCTCGTTGATCAAAGATGGTCAAGGTTTCCTGGCCATAGGCAAGTGTTGTCACTTGATAACGGGATCACATCATTAGGAGAATCATGTGATGGACTAGACCCGAACTAATAGACGTAGCATGTTGATCGTGTCATTTTGTTGCTACTGTTTTCTGCGTGTCAAGTATTTGTTCCTATGACCATGAGATCATATAACTCACGGACACCGGAGGAATGCTTTGTGTGTATCAAACGTCGCAACGTAACTGGGTGACTATAAAGATGCTCTACAGGTATCTCCGAAGGTGTTCGTTGAGTTAGTATGGATCGAGACTGGGATTTGTCACTCCGTGTGACGGAGAGGTATCTCGGGGCCCACTCGGTAATACAACATCACACACAAGCCTTGCAAGCAATTTGACTTAGTGTAACTTGCGGGATCTTGTATTACGGAACGAGTAAAGAGACTTGCCGGTAAACGAGATTGAAATAGGTATGCGGATACTGACGATCGAATCTCGGGCAAGTAACATACCGAAGGACAAAGGGAATGACATACGGGATTATATGAATCCTTGGCACTGAGGTTCAAACGATAAGATCTTCGTAGAATATGTAGGATCCAATATGGGCATCCAGGTCCCGCTATTGGATATTGACCGAGGAGTCTCTCGGGTCATGTCTACATAGTTCTTGAACCCGCAGGGTCTGCACACTTAAGGTTCGACGTTGTTTTATGCGTATTTGAGTTATATGGTTGGTTACCGAATGTTGTTCGGAGTCCCGGATGACATCACGGACGTCACGAGGGTTTCCGAAATGGTCCGGAAACGAAGATTGATATATAGGATGACCTCATTTGATTACCAGAAGGTTTTCGGAGTTACCGGGAATGTACCGGGAATGACGAATGGGTTCCGGGAGTTCACCGGGGGGGGGGGGCAACCCACCCCGGGGAAGCCCATAGGCCTTTGGGGAGACACACCAGCCCTTAGTGGGTGGTGGGACAGCCCACAAGTGCTCTATGCGCCAAGATAAGAAAAATCAAGAGGAAAAGAAAAAAAAAGGAGGAGGTGGGAAGGAAGGAGGACTCCCTCCCACCAAACCTAGTCCAACTCGGTTTGGGGGGGAGAGTCCTCCCCCTTGGCTCGGCCGACCCCCTTGAGGGTCCTTGGACCCCAAGGCAAGGCCCCCTCCCTCCCACCTATATATACGGAGGTTTTAGGGCTGATTTGAGACGACTTTTCCACGGCAGCCCGACCACATACCTCCACGGTTTTTCCTCTAGATCGCGTTTCTGCGGAGCTCGGGCGGAGCCCTGCTGAGACAAGTTCATCACCAACCTCCGGAGCGTCGTCACGCTGCCGGAGAACTCTTCTACCTCTCCGTCTCTCTTGCTGGATCAAGAAGGCCGAGATCATCGTCGAGCTGTACGTGTGCTGAACGCGGAGGTGCCGTCCGTTCGGTACTAGATCGTGGGACTGATCGCGGGATTGTTCGCGGGGCGGATCGAGGGACGTGAGGACGTTCCACTACATCAACCGCGTTCTCTAACGCTTCTGCTGTACGATCTACAAGGGTACATAGATCACTCATCCCCTCTCGTAGATGGACATCACCATGATAGGTCTTCGTGCGCGTAGGAAAATTTTTGTTTCCCATGCGACGTTCCCCAACAACCGGGAATGTACCGGGAGTGACGAATGGGTTCCGGATGTTCACTGGGGGCAGGGGGGTGCGGGGGGGGGGGGGGGTAGGCAGTCCACCCGGGGGAAGCCCATAGGCCTTAGGGGTGCCGCACTAGCCCTTAGTGGGCTGGTGGGACAGCCCAAGAGGCACTATGTGCAGGAGATAAAGAAATCAAAGGGAAAAGAAAAAAAAAGAGGAGGTTGGAAGGAAGGGAAGGACTCCACCTTCCAATCCTAGTTGGACTAGGATTGTAGGTGGAGTCCTCCACCCTTGGTCCGGCCGACCCCTTGGGGCTCTCTTGAGCCTCAAGGCAGGTCCCTCCCCCTCCCTCCTATTATACTGGGTATTATGGCTCATTTGAGACAACTTTGCCTCGGCAGCCCGACCACATACCTCCACGGTTTTTCCTCTAGATCGTATTTCTGCGGAGCTCGGGCGGAGCCCTTCTGGGATAGATCACCACCAACCTTCGGAGCGTCGTCATACTGCCGGAGAACTCATCTACCTCTCCGTCTCTCTTGCTGGATCAAGAAGGCCGAGATCATCGTTGCACTGTACGTGTGCTGAAAGCGGAGGTGCCATCCTTGCGGCGCTAGATCGGATCGTGGGACGAAGAGTATGACTACGATGATTTGAATCACGCAAGTTGTTCCACTACATCGTCCGCGTTTCTTAACGCTTACTGTTGTGCGATCTACAAGGGTACATAGATCGGAAATCCCCTCTCGTAGATGGACATCACCATGATAGGTATTGCGTGTGCGTAGGAAATTTTTTGTTTCCCGTACCACGTTCCCCAACAGTGGCATCATGAGCTAGGTTCATGCGTAGATGTTATCTCGGTAGAACACAAAGGGTTTTTTGCACGGTGATGTTCGATTTGCTGCCCTCCGTAGTCTTTTCTCGATTCAACGGTATTGTTGGATTGAAACGGCCCGGACCGACATTATTCGTATGCTTACGAGAGACTGGTTTCATCGATTGACATGCAACCTCGTTGCATAAAGATGACTGGCGGGTGTCTATTTCATCAACTTTAGTTGAATTGGTTTTGACCGAGGCGGTCCTTGGAGAGGATAAATAGCAATTTCCACATCTCCGTTGTGGTTTTTGCGTAAGTAAGATGCGATCTACTAAATACCCATGGCAACCACGTAAAACATGCAACAACAATTAGAGGACGTCTAACTTGAGGACGTCTAACTTGTTTTTGTAGGATATGCTTGTGATATGATATGGCCAATGACATGATGTGATATATTGGATGTATGAGATGATCATGTTGTAATAGTTAATATCGACTTGCACATCGATGGTACGGCAACCGACAGGAGCCATAGGGTTGCCTTTAAACTAACGTTTGTGCTTGCAGATGCGTTTACTATATTGCTAAGACGTAGCTTTAGTAGTAATAGCATGAGTAGCACGACAACCCCGATGGCGACGCGTTGATGGAGATCATGGTGTGGCGCCGGTGACAAGAAGATCGTGTCGGTGCTTTGGTGATGGAGATCAAGAAGCACATGATGATGGCCATACCATGTCACTTATGAATTGTGTGTGATGTTAATCCTTTTATGCACCTTATTTTGCTTAGAACGACAGTAGCATTATGAGGTGATCTCTCACTAAAATTTCAAGACGAAATTGTGTTCTCCCCGACTGTGCACCATTGCTACAGTTCGTCGTTTCGAGACACCACGTGATGATTGGGTGTGAAAGACTCAACATTCACATACAACGGGTGCAAAACAGTTGCACACACGGAACACTCAGGTTAAGCTTGACGAGCCTAGCATGTGCAGACATGGCCTCGGAACACTTGAGACCGAAATGTCTCTCATGAATCATATAGTTGATATGATTAGCATAGGGATGCTTACCACTGAAACTATCCTCATCTCACGTGATGATCGGACTTGAGCTAGTGGAATTGGATCATGATCCACTCAAATGACTAGAGAGATGTAGTTTTTGAGTGGGACTTTAGCAAGTAATTTGATTAGTTAAACTCTAATTATCTTGAACATAGTCTAAGTCCACTTTGAAAATATTTGTGTTGTACATCAATGGCTCACACAACAGTCACCCTGAATTTTAAAACGTTCCTAGAGAAAGCTAAGTTGAAAGATGATGGAAGCAACTTTGTAGATTGGGCTCGTAATCTTAAGTTGCTCCTGCAAGCTGGGAAGAAGGATTATGTCCTTAATGATGCGCTAGGAGATGAACCACCCGCCGCGGCTGACCAAGATGTTAAAAGTGCTTGGTTAACACGCAAGGAGGACTACTCAGTAGTTCAATGTGCAGACTTGTATGGCTTAGAGCCAGGACTTCAACGTCGCTTTGAGCGTCATGGAGCATATGATATGTTCCAGGAGTTGAAGTTTATCTTTCAGGAGAATGCCCGGATCGAGAGGTATGACACCTCGGATAAATTCTATGCTTGCAAGATGGAGGAGAATTTGTCTGTCAGTGAACATGTGCTCAAAATGTCTGGGTACTCAAACCGTCTAGCTGAGCTAGGGATTGAACTCCCGCAAGAGGCTATCACTGATAGAATTCTTCAATCACTGGTACCGAGCTATAAGGGCTTTGTCTTGAACTATAACATGCAAGGGATGAACAAGTCACCCGGCGAATTATTCGCGATGCTGAAAGTCGCAGAGTCAGAACTCCGTAAAGAGCATCAAGTGTTGATGGTGAATAAGACCACTAGTTTCAAGAGAAACGGCAAAGGAAAGAAGGGTAACTCAAATAAGAGCGGCAAGCCTGTTGCCAATCCGACGAAGAAACCCAAAGCTGGACCTAAGCCTGAAACGGAGTGCTATTATTGCAAGGGTATGGGTCACTGGAAGCGCAATTGCCCCAAGTATCTGGCTGATAAGAAGGCGGCCAAAGAAAAGTCAGGTATATTCGATATACATGTGATTCATGTGTACTTAACCAGCTCTCGTAGTAGTGCCTGGGTATTCGATACTGGTTCTGTTGCTCATATTTGCAACTCAAAATAGGAACTGCGGAATAAGCGAAGGCTGGCGAAGGATGAACTGACGATGCGCGTGGGAAATGGTTCCAAGGTTGATGCAATCGTCATCGGCACATTTTCACTTCAGTTACCTTCAGGATTAGTTGAACTTAAATAAATGTTAGTTAGTGCCTGCGTTAAGCATGAACATCATATCTGGATCTTGTTTATTGCGAGACGGTTACTCGTTTAAGTCACAGAATAATGGTTGTTCTATTTCTATGAGTAATATATTTTATGGTCATGCACCCAATATGAGATGATTGTTCATATTGAATCTTGATAGTGATAATACACATATACATAACATTGAGACCAAAAGAGTTAAGAGTTAACAATGATAGCGTCATGTTTTTATGGCACTGCCACTTAGGTCATATTGGTGTAAAGCGCATGAAGAAACTCCATACCGATGGACTTTTGGAGTCAGTTGACTTTGATTCACTTGACACGTGCGAACCATGCCTCGTGGAGAAGATGACTAAACTCCGTTCTCTGGAACAATGGAGCGTGCAAGTGACTTGTTGGAAATCATACATACTGATGTGTGTGGTCCGATGACTGTGGAGGCACGCGGCGGGTATCATTATTTTCTCACCTTCACTAACGATTTGAGTAGATATGGTTATGTCTACTTGATGAAGCACAAGTCTGAAACATTTGAAAAATTCAAACAATTTCAGAGTGAAGTCCAAAAATCATCGTAACAAGAAGATCAAGTTCCTACGTTCTGATCGTGGGGGTGAATATATGAGTCTCGAGTTTGGTGCTCACTTAAGACAATGTGGAATTGTTTCACAGTTGACACCGCCTGGAACACCATAGCGTAATGGTGTGTCCAAACGTCGTAATCATACTTTATTAGAGATGGTGCGATCTATGATGTCTCTTACTGATTTGTCGTTATCGTTTTGGGGTTATGCATTTGAAACAGCTGCATTCACTTTAAATAGGGCACCATCGAAATCCGTTGAGAAGACACCATATCAGTTGTGGTATGGCAAAAGACCAAAGTTGTCATTTCTTAAAGTTTGGGGATGTGATGATTATGTCAAAAAGCTTCAGCCTGAAAAGCTGGAACCCACAGCGGAAAAGTTTGTCTTCATAGGTTACCCAAAAGAGACAGTTGGGTATACATTCTATCTCAAATCCGAGGACAAATTGTTTGTTGCTAAGAATGGAGCTTTTCTCGAGATGGAGTTTCTCTCGAGAGAATTGAGTGGGAGGAAGATAGAACTTGATGAGGTTGTCGAACCTCTCATCCCTCTGGATGGTGGCGCAGGGCAAGGGGAAACCCCTGTCGTTGCGATGCCGGTTGAGGAGGAAGTTAATGATGATGATCATGAAACTCCGGTTCAAGTTCTTGTCGGACCTCGCAGGTCGAGGAGACTGCGTACTGCTCCAGAGTGGTACGGTAATCCTGTCGTATCAATTATGTTGTTGGACAACAATGAGCCTGTGAATTATGAAGAAGCAATGGTGGGCACGGATTCCAACAAATGGCTAGAGGCCATGAAATCCGAGATAGGATCTATGTATGAAAACAATGTGTGGACTTTGGAAGTACTACCTGAAGGCCGCAAGGCTATTCAGAACAAATGGATCTTTAAGAAGAAGACGGACGCTGACGGTAATGTCACCGTTTATAAAGCTCGACTTGTGGCAAAGGGTTTTTCACAAGTTCAAGGAATTGACTATGATGAGACATTCTCACCCGTAGCGATGCTTAAGTCCGTCCGAATCATGTTAGCGATAGCTGCATTTTTTGATTATGAAATCTGGCAGATGGATGTCAAAACGGTGTTCCTTAACGGTTTCCTTAAGGAAGAGTTGTATATGATGCAACCCGAAGATTTTGTCAATCCTAAAAATGCTAACAAAGTGTACAAGATCTAGCGATCCATTTATGGACTGGTGCAAGCATCTCGGAGTTGGAATAAATGCTTTGATGAGGTGATCAAAGCATTTGGGTTTATGGAGGTGGTTGGAGAATCCTGTATTTACAAGAAAGTGAGTGGGAGCTCTGTGGCGTTCCTAATACTATATGTGGATGACATATTACTGATTGGAAACGACGTGGAGCTTTTGGAGAGCATAAAGGATTACTTGAATGAAAGTTTCTCTATGAAGGACCTAGGAGAAGCTGTTTACATTCTAGGCATAAAGATCTATAGGGATAGATCAAAACGCCTGATAGGACTTTCCCAAAGCACGTACCTTGATAAAGTTTTGAAGAGGTTCAAAATGGAACAATCCAAGAAGGGGTTCTTGCTAGTTTTACAAGGTACGAGATTGAGTAAGACTCAGTGCCCAGCAACTGATAAAGATTGAGAGCATATGAGTACCGTCCCCTATGCTTCAGCTATAGGTTCTATCATGTATGCAATGTTGTGCACTAGACCAGACGTTAGCCTGGCCATAAGTATGGCAGGCAGGATCCAGAGTAATCCAGGAGTGGATCATTGGATGGCGGTCAAGAATATCCTAAAGTACCTGAAAAGGACTAAGGAGATGTTTCTCGTATATGGCGGTGACAAAGAGCTCCTCGTAAAAGGTTACGTCGATGCAAGCTTTTACGCAGATCCTGACGATTCTAAGTTGCAGACTGGATACATATTTATTCTTAATGGGGGTGCGGTATGCTGGTGCAGTTCCAAGCAAAGCGTCGTAGCTGATTCTACATGTGAAGTGGAGTACATGGCTGCCTTGGAGGCAGCTAAGGAGGGTGTCTGGATGAAGCAGTTCATGAGGGATCTTGGAGTGGTGCCGATCATACTGAATCCAATAACCCTGTTTTGTGACAACACGGGTGCCATTGCCTTAGCAAAGGAACCACAGTTTCACAAGAAGACCAAACACATCAAACGATGCTTCAACCTCATCCGCGACTACATCGAGGAGGAGGACGTGAATATCTGCAAAGTGCACACGGATCTGAATGTGGCAGACCCGCTGACTAAACCTCTTCCACGGGCAAAGCATGATCAACACCAGAACTGTATGGGTGTTAGATTTATTACAATGTAATTCGCATGACGATGTGAGGACTAGATTATTGACTCTACTTCAAGTGGGAGACTGTTGGAATTATGCCCTACAAGCAATGATAAATAGGTTACTATTAAAATTCCTGTATCAAGGTAATCGTTTATTATCCATGGTATAATTGTATTAAATGAAGAATTAGATACATGTGTGGATACATAGACAAAACACTGTCCCTAGCAATCCTCTAGTTCGCTAGCCAGTTGATCAAGGATAGTCAAGGTCTTCTGACTAAGTACAAGATGTTGTTGCTTGATAACTGGATCACATCATTGAATGAATCATGTGATGGACTAGACCCAAACTAATGAACGTAGCATGTTGATCGTGTCATTTTGTTGCTATAGTTTTATGTGTGTAAAGTATTTGTTCCTATGACCATGAGATAATATAATGCACTGGCACCGGAGGAATGCCTTGCGTGTATGAAATGTCACAACTTAACTGGGAGACTATAAAGATGCTCTACAGGTATCTCCGAAGGTGTCCTTTGAGTTAGTATGGATCAAGACTGGGATTTGTCACTCCGTGTGACGGAGAGGTATCTCGGGGCCCACTCGGTAATACAATATCACACACAAGCCTTGCAAGCAATGTGACTTAATGTAAGTCACAGGATCTTGAGTTACGGAACGAGTAAAGAGACTTGCCGGTAAACGAGATTGAAATAGGTATGCGGATACTGACGATCGAATCTCGGGCAAGTAACATACCGAAGGACAGAGGGAATGAGATGCGGGATTATATGAATCCTTGGCACTAAGGTTCAATCGATAAGATCTTCGTAGAATATGTAGGATCCAATATGGGAATCCAGGTCCCGCTATTGGATATTGACCGAGGAGTCCCTCGGGTCATGTCTACATAGTTGTCGAACCCGCAGGGTTTGCACAGTTAAGGTTCGGCGATGTTTTATGCATAATTGAGTTATATGGTTGGTTACCGAATGTTGTTCGGAGTCCCGGATGGGATCACAGACGTCATGAGGGTTTCCGGACTGTTCCGGAAACGAAGATTGATATGTAGGATGACCTTATTTGATTACCGGAAAGTTTTCGGATCTTAACGGGAATGTACCGGGACTGACGAATGGGTTCCAGATGTTCACCGGGGGGGCCAGCCCACCCGGGGGAAGCCCATAGGCCTTGGGGGTGACGCACCAGCCCTTAGTGGGCTGGTGGGACAGCCCAAGAGGCCCTATGCGCAGGAGATAAAGAAATCAAAGGTAAAAAAAGAGGAGGTGGGAAGGAAGGGAAGGACTCCACCTTCCAATCCTAGTTGGACTAGGATTGGAGGTGGACTCCTCCACCCTTGGTTCGGCTGACCCCTTGGGGCTCTCTTGAGCCTCAAGGCAGGTCCCTACCCGCCCCTACTATATATACTAGGGTATTAGGGCTGATTTGAGACAACTTTGCCACGGCAGCCCGACTACATACCTCCACGGTTTTTCCTCTAGATCGTATTTCTGCGGAGCTCGGGCGGAGCCTTCCTGGGATAGATCACCATCAACCTCTAGAGTGCCATCATGCTGCCGGAGAACTCATCTACCTATCCGTCTCTCTTGCTAGATCAAGAAGGCCGAGATCATCCTCGCGCTGTACGTGTGCTGAACGCGGAGGTGCCGTCCGTTCGGCGTTAGATCGGATCGTGGGACGAAGAGTATGACTACGGTGATTTGAATCACGCAAGCTGTTCCACAACATCGTCTGCGTTTCTTAATGCTTACCGCTGTGCGATCTACAAGGGTACATAGCTCGGAAATCCCCTCTCGTAGATGGAAATCACCATGATAGGTATTGCGTGTGCGTAGGAAATTTTTTGTTTCCCGTACCACGTTCCCCAACAGTTTCGACCCCAACCGTCCCAAGCAACGGACGAAGAACAAGATGCGCCGCCCCCACTACCGCGGCGAGACATGCACCCCGAGACAAGACAAGAAGCGCGTCCCTACGGCTAACCTCGCGAGCCCAGGGCGGGACCAGGAGATGAAGCCAGCTGTCAGGTGGTCCCTTGGACCCTCGTTGACGCGCATGCGCCCCCAGCGCTACAACCCCCGCGTCGTGAGCACGCCCCGCTCAAAGAAGACCCGATGGATGCACAAGACATGGCGGCTCCCGCGTGCACAGTACCCGTCAGACCGGTGGGGTATCTCGCATCGCCCCCGAGCTCTGCCCCGCTTCATGGCCCTGGAAGTTCAAGCCCGACCTACCTCCGCGCTACGATGGCAACCAAGACCCAGCCGAGTTCCTGCAACTCTACACGCTGAGCATCAGGGCGGCGGGAGGAGAAGACAAGGTCATGGCATGTTGGTTCCCCATGGTGCTCAAGGGCAGTGCACTCTCCTGGCTCCTCAACCTACCGAAGGCGTCCATCACCAGCTGGGATGACCCGCGCGAGCGTTTCATCGCCAACTTCCACGACACCCGTGACCGCGCTCCTACCGTGAACGACCTGCGGCGCGTCAAGCAGCAGGAGAGAGAGACCCTGCACAAGTTCATACATCGCTTCATGGTCATGCACCTCATGATCCCCAAGGCGTCGGACAAAGCCGTCATCTTGGCTTTCTTTGACAAAGTCACCGACCTCAAGACCAAGGAGGAGCTTTCCAAGAACGATGAAATGAGCACCACACTTGAGATATTCAACTTAGCAAGCCAGTGCACCAAGGCTGAAGAAGGGCGCTTGTCACTCCTCACGCCCCGGGCATCGGAACTAGAGGAGACGAAGGCCAAAGCCAAGGAGGTCAAACGCAAGGCTCCGATGGTGCTCGCCGCCGAGCCCGAGGCGAAGCATGTCTGAGGGGGAGCGCGCCCATCCGGAGGCAGGGCAATGTGCATCTTCCATGGCACCAGTAGCCATGATACCTCTGAGTGTCAAGAACTCTGACTGGTCCGTGCCGAACACTTCACCAGTCGCCTCGGACGGTTCGATAAAGGCCCCGCACGTGGAGGAGCCTGCAGTTGGGGTCGCTAGGATGGTAGTGACCCGCGTCAGCGGTGGCGTGAAAAGCCCCAAGAGGACCCCTGGCATGGCCAGCCTGAGGAGGATCGCTGGCGCGACAACCCTCAGGAGGGGCAACGATGCGGTCAGCCTCGTGAGGCACGCCCTTGTGAGGCTGGGCTGCCCCCGTTGCTTCTGCCACCCAGGAGGAGGGATGAAGACACGTAGGACGATCGGGCTGCAGGCTTCTAGGAGGTCAGGGCAGTGGCCTCCATCCTGGGTGGTGCCCAGACCCCAGCCTCCAACCGCGCCTTTAAAAAGTTTGCCCGGGAGGTGAACACCGCCATCCCGAGGCCTGAAGCAATGAGCCCCCTTAACTAATCACAAACCACCATCGCCTTCGACCCAAGCGACTAGCTCAGGTGCTCGTTCATGGCTGGCAAACTCCCAATGATGTGCACCTCGACCATCAACAACGTCCTCGTCACCAAGACCCTCATCGATAGTGGAGCAGGGCTCAATGTCCTCTTGGTCGAGACCTTCGAGAAGCTCGAGTAGTCGTACAAACATCTCATGCCAAACAAGCCCTTCTCAGGTGTCACGGAGGGGTCCACCGTGCCCATCGGGCAAGTGAATCTGGCCGTCACCTTCGGCAAGCGCAAGAACTACCACACTAACATCATTGCCTTAGACATCGCGCACATTCACTTGTCATACAACGCGATCCTCGGATACCCGGCACTCGCCAAGTTCATGGCAGTGATGTACCATGGTTACAACCTTCTCAAGATGCCAGGGAGCGCCGGCGTCATCACCATCCCCTGTGATGACAAGGATGTCGTCTGTACACTAGAGCGCGCCTACCGTGCGGCAGCGGCGTAGCGCTCGGAGGACGAAGAAGACGAGATGCCTCGTGAGGACCCATGCAAGAAGAAGAAGGAACTCCTCCCCACGGAGCACCTGGGCCTTCGAGCTTCGTGCCGCGGGACGAGCCCATGCTCTCCATCACATAGGAAGGCGCGCTCGGCGCCCCCCTTGGGTCAGGGCTAGGGGCTCCCATCGGGGAGGTCCCTGGCCTGACCAGTGAGGCGAGGGTGGCGTTCGAGCACATCCCGAGGGTGCAGTCCAAAGCACGTCCACCCTGCTCTCGTGAGTTCATCATTAGAGAAATCCAAGAACTTCGAGAGACCCAAGCCGTGCGAGGTGGTGACTGCCCTGCACCACCAATCTTAGTCGCCGTCGTCGGAACGGTTGACCCGCCCAGTATCCGCATCATCGCACCCACAACCAACATAGTCACGGGTTACGGCCCCTTAAGGCCTACGGAGGCTGGCTATCGGTTCGTGTACCCGGACACCAATGCCTTCATGCCCTTCAGGCTGAGGAATGCGGTCGCCACCTACTAGAGGATCCAGCGGGCCATGCTCGCACCCCGCATGCTGGGGCGCCACGAGGTATAGGAGGAGATGCTTGGGCCAAGCGAAGGCCCCGAGCCTCGGGAGGCGGCGGACCCGTGAGGGTCGCGACCGTGCAGACAATAGATCAAAAGATGAAGGTGCCTTCGGCACTTCAGCGGCACGGCCGCCAGGTGACTTTTTGTTGGCTGCTGTCAGGTAATTTTTTAGCTCACCCAGTCCGAGGGCGCCCCCAGAGCCATGCGGCCTCCCCGAGCTCAGGACACTCCTCGGTTGCTACTTTCGTTTATGCATCTTTTTGTTGTTTCAGTGTCACCCATTTCGAAACCTAACATTCCACTTTGCTTATATTGTCGGGCGGTCGGCCCCCCGCTTGGGGGCTCTGGTCGAAGTTTGTCCATGCCGGCCTCCCGAAGCAGCAGATACACAACCTCATTCCCAAATGAGAAGAAGTTAGCCGAGTTTGCTAATAACCCAAACAAAATCAACTCAGTCCAGCAATGACTCGGGGATAGAGATACTCGCGAGGACATAGAGTCCTTGTGACCTCCCATATACACCCCACCCTGACACTCTCACGTAATAACGAGCCAAAGTTGTATACGCCCAGGGTCCCAAGAGGACGCAGAGGGGTCCATCCCACGACTAGTGGAAGCCCTATGTTCCGCGCTGGGTAGAAGCTCAGTCTACGAATGACTCAGGGGTAGGGACACTCGCGAGGCCAAACTGTCCTCACGACCTCCCATACAAAATCCCACGGTGACAATCTCACGTAATAACGAGTCGATGCTGTATACACCCAGGCCCCCCCGAGGACGCGGAGGGGTCCATCCCACGCCTAGTGGCAGCCCTATGCTCTACACTGGGGAGAAGATGGCGGCAACCAACACATTCTGCCAATGATTGCGTCCACAGGTGGCACCAACATAGTCCACCAATGACTATGCCCGCAGGTGGCACCAACACAGCCCGCCAATGGCTAAGCCCTCACCTGGCAAGGAAGCCAGCTCAATCCACCTGCGAGTACACTCACACCCTGTGTGTGGGAGAAACAACATGAGGTATGGGGCCGCTCCTAAGTCAAGGGGGACCCTTCACCATCGCGACTCAGGGGCCTAATTGTGCCCGTAGCCCCTTCCCCCTTTGGGCCATCCTTGGTTTCCGGTCGGTTCAATCGCAGGAAGGTACTCGTGCGGTGGGACCTGCCGACGCAGAGCCTAGTGCTCTCAGCAAACCACTTCGGATCCCTTCGGAAGAACGCTGGAGTCACTCATACATCAAGGGGGAGTCCTGATAATCGCGACTTAGGAGCCTGAACTGCGCCCGTAGCCCCTCTCCCTTTTGGGCCGTCCTCGGTCGGTTCAACCACGGGAAGGTATGCGCGCGGCGGGGCCTGATGACACACAGTGCCGAAGGAGTTTGCGAGTCTTAAATCGTCAGCTTCTTAGGAGGGGCATTGGAATCGCTCGCACGTCAAGGGGGACCCCTGAGCATCGTGACTCAGGGGCCTAACTGCGCTCGTAGCCCCTACCCCTTTCGGCCTACCTTAGTTTCCACTTGGTTTAATCGCGGGGAGGTACGCGTGGGGCAGGCCCTACTGACGCGGAGTGCTGACGGTGTTCCAAGTTTCGAAATCTTCGTCGAGTTCTCCTCATGAGGGCAGCTCGCGCGTCAAGGGTGACTCCTGAGCATCGCGACTCAAGAGCCTAACTGCGCTCGTAGCCCCTTCCCCCTTTGGGCCGTCCTTGGTTTCTGGTCGGTTCAATCGCGGGAAGGTACACGCGGGGCGGGCCCTGCCGACATAGAGTAACACAGCAAACATGATAGGAGCAAGGCGGGGAAAACATTCAAGCATTGACTTCTTACAAACCATGACCAAGTTCATAAAAACGCAAATAAGTTTAACGCCTCGACGGGGCCCTTCACCGCCTCCACGACGCGGTCGCAGACCTCGGCAGGGGCCGACAAGATCACGGAGCTGAGATCAAATACCGGCTTGAGGAGATGAAGGTGGCTGAAGACGTGAGTCGCAGCCGTGAAGAAGAGGTCGCGACACTCGCTGTCCAAGATCTTGTCCACCTGGACGATGGCAACCTCCAACATGGTAATGACCCCTTCACGAGGGCGGCGAAGCCATCCTCCGGGGTGGCCATAGGCTCATCGAACCCGTCTATGCAGAGGGAGCGGAGCGCTGTGCGAAGCTTGAGCTCAACTTTAGGGAAGCATGCCAACTCCATGGCTTTCCTCTCCTCGGCCGCGGCGAGAGCTTTCTCCTGGGTGTCAAGGAGGGCCTACCTCGAGGCGGCCTCCTTCTCCTGCTCTTCCAAGCGCGCCTGCTTCGTTCTCATGCCACTCTCCTTCTGGGACAGATCTCCCTCCCTGGTGACGAGCTTGGTCTCGCGGGCCTTAAGTTCCTCCCTGTACAGGCGATGCTGCTCGGCCAGCTGGGCTTGTTCTCCTTGGAGGACGTTCAGGCGGGCTTACACCTCTTCACAGCGTTCGACAGCCACCTTGGCTTCCTTCAGCGCCTTCTCACACGCGGCATGCGCTTCCTCGGCCTCCCTCTCGGCATTCCCCATCTCGACTGCGGCATTGCTCAATGCGGTGAAGACTGTATTCAAGACACTTTGGGTGAACACCAAGGTCTCCCAGAGCCCCTCCTGAAGAAGCTCCAGCGCAGGCGCAGATGGTGCCACCAGAGGGGCAGCACCGTGAAGAACAGGGGGCCCCGAAGACTGCTCAGCGATCACGGGCATTGAAGCCTCGGGAGCCTGAGGGCCCTCCCGGGCCTGCCCCTGAGGCAGCGGCGTCCCCATGGTCGCTTCAGGATGCTTCAGGGGCTCGTGGGGCTCGACGACCAAGGCTAGGGAGACCGTCCCACGAGCCTCCTCTTCTCCACTGGCACGGGAACGATGCGGCGCTGGATCTGGGGGATGCCGGGTGTAGTCAGAGACCAAGGAAGAAGAGCGAGTGGGGAAGAAGGAAAGCAATAAGGCACCGATGCGACAAGCAGGGCGTCTAATAACTTGGGCAGAGACAGAAGACAAGGAGGACACTACACCAGCCGCGTGACGTGCGCCGGTGTAGCCCACATGCATTTGGGGGCCCGTGGCGCCGCAGGCTGTCCGCCGAGGGTCCGCCCAAAAGCCAACCCGAGCATGCCGCGTGCCCGAGGGCTACTGTCGGTGTTCCGGGAATGGGGGTGATACGTCCATTTTGCATCATGCTTTCATGTTGATATTTATTGCTTTTTGGGCTGTTATATTACTTGTGGTACCATATTTATGCCTTTTCTCTCTTATTTTGCAAGGATTATTTGAAGAGGGAGAATTCAGGCAGCTGGAATTCTGGACTGGAAAAGGAGCACATCCTAGTCCATTATTCTGCACATCTCCAAATGCCCTGAAAATTTACGTGGATTTTTTCTGGAATATATTAAATATATTGGGCGAAAGAACTACCGGAGGGGGGCCACCAGGTCCGCACAAGCTTGCCCACCGCCACCACACCCCCCTGGTGGTGCAGGGCAGGCTTGTGGGCCGCCGGAAGGCCCACTAGCCCCCCTCTTTCTCTATATGAAGTGTCCTGGTCTGGAAAAATCAATCGGGACCTTTTTCGTGGTTACGCCGCCGCCACGTGGCGGAACTTGAGTAGATCCAATCTAGAGCTCCGGCAGGACGATCCTGCCGGGGAAACTTCCCTCCCGGAGGGGGAAATTGTCGCCATCGTCATCGCTAACACTCCTCTCGTCGGAGGGGAGGCATCTTCATCAACATCTTCATCAGCACCATCTCCTCTCCAATCCCTAGTTCATCTCTTGTAACCAATCTTCGTCTCGCAACTTCGATTGTTACTTGTAAGGTTGCTAGTAGTGTTGATTAGTCTTTGTAGTTGATGCTAGTTGGATTACTTGGTGGAAGAGTTTATGTTCAGATCCTTGATGCTATTCATTATACCTCTGGTCATGATTATGATTATGTCTTGTGAGTAGTTACTTTTGTTCCTGAGGACATGGGATAAGTCATGTTAATAATAGTCATGTGAATTTGATATTCCTTCGGTATTTTGATATGTTGTATGTTGTTTTTCCTCTAGTGGTGTTATGTGAACGTCGACTACATAACACTTCACCATATTTGGGCCTAGAGAAAGGCATTGGGAAGTAGTAAGTAGATGATGGGTTGCTGGAGTGACAGAAGCTTAAACCCCAGTCTAAGCGTTGCTTCGTGAGGGGCTGCTTTGGATCCACTAGTTTAATGCTATGGTTAGAATTTGTCTTAATTCTTCTTTTATAGTTGCGGATGCTTGCGAGAGAGGTTAATCATAAGTGGGATGCTTGTCCAATTAAGGGCAGTACCCAAGCGCCGGTCCACCCACATATCAAACTATCAAAGTAACGAACGCGAATCATATGAATATGATGAAACAAGCATGATAGAAATTCCCGTGTGTCCTCGGGAGCGTTTTTCCTCCAATAAGACTTTGTTCAGGCTTATCCCTTGCTACAAAAGGGATTGGGACACTTGTTGCACTGTTGCTACTACTTGTTACTTGTTACTCTTTGCTTGCTACGTTTCACCTCGCTACACAATCACTTGTTACCGCCACTTTCAGTGCTTGCAGTTATTACCTTGCTGAAATTCGTTTATCACAGCCTTCTGCTCCTTGTTGGGTTCGACACTCTTACTTATCGAAAGGACTATTATTGATCCCCTATGCTTGTGGGTCATCAGGGGGTACCCAGACCTGCCTGCCTGTGGCCCATTGCAGGCTCACCTCATCGAAACAAACCGACGGTCCCGACACTGTTCAAGGCAAGTCCCTCGTGTGGGGCCAAGCCTCACTAGGAGGAGCAGTGTCAAGACCCGTAGGGGGCCACCTCAGGACCCCTCCAGAGCGGCGGATATTCCGAGGCAAGGCCAAGCCTCAGGAGTCAGGGGTAACGCCAGGGAAGGACAGGCGAGCACCACATAGGAGGACGGAGTAGTTTCCGCTTCAGTGCAAACGGGGCGGAAGCATACCGGGGTTCCAAAGGCATTTTCCAAAGGTTTCCCTTTTAGTGCAACAAAAACGCTGCCCCCACCAATAGGGCAAACGTCATCCTCGGGCCCGTCCCTGCTGCGTGGGTTGTTACTTTGTAGGCCAAGACCACCTTTGGGAAGGGGAGCATGTTCCCATGTTCCCCTTCAAAATTGGATTCTGTGGGATCCCTTCCCGCCGAAGCTATGAGGGAAGAGGAACCGGGCCACCTCTATAAGTAGAAATAGTTCCCCCAGAGGTGAAAACCGTGAATATGATATACATTACTCACATACCAAAGAAGGAGAGGAAGCGAGCACTTCGGGAGATATACTCCGTAGAGACCATAACCCCGAAGTGCAAGCCATGGTCGGCTTGCCCGATCACCTTCGACCTTAGGGATCATCCGACCAGTATCTATCACGGAGGGTCGACCGCCCATGTCCTAGACCCCATCATAGAAGGGTATCACCTCACTTGTGTCTTTATCGATGGAGGAAGTAGCCTTAACCTCATTTACATAGATACAACTAAAAATATGGGCATAGACCCATCAAGAATCAAACCGAGCAACACTACCTTCAAAGGAGTGATCCCACGCGTCGAAGCCCGCTGCTCCGGCTAGGTAACGCTGGAGGTTGTGTGCGGCTCACCCGATAACTTTCGTAGTGAAGACTTAATCTTCGACATCGTCCCCATGTGCAGCAGGTATCACGCACAACTTAGCCACGAGGCATTCCCCCGCTTCAACATTGTGCCTAATTATGCCTACCTAAAGCTCAAGAGGATCAGACCCAGGGGAGTAATCACCGTCAACAACAACACAGAACCGCCCCTCCGGATTGAGGAGCACACAACAGCCTTGGCAGATGAATCCCAATTCGACAACGAAGCATCATGCTACAAGCTATCCATCACGGCTCGGCAGGGAGGCAAGCGAGCCTGACCTCAACCGGATCCCCGGAGACATCTCCATCTCAAAACAAATAGGGCTACTCTCCCCACGTCAAGGCTTGGTCACCCATAAGGTATGTCCCTCGTAGACACAGTTTGATTCTCAAAATACCATGGACAGCTGTGGGGATCCCCCACCAAGGACCATATCTTCGGTTTGACCAAACTACTATCCAAACTTGTTCACGGACAAACACGAAATACCATTAAGGATCTCCCAAGAGTCAAGCTCACGCATAGCATGACAGCTTCTCAAGACCCTCTATTCAAGGTCCGTCTGCCGACAACAACTACCTTTAAAGGATACCACCCCTCCCTTTTGTGAAGCATAGGAGAAATTGCGCTGCTCGAAGCACGAAGACGTCAAGTGTCACATGGAAGGTCGTGGATAAAAAGTTGCTTTGAAATATGTTGTTCAAAACAACAGTTACCTGTAACAGCTGCCTTGGCGCCACGGATTATAAAAATCCATAGCAAATATTATTTATATACTCTTTCATAGTTTTTTACATATATATATGTTTTCTGCTCATTGGGGTCGGTCGGTAAATTTGTCCAAAACATAACAAGTACGAGCGGATCATAGACTGGGGGTTTGGATGAAAACACCGCCCCGAGCTCTACACCATCACTACTTTTGAAGTTTTTGGTTTCTCAGATATTTCTATATATGCATCAGTTCTGAATTATTTATTGGGTCAACAATTGGCTTGCCCCAGTCCTGCGCTTACGCTCTTACATTCCCCTAGTTCGACTAAAGGGGTAAAGAGAGAACTGCTACAGTTGTATTCCAATTTGGCATGGCTCAAATACCAAAGTGGAGAAAGCCAAAAACTCAGTGTCATAATAAGCGAGAATTAGTCTGCAATCGAAGCTTAAGTACGAAAGACCGATTGAGGTTTTATTATGTGTTATACAGAGGGGTTTTTACTTTTGCAAACCTTGTGTTAACCATTTCAAAATCCGGTTCATTCGACTACCACAGAAAATTTGGGGCTTGTAACCAGCCCTCAAATTCAAGCTCCTAAGGCTAAGTGAAACCACTAAAGCCGCAAAACCCGATTGCCTTGTTTCCTTCACACACTATCACCCCCGGGCACCAATACATCGGCTAAGGGTCACAGTGCGGATGTCGAAACACCATTTGTAGTCTCTACATGGGGGTTGAAGACGACGACTGGAAACTTTCAGATTAAACGGTCGAACAGGAGTCAAAAATAATAAGAAGTGCATTACACTGGTACAAGCTTCATAATAATAAATTGTTCTAAAGCACACGACAATATCCTTACTCATAAATTACATCTTTGGAACACTGGGCTTCTATCACGCGAGCACCCTCTGACGTGGCAGAGAAATAAAGCTGTGGATGCTTGTGCTCCTTTCAAGGAGGCGGAGGTGCGGTTTCCATCGTAAGGGGATTCACCCCTAGCCAGTGCATCATGGTTCTCACAAAAGCCATCCGAGCTCCATCTATGCAAACAGAGCTCTTCAGGACCTCGAGTCGAGGCACGTACGGTGTTGTAAAACTTCCGCACTTAGCCAAAGTAACTGCTCGGAAGCGGCTCGGCAGGCCACAGCCGGATGTAGAGGTCCTTCATGTCCGGCTCCCCCATACTGTGCAACTCCATGAGCTGTTTCATGTGATAGACGAGAAGGGGGTTGGGCTCGGGAGTCCGAAATTGTTCCCAAAAAAGCCTCTATTCGGCATCCCTTCTTGGGTTGTGTAGTGCTTGGCCGCGTCTGCTGCACTCCGCGGGAGGTCCATAAAGGCTCCTGGGAACGCCATAGCCATGTAAGAAAGGCAAACCGGTGTCCACCAAAGGCACATTGCAGTAAGTATGGCTTACCATCCGCAATCTTCTTGGCTTGACGTATTTCTTCTTTGAAAAATCACCTCTCTACCCGCTCTGATTTGATCTCGGAGGATAGCTTGGACAGCTCGGCCGCTTGTTTTTTAGATTTTTGTTCCAAGGCCTCGCTCTTAGTGGTTGCATCTTGACCTCGGCCACTCTAGCCTTGTGCCTGCCGCTCTCAACATTCAGCGATCTTAGCTCGGCGACGGTCTGCTCAGCCTCCATCTTGTGAGTGGCGGCCTCCTGCTTGGCCTTCTCCAATTCGGCCTTGAGTTTCTCAAACTCCACGTCCATAGCTGTTGACATAATCAAGATGTTATATACCAAAGCTAGACGATGCTAAACTACTAAGTACAACAAGAGTCTTAGCGGCATGCATTAAGCTTACCCTCCTTCTCGTCAAGCCGACTATTAAGATGGCTAAGTTCCTCATCAGAAACCTTGAGTTTCAGGTTTTGCTTGCCAACTTCCATGGTGTTGGTGGCCAAAGCCGAGAACGAGGTTAGGGATTGATAAGCATCCGAACGAACGGGACTAGTACATTTGTCCGAAGTACCCCCGCGAGCTCTTATATTTCAAGGTTCCCCGGACTATTTTTGTTCATGACGAGCCATGGGTAAGTTTTTCAAGTCACCCATGGCTTGGGGGCTATTATACCTATATGTCATGTAAAACCTTATAAATACATCTAGCACTACTTGGTTTACCTTGAAGCCTACCAGCAAACCGCTGAAAGCTCCCTTAAGTCTGCTATCAACAGGCTGGATGCTTTGTAGAATCGCACCCATAATGGTGTGATGTTCATACGTGATGGATGAACTGAATAGATCCTCCTCCATCATTATAGACCACTCCGCCGCAGCCTGTTCTATCATAGGTAGCACCCAAGGCAATGTTGAATACATCGGAGGATCGGAGCTCCTTGGAGCTATCTTCGGAGGAAGCTCAGACGATTCCAGGATCCCCGGCTTCGGTGGCCGAAGTATGGACCTCGTCCATCACCACCTCATCCCCCGTGTTCAGAGGGGCCTGGTGGGATATTACCTCCGCAGCCTCGTCTTATGCATGAGGGAGAGTAGTACAAGATACATTCACACAATCCTCTAGCTCGGCCGGTGGTGAACCCCCTATGAGACCTGGTCCGCCGGAATATACCGGGCAGGGGTGCGCCAGCGAAAGGAACATGTATGTTTCTTAACAAAATCTCAATATAATTTAGTTTAATGAAGTTTGGTTTCCATACTTTTGGGCCAGTGGTTTGATCCTCGGGGTCCTTCGAGGAACCCTCTCAAAGGCCTCAGAGTACTCATTAGAATCCAGGTTGTCATCGGGAAAGGTGACCTTCCTCCTGTGGGGTCTCTTCTGGGCCTAAGGAGGGAAACCCTCCTTGGTCTACTCCAGCGCCACAATCTTTCTCGTTTGGATGGAATCTTTTTCCTCTCCATCCTTCGCATCGTCTTCCTTGTAGGCGGAGGACGCGTGGGTGTCTCTAGACATGGTATCCAGAGGACCCCTTGAGTAGAGACCCCCGCGGGTCTCCCTTTTCTTGTTCTCTTTTTTCTCCGGCGCCGTGTATGGTGCCACCACCAGCATCGTGGTTAGTAATGGCGACCTGGGGTCCTCATGCAGAGGGGTTGGGCCGTTTATCATCACGACATTTTTCAGCCAGCCCTGTAGGGATGGTGGGCGAGAGGATAAGATCCTTGCTAATGATTAAAGCTTTAAATAAGAATAAAAGCATGGTCATACCTCCAACGGAGGGTGATCGACATCCCAGTCGACGTATTCTTCCTCGGCTGGCTATACCAATTGAGATTTGAATAACACCCTCCAGAATTTCTCGTTGGTAGTGTGGTAGAACTAACTCATGGTGGCGGGTTCGTCAAGCTTGTACGACCATATTGGAGTGTCCCGACGCTGGCAGGGAAGGACGCGGCGGTGGAGCATGACCTGAACCACGTTGGTCAGCTCGATATTCGCCTCCACCATATGTGTGATGTGCTTCTGCAGCGCTTTCACCTCCGAGGTCGATCCCCAGTCCACACCTTTTCCAACCCATGAGGTTAGCCTCTTTGGGGGTCTGGATCTGAACTCAGTAGGTGCCAACCAGTTTGCTTCTCGAGGTTTGATGATGTAAAACCACTCCTTTTTCCAGGCTTTGATGTAATCAGTAAAAGTACCCTCGGGCCATTCGACTAGGAGGAGTTTGCTGATCACGGCCCCACCATAGTCAGTGTGTTGGCCATTGACTAACTTCGGCTTGACGTTGAAAGTCTTGAGCCATAGGATGAAGTGCAGTTAAACCCGCAGGAAGGCCTCACAAAGGGTGATGAAAGGAGATATGTGCATAAATGACTTCAGGGGAAGATCGTGAAAATCTAACCCGTAGTAGAACATTAGGCCCCTGACGAAGGGGTGGAGCGGGAAGCCTAGTCCTCGGATGAAGTGGGGGATGAAAATCAACCTTTCACCTCACTTTGGTGTAGGCACCACCTGGCCTTCCTCCGCCGCACGATGGGCAATGTATGGCTAGAGATAGCTAGCGTCTTTCAGCTCCCGATATTATGGTCGGAGACCCATGAGACCTCCCACTTGCCTTGGGATCCTGACCGGTCCATGGCTGAGCTTGGGGAAGGGCGGTTGGGAGAGGACAAAGTCGAAATGGATCTAGGCGCTTGGAGCTTGAATGAAAGGGGGGTCATGTCTAGAATGGATGTGGTTGCTTTGTGGATCTTTCTTCACTTTTATGGGGGGCACAAGGCCACAAGTTCCCGTTTATTGCGCCGCAGGCCTTACCACTCCCTGAAACACCCGCACTGGTGAACATGCTCGGGATTACCCAGACCAATACTCATATCCCCTTAAACGCGAGGCATGATCTCCTCATTGACAAGACGTGCCCATGAGAAAGCATCCTCGAACCGCAAATCCAATTTTTGTCACAACTGGCTATCGCAACCTTTCGTTAGAAAGGCTGTCAGATGAGGAACTGTTCACACGTAGGCTTTTTAGCTTTCTAATTAAGCAATGCATGTTTTAAAGGCACGACATCACCAAACGACCAAGTTTAAGCCATCCAAACATGAAGGGAACTCGCCTCGGAGCTACCGAAGACCATATACATCGGCGTTGGAGGCCAATTCGGGGGCTACTAACAGACTGCGGGACTAGAGGTGCTCGAAAGGTCGGACCATCTCCTAAAGACCAACCTAATGGGCCGTATTATTGAATACCGGACTACGTGATGACGTCGTGTTCAAGAGGGAAAGCTCCGAAGACCGGCGTGTTGTCCCAGTTGAGTAGGCTAGATCGTCACATCTGTCCCCGGCTAGAGGTCGGTTGTATGTAACCCTAGGAACCCCTAGTGTCTAGATAAACTAGAGGGTTTCATCCACATAGGCAGGTTCACTCATCGAGGAATTTAGCTCATACAATCTTGAGGTAGATCAACTCTGTCATGCTCATACACATCAATATAATCAAGTAGGATGTACGGTTTTACCTCCTCAAGAGGGCACAAACCTGGGTAAACACTATCTCCTTCATCCCCTGTATCCCATCGATCCAAGGTCCATAGCTCGGGACCCCCTACCCGAGATCCGCCGGTTTTGACACCAACAATCATTGCATACTTTAAAAACAACAAAGGTCTCATCAAGCTTGATGATGAAGAACATGTGGTATTGCAGGTGAGGCCTATCGCAGACACCCTTATCTTTGGTGCATAAATCACACTCATGGATCCCCTCCTCATTAGACATTTATTGTATTCATGATTAAAATATTAAAAATCTATGGCAATTATACCCGCAATTATTCGACATGGATTGAGTTTCGGTTTGTCGAGGCTTTCCATGAAAAACTCTCATATCTCATGGTGTATATGGTGCACACTCTCTCGCACTAATATGGTGGTGAATGTTGATGGACACTCCCTAACACTAATATTTTATCCGTTGGTGACAGTCACACCTCCCTTTGTTCCTTCATGCATTAACAAACGAGGAAGCGACTCCCATGACAACAGTCGATATTCTTCCTCTGATATTTCGACTATCGGTGTTGGTCGCTTCACCTTCCTCTCTCGCGCATTATACTGAGGTATATTTTGCAAGAAGAAGAAGAGGGAAATGACCCCCATGATAATAGCAGGGATTCTTATTCTAATATTTCGACTATTGGTGTTGGTCGCTTCCTCTTCCTCTCTCGCAAATTATACCAAGGTATATATTGTGAGAATAAGAAGAGGAAACAACCCACACGAAAATACTGGGGATTCCTCCATCAAGAACATACTGAAAATCACACAAGGAGCATTGACTCTCTAAAAGTCAACCCTAGTAAGCATAAGTCAAATAACATTGCATTTATGGAGTAGTGGCATAAAAATGGCCTATGCTTTGTGAGATTGTCAGTTAATTCTTGTTCTATGAAATCATGGGCAATCAATATTTCCTACTTTCTCGCACAAGTCATGCCAAATTTTGGCATTCCCATTTCTAAAAAAAGGATATATCGTGCGCCTGAAATTTGTCGGAACAGAAATGAATCAACATTCCAGAAAAACATAGGCCACTCGGAGGTGTTCCTTGCAATAACATACACACATGTCCAAATATACCTATTTTTTACTAAAACATTCTAGGCCTGGTTTTTTCTACGAAAAAATTCTAGACATAATATTTTTACTACAAATTTCGACAAGAATAGAGGGATGTTCTAGACCTAATATTTTTACTACAATTTCTACAAGAACAGATGGAGGAGCAAGGGAGTGAAGTGGAGGGAGGATGGAGGGATGCAAGTGGAGGGATGAGGAAGAGGGCCGATGGCTGGAGTAGGAGAAGGGGTGGTGGCTGGAGGAGGGAGAAGAGAGAGGATGGAGGGGGAGGATGGTGAGGGCCAGTCAGAGGAGGCGGAGGAGGATGGATGCGAGACGGGGTCGTGGGAGGGGAGGAGGCTTATGGCAATGGATGGGACTATGGTGCGGCAATGGCAGCGATGGCACGGTGACCGAGAGAGAGAGAGATTGTGTGGAGGGAGTGTGAGAAATGCTAGCGAGAGGAAGAGGATAAGGGTAGGTTAGCAGTAGCGCGGATAGCAGAAGAGTGCTACTGCTATAGAGTTAGCACTACCATGCTTACACTATGTTCCCTGCTACTATGAATAGTCAGGTGTGTAACCATACCAGCAACACCTTTTATTCTCCAGCGCTACTTATAATTCTGGATAAGTAGCACATTTTATTCACATGCGCTACTGCTAAGTAGCCGTAGAGCATTATTCTGAACCACACTACTCCTAAATCTCCACCTTTAGGCTTTTCTCTAGGAATGGTGTGTCATACACTAGCTCTGCCATGAACCGCTGGACATCCCAGCAGAGCCACGCAAGCCGGGATACTCTAGAACGGCGCTATGATCTTCGTATTCAACCTCGATCACCGGAGATAGCCATCATCGCCTTGCCTAGTCCGGACCTTCCCCAAGCTCGCTAAGCCCACCATCCGACGTTTCGTGAGCTTCTCCGGCCATCCCCTCTCGTCCCAGCTAGGTGTCGTTGTCGTCGATTCCTCCTTGTCCGAATCGTGCCATCGCATCAGCTCGTTGTCGACATGGCTCCAGTGAACTTTTGGACTTGGGCGTATGTCCACTAAGCTGGGCACAACGCGGAGTGTAGGCTAGCACTCTAGCTCATGCGTTTTGCACACCATAGCAGCCCTCCCCCGCACACCCGAGCTCCGGTTGGCACAATTGAGCTTGCTACTGAAGTTTTTGACCACTCCAGCTCCGGCTAAGGCCACCACCGGACGCATCGCAATACACACCTCGAATGGTGCCTTGTGCACAATATTCGAGCACCTCCTTAATCTAGGGCCCCGCCAGCATTGAGCCACCGGTGGAATTGACCCTGCTGACTCGGATTTGACCTCTCCTAGGTCAATGACATGCGGGGCCCGCCCCCTGGTTAGTTAATTAATAACCTAATTAAATTAATTAAACATGTTTAACTAAACGTGTTACGGACTAGTGGGACCCTCCGTTAGGTTTGACCTGGACCGACCCTATTGACCTATGACTTCACCCTGATACAATTCTTACGTAGTAAAGCTTTTCTCATATTTTGAATAACCAAGAAATTCCAGAAAAATGTTTAAAACTTTGAAAACTCATAAAAAAATTATAAACCAAATGAAAATAATTTATATATGAAAAATGGTTAGAAACATATGAAGAATCTGTTTATACCATGTTCATACATGTTTGAACAAGTTAGCATTGCCAACAAAATAATTCATGATGAGGGAAAATTATGAAATAGCATTTGGAGTTGGAATTCAAATAAGTTTGAATTGCACTTTAGTTAACTTGGTTAAATACCACTTTGGGTAAATTCAGTACCTTAACATGACGTACAATTCATTTTGGTTGTGCATTGCATTAAATGTTGTTCCTTTTGTGTTTGCCGGTGTTTGTTCCCTCACAGTAGAAATTTCCAATGCTGAGATCAATGCCACCGATGAAGACGCATGCTTATCTTTACAAGTTTCACCCAAGCAAACTGATATAAATCCACTCTCTTGCTCCTTCTCTCTTTTACTGTATTAGGAAAATCACGATTAAACTATTTCATGTTCTCGATAGTTGAACCCATTCCTTTGCATGACAATTCTTTGTCACAGTAAATAGTTGAAACCAGTTAGCATGAGTAGAAATTGCTCAAGCCTGTTGTGCTTACTCATCCATGCTTGCTTACTGTGCGTGCTATTCTTAGAGTCGTGTCGGGTGTGATCCATATGGGCGATGAATCAGAATGGATGTGTTCATTTCGTGGTGTGACAGAGGTAAGTGTGTGAATCTGATTGGGTAAAGGTAGAGATGAGAGGCCATGTAGGATTACATGACAGGTTGTCTCATTGGGACCATCCTTAAGAACTGAGTTCTGTTTATGTGATCCAAGACAACTACTTCCACTCCTTGGGCCCTGAAATATGACCCCACTCGACTTATTAGTCGCCTTGATATTTGTCTAGGAGTTGCAACTAGTTTCTGGTGTTTGGAGGACAAGTGGTTGCAGCCATGTTTAGCATTTCTTGATGGGGTGGGATTTAGTATGGTAGATGCACAGTGGCACGGTGTACCAAGTGGCACCCCAATGGTGGGCTTGTGGAACCCTGCGCACCTCGTTTGGGGCGGTAGAGGAAACTTCGACTGGACTACCTTGTTGGTTGATTCTCAAATAGGAGATAAACCTGGACTAGGGTCTTGTGTGGTTAACAGTCACGGTCTAGATCCACGCTCGTCTTCCACTTGAAGGTTGTCGAGATACATGACATGTATACGGTGCTAAGTGGTGGAAACATGTGTGAACAAGTACAACCTTGTAGGGTTAGTTAATCTATTCGAATAGCCACGTCCGGGATATAGACTACTTATAATGCATATGTGGTACATAAATAACTTGAAATAGATACTTTAACATGTGCAAGATAAGTGTGAGTGCTATGGATGACGTTCTTGTTGGGAGACGGGAGTGGATCCGCAGTGGTGTATTGATGTGGTGAATATGTGGACTCGTGTGCGCTCTCTTACCGCAAAGATACTACTTGTAGTGGTAGTACATGTTAGCCAAGAGTTAAAGATGGCTTTCTGCAATAAACTACATGCACCCTTGTTGATAATGATCCATATGTAGATAGTTCTGATGTATGTCTTGTTGAGTACCATTCTACTTGGGATTGCTTAATTTTTTTTGCATAGGAGACCTAAGTCACTAATGGTTTCTATGCGAAGTTCGATGTTAACCGAATAGATTGGAAATCCAAGACATAGGTATGGCTCCTTTGCTAAGGTCACAATAGATTTTCAGGCTCCTCCAGCCACATTTATTAGATGTTTGTACCCATACATCTTATGCTTCCGCTTGTTACTTGTATGACTTGAGTACTGGGTCATGTGACATGTCTTTGTAATATCACACTATGTTGGCACTTATGAGTCTTTAATAAATACTTGAACCATAGAGTTATGTTGTGTTGCCATGTTGTATCTACACTTATTGTGCATATTACGTGTATGATTGAAATGCATTGTTATGTGTGGGATTTGACACCTAGTTGTGTGCCTAAGGCAACCTCCTTTATAGGGAAATGACTCTTTCCGCTTCCACCAACCCATGGTAGCTTGCTACTGCTCTAGACACATTGATTAACCAACATTTTTTCTTCTTTGCTGTTGTGTTTGTCCCTTCAGGGAAATGTCATGCATTGTATTGGAGTCCGTATAGCTTACTAAGACTCGTCTACACACGATGATGGCCGACACGTCCATTGCTGGTGTTAGGGCATTTTCCAACACTAGTAATTTGGTGATGATGACAACTCATTATGTGATCTAACCATGTGTCAGCCTCCTCTAGGGCCTCACTTTGGACACAAGATGATTGGGCTTCCCTTCCGGACGAAAAAGAACGAAGACAGTGTTCTCTACATGTTTATTCATTTGGTCGTACAAAACCCGTACTATTAAGAGGGAATTCACACCGAAAGGTAGTAGGTGAATCAATGCATGCACACATCTTCTATATCCCACCCTAGTTCCTCCCGATCCTCGAAAGAGGCCCTCATTTCTTCTCCATATCAGTTTTTTTCTCTCCCAGCGATTGTACCGTTGGCTCAGGCGGTTGTACCGTTTGGAAGAGTATGTCACGTATAACTGCACTGAGGTTGCTGCTCGGCTGTTGTACGGCTGCCTCCTAGAGGTTGTACTGTCGAAGCACCTCTAGCGGTTGTACCGGCCCAGTACTGCTCCATCACAGGACTTGTCTCTAGTTTATTGATGTACTTGATCGGTTGCGGGCCGGTAGTTCCTGTCTTTCACTTTGACCAGTACTACCGGTCTGTAGGGCGGTTGTATCGCCAAGGACTTAGCCGCATCCTCGTACCCCTCCTGGCGGTTGCATCGTGGGAACCATGACCCCAACACCGCACAAGGGTGATTGATCTTTATTTCCAAGCAGTTGTTGGGCGGTGGTAGGGATGTTTTTCCTGTCATCTTCAATGATCGGTACTACCGCCCTGCCACCGGTTGTACCACGGGTTAGGGTTGGTGCGAATTAAGTGTGTGCACCGGTTGTACCGATGCACAGAGTGGTTGTACCTCCCCTATGAGGAACTGGGTGTAACGGTTGGAAATGATTGGAACTATAGGAAGAGGTGCTTTTTCCACCTCCCATCTATCACTTACCTCTCGCTCTCCACCATTAATGTCCTGCAAGCTTTCTTACCCGATCTCTCTCTTTAGCCACTCAAACTTCTTTATTTTCTACAGAATGAAGGAGGACTTCTAGATCTACACTTCCACCAAAGGAAACTCGATTCCCCATACTTTATTGTGTGGATTTTATTGCTCTTGGGTGTTTGAGCATCCTAGACAGAGGAGGGCACCTTGAAGCAATAGTCCATTGTGGTGAAGCTTCTTGGTTTCGTGGGAAGCCTCCAATTTAGCTATGGAGGTTGCCCCAACCTTGTTTGTAAAGGTTTGATCCCCGCCTTCAAGGACACCACTTAGTTGAACCATGGAACCTGGCATTGTGTGAGGGCGTGAGGAGAATACGGTGTCCTAGTGGCATACTGGTGAGCATTGTGCCCCCACACTTCTCTAACGGAGATGTATTTCCCCACAAACGGAAGGAACTTTGGAAAAACATCCTTGTCCTCGTGAGTTACACTTGTGGTTACTTCTTACCTTTACTTGTACTAATTACTTGCTTGTCATTATTGTCGCTAGCATCATATAGGTTGCTCACCTAGTTGCATATCTAGACAACCTATTTGTTGATAAACCTAATTTGTCAAACAAAAGCTTGAAAATTGGTAGTTGCCCATTCACCCCCCTCTAGTCAATCATATTGATCCTTTAAATTAGTACCAGAGATACGTCTCTTTGCTAAGGGTTTCACCACCCAAAGAGTATGGCTGACGACGGGGAGCAGGTTCTGGAGTTTCCCGAGGCCAGGGTTGTGAACTCGGTCTCCCGAGGGGATCTAAATGAGGCTATTACCTCTCTTAGACGCCAAGTGGCTATCAAATCAAATCCATGGTTAAAATTTTTATGAAGACCTCGGACTTCCTACTGATCCGTTGATTGTGGTTAATGCCACAACTTCAGAGTTAGAGACCAACTCTGAGAAGGAGAATGCTAGTAGTGATAGGAATAAGTTTCCTCAACGAATGATCGGGGCAGGTACCTATGCCTCGGTTCCCCCTCCCACGGCCTATGGAGGACCAGTTCATCCACCTCATATTATTAACCTTGGTCCTGTTCCTCAAATTGTTAAGAATGATTTTGCTAACTGGATGTTTCCCATCTAGTCTCACTTGAATCACATCTCAGCACAACTTTGGAGAATCATTGAGAAAGGGTACTACAAACATGATCCAAGAAACCTCACTCCAAAATAAGAGGTCGACAATCAACTCAATCAATCTGCCTTGTTCATCCTTCAAGCATGTGTTCCCATTGAAGATCTTGCTCACTTGCGTCCCTTCACTCGCGCAAAAGATTGTTTGAAGCACATTATTTCCATGTACAAGGGAAGCTTAAGTATTCAATACTCCAACTATGAAGTGATTCTTGTTGCGGCCGATGAATTTGTGACGCTTGGTGATGAGGACCCTCGAGAGCTCTACTGAAGTGATACAACCCTTGCCACTGCTTTTCAAGATCATGGAGGCAAGGATGTGGATGAAAATTGGATCTAGCGGAAGTTTCTCAAGGCTATCATGCCCTTCAAGAAGGCCATGTCTTTTGTAATCCTTGAAAGGCGAGCCTTTCAATCATTGTCCCCAAGCGATGTGTTTGATGAGTTCATAGCAATGGACATATTTAACAAGACCACCGACAACGCTCTTGCTGGTGTCCAACGGTCAAGATACAACCTTGCTTTGAAGGCCAAGTCTGTTTTGGAGGAAGATGGAGAATAAGAAGAGGAAGGTTATCCTGAAGACACCAAATATGCGTACCACAAGCACATGGCTCTTGCGTAAAGGAAATTTTGGGGCAACAAGAGAAACTCAAGGCCAAACTTCTCCAAGAACAACTCGATTGGGTCCAAGGGCAAGCAACAAGTGAGGACTTACTACAATTGTCGCAATGTTAGTCACTTTGCGGCTAATTGTCCTTATGAGAACAGGGAAGACAATGGTCGCTGACTTATTCACAAAGACAAGGCCAAGTCCTTCCCCAACAAGAACCACTTATCCAAGAAGGTACCCCAAAAGGTGTTGGTAGCTCAAGAAGAGTACCTCACCGATGAGGATGTTGACGATGATGAAAGTGGTGAGGTACTAGGAATGACCACAGTGGCCATTACATCCTCTTCTCCAAGCAAGGTGTCCTTCTTCGACGCCCCCAACGAGAACCGCATTGCCAAGTGCCTTATGACCAAGGAAACCAACAAGGTAATCTCAAACATCAAAACTAACATTTCCACAAACCATTCTCCAATTGATAGTGGAGATGAATAAGATGAGGTAAATGTTGAGGAAAATTCCTTTGTTAGATTCATGAGAAATGTCAAGGGTAAAACCAAGAAGCAGTTTGTTGCTCTCTTGGAACAACTAGGTGAGCCTAGTGACCTCATTGAAACTCATAAGAAACTATCTCTATGTTACAAGGACATAGTCGTGACTATGTCGATTATATAGCGGATCTTTCCACTTCTCTTGAGAAAGAGCAATGTCTTCGTTTGGCTCTTGAGGAGACACAACGAAGAACATGCTAAATTACAAAAGGATCATGATCATTCCTTTGTTCCTACTCGTGTGTGCCAATCCAAAAAGATTTGTCACACCCTGTGTTTGACCGTCTTGACTAAATTAACTTATCTCAAAAATTAGGACCAATTAAAATTTGTATGAATCACAATGTTGCTTGTGTTTAAATCACAATGTTCTTGCTACTCTCCACACTCACCTCCTTGACCCGAACCCTTGCCTAATGATCATGCCATGTCTATAGGACCAAAAACTATTTCTACCAAATTCTATTTTGACCAAAAAGATTTTACTTAATTTAAGCTTTCAAAAAACCCTGAGTTGGGATTTGTAATACAAGTAGCCAAACTAGGGAAGTTGTTTTGCTCCAAATTCTTTATTTGAATCCCATTATCAAAAAGACCTCCCAAAACTACAAAATTATTATTTTAAGGCGAGAAATGGTCTTTTACAAAGAAAGGTTATTTTTCGTGCCTTCAAAATATTTTATGAAATTTAGGGAAACTCAAGTGACTATATATATTCCATATATAAGAGATTCGACACATTGTCATGTTCAAAATATTATGCAAAACCCTTCAAAACCATTTCTACTTATTTCAAGATTTTGGAATACTTCTACAAGAAATATTCTCAATAAATTCGAGTAAAATTCTAGTATGTCACACATGTTGTATGTGATGATCTTGCCAAGTTTCATCTCAACCCAAGTTAATTTGATTTAGCTAAGTATTCCAAAACCCTATTTGTCCAGATCCAAATTTGAGAAACTCTACATTGCCAAGTGTCTCCAATTATGCTCAAATTTGGTGTACAGTTTCTCATACTCGACTAATGCATCCACACAAAGTGTTGCATCGAGGAGAATACATGAACTTGTCTCAAACCCCTCAAAACCTTCTCTGCTGATTTCTAGACTTGGGAAACTTTACATTGTGAAGTTTCTCCAACCACACTTTTTCGGCATGCTATAATACTCCAATAATGCCTCCACACCAAGTGGTGCATTTGTGGGTATTAAATTGCATGAGTTTATTTCCAGAAAGTCATTTCTGCCTATTTCTTGGGTTTTTCAAGTCTACATTGGAAACTTTCTCCAACAAATCCTCAATTTGGTATACAAGCTCAATGTAGCCTTGAACTACAACTGCTTGCTAATATCACCCCCCTCATCTGAAAATTGATAGTCTTGTAGTCCTTCCATGAATACGACTGCAAGACAAGGTTTCATCTCATTTTCCTCTCATTGCAAATACCTTATGCTACCCCACGGTTTGTTGTTGCAAACTCAAATAGAGAAGGAGACCCACCTGCATTAGCCCATATGAGTCCAAGATCTTCAATCTCCCTCTTGAATGCATGCCTCACGCGCCAGACAAGGTTGGCCGGCCAGGAGAGCAGCTTGGACGAGTGTTGGCGTGGTGGCCATGCTGACAGCATGCAATAGTAGCGCTCTGGGCCTTGTCTACTTCCTAGACGCCTCCCTGGCACGCCCCATGGGCCTATAATACCTCTCCCCTTCCCCATGGCCGTAGGTGCTCGCTTCGGCATCCGGTGGGAATCGGTGTGAGCTCCATCCCTTCCTCTCCTCTGAGGCTCGCCTAGGACTCCCAGACCGTCAACGGTCCTCCCCTGTGCTCACCCTCTTCCTCCCATTGCTGGTCAGCCCCAGCGACAGCCACCCATCAGCCGACCTCCACGGCCAAGGCCCCACTCTCCTCGGTGGTTGCCCGACAGAAATGCGGCCTCAGGCGGATGCGGCTCGACCCCACGAGTGCCCCGGTGGCCAGCTCGCCTGAAATGGGGGCTGAAGGCGCTAGCAGCCACCGCTGGACCCCCTCTGCCCCCTCCCGTGACGGGTCGGCCATGTCGTTAAGTGGAGACGGGAGCACCTGAAGGTCGCCTTCTCCATTGGAAGACGTATTCCCCCAGGGCGCCTTCGACGTGGCCCCAAGCCTTCCCGCCTGGGCCGGACGAGGAGTTATCTTGCACCTCGCGCATTATAGCTCCCCTAGTATAGCTCCTTGCTCCTTTTTATCTTTAGCAGAACTTCAAAAATGCACATCTACTTCATATTAGCACCAAATTAGGTGATTCAAATTTCTGTAGGCTCCTACATTCCAGATCTATTTAAATATGTGCATTGCACATTTTTTTCAAAGACATTTTGTGTAGATATCAAATTCAAATATGAATTTGATTTATTTAAACTCACTTTGCAAAAATCCTAGAGGACTCAATTCAGCTCCAAACGGAGTTATTTCAATTTTCAAACACATCTTAAACCATGCATGAATTACATAGCCTAGGTGAACATTTTTCTCTGCAACATTTCTGTTGCACAAAATAAATAGCCTCTTATTGCTATTTATTCCATGTTACAAAATCCATAGGGAATTCATACCAACTCCAAATCTAGTGAAACCGCTTCCTAAATGTTTCTAAATCATGACCTATTAAATGAGTGCCTCCACTATTTTTTATCAGAATATTTTCTGTATACTTCTTGTGGCTCCATTGGTGCCTCCACTTTCCCATTCAGAATCTATGATAATCCAAAACCTCCTAGAACAAGCTTTAGGTATTCTTCTCATGAACAGAGGTATCCAAGAGTAATAAAACTCCTATTTATAGAGCACTTTTATTCCTGCTTGCTGTGTGGTTTAGTGTGGTTGTTTCCGACAACAGTTGGCGAATAGATGGAGTACTCAGAGTTAGACTAGAAGACCACGAATACCTTGAAGACCTAGTTGAGCAAGGCAAGCAGTCCTTTGACCATGTCTGAGAAAATATTTTATGCATGTCATGTTGATTACGTTATTCCGATGCGTATGATCATGATTAAATCGGTAACCCTCGGTATGGTATTTGTGATGGCTCCTCGGGAGGACTTGCATTTGAGCATGACCTTACCATCTATGAGGGTGATGAAGATAAAATAGGTAGGTTGACAGTAGAGCAAAGCATGGGATGAGCACATAAATGGTGATGGTAACACAGAGGTGATTACAAAGATTTTTCCGAAAACCCCGTGGGGTGCCACTAATGCCCGAGAGTGATGGTGTTGAGATGAATGACCACTTGAGAAAGAAGTGGTGTACCGGAAAATGGTTTTGCATGTGTGGTTTCAGAAATGGGATTAGATTTAAGATTTGTTGACCATCCAAACATTACATGTGCGACCACGATACCTTAATATGGGAACGGGGCTTTGTTGATTACTCTTGTCGGTGCTAGCAAAGAGCCCGCATTACTAGTGGCGGGAGTGATATGGTCACTCTCGTGACGGGGTCGAGCCAGGTAGGGTGACTATGTCACTTTTACGTGTTCCGGGAACACCATTGGTCCCTGCATGGATGATATGGTCTAGAGTTGGTGCTCGTAAGACATACGTCTTGTCGGTTGGGTACCAATCGAGTGGACTCTTCGTCTAGTGTCGCCAGGGGAAAGGCAATGTTCGGGAACTAATCTCGGGTATCTCATATACCGCGTGTCGTGGATGACACGGAAGTTTCCCGAATCTCGTGGGTACAGCGCGCAACCTATACAGAGTGTAAAATTATTCGAATAGCTGTGTCCTCTGTCAAGGATAGTTGGGTAATCCTGCTTACAAACTACGTCCAGTCGTTTTCGCATAAACCAATTGCGTGTGTGTGTGTGGATGAGAAAGTTGATACTTGTAAAGTCAGATGACTTGGCATAGAGGGTGAACCTGAGGTGTTCAACCCTCAGCAGATATGTTGATATATGTAACCTGTTCTTATGATTACCATCTACCTTGTGATGCACGAATATACCTACATTTGACTAGGTTACTGCATTTAATGAAAAGCCTACTTTCCGCAAAGGCTGCATACTTGTGATATATCATGTTTCATTATTGCTTTGTTCCACATCATGGGTTGCTTACGAGTACATTCAAAGTACTCATTGGCTTTCCACTTGTTATTTCATTGACCAGGTAAGAAAGAACATGAGATGACGAGGAGTATCTCGTGACGTTCCTGCGAACTAGGACGCTTCCCAGTCACAAAGCCTGTAGATTAAGGCTGATGGCACAGGTTCACGCTTTTGACAAATAACTTTGTTATTGATCAATTTGTTGTGTTGGCCTCCAAGGCCCTATCTATGTAACACTTGACCGCAAGTTCATTACTTGTATTAGATGGTATGTATGGATGTAAGACTCTTGTTATTCAGTTTCTGTGTGTTCGGTGAGCATTGATATCCGGGATCACTAAGCATGTTCATTCGATGATCTCGACTAGTAAGTCGCGGTCTCCACAAGGTTGCACTTAGGATTGACCTTGATAGACTCAAGGAAGAGTTTGCCACACTTGACAAGGCTCACAAGACTTTGAAGAGTGCTCATGCTTCTTTAAAAGAGTCTCATGTTCAACTCCAAGTAAAACTCACTAAGGAAATAGCTACATGTGTCTCCTTTTGTATCAATTCATAATGCACATGCTACTAATATAACCCATGTTGTGAGCATGTGCTTCCTGTGGAGGAGAACACCAAATTAGAAGAACAACTTAAGAAAGACCTTGTGACATGCATCCAAGGTGAAAATAATATTAATGACATTTTGAGCAGTAAAAAGGAAGTGGTTGCAAAGGACGGAGTTTGGTTTGCACGCATGAAGAATAAATCTAAGGGTGGTAATGCCAAGAAGGGCAAAACCCTCCCTCCCAATAATACCAGCAACTTTAACCCCTCTGATGTTTTATGTCATGCTAGTGATGGAAATGTCTTTGCTAAATTTGTTCTCTCTCCATATGAGTACATTGAATGGTCGATTTGGGTTCCTAAGTCCTTGTTATTAACTTGAAAGGACCCATTAAAGAATGGGTACCTAAATCCAAGCATTGATTTATGTAGGAGTTTGCTTTCGGTGGAGTTTCATGGTTACTTGATAGTGGAGCAACAAATCATATCACCAGAAGCAAGGACTTGGTGGTGGTCGTTCATCCTGACCCATTTGTGGATGCCCAAGTCTCCTTTGGTGATGATGTTATTTCAAAGTTATTGGGTCTGGGCAAGGTTGTAATCTCTTGGGAACATTCCATAGTTAATGTCATGCTTGTTGAGACTCTTGCATACAATGTACTTTCCGTTCATCAACTCGCACTCATGGGTTTTGTACTTCCTTTGGTGTTGACTTTGTGGCCCTTTTGTGGAGCAAGACTCTTTGAGTAGCCTTTGTTAGGCATGTCAAGAACGGTCTCTATGTGGATAACTTTTTGGAGCGACCCACTAAAATTGTGACTTGCCTAATGGTTTAAGTTGATGTGGCGTGGATTTGGCATCACCGGCTAGCACATGTCAATATGAGATCTTTGGAAAGTCTCCTCAAAGGGGATCACGTTCTTGGACTAAAAAATGTGATCTTTGACAAACATCTTGCTTGTAGTGCTTGTATTGTAGGAAAGCTACATGACACAACTAACCGCCCCACGAGTACCATATACTCAAAAAGGACCTTGGAGCTCCTCCACATGGATGTCTTTGGTCCTCCATATTTTGATAGTCTTGGGGGAGTAAAATATTGCTTGGTGATAGTGGATGATTACTCAAGATATACTTAAAATACTTCTTCAAGAGGAAGAGTGACACCAAACCAACTGTCATCGACTTTGCCAATGAAGCTCAACGACAACATGAGGCAAAGGATGATTAGAAGTGACAATGGCACCGAATTGAATAACAATACCTTGAATGAGTTTCTTAGTGACGAGGTGATCAAGCACCAATGCTCCAAACCATATAGCACTCGACAAAATGGCGTAGTGGAAAGGAAGAACCGGACGTTAATGGACATGGCGAGAACCATGATGGCGGAGTTCAAATCTTCATATAACTTTTCGGAAGAAGCCATCAACAAAAAATGTCATGAATCTAATTGGTTCTACCTCTGCAAAGGCTTGAACAAGACTCTTTATGAAATTCTTACTCGTAACAAGCCTAACCTAAAGTACTTTCGCGTGTTCGGTTTAAGTGTTTCAGTCTCAAGTAAGGTGATCGTTTGTCAAAATTTGAACCTAGAGCTCAAGAGGGCATATTTGTTTGTTATGCAGCAAACTCTCGTGCTTACTGTGTTCTAAACAAGTCCAATGGACTCACTTAGGAGAGTGTAACATGGAGTTTGATGAAAATAATGGCTCCCAAGTGGAGCAAAGTGGTCTTTGTGATATAGGTGATCAAATTCCTCACAAATCTATAAGAAGAATGGGTGCGGGACACTTCCTATACATTGACGAACCCCTTGTGGCTGAAGGAGAAGGACAATGTTCCACTCTACTGGAACCATCACTGACGCAATACCCAGACGCTTCCGAAGAACAAAGTGAAGGCCCTCAACCTTGTGATCAAGATCAAGGACAAGATCAACCTCTTGATGGTGGTTCACCAAGTGATTTCCTTGATCAATATCACACGTCCGAGCAAGCTCAAGATTATGACCAATCTCAAGATCAAGAGCAAGCTCAAGATCAATACCAAGCTCACGATGGTGTTCAAGGTCACAACAAGGTTCCTCCTCAACATTCCATGGAGCATATTCGAGAAATATGTTCCTTCAAGAATGATAGCAATCTTAAAAGGAAACAACATGTGTTGAAAAATGTCTATGACAACTTGATGAGAGGGGTAACCACTTGTAGACAATTAACAAACTTTAGTGCACATCATGCTTTTGTTTGTTGCATTGAAGCCCTAAAGGTAAAAGAAGTGCTCGAGGACATGGAGTGGCTTGAACCCATGCATGATGGACTCATCAAACTTCGAGTGCAACAAAGTGTGGCAGTTGGTTCCAAGACCGAAGGATAACCACAATGACAATGGAGCCAAATGGATCTTTAAGAACAATCAAGATGCAAACGGTGTCGTTATTCGCAACAAGGCAAGTTTGGGAGCATAAGGTTAGTTTCATGTCGAGGGTATTGAACATGTTGAAACCTTCGCTTCCATTGCTCGCCTTGAATCTATTCGTATGTTGCTTGCATTTGCTTCACTTCATAACTTCAAATTATATAAAATGTATGTGGAGTGTGCATTTCCTAATGGCCCCCTTAAGGAGTTCGTATATGTCAATCAACCTCGGGGTTCGAGGATCCCAAGTTCCCCAATCATGTATACATTCTTGGTAAGGCACACTATGGACTTAAACAAGCCCCACATGCATGGTATGAGCATCTTACCGAGATGTTACAAGATCGTGGGTTTGAAGTGGGGAAAATTGGCCCCACTCTTTTTATAAAGAAGGTCAAAGGGAGCTTGTTCATATGCCAACTATATGTTGATGATATTATATTTGGTTCTCCTAACTAAGCTTTTAATGAAGAGTTTGCCACACTAATGGCCAAAGAATTTGACATGTCTACGACGGGAGAGTTGAAGTTTTTCCTTGGATTCGAATTCAAGCAACAAAGTCAAGCAACCTTCATCAATCCAGAAAAATATACTCAAGACATGCTCAAGAGGTTCAAGATGGATGACCTGAAACGGCCAACACAAACACTCCCATGCCTCTCAAATGCCAACTTGACTTGTATCCCAATGGTAAAGCTCTGGATCAAAAGGTATATCACTCTATGATTGTATCTTTTCTTTACCTTTGTGCATCTAGACCGGATATTATGTTGAGTGTGGGAATTTGTGCACAATTTCTATCCACACCTAAGGAAAGTCATATGGTGGTTGTCAACCGAATCTTTTGATTATTGGCTCATTCCCCAAAATTATGGCTTATGGTATCCAAAGATGCTTCATTTGATCTCATAGGATATTGGGACTCGGATTGTGCGGGAGGCCGTGCGGAGAGGAAGTCAACTTCCGTAGGTTGCCAATTCCTTGGTTGCTCTCTGGTAAGTTGGCCTTCAAAGAAACAAAACTGGTTTTCTCTCTTGTCAACCAAGGTCGAATATGTAGCTGCTGGAAGTTGTTGTGCTCAGTTACTTTTGATGCGGCAAACTTTAAATGATTACTCTGTCACTTGTGAAAAAGTTCCTCTTTATTGTGATAATGAGAGTGCAATCTCGATCTCCAACAACCAGTTTCAACACTGCTAGACGAAACACATTGATATTCGCCACCATTTCATCCGTTATCATATCAAGCGTGAGGAGATTGATCTTATTCACCTTAACACTACCGACCAACTTGTAGATATTTTCACAAAGCCATTGATGAAGAAATATTACGCGAGTTAAGACATGAGCTAAATATCATTGATTCAAGCAATGTGGAATGAAATTAGACACACCCCACCATTGTCATCTATTTGTTTAGATGTAAGCATGGATTTAGGGGGAGTGTTCTTCTCTTGATGAACTCGATGCATAAATAGATCAAGTCTTTCATATTAGTCATTGTTGATGACACTTGTGCTTTAAACACGAGTTTTGGTCATCGGTCCAAGGTTAAAATCTTCGCGGTGCCATACCAACTGACTCAAATATAGGTGGCTTCAACCACCTCCCCCTTGCATTCATGTACTGTTTGCATGCTTCTTGGATCTTATTCCCTTGTCTTTTAGTATATTTTTTTCGAGATCGTAGGTGTGCGTATCCCTCAAAGGTCGGTCATTTCTTTGTTGTTTTTTCTTAAACACCTTTGGAGTAGACCTCACCATATAATAGTGACACTATTCCATCCCAAGCCACCCTCTTCCCAGAAACCTTTCTTTTCCAATTGTACTCATGTTGATCTTGTCGTTAGTGATTGTGGCTGGGCTCTCTGGTGGTTCAATAGGTAAGTCCACCGATTGTACCATCCAACCAATACAACTTGTGTGGCTCTGGTGGTTCAACTGCTCAGTCCACCTGTTGTACCATCCCAACAGTAAAATAAGTGTGGCCCTGGCGGTTCTACCGCTAATTACCTGGTGTAGTACAACCGCCCGCGATGGTATGGGCAGTTAAAGAAGTTGGGCCAAAGGGGTATTCAGTTTCCCCCTTTGTTCCCTACCTCTTCTATTTCCCTAGCCGCCGGTTGCGATCTCCATCATCCCGGTGTGCCCTCCGGCGCCCCAGATCTACGGATTTCTCTTGGATCTGCTCCGTGGTGACCTCCTCCTCCGTGATATCTTCCAATGGATGCCGGTAATACCCCGTTCATCTCTCATTTGGGTTCTTTCAATTGGCCCTCCATTGTTAGGGCCTTCCTTGGTATCTCGCATTTTTATCTAACTCTTGAATGGAAGAGATCACAACTATACCTCCTATTATTTGTGTTGCTTAGAATGTCAAATATTGATGTGCAGTTCCAATCCAAATGCGCTAGTTCCCCATTGTCATGGTGGTGTTTGAACATGTTGTACAACAGCCGGAGCTATACAACCACTTTGTTGGTAGTTCAACCAGCTTGTATGAATCACACACCACTATTTTATCTTCTTTGCTTCACACATAATATATTCCTGTGCTTGCATAAAATCCTCTCTTATATTTTGGTTTTTTGTGTGCTGATCGCGTGTGAGTGCAGGTTGCTTAGGTTCTCGGTCTGCTACTCCACGAAATACCAAGAAGTGAGCCTGTAGGGCCAAGTGCACAGAGGATCATTCAAAAGAGGAAGTTGTCATTCCCACAAAGCGAACTCATCGTGAGAAGTCTATGGCTGTCAAACAAAAGAATGTTTTTTCCTTAAGAATATGGAAGCTACGAGAGTGGGAGAGGTTTCGTGTCCAGAATCCGTATGTGGTCCCATTTGCTCCCTGTTGGATCTCTACTCAGTTCAGAAATGAGATGCAGGTTAGGATTCTACACAAGATGTCTAAAGACAAGAACAACTAGTTCGCCAAGCAATGGACAACTGATCTTGATCACTGGCCGGCTAACACAAATTACTTTGGTGAGGACATGACACTATGCGGGGTGCTTGACTTGGTTAAGCTCATGTCCAGCAAATGTGACTTTGAGGTATAGCTGGTTCATTAGTTCTATGCCACGGTTCACTTCGGCGTTGTCCATGCTAGTACCCTATCATTCATGTGTCATGATGAGTTTTGCAGCATTCCTTGAAGAGCGTTTTGCAATGTTCTGGGTTATGATGATATTGGTCTCTCCAGCAACGGTGGCATCCGTCCTCACGACCGTGCCTATCACATGGAGAAGGACGAGCTCGCCCCTCTATAAATTCCGGGGAGGGGTATTATTGGTGAGTCCAGGGATATGAAGCCACTTTATGATATTATGCACCGAGTCTTCCACATTGTGCTTCTTCCCATAGTTGTAAATCAAGATGAGATTCATGGCTACCTGGTGGATCTGCTGGTGGGTATGCATACTGCAGCCGTTTCTTGGGCTACTTTTGATGTGTCCAACTGGATGTGGGGGGAGATGTACAACATGGTCATTAATCGAAAGGTTCCTATTTTATGATTCGTTTATCATGTGCTTTCTGAAGTCAGTTTAGGAAGTTCGTAGGCCCGGTGAGGCACTTTCTTCTCCTCCCAACCTTACCGTGCATGAAGAAGAAGCATGCACTGCCTCATATTCCCCCCGAAGAGGCACTGTCTTCTCCTGCCCGGTGAGTCGCGGGCTAATGTCTAGTGGTCCCCCTGGCACACCTCTGGCAACCATCTTCTGGTATAAATTTCATTTCAGCCTAAAAAAATAAGACAAGGATTTTTGGGACGAAGCGCCACTGTCTCGGGGTGGAACCCGGGCAAGAGCACTTTTGCCCTCCGGCGGAGCGATTTCGCCGGAGGAACTCCATCAAGGCTATCGTCATCTACAACAACCCTCTAATCTTGGGGAGGCCAATCTCCATCAACATCTTTGTCAGCACCATCTCCTCTCAAAACCCTAGTTCATCTCTTGTGCTCAATCTTGTACCGGAACCTCGGATTGGTACGTGGGTGTGACTAGTAGCGTTAATTACATATTGTAGTTGATGCTTTATGGTTTATTTTGGTGGAAGATCATATGTTCACATCCAATATGCTATGTAATACCTCTCTCATCGTGAACATGTCTATCACTTGTGAGTAGTTACTTTTGTTCTTGAGGCCACGGGAAAAGTCATGTTGCAAGTAGTCATGTGAAGTTAATATTCGTTCGATATTTTGATGATATGAATGTTGTGATTCCCTTATTGGAGTTATGTGAATGTCGACTACATAACACTTCAGCATGTTTGGGCCTAAGGGAATGCATTGTGGAGTAGTAATAAAGTTGCAGGTTGTAAGAGTGACAAAAACATAAACCCCAGTATATGCGCTATTCTGTAAGGCGCTGATTTGGATCCCTATGTTTAATGCTATTGTTAGAATTTATTCTTAATACATATCTCAGTTGAGGGTGCTTGCGGGGGGGTTCATCATAAGTGGGAGGTTTGTTCAAGTAAGAACATCACCCAAGCATTGGTCCACCTGCATATCAAATTATCGAAGTATTGAACGCAAATTAAACCAACATGACGAAAGTGACTAGATGAAATTCTCGTTTGCCCTCAAGAATGATTTGCCTATTATAAGAAATTGTTCCGGCCTATCCTTTGCCACAAAAGTATTGGGATACCTTGCTGCACCTATTGTTACTATTGCTACATGACAAAAGTGACTAGATGAAATTCACTTTTTACAATTATCTTGCTATCAAACAACTTGTTACCGCTATTTTAGTGCTTGCAGAAATTACCTTGCTAAAAACCGCTTATCATTTCCTTCTTCTCCTCATTGGGTTCGACACTTACTTATTGAGAGGACTATGATTGATCCCCTATACTTGTGTATCAACAAACCTTTTTTTTGGTGCCCTTGCCGGGGAGTGAAGCGCCTTTGGTAAGGGAAAATTTATATTACGTGTTGTAATTTACTGTTACTTGTCACTATGGAAAGCAATGCTTTGAGTGGTTTTTTCGGGGTATCTTTACCTTGAACGGAAACACCAAGAGTTATCCCTCAATCAGGTGAACCTACTGAAATGCTTATTATGAAATTCCTTCGGGTATGATAGAGAAACTAGCTAATCATCATGCAGGAGATGGAACAAAGCATCTCAATTTGGACCTAATCTATGTGAATGAATTTGTGGATTATTTAAGCTTGCAATTTTATCTAGAGATGAAGTCAAGAAGAAGTTTTTCCCTTTATCTTTGGGGGGGAGAGCATTGACATGGTATAGGCTATGTGATGATACAGGATTTTGGAACCGGAATTGATTGCAATTGGAGTTTCACCAAAAATTCTATCCTATGCATCTTGTTCATCCTGATCGGGATTTTATCTATAATTTTTGGCCTCATGAAGGAGAAAGTGTCGCTCTAGCTTAAAGGAGTCTGAAGTCAATCTTATATTCATGCCCCAATCATGAGCTCCCAATAGAAATTATTATACAGAATTTTCATGCTCGGCTTTCTCGTAATGATGAAACCATGCTCGATACTTCCTGTTCTGGCTCTTTTATGACGAAGACTATTGACTTTACGTGGGATACTTTTGAAAGAATTAAACGCAACTCTGAAGATTGAGACCTCGACAAAAGAAAGCAATCTGGTATAAAACTAAAATTTGATTGTGTCAAAGCTTTTATGAATACATATGCTTTTAGTGATTTTAGCACTAAATATGGACTTGACTCCGACGTAATAGCCTCATTCTATGACACCTTTGCTGCTCATGTTGATCTTACTAAATAGAAATGGTTTAAATAGCATCCATCTATTAAAGAAAAAGTTGAAGAACCAATTAAATTTGAGGATGAAACTATCATTTACAATGTCGACCCAGCTGTGCCTACTACTTATATTGAGAAAACACCTTTCCCTGTTAGGATGAAGGAATATGCTAAAGCTTAAACCATAGTTAACATTAGTTATGTTAGAATAAACAAACCCTCTAAGCAAATCAAAGTAGAACCTAGTATTGCTATGGTTATAGATCTCTTGGTTAATAATATTGATGGGCATGTTCTTTATTTCTATGATGAAGCTTTTAGAATTGCCAAACCTGATACTGAAGATAAAAATAGACTCGTTGTTGGCATGTCTTTCGTATTAGTGTAAATAGGAGATCATTGTTATCATGGTTTATGCGATATGGGAGCTAGTGTTAGTGCTATTCCTTTCACCTTATATCAAGAAATTATGCATGATATAGCACCCGCTAAAATAGAAGACATACTTGTTACTATTAAACTTGCTAATAGAGACACCATCACACCACTTGGGATTGTTAGAGATCTTGACGTGTTGTGTGGACAAGTAAAATACCATACTTTTTTCTAGTACTTGGCTCACCACAAGATGACTTTTGTACCATAGTATTTGGTAAAACCTTCTTGAACACTGTCAATGCTCAAATAGATTGCAAAAAGGAAACTGTTAGTGTTAATTTCGGTGGTATGTCTCATGAGTTTTATTTCTTCAAGTTTAGTAAGAAACCCCATGATAAAGAATTGCCTAGTAAAGATGAAGTAATTGGTCTTGCTTCTATTGCCATTCCTCCTACTAATCCATTAGAAAAATATTTACTAGACCATGAAAATGTTATACATATGCGAGAAAGAAATGAATTAGATAATATGTTATTTGAGCAAAGGCCTATCCTTAAACACAACTTGCATTTTTAAAGTCCAGGAGGTCCTCCTCCACCCAAGTGTGATCAAGTGTTTGAATGAAAGCAATTACCTAACACTTTGAAATATGCTTATCTTGATGAAAAGATGATATATCATGTTATTATCAGTGCTAACCTTATAGAGCATGAAGAAGAAATATATTTAAAAACTTTAAGGAAGCACAAAGATGCTATTGGGTATACTATTGATGATCTCTAGCGCATTAGTCCCACTCTTTCTCAGCTGAGGATTAATATGGAACCAGATGCTAATCCTGTTGTTGATCACCAACAAAGACTGAATCCCAAAATGCAATAAGTGGTAATAAATGAAATATTAAAGCTTCTGGAAGAAGGTATAATTTATTCGATAGCTGATATTAGATGGGTAAGTCACATTCATTTAGTTCCTAAGAAAGGAGGTATTACCGTTGTTCCTAATGGTAAACATGAACTCATTCCACCAACAATTGTGACCGCCTAGAGAATGGTAATTTATTTTAGAAAATTAAACAAGGCTACTAGAAAATATCATTATCTTTTACAGTTCATAGACCAAATGCTAGAAATGTTATCAAAGCACACACATTTTTTTCTTTCTAGATGGTTATTCTGTTTTCTTTCAAATACCGGTGTAACAACCTGATAAAGAGAAACCACCTTTACTTATCCTTTTGGAACTTATGCTTATAGATGTATACCTTTTGGATTATGCAATGGACCTACTACCTTTCAAACATGTATGTCTTCTATATTCTTTAATTTTTGTGAAAAGATTGTTGAGATCTTCATGGACAATTTTTATGTTTATGGAACTTATTTTGATGATTGCTTAAGAAACCTTGATCAAATTTTGTTGAGATGTGTGCAAGCTAACCCTGTATTGAATTGGGACAAGTGTATAGTCTTGGTCATAAAATTTTGGAACGAGGTATTGAGGTGGATAAGGCTAAAGTTGATGCAACTGAAAAGATACTATGTCCTAAAGATATTAAAGATATCCGTACTTTCCTTGGTCATGTTGGTTTCTATAGGAGGTTTATTAAAAACTTCTCTAAAATTTGCAGGCCTCTTACTAATTGATTACAAAAGGATGTTCCTTTTTGGTTTTTGATGCTGATTGTGTAGAAGCCTTTGAAACACTTCAGAGAGCGTTAACTTCTGCACCTATTGTTCAACCACCTCATTGGAACTTGCCTTTTTAAATTATGTGTGATGCTAGTGATTATGATATTGGTGTGGGTCTAGGACAAAGAATTGATAAGAAATTAAATGTTATTCATTATGATAGTAAAAGTCTAGACAGTGCCCACATAAATTATGCTACCACTGAAAAAGAATTTTTAGCATTTGTATTTGCTTGTGATAAATTTAGATCTTACATTGTTATTCTAAAGTAATTTATCACATTAAATATATTATAGAAAAGAAATATGCCAAGCCTAGACTTATTAGGTGGGTTCTTGTGGGGACCCCAACTTACAAGTCAAGATCGCCGAATGAACGTGCTCAGCGATCCCAGAGATCAATGCTCACTGAACACACAGATACTGAATAATAAGTCTTACATCCAAGTACCGAGTTATAAGATCACGTGACCGAATGGTCAAGTTCACAAGGTTGGGCCTAAGGCCAAATCATACTGATACAACTAATCGCGGAAATCACAGGGGCTAAGCGGGTGCCCATGCCATCAAGCCTACACCGACAGGCATTCTGACTAGGAAGCGTCCTAGTTCGCAGGGGCATCTCCGAAGACATACTCATCTCCAAACTCCGGTCCTTCCATGTTTGGTCAATAATATAACCAGTGGCAAGCCAATGAGTACTTTGAATGTACTCGCAAGCAGCCCATGATATGAACAATGAAAGTGAAGGATAACAATAACATGCATCTTTGGTGGAATGATCATGAATATCCATCAAGTTAAAAGATTACTTTTTGAAGAACAAGTTACAGATATCAGTATATCTGTTGAGGGCTGAGCCATCCGGGCTCACCCTATATGCCAAGTCACCAAACTTGGTCCTATCATCACTTTTATATTAACTCCATATACCAATAACTCACACACACTTGATTTATGCGGAAACAACTAGACGTAGTTTAAGCAGCACCACCCAACTGTCCTTGACCGTGGACACGGCTATTCGAATAGTTTTACACTCTGGAGAGGCAGTACGCTGGACCCACAAGATCCAGGAAACTTCCGTGTCATCCACGACTCGCGGTATATAACATACCCGAGGTAAGTACCCGGTCAATGCCTTTCCCCTGACGATACTAGACAAAGAGGTCCACTCGATTGGTACCCAACCCACATGTTGTACATCTTACGAGCACCGACTCTGGACAGTATCAACCATGCGGGGACCAATGGTGTGCCTGGAACACATAAAAATGGCATAGTCGCCCTACCTTGCACGACCCCATCACGAGAGTGACCACACATCACTCCCGCCACTGACCAGAGTAAGCAACACAGCCCCGTCCCATAAAGGACTAACGTGGTCGTACAGGTAAGGTTGGGACGGTCGACACATCATAAATCTAATCCCATTTCGGAAACCATACTCACACAAATACCCGGTGCACCACTTCTTTGAAAGTGGTCACCTAACTCATCATCACCCTCGGGCATTAGTGGCACCCGACGGGGTTTTCATAAACCTTTGATTTATACCAACACATGCTCATGCTACAGTTACTCTAGCTTTACTTGTCAACATGATACTAGCATGATCCTCAAAAAAGGGGGTAGGATCAAGCTCTATGCATGTGCTCCGGAGGAGCCATCGGTAATATCATATCAATGATTTACCGGCACTTATGATCATATGAAACGGAAATAGTTGCTATCTTATCATGCAATATAACATATGCTCAGTCATGGTCAAAGGGTTGCTTGCCTTGGTCAGCTAGGTATCCGGGATCTTCGAGGTCTTCCGCTCTGATTCCCTCGTCACACGGATTTTCTATCATCGTCAAAAGAATAAATAAGAAATAGCTCACTCAAAAACAGATCACAAAGTCATTTTAAAAATGTTCTTTATTACTAATAAATCCAAGTGGCTATTTTGAAAAATATTTGCCTCCGATTCCAATGAAGGAACATTTTTAAATCAACCAAACAGAAGCAAAACTATTCCAATTTAGTCCTTTTAATTATTGTAAAACAATATAGTTGCTGAAAAATTCATCCAATGGTTTCATTAAATACTACATATTTTCAGAAGAAAATCAGTGGAAAAATTATATTTTTACACTGGTTAAATATTTTTATAAATTTTTTTGAAATCAGATTTTTAAAAGAAAAGAAAAATGGGCTAAGTCCCTGGCCTGGCTCAGCCTAGAACTGGGCCGGCCCAAGGCCAGCCGACAGCCTGCCCAGGCACGCGCAGCATCAAGTTTGAACGTGACGTGCGGAGCTCTGCAGTCAGCCGATGCGGGTAGCGAGGGGGAGAGGGCTGGGCCACCGACAGGTGGGGCACACCCGTCGGGGTCGTCTCCTACCTCTAGCTAGAGAGGAGGAGGAGCACGCCAGCGAGGCTGCTGAAGCTCTCAAGCCCCAACGAGGACAGAAATCGGTTCGGCTTGACGCCGCCTACCTGCTGATGGTCGGAACAACGACGGAGAGGCACGGGTTCACCGGCGACGAGGAGGCCACGACGGACGAGTTTTGGGAGGTGGTCGAGAGGGTAGCTAGGGCACGGAAATGCTCGGGAAAGTTGGGGGAAAGCTTAATGAGGTCGAGAGGATTAGTTTGGGGGGTCGAGGGACGCATGAGTCGTCGTATAGCCGGAGATCGACCGGAGCTCTGAGGCGGAAAGGCCTCGGTCGATCTCGAGCACCGAGGCTCTGCTTGCTTGCTCGGGTGGCTAGGGAGGTGCTAGTGGTCGTGGCGAAGCTGTCTGAGGGGTGAACGAGCGAGGGGGAGGGCTATTTATAGGCCCGTGACGGTGAGCCGATTCGGGAGCGCCGGTGACTCACCTTGGCGCGCATGGGGGTGAAGAGAGGGGCTGGGGTCGAAACTATGGTCTCAGGACGTGGTTTTGGATTGCCAGAACATCTGCAATAGAGGGGGAGAGAGAGGAGTCGAGCATTCGTGGTCGCGCAACCTTGGCCGGTTCTGGTGCGCGCGGGCACGCATCGCAGGAGCTCTAGCGCGGGAGAGGAGGGGCCTTGATGGTCGCTCAATGCATAGGGGTTGTCGGGGAAGAGGTTGGACACCTTGGGGGAGGCTGGAACTCGCCGAGGGCGTCCCCCCACCTTGGCGGCTTATTGTAGCATGCCCAGAGCGCAGTTTTGGCATGCCACGGCATGCTGGTGTGCTCTGAGGCACTTTGGACGTGTCTAGCATGTGTTGTCAGCTTGGAACTGAAGCTTAGATTGTGTTTTTTGTCATTATCACTTTGATCCATTGAGGATCTAGTTGAGTGGGGTTGGGCATTGATACTGGCCACCTAATGTGAGAGTTTGGAGCAATGGGTTTGGGTTTAGCTATGGGTTAAAGGGGCTTTTACCCATCTGTCAGAAGGTGTTCGACAGTGGCTTGGGGCAGTTGCAACCCACCACTGGTGCTGCAACTTAACAGGTTTGAATTGGTGCTAAAGCATGCGGTTTCACCATGTTTGAGCTCCATTGGACAAGTTTAGCTTTGTTAACTTGAATACACCACCATTTGACCAGATGTGTCCCTTTCAAAGAGAGTGTGGGAAAACTAAGTCCCACAAATCCCATTTTTGGTGTGGAACCCTCGTTTGAGGTATTACGCACTCCTGCAAAGTTTCAACATCCTAGGACAAACTTTGCTATGTAGAGTTGCTCTAAATCCAATCTGGACAGAACGGGGTTTTGGTTATTTGGGGTCCTTAATCACCTTGGATCAAGGTGAAACTTTATGTGGACACCAAATATGGCTTAGGGTTACAACTGAAATTTTCTAGGACTTTATTGAGAATTTCTCGTTTGGAAATATTTCAAAATGTCAAAACAGACAGAAATGGTTTTCAGGGTTTTACTCAATTAATTATAATATAAATAGGGGTTAAAAATCTTATTTTTGGAAAATATATGTCCTTCTGATCATCTCCAAATTTAATCAGATTTTTCTAAGGCAGAAAAGTATTTTTCCAAGTAGGAATACCAATTCTGTCCTGAGAAATGGACATGTAATTTAATTTGGAAAACAATTCTAAAAATAATTATTTTATGGTTTTGATGCACTAAAATGAAGTTAAAATCATATCACTAACTTTGGGTAGAAACACTCCTTGCCATCAAGGGCATGTAGTGCAACTCAAAGAAGGGTTTTACCTTGATTAGAAACAAGTAAAGGATTTTGGAAATAATTTAATATTGTGAAATGGGTTTTTATCATCACGCGATCAAACACACAAGCATACAATGAAAATCATGGCACTCTCATCATTAGTTTTTAAAAAGTTTTAACAAGCTCACATTTTTGCATTACAGAGAAAGTGGTAGTAAAAATAGGGTGTGATAGTTCTTTTTCTACAAGAAATTGATTTGCATATCATTGATAGGAAAGGAGCTGAGAACCCCATAGCTGATAACTTGTCTAGGTTAGAAAATGTTCGTGATGACCCACTACCAATTGATGATAGCTTTCTAGATGAACAACTAGCTATGGTTAATGTTTCACATAACACACCATGGTTTTATGATTATGCTAATTACATTGTTGCTAAATACATACCACCTAGTTTCACCTATCAGCAAAAGGAAAAATTCTTCTTTGATTTAGGACATTACTTTTGGGATGACCCACATCTTTATAAAGAGGGACTAGATGGTATTATTAGATGTTGTATACATGGGCATGTATAGGAAAGAATCCTTTGGAAGTGTCACACCGAGGCTTATGGAGGACACCATGCGGGAGATAGCACTACACCCAAGGTATTATAGTCTGGAATTTATTGGCCTACTCTTCTCAAAGATGCTCGTATGTTTGTCCTGTCTTGTGATGAATGTTAAGGAATTGGTAATATTAGTAGACGTTAGGAAATTCCTATGAATGACTCACTTGTTATTGAACCATTCGATGTTTGGGGATTGGATTACATGGGACATTTTCCTTCTTGTAATGCGTAAATACATATTTTGGTTGTTGTTGATTATGTCACTAAATGGGTAGAAGCTATTCCAAACAATAGTGTCGATCATAACACCTCTATTAAAATGCTTAAGGAAGTTATTTTCCCACGTCTTGGAGTCCCTAGATACTTAATGACTGATGGTGGTTCACATATTATTCATGGTGCTTTTAGTAAGTTGCTTGCTAGATATGATGTTAACCGTAGAATTGCATCTCCCTATCATCCTCAGTCTAGTGGTCAAGTAGAATTAACCAATAGAGAAATAAAATTAATATTGCAAAAGACTGTCAATACTTCCCAAAAGAATTGCTCTAAGAAATTAGATGATGCATTGTGGTCCTACAGAACATCTTATAAAAATCCTATGGGTATGTCTCCTTATGAAATATTTTATGGGAAAGCATGTCATTTACCTATTGAGTTAGAACATAAAGCTTATTGGGCAATTAAAGAACTTAACTGTGATTTCCAACTTGCTGGTGAAACGAGGTTATTTCATATTAGCTGATTAGATTAATGGATAACCCAAGCTTATGAAAATGCCAAACTATTCAAAGAAAAATTGAAAAGATGGCATGTTAAAGAATCCAAAAGCGAGCATTTCAAGTTGGTGAATATGTTATATTGTACAATTCCCATCTTAGATTTCTTGGACGAAAAGTTCTCTCCAAATGGGAAGGGACATATATCATTGAAGAAGTTTATTGGTCTGGAGCTATTAAGATCTACAACCCCGAATGCACTAACCCGAAGGTGGTCACTGGCCAAAGAATAAACCTTTATATTTCGGGTACATCAAGTAATGTTGAAACAAACATTATCCAAACCATGAAACCGGTAAGAAGTATGTGATACGGTAAGTAAACGAGCTCAGAAAAATCTGCAAAAATATTCTCCGACCATTTTTGAATATTAGAAAAATTAGGAAATTCAAAAACACACGGGAAGGCAACCCAGGTGCCCGCTAGGCACCAGGGCGTGCCAGCCCCCCTTGTGGGACTTGATGTCTAGTGGGCCCCTCGGGCACCTTCGTGGTTCCGTTTTCTTGTGGGACACCTATTTCCTTGTATAAAAGTTCTTTGTATCTATGTCCCGATGATTTTACCCGCGTACCACGGAGAAATCCCATGTTCTTTTTTCGTGTTTTTTTGTCACAACTATCAAGCCGGGCATCATGTTTTCTCCCTACTCCAACCACGTAGAAGAAGATACCTGGCTGATAACATGGAGTTGAAAGGAGAGAAACCGAAAGAAACTATCAAATATGAATTCGCTTCTCCCCTTCAATCTGATGGCTCGCACAAGGAATTCACGAGCTCAGTCCTGCCAAATTCGGTTAAACCTCCCAATGCTAAGTTCATCTCTTATAATAACTTCAAAAAGAGTGTTGCTTTTTTCCCTACGGCCCACATACATCCATGGGTGGACGGTGCTTTAACTGTTACCAAAAATCTACGTAAGGAAATAATGGACCTCGAACAGCAAGTTAACAAGCTTGAGGAGGAAAATCGCATCCTGAATGGCATCATTGCCAACAATCCACCACCATCATCATCACCCAAGAAGGCGACTTGAGTACACGAGTATGGGCACTCGCCTTCGCTTATGGCAAGCTTTGGGGAGGTGCCCCGATATTGTATCACCATCACTCTTATTTTCTTTATCCATCTTAGTTTGATCTTTAGCTATATCGTGATTTAGTCAAATAAAAGTTTAGTTCAATCCATGTGTTTCGAGTGCTAGTTTTGTGATCTATCCATCTATCTATGTAATCGAGTGGGAGTTATATAATAAAGTTTAGTTTGAGGTTTGCTTCTTTACTTTCTTGCTGCAATCAAAATAAAGGAAAATAATGAAAAATATCATACGCTAATCTTATAGTAATTAGCGACATCACATAAGGAAAAGTATAAGTGATAAAATTTGTTGAAGGTTGACAAATATAGCATTGGTCGGTCATGCAACACATGAAAGAATAAATAAGGGAAGAGAAGATGTACATGCAAATACACTATTGTTGACAACTTTTATGATTGTGAGCCGCCATTAATTATAATATGCCGGAACTGTTGACATTAGACAAGGAAGACAACGTAATGATTTATGTTTGTGCACATTCACATAAAAGTTATATTGTTATAGATCGTCTAACATGTGATTCTTGCCAAATATCTTTGCTAGAAAAAATTGCGCACTAAGTAGAGATACTACTTGTGCATCTAAAACTTTAAACCCAAAACTATGTTTCAGCAGTCCACCATACCTACATATGGATTGAGTAAGATCCTTCAAGTAAGTTGTCATCGGTGGACAAAGCAATAAAAATTGCTTCTAAACATGTTTGATCATTTAGTGTAAGGGAAATTAAGTGTTGTCAAACTAGTGATGGCAATAATAAAAGTGACAGACTGCATAATAAAGGTTGCCATCACAAGGGGCAATATAACATAACGTTCCTTTGCACTAAGGGATTTGGCATACAACCAAAAAGCACATGACAACCTATGCTTCCCTCTGCGAATGGCCTATCTTTTACCTTTATTTATTTACTTTTGTGCAAGAGTCAAAGTATTCTCCTCTACTCCGCTTTATCTTCTCTTTGGCAAGCATCATGTGGTGGGGAAAGATCTAGACATATATATCCACCTAAATGTGGGTTGTCATGAGTTATTATTGTTGACGTCACCCTTAAGGCGAATACGTTGGGAGGCAACATTATAAGCCCCTATCTTTCTATGTGTACGGTTGAAACCTTTTGCTCATATATATGTGGTGATTTTTAGCAATCATAGAAGACTAAATAATGGTTGAGTATGTAGACTTGCTTAAAATCTTCGATATGTGACCCTTCCTGAAAGTATGATGAATTGTGTTGCAAAGTTGACCGAAAACATAGTTGGTTAGTCTTCAATAGAGTTTATGCTTCATACTTCGATGTTGTCATGAATTGCTACTTTTTATAAGAAGCCTTATGATGAAAGTTATATGATGAAAATTATGTGATGAAGTATGTTATAAAGTTTTATTTGCTTCTATTATACTGAGCATGACACTTCTATGTCCGCATTTTATTTTTAACGACACCTCTCTCTCAAAGCATCTGGTCATGACTTTCGTTATCGGCTTTCGTTTGATGACAAGCTAGGTCTAAGATTGGGGGAGTTGATACGTCCATTTTGCATCGTGTTTTGCACTGCTATTTATAGTTTTTTATGCATTTTTCCGCTTGGTGGAGTAATCCTAATGCCTTTTCTCTCATAATATGCAAGGTATACATCAAGAGGGAGAATACCAGTAGATGGAATTCTAGACCTGAAAAAGCTATGTCAGATATACCTATTCTTCACATATCCAAATGGGCTAAAACTTTATGAATATTTAGTTTGGAATAAATAAAAAATACTAGAGGAAAGAAGTACCCGAGGGGGGCTAGCAAGTGCCCACTAGGAAATAGGGCGTGCCAGCACCCTTGGCCCGGCCTGATGTCTAGTGGACCACCTGTGGCTACCATCTTCCAGTATAAATTCTAGTTTTACCTCAAAAACATTAAAGGTCGACATTCTGGATGAAGCGCCATCATCTCGAGGTGGAACCTGGGTAGGAGCACTTTTGCCTAGGCAGAGCGATTGTGTTGTAGGAACTCCCCCCCCCCCCCAAGAGGGGGAAATCGAGTCCATCGTCATCACGAACAACCCTCTCATCTTGGGGAGGCCAATCTTCATCAACATATTCATCAGCAGCATCTCCTCTCAAAATCGTAGTTCATCCCTTGTGCTCAATCTTATACCGGAACCTCAGATTTGTACCTGGGGTGTGACTAGTAGTATTGATTACATCTTCTAGTTGGTTCTTTATTGTTTATTTGGTGGAAGATCATATGTTCAGATCCAATATGCTATTTAATACCTCTCTAATGATGAACATGTTTATCACTTGTGAGTAGTTACTTTTGTTCTCTGATCATGATCATATTTAATACCTCTTCGATCATGAACATGTTCATGAGGCCACGGGAGTAGTCATGTTGCAAGTAGTCATGTGAAGTTGTCATTCGTTTGATATTTTCATGATATGAATGTTGTGATACCGTTAGTGGTGTTATGTGAACATCTACTAAATAACACTTCACCATCTTTGCGCCTAAGGGAACGTATTGTGGAGTAGTAATTAAATGGTGGGTTGCGAGAGTGACAGAATCTTAAACCCAGTTTATGCTCTATTCCATAAGGGGCTGATTTACATCCCTATGTTTAATGCTATGGTTCGAATATATTCTTAATGTTTTACTTGTAGTTTCGGATGACTGTGGGAGGATTAATCATCAGTGGGAGGTTTGTTCAAGTAATAACAGCACCCAAGCAGCAGTCCACCCACATATCAAATTATCAAAGTACCGAACGTGAATTAACCCAACATGATGAAATTGACAAGATGAATTTCCCATGTGCCCTCAAGAACACGTTTCCTATTATAAGAAACTATTCTAGCCTGTCCTTTCCCATAAAAGGATTGGGCTACCTTGTTGCGCATATTGTTACTATTTCTACTTGTCACTTGTTACAATTATATCGCTATCAAATAGTTGGTTACCACTATTTTGGTGCTTGCATAAATTACCTTGCTGAAACCCGCTTGTCATTTCTTTCCGCTCCTCGTTGGGTTCGACACTCTTACTTATCGAAAGGTCTATGATTGATCCCCTATACTTGTGGGTCATCAATGCCAAAGCGGGAGAGAGTTCTACTAGGACTGGATTTGCATTGGAGTGGTTATCTGTAGTCAAACTTTTTATTGTGTTTTAAGTTGTGTTTATGGGCTTTGTATGCCGATTTCTGCATGTTGTGATACATGCGTTCCCCCTATATCTTAATTATATTTAGTAGAGTCTGCTTACCGTTGGTTTATTCTCTATCTTGCTCTACTTATAACATATGCACGTTGAGGTCTAGTTTTATTTGTACTATGTTATCGTTCCATTACGTCAAGGGGGATCTCTGCAGGTTAACGCAGATATTAATAATGCACGCATTCAGGGGCTGCTCCTGTTTTTTAAGACCGTCAATGCAAATTTTCTAATTGTTATCATCCACCAGAAAGGGGGAGATTCTTTGGGTATTTTCCCGCATTAGTATTTTGGTGATGATGATAACTCATTATGTGTGTTAATCGTTTATCAAGCTCTTCAGGTACATCACTTTGCACACAAGATGATTGGGCTTCCCCTCCGGACAAAAAAGAACAAAGACGGTGTTCTCTACATGTTTATTCCTTTTGTCATAGGGAAACCGTATTATTAAGAGGGGATTCACATTGGAAGGTAGTCGGTAAATCAATGCACGTACACATCTTCTATCTCCCACCCTGGTTCCTTCCGATCCTTGAGAGAGGCTTTCATTTCGTCTCCAAATCAGTTGTTTTCTCTCCCAGCGGTGTACCGCAGTCTCGGGAGGTTGTACCACTAGGAGGAGTACATTAGGCATAACTGCCCTCAGGTTGCTTCCAGGTCGTTGTACAGCTACCTTCGGGCGGTTGTACCGATGAAGCACCTTTGGCGGTTGTACTAGCCTAGTACCGCTCCACCACCGGACTTGTTTCTCATTTTGTGTTGTACTCGAGTGGTTGCGGGCCACTAGTTCATGCCATTCGCTTTGACCGGTACTATTGGTGTCTAGGGCAGTTGTACCACCCAGGACTTAGGCACATCCTCGTACCCCTCCAGGTGGTTGCACCGTGGCAACCACCAGCCCAACCCCGTATGAGGGTGAGTCATCTCTGTTTCCAAGGGGTTATTGGGCGATGGTAGGGTGGTTGTTTCTATCATGTTCGGTGACTGGTACAACCACCCTTGCCAACGGTTGTACCAGGGATAGGTTTGTTGCGAACTATCTGTGTGCACCAGTTGTACCGGTGCACACATCAGTTGTACCACCCCTATGAGAAACTGGTTGTAACAGTTGGAAATGATGGGGACTATATAAAGAGGTGCTATCAGGACCAGTTGCCAAATAAAATAATTATCAGAAATCAGCCATGAATATCACCCAACATAGAAAATAATTTAGATGGGTAGACCAACTTGATATAGAAAACCAGTCGTACTTATATTATCAGGGCAGAGCGGAGGCCGCTCAATAGTTTATTATAGACACACCCATATCTATCACAAGGGCGGATATATCACACTGGTCATGGGGTAGCACTACTGCTCACATAAATAGGTAGGCATGTCACATCAGAGCGAAATGACATAGCTAAAGTACTACTACATGCCAAGCATTAGAGTGAGGCTTGATAATTTATTCATGGTGGCGGAAACGGTGAAATGATACAATTATAGACTCCAAGATCGCAAGGCTGACTAGGACTCCTCTAGGCATCGGACTCACTATCGTACTCTTCATCCATGAGGTCTCCCTCATCCATATCTAGCCACATCAACAAGCCAGTGAGAAGTTCGAAAGTACTTGCAAGACAGTTTGCACAAAAGATAAGATGAATGCAACAGTTTCATATGTAGTGTTAATTATCACAAATAATCAAGGTACAAAATTTAACATAAGTTAATTTAGAGTAGGTAAGTCGGACGGTAGTCCTCCCGAAATATCCAAGAAACTAAAAAGGCACCGATCGGGTGTCTGAAGTGATGCCTGGAAAGGTTAACAATTAAGAATAAACAGCCAATGTCGGGTGTGTGAGCAACACCGCATACAGGTCTTAGTAATAGATTAACAAGCCATAGTCGAGTGTCTATGAGCGATACCACAAAAAGGGCATAATAAACTAAATGCTCGCCTCTGTGAGGCATCTAAGCGACACCACGGTAAGGGCATAATAAGGTAAGTGAATATCCCGGTTGTTCAATCCACCTTCGGGATATTCAATACAACCAAGTTTCATTTAGTTAATTCCAACGTCACAGTCATATGTCAATAATAAGCACTTTCATAAACAATAACTTGTTCTCCAGAGACCGACACTGAGACAGATACTTGACTTGTCAACAAGACGTCCTTGACCGTGGACATGGCTACTTGGATAGTTTTGACTCTACAGCGGGTGTATTCTTTACCCACACACAACGGGTTTCAATAGTAACTAGGACTAATCTCGCATGCGGTATTTTAGAAGTAACACTCAAAACCAGCACACACCCATTTTTACCCAGCGAGGTCCGGAATCACCCAGACTATGCTTCGAGAAGAAAAACTATAAGACGGGCAGGCCAATATCCTCGATTAGCATGGGATCAAATTTCTATCGCACGCTACAAGGGGGTTCCCCCCTCTCGACCCCAGACCAGAAACACCCATGCCCCCTGACCGGAGGACTCACATTATTCCAGGGCCATGGAACCTTTATCTCGGCCCCACTACTTGGTGTGTACCTTATAATAGGTTTACAAACTTCTACACTATATTTCCTTTCGGAAAGACCTGTGGTAGCACGAAAAGTAAGGAGACGCACTAACAAGACTCGATCTACGCTAACACTGGAGTAGTTAAGTTCGTCCACATGATGTCATGCATCCAACATGATCAGGCCACAACCTATGACGTCCCACGTGACTAGGCTGCCCACGGCTTCTCATTGTCACATAGGTTGCCATCTTTGTCATGCATGAAATCATGCGATATGACATGCAAGTATTCTTATGCAGAAGTTTATCAAATAGTCATATCAACACACGTCACATCAAATAATTAAACATGCTTTCTTGGGTCGATGAAGTCGGGGTCTAGCTCGGAGAAGTTGACTGCAGCGTCACCCCCTTCGGTATCTACATCACACACGTTGGATTCTAACATAAACACCAAACAACCCAAATAATGTCTCAAAATATTTTTGCATGAATATAAAAAAGAGAACAAAAGAGTTTTTTGCAAAAAGAATCAACTCAAAAGCCCGTGTAGTTTAGAAGTAATGAGAGAAAGGAGTTTAGGGGTCGACATGTAATGAACACAAAGTAACACACGGGCTGGTTGAAACGAAGAAAACACCCTCATGAATGTGCGCAAGTGAGATCAGAAACGCATTCTTCGGAAATACACTTTTGGAAAACGGTTCGAAAATAAACATAACCCTGATAGCGGGCCACCACTTTAAGGTTTGAAATACCTCGCCAGCGACACAAGGCTCGCGGTGTCGTCGGAGGGGTTCTGTTATGAACCAGAGGGCGAAAAGGGGACAGGCGCACTCACTATATGATTCCACAGTTGTGGGAGGTGGAGGAAGTTGTTTGTGAGCACCACGTCGACGACAGCTCCAACTCTGACGGGCGACGCTTTCGAGTGTAGTTTGATCTCCTCAGAAAAGCATGTAAACACCAAACTGATGCACGACTTAGATCAGCAGGTTCTCAAGGAGTGTGGTGGCTAAGTTTGGGCAACGGGAACATGCCTACCTAAGCGAATATAGCCAGAGAGCGATGTTGATCGGGGCGGCCGAAGGCGGGGAAGATGACCCTCTCGAGGCCCTCTGAGTGGTTTTGGCGAGGCTCTGGTGAAGTAGGGTGGAGGTGATGGCCTCAGAAGGACTCAGTGCCTCTATTTATAGGCGGGCGAGAGGGGTGCCACGATGTGATCAACTCCATTGCCGATTACGACGAGCCAGGGGGTTCTACACGTGCTTACGGTGGTTGGGCTACCTACAGCGGCCTTCGGGGGTTCCGTTTCACCATTGACCCTGAGCAATTACGCACTGAGTCCATCGCTCGATGTAATAGCACCACACGGGAACGGTGGCTATAGGGAGCGCGGTTTATGCTGTCCAGGACAAGGTGACAGTGCAGCAACGTGCGTAGGGTGGTGGACGGACACGCGAGGCTCTCTAGTGGTTTGGCGGTGCCATGCGGCGCGGCTTTGCAGCGAGGATCTCAGGCGGTCGAACCAGGCGTCGCTGACATTGCTGCCAGGGCCGATGGTGACAGGCCAGCTAACCCCGACGACCACAACCGGCCAAGAGACTGTGAAGTTCCGTGGATAAGTAGGAGGCATACCGCACAAGCCTCTTGTGCAGGTAGTGGTGATATTGACGCTGCAGTTCGTTCTCCACATAGCAGTGCATACCACCTACTCGACGAAATGGTCCACACATGAGGGAAAAGAGTTAGAGTCCATTTTTTTGGAAAGGTCTCTAATTGAATCTAGAATTTGCTTGCAAATTTTAAGAATTTTTGAAATTGGTTGAGGTGTGTTCTTAACAAAAACAACAAATCTGGTCCAAAATTTTGTCGAGAAGAATTTGAAAATTTTAAACTAGCAACTGGAAGGTTTTTGGTGTAATAGGTTGGGGTACCTAGGGCTGTAATGGATAGGGGAATTTGTGTTAGAAACAAAAGGGAACTATAAGTTCCTTTGTAAATTTTTGGGGGTCAAAAGTGATTACACAAATTACTTTGGGTCATTTTAAAATAGGAAAAATTGTTAAGCAACCCAAAAACTTTGAGAATCTAATTTAAAACATGTCCTGATGATAAAGGGGAGTTATCGGCAAGCAATCAATGAAAGAGGGAGAGGGAAGAATTTTAGTGTAGATCATAGTTAGCAAAATTTTGGGACATAAAATACTTAGGGGTTTTTAAAGGAAGGAGACACGGATTCTTCAAATGAATTTTTTTCAAGAAGGATATTATGCAAAGCCCTTGCCAAACCAGAATTGCTGCAAAGAAAAACTCAAAAGAAATTTGCTCAAGATAGGATTCAAGAAGATTCTAAAATATGTTTTAATCAAAATTTTGGAAATTCTCTTTAAAAATAGATTAATTCAGAAAATTACAAATTAAAAGTTAGAGGGTGTTACAGGTGCTTCTTCCACCTCCCATCTATCTCTTACCGCTCTCTCTCCACCATTAATGCCCTTCAAGCTTTTTTGCCCGATCTCTTTCTCTAGCCACTCAAACCTGTTGATTTGCTAGGGAATGAAGGAGGAGATCTAGATCTACACTTCCACAAAAGGAAACTTGATTCCCCCATATTTATTGTGTGGATTTTGTTACTCATCGGTGTATGAGCACCCTAGATGGAAGAGGTCACCTCTAAGCCATAGTCCATTGTGGTGACGCTTCGTGGTTTTGTTGGGAGCCTTAAATTGAGAAGTGGAGATTGCCCCAACCTTGTATGTAAAGGTTTAATTGCCTCCTTCAAGGGCACCACTTAGTGGAATCACGACATCTCGCATTGTGTGAGGGCGTGACGAGAATACAGCCTTAGTGGCATCTTCGGGAGCAATGTTCCCCCACACCGCTCTATCGAAGATGTACTTCCCCTCAAAGGGAAAGAACTTCAGAAACAAATCCTCGTCTTCATCGGTTCCACTTGTCGTTACTTCTTACCTTTACTTGTACTTATTACTTACTTGTCATCATTATTGCCAGAATCATATAGGTTGCTCACCTAGTTGCATATCTATACCACCTATCGGTTGCTAAACCTAATTGGTTATTAAAAATCTTAAAAATTAGTAGTTGCCTATTCACCCCCTCTAGCAAACCATATCGATCCTTTCACCTGGGTAATGGATTCATGTTCGTGTACGCATGTGTCCCATGGGTATATAACTAGTCATGTTGACTCGGGTTCTTTGACATATGATTGCTAGCGACATATTCTTATACGTGATTCGTTCTGCTTATTCTCGTTGATAGTGTTTGCCCGTTCCTTCAGGATGATTAGGAACCTTGATCTAGTGCTCTAGGTCCATGTTATGTCATCCTCCTAATACCATGAACCAACTATGACACAAATTCTTCGTGAACTAAAGATCACAACGATTTCTCGCGATGAGTTCTCCATTCTACATTATGACTCTGCCAACCCCATTTTTCTGCCTGGGTTGTCTGGAAGAAACATGTTGAACTTGTTTGATGTGCTAACCTATGTATCCACAACTCAAAAAAAATTATATCTTCTTTTGAGTTGTCCTTTCTTCGTTGTATTCTGACCTTCATCTATGAGTGGATAGACACGAGTAGTTCTGCATTCGTTATCATTGATGCATATTATTCTTCTGGTTCATCGAATCATTCTATTTTGAGCTTCAAAAAAAGTCATTCTATTTTCAGAATACCTAGGGGAAACAAACTCCAGTACCTAGTCCATCTCTTGGATTGGGTCAAAGCAGTTGTATTCTGCAGATCAAAATGCCAATCCAGCTTTTGCTTTGTTCTACGTTGAAGTATTACCCTCTTTATGTCAATAGTATCGTAAGAATTGCACAACCTTTTATGAACTTTTGATACAGTGATACTTCTCGCCAACATTATTATTTCCTTGGTCTCCATGTTGCTTGTAACCAGAATACCGACAAGTGAACCACGATACGTGGAATCAATACTTATAGTAATCCCATTGCTTGGAATTTAATGAACAATAATTTCATTCCTAGTTTGATGGTTCTTGAAACACCACTCTAAGATTGATCATGCGACCTAATCCATATTTTTGGTGCACTTTTCAATCAATGAGTTAGCATTCTGTCAATCCTTTGCATATCGCCTTGCATTGAAAAGAAAGAATGTTCTCGAGCTTGATACATCTCCAACATATCTACTTTTCCAAACACTCTGGCTCTTGTTTTGGTCTCTAACTTGCATGATTTGAGTGAAACTATCCTGAACTCATGTTGTTTTCACCAAAACTACCTTGGAATTTTTTTTGTAGAAATAAAAGTTCTCGAAATTATAAAAAAATTATAAATTATTTCCGGGATTTCTAATGATTTATGGAGCAAATACGTGCTTAAGAAACGCTGCTAGGGGGCCACAAGCTAACAGGGCAGCCCCGAGCAGCGCCGTGATGGCTTGTGGGCCCACGTGGAACCTTCGACCCTAATTCTGATCCTATGAAATTGCATCTTCGGAGAAAAAAAGCAGAAAGAAGTTCTCGTCATGCTTCATGAGACGAAGCCACCGCCACCTCCGGTTCTTCCTCTCGGGGGTTTATTTTGAGTCCGTTTGGGGCTCCGGAGGGGGGGCTTCGTCGTTGTCGTCATCACCAACCCTTCTTCATTAACAGTCCCATCATGCTCACCATCGGGAGTTCATTTTTTTATTTGTAGGCTTGTTGGACAATGGTGGGATTGGATGAGATCGATCATGTAATCACGTTAAGTTTGATAGGGCTTGATCCAAAGTATCCACTATGTTTTGAGATTGATGTTACTATGACTTTGCTATGCTTAATGCTTGTCACTAGGGACTGAGTCCCATGATTTAGGATCTGAACCTATTAAGTTTTCATGCATATCAGAGTCATTTGGATCCAATCTTGAAATTTGTAGTTACCTATTACGTGTCCTGATCCGCATACCCCAAGGTGACGATAATTGGGATTCTTTCCGATGATTGCCGTAGTTTAAGGAGTTCATGTATTTACCATGTGTTAATGATTTGTTCCAGTTCTTTCTTAAAGGAGGACTTAATATCTGTTAGTTTCCAATAGGACCCCCCTTCCATTAGAGGGTAGGACAAAAGATGTCATGCAAGTTCCTATCGCAAGCACGCATGACTATATACGAAATACATGCCTATATTATATTGATGCATTGGACCTAGTTCTCTGTCGCCCTAGTGTTTAATTGTTATATGATCAATGTCGTCTAAATGATTATCCATCACTGATGACATGCCTACGCTTTACATATACTGAATCTTGCTGAGTTACTACTATTGCTACTACTGTCATACCTGCTACTAAATTGCTACTATTACTACCATTACCATTGTTACCAAAATTGTTGATATCCCTGTTATTGTTACTACTATCATTTGAATTGCTACTAAATCCTTGGTGAAGAAATATATCCCAGGGTGGTTATATTGAAACTCAACTATTACGTCCAATAAATATTCTTTAGCTCCCCTTGTGTCGAATCAATATATTAGGGTGAAAAAATACCCATGAAGATTTTTGAGATCCCCTATACGTGCGGGTTATCAAGACCTTTTTCTAGCACGGTTGCGAGGGAGCATAGCTTTATCTATTGTGTTCACTTGAGGATATGCAATTGCCACTATGAATAATGTGAAATATAATCGAACTAAGATCATCCCCTCTCACACGAGAGGAGTTAAGGAATTTCCATCTAGCTCTGCTTTTGATTCACCTACTATTCTGAATCATCTTGTTACACCACAATATGTTGATCGCCTTGATATGTCACATGAACTTGATGATGCTACTTATGAAACTAGTCATCACATTGAAACTAAAACCGTGTCGCTGAGTGAAATACTTGATGCTCATATTGCTATAGTTAGCGAACTTGAAAATGCTGAAACTTATGAAAATCTTGAAATATCTGTTGCACCTTGTCCTCCTGATATATATGAATTGCCTTATGTACTTAAAGGTTATGTTATGGATGGTGAGGTAGCTAGAGACTTTCTTGCTTGCAATGATGGAGATGATTTGAAAAAGTTACTATGCACATAAAAAGAAAAAATTATGATGGAGAAAATGAAATATGATCCTAAATTTTCTTCTTCTCCTATATTTGTCACTGATAAGGACTATGAATTAGCTATAGACCCGACTTAATTCCTATAGTATAATCTAATCCTTTTCATGGATATCAAAATGAAACTATGGTCGAACACCTTATGAAACTGAATGATATCGATGCTTTGTTCACAAATGATGAAAATATACACTACTATTATATCCTTAAGTGTTTTCCTTTCTCGCTGAAAGGCGAGGCCAAGGTATGGTTTCTTTCTCTGGATCCTAGTTTTATGCGTAGTGCCCAGGATACGCTTCATTACTTCTATGAAAAATATTTTCCTGCTCATAAGAAACAATCTACTTTATAGGAAATATTTATCTTTGTGCAAATTCAAGAAGAGAATCTCCCTCAAGCTTGGAGGAGGCTTCTCCAGTTACTTAGAGCTTTGCATGATTGTCCTCCTCAGAAGAATGAAATTCTTGATATCTTTATAACGGACTAATCGATGCTTCTAGAGATTTCCTGGATAGTTGTGTTTGTTGTGTTTTCACAAAAAGAACATTTGCACAACCAGAAGAATTTCTAAATAATATAATGCAAATTGCCGATGATTGGACACTCCCTGAACCACCACCGGAACCTACTCAAAAGAAGAGAGGTATTCTATTCCTCAACATTGAAGATATGCAGGAAGAAAAAAAATCTATGAAAGAGAAAGGTACTAAAACTGAGGATGTCAAGAAATTACCATCGACTAAAGCAATACATGGACTTGATACCCCGACATAGGTAGCAGATGTAAACTCTCTCCGTTCCTTTACTGAAAATTATATACCTTATGCTAAGACTCCTGATCAATGCATGGATGAATTGGACAATTACATTGTTAAACAAGAACACTTCAATAACTATGTTAAGGATAAATTGAATAATAATGCCATGATGATAGATCGCTTAAGTGACTTAATGTTTAGAATTTCTAATGATGTTGAAGGTCTAGGTAAACATGCCTCTATGGTTCACACCCAACTACATACTGTACCCATGTTAAAAAATGATTTTCTTGTTGATATGAATAATATTAATGATCATGTTGTTATAGTAATGACTAGAGGAGGTAGAATGACTCAAGAACCCCTTTTTCCTGAAGCTCATCCTAAAAGAATAGAACATCATTCTAATATAATTAATGATGAAAATCCCAGTCCCACTAAGAATAAAAATAAAAATAAAAATGATAGGACTTTGCATGCCCCTAGTGAACCTAATATTGAGAAGCCCACTGAGAATCATAATGATGTTTCTATTAATCATGTTGAGACACAATCTGGTAGTGAACATGAACTTAATCATGATGATAAGGATAATAATGATGGTCATGAGGAAAGATCCACCAGGTAACAATAAGGAACCTAATAATGATGTTGAGATAGAACCTGCTAAGGGTCTTGGTAACCCACCACCTAAAAATAAACGTTATGATAAGAGAGAGTTTGTTGCTAGAAAACATGGAAGGAAAAGACAGCCATGGGTTCAAAAACACATGCCCTTCCCTCCAAATTATTCTAAAAGTAGAGATCATGAAGTTTTTGAACGCTTTGCTGAAATGATTAGACATGTATTTTTGGGCACTTGCTTGACTAATATATTGAAAATGCCTCCATATGCTAAATACATGAAAGATATCATTACCAACAAAAGAAACATACCCGAAACTAAAATTGCTTCTATGCTACCTAATTACTCTTTTGATGGTGGAATACCTAAGAAGTTGGGAGTCTCGGCTATAGCCACAATACCTTGATCTATTAAAAGAAATTATGTTAAAACTGCTTTATGTGATTTAGGAGCTAGTGTTAGTGTTATTCCTTTCTCCCTTTATAAAAGAATAGTATAAGCTTGCACCCACTAAGATATCTTCGCAAATGGCTAGAAAATCCACTGCCTTACCTATTGGAATTTGCAAGGACGTACCCGTTGTGGTTGCAAATGTTACTATCTTAACATACTTTGTTATTCTTGATATACTCAAGGACGATAATATGTCGATCATCCTTGGTAGACCTTTTCGAAGTACTATAGGGGCTATTATTGACTGCAACAAAATAAAAGTCACTCTTCATGTTAATGGAATGCACAATACAGTGCATTTTCCGAAGAAGCAAACTTTGGTTAACAATACTAATGTCATTGAGCATATTCCTACGATCATCATTGGCGATTTTACAATACCTCTACCTACTTCCAAGAAAAAGAAATATTATAATATAATTGTGGGGGAGATGCAAAACCCCATTTAGGTAACCTAGTGATATAAAAAATATTTGGTTTCATGTTAATCGGATATGATAACTAATAAGACTTGATCAAGGTTATTAATGGATCCTTCTCGAAAGACATGTGATAGATGAATTGAGTATTCACAACTCTGTTTACCCCAAGTTAATTTTGTGTTCTCTTAGCTATAGAAAAAATAAAATGCCATGATTTCCCTGTTCTGTGAGTTTTTCGTACCATTGAAAAATGACCCAAAAATAAAAAGTCCTGAAATGTCATAAAAAATTTAACATGAATTTTTCTGGAATAAATGAGAATTTTTGGCATAAAAATAACAGAGGGAGATGCACCTGTGGGCCACAAGCCAATAGGGCGCCCCCCTAGGACACTCCGTGATGGCTTGTGGGACCCACAGTCCCCTACCTTATCCCATTTGCTCACATCATCATCTACCTCTAGAAAAAGAAATCCTAGCTCTCTCTCCCGTGTTCTTCCTCCTAAAACTGAAATTTTTGATCTCTTTGCTCGGAAACCCATTTCCGAAATTGTTTAAGGAAATTTTTCCTTGGTATGTGACTCCTGCATCTCTCCAATCATTTTTGCCTTAGTATTTTATATTTGGCATAAGTTGCTGCACTTGGTGCTATAGAAAATGAGCTTGCGTGTTAAAATCTTTAATTTCTAAGTAGCATAAATGCTTGATATAGCTTCTAAGTATCCACACGACTAGATGCTATCATTCTCATAAAGTTCTACTGAAACTTTTTGTGGTCCTAAAATTTCAGAAATTGTGTGTAGGAAAATGAACTTCTTAAGGAGATGTTCCTCAAGGAAGGATTATTTGACCCAGAGTCCCAAGGGAGTTGCGGGAAGGACTCAGTATAGTGAAATCAAGATCTTTCGCAACACAGAGGTTAGGCCTTGTGAATGGCCACATATAGCATTCATGAGTGAAGCTGGTCTTTATGAAGAATTCATGCAGTTCATTGGAAATGTTGGGCTGACCAACTTCCTCGCAGATAATTGTGATCAGTACTATCCCCTTACTAATTCCTTCATTCAAAACTTTTGTTCCATAAACACGCCTGATACTCCCACAATACATTTTTACTTATATGAAACAAACTATCAACTGCTTCTTGATAGATTTTGTGAAATATGCTTGCTTCCCTCTAATGGGGGGGGGGATACGCCAGCCTAAGACTGAGAAATTAGGGGGTTTCCTCCACACCTTAACTTGGGGGGGGGGACTAGGGGCGTATCAAATACCAGGGCCACTAGTTTGCATTTCCCTTCTATGCATTATTTCGCTCTGTTTATAGGAAAATGCATAACTGCTATGGAGCAGAGTGGTGGTCTCACTGCCACAATTCTAGCTATTTTGCACCGCGCACTTTTTGGTGATAACCTACAAACTAGGAGCTATTGTCGCATGCTGCTTGCATCTTAATCGAAGAAAAGGAAATATCCATGGTGGTATTTATGCCAAACTCCTAGCTAAGAATTTTGAAGTGGTTATATGCCCCACTGATTATTTGTTCCCCCAGGTTTATCTCGACCACCAATCTACGATAGAACATCATTTGACTCATGCAACTGATATGTCGTAGGGTATTCACTATAACTTAGTATACAGCGATATTACCCGCGATATTATTGTGTTGCATGCACCCTCTTTGTTTAACTTCCATGCTACGAACGGGCACACCATCATGCCAGAGGACATAATTGCATACCGTAACGAGTTAGCTGCTCTAGAGGCCGAGGTCCAAGATTGGGACGCTCACGTGCAACCACAAGAGAACTTTCGTGAACCAGATGGTTATTGCGAGTAGTGATTACCAAGCTAGGAAAAATCATACGCTTGGGGGACTACATATTTTTCATCGGCATTACATTCATGTTCACACATTTCATATAAATTGTCGATGTTCATCCTCTTTCATTGCATATTCATTTTATCTTTATTTTTCCTCTTTCTCCGTGTGTGTTTGGAAAAAATTTAAAAATCCATAACTATTTCTCGCTTCTTTTCGGTTTTTCCTTTCCGTTCAATTGGTGTAGCATTAAAAGAAAACCCGAAAAGGTTTCCTTTTTCTTGTGAGGAGCTTTCTCGTGTAAATAGTTTTTCTCATTCTTGTTTTCCCTTAGTTTATTTTGCTTGCTTAAGAAAAACAAAACTCCAAAAAACATTCAGTGTGCTTCTTTGAATTTATTTTCCTTTTTGTTGAGTCATGAAAAGGGAAGACCATGATGAAAATGATGAGTGGCTCTCATATGCTTTGTTGTTGATCTACCAAAGAGCAAATATTACCATGTCTACCCCTTTGTTTACCGCTGCCATGCAGATTCCAGCTTAGTCCATGACACCAACGCACTTTTTTTATTATTACATCTTTCGGTAGAGTAAGTGAAAGATAATAATGAAGATATTTGATGAAGTGATCATGGCAAAGGAACATGTATGATCTCTTCTTGTTTTTTATTTTTGTAAATATATTGGCTCGTTCGATCTTGGTCCAGGTGATCATGAGTGAACATGTTTGTGATGACAATTAGAGATCATTTCTTCTCATGCCATGCTTAGGTAGCTAGGAGTTGCTAATGCTTTACCTTGTGTGTCAACATGCATTAAAATGGTTATGATGTGATATTGTAGTATGATATTTTCCTCTGAATGATTCAAGCGCTTTGACTTGGTGCATGTGCAAACATGCAGTTGATCCAAAACCAATGCAACCTTCATGATATTTAAATTCAGAGTGTTTATATCCTACTCATGCTTTGTAAAAAGTTGATTATTTTCAATGCATGTTCATGATCATTTTTGCTCTCTAGGTGGTCGCTTCCCAATCTTTTGCAAACCTCCACCTATACTAAGCGGGAATGCTTCTTGTGCATCAAATATCCTTAAAACCAAGTTATTCCATGTGAGTCCACCATACCTACCTATATGCGGTATTACCCTGCTGCTCCAAGTAAATTTGCATGTGCAACCTCTAAACATTCAAATAAACATTTGTTTTTTGCACTCGTACCACTCATGGGGCATCGGGGAATCGGTATCTTCCATGCTAAGTAAGTTACTCTCATGGTGGGCGTTTATTGGTCGTCATTGCATGAGCAAGGTTGGTAAGAAGGATGCCCAGTTCTTCTTAATCAAAATTAAATTAAAACAAATCTCCTTAGAGAGTTGATATGTTGGAGGGCACGGGTGAATTCGGCTAGCCATATTGTTGTGTATGGATGGTGGATAGGAGTAAAACCTTACAATTCTTTTTGGGAACCACCAATGATGAGTTTAGCATGGAAGATACTGAAAATCCTTTGTCGTAACATTGATCGTAAAGAGCACCACTCAAAACCATATTTAAATCCTGTTTTAAAAACCTAAGCTTTGGCACCTGTGCAAATCAATACTTCCATCTGCGAACGGCATATCTATTTACTTTTTATGTTGAGTCATCACCCTCTTACTTAGAGATTGGAGAGCGCTATTGTCATTTTTATGCATTCAATCTAGCCAACATTGGATATGAGTATGACTAGGATATTTTCCATTATGAATTATAATATTTAGTCAATGCTTGAATCACAGAGGTGCTCTGCATTTATGTTTTGAACTCTCAGAAAGGGGTAGTGAAATACCATGCCACCATATTATATTGTGATTGTTTTGACAAATTGTTGGCATGCGAGATATCCTATTGTTGCTTACTAGCTGGTTATTTATTGTCATGATTGGATATGATGCTTAAATTATTATCATGGATGTGTTTATTTATGATTTATGCTGAAAACTTGAACCCTAGCTAAGCATATGTATCACAATGAGAACAAATGAGTTTGTAAAAGCTTTCTTTATCACTTTCAGGTTATCAACTGAATTGCTTGAGGACAAGCAAAGAGTTAAGCTTGGGGAAGTTGATACGTGTCCAACGTATCTACTTTTCCATACACTTTTGGTGTGGTTTTGGCCTCGAACTTGCATGATTTTAGAGAAACTAACCCGGACTAACGCCACTTTCAGCAGACGAAACATTTTCTAAATTTTTTCTGGCATTTATAAGGATTTATGGGGCGCAAAACTATCGGAGAAAGGCTGCCAGTGGGCCACAAGCCAACAGGGCGCCCCGTGGTCGCATCCTGATGGCTTTTGGCACCTTCGACCCTAATTCCAGTCCTATAAAATCATATCTTCGGAGAAAAAATTAGAGTGAAGTTTTCTTAGCATTTCACGAGATGGAGCCGCCAGCACCTCCTGTTCTTCCTTTGGAGAGCTGATCTAGAGTCTGTTTGGGGCTCCCAAGAGGGGGATTCATCGCTATCTGTCATCACCAACCCTTCTTCGTCAACACCATTATGATGCTCACCACTGGGCGTGAGTAATTCCTTTATAGGCTTCCTCGACTATGGTGGGATTGGATGAAATTGAACATGTAATCGAGTTAAGCTTGACAGGGCTTGATCCCTAGTATCCGCTGTGTTTTGAGATTGATGTTACTAAGACTTTGCTATGCTTAATGCTTGTCACTAGGGGCCGAGTGCCATGATTTCAGATCTGAACCTATTATGTTGGCATGAATATGAGAGTGATTTGGATCCTATCTTGCAAGTTGTAGTTACCTATTACTTGTCTTGATCTCCATACCCCAAGGTGACAATAATTGGGATTCTTTACGGTGATTGCCGTAGCTTGAGGAGTTCAGATATCCACCATGTGGTAATGCTTTGTTCCAGTTTGCTATTAAAGGGAGGACTTAATATTCCTCCATTTCCAATAGGACCCCACTGTCACGGGAGGGTAGGACAAAAGATGTCAGGAAAGTTCTTATCGCAAGCACATATGACCGGAATACATGCCCACTTTATTGATGAATTGGAGCTAGTTCTGTGTCTCCCTAGTGTGTAACTGTTGTATGTTCAGTGTCATCTAAATCTTTATCCATCACGGATCCACGTGCCTATGCTTTACATATACTGAATCTTGCTAAGTTACTATTTTTTCTACTACTATCACACCACCTACTCAATTGCTATTGTTACTACCGTGACCACTCTTACCAAAATAGCAGATATACCTGTTACTGTTACTACTAGCATTTGGTGTCCTACTAAACCCTTGCTGCACAAAGATATCCCAGGTGCGGTTGAATTGACAACTCAACTGTTACAACCAATAAATATTCTTTGACTCCCCTTATGTCGAATCAATAAATTAGGGTGAAATACTACCTCTCAAGACTGTCGTGATCCCCTATACTTATGGGTTATTAGAGCTCAATAACATATATGTGGTTTGTGATTCTCCGAATACCTTCTCAGAAGTATTATCAAGTTGTTCCATGACCGATATGTTGAGTTCGTGATCAAGTTGGTTTTCCCTAAACCACCCCTTCTCCAAGAATCCATGTTGGATACCCTGAACAAGTTGGTTAGGATAAAAAACAACTTGAAGTATTGGAAGATAAAAGCTTTGCCTAACTTAGTTCACTCCAAAGGGATATATTTTGTTTGTGTGTCAGTCTTGAATAAGGACAATGTCTTCATTGATTGATCTTCGTGATCAATTGTTGCATCTATTGTCTTGACCAATCTTTGATTTGAGTGTGGGATATCCAAAAATCAAAAACAGAACCAAACATTTTCCTAATGTTGTCTTACTCATGGATTTTTCCTTGAGCATACACCATTATATATTTTGGTCTGACCAATGCTATCACTTTGCTCACATAGTTGTGGAATTCCATCTATATAGAAATCATGGTGTTTATTGTTAAGACCATCGAGGACATTGTTATCCTCTCAATAACTCATGATGAAGAAAGTTAGTGTTGGAAAATTATGTAGTAATTATCTTCATATCGCGTACATTAAGCAGATGTTATGTTTAAGAAGTGGCGTACTCTAAATTCATGTGCATATGGTGTAAGTTGCCTCCGTGAATTTGAGAAAGTTAGTTTTTGTTTCCTATAGAATGATCCCAAGTCAGTCATGCATGTGCATAGTATGTTGTGGTTGAGATATTAGCTACCTCGAATCCATATGTATTTTGTATTTCCTAGCACACCAAGCCACTAATTGAAATTTTCAAGGAAAAGAAGTCAAGTTTTGTTCCTGAAGTTACCAGACGGACTTGCACCTGTCTTCGTTATCCACCATGATGGTTCCCACCAAGAACTCGATAGTGTTTTGTGATAAGACTCTATGTGGTCATGATTGTCTTGGACAATGTGTTCACATGCATCTTGCAATCCATCTCATGTTCTAGTGTTGGCTCCAATAGTTCATTACCCGAGAGTCTCGCAACATCATCTCTTTGATTTGTGTTGGAACATTTTCCCTTCACACATGCTCAGTCTGGAATATTCGGTTACCAACGAAATCTAAACCTCACGCAAGTATGATGATTGGAACATTTTGGAAGAATTATAATATTGGTCTCATTGTAACCCGGTGAGGTGATGTTATGACTTACTTCATAAGTTGTTCCTTATGAAACCGTTCAGATCCCAAAGTGCGACCTTTACCTGTTGTTCTAGATACCAAACATTACCTTTAATTGGGTGACACTAGTATATCAAGTAGAACATTAGAAGCGGAGTGCTAAATGTCTCCCGGTCGATATCCCGGTTTTGTTCCATTGGCATAGCTAAGTTGAAATGCGAGAAAGTGTTATCTTCCTTTGCATATGCATCCCCCATCACTATCCATCATAGTATTACGAAGTGTTTCTAGGATCCTTTTCATGGATGTTGGTAACACCTTGATGAATATGGAAATACACAAGTCCTTGAGAGCTAGCTTAGACACTAAGTTATATACTAGGTGTCAAACGAAATGTGCCATTCATTGTCGTATTGTCCTTTAATTATAGTTTCTTTTCCAAGCTGAATATGTCATTTCTTCAAACTCTTTCAAATGATGTTTTGTGGATTGCCTTTGTCTGCTATGAAGAGTTTCAACGATCTCTATATCAAAAGTTATTGTTTTGCCACTTAAGTGATAATCCTACGAGTCACCTTCCGTAAGGTGCCTGTTATGGTATGAAGGGCAATTATCTCCTCGCTACTCTCAAGCCCATGCTCCATATTACTAATGCATGGAATTGCTGACTACCAATTGAACAACTGTCATGTACCTCATTCCAATGTTCTTGATGTGTGTTTTTTTCTCACATCTCAGGAGTGTTTCTACGTCTCACTCCATGAGTTGATTGTGTGTTGCTCGATCTTCGTGAAGAACGATTCTAGCAGAGTTTCTCGTTCCTTTGTCGTCATGTTGGATGAACATCCCAAAAGCAAGGACTTCAATATCAACATGATGCAACGAATCAACATCTTCAAGAAGGACAATCATATCTTGAATATTGTGATCGTCAAGTGTTCCCTCTTCCTCTAGCCCTACACTTGCATCTCGGGACAAGATTCCTGTTTAGTCGGGATGAGTTGGTACAACCCTAGAATTTATTTGTAATTAGTTACATTTGTATTCATGCATCATGATTAATTATTTTAAACTTGAAATGGGGATCAAACCCTTGCACCAATTTAATTTAAATAGGTCAATTAAAATATTTGTCAACGAATCCAAAATGTCCTTAAAAAATCTCCAATATTTTTTGGAAAAACATCGATGAGTGGTGATGCACATTTTTCCTAGACATTTTGGTTTTTAATTTAACTCAATTGATATTTGAATTGGAGCCATTTAAATGCTTTGTATATTTTGGATGCTCCAATTATTCTAAAAGTCTGCAAGGGACTCTGTAATAACTCAGATGGCATCCATAAACAGTTGAAGACTTATTTAAAAAGACTTACTATTTTTTAATCTAAATAGATTGAAATAATTAAACAAATTAACAAATAAGAGAGACATAAAACTTACGTGGTGCTCACCTGGTCGGCCCAGCCCAGCCCACCAAGGGCAAGGGCGTATTGTCCCTCCTTCCAAAAGGTAGAGGTGAATGTGGACACGACGCCTGCCGCTCGAACCAACGCTACCTGCCTGCCTAGCCTCCCCTAGGACAGCGCGATGCATCTCTGATACCCCTCCATTCGCCCCTTCCCTCTCTCTCGCACTCTCGTCGCCATTGCCGAGCACTACCGTCGCTGCCGCTCGCAGTCACCGCAGCCGCCGCATTCCTATCACCCCCTCGTGTCATTAAGTGGCTCCGCCCCGAACCACTGGATCGCCCCGCCTAGCCACACAAGCCGATATGTTACGTAACAAGGCCATAATCTCCATCTTCATCCTCGGTCATCGAAGAACGCCACCACCGCCCTGCATGCTTTGGACCTTCCGCAAGCCCGCTGAGCCTAGCATTCGACGCGGCATGAACTCATCTGTCCAGCCCCTCTTTTCCCTGGATGGTTTAGCTGCCATAGCAATCGATTCCTCATCGTCTGAATCGTGTCGCTGCATGAGTTCGTTGTCTAGGTGGCCCCGGTGACCATTTGGTCTTGGGCGTGCATCCATCAAGCCCGCCGCAACGCGTAGTGCTTGCTAGCCATCTAGCTCATGTGTTTTGCACACCGTAGCAGTCCCCCCACACGCACCCAGGCTCCCGCCAGCGCACCCGAGGTCGACGCCGATGTTTCCAACCACTCTAGCATCGTCTATAGCCAACATTGGACATGTCCCAACTCCAGCTCTCTTACGAGCCTAGCCGCATGTCAAATGGTACCCTCTGTGCGATTCTGGAGAACCTCGTCCATCTCGGGCCCTGCCAACGTTGAGCCGTTTGTGGAATTTACCCCAATGACTGGAAGTTGACCTCTCCAGGTTCAATGACAGGTGGGGTCGCCTCCTCCTTAATTATTTAATGAACTAATTAAATGAATTAAACATGTTTAACTTAATGTGTCACTAACTAGTGGGACCCACTGGTCTGGTTGGACATGGACCGGCCATGTTAACCTATGACGTCACCTTGACACAATGCTGATGCAGTAAAGTTTTTCTGGTATTTTAAATTATCAGGAAATTCTAGAAAATGCTCAAAACTTTTAAAAATCGTATAAAATAATTTGTAAGTGATATGAAAATATTTTATGTGTGAATAATGATCAAAAAAAATATATGAATAATCTGTTTATGGAGTATTAATACATGTTTGAACAAGTTAGCGTCACCAAGTAGGACAATTCATGATTACGAAAAATTATGAAGTACAATTTAGAGTTGGAATTCAAACATGGTTAACTTGGTTAAACACCCCTTTAGGTCAATTTTGTACCTTAATATTACATACCATTCATTATTGTTGTGCATCGCATTAAATTTTGTTCCTTTTCTGTTTTCCGATGTTTGCCCTCTCTAGGTAGACGTTATTCCGATGATGTTATGAATGTCATCGCTGAAGACTCAATGTTATCATTAGAAGTGTCACGCAAGAAAACCCCTTGAGCATGCTGATATAAACCCCACTCTCTCTCTCCTGCTATCTTTTACTACATTAGGGCAATCACGATTCAACGGTTACATGTTCTCAGTAGTTGAACCAATTGCTTTGCATGACCTTTCTTTGTCATAGTAAATAGTTGAAACCTCGTAGCATGGGTAGCAACTTCTTGAGCCTTGTTGCCGTTAATCATCAAGGCTTGCTTACTATGCCTGCAACTACTATGTGAGAGCTAAGTGTTTCAATATGATTTGGTAAAGGTAGCGATGAGAGGCCATGTAGGAGTAGATAGCGGGTTGTCTCATTGGCACTGTTCTTAAGAATTGGGTTCTTTCTATGTGATCGAAGTCAACTACTTCCACACGTTGGGCCCTGAATGTGGCACCCCGATTCAATGAATCGGATTACCAGTGTTTCCAACCTAGAGATCATGTCTTCTGAAAACACTCAACAACTTGGCATCGAACATAATTGACTTTATTGATAGCATAATGTTACAAGAGAATATCTTACAATGATCGCGAGGAAAAAGGCACCCCCGGTGCTACAAAATATCTACATTATTTATGAGACATGGCGGGGCCTCGAAACTACTAAGTACTTCTATGGCGTAGCGGAATATAGCGGCAACTCCATACACAGGGACACTGCTGTGGACACTTCCAAGTACGCATCATCAGGACCTCCGTCCTCGGCTTCTCCGGCATCTGGCATGATACGCCAGGTGAGTACGTTGAATGTACTCGCAAGCTCACAATAACCAAGCAATGCACCATCCAATAGCATGGCAACAAATTAAGAATAATACCACTTGACTTTATAACAACCACTTACTCATGTCCGTGGTTGTGTCACAACCACCGGAATGCTCATCAAAAATCTCCACTCAACTGGAGAGTTCTTCCATCATTACTAACATCCACACGGGTGACATCTACTGAGGTCTGGTCGGGCAGTCCATTACCGTGGACATGGCTATTCGAATAGTTTTTACAATCTGTAGATGTTGCACACTTTACCCACACTCCGGAGCACTGACCTTGTGATCCCATTCGGGTGGACCAGCATTGCTCCAACGAAACTTGCCTGACCCGTGACTCATCATATCACCGGCAAACACTCCCTTCCAGAGTCCTGCTCTAGGTGGCTGTGTGTCCTCATGACACCTGCGACCGTCGTGGCCAAACAAAACTGTCCCAAATGGGGACGGGCCCAACTCAACTTAACTGGGCTCACAGAGTTATCACCGCCCACCGGGCCAAGGTGGCACATGTGCATAACCCTTCCTCTTTGGGGCAGATCAGTGAGAGATCACGTGGACAGCCCAAGTCACGGCCTTCCCATACCGGGAAGAGGTGGTTGTACGATTATGCCCGGTCAGGTAACTCATGATCATCCACCATATCATATGAACCATAATGATTCATAACCATAAGCATATATATCTCTATATGATTGTTTATTAAATCATTATTTCTTATTAAGTTAAGCAAGTATAATGCATGAAGATGTGAGCTATGCTATGCAAAAGTACATCACATGGATATGATGGCTTGCCTTGATCACTGGGTTGTTCAAACACTCCTGGTCTTCAAAGTTTCCCTCTGAAAATGTATTTGAAATAGCCAAAGAAAAGGAAAAGCATTAAATACCTTTTTATTAACCAGAAATTCTATGAGGGTGTGAAAAATACCAAAATTTACCAAATTATAAAAAATGTCAATACCAACCCAATGCAAAAAGAATCAAGTGATTTGGACTTGTAAATAAAAAGATTTAAATGGTCAAAGTTTCTGTTAAAAACTAAAATAAATAAAAGAAAAGAAAATCTGGGGGGGCACGTCGAAGGCGTCAAGTGGAGTGGCGCCTCGACTTACCGCTTCGGCCATAGGCCGCAGCCCCTAGCAGGTGGGGCCTGTCCCTTTTAAACAGAGAGGGAGGAGGGGGAACAAAGGAGGGCGGCTCACCGGCGACGCTCACCCACAATAGAGACGGAGGCGAGGCTAGGAAATGACGGGAATGGAACGGGCGCTCGACGACGATCCTCCCTGTAACCGTAGCTCCCTCGGAGGTGGTCGGACGATGTCGCCCCTTCTTCTTCGGCGGGTGGAAGCTACGGTGGTCGTCGACGGCGACGGTTCCGGTCGGGATTCGACTCATCGACGGCTCGAGGATCACCAGAGGTACCCAAGGAACACACTGATGGCCTTGGATTCAAATTGGGAGGGGAGGAGGAGGCTGGCAACACAGGGGACTTGGCAGCGGAACTTGTCACCGGAGCTGAGGGAGACGAGCTCCCGGCTCTTGATGGGGGACTCTAGGGCTAATCCAGAGGTGGAGGAGAGGGGTGAGAGCAAGGAGGGGTTCGGGCAGTGCCTTAAATAGGCCAGCGACGAGCGATGGCGAGGTCTCCCGAAGCGGCGAGGCTCGGGCTTGCCACTGGAGCAAGGACGGTGAGCTGGCTATCACGGTGCGGTGGTGAGGTGATGGAGGAGGTCAGGGGAGCGACGAGACGGGTCCGGAGCCATTAATGACGTGCGGACGACTATAGTGGCCGAAGCCCACTGTGTTGCCCATGGCGGAGCTTGGCCGGGAGCGGCGGCGGCCTTCCCCAGCGAACCAGAGGTTTCGGGAGGTGCCAGGCGGCTACCAGGGACCTCGTCGGCACTTCGGACAAGGGGGGCAGCAATTGATGGCTCGGGACGGCTCGGCTGTCACTAAAGCTGCGCAGAACGCGCTCTGTGGCATGCCAACACCGTGATCACCACGGTTGCGGCCACCCTGATGCCACGCAAGCCTTGAAACCTTGTCTATTGCGTTGACCAGCGTTCCATCAGTCACCATCCGCTCCTTGACTGATCATACAAGCTCTGCTGCGACTAGGAAAATCATCAACAGGTTCTGCCAGCAGACTTTGGGAGGTTCTGGAGCTCAACAGGGGTGGGATTGGAGCAAACTAAGATGTCTAATGGAATCAGCATAGAAAAGACTCTAAACTGGCAAAATTTGGCAAGGTTTGAAGATCAAATGAATATAGTTCCTTTGTAAACCACCTTTCTGGACCAGAACACAAATGAGCTCCTAGCACTCAATTGCAAGCTTTGCTACCAGTGTTTGTTGGTGGGGAAGTGTCATTTGGTAGTGCACACATGCCCGAAAATTTGCAGCTCCATTGTGCACTCCTAGCTAGCACTTCCTTCACAAAGGTCCTGTTTTAGCAGAAACTTAGCGGAGTGTTTTTGCTCAAAATTTGTATTGTACCATGGGATATTTTTACATATTGGAACCATATATGATCCCTAGTAACTACATGAATTTATATGGAATTTTTCAAAACAGGAATCATAGGGTTGCTTCACAAAGGGATAATTCTGGTCAGGTAATAAATAATTATTCTGGCCATAATTATCCATTGGGAAAAGAAATATTTTTGCATATTTTGAAATCATATGGTATTGAGAAGATGCTGCAAAAGTTTTGGGGCTTGAAGCTCATCCAAGCTATAGGTTGCTTGACAACCCATAGTGATGGCATAATTCCCAAAATAGAAAAAGAGAATTATTTGATGAAATAAAATATTGCAAATAAATCTCAGAAAGGTTTTAATAAGAAGCAAATGGTTTTGGGTTGTTTGAGACAAGAATTCAAAGATTTCATAATCCAACTTGCTTTGAGAATCTGAAAATCCACCAAATTGCAAGTGCCTTTCAAAAATATTTTAAAAAGAAAAGGTTTGAAAAGTCAGGGTGTTAAACTGAAATATGACCCTCCTCAACTTATTAAATGCCTTGATCCCTCTCGAGGAGTTGCAACTAGTTTCTGGTGTTTGTAGGAAAAGTGCTAGCACCCATGTTTACGGATGCCAAGAGGGTGGGCTTTAGTATGATATAAGCATAGTGGCTCAGTGTACCAAGTGGCACCCAAATTTTGTGCTTGTGGAACCGTGCGCACATTATTTTAGGCCGTAGAGGAAACTTCGACTCGACTTCCTTGCTGGTTTTATCTCAAATAGGTGATAAACGTGAACTAGGGTCTTTTGTGGTTAATGGTCATGGTCCACATCCACGAAGGGCTTCTGCTTGAAGGTTGCCGAGATACATGGCATGTATATGGTGTTAAGTGGTGGAAACATGTGTGACAAAGTACACCCGTGCAGGGTTAATTGATCTTTTTGAATAGCCGTGCCCACGGATATGGACTACTTAGAATGCATATGTGGTACATAGATAACTTGAAATGGATACTCTAAAATGCGAAAGATAAGTGTGAGTGCTACGAATGGCCTTCTCTTAGGAAGACGAGAGTGGATCCATAGTGGAGTATTGATGTGGTGAATATGTGGACTTGTGTGTACTCTCTACCCCAAAGATACTACTTGTAGTTGTAGTATATTTTAGCCACGAGTCAAAGCTGGCTTGCTGCAATAAACTCCACAACTCCCTTGTTGATACTGATGCATATGTACATATTTTGATGTAAGTCTTTCTGAGTACCTTTGTACTCGCGGTTACTTAATTTATGTTTTGCAAAGGAGACCTTAGCCACTAATAGTTTTTACGCCAAGTTCAACATTGATCGGATAACTTGGGAATCCCAGACAGAGGTTTGGCCTCTTTGGTATGGTCATAGTAGATTTTCAGGCCCCGCTAGCCACATTTAGTAGATGGGTTTACCCATAAATATTATACTATCGCTTATTGCTTGTGTGACTTGAGTGTTGGGTCATGTGACCCATGTTTGTAATATCACACTATGTTGGCTCTTATGAGTTTTAATATCACACTATGGCATGTATGTTTCAAATGCATTGGTATATGTGGGATTTGTCACCTAGTAGTGTGCCTATGGTAGCCTTGTTTACACGGAAATGCCTCTTTGTGCTTCCACCAAGCCATGTTAGCTTGCTACTACTCCGAATACGTTGATTGAACGATATGTATCCTTTTTGCTATTGTTTCTGTTCCTACGAGGAGTAATGGAGTCCGTGTAGCTTGCTATGACACGTCTACACACATTTTTGATCGAGACCTGCATTGTTGGGATATGTATGCATGTTCCTCATGGTTGTGCCACTTGCGTCTATAACTAGTCATGTGGACCCGGGTTCTCTGACATATGATCGCTAGCGACATATTGATATACGTGACTGATACTACTGATCTGCGTTGGGTTTTCCGTGAAGAGGAATGGGTTATCGCAACACAATGTGGGTAAGTAGTTCCCTCAGTAATGAAACCAAGGTCTATTGAAACAATACGAATGTAAATCACAACCGTCTTCAGCGGGTGGACACAAAAGAACGAACAACTTGCACCCAACATGGGCAAGAGGGTTGTCAATCCTCTTGTCTTGTTATTTGCAAACAAGTGAGGTCTGTACATAATTGTAGATAGCAAGATAAAAAAACAAGTAAATAGCAGAAAGGTATTGAATGTTTTATCTATATGTTGTCAATAGACCAGGGGGCATAGTTTTCCCTAATGGCATCTCTTATGAAAAATATCATATGGTGGGTAAACAAATTGTTGTTAAGCAATTGACATAAAAGGGGATAGTTGTGCGATATTCATGGCATTGATCATGTGCATATAGGCATCACGTCGATAAAAAATAGGTCGACTCCTGCCTGCACCTATTACTATTATTATCTCATTGACTGTTATCCAGCATCCATCTAGAGTATTAAGTAAAATAGAGTAATGTATGGAGAACAATGCCATGATGTAGACAAAGTAAACTCAAGCAATGTGAATAAACCCCATCGTTTTATCCTTAGTAGCACAAGCACGAAGACGCATCTTGTGCCCTTCTATCACTAGGATATAGAAATTCACCATGTTGGACCTACCAAAATGCACCTCTCTCACCGAAGAAATATTGATCTAGTTAGACAAACTATTTCAATAGGTCGAAGATAATTACGAAGCTATCATAATCATGCACATAAGAATCATATAAGTATTCAGAGGAGGCTCAAATATTTATCATGAATAATCTAAAGAAAAACCCACAATTCATCGAAACCCAACAAACGCACCACACAAAAGGCTTACATCATATGGATTAAAGTTAAGATGTGATCATCATTAATTGCAGTGAAGATCAAAGAGAGTGAGATTGCCATGTAGGTACTAGCTATGGACCCGTAGGTCTGCGGTGAACTACACACACATCATCGCGAGGGCATAAAGTTTGATGATGAGGCCCTCCATGATCGATCCCCCCTCTGGCGGGGTGCCGAAACGGAGCTCAAGATGGCCTCCTGTCGGAACAGAGACTTGCGACAGCTTCAAATGTGTTTCAAGACTCCCACTGATGTTCCTAGGGTATATGTGAATTTATAAGCTAAGGAATGGAGTCAGGAGGGCCACGAGGGAGGCACAAGCCATTAGAGCATCCCTAGGTCGCACCCTGTTGGCTTGTGGGCCCCATGCGAGGCTTCCAACCTTCTTCTAATGCTTGTTGGTCTTCCTTTGGTCCAAAAAAAATCACCAAAAAGTTACTGGGAAATCGGACTTCGTTTGCTAAGGAAAACCTGAAATGTGAAGAACATGTAGAAAACAACAACTAGCACTGGGCACTGTGTCAATAGGTTAGTGCTCAAAAATAGTATAAATTGTTAAATAAATACACCAAAAGTATTCTAAAATGATAACATATCATCTTGGAGCAATAAAAAATTATAGATACGTTGGAGACGTATCGAGAATCCCAAAGCTTGATTCCTGCTCGTCCTCGAGTAGGTAAATGATAAAAACATAATTTTTTATGTGACATGTTATTCATGATGTAACCTTATGCATGTATGCTCATTGAGAAATGATGAATTAACAAATATTAACGCAACAATACTTATAGGTATAACAAGAAAAATCATCTATCCTTCAAAGTATACGATCATCAAGGATTGTTTACCCCTATCCATCTTTATTATATTAGCAAGGCATCGCTCCATATTCACCACATTAATACAAATGTGAAGCACCACGGTGTCCAATTCAGGAAATTGGATTGTACTTTTTCAATATGTATCATATTTTTATTCTTCACGCAATACATGAGCGTGAACCATTGGACATAGCATAAAGGTGGAATAGAATGGGGTGGTAGGTTTGAAAGGGGTAAAAATGGATAAGATAGTCTCACATCAACTAGCCTTACCAACGGGGTATGGAGATGCCCGTGGATATATATCGACGCAAGAAGTAGGGATTGCCATGCAAATGATGCACAAGAGCTATAACTGTACGAAAGCTCCACTGAAGCTAATTTGGGTGTGCATCACACTAGCTTTCTCATGAATACCTCGGGCATTTGAGGAAGCCCGTCATGGGAACATATAAGCCAAGCTTATGAAAAAGTGATTCCACTAGGATACGAATGATATAACATGTGACTCTCTAGATGAAGAACAAGGTGCCACTTTGAGGCACAAGTGTGGTAAAGGATAGTAGCAGTGTACCTTCTCTCTTATTCGCTCATTCATTTTTTGTTTTTCACTTTTTTATTATGGTAGGCTCATTTGGCCTCCCCATTTTTATTTCCTCAATGGAACAATGCTCTAATAATGATGATCATCACACTTTTATTTCCTCAAAACTCAATATGAAAACCCATAGGACAATATGACTATGTATGAATTCCTTTGGCAGTGTACCATGCCATGTAAAGATATCACGAGAAATGTATCAAAAATACGATGAATGGTGGCTTTGTCACAGATACTATGCCAGCTCTATATGATCATGCAAAGCATTATGATCATGAACAAACAAGTCATGTGATGTGACGATGGCATTTGCATCGTAATATGTCTCAGAATGGATATGGAAATGTCATGATAGGCAGGTATGGTGGCTGTTTTGAGAAGCATATAAAAAGGTTTATGTGCAATAGAGTGTCTCATGTCATGAGTATTGGATGCACCAGTGAAAGTTGCACCAATCCTCAAGGTGAGAACTGGCGATGCACGGTACCAAAGAGGCTAGCAAATATGAGGTGAGATTGCCTATGTCCATGGTGTCACATTAGTCATGAAGAACTCATATACTTATTGGGAAGTTTTATTAGTTTTACCACAAGTCAAAGTACTACTCACATGCCCCGAGGGAGAGGGTTGGTAGGAATAACCATTGCGCGACTCCGACTCAAAACAACACTAGGATTTCAACGAGGAATAGAAATGCTCGCACATCATCACCATGCCCTTTTAATTTTTTAGATGAACAAGAAGTTCAACATATCTTAATATTGACACCTCTCTGAATTAATAGTAATGCACTCACACCTTTTTCATATTACCACTTAAATATCATTAACCCACAATTCCTCTATACATGCTACATGATGGTTTTAATTATCACTCATTGAATAACCATTATTTTTTATCAAGTATTATGACCCATGCAAATTACCGTAACAATTTGTCCTTCTCTCAAAAAAAATAGAAGTGTAGAACAAGAGCATAATATTTCTGTAAAATGTACATGCCACTTTGCTCAAAAATATATGCTAAGCTCAAAAGATATAAGTCAAGCACATAGAGTACTCTAAGAACTTGTGATGATGTGGTATATCTCTTAGATAGGTGTGTCTAGAAAATAATGATTGTGTCAAACTAAAAGTAAAAGAAAACAAAAGCAAATGACGCTCCAAGAAACACTCATATCATGTGATGAATAAAAATATAGTTCCAAGTCACATATCGATGTATTGAGACAAAAAGAGGGATGCCTTCTAGGGCATCTCTAATCTTAGATTCTTGAGTGTTCCTAGAATATTACCTTGGGGTGACTTGGGCATCCCCAAGAGTAGGATTTTTCTGCTCCTCAATCCTTTCTCCATAGGGAAAATACCCAAAACTTGAAAACTGCAATCACATAAGACTCAACAAAACTTCATGAGATTCGTTAGTGTAAGCAACATATCAAATACTCTCAGCTGCTATTATATGTTGATTCTTATTTACTTTTAGAATAGGGTACTGTATCCTAACTCCTCCATGGACTATACCCCCGATAGAGTCCATATTATCATCAAAACAAATAAACTACACAAGCAAAAATAGAATTTGACTGAAACATAATAGTTTGTAGTAATATTTAATGAACCGGTACTTATGTAACTCCAAAAATTCTGGAACATTAGGAGGTCCCGAGGAATTTTTTTAGCAAAAGTGTGTCGAAACTTCCGCTTAAAAATATGTTCAAGTAAAATCAGAGAAACTCTGCACTACACGTCAAAGTTTGTGGTTTTGCACCTTATCAATTCTACTCATCATGAAAATCATCCCAAAGGCTTTACTTTGCACAAAAACTAACTAAAATATAAAAACACAACAGTAGGATACGAAAGGTCTACTTCAGGAGGAACATGAGGCTCTTCCTTACTTCTTCATAAGTGATAGTTAGTTCCTCATTGTATAAAATCTTATGGACGTATTTACTTAATTATGTTTGAAGCAAATAATCCAATCCAAGTTTTGGTATAGTAAATTGATCATTGTGTTTAGATATCTTGTAAACTAAGACATTAAGGGGTACCTTCTTTCTAAGGTTCTCATCATAAACAACATAGTCTGTGGATCTTAGTTTTCTTATTTCTTCCAACTCATAAAGAATTCTCTCTACGGGTGGGCACTCACCATTGGACCTATAATGAGAAAATATATCCCTATCTTCTTGTATTATATTACTAAATTCTTGACAAAGGAATATAGTAGCAAGGCGTTTAGTGGGAGTTTCATGGATATTAGAGAATTCGAGGAACAACCATTGTATAAAACGATGCATATGGACAAATTATCTCTCCAATAGTACTATAAGCAAAGATATGGAATCCACATAACTTGTAGATCTTGCAACCTTAAAACTCTTATCAAAGGTAATGATCCGGCACAATTGAAAAAATCTTGGATCACACACTTTCCCATAATATTACCACTTCCTACGTGGAGTGTCTTAGTTTGCATAATAGGATCCACCTTAGGAGGATTATCATTCGCAATATTATCAAGTTTTTATTAGAAACTTCATCAAAATTTCCTGGCAAATCAAGGGTTTCCGGATTATAGTTGGAGGCATAACTAATTTGAAACTCACACATGATAGCAACTTTCAAGCAAACTAGAGAGCGAAGATGCAATCTTGTAACGAGCTAAGAAAGCAAAGATAAATAATTTTTTATTTTATTGCTTTGTGAGATAAAATAAATATACTAGCAAATAAAAAGAGGAACACGTGAATGAAATTTTGTGAGGAGTTACTTGCTAGTTTGTGATGATATTCCCCGGCAATGGCGCAAGAAATCCTTCCTCATACTTGTGATCTGTGTTGAGTTTTCCGTGAAGAGGAACATGTTATCGCAACATGATGTGCGTAAGTATTTCCCTAACTTATGAAACCAAGGTTTATCGAACCAATAGGAATATCAACCACCACTGTCTTCAGCGGCTGCACACAAAATAAAAACAACTTGCACCCAATGCAGGCAAGAGGTTTGTCAATCCTCTTGTTGTGTTATTTGCAAGCAAGTGACATGTTTAGATAATTGTAGATAGCAAAATAAAATAAAAGCAAGTAAATAACAGCAAGGTAATAAAGGTTTTATCAATATGTTGTGAATAGACTCGGGGGCCATAGCATTACCTAATGGCATATTTCATGAAAAATAGCATACAGTAGGTGAACAAATAAATCTTGGGTATTTGACAGAAAAGTAGATAGTTATGCGATATTCACAAGAATGATCATGTGTATATAGGCATCACGTCCATAAACAAATAGGCCTACTCCTTGCTGCACCTATTACTATTACTCCACTCATCGACCGCTATCTAGCATGCATCTAGAGTAATAAGTAAACATAGTAATGCATGGAGAATAATGACATGATGTAGACAAAGTAAAATCAAGCCATATGAATAAACCCCATCATTTTATCCTTAGTAGCAGCAACACATAGACGTGTCTTGTCCCATTCTGTCACTGGGATATAGAATTTCGCCAGGTTGAACCTACCACAACGCACCTCTATGACCGAAGAAATGCCGATCTAGTTGGCGAAACTATTTCAACACATCGTAGAGAATTACGAAGCTATCATAATCATGCACATAAGAACATATAAGTATTTAGAGGAGACTCAGACATTTATGAATATTCTGAGGATAAACCCACAATTCATGGGATCCCAAAAATTGCACTGCACAAAAGGAATTACATCATATGGATCAAAGAGATGATGCGATGATCATTGTATTGAAGATCAAAGAGAGAGAGAGAGACTTCCATCTACGTACTGGTTATGGACTCATAGGTCTATGGTGAGATTTTCACACATCATTGTGAGGGAAACAAGGTTGATGGAGGCCCTCCGTGATCATTCGCCCCTCCAGCAAGGTGTCGGAATGGAGCTCAAGATGGCCTCACATTGGAAAAGAGACTTATGATGGCCATCCTCTAATGTTTTTTGGGTAGATGAGAATTTATAAGAGAGAGAACATAGTCGGGAGGGCCATGAGAGAGGCACAATCCATCCACGCATGCCCCCAGGCTACACCCTTTTGGCTTGTGGGCCCCTCGTGAGGCATGCAGCCTTGTTTCAAAGTTTGTTGGTCTTATTTTGTTCCACAAAAATCACCAAAAAGTTTCACGGCAATTGGACTTAATTTGGTATTGAAAACCTGAAAAGTGAAAAACTTTCAGAAAATAAGAACTCACAATGGTCACTGGGTGTGGGGACCCCGACTTACGAGTTGAGATCGCCGAATGAACGTGCTTAGTGATCCCACAGATCAATGCTCACCGAACACACATATACTGAATATTAAGAGTCTTACATCCAACATACCGTTTGATACAACAAATGACCATTATGGTAAAGTCTCACATAGATAGGGCCTAGAAGGCCAATCACATCGGTACATTTACTAGAGGAAATTTTGGAAATAAACGTGAGCCCATGCCATCAACCTTCACCAATAGGCATTGATAAGTATCAAACGTATCTATAATTTTTGATGGTTTCATGCTGTTATCTTGTCAACTTTGGATGTTTTATGTACCTTTTATATCTTTTTTGGGACTAACTTATTAATTCAGTGCCAAGTGCCAGTACCTGTTTTTTCTGTGTTTTTGACTCTTTTCAGATCTGATTTTGGAACGGAGTCGAAACGGAATAAAATCCCCGAAATAAATTTTTCCAGAAGAGAAGAAGATCGGGGGAGTTGAGGGCCAAAATAGGAGCGCCACAGGGGGCCCACAAGCCCTGTAGCCACCACCAGGGGGGCCGGCGGCTACCAGGCTTGTGGCTCCCCTAGAGCTCCCCTTCCCTAGCTCTTTCGCCTATATATTCCCTAAAATACCAGAAAAAATCAGGGCATCCACGAAAACACTTTTCCACCGCCACAAGCTTCCGTTTCCGCGAGATCTCATCTGGAGACCCTTCCCGGTGCCCTGTCGGAGTGGACTTTGGAGCTGCAGGGCTTCTACATCAAAATCATCGCCCCTCCAATGACTCGTGAGTAGTTCACTTCAGACCTATCGGTCCGTAGTTAGTAGCTAGATGGCTTCTTCTCTCTCTTGGATCTTCAATACAAAGTTCTCCATGATTTTCATGGAGATCTATCCGATGTAATCCACTTTTGCGGTGTGTTTGTCGAGATCCGATGAATTGTGGATTTGTGATCAGATTATCTATGATTCATGTTTGAGCCTTTCTGATTTCTTATATGCATGATTTGATATCCTTGTAAGTCTCTCCGAGTCTTGGGTTTTGTTTGGCCAACTAGATCTATGATTCTTGCAATGGGAGAAGTGCTTTGTTTTGGGTTCATACCGTGTGGTGACCTTTCCTAGTGATAGAAGGGGCAGCAAGGCACGCATCGTGTTGTTGCCATCAGGGGTAACAAGATGGGCTTTTATCATAGATATGAGATTGTCCATCTACGTCATGTCATCTGCTTAAGGCTTTACTCTGTTCTTATGAACTTAATACACTAGATGCATGCTGGATAGCGGTCGACGTGTGGAGTAATAGTAGTAGATGCAGAAAGTATCGGTCTACTTGTTTTGGACGTGATGCCTATATATATAATAATTGCCAGACACTACTGGAATTGAGAAATTTGCCATCTGCCATGCCTTTGCTGTCTGGTCACGCATGGCAAAGATTCTCTTTGCCGTCAGTTGGCACAAAGCAGACGGCAAAGAGGTTGCTGATGCAAAGGTTTTATTTGCCGTCGGCCACCTCTTTGCGGTCTGCTGACGCATGGCAAAGGCCCCAGAGGCGGACGGCAAAGATAACCCAGACGGCAAAGGGGCGCCACACTAACGGCCGAAGCCCGCCCCACCCCACCCACCACTTTGCCGTCCGCCTCCCAGCTTCTGCTGACGGCAAAGGGGGGCTCCCCCTAACGGCACCCAGCCCCCACCCCCGCTCCCCTAACGGCAGGCTACACCCCCGCTCCCCTCGATCTCCTGCCTCTCTGGCGCGCGCCCCTGCCCACTACAACGCCGCCGCCACCACCCCCTGCCCCTGCCCCTGCCCACTGCTCCGGCCCACCGCCGCCGCCCACAACCGGAGCTCCCCGCTCCCCTCCTCCCAGCGTCCCTCCTCCCTGCGGCTCACCTCCCCACGGCCCTCCTCCCCGCCACCCACGACCGGAGCTCCCCGCTCCCCTCCTCCCCGCAAAGGGGTGCCACCCCCACGGCCGGAGCTCGCCCTCCCCTCCTCCCCGCGCACGTCCACCCCACGCTCATTCTCCCCGCCGCCCAGGGCCGGAGCTCGCCCTCCCCTCCTCCCACTACCCTCCTCCCACTGCAGGTAAGTTTTTTTTTCTTTTTTTATTTATTTCCTGTTTTTTCTTTTAAACTAGTAGATAGTATATAGTATAGACATATAGTGTGTACAGGAAGAGGAGGACATATAGTGTATATAGTATAGACATATAGTGTATATAGTATATAGTATAGAAGAAAATAAGAGAATAGTATAGACATATAGTGTATATAGTATATAGTATAGAAGAAAATAAGAGAATAGTATAGACATATAGTATATAGACATATAGTGTATATAGTGTAGACACAGGGCCGGGCCGACAAAATTCAAGGCCCTGTGCAAACTCTAAAATGAGGCCTATCTTCCGCTGTCCGAGCTACACTTTTCTTTAGCAGAGTAATCTAAAGAAGATCACATAAAAGGTGTAAATTCCAAACCATATGTAGTAGTGTTTTAGAGAAAATAATACACACTTGATACATTTTGTTCCCATTGATTATTATATCGGCAAGTTCATCCTTGAAACAATAAAGCCGGCTCGTGCGAGCCGAGGAAAAAAAGAACTGAGGGTTATATCCAACTCTTATGCACTTTAATAAAAGGCGGCAAAACATTTGATAAATGGCTGTCAAATAGCAGAGGAAGTACACAGAAATTTAGACAATGTATAAAATAAAACTTAGAGAGCCTATATAGTGAATATTGGACAACACCAACACTTAATTTTGTACAACAAAATACTGAAATTGGGAAATCACATACACTGAAATTTACATATAGCAAGATGAATGAAATTCTGACAGAAAATAAAAGGGATTATGGACAACATCACATCAACAAGACTTTATCAGTGTCAAGAATGAGCTCACCGAGAGGAGGAGATCCAAGTGGCCTGGCGTTTGGCTTCCAGGACTTAAGCTGCACAATGTAGATCGAGCTTGACGATGTCCTAGACTCGTGGGCGGCACCACCAGCCCTAGAGGAAAGACAACCCAATGTATCAGGCTAGGTCCCCGACGTTCCCGGTGGCTTCGCACAACAGGTCCTCCTCGGATGGACATGTAGCGTGTGCGCGGCGGCGGCTGCATGTATGACGGTGCTCTAACATCCCAAAATTATAAAATTTGGAATGTTAATATAATTATTAGATTGATTGTTTGTTTGTTTGTTTGAGTGATTGAAACTTGAGTGGAATTTGAAACTTCTCAAAAAAATGAGAGGGAATAAAATGACTTTCCCAAAATTTTCTATTTTGAATCCCTTTTCAATTTTGAGTTTGAATATTTTCAAAACCCTTTGATTAAAAAAAAATCAAACGAGAGGAGGAAAATGACCCTCCAAAATCAGAGACTATGTCTTGATTCAAATTTTAAGTATTTGCAATTTATTTGAAATTCAAATTCCTTTTCATTTTAAAGTTATTGCAAAAAAATATTTTTTAAAAAAAGTATTTTTTTCGTTTTAAAAATATGTTCATGTTTTAGAAAATATTATTCTGAAAATTTTGATATATAATATGCCTATATAAAATGTTCTCTCTTTTTCATTTATACGTTTTTCTTCTTTGTTTTTTTTAAAATAAAAATTGTTCGTTCACAAAAAAAAAACAAAGCGCGCCGAGGCCAACCAGCCCAACCATGTGCATGTGTTGTGCGGTGGCCGAATTGCTTTGGCCCATGCGACACCTCTCTTTCCCTCTTTTTTTCTAGTTTGCCTACATTACGTATATATTTAGTCCCACATCGCCTACCTATGGACCATTAGACCTCCCTCCCACCTATAAATATAGACCCATAGAAGCATCCAAAAATCATCTATTTCGGGTTAAATCAATCTTTTGGTTTAACTAGATTTATTAAATAAAAATATTTTTTTCCTTCTCTTCGGCGGGATTTCTGGAAGTCGTCTCCTCATTGGAATTAATTCTTACTCTTCATTCTAAAGGTATTTCTCTTCGTATTTTTTATACTCCCGTAGTTTATTATTTCTAGACTAGTATTCCTACACTAGTATACGGTAGAGTAATTAGATATATTATTTAGTCTCCGTATTTACACATTAGTACTAGAATTCTTTTAGACATAGCACTTTTCTTCCGTAAAACAACTTGGCCCTGATTTTTCAAATAGCCATAACTTTTTACTCGTTTATTCGAATTAGATGAAACCAACGCCTAGAGTTCGTCTTGATCCCACCTATCCTGTGAACCTATCATATCAACTTTTCAAAATTTTCAAATTTCGAAATTTGTTCATATTCATATTCAAACTTCTTTTGATCATATCTTTTTATCCGTAGCTACGTTTTAGATGAATCCAATTGCGTCGGATTCGTATCAAAGTAATCTTCCTGTTTGTATCATTAGTTATAACTTTTCAACTTATAATTTTGATCAAATCAGATTTATCTATTAGTGCCCAAAATTGTTCACATCGTTTTAAGCCGATTCAATGTTATATTGAAGTATTTGTATCTTTTGATCCCCTATTTCAAATCTAATAATTCTTTTTTATACACGCTCATATTGATCTCCTATATCCAGTAGCATCATTAGTTTCGACCTTTGAACCTTACAAATTTGAGCGATTCAAATTTGTATTCGAACGTTCATTTGATCTTATCTTGCAAATTGTACCACCTTTTCAATTGATTCCTTTTACCCCTAAACACTCATGTCATATATTTTTGTACGTAACCATCATACTTCAGTTCAACTTCTCTTGACCTTTTGAATGCAAATTCAATTCATACTTCAATTCGTTATAACTTGCGTTATAGTGCTCCATTTCAAGAAATTATTTCTACAAATAAATTCGTATGTCTTATACTATTTGTCAAATAACATTCATGTTGTTCTCTCAATATTTTTGATCATCTCCCATAGTGTATGCAAGTCGAGCTTATATAGCAATAGTTCATCGTCCATTACCTCTTTTGATCTCATTCATGCACCTTCACTTTACAACACACTTAGGACCTTTTTATTAAACCTTAGTACGTTGTTATTTTGCACCAAGACATGCTTTGTTCTTATGTTCTCTTGGTTATTCCTTTTTGGCACGAATGTTTATTGAATGTTATTTGTTTACGATAGATTGCTCGGAGTGCGGCGAGTAGAATTACCATGATTTTTAGAGCGACTATCTTCATCAAGTAATACCAGGCAAGTCACTTTGATCATACTATCGCCTATGTTTTATGCATCGTAGTTCTACCATCCTATGCCCAAATTGCATGCTTCTTAGGTACTTGGAAATTTTAGTGTAGATTGTAGTATCATGTGGTAGGCACACAACAACCCCGATACTTGGCCCCGGGACGACAAATTTCATATTGCTATGCTTGAGTAGACGGGATTTCGGTTAAGTGCATAACACGAGTGATGCCAGGTTGATTAAATAATCAAGACCGGTTAAGAAAAGATTTTCAAGCCCTCGGACGCAATGCAACTTTGGGTGAAGGACGGTTGATCGGCTCCCTGGAGAACCCAGTGGATGACCCGGGATGCTGGAGAGGCCATGACATCCTGCGGAAAGCTTCACCCAGGCTCAAAGAGACGGACGGATATTTTCAAGAGCCAAGGCTTACCTGCACAGCCACGAGTCATTATGGGCTCTGGCTTGGTTGGACAATGCGGCGACTCTGGACAGGCGGTGCTAGCAGATATAGAAGAACGGTAGGAAATGGATGGGCACCGACAGGGATTCAGAGGGAACCGTTGAAAGACCATGTTTTGATCATCCGGTCTTCAAAGACCCCGAAGTGCGAGGACATACACGGAGGCGATCAAAACTTGTGGGGAACGTGTGCAAAACTCTGCAGAGTACTCAAACCTAATCGATTAGTCGTGTCCACGGTCATGGACAACTTGAGCCAAAGGAACTGAAGTTATCTGAAATTCTCAACACAAATAATAATATTGATGTGGGAATTATTGACAACTCGGGTACGAGAACTGATTGGCGGAACCATCTCGTTAACAACCAACAATGTAGTAACATTTTGCTTTTATCCCTCTCTTCATGTAGGAGAAAACTTGCTTTTTCGCTAAAAACTTATAGCCCCACCTGCCATATATGCATATAGTATAGATGATTACTTTTCACCCCTCTCTTATGTGACTTGCCGGCATATTCAATATGCTGACCTACACGGCTGCAACGTCTTATGTTGCAGATATTTTTCTTTGACGAGTAAGAGTACGATTCAGGGTTACGGTCTACACTCAACTTGCCGTTGGTGTTAATTGGGACTCCACTCCCTTGACTGCTTCCGCTCAAATAATTAAGGTATATATCAGTTTTATGCTATTTACATGTGATTGCACTTTGATATATACATTGATGTACTGTGTGTGCCAGCATACTGATCCAGGGATGGCACAGAAACACAGAGGCTGGACTCGTCTTGAGTCGGGTCGCTACAGAAATGGTATTAGAGCACATGTTGACTGTAGGACATGACCATAGAAACTGGAAACTTCCTAGGATAGGATCTCTCAAAAATCTTATTTTCGAGAACACCTTTCACTTCCCATCTCTTCTGATTTCATCAAATGTTCTCTCTCACCACAAATAGTTATACAATCCCCTTACCCCTTTGACCTCATGAAGAATCAACCGACTCCCACTTCAAAGTAAAGAGGATTTCATCATGCAGTTGAAACTGCACCAATTGAAGACTCTCAAGTCCCGAAGGATTCGAAGACCCTGAAGTGTCCGAATAATTATATGACCATTAGAAGTCCAAACCCCTTTTATGTACCCACGTTAGATACGATGAATTGTGAGCCGTCATTGGTGTGTGTTTTCCTACGGCCACAACTAAAACCTATTATCAAAAATATTGTTTGTATTGTGTGTATCTCCCTCCCTCTCTTACCCGTCTCATCCCCAAAAGCTCAACCCTACCAGATGGAGTATGAAGCTGGACTTGTAGTCTCTGGACCAATGACCCAGTCGGAGGCTGAAATATGGATTCGAAACATGGAGAACCACTTCGGGAGCAACTTGATCTCAAGGAAGTATGAAGTGGAACACGCTCTTGAGTACTTTACACAAAGTGCTGCAATCTGGTGGAAAATGCACCATGCCATACAAGGATTTAGTGGAGCAGAAACTTGGGACGAATTCAAGAAGACTCTGTTAAGATCCCGTCTCATTCGGAAGTGCTATGATAATCCGAAGGAGAATACTTGGGCATGCAAGATATGTGGAGAAATAGGACACACCCAGGAGGAACACAAGGATGGATGCACTCATTGTGAAGAAAATCACCCAGCTGAGGAATGCCCAACTAGTCAGGTGACTTGTTTCTTGTGTGAAGGAACCACCCACTACCCAGCGGCGTGTCACATTTACCCCAAGTATGCGTGAAAGCCACAGGCCACGGGACTAACAAGGATCAAGTACTATCTTTTTGGAGAAGGAAACTCATATCAGCAAACGTTTTCTTAGGAGCATACGACAACCTGAGAGTGGTGAAGAAACGATAGATGTTTTGTTCAGCTTGCAGAACCAATGGTTTATCCGAACTTCGTTCATGGACAAGAGAAATTCTACAATGCTTGTGAGGATGTCCAAGTGTTAGAATACGAGATTCACTAAGCCTTATACAAGGTAATGATTTCAGTGCGACATGGCTTGGCCACCATGACGACTTACTATTGTCATTCTCTTGCTATTCGGAATGGTAAATCTAAGAGACTTACCCATAGTGAGAGACGACGTCCTTTGAAGCTTTTGTTTGAGCCTTAGAATGGTATAATGAAATCCCATGTACATGGCACTTGTTGTCACGCGTAGGAAATTTTACGGTGAGGATGAAGCCAAGACCCTTCTCTCTGCAGGATAACCACAAATGGTAGACCATCATGAGAATCATCGATAGGTTATTTAGAATGGTCACGAGACTTGTCAGTTAAGAAGACCCAGTGACGGAAGAATCTTATATCAACAGAAGAACCCTCGATTTTGCTGGAAACATTATGAATATAATGGAAGAACTTCACCAAAGAAGTTACCATGAAGAATGTGACGAGCGAGATGCCAAGACCCCAGAGGATTGTTAAAAATTTGAGCGACCAGTAACTCTCATTTTAAGTGTGGTAGCACCCCACTTTGCAGGAGACTATATTTGTTAGAAGACCCCCCAAACCATAACCTTTTCTTTCTAGCCTCTTCGAATCTCGAGGAGGAGATTCATTTTAAGTGTGGTAGTTTGTAACATCCCAAAATTATAAAATTTGGAATGTTAATATAATTATTAGATTGATTGTTTGTTTGTTTGTTTGAGTGATTGAAACTTGAGTGGAATTTGAAACTTCTCAAAAAAATGAGAGGGAATAAAATGACTTTCCCAAAATTTTCTATTTTGAATCCCTTTTCAATTTTGAGTTTGAATATTTTCAAAACCCTTTGATTAAAAAAATCAAACGAGAGGAGGAAAATGACCCTCCAAAATCAGAGACTATGTCTCGATTCAAATTTTAAGTATTTGCAATTTATTTGAAATTCAAATTCCTTTTCATTTTAAAGTTATGGCAAAAAATTAATTTTTTCTAAAAAGTATTTTTTTTGGTTTTAAAAATATGTTCATGTTTTAGAAAATTTTATTCTGAAAATTTTGATATATAATATGCCTATATAAAATGTTCTCTCTTTTTCATTTATACATATTCCTTCTTTGTTTTTTTTTTTAAAAAAAAAATTTTTTCGTCCGCAAAAAAAAAAAACAAAGCGAGCCGAGGCCAACCAGCCCAACCATGTGCATGTGCTGTGCGGTGGCCGAATTGCTTTGGCCCATGCGGCACCTCTCTTTCCCTCTTTTTTTCTAGTTTGCCTACATTACGTATATATTTAGTCCCACATCGCCTACCTATGGACCATTAGACCTCCCTCCCACCTATAAATATAGACCCATAGGAGCATCCAAAAATCATCTATTTCGGGTTAAATCAATCTTTTGGTTTTACTAGATTTATTAAATAAAAATATTTTTTTCCTTCTCTTCGGCGGGATTTCTGGAAGTCGTCTCCTCATTGGAATTAATTCTTACTCTCCATTCTAAAGGTATTTCTCTTCGTATTATTTTATACTCCCGTAGTTTATTATTTCTAGACTAGTATTCCTACACTACTATACGGTAGAGTAATTAGATATATTATTTAGTCTTCGTATTTACACATTAGTACTAGAATTCTTTTAGACATAGCACTTTTCTTCCGTAAAACAACTTGGCCCTGAATTTTCAAATAGCCATAGCTTTTTACTCGTTTATCCGAATTAGATGAAACCAACGCCTACAGTTTCGTCTTGATCCCACCTATCCTGTGAACCTATCATATCAACTTTTCGAAATTTTAAAATTTCGAAATTTGTTCATATTCATATTCAAACTTCTTTTGATCATATCTTTTTATCCGTAGCTCCGTTTTAGATGAATCCAATTGCGTCGGATTCGTATCAAAGTAATCTTCCTGTTTGTATCATTAGTTTTAACTTTTAAACTTATAATTTTGATCAAATCAGATTTATCTATTAGTGCCCGAAAGTGTTCACATCGTTTTAAGCCGATTCAATGTTATATTGAAGTATTTGTATCTTTTGATCCGCTATTTCAAATCTAGTAATTCTTTTTTGTACACGCTCATATTGATCTCCTATATCCAGTAGCATCATTAGTTTCGACCTTTGAACCTTACAAATTTGAGCGATTGAAATTTGTATTCGAACATTCATTTGATCTTATCTTTCAAATCATACCACATTTTCAATTGATTCCTTTTACCCCTAAACACTCATGTCATATATTTTTGTACGTAACCATCGTACTTCAGTTCAACTTCTCTTGACCTTTTGAATGCAAATTCAATTCATATTTCAATTCGCTATAACTTGCGTTATAGTGCATCATTTGAAGAAATTCTTTCTACAAATAAATTCGTATGTCTTATACTATTTGTCAAATAACATTCATGTTGTTCTCTCAATATTTTTGATCATCTCCCATAGTGTATGCAAGTCGAGCTTATATAGCAATAGTTCATCGTCCATTACCTCTTTTGATCTCATTCATGCACCTTCACTTTACAACAAACTTAGGACCTTTTTATTGAACCTTAGTACGTTGTTATTTTGCACCAAGACATGCTTTGTTCTTATGTTCTCTTGGTTATTCCTTTTTGGCACGAATGTTTATTGAATGCTATTTGTTTACGATAGATTGCTTGGAGTGTGGCGAGTAGAATTATCAGGATTTTTAGAGCGACTATCTTCATCAAGTAATACCAGGCAAGTCACTTTGATCATACTATCGCCTATGTTTTATGCATCGTAGTTCTACCATCCTATGCCCAAATTGCATGCTTCTTAGGTACTTGGAAATTTTAATGTAGATTGTAGTATCATGTGGTAGGCACACAACAACCCCGATACTTGGCCCCGGGACGACAAATTTCATATTGCTATGCTTGAGTAGACGGGATTTCGGTTAAGTGCATAACACGAGTGATGCGAGGTTGATTAAATAATCAAGACCGGTTAAGACAAGATTTTCAAGACCTCGGACGCAATGCAACTCTGGGTGAAGGACGGTTGATCGGCTCCCTGGAGAACCCAATGGATGACCCGGGATGCTGGAGAGGCCATGACATCCTGCGGAAAGCTTCACCCAGGTCAAAGAGACGGACGGATATTGTCAAGACCCAAGGCTTACCTGCACAGCCACAAGTCATTATGGGCTCTGGCTTGGTTGGACAATGCGGCGACTCTGGACAGGCGGTGCTAGCAGATGTAGAAGAACGGTAGGAAATGGATGGGCACCGACAGGGATTCAGAGGGACCCGTTGAAAGACCATGTTTTGATCATCCGGTCTTCAAACACCCTGAAGTGCAAGGACATACACGGAGGCAATCAAATCTTGTGGGGAACGTGTGCAAAACTCTGCAGAGTACTCAAACCTAATCGATTAGCCATGTCCAAGGTCATGGACAACTTGAGCCAAAGGAACTGAAGTTATCTGAAATTCTCAACACAAATAATAATATTGATGTGGGAATTATTGACAACTCGGGTACGAGAACTGGTTGGCGGAACCATCTCGTTAACAACCAACAATGTAGTAACATTTTGCTTTTATCCCTCTCTTGATGTAGGAGAAGACTTGCTTTTTCGCTAAAAACTTATAGCCCCACCTGCCATATATGCACATAGTATAGATGATTACTTTTCACCCCTCTCTTATGTGGCTTGCCGGCATATTCAATATGCTGACCTACACGGCTGCAACGTCTTATGTTGCAGATATTTTTCTTCGAGATTAAGAGTACGATTCAGGGTTACGGTCTACACTCAACTTGCCGTTGGTGTTTATTGGGACTCCACTCCCTTGACTGCTTCCGCTGAAATAATTAAGGTATATATCAGTTTTACGCTATTTACATGTGATTGCACTTTGATATATACATTGATGTACTCTGTGTGCCAGCATACTGATCCAAGGATGGCACAGAAACACAGAGGCTGGACTCGTCTTGAGTCGGGTCGCTACAGGTGCCCACACACTGCGCTTCTTAGACCAGCCCAGATCGATGTGTTGTGGTCTAGAGAGAGGAGCCAGCAATGGATCCATTTGATGGGCTGCGTGCTACCAAGTTGGGCCTTCTACAAAAAAATGGGCTGTAAGCCAATACTTTGTTTAAAAAATCTGGGGCCCCCAAAACTGGGGGCCTTGTGTGGATGCATAGGTTGCACACCCATGGGCCCGGGCCTGTATAGACATATAGTATATAGTATAGACATATACTATATAGTATAGAAGAAAATAAGAGAATAATAAACTAGAAGAAAAAGGAAGAAGAAGAAGAAGAAGAAGAAAGAGGAAAGGAGGAGAAAGATAAAAGAAAGAAGAAGAGGAGGAGGAGGAGGAGGAGAAAGAAGAAGAAGAATAATAATAATACGATGATCAAGAAGAAGAAGAAGAAGAAAAGGAGAGAGGAGAAGAAGAAAGAAAAGGACCCCGACCCCCGACCCCCGGCTCACGACCCCCGACCCTCGACCCCCGACCTCCGACGCCACTGAGACCCGACTCCCGACCCCCGACGCCCGACACCACTGACCCCCGACACCCGACTCCCGACCCCCGACTCCACTAACCCCCGACCCGCGATGCCCGACACTATTGACCCTTGACTACAGAAGCCACTGACCCTCGACCCTCGACCCACGACGCCCGACGCCACTAACCCTCGACTCCCGACGCCACTGACCCTCGACCCCCGACCCCCGACGCCCGTGACCCTCGACCCCCGGCCCCCTACCCCCAACCACCGACACCATTGACCCCCAACCCCCGACCCCCGACACCTCTTCGGCCTCTTGTTGACCAAAGAGACCCCAACCCCCGACGGCAGTGATCCTCGACCCCCAACAACACTAAGCCCCGACCACCGACACAACTAACCACCGACCGCCGACGCCACCGACACCCGACACCACCGACCATCGACGCCACCGACACCCGACAACACCGACCATCGACGCCACTAAGCCGACAGGGTCATAATTTTGTAAATTATGAGTTAGGTCACATATTTTCCGATTATGTTAATTATAAAAACATCATATTTGTGTTGATCAGGTGAATTTCAATGTGCAGTTGTTCGACGACCTCCACGTGCGTTGGACGAGCTCCGCCCTTGCGTTTGTTGGTGAGCACAAATGACTTCTCCTCCTACCCCCTCAATTTGCTCTGTCCCGGTCTTCGTGCCGATGAAACTTGCTAGCTATAGGTTTCTTCAATCATGAGTATGCGTGACCAGTATGCGTGTCCCGTTCGAAAGGGCGACATCTATAAATATGCATTTCTTTGCATATTTATAACCGCCATCCTTTCGAATTGTCCAACATTATCCATGGACAACCCGAATATGTGTAGATTGGGTTTGTTTTCCCGTATGCTGTGCTCCGGATCCGATGCGGAATTTCGTCATTGCGTCCCCTGTTGTTCTCCGGGTACACATCCTCTCAGCTTATTGCCGAGACGTGTATCAGGAGAACAGCGGGGAGGTGCTGCCGAAATTCTGCGTCGCATCTGGAGCAGAGCATGGGAAAACGAACCCAGTCTACACATACTCGGGTGGGATTAGGACCTATCTTTACCTATTAGCATGTAGGTTGCATGGACGTAATAAAACTAACAAACTTGATTAGCGTATGAATATAGATGATGAATTATATATTTATTTCTTGTGCCCCCATAGGTAGCTATGCAACATGAGTGATCGTGCTTGCATGTACACTGGTCACCCTAGTCAGAAAGGCATGACCCATGAATGGTTAACAAAAACCAGGGGGTTTGTGAGAGCCGCATTTGCAAATGGCCAGCATAAAACATGGTGCCCCTGTCCCAACTACGACAACTGGAAAAAGCAGACGGAGTTTGAAATGGGTAAACACCTGCAGAAGTGGGGTTTTACGCCTAATTATACGGTGTGGACTTTTCATGGTGAGTCTGACCAACGTGCCAGAGCTGAGGTGATTCGTCGTCGCACCGACGAGCATGGTACCGGGATTGAAGACATGGTGCAAGACTTTGATGATGCTAGTGATTCGGACGATGAGATGGAGGAATCTGCAGAGCCATTCTGTGAAATGCTGGAGTCTTCAAAACGTCCTCTCCACGAGCAGACTGAGCTTTGTCAGCTGGATGCCATCGCGCAAGTAATGGCTCTGAAGGCTCAATTCAACCTAGGCAGAGAATGATACGATGCGATGATGACGATATTTGGACGCTTTCTACCCAAATGCCATGTACTGCCTGCAAACCTGTACCAGTCAGAGAAAATCCTCCGTGTACTTAAGATGCCCTATGAGAAGATACATGCCTGTGAGAATGGGTGTGCCTTATTTAGGCTTGAGTATGCGGCCTTGAACTATTGCCCCATTTGCAATTCTTCCAGGTATATTGTGGTAGACAACGGCTTGGGTGAGAAGAATCACACCAAAATCCCCATTAGTGTTCTTCGATATCTGCCAATCGTACCAAGGCTTCAACGTCTTTTGATGGTCGAAGAGACGGCCAGACAGATGACATGGCACAAACTGGGCAAAAGAACCGAACTAGATGCGGATGGGAACAAGATGCTGGTACACACTTCAGATGGTTTTGCATGGAGGCACTTCGATGCATTACATAAGGATAAATCGGAAGATCCAAGGCAACCTAGAGTTGCCATCAGCACGGATGGGTTCAATGTGTATGGTATGACGGCAGCACAATACAGATGTTGTCCTGTATTTGTCATTCCACTAAATTTGCCACCCGGAGAGATTATGAAAACAAAGAACATTTTCCTGGCGTTGATATTTCCAGGGCCCAACTATCCGGGGAAGAATATGAATGTGTACATGCAGCCGCTTAAGGATAAGTTGCAAGAAGCCTGGGATAATGGGATCAAGACCTATGATGCGGCTACCAAAACAAATTTCAAAATGCATGTGTGGTACATGTACTCGACGCATGATTATCCGGCGTTTGGGCTATTCGTTGGCTGGTGTGTGCATGGAAGGCTCCCATGCACCACATGCAAGGCAGCTCTTCAGTTTCGTTGGCTGCAGGCTGGTCGCAAGTATTCTTGCATCCACATGCATAGACAATTCCTGGATCTTGACCACAAGTTGAGAAAAGACAAGAAGAATTTCATCAAAGGTAGAGTTGTCAAAAACACTCCACCAGCTGCGTTGACAGGCCAACAGACCCTTGATCAGTTAAACGCTCTCGAGCCTGATCCTTTGCGTCCAGGATACTTCAAATGGTATAATACGGAACACGCATGGACTCACAAGTCATGCTTATGGGATCTCCCTTTCTTCAAAGACCTCCTTTGCCCACACAACATTGACGTGATGCACACTGAAAAGAATATTGCGGAGGCCATTTTTGGTACATTGTTCGGCATAGAGAGGAAGTCAAAAGATAATCCTAAGGCTAGAATCGACCTGGAGGCTCTATGTGATAGACCGTTGCAAAACTTGCGACAACGGAAAGGAAAGCAAAGCATAGCGAAGCCAAAGGCATGGTTCAATCTTGAAAGGCCAGCTATGAGGGAAATGCTATTGTGGGTGAAAATGTTGTTGATGTTCCTCGATGGGTATGCTGCGAATCTAAAGAGGGGAGCGAGTCTTGAGAAATTGAAATTATTTGGGCTCAAGAGTCATGATTGGCACATATGGATTGAGCGGGTAATGCCGGTGATGTGGCGTGGCTTTATCCCTGAGGATGAATGGCTAGTACTGGCAGAGCTGAGCTATTTCTTCCGTTCTCTTTGTGCGAAAGAACTATCGCCTGGCGTGCTAGATAAAAAGATCTTTCCACCGGGCTTCTTTAATCCAATGCAACATTTGATTTTGCATCTCCCGACCGAGGCAAGAATGGGGGGGCCCGTTCAAAATCGATGGTGCTACTCAACTGAGAGGGTGCCGAAGACGCTTTGAGCTAAGTGTAAAAATAAACGTAGTATTGAAGCATCGATGGCCGAGGCATTCATTACTGAGGAGGCGGCAAACTTCGTGACAGCACACTACGAAGCCAAAAATCATCCTTTGCATAACCCGAAGCCTCGGTACAATGATGGCGATCGAGAAAAAGTTTGATCCAACCTCAGCCTATTCAAAGGTAAGCTCGCATCATCCGGTGCTTCGAAAGGGAAATCGTTGGATGTCGAAGAATGGCGGACCATTTCATTGTATATCTTCACCAACCAAACAGAAGTGCGGCCGTACATCGAGTAAGTTCTCGGTAATTTATTGTTCCACAACTTCTAACTGCTTTGAACTACTCTTATTCCCGGATATTTCATATAGTCGATACGTCGCCGAATTCTCGGATGGAGCGGTCATCGAAAAGGATTCCGTCGAAGAGTATGAGCTTCTCGCAAAGCATGGAGGCGACTATCCCGGTTTCATCTCTTGGTTCAAACAAAGGGTAATTTATTACCATTAAGGGCTCATTTGATTTATTGGTCTAATTTGCGGCTAATGCATCCATTCTTTCGTATTAAACTTGTAGGATGATGCAGAGTCTATGGACGCCGAGTTGAGACAAGTCGCTAATGGTTTTCACTATAAGGTCCGTTCATTTGACAAATACAACATCAATGGGTATCACTTTCGTACCTTTGGCAAAGAGCTATCTATGCCCGACCTAAAGACTACAAATTGTTCTGTCTGTGCTATCGGCGAAGGAGACACCGAGTACTATGGAAGAGTTGAAGCAATTTATGAACTTCTATTCTATGGTGAAAACCCACCGACCGTCGTAGTCTTCAAATGTTATTGGATTGAGCCGAGGGAGACTAGAAGGACTCATCAACATATAAGACTAGTCGAAATCAACCAAAACACCCACTTAGATGTTCCCGATGTCTATATTACGGCTCAACAGGTGACACAAGTTTTCTATCTACCGTGGGCCTCCCAAACTGATCCAAATCTCAAAGGTTGGGATGTCGTTTATGAAGTGCCACCACATTTTAGACCACCTACCCTCAATGAAGAGGATTACGAACCTCACATTAACCCAGACACATATGAAGGAGAATTCTTGCAATAAACATGTATGTCCAAGAAACGTTTCAAGAACCGCTCTACTTCACCCCAGAACATTGAAGTAGACAGCGACAGTGAATCTGTCTTAACCCCTGAGCCCGAACATGAAGAGCTGGAAGGAGAAGAGGTTACTACTGCGGATGACCTATCACTTCTTGACCGATTACATAATGGTGGCCTTCCACATGTTCTTCGTGATAGTGATGATGATGATGCATTTATTGATGATAGTGATGATCATGATGCATTTATTGACCCCGAAGCATATATAGACGAGGACGATTGTTATTAGTTCATGTCAGGTATTCAACTATTATACTATATATAAATTTTGAGTTGATGTTAAGTATTCAATTTTTATTAGTCATGTTGGTATTTATGACGATGATACACTTAAATTATATACATTTTATTACTCCTGTTGGTATTTATGTTGTACTAATTTCATTTACTCTTTGTCATGACAGGTGTTGAAAGATGGTGGGAAAGGGTCGAAAGCACTCCGCGGCTGCTTCTTCGTCGGCGGGTGATGGGATGTGTACTTCCATTCCTACCTCGCCTCTTTGGAGAGTGTTGCTCTCTACTTTGCAAGGAGCACCCCCCGTGAGAGGAGATCGACCCACCGCGAAGCCGAGAGGCACTAAAGGTACACGTTGTATTCATGTTGGTATTTATGTTGTACTCATGTTGTATACATATTGGTATTTATATACATTTTATAACTCATGTTGGTATTTATGGTATACTAAAGGTACACGTGGCCGCGGGAGAGGTAGGGCTACACGGTCTCCGCCACCACCCCAAGCTGATTCACCTAAGCACAGGACTTCTAGGATGGATTCGTCTGAGGTGGAGGCTACACGGTCTCCGGTTCACGAGCCTCGGGTCGATGAGCCTCAGGTCGACGGGCCTTCGACCCACGAGACTCGTGTCCCAGAGGCTTCCTTCCAGGCGACTCCGAAGCAAAGCAGGGATGAGGGTACGTCCCAAGAGAACCAGTGGGATACCTGGCCTCAGCCAAGTGGCCATGCTGGTAGCGACGAGGAGCTGGGTGAGGGGGCTACAATCTAACAGTGTGGTAGTTCGGGGCTCCCGCTCGTGCCAGCGACCCCCGAGCAGAGGTGGTCGATTATGCCAAATGGGGACAAGTAAGTTAATTTACTCTTATTTAACCTTTTGCCTTCGCGTTTTCTCAAATATCTAATGTTTTGGCTTTAATTTGTCATACTTTAGGGGTTGGATTGTTGCCAAGGGTGTCCGCAAGCCCAACAGTGTCCTTGGTGTTCTTTGCCGTCAAAACTTCCCAGGGTTTGTTACGTTGCCTGGTCGGGAGCGAGAGGTAGGAATGACCTAGGAGCACTACTTGGGTGCCCCGGCCCCGCCGGAGGTGGAGATCGACGGTGTTTGGTGTGACACGAGGGCGGACATGGTGATCCGAAAGTTCTGGGTAATTTCTCTTCCACACAATTATAAATCAACCATAGCTATTTATTGTACTAATCGGTGTTGTCTCGTTTGCAGACCTACTACACGTGTGAGGAGGGATACGAGGAGGACGCGGCAAAGGTTATCGAAACCGAATGTCATCGCCTACTTCAAAACTTTCGGCACGAGGCTCGGGTGCAGGCTATTCGAGACTACTATGCCACGCGGCGTATTAGGCTTGACAAGGCGAAGTGCCGTGATGCTAAGATGGAGAAGGAGCATTACATGAAGGTAATTACATATTATTAAGGCTTTGTAGTTAGTTTCCTTGATTTGGTTCTTACGCGCTCAAATTTCTCTTTATTAACTTAGGTGACCCCGAGATGGTGTGTGGATAAGATGGATTGTTGGGAGGCCTTGGTGGATCAGTGGTGCTCCGAAACGTGGGAGGCCAGCCACAACAACGCCAAGGAGAGGTGTGGCAAAATGGTTGGCGTGCCACACCATCAAGGGAGCGTCAACTTAATCCAATTTGGCAAGAACTGGGTATGTGGTTTACTTGATGCCTCATGCAATTCATTCTTAATGCTATCTTGAGCCCTTTACCAATACAATTTTCCTCTCTCTCTCTTTTAGGCGCGTCACAATAAGACGGAGGCGCCACAGATGTACGACCTGTATGCGATGGCCCATACTGCCTCGTACAAGAAGGTCAAGGCATTCTCTGAGTCTAACCTCGAGCATCCAGAAAACTTCACCAACATCTCCTCCCACGACAAGCTCGTGAAGTACAGAGATCACGGGAAGGCGAGGAAAGGGGAGGACTTTAACCCGAGCGAGGGGCCTATTGATCCAGAGCTGGTGATGATAGCTGGCAACGGGAGGCCCCATGGCTCGATCGCCATTGGAGACGGCCTTATACGTTGTCCTAGCACTCTCCGACAGATAAAGGCTCGCCAAACGAGCTCTTGTCCGGAGATAACACGTCGTCCACGGCCAGTCGAGCTCGCCATCGAGGTTAGTTTAATGGACTCAACTATCTTTCTGCATTATCTTGTGCATTGGAACCAATATGATTACATTGCTAACAATGAGTTGTGTTGTAGGCTGCTATTCAGAAAGAGAGAGAGGCAATGCAGGCGGCTATGGCGGAGAAGGATAAGGAAATTAGGGAGCTGGAGGAGAGGAAGACTGCATTGGTGGAGGCGAAGAGGGCACGGAATGATGCATCTACCAGGGCCATATACGAGCTCTTCGTGGTAAGTTTCTTCTTCATGTTATTTCAAATCTTGCATTTGAATGTCCGTTTCATTAATAAATGAAAAGTTTTACTTGTCGAAACCAAATGTACAGTCTATGTGAGAGAAGAATGGCCAAGTCCCTCCACCGATGCCAGTCGTTAACATGGCGGGGACGGTGAGTTTCATTTCAGTGGAGTGATCTTAAGAGTGTCCTCATACTAACTACACATTGCAAACGATGTTTGGTGCAGAATATCTCCCGAAACGCATCACACGACCCTTCTACAGTCGAGCCTTCTCCAGGGCAGCCTTCTCCAGGTGAAACAAGCCAGAGCCACCGTGCTTGACACTAACTTAGGTATGTTAATTCTTGTGTTTTAATAAAAGATAGCTAGATGACATAATTAGCTTAGTTAGCTCCAAAATGACCTATTTAATAAAAATTGACCTATACTTAGCTAATTATCCTCGAAATGACATAATTAGGTCCAAAAAGTCATTCTTAGCCAATTTAGCCCGAAGAAGGGGACAAGAGGAGAAGAAAGAAGAAAAATGAAAGGAAGGAAGAAGAAGAACAGGAGAAGAAGAAGAAGGAGAGTGAGGAGGATAAGAAGAGGAGAAGAAGGAGGAGAAGAAGGAGAAGGAGCTCCTCCTTCTCCTTCTTGTTCCTCCTTCTTCCTCCTTCTCCTTCTCCTTCTTCTTTTCTTCTTCTTCTCCTCTTCCTTCTCCTTCTCCTCCTCCTCCTCCTCCTCCTCCTTCTTTTACTTCTTCTCTTTCTCTTCTTCTACGTAGCTTAGACTCATCCAACAAAGCATAAATTGGCCAATTATCCATCTAAATGACATAATTAGCTTAGTTAGCTCCTAAATGGTCTATTTTATAAAACATGACCTATACTTAGCTAATTATCCGCGAAATGACATAATTAGCTCCAAAAAGGCATTCTTAGCCAATTTAGCCCGAAGAAGGGGACGAGAGGAGAAGAAAGAGGAAAAATGAAAGGAAGGAAGAAGAAGAAGAGGAGAAGAAGAAGAAGGAGAGGGAGGAGGATAAGAAGAAGGAGAAGAAGGAGGAGAAGAAGGAGAAGGAGCTCCTCCTTCTCCTTCTTCTTCCTCCTTCTTCCTCCTTCTCCTTCTCCTTCTTCTTTTCGTCTTCTTCTCCTCTTCCTTCTCCTTCTCCTCCTCCTCCTCCTTCTTTTACTTCTTCTTCTCTTTCTCTTCTTCTACATAGCTTAGACTCATCCAACAAAGCCTAAATTGGCTAATTATCCATCTAAATGACATAATTAGCTTAGTTAGCTCCAAAATGACCTATTTAATAAAAAATGACCTATACTTAGCTAATTATCCTCGAAATGACATAATTAGCTCCAAAAAGGCATTCTTAGCCAATTTAGCCCGAAGAAGGGGACGAGAGGAGAAGAAAGAGGAAAAATGAAAGGAAGGAAGAAGAAGAAGAAGGAGAGGGAGGAGGATAAGAAGAAGGAGAAGAAGGAGGAGAAGATGGAGAAGGAGCTCCTCCTTCTCCTTCTTCTTCCTCCTTCTTTCTCCTTCTCCTTCTCCTTCTTCTTTTCTTCTTCTTCCCCTCTTCCTTCTCCTTCTCCTCCTCCTCCTCCTCCTCCTTATTTTACTTCTTCTTCTCTTTCTATTCTTCGCTTAGACTCATCCAACAAAGCCTAAATTGGCTAATTATCCATCTAAATGACATAATTAGCTTGGTTAGCTCCTAAATGACCTATTTAATAAAAAATGACCTATACTTAGCTAATTATCCTCGAAATGACATAATTAGCTCCAAAAAGGCATTCTTAGCCAATTTAGCCTGAAGAAGGGGACGAGAGGAGAAGAAAGAGGAAAAATGAAAGGAAGGAAGAAGAAGAAGAGGAGAAGAAGAAGAAGGAGAGGGAGGAGGATAAGAAGAAGGAGAAGAAGGAGGAGAAGAAGGAGAAGGAGCTCCTCCTTCTCCTTCTTCTTCCTCCTTCCTCCTTCTCCTTCTCCTTCTTCTTTTCTTCTTCTTCTCCTCTTCCTTCTCCTTCTCCTCCTCCTCCTCCTCCTCCTCCTTCTTTTACTTCTTATTCTATTTCTCTTCTTCTACGTAGCTTAGACTCATCCAACAAAGCCTAAATTGGCTAATTATCCATCTAAATGACATAATTAGCTTAGTTAGCTCCTAAATGGTCTATCTAATAAAACATGACCTATACTTAGCTAATTATCCTCGAAATGACATAATTAGCTCCAAAAAGGCATTCTTAGCCAATTTAGCCCGAAGAAGGGGACGAGAGGAGAAGAAAGAGGAAAAATGAATGGAAGGAAGAAGAAGAAGAGGAGAAGAAGAAGAAGGAGAGGGAGGATGATAAGAAGAAGGAGACGAAGGAGGAGAAGAAGGAGAAGGAGCTCCTCGTTCTCCTTCTTCTTCCTCCTTCTTCCTCCTTCTCCTTCTCCTCCTTCTTTTCTTCTTCTTCTCCTCTTCCTTCTCCTTCTCCTCCTCCTCCTCCTCCTTCTTTTACTTCTTCTTCTCTTTCTCTTCTTCTATGTAGCTTAAACTCATCCAACAAAGCCGAAATTGGCAAATTATCCATCTAAATGACATAATTAGCTTAGTTAGCTCCTAAATGGTCTATTTAATAAAACATGACCTATACTTAGCTAATTATCCTCGAAATGACATAATTAGCTCCATAAAGGCATTCTTAGCCAATTTCGCCCGAAGAAGGGGACGAGAGGAGAAGAAAGAGGAAAAATGAAAGGAAGGAAGAAGAAGAAGAGGAGAAGAAGAAGAAGGAGAGGGAGGAGGATAAGAAGAAGGAGAAGAAGGAGGAGAATAAGGAGAAGGAGCTCCTCCTTCTCCTTCTTCTTCCTCCTTCCTCTTTCTCCTTCTCCTTCTTCTTTTCTTCTTCTTCTCCTCTTCCTTCTCCTTCTCCTCCTCATCCTCCTCCTCCTTCTTTTACTTCTTCTCTTTCTCTTCTTCTACGTAGCTTAGACTCATCCAACAAAGCGTAAATTGGCTAATTATCCATCTAAATGACATAATTAGCTTAGTTAGCTCCTAAATGGTCTATTTAATAAAACATCACCTATACTTAGCTAAGTTCTCTCCTAAATGACATAATAAGGCTTACGTAGCTGCAACATGACCTATTCCCCCTAACTTAGGTATTAAATGGCCTATAATTAGCCTAGCTAGATCAAAAATGGCTTAATAAGCATAGCTTGCTCCGGAATGACCTATTTTACCCAAGTTAGCTCCGAAATGACCTATAGTTAGCTAGGGTTCCACCTAAATGACATAATTAGCTTAGTTAGCTCCTAAGTGGTCTATACTTAGCTAATTTCTCTCCGAAATAACCTATATATACACTACATCATCTAGTATTATTCTTCTAACTTTCTTATTTGTCATTTTGCAGATTACCTTCACTTCACGGGAAGCTTGGAAAATATTGATGGAATGCTTGAAGATGATTTCTTGTACCATGGGTAGTATTGAAACTATTGTAGTATATGAATATATGAAACTTTGTATGCACGTGGATGAAACTGGTGTAATATATGAAACTTTGTATGCACGTGGATGCAACTTGAAAGCTGGATATAAGAGGTTATTTTAATATGGTTATGAGTACGGAAAGAAATTTATTTATGTCAAATATATATATATATATATATATCCTGATTATTGTTAAAAATGCTGGATATAACAAAAAATAAATAAAAAAGGGGCTGGTTCCCCTCTTTGCCGTCTGCCCCCACATGGCAAACGGGGGGAGGCAGACGGCAAAGGGGGGAATCTGCCCCCTCTCTCCCCTCTTTGCCGTCTGCCCCACATGGCAAAGGGGGGGAGGCAGACGGCAAAGGGGGGAATCTGCCCCCTCTCTTTCCCCTCTTTGCCGTCTGCCCCCACATGGCAAAGGGGGGAGGCAGACGGCAAAGGGGGAATCTGCCCCCTCTCTCTCCCCTCTTTGCCGTGTGCCCGCACATGGCAAACGGGGGAGGCAGACGACAAAGGGAGGAAGCCTGCCATTAACACTTAATGGGGACGCTGCAATATATGCCGTCCCAGTTAATTTGCCGTCTGCCCCCTCATAGCAAAGTTTCTTTGCCGTCCGCTTTGGGAAAGTAGACGGCAAAGAACCTCTTCACCGGATTTTTTTTACCGTCTACTTTGCCGTCTATTGACCGACGGAAAAGCCTTTGCCGTCCGTGGTTGCACCCTTTGCCGTCCGCTTTGGCAGACGGCTAATTTATGAATTTCAGTAGTGATAGATAACGTCACGACTTTGCGCGGTTCTATCAATTGCTCGACAGTAATTCGTTCACCCACCATTTACTTGCTTTCATGAGAGAAGCCACTAGTGAACACTACGGCCCCCGGGTCTATTCACAACTATCGTCTCCACTTTCACTTTTACTTAGCTTTGTTTAGTTTTTGCTTTCAGTTCTCACTTTGCAAACAATCTATAAGGGATTGACAACCCCTTCATAGCGTTGGGTGCAAGCTCTTTGTGTTTGTGCAGGTACTCGTGACTTGACGCGATCCTTCCACTGGATCGATACCTTGGTTCTCAAAACTGAGGGAAATACTTACCGCCGCTGTGCTAGATCACCCTTTCCGCTTCGAGGGAACACCAACGCAAGGCTCCAAGGCCACGGGGGAATCCTTTGCATACTTGCCAAGGAAGTCCCTAAAGGCGTAGCCCATAGCAGAAGGATTCCTGGCGCCATTGCCGGGGAGGATCGCTTGAATATCTCCTGTCAACACGCTTATTTCTGGCGCCGTTGGAAGGACTTTTGTTGCCGTAGAAGAAATATTTCTGGTGCCGTTGAAGGGGAAGAGAGATCAATTCAAGATCTATCCAAGTAGGTGTCACAAACTCATCTCTTGCATTTACCTTTTTTGCCAGTTGCCTCTCGTTTTCCTCTCCCCCACTTCACATTTGCTGTTTTCATTTGCCTTCCTCCTTTTCCGTTTTCATTTTCCTTTCTCCCTTTCTTTTTTCTTTTGCCTTTTCTCCCTTGCAGTTTTATTTTGCCTTTTTACCGTTCTTGTTCTTGTTCGAAGTAGATCTACTCGTAAGTAATCCACTACCGTTCTTGTTCGCAGTTTTTATGTTGGAATCTCTCCTTGGAATAGGTATATTCTTGATACCATCGTAGGCGGGAATTTTTTGGAGAGCCATACTATTGACTCCTATGGAGCTATCATGAATTTGGTAGGCTCACCCCCGCTCATGGTTAATGGAACTACCTTGACCTTGGAACACGTGATGCAAAGGCTTGTCGCTATTGAAAACAAAATTGCCACAATAGAACTTATTGAGGGTTTGGATAGAAAGATCCACAATCAAATTACCTAGTACGGATCCAAAGTGGCAATGGTTTTGAAAAATTTAAGGAAGAAGGAACCTATAGTTAATGATTCCTCCAGAATTGGCAAACTAGAACATGTCATAACCAACTTGGGTTCCGCTGTTGCCGCTGTGCAAAATACTCCAAATCTCACTCTCCAAAAGACCGTCAAGTTTGCTTTTGTTCCTAAAGCTAGTGGTGAGTCATCCAATAAATATGAAGATCTTAAGATGATAAATGATCACACTACTTATGGTTTGAGCACCAAAGATGAGTATGCGTGATTCCATCACCTTTTGCTTAGCTAAGAGCGTTAAACAATAGTGCTTGTTGGGAGGCAACCCAACGAATCTATCCTTTCTCTTTCGGTTTTGTGTTTTGCACACTTTCATAATTCTCTTATGATTGTGTTTTTTGTGTTTCTTTCTGCGTTTGTGCCAAGTAAAACCGTTATGATTAGTCTTGGGGATGATCATTTGGTCATGCTGGAAAAGACAGAAACTTTCGGCTCACGAAAAGAATTTTCATTTTTTTTCTGTAAGAGCTATTGAGTTGATTCTTTTTGCTGCTGATTGCTACGAAAATTATTCAGACTGTCGTAATGGTTCAGAATTTTTTAAGTACGAAAAGTATACAAAGTATACATATTGCTACAGACTGGTCTGCTGTTAACAGATTCTGTTTTTGTTGAGTTGGTTGCTTATTTTGATGAAACTATGGAGAGTATCGGGCGTATTAGCCATGGAAGATTGAAAATACAGTAACCCAACATCAACATAAGTAGAATTTAAGTTTGCTACAGTACCTAAGGAAGTGGTGGTTTTCTTTCTTATACTAATGTTATCACGAGTTTCTGTTTAAGTTTCGTGTTGTGAAGTTTTCAAGTTTTGGGTGAAGTTCTTATGGACAAAGAGATAAAGAGTGGCAAGAGCTCAATCTTGGGGATGCTCAAGGCACCCCAAGTTGATTTAAGGATGTCGTAAAATCCTAAGCTTGGGGATGCCCCGGGAAGGCATCCCCTCTTTCGTCTTCAATCCATCGGTAACGTTACTTGGGGCTATATTTTTATTCACCACATGGTATGTGTTTTTCTTGGAGCGTCTTGTAACATAGGAGTCTTTTATTTTTGTTGTGTCACAATCTTCCTTGCTGCACACCTATAGAGAGAGACATGCACTCACCATGATTTTGTCGAGCTTCACTTATATCCTTTGGGTAGACAATTCAGCTCACATGTGCTTCACTTATATCTTTTGAGCTAGTTGATTTTTCTCTATGTGCTTCACTTATATCTTTTAGAGCACGGAAGTGCCTGGCTTGGTAGTTGATCTATTCTATGAAAATAGTCTCAAAAGGGGTAGTTATCCAAAGGGATATGAAAACTTCCATCTCCATGTGCATTGAATAGTTAGAGAAGTTTGATTCCTCTCAATTAGTTTTGGGTTGTAGTTGTGGTATTATTGAAGTTATATTAGTAAGGTGTTGTGGATCTAGAAATGCTTGTGTTGAAGTTAGTGATTCCCATAGCATGCACGTATGTCGAACCGCTATGTGAGGAAGTCTGAGCATGATTAGTATATTGATTGTCATCCTTTGTGTGGCGGTCGGGATCGCGCGATGGTTTATACAGACCAACCCTTCCCTATGAGTATGCGTTGAATGTTTTGTTTCGATTACTACTAAAACTTTTGCAACAAGTATATGAGTTCTTCGTGACTAATGTTGAGTCCATGGTTTAGATGCACTTTCACCTTGCACCATCACTATCTTCTTTAGTCTCGTGCAACTTTCGCCGGTGCACAAAACCCACCATATAGCCTCCCTCAAAACAGCCACCATACCTACCTACTATGGCTTTTTCAAAGCTATTCCGAGATATATTGCCATGCAACTACCACCATGACATGTACCACCACTTCTACATTGCCATTGCATAATCGTAAGATAGCTAGCATGATGTTTCCATTGATGTCTATGCCATGCTAGATCATTGTCACGGTACACTACCGAAGGCATTCCATATAGAGTCTTCATTGCTCTAAGTTTTGAGTTGTAAGTGTGATCATCATCATTGATGGAGAATTTTCCCATGTGAGGAAATAAAAGAGGCCAAAGATGCCCACCAAAAAAAAATTAAAATAAAAAAAAGAGGCCAAAGAGCCCACACACAAAAAATGAGAGAAAAAGAGAGAAGGGAAATGTTACTATCCTTCCACACTTGTGCTTATTAAGCACCATGATCTTCATGATTGAGAGTCTCTCGTTTTGTCACCACCATATAGCTAGTGGGAAATTTTCATTATATAACTTGGCTTGTATATTCCAATGATAGGCTTCCTCAAATTTGCCTTAGGTCTTCATGAGCAAGCAAGTTGGATGCACACCTCTTGTTTTCTTTAAGAGCTTTCACATCCTCTTAGCTCTAGTGCATCATTTGTATGGCACTCCCTACTCATTCACATTGATATCTATTGATGAGCATCTCCATAGCTCCTTGATATGCCTAGTTAATGTGACCATCTTCTCCTTGTTTGTCTTGCAACCTCCACCACACTCCAATCCACTTATAGTGCTAAAACCATGGCTCACGCTCATGTATTGCGTGAGAGTTGAAAAGGTTTGAGAAAGTAAAGGTGTGAAAACACTTACTTGGCCAATACCGAGGTTGTGCATGATTTAAATTCGTTGTGCAAGGATGATACATCATAGTCAGACTATATGATTTTGTAGCGATAACTTTCTTTTGGCCTTGTTATTTTGGAAGTTCATGATTACCTCGCTAGTTTGCTTGTAGTATTATTGTCTCCACATCAATAGCAAACTATTGTTTTGAATCTAATGGTTCTGAACATTCAGGTCACATAAGAGAAGTTACAAAGGACATCTATGCTAGGTAGCATGAAAGCATCAAAAATTCATTCTTTATCACTTCCCTACTCGAGGACGAGCACGAGTTAAGCTTGGGGATGCTTGATACGTCTCAAACCTATCTATAATTTTTGATGGTTTCAGGTTGTTATCTTGTCAACTTTGGATGTTTTATGTACCTTTTATATCTTTTTTGGGACTAACTTATTAATTCAGTGCCAAGTGCTAGTTCCTGTTTTTTCTGTGTTTTTGACTCTTTTCAGATCTGATTTTGGAACAGAGTCCAAACGGAATAAAATCCCCGAAATAAATTTTTCCAGAACAAAAGAAGATCGGGGGACTTGAGGGCCAAGGCAGGAGCGCCACAGGGGGCCCACAAGCCCTGTAGCCGCCACCAGGGGGACCGGTGGCTACCAGGCTTGTGGCTCCCGTGGAGCTCCCCTGCCCTAGCTCTTTCGCCTATATATTCCCTAAAATACCAGAAAAAATCAGGGCATCCACGAAAACACTTTTCAGCCGCCGCAAGCTTCCGTTTTCGCGAGATCTCATCTGGAGACCCTTCCCAGTGCCCTGCCGGAGGGGACTTTGGAGTTGGAGGGCTTCTACATCAACATCATCGCCCCTCCAATGACTCGTGAGTAGTTCACTTCAGACCTACGGGTCTGTAGTTAGTAGCTAGATGGCTTCTTCTCTCTCTTGGATCTTCAATACAAAGTTCTCCATGATCTTCATGGAAATCTATCCGGTGTAATCCTTTTTGGCGGTGTGTTTGTCGAGATCCGATGAATTGTGGATTTGTGATCAGAATATCTATGATTTATATTTGAGTCTTTGCTGATTTCTTATATGCATGATTTGATATCCTTGTAAGTCTCTCCGAGTCTTGGGTTTTGTTTGCCCAACTAGATCTATGATTCTTGCAATGGGAGAAGTGCTTGGTTTTGGGTTCATACCGTGTGGTGAACTTTCCCAGTGACAGAAGGGGCAGCAAGGCACGCATCATGTTGTTGCCATCAAGGGTAACAAGATGGGATTTTATCATAGTTATGAGATTGTCCATCTACATCATGTCATCTTGCTTAAGGCGTTACTCTGTTCTTATGAACTTAATACACTAGATGCATGCTGGATAGCGGTCGACCTGTGGAGTAATAGTAGTAGATGCAGAAAGTATCGGTCTACTTGTTTTGGACGTGATGCCTATAGATATAATCATTGCCATAGATAATGTCACGACTTTGCGCGGTTCTATCAATTGCTTGACTGTAATTCGTTCACCCACCGTTTACTTGCTTTCATGAGAGAAGCCACTAGTGAACACTACGGCCCCCGGGTCTATTCACAACTATCGTCTCCACTTTCACTTTTACTTTGCTTTGTTTACGTTTCGCTTCTAGTTCTCACTTTGCAAACAATCTATAAGGGATTGACAACCCCTTCATAGCGTTGGGTGCAAGCTCTTTGTGTTTGTGCAAGTACTTGTGACTTGACGCGATCCTTCCACTGGATCGATACCTTGGTTCTCACAACTGAGGGAAATACTTACCGCCGCTGTGCTACATCAATCTTTCCGCTTCGAGGGAACACCAATGCAAGGCTCCAAGTCCATGGGTGAATCCTTTGCATATTTGCCAAGGAAGTCCCTAAAGGCCTAGCCTGTAGCAGAAGGATTCCTGGCGCCGTTGCCGGGGAGGATCGCTTCAATAGTCTCCTGTCAACACGCTTATTTCTGGCGCCGTTGGAAGGACTTTTGTTGCCGTAGCACGCATTCTCACTGGGAAGCATCCTACATCGCGTGTTCGTCTCCGATGATGAATTCTTCTTCAAACTTTGGTTCTTCCATGTCTGGTCAATAACATAACCAGTGGCAATCCAGTGAGTACTTTGAATGTACTCGCGAACAGCCCAAGATATGGATAATGCAGTTGGTAATAAAGTAATATGTAGCATTTGTGAAAAGTAAGTTTTGATTGTAACTAGACATGATCATATACAGGTATGGACATGCATCCTAAGCTACATGGTATTCAGAAGAACAGGTTACAGATATCAACATATCTGCAGAGGGTTGAACACTTCGGGTTCACCCGATATGCCAAGTCACCGAACTAGGTCATATCAACTCTTTCATATCACACTATGAACACCCACACACACCTGGTTTATGCGGAAACGGCCGGACGTAGTTTAAGCAGCACCACCCAACTGTCCTTGCTGATGGACACGACTATTCGAATAGATTTACACTCTGCAGAGGTTGTACGATGTACCCACGAGATCCGGCAAACTTCTGTGTTATCCACGACTCGCGGTGTACAACATGCCCGAGGTAAGTAGCCGATCATTGCCTTTCCCTTGATGACACTAGACAAAGAGTTCCACTCGATTGGTACCCAGCCCACATGATGTATGTCTTACGAGCACCGACTCTCGACCATATCATCCATGCGGGGACCAACGGTGTGCCCGAAACACGCAAAAACAACATAGTCGACCTACCTAGTATGACCCCGTAACGATAGTGACCACATATAAGTCCCGCCACTAGTAATGTGGCTCTTAATTAGCACCGACCAAAGTAATCAACAAAGCCCCGTCCCATAAAGGGTATCGTGGTCGTACATGTAAGGTTGAGATGGTCGACAGATCATAAATCTAATCCCATTTTCAAAACCACACACACAAAACATTTCTGGTGCACCACTTCTTTCACAAGTGGTCACCTAACTCAACATCATCACCCACTGGCATTAGTTGCACCCGATGGGGATTTCGTAAAACCTTTGATATCAACTTTACCATCATCATGCATATGCTTCTACTATGCGTAGCACTATTGTCTACTTGTCAACATACTAACAATGTGACCCTCATAGGTGGTAGGATCATGCTGATATGCAAGTGCTCCGGAGGAGCCATCGGCAACACCATATTGATGGTTTACCGAATACTCATGATCATATGCAACGGAAATAATTACTCTACATGGCATGCAATAAATTTTTTTCTCAAACATGGTCAAAGGGATGCTTGCCTTGATCATCTAGGTATCCAGGATCTTCCGGGCCTTCGGGTCCAACTCCTTCGTTGGTTGCGGAATCTCCCGTCGTAATAATAGTAATAAAATAAGTAGCTCACTCAAAAATAGAGCACAAACTTACTTTAAATTTTTTATCCTATTCTATTAAATCTATATTATAGTTTTACAAATATTTGTCTCTGTTTTTTTATGCAAAAAGATGTTTTTAACACTTAAATAACAAGGGCTAAAATAACTAAAATAGGCATTTTAATCAAAGCTATGTGTAAAAGTTTATTTTACAAAAATTGGTGCAACAACACTAATAAATTGTACACATTGTTATAAGAATTGTTGGGGAAAATATTTAAATTTGATTAAATATTTAGATTCGGAAAGAAAAGAAAAAGAAAAAGGGGCTTAGCCCTGGCCTGGCTCGACCAGTGGCTCGGCCGGTCCAACTGACCAACCGGCCAGCTAGCCAGCCAACAGCCCAGGTGCGCGCGCGCCTTCACATTTAAACCTGACGCGCAAGCCCCTGTGGACAGCGACAGAGAGACGACAGAGGGGGAGAGACTGGCCACCGACACGTCGGGCATGCGTGATGGGGTCGTCTTCCTCCTCTAGAAAGAGGGAGGGGAGGCACGCCGGCAGCAATACGGATGCCCTCGTGTCCCAAGGACGGCAGTAATGGAACTGGCGCATCGCCGCCTACCTGCTGGTGGTCAAAGGAATGACAGGGAGGCCCTGCATCACCGGCAACGACGAGGCCACGGCAAAGCTGATTCGGGAGGTGGAGGAGAAGGGTGCTACGGACAAGGAAACACTTGGGGAAGAGGTGGAGAAGCTCCCTGAGCTCACCACGGTCGGGAAGGAGGTCAGAGGAGCACGAGAGCTCGCCTGTAGCCCGAGATCGATGGAGCTGCGAAGCACCGGGGCCTATGTCAATCTCGAGCACCGGAGCTCTCTGTCCTCAAATGGGGTGGCTAGGGGCTCGATTGAATGTCTAGAGGAGTGGCGTGAGGTGCTGAAGGAAGGGGGAGGCCTATTTATAGGCCAACAACACTGCACCGAGCAGGGAGCGCCGTTGGTTTCACCGTGGCTTGCAGGAGAGGAAGAGAGGGCTCCGGGGCGATACCATGGTTTCACAGACGTGGTTTAGGACCCGAGTGAGTCAACGAGAGAGAGATAAGGCTCAGTGCGCGCGTGTTGTGGGGCCGCTCTCTTCTGGCCTAAACTGGCGCGCGGGGCCACGCATCGCCCTGGTCAGCAGAGAGGGGGAGAAGGGGCCGTGAGGCTGCCCTGATTCAGGAGGTTTGTCGGAGACGTGGAGAGACACCGAGGGGAGGTGAGAACCGGCCAGGGATGGCCTCCTTTGCCTCGGGTGCGCCGTGTAGTGCGCCCAGAGCGCAGATTTGGCATGCCACGAGAAGCTAGCACGCTCTATGGTGCTTTGGCCCTGTCTGGTGTGTCCGGGGGTTGGCTTAGATACCCCTTAGCCGTTTGGGAGTCGAGGGTGTCACTACTGGTCAAAGGAAGTGATTAAAGATTAGTTGTGGGCCTTGAATCAGATACTAAAATTAATATGTTGGCTTCCTTGCTTGGAACCAGAGAGGGACCACTCGTCTGCAGTTGAGGAGTGGTGCTGGCAGCTTGCTCTAAGAGTTTAGTGGAAAGGGAGTGGGTGTAGAGGGTGTTAAGTTTTGTTTGACCATGCTGGAAGAAGGTGTTCGACAGGTGTTTTGGGTAGTTAACCTTCACCACTGATGCTGAAAGTTAACTTGATTGGGTTTGATGCAAAAGTAGGATGCTCCACCAAATTTGAGCTCCATTGGACAAGTTTGACAGTGCAAACTTGAAACCACCCCGAAATGGGTAGTACTTTCCTTTCAAAAGGGAATGTGGGTAAATTAATCCCCACAAATCCATTTTCGGCACGGACTCCTTATTTGGTGTGTTGAGCACTCCTGCAATGTTTCAAGCCATTTGGACAAACTTTGCTATGTAGAGTTGCTTCAACTTGATCATGGACAGATATGGTTTTTGGATTATTTGGTGAACCAAACCACCTTGGAATGAGGTGAAACTTGGAATGACCACCAAATATAGCTTGGGAAGCAAGCTAGAATTTTCTGGGAATTTATTGGGAATATTTCCAAAGGCCAAAACAGACATAATAGGTTTTGAAGGATTTGCTCAAATAATTTGAACATAAATAGGTGTTGAAAATCTTATGTTTGGAAAATATATGTCAGTGAGTATCTCCAATTTTTCTCAGATTTTTCTAAGGAAGAAAAATAATTTTCCATACCGAAATATCATTTGTCGCCTCAGAAAAGGACATGCAAATAAAATATAAAAACATTTTATAAAACTATTATTTTATGATTTTGGAGAGTTATAATAGTGACAAAATCAGAATACAATCTTTGGGTGAAGTCACTCCCTTCAAATCAAGGACTTGTAGTGCAAACCTTAAGCAAGGTTTTGAAGTAGTCAAAAATGAGAAAAGGTCCTTTTGGATATAACATGTTAAAAAATATTGTTTTTGGATCCACTCATTCAAGCATACATAGAAACAATGGCAATAATGGCACTCATAGCACTTGCTTAAAAAGTTTTAATAAACTCAGGTTTTTGAAGAGGCAACAATTGAAGTAAGGTAAAAACAGTGTGTGACAGACCTATCCCCCTTACAAGAATCTCGTCCCCGAGATTCCTAAGCTAAGTGCTAAAAAGGTATGGAAATTCGGTTCAAAGATAGTCTTCACGCTCCCATGTTGCTTCTGCTTCGGTGTAGTTGCTCCACTGAACCTTGAAGTACTTGATGGTGCGGCTTCTGGTACACCGCTCGGCCTCTCGCGATAAGTGAGGTCTGGTTGAAGGTCAATGGCTTGATGGTCTACGTCCTTATAAAGATTCGGACGGTTTAGCGTCAAAAGGTACTTCGGAAGTTGTGACACGTGGAAGACGTTGTGCACACCCGAAAGTACCGGGGGTAGCTCATAGTGGTAAGAAACTTCTCCACGCCTTGTCATGATCTTCAAAGGTCCAATGAACCTTGGAGCAAGCTTCCCCTTGATGTGGAAACACTTGGTTCCCTTGAGAGGTGTGATGCGAAGGTACACCTGGTCTCCGGGGTTGAACTCCACTTCTGTCGCGACTTGGCCTTTTTCAGGTGTTCCCTAACAAGTGGCACCTTGTCTTCTCCTTCACGAAGAACGTCTGGTCCGAATATGAATCCTTCACGAGTTTCGGACCAGTTGTGCGGGGTGCGGCACTTCCGTCCGTATAACACTTTTAAGGGGGCCATCTGGAGACTCGACTGATAGTTGTTGTTGTAAGAGACCTCAGCGAATGGCAGATAGTCTACCCATTTGGTACCATGTGCTAAGACACAAGCGCGGAGCATATCCTCAAGTATCTGATTCACTCGCTCCGTCTGTTCGCCCGTATGCGAGTGGAAGGCGGTGCTGAAAGAGAGCTTGGTTCCGAGAGCTGCTTGGAACTTCTTCCAAAATCTTGAGGTGAATTGCGTGCCTCAGTCAGATACAATTTCCTTGGGAACTCCATGGAGGCTCACAATACGATGGATATATAGTTTGGCCAATTGGCTACCATCATAAGTGGTGTTGACCGGAATAAAATGGGCCACCTTGGTTAGGTGGTCAACAATGACCCATATGGAGTCGTGCCCTTTGCCTGACTTGGGCAGACCGGTGATGAAATCCATGCCAACTCTATCCCACTTCCATTCGGGCACCTGGAGAGGTTGTAGCAGCCCAGCCGGTCGCTGGTGCTGAGCCTTGACACGCTGGCACACATCGCACTTGGCAATATAGGAAGCTATTTCCCACTTCATGACATGCCACTAGAACCTTTCCCGGAGGTCTTGATACATCTTGGTCCCACCGGGGTGAATTAAGTAGGGTGTGTCATGGGATTCTTGCAAGATTAAATTCTTGATTTCAGCCCTGTTGGGTACGCATCAACATTTCCCAAACCACACGACTGAGAATTCTAAGGCGTTGCCTTCCTGGATCTTCTTCTTGATGCCTTCAATGCTCTTGTGTCCCTTCTGTACCTCTTTTATGTCGTCAACTAGAGTGGATTTGACATCGAGGTTAGCTAGGAATCCTGGTTCAGCTAGCTCCAACCTGAAGCTCTCCAGCTCATCATATAAGGCGGGTAGCCTTTCCTTGAGCATAGCATTCAAGGTGGAGGCCTTCCAGCTTAAGGCATCGGCTACCACATTGGCCTTACCGGGGTGGTATTGAATGTTGAGGTCGTAGACTTTGATCAGCTCCAACCATCTTTGCTGGCTGATATTCAACTCCCTTTGAGTAAAAATATACTTCAGACTCTTATGGTCGGTGTATATTTCACATCGCTTTCCCAGAATGTAATGTCGCCATGTCTTCAGGGCATGTACTACTACTGCCAACTCGAGGTCATGAGTGGCATAGTTCTCCTCATGTGGATGCAGTTGCCGTGACAAGTAAGTCACGACCCTGTCGTCTTGCATTAGGATGCCACTGAGCCCGGTCCTTGAGGCATCACAATATATCACAAACTCCTTGTTGATATCTGGAGTAGCTAGTACCAAGGCGGTAGTCAATCTCTTCTTCAGTTCCAAGAAGCTTTCTTCGCACTCCGGCATCTATTCAAACTTCTTTCCCTTCTTCAAGAGTTGAGTGATTGGTCGGGCGATGCGGAAGAATCCTTCCACAAACTTGCGGTAGTATCCCGCGATTTTTAGGAAGCTTCAGACTTCCTTTACATCGATTGGCAACTACCAATTGGTTACCGTGGTAATCTTGCAAGGATCGACTACCAATCCATTTGTCGTCATGGTGTGTCCTAAGAATCCAACTTCGTACAGCCACAATTTGCATTTGCTAAACGTGGCATAAGGTTGGTGTTCTCAATGCTTTTCCAACACTAGCCTCAAGTGTTGCTCATGTTCTTCTTTGGACTTGGAGAAGATTAATATGTGATCGATGAAGTCGATGACAAACTTATCCAGGTATTCCATGAAGACCTTGTTCATGAGGTACATGAAGTATGATGGGGCATTGGTCAACCCAAATGACATGACTGTGCACTCGTACAAACCATACAGGGTCACGAATGTCGTCTTAGGTATGTCCTCAGGTCGGATCTTCAGCTGGTAATATCCAGATCTAAGGTCGATCTTGGAAAATACTTTGGCACCATTTAACTAGTCAAATAGGTCTTAAATCTTGGGGAGTGGGTACTTGTTATTTATCGTGACTTCACTGAGGGAACGGTAATCGGTGCAGAGCCTGTTAGTCCTATCCTTCTTTAACACGAATAGAATAGGTGATACCCAAGGTGATCCACTCAAATGGATGAATCCCTTCCTGAGTTGCTCATCCAACTGCTTCTTCAACTCTGCTAGCTCTTCGGAACCTATCCTATAAGGCTTTTTATAGATAGGACTTGATCCGGGCATGAGCTCAATGATTTACTAGATGTATCAGTCAGGAGGCATCCTAGGCTGCTCATCAGGAAAGACATTCAGGTATTCGCACACTATTGATACTCGGTCCAGCTCTTCTTCCGAAAGGCAATTAATCTGAGGAGCTTGAGTGGAGGTAGGTTCAGGGACATACTTGACTTTGACCCCTTGGTCACTTGTCATGGTAATAGCCCTTTTGGCACAATCCATTATGCTTTGGTGCATGGCCAACCAGTCCATACCAAGGATCACATCCAAGCCTTGCGACTTAAGGACGATGAGATCTGCTATGAAGCTTATCCCATTGATGTTGATCCAAACTCCTCTACATCCTAGGTTGGTGCTTAGCACTCCTCTTGGGGTATGTACTGTCATTTGCCCATTAAGGAGGTTAGGCTTCAAACCACATTTTTCCACAAAATTTTGGGTGACAAAAGAATGCGAGGCACCACAATCAGACAATACTGTTGCCGGGGTGGAGTTGACGAGGAACGTACCGAGAATGTAGTCCGGGTCCTCCTGGGCTTCTTCTGCGGAGATGTTATTCACGCGTCCCTTGCTGTGGTACTGCTGGTTGTGGGGAGCCTCGTTCCTACTTGGGGCTCCATGACCTTGTCCTTGATTAGGCGCATTGGGGCGCGGTGCATCGGTCTTCTTGTTGGGGCATTGCCTGGAGTAGTGCCCAGTCTGACCACATCCAAAGCAGGTAACCTGCCCTGTAATGTTGGGCTTGACTCCAGTGCTCTTCGGCAGATTGATCGTTGGCTTGGGGTTGGCATGCTGCTGGGGCTGGTAGTTCTGCCGGAAAGTTGGTTCCCTATACTTTTTTTGCTGATAGTTGGCTCTTGCCAAGGCGAATTGCCACGGACGTGCCTTCTGGCTACTGGGACCTCCATTGCGCATCGGCTTACGCTTGCAGGTGTCATCCATTGCACGACGCTTATCTTCCAGTATGAGGGCCTTGTTTACCAGATCGCGGAAGGTCCGGCATTCATAGACAACAAACTGACACTGAAGCGACTGCTAGAATCCTTCCATGAAGCGTTCCAACTTTGTAGCTTCAGTGTTCATGTCTTCTGGTGCATACCGTGACACAAGGTTAATCTTCTGTAAATACTCTTTGACCGTCCCGCTGCCTTGCCTTAGAGCTCGGAATTCCGTCTTTGTGGGGAACCCGACTTACGAGTCGAGATCGCCATGCTCAGTGATCCCAGGGATCAACGCTCACTGAACACAAATACTGAATAAAAGATTCTTGCATCCAAGTACCGGTTATTACATGACATGACCACATAGTCAAGTTCACAAAGTAGGGCCTAAGGCCAAATCACCGATAGGCATTCTGACTCGGAAGCGTCCTAGTTCGCAGGGGCGTCTCCGAAGACGTACTCTTCTCCAAATTGCGGTCCTTCCATGGTCAATAACATAACCAGTGGCAAGACAATGAGTACTTTGAATGTCCTCGCAAACAACCCATGATATGAACAACGAAAGTGAAGGATAACAATGTCATGCATCTTTGGTGTAACTCATCTTGGTGGAATGATCATGAATATGCATCAAGTTAAAGAATTACTTTTGAGGAACAGGTTACATATATTAGTATATCTGCCGAGGGCTGAGCCATTCAGACTCGCCCTATATGCCAAGTCTCCAAACTTGGTCATATTATTTTCCTTTCATAACAACACATTTTTCATCACCTCACACACACACTTGGGTTATGCGGAAATAGCTGGACGTAGTTTAAGCAGGATTACCCAACTGTCCTCGACCATGGACACGGCTATTTGAATAGTTTTACACTCTGCAGAGGTAGTATGCTGAACCCATGAGATCCGGGAAACATCCGTGTCATCCACGACTCGCGGTATATCACATACCCGAGGTAAGTACCCGATCAATGCCTTTCCCCTGACGACACTAGACAAAGAGGTCCACTTCATTTGTACCCAGCCCACATGTTGTATGTCTTACAAGCATCGACTCTGGATAGTACCAACCATGCGGGGACCAACGGTGTGACTGGAACTCATAAAAATGGCATAGTCGTCCTACCTGGCACGACCCCATCACGAGAGTGACCATACATCACTCCCGCCACTAGTAATGTGGCTCTTTGCTAGCACCGACCAAAGTAATCAACAGGGCCCCGTCCCATAAGGGGTAACGTGGTCGTACTGGTAAGGTTGGGATGGTCCCGCCACTAGTAATGTGGCTCTTTGCTAGCACCGACCAAAGTAATCAACAGGGCCCCGTCCCATAAGGGGTAACGTGGTCGTACTGGTAAGGTTGGGATGGTCGACACATCATAAATCTAATTTCATTTCCGAATCCATACTCACACAAATACCGGGTGCATCACTTCACCAAAAGTGACCACCTATCTCATCATCACCCTCGGGCATTAGTGGCACCCGACAAGGTTTTCATAAACTCTTGCTTTATGTCATCAACATGCTCATGATAATGCTACTTCTATCTTTACTTGTCAACATGATATTAGCATGACTCTCAAGGGGTAGGATCAAGCTCAATGCATGTGCTCCGGGGGAGCCATCGGTAAAATCATATCAAATGATTAACGACACTTATGATCATATGCAACAGAAATTCTTGCTATTTTAATCATGCAAATTAACATATGCTCAGTCATGGTCAAAGGGTTGCTTGCCTTGGTTAGCTAGGTATCCGGGGTGTTCGAGGTCTTCCGCTCCGATTCCCTCGTCACACGGGTTTTCTATCACCGATAAAGCAATAAATAAGAAATAGCTTACACAAAAAGGGATCACAAAGTCATTTTAAAAATATTCTTTATTACTGATAAATCTAAGTTATCATTTTGAAAAATATTTTCCTTAGTTTCCCTTGACGGAACATTTTTGAAATGAACCAAAGAGAAGCAAAACAATTCCAATTTAGTACTTTTTATTATTGTAAAATAGAATAGTTGTAGAAAAATTCATCCTATCATATTATTAAATACTACATATTTTTAGAAGACTAATAGTGGAGAAATTGGCTAAACTCCTGGCCTGGCTCGGCCTGAAGCTCGGTTGGCCCTTGGCCAGCCGACAGCCTGCCCAGGCACGTGTGCCATCAGGTTTGCGGGGCCCTGCGGTTAGCGGGGAGGAGGCTGGGCCAACGATAGGTGGGGCACACCTGTCGGGGTTGTATCCTACCTTTGTCCAGAGAGGAGGAGGAGCACGGCGGCGAGGTTGCCGACGCACTCAAGCCCCAACAAGGACTGGAATGGGTTCGCCTTGCTATCGCCTACCTGCTGGTGGTCGGAACAAGGTCGGAGAGGCAGGGGTTCGCCGGCCTCCGTCGATCTCGAGCACCGGGACTCTGCGGGGTTGCTGGGGTGGCTAGGGAGGTATTAGTGATCGTGGTGAAGCTTTCTAAGGGGTGCCGGAGTGAGGGGGAGGGCTATTTATAAGCCCGTGACGGTGAGCCGATTCGGGAGCACCGATGACTCACCGTGGCGCGCATGGGTGTGCAGAGAGGGCTGGGGCCGAAACCACGGTCTCGGGACATGGTTTTGGGCTACCAGAGCCATCTGCTACAGAGGGAGAGAGAGGGAAGTCGAGCATCTATGGCCACGCAACCTTGGCCGATTCTGGTGCACGCGGGCACATGTCGCACGAGATCTAGCGCGGGAGAGGAGGGGCCCTGAGGGTTGCTCGATGTAGAGAGGTTGTCGGGGAATAGGTTGGACACTTCGGGGGAGGCTGAACTGGCCGAGAGCGCCGCCCCCACCTTGGTGGCTTCCTGTAGCGCGCCAGAGCACAGTTTTGGCATGCCACGGCATGCTAGTGCGATCTAAGGTACTTTGGACGTGTCTAGCATGTCCTGGCACTGGCTGGGAGTGTGTCTAGCCGTTTGGGTCTTGTGGGAGCTTTGGCTGGTCAAGGGAGACATGAAATACTTGTGCTGTCAGCCTTGAATTGAAACCTAAATTGGGGTTTTTGGCCTTTCCACTTTCAACCAGTGAGGGGCCAGTTGACTTGGGTTAGACACAGATACTGGCCACCGAATCTATGAGTTTGAAGCAAAGGGGTTGGGTTTAGCTGTTGCTAAGGTGGTTTTTCCCTATCTGTCAGAAGGTGCTGGACAGTGGTTTGAGGGGGTTGTACACCACCACTGGTGCTGCAACTTAACATGTTTAGGTTTGGTGGTAAATCATGGGGTTCCACCAAGTTTGAGCTCCATTGGACAAGTTTAGCTTTGTAAACTTGAAAATACTCCAATATGACCAGATCTGTTCCTTCCAAAGAGAGTGTGGGCAACTTAAGTCCCACAAATCCCATTTTTTGTGTGGAACCCTCATTTGAGGTATTAGGTACTCCTGCAAAGTTTTAGCATCATTGGATAAACTTTGCTATGTAGAGTTGCTCTAACTTGATTCTTGACAGAAGGGGTTTTTGGGTTATTTGGGGTCCTTAATCACCTTTGACCAAGGTGAAACTTTATGTTGACACCAAACATGGCTTAGGGATATCACTAGAATTTTCTAGGAATTTATTGAGAATATTTCCTTTGCAAATATTTCAAAAGGTCAAAACAGACAGAAATAGCTTTCATGCTTTTATTCAATAATTATAATATAAAATAGGGTTTAAAATCTTATGTATGGAAAATATATGTTCTTCTCATCATCTCCAATTTTAATCTGATTTTTCTAAGGCAGAAAAGTATATTTCCATGTAGGAATACCAACTCTGGCCTCACAAATGGACATGCTATTTAATTAGGAAAATAATTATCTTTGTGGTTTTGAAATATAAAGATAGGTTAAAATCAGATCACCAACTTTGAGTAGAAGCACCGCTTGCTATCAAGGGCATGTAGTGCAACTCAAGGTAGGGTTTTACCTTGATCAAAAATAAGTAAAGGTTTTTGGAAGTCAATGTTATGAAATAGGGTTTTATCCTCACATGGTCAAGTACACAAGTATACAATGTCAATCATGGCACTCACAATATTAGTCTTGAAAAAATTTTAACAAGCTCAGATTTTTACAGTACAGATAAGTGATAGTAAAAACAGGGTGTGACAGACCTATCCCCCTTACAAGAATCTCGTCCCCGAGATTCCTAAGCTAGGTGCTAAAAAGGTGTGGAAACTCCGATCGGAGATAGTCTTCACGCTCCCATGTAGCTTCGGCTTCGGTGTGGTTGCTCCATTGTACCTTGAAATACTTGATGGTGCGGCTTCTGGTGCAACGCTCTGTTTCGTCCAGAATGCGGATCAGCCTCTCGCGGTAGGTGAGATCAGGCTGAAGGTCAATGGACTGGTGGTCAATGTCCTTGTAAAGATCGGGACAACTTGGTGCTTGAAGACACTTCCGAAGTTGTGACACGTGGAACACACTGTGCACACCCGAAAGAAGGGTCGGCTCAACGATTTCGAAGGCCCCGGGGCGAACTTCACCAATGGGCCCAACCGATTTTTTTTCCCGATCGATACACGAACAAATACATATATTATGAAGTCATATAGAGTAGTTATATTTCCTTAGAATCAAATATCTGATATTTTTCATGTCTTTGTTCAACTTCTCTACTCGTTTCTTGCTATTTTCTTTTCTGACGACCAGATAGATGCTTTTTAGGCAACATGATTACACTACGAATGGATGCAGCTCCAAGTGATCAGTGATCAAAAGAATGAAGGAGACACTGGATTGAGATTTTCGACTAAGAACATATAACACAAGAAAATAGAGTCGCCCTCCACTGTTTCATATACATAGAGACATCGTTTTGATCTGAAATTACCTGTCCTGCATGTTCTTCTTGATCGTCTTTCCTGCCCACAATGTCTTGCGGAGACGGACACAGCGTCGGGCGAAGATATCAGGGATGCAGTCAGGCCGTCGGGCGAGTGGATCAGGAGTTTAGGACGAGACGGCGATTGCGCGAAGGGCGACGGTTCAGTGCGTGAATCCAGGAAAACGAAAAGACGAGCGACCGCTAATAGCTGGAAACAAAACCAAAAGACGATTCCCTTCCGTGCGTGGCTGGTTGCCTTCCTGGGCTGGTTGTGCGCCCTTGGTAGATGGACCTGTTTTTTCTCTCTAGTCTCACCTATACATACGTACTCTATAAAAAATATGGGCCCCTCTTTAGGCCGGGCCCGGGCCGTCGCCCCTGCTGCCCTGGGCCAGAGCCGTCCCTGCCCGAAAGTTCTGGAGGTAGCTCCAACTGGTAAGCAACTTCTCCATGCCTTGTCGTGATCTTAAAAGGTCCAATAAACCTTGGAGCGAGTTTCCCTTTAACATGGAAACGCTTGGTTCCCTTGAGAGGTGTGACACGGAGGTACACCAGATCTCCGGGAAGGAACTCCACATCCTTGCGGGGAGAATCCGCATAACTCTTCTGTCGTGACTTGGCTGCTTTCAGATTTTCGCGGACCAGTTGCACCTTCTCTTCTGCCTTGTGCAAAATTTCTGTCCCGAAAATCAGCCCTTCACCGGTTTCACAACAGTTGAGTGGGGTGCGGCACTTTCGTCCGTACAATACTTCGAACGGGGCCATCTAAAGACTGGACTGGTAGCTGTTGTTGTATGAAAACTCAGCGAACGGCAGACAGTCTTCCCATTTGGCTCCATGCGCGAAGACGCATGCGCGGAGCATATCTTTGAGTATCTGAATCACTCTTTCCGTCTGTCCGCACGTTTGTTGGTGGAAAGCGGTGCTGAAGGAGAGCTTGGTTCCGAGGGCTTCTTGGAACTTTTTCCAAAACCTTGAGGTGAACTGCGTGCCTCGGTCAGATAAAATCTCCTTGGGAACTCTATGAAGGCTTACTACACGCTCAATATAGAGACTAGCCAACTTGTTCCCATCATAATTGGTGTTGACAGGGATGAAATGGGCCACTTTGGTCAAATGGTCGACAATAAACCATATAGAGTCATGGCCCCTACTAGATCTTGGTAAGCCGGTAACAAAGTCCATGCCTATCTTGTGCCACTTCCATTATGGCACCTTGAGATGGTGTAGCAGTCTTGCGGGTCGCTGATGCTTAGCCTTGACTTGTTGGCACACGTCACACTTCGCAACATAAGATGCTATTTCCCTCTTCATGCCATGCCACCAGAATCTTTCCCGGAGGTCTTGATACATCATGGTACCACCGGGGTGAATAGAGTAGGATGTATCATGTGCTTCCTATAGGATTAAGTCCTTGAGTTCAGCCTTGTTGGGTACGCATAAACGTTTCCCAAACCACACTACTCCTTGTTCATCCACCAAGAATACTGGGGCCTTGCCTTCTTGAATCTTCTTCCTGATGCCTTCAATGCTCTTATGACCCCTCTAGGCCTCCTTGATGTCGTCTTCTAGCATTGGTTTGACTTCGAGGTTATCTAGGAATCCTGATTCCACTAGTTCCAACCCAAAGTTCTCCAATTCTTCATATAAGGCGGGCTGCCTTTCCTTGAGCATCACGTTCAAGGTGTTGGTCTTTCGGCTTAAGGCATCAGCCACTACATTGGCCTTACCGGGGTGATATTGAATGCTCAGGTCGTAGTCTTTGATTAACTCTAACCATCTTCGTTGCCTCATATTCAATTCCCTTTGGGTGAAGATATACTTCAGACTTTTATAGTCAGCGTATATTTCACATCGCTTCCCTAGAAGGTAATGTCGCCATGTCTTCAGAGCATGCACTATGGCTGCCAACTCGAGATCATGGGTGGCATAGTTCTCCTCATGCGGGCGTAGTTGCCGTGACAAGTACGCCATGACTCTGTCATCCTGCATTAGAACCCACCGAGTCCAGTCCTGGAGGCATCACAATATATGACAAACTCCTTGCTGTTATCTGGAGTGGCCAATATCGGGGCGGTGGTGAGACTCTTCTTCAACTCTTGGAAGCTTGCTTCACACTCCGGCGTCCATTCGAACTTCTTACCTTGCTTCAAGAGCTGAGTCTTGGGTCGAGCGATGCGGGAGAATCCTTCTACGAACTTGCGGTAATATCCCACGAGTCTGAGGAAGCTCCTAACTTCCTTCACGTCAATTGGCGATTCCCAGTTGGTTACCTTAGTAATCTTCGAGGGATCAACTTCCAATCCCCTTGCTGTCATGGTAAGACCCAAGAATCCAACTTCCTTCAGCCAAAATTGGCACTTGCTGAACTTGGCATAAAGTTGGTGCTCTCGAAGCTTCTCCAATACAAACCTCAAGTGTTGCCCATGCTCTTCTTTGGACTTGGAAAAGATTAATATGTCATCAACGAACACGACGACAAACTTGTCCAGGTATTCCATGAAGACCTTATTCATGAGGTACATGAAGTAAGCTAGGGCATTAGTCAACCCAAAAGACATGACAATTCATGCGTACAGACCGTATCGAGTCACGAATGCAGTATTGGGTATGTCTTCGGGTCGGATGTTCAATTGGTAATATCCAGATCGGAGGTCAATCTTGGAGAATACCTTAGCTCCATTTAGCTGATCGAACAAGTCTTCAATCTTGGGGAGTGGGTACTTGTTCTTGATCATGACCTCATTGAGACAACGGTAATCGATGCAAAGTCTGATGGTCACATCCTTCTTGAACACGAAGAGAACAGGTGATCCCCAAGGTGACGCACTTGGACGAATAAACCCTTTCCTGAGTTGCTCATCCAGTTGCTTCTTCAACTCTGCTAACTCTTCGGATCCCATCCTGTAAGGCTTCTTATAGATAGGCCTTGATCTGGGTATGAGCTCAATGATGAACTCGATGTCTCGGTCAGGAGGCATCCCTGGTAGGTCATCAGGAAAGACGTCCAGGTATTCACAGACTATTGGCACTCGATCGAGTCCTTCTTTTGACAGGTTGTTAACCCGTGGTACTCGAGCGGGTCCTGGCTCAGAGATATACTTGACTTTCACCCCTTGGTCACTTGTCATGGTAATGACCCTGTTGGCACTGTCCAAGATGCTTTGATCCTTGGCCAACCAATCCATGCCGAGAATTACTTCTAGGCGTTGCGACTTAAGCACAATGAGATCCGCTGAGAAGCTCGTCCCATTGATAACAATCCCGACCTTCCTACACCCTAGGTTGGTCCTCAAAACTACTCCCGAGGTTTGAATTTCCATATGCCCATGAAGCAAGGTAGGTTATAAACCACATTTTTCCACAAACTTTTGCGTAACAAAAGAATGTGAAGCACCACAATCAAACAATACTGTTGCTGGGGTAGAGTTGACGAGGAACGTACCCATAATGCAGTCCGAGTCTTACTGTGCCTCTTATGCGGAAATATGATTAATCCACCCCTTACTGTGATAATGCTGATTGCTGGGAGCCTGATTCCTGCCTGGTGCTCCTTGGCCTGGATTTGGCGAATTGGGGAGCGGAGCATCGGGTTTCTTGTTGGGGAACTGCCTGGAATAGTGCCCTGTTTGTCCACATCCGAAACAGGTAACTTGCGCTGGAAGATTGGTCTGGACTCCACTGTTGTTCGGCGGATTGTTCGCTGGCTTGGCATTGACTTGCTGCTGAGGCTGGTAATTCTGGCGAAATGTCAGATACTTGTACTGCTGCTGCTAATAGTTGGGTCTTGCTGGAGCTGACTACCATGGTTGTGGCTTCGTGTTACTCGGTCCTCCATTACCCATTAGCTCGCGCTTAGGGGCGTCATCCATGGCACGACGCTTATCTTCCAACATAAGGGCCTTATTAACTAGGTCGCTGAAGGTCCGACATTTGCAAACAACGAGCTGATACTGGAGTGACTGCTGCAATCCTTCCATAAAGTGTTCCACTTTGGCAGCCTGAGTGCTGACATCTTCAGGTGTGTACCTTAGCAGGAGGTTGAACTTCTGCAAAGACTCCTTGAAAGATCCACTGCCTTGCCTTAAGGCTCGGAACTCCCGCTTCTTAATGGTCATCATTCCTGGAGCAATGTGAGCAGCACAGAATCCATCTTTGAACACAGCCCAAATTATGACTTGCCCTGCTCGCATGATCTGGAATCCATCCGACCAAGCTCTGGTCGTGCCTCCGAGGCAGTGAGAAGCATAGAGAACGTTCTCACGGTCATCAGCGCACTTGACCAGCGCGAGAAGGTCTTCAATAGTACGGATCCAGTCATCGGCATCCAATGGTTCAGTCGTCTGCGTGAATATGGGTGGTGTAGTTCACATAAACTCAAAGAGAGTTGAGCGACCATTTCAATTCCCGTTCTGCGGTGGGTTGTTCACCAAGGTTTGAGCCAGCTGCTGAATAGCGGCATTGTTGGCTTGACGCTCCTCCCGAAGGGCTTGAAGGAACCGATCCATAGTCAAGCTTTCAGGAGGAGGTGGTGGCAGTGGAACATCGTCTTGTTGCTCGTGGTGATCTCCAGCTTGAGCTTCCCCTCCGGTTCCCTGCTGTTGTCCTGAAGAGGCAGAGCCGGGGTTGCCGAAGGTGCTGTTGCGAGTCGCATTCACCATCCTGTCAGGGGAGTAGACATGTCAATTTGACGAACTGGCTAAAATCATAAGGGATGATGCTTTAGTAAAGAGGGGGTCTGGTGTCGTGCTAGTGTGAATTTTTTTTAATCCAATAGTTTTGAAAAGAACTACTGCATTAAATTTGAAAACAAGCGATGTAGTCGCTCACAAGCTGCCTAAGGCAGAATGCGACTTGCATCCAACAGGCTTACACAACATCTGGGTTCATACAAAACGATACAAGAACTCCTATGCTCCGGGTACATCCTAATTGCCTACGTTACTAAGGCTAAGCGGCCGACTGCGTGGTCTCATAAGCCGGTTCTGCGGGATCTTCGTCTTCGTCTTCATCTTCGCCTTCATCTTCATTAGTTCTTCCCTTCTTTTAAGGAGTAGGGGAAGGAAGCGGACCATCACGACGTCTCTTGGTTCGCAAGGTAGCCAAGAGTTCAGTGTACTCTTCCGCAGTCAAGCGATGACTCTGGAGAGGAGTGGACTGAAGAAGTGGTATTCCTCCTTGGAAAGCAGAACCAGGTGGTCCTACGGGTGCTCCTTCCTTCTTCACCTTGCGGTTCTTCATCTTCTCCGTGCGAAGAAGATCCTTGACTTGGTGCAGCTCTCGAAGGATCCTAGTTGACTGTCCTTGGAAGTAGGTCTCAAACCTTAGTGGCGTCCCATCCTCGGAAGATGGGTTGAGTGTCCAACTCCCGTCTACCCCATCCTTAACAAAAGGTAGGTGACGAGTAGCTGGCTCGTTAGCCATCTCGGGAACGATGTGGCGGAGTTGCATGAGCGCCTCTTGTGTTGCAGTCTCCACGGCCAACAACAGATCCTCCATCTGTGGTCCTTCAAAGCACCAACTAGTCGGGGAGTCATTAGCCTTCACAATCACATCCACGTGATATTCCGTGGTGTCGGCGTTGACGTAGTTCTCATGGTAGAGGAAGATGGGCGTGCGACGTACTTGAGACTTCTCGAGGCTATCACTCAAAAGTAGAGGAGAGAGTTATAATGTTTTTAATGGGTGCAGGTTCTCAGGTTAAGTCCTATGTGCAGTAATCGTTTCGGCTATCGTCCATGCTACCTAAGGCTTCCTATAGTTAGGATGGCTCTGATACGAGCTTTGTGGGGACCCCGACTTACGAGTCGAGATCGCCGTGCTCAGTGATCCCACGGATCAATGCTCACCGGACATAGATACCAAATAAAAGAGTCTTACATCCAAGTACCGATTATTACATCACATGACCACATAGTCAAGTTCACAAAGTAGGGCCTAAGGCCAAATCCCTCTGATACAACTAATAGCGGAAATCATAGAGGCTAAGCGGGTGCCCATGCCATCAAGCCTACACTGACAGGCATTGTGACTCAGAAGCGTCCTGGTTCGCAGGGGCGTCTCCGAAGACCTACTCATCTCCAAAATCCGGTCCTTCCATGTCTTGTCAATAACATAACCAGTGGCAAGCCAATGAGTACTTTGAATGTACTCGCAAACAGCCCATGATATGAACAACGAAAGTGAAGGACAACAATATCATGCATCTTTGGTGTAACTCATCTTGGTGGAATGATCATGAATATGCATCAAGTTAAAGAATTACTTTTGAAGAACAGGTTACAGATATTACTATATCTGCCGAGGGCTGAGCCATCCGGGCTCACCCAATATGCCAAGTGTCCAAACTTGGTCATACTATTTTCCTTTCATAACAACACCTTTTTCATCACCTCACACACACACACTTGGTTTATGCGGAAATAGCTGGACGTAGTTTAAGCAGGATTACCCAACTGCCTTGACAGTGGACACGGCTATTCGAATAGTTTTACACTCTGCAGAGGTAGTACGCTGGACACACGAGATCAGGGAAACTTCCATCTCATCCACGGCTCGCGGTATATCACATTCCCGAGGTAAGTACCCGATCAATGCCTTTCCCCTGACGATACAAGACAAAGAGGTCCACTGGATTCGTAACCAGCCCACATGTTGTATGTCTTACAAGCACCGACTCTGGACAGTACCAACCATGCAGGGACTAACGCTGTGACTAGAACTCATAAAAATGGCACAGTCGTCCTACGTGGGACGATCCCATCACGAGAGTGACCACACATCACTCATGTCCAATATGGGGTAACGTGGTCGTACTGGTATGGTTGGGACGGTCGACACATCATAAATCTAATCTCATTTCCGAAACCATACTCACACAAATACCGGGTGCATCACTTCACCAAAAGTGACCACCTATCTCATCATCACCCTCAGGCATTAGTGGCACCCGACGGGGTTTTCATGAACTCTTGCTTTATGTCATCAACATACTCATGATAATGCTACTTCTATCTTTACTTGTCAACATGATATTAGCATGACCCTAAAGGGGTAGGATCAAGCTCAATGCATGTGCTCCGGGGGAGCCATCGGTAAAATCATATCAAATGATTACCGACACTTATGATCATATGCAACGGAAATACTTGCTATTTTAATCATGCAAAGTAACATATGCTCAGTCATGGTCAAAGGGCTGCTTGCCTTAGTCAACTAGGTATCCTCGGTCTTCGAGGTCTTCCGCTCTGATTCCCTCATCACACGGGTTTTCTATAGTCGATAAAGCAATAAATAAGAAAAAGCTCACATAGAAACAAATCACAAAGTCATTTTAAAAATGTTCTTTATTACACATAAATCTAAGTTATCATTTTGAAAAATATTTGCCTTAGTTTACCTTGAAGGAACATTGTTTAAATGAACCAAACAGAAGCAAAACTGTTCCAATTTAGTACTTTTTATTATTGTAAAGCAGAATAGTTGTAGAAAAATTCATCCAATCATATTATTAAATACTACATATTTTTAGAAGAATAATAGTGGAATTTTTTTATTTTTACACCGGTTAAATGTTTTTATAAAAATCTAAGAAACCAGGTTTAATAAAAAGAAAATCGGCTAAACTCTTGGCGTGGCTCGGCGTGGAGCTGGGCTAGCCCATGGCCAGTCGACAGCCTGCCCAGACGCACGCGCCGTCAGGTTTGAACTTGACGTGCGGGGCCCTATGGTCAGTGGCTGTGGACAGCAAGGGGGAGGAGGCTGGGCCACCACTACAAGGAATATGCTAATACACGACGCTATTTTTTCGTCGCTACATAGTCACGGTTTTTAATTTACGACGATCTCACGACGAAAACCAAGCGTCGAAAACAGAGCGTCACAAATGAACAGCAGCGACGTTTTGATCAAAATCGTCGTAACTTTTACGATGATTCCTGGATTGTTGTAACCTTTACGACAATCCTAAATCGTCGTTGGCAATCTAACCCAGTCCTACGTGGCCGTCCTACGTGGCAAAATTACGACGAAATCAAAACGTCATGGTTGAAATCAGACCAACCCATTTCAATTGATCACATGGGCTGGTTTTATTTTTTTGGGATTTTCTTTATTGGACTTCTTTTTGGGCCTTAGCCTATTTACAACCACTTCTATTATTTTTTTGAATTATTTATTATCATTATAATTTCGACCCTGGCCTTTTAGTGCCCAAATACATTTGGTCCAGTTCTAGTTTTGGTCTTTTCTTATTTTTGATTTCCGCAACTTTTTATTCCAGAACTTGGTTTCATTTCTATTTGTTGGGCCTTTTCAAACCAATTATTTCTCTAATATTAAATCCAACAGTATTCATATTCAGATCAAGGAAACTACAAGTCAGAATAAAAATCATCCATCATATAACATCACATAATACATGTCCCAAGTTTACATAACACAATAACTCATCTCATAAATACATTTCCTTCCACAGGAATATAGAAAAAATGGACAGAATTGCACAATAGACAAATGACACATCTGCTAACAATGGAGTTCATTTCACTATCCTATGAGATATAGGTTCAAAAAAAATTATGTTGTGTTGATTTAAAAGTCCAAGTAGGCATCATCAACATCTTCTCACCACTTTCCTAACAACAGAAAAAGAGACAAAACAAAAAACATTAGACCGTAATATTACACCAGAGCACAGATCAGTAACTTCAAATCACAAAATATATATAGTTATAAAAAAAGCTGCTAGTTATAAAAAAACATTATATATAGTTTTATAAAAGCTAAGTAATAAAACAATGCCACTACCATAAATAAAACAAAAACTTCAACAAAAAACAGTCTAAAACAAACTCCACCATTCAGATAAAAGCAAAAAATGTCAGAAATGGAAGAAACATTTGTCGAGAAGATCAATAACACAAACACAGTGACATGGGAATGGTACGACAATGCTGCGGTGGACACATGGCATCCACATCAGCCAATATCACTTGCAAAACCACCTGAGGGTGAAAAACAGGAGGATTTCATAGTTCGAGGTAGCAACTCTGACAATCTTAGAGTTCGGGTGTCAAAAATGAACTTTTGACGAGTTTGGGGCCAAAAGGTGGACTTTTATTAATATTATCCGACAGGTGTAATTGCATAAAACACTGATCAGACTAGTGATATTTATGCAAATTAACTGGGAACTAACACTAATCACACTAGTGATATTTATGCAAATCAACTGGGGAACTACTGGTGAGTGGTATGAGATGGCTAATACTAGTGATGTGGAATTCATTTTCAACACAAAATCAACCCATCTCAAAGCTTTAGACTATATATAGTGTAATATGCACGTAAGGAATGCCATTATTTATTATCATAATAGAGTTTCATTCGATGACCCAACTCAAAACGAACACTTTGTACTTCATTGGAATAAGTGGTATAACCTATAGCCAGAACTGAACATGTGTCGTGAAGTGAACAAGAATGCATGATAATACGTAGATACATGTATAAAGTATGACAGAAGCTATAAATCATTGGCGATCTCAATACCATGAAAGCTAAGAATAATATCAGAAGGTTGCATGCATCTAGATTTAGGAGCAGTTGGTTCAATTCTTCTGATACGAACACCCTTTTGGTCAGATTTCATTCCCATGGCCTTACAGAGATCAGGATTTTCCATTTTCTGCCATTCTATCCCAAGTATAGGGAAACCTGGCAGGAGAATGCACGCAAAAGGTCAGCTAGTTGGATGCAAAACAAAGAAGATTATGCATGTCAAAAACAATACAAGAGAACTAATTAGCACATGACGTTTTTTTTAAACAAAAGCAAGCCCTCCATCCATCAAAAGATTGACGAGGTTATAAGAGAGAAAAAACAGCAGATCAAGGTTTTTGAGTCGATGAGTCGTTCTGGGGTAGCGACTCATGATGAGTCGAGCCTGGCAAATCGACTAGTCTCAACTAGTCGATGTGTTTGAGTCAACTTGGCATTGCAAAATCAATGCACCAGATTGCATGGGGTAAAACACTATGTTCACCATTGAATTGAACATAACTTTTAAGCTATTCGTACACGCAATCCAGGTACAATCTGCACCAGGAGCACATGTGATGACATGGAGTGCGTAAGAATAATTTCCAGGAGACACAAACAATGTCAAAGGAATAATTTCTAGGTGAACACAAACAACGTCAAAGGAACAATGTGCACCAGGAGCACCAATTGAATTGAACCAGGATTACTAATATAATATTAAATCAGCGATAATTATTTTAGGGAGGAGGGAGTAGCATACTATGGCCACAATTGGAAATATAGCCCAAAAAATCAATCAAAGATATTATCTTATATCTAGGGTTTGTAAGGTTGGTGTCATTTCTGGTCCCATTTTGTTGGAGATTAACTGCACAACATCTCCAATATTTCATTTTTTAACACATGTCCTATATGATTCTTCGGTAACAAAAACATAAAAGGCGATATAATGATCAGGATAGGTGTGCTTATTGTAGACGACAAGATCGTTGTATGAAAGCTCGTTGTACTTAAAAAAGGGACCTTATCAGGATAGGTGTGCTTATTGTAGAGAAAAAGATATCATTATTCTATTTGAGTCCCAAATGAATGGGTCGCAAGATGACATGAATTATTATAAAATTTAGGCTATCATTTGAATATTATGTTCACACAGGTTCAAAATGTTTTGAACGCATTGTACCTGCAAATATCTAGTAGAACATGCATAGAATGAGTCCATTAGGATGACAAATAATTCACAAAGTATATTCTAGAAGTATATAGCTACAATTGGGATGTTTCAGTCTAACAAAATTTCCAAGGGCAACCTAAATAGATAAATTACCTAATCTAGTGGAAGCATATGGCAGAGGTTACGTTGTTCATCGTGGGAGCAGTCAGCAAGTTCTTAGTACAAATCAATGAAAGAATGCTTGCAAACCCTATTAACAAACTGGCTGAGAGAAAATCCATTGCAAACCCTCTGCGGCCGGAGGGGTGCAGACTACCGTAGAACACCTGAACATGTACGTTTTTCCAGCCAAAGAATATTGGGAATCATAAACAAAGAATCGCCAATTAACAAAGCATTAGAGTATCATATTTGTCTTAACTGAACAATAGGATCACTGCTATAACTATAGTCTTTAGGACGAAATTTAAAATAAACATTCTGGCTGAGAGAAAATCCATTCCATCTATTGTGTGATCACCTTCATGGTCTAGCATCTTCAAGCTTTCACGAACCTCAATGGAGATACCCATAACTCCTCCCTGAAACGGATGAAACACATAAGTTTTGCTAAACTGGGACATGGTATTAACCTTTTTTGCTTGATATTCTTTAAGATACAGCAATTCCAAAACACGTGAATTGTATGGTATTATTCCCTCTTATATAAATCAGTCATGAGTACTGCACATAGTTCGACATCTACAATACAATATATTGCTGATCATATTTTTTTGCATTAATCTACCGCGAAGCAACCCGACGAGGCCGCCACGATCCAGCAAGCCGCGGCGCGGAAGGGCAGCAGCGGCGCGGATGATCCAGCAAGCCCTCGCCGCAAGCTGGAGCTTCTCCCATGTCTTGCCCAGGTTGATGATGTAGATGCCTAAGAACCACAAACAAGGAACATACGCCTCAATTTTCTCTGAAGAAGATAATGCAAGAAGTGTAGGAAGTCTAAAAGATAGCCAACGATGGAGTTGACCACTGAAGCAACATGTTTCAAAACAGATTTTTGGATATCTAGAGACCAAGTGAATGGAAATCTATGATAACTAAGCAAAAAAAATAACTTCTTGTTTCTAAATATTGTTATGAACCTTGCAGGACTTCTTTGCCCAGTTTTAGGGGATGCACGAGGTCTAATTTTGTAGCATCATCACACGAGGTAAATGCAGAACTATACTTTCTATCCCCATACCTTTTGTTACAACCATGTATGTGCTCCAACCATCCCTGTTCATACATGTTGAGTTCCGTGTATCGGCTTCTGTGAGGCAGACAGAGTTTGGGGGCATGCATGTGACAATGGATCTATTCTATTGCTACGACTGAAGAAACATTTTAAAATTGAATAAAAATATATTTGAGAGGCATATGTTTTGTTTTTGCTGTTTCAAACTACAAAGAACCTTGCAGATTTGTTGGACTCTGTTTACTCTTGGAATTCCCTCGTTATGCATTCTAAATCACTGTTGAACATTGATGATAGCCCTATATAGAGCCTTACATGTTTAGTTTGGGCAACATGCCTTCTGATGCTGTTACCCCAACGATCACTGATAATATTTCTGAAAGGCTAACATACTATTACAGAGCCTGATGGGCTAACACTCTAATTCGACCATGGAGGAAGTTGCATATCATCAGGTGATTTACCTTCCCTTTGGTGCTGGCGACATGGATGACCTTCATCCGCCCGATGGGCTCCTCCATCTCGAGGATCTGAAGAACGAAATCCATCCGTATCGGACAAGAAAATCCGCGCAATGCACACGAGGAGGAGGAGGAGGGCGGAGGGGAGGGACCTGGAGGTAGCGGTGCATGAGGTCCCATAGGTTGCCATGGTTGCCGGTGTGCTCTCGCACCTTCTGCATGATTAGCGAGGAGAGCCGGACCAGCACCTCCTCCTACTCCCCCTCCGCCGCGCCACCTTCTGCGTGCCGCGTGGAAGCGGCGGCGGTGGAGGAGGACTCCATGGCGCGGGGGAGGAGGCGACAGGTGCGGGAGGAGGCGAGCGGCGAGAGGAGGAGGAGGAGGCGGCGGAGGGCTGCGAGAGGGGGGTGAAGCATGGGCGGCGCACGGTGCCTGAGAGGAGAGAGCGTGGGAGAGAGAGATTGCCCCTAGTGGATGGGGTGGCGGCGTGGGGTGAGGCTGTGGGAGGATTTAGGGTTAGATGGGGGTTAAATACCCTCGGTTAGGTGGGCTGACTAGGGCCGGCCCAGTTTGGGCCAAGTGAGTTTCTTTCTCTCTTTTTATTATATGTTTCTGTTTTTATTTCATTATTAAACAACTTTAGTTTTATCACAAATATGCCCGTGCGTTGCAATGGGTGACAAAAATATTACGTTATAGCCAAATAAGTATGGCTCAATACCCCGACATATGAGCATCCTCTATTTTTGAACTTAACACGGTGGCCCATCATGTTGCCACTTATCTTTTCTTCCATCCTCGTCAATGATGGTCGTGGTTAAATTTTGTTGATTGATGCCCACTATCTTTTTTCTGAAATGCATGGACAGTTTTTTACTCACTCTATGAACTTTTTTAAATGGGGACTAAATTTTGAAATTCAATATTTTTTAGTTTTTCTCAACGTTATTTTTACTTCATAGACATTTTCTTCAAATTCACTAATATGTTTTGGATAAATGATCATTTTAAAAATCATGGACATTTTATATTTGTTGAATGTATTTTTCAAAATTATGAATCATTTTATAACATGTGAACAATTTTTAAAAATCATCAATTTTTTAAACCGTGAACGTTTTATTATTTCCTGAACCTATGTTTCAATTCCCAAACATTCTATGGTTTCATGAACAATATTTTCCAGAACTCAAAAAAATGGAATTTTGAAAAATCATGAATTAGTTTAAAGAAGTACAAAATAAATGGTATAATAAAACATGGGCTGGCCCATGAACTCGTGTATGCTGCTATAAAAAGAGAAAATCAGTGTCCGTGTGATCAAGTTTTCTCGATTGATGTAAACATATTTCTTTTCTAAAATGCGTGGACAGTTTTTTATTCGGTGAACATTTTTTGAATCGATGATTTTTTTGTAAATGGGGAATGACTTGGCTAATTGATTTTTGAAAATTCATAGACATTGTGTGAATTATTTTATATTATGCAAACATTTTTTAAAATCATCAACATTTTTTTAATCCGTGAACATTTTCTAATTTTCTGAACCTTTGTTTTAATGTCCAAACATTCTATGATTTCATGAACATATTTTTCAAAACTAAAAAAATTGGAATTTTGGAAAATCATTTATTAATTTAAAGAAAAAATATATTGAAATAATAAAACATGGGCTGGTCCATTAACCCATGTTTGCTGCTATATACAAAGAGAAATAATAGGGATGAAAAAATGCGTGCCTACAAGGCGTCGAACCTGGGCGTGCTGTGTGGAAGGCAGCCGCTCTAGCCACCAAACCGAGCGCGTGCTCATGATTTTTAGTTCTCAAATCTTAATAATTGTCCGCGACGATGACTTTGACAAAAAAATCTGAACCGTTTTTTCACTTATGGGTGGCATAGTGGGTAATTTAAGCTAACTTTGAGGGTAATTTTAATAACGTACCAGAGAAGCAATAGGTGCTTTATCAATAGGTAAAGATGAGGGTGATCGAAGAAATAGAAATATCACTTCCTTCACAAAGTGCTATTCTGAACAGAATAGGCAAAATAAATATTGCAGAATTATTTTTGAACTATGGAAGGAAGGGTTTTCACATATTTGAGGAATATATGATCCAAAGTATTTATGAGATTTTTTCGAGAATTTTTGGAATGATAGAATAGTAGGTTGCTTCACAAACTAGGATGGGGTAGGATAGAATGGACCCACGAGTGACATGTCAACATAGTTAGAACATGTTACGACATTTTTATAATCGTCGTAAAAGTTATCACGATCTTATCTGATAGTTACGGCGTTTTTGACTCACATCGTCGTATTTTATATGTAGATTTGATCCCCTCAAACAGTTTACGACGATCTCGGATGAAATCCTCATAGTTTTATGACGAATTCATCAATGACATATTAAAAAACGTCATGTATGAGCATATTTCTTGTAGTGCACCGAGAGGTGGTGCACAACTGTCGGGGTCGTCTCCTACCTCTGGCCATAGAAAAGGAGGAGCAGGCCGGTGAGGTTGCCGACGCTCTCAAGCCCCATCAAGGACTGGAATGGGTTCTCCTTGCTGTCGCCTACCTGCTGGTGGTTGGAACAAGCTTGTCGAGGAGGCCGTGGCGGAGGAGTTTCGGGAGGTGGTCGAGGAGGTGGCTAGAGACACGGAAATGCTCGTTGCGAGTTGGGGGAAAGCTTCCTGGGGTTGAGAGGATGAGTTTAGTGGGTCGAGGGGTGCATGAGCCGTCGTGTTGCCAGAGATCGACCAGAGCTCTCAGGCGGAGGGACCTCGGTCGATCTCAAGCATCGGGGCTCTGCGGGGTTCCTAGGGCGGCTAGGGAGGTATTAGTGATCGTGGTGAAGCTTTCTCAGGGGTGCTAAAGCAAGGGGAAGGCTATTTATAGGCCCGCTATGGTGAGCCGATTCGGGATCGCCGGTGACTCACGGTGGCACGCATGGGGGTGCAGAGAGGGGCTTGGGCCTGATGACCCTCAAGTATAGGGGATCGCAACAGTTCTCGAGGGTAGAGTATTCGACCCAAATTTGTTGATTCCCCAAAGGGGAAGCGAAAGAATATTCTCAAGTATTAGAAGCTGAGTTTGTTAGATTCAACCACACCTGAAAGATTAATGTCTGCAAGAAAAGTATCAGTAGCAAAGTAGTATGATAGCAACGGTGCCAGAAACCATCTGTTGACGGCAGACTATTCCTAACTGTTGTATCAATGGCGCCAGTAAGTTGCACGTGGACGGGGAACAATTCTTCCCCGGCAACGGTGTCGGAAAAGGTGTTGCAACCAGTAACAACGAAGTAGCAAGGAACAGCAGTAGCAGCAGTAGCAACAGAGTAACAGCAGCAGAAGCAAAGTGGCCCAACCCCTTTTATAGCAAGGGACAAGCCTAGACAAAGTAACGTAGCAAGGACCAGTAGTAAAAGACTCGTAGGCAGTGGATCGGTGATGGATGACTATGACGGATGTGATTCATCATGTAAGAGCTATAACACAGAGAGATATATAACTAGCTCCCGTTCGTCAATCTAATGTAGGCATGTATTCCGTATGTAGTCATACGTGCTTAGGGAAAATAACTTGCATGACATCTATTGTCCATCCCTCCCGTGGCAGCGGGGTCCTAATGGAAACTACGGGATATTATGGTTATCCTTTCAATATAGAACCTGGCCAACGTATTAACACGTGGTGAATACATGAACTCCTCATACTATGGTCATCTCGGGGAGTGGTTCCGGCTATTGTCACTCCGGGGTTGCCGGGTCATAACACATAGTAGGTGACTACAACTTGCAAGATAGGATCTAAAACACACATATAGTGGCGACAACATAATAGGTTCAGATCTGAAATCATGGCACTCGGTCCCTAGTGACAAGCATTAAGCATAGCCAAGTAGTAGCAACATCAATCTAGAACATAGTGGATACTAGGGATCAATCCCCGTCAAAACTAACTTGATTACATGATAGATCTCATCCAACTCATCACCGTCCAGCAAGCCTACGATGAGATTACTCATGAACGGTGAAGAGCATCATGGAATTGTCGATGGAGGAAGGTTGACGATGACGATGGCGATGATTTCCCCTCTCCGGAGCCCACAACGGACTCCAGATCTGCCCTCGAGATGAAGAACAGGATGTGGCGGCGCCTCCGTATCGTAAAACGCGATGAAACCTTCTCTGTGATTTTTTTCCGGCAAGATGTAAGATATCACTACTGGAAATCAATTTTTTGTCGTCTGCCAAATCTTTGTCGTCTGCTGGCTGATGGCAAAGAGTGTCTTTACCGTCAGCTCCCAGAAAGCAGACGACAAAGAACTGGCTGATGGCAAAGAAGGTCTTTGCCAGCAGTCAATCCTTTGCCGTCTGCCGTAGACGACAAAGAAGGGGCCAGCAGACGGCTGATGACCCACAAGTATAGGGGATCAATCATAGTCCTTTCGATAATTAAGAGTGTCGAACCCAACGAGGAGCAGAAGGCTTTGATAAACGGATTTCAGCAAGGTAATAAGTGCAAGCACTGAAAGTAGTGGTAACAAGTGATTGTGTAGCAAGGTGAAATGTAGGAAGCAAAGAGTAACAAGTAACAAGTAGTAGAAACGGTGCAGCAAGTGGACCAATCCCTTTTGTAGCAAGGGACAAGCCTGAACAAAGTCTTATAGGAGGAAAAACGCTCCCGAGGACACACGGTGAAGTGTTATGTAGTCGACGTTCACATAACACCACTAGAGGAAAAACAACATACAACATATCAAAATACCGAACGAATATCAAATTCACATGACTATTATTAAGATGACTTATCCCATATCCTCAGGAACAAAAGTAACTACTCACAAGACATAATCATAATCATGACCAGAGGTGTAATGAATAGCATCAAGGATCTGAACATAAACTCTTCCACCAATTAATCCAACTAGCATCAACTACAAAGAGTAATCAACACTACTAGCAACCTTACAAGTACCAATCGGAATTGCGAGACGAAGATTGTTTACACGAGATGAACTAGGGATTGGAGAGGAGATGGTGCTGATGAAGATGTTGATGAAGATGCCTCCCCTCCGACGAGAGGAGTGTTGGTGATGACGATGGCGACGATTTCCCCCTCCGGGAGGGTAGTTTCCCCGGTAGGATCGTCCTGCCGGAGCTCTAGACTGGATCTTCTCAAGTTCCGCCTCGTGGCAGCGGCGAAACCACGAAAAAAGCTCCGTCTTGATTTTTTCCAGACCAGGACGCTTCATATAGCAAAAGAGGGGGGCTAGTGGGCCTTCACGCAGCCCACAAGCTTGCCCACTGCCACCAGGGGGTGGTGGCGGAGTGGGGGCTTGTGGGGCCCTGCTGGCCCCCTCCGGTAGTTCTTTCACCCAGTATTTTTAATATATTCCAGAAAAAATCCACGTAAATTTTCAGGGCATTTGGAGATGTGCAGAATAGTGGACTACGATTTGCTCCTTTTACAGTCCAGAATTCCAGCTGCCTGAATTCTCCCTCTTCAAATAAACCTTGCAAAATAAGAGAGAAAAGGCATAAATATGGTACCACAAGTAATATAACAGCCCAAAAAGCAATAAATATCAACATGAAAGCATGATGCAAAATGGACGTATCAACTCCCCCAAGCTTAGACCTCACTTGTCCTCAAGCGAAAACCAAGTTCCATAAACATGTCCACATGTTGACGGACGAAGGTGTCGAAACAAAACATAATACGGACATGAGGGCATCATGATCACACATAGGATAGCAATATATCATAAAGATTCTTATGGAAAAGTAACAATTCCTTCACAAAGCAAAGCATGAAGCAAAAACCTTACCGAGAAGTAACCAACAATAGTCCATAATCATTGAAGCAATTGCAATTTATCACAACATCAGAAAGAGTCAAATAAGAGCTTGTAAGGCAAACCCACATCCTCAATCATCTCTTTTGTTTTTCACAATTGTTACAACTCATGTCGTACTCAAGGTGTCAAAGTTTCAGCTGGACACAGAGGAAGATAGGGGCTTATAGTTTTGCCTCCCAACCATTTACCTCAAGGGTAAAGTCAACAACAATAAAGCATGAATACTCAACTCCAAATTGATATATGAATATAGATATTTCCCAAGCATGTGGCGGTAGCCAAGACAAAGTAAAAAAGGGAATTGGTGAAGATCACCATGACTCTTACAAGGGTAAAAAGTAAAGGTACAAGATAGGCCCTTCGCAGACGGAAGCAGAGGTTGTCATGCACTTTTGAGGTTTGAATGCTTGTCCTCTTAGTGCGGAGGAACGTCACTTTATATTGCCTCCTGTGATAAAGAACTTTATTATGCAGTCTGTCGCTTTTATGTCTTCCTCATCACAGGTTCGTACAAAGCTTATTTTCCGCACACTAATAGATCATACATATTAGAGAGCAATTTGTATTGCTTGCACCGATGACAACTTAATTGAAGTATCTTATTCAATCCTTAGGTAGGTATGATGGAATCTCATGGCAAAACTGGTTGGAGGTTTATGGATGCACAAGTAGTATCTCTACTTGGTGCGGAAGTTTTGGCTAATATGAGGTGGAAGCAATCGTCACATGCTAAGGGATCTCTAACCATATAACATTGTTTGGAACCAAGCAAACACAATTCATTATGGTGTCTTCCTTGTCCAACATCTATTCCTAGGCATGTAATAGTTCGGTGAGTGCTCACAATTGTAAAAAGTTTCTAAGATGATATATTTATATGTGAACTTGTCTTTCCTTATTACTTCTTATTAATTGCAACAATGACTGAGGTCTATGTTGATTTATTCTCAACACGTTTCAGTCATCATACGTGTCATAAGTGAAGTTATCACTTTCCATAAGATCTTCTCATGATCTTTCATGCTATCGTTCTTTTCATACTTCTGATCATCGCGAAAAGCAAAGCCCTTAATTAAGACAATCTTTATTATATAGCTCATAAGCTCGAATACATCGGGGGAGAGACAAAGCAAAAGACTCAAACTAAAAACTAAAGACTTATTCCTCTAAAAGAAGAAATAAAAACTGAAAAGGAAAGAAATAAAAAAAAGGTAAAAGCAAAAGATATAAAGGTGATACGATACCAGGGCAACTCCCCCAAGCTTGGCAGAAGCCAAGGGGATTGCCCATACCAATGTTTAGTTGTCTTCCTTTGGTGGTGATGGTGGTGTTGTTGGAGCAGTCTAATCCTCCATCTTCTAAGGCATAGGTGCTCCATCATGGCAGGATGAACGAGTCGCCGGAATCCTCAAATCTACAGCCAACCTTATTGATTTAAATCCGTACTCATACTCACAGTTTTGATTCTGTACGTCATAGATCAGGCCCTGAAGTTGGTCAACCCTATCGTAGAGCCTGGAGAGGTGTTTCCCAATATCAATGGCATCCATCTTGTGATTGCTAGTAAGCTCCGTGATCATCATGTGGTTGGCGTTGAGTCCAGGCTCCACCATTCCTTGGCACTTGAAGACTTGTTGCTCCATTGCTTCGAGCCTCGTCTCCATGCTTCCGGCTTTCTTAGGCCCCTCAACATCACGGATGTGCAACATCCCCTCGCTCATCTTGATAGATTAAAGGTGCTTCAGCACTTCCGTGAGGTAGGGATTGATGACCTTCTCGAAGATCTTGTCCTTCAGAGCATTTGGGGAAGTCATGATGATCTAGATCTGCGGCAGAAACAAGCTCGAAACGAAAACAGAGGAAAACTACGCGATACGGAGATCAAAACCTTCGGGCGACTATCTATTGATTTTTTCTAGGCCAGAAGGAGTCCTCCGCAAGAAAACGGAGTCCGGGAGGCACACGAGGTTCCCACAAGCTTGCCCACCGCCACCAGGGGGTAGGGGGCGGTGGCTGGGCTTGTGGCTGCCTCGTTCGCTCTCCGGACTGCTTTTTATTTTTCTAATTTTCCAAAAATTCCAAAACGGAAGAAATTTCCTATTGGAAAAGTATTGGAGTCCAATTTCTTGCCGAAATAGACACATCTTCGTTTTCAAGGTCTGAAACAGGCTGATAAACATCACTTATGTACTCCTCTGGAGTTATGACATTGATGATATTCGTCTGAACATTTATGGGAGTACCAGAGATGTAATGCTTGATTCTTTGACCATTTACCACTCTAGGAAAATTTCGTTCCGTGTTATTGATTTTGATGGCAGCAAAACGATATACTTCCTCGAAAACATAGGGACCTTCCCATTTAGAGAGAAGCTTGCGTGCAAAGAATCTCAAACGAGAATTCTATAGCAAGACATAATCACCTACATTAAACTCTCGTTTCTGTATTCGTTTGTCGTGCCATCTCTTAACCTTTTCCTTGAACAACCTGGCATTCTCGTATGCCTGGGCTCTCCATTCATCTAACGAGCTGATATCAAACAGCCGCTTCTCCCCAGCAAGTTTGAAATCAAAGTTGAGCTCTTTGATTGCCCAATAAGCTTTGTGTTCCAGCTCAAGAGGTAAATGACACGCCTTACCGTAAACCATTTTATACGGCGACATGCCCATGGGATTCTTATAAGCAGTCCTATAAGCCCATAGTGCATCGTCAAGTTTGCTAGACCAGTTCTTTCGAGATCTATTGACGGTCTTTTGTAGGATCAATTTGATCTCCCTATTACTCAACTCCACTTTACCACTAGACTGATATTGATAAGGAGATGCAACTCTATGGTTGACATCATACTTAGCTAGCATCTTGCGGAGAACACCATGAATGAAGTGTGAACCGCCATCAGTCATCAAGTATTTAGGGACTCCAATTCTTGGGAATATGACTTCTTTAAGCATCTTAATAGAGGTGTGGTGATCAGGATTTTTAGTGGGGATAGCTTCTACCCACTTAGTAACGTAATCCACAACAACTAAGATGTGAGTGTACCCATTGGAAGTCGGGAAGGGTCCCATATAATCAAAGCCCCAGACATCAAATGGTTCAATGACAAGTGAATAGTTCATACGCATTTCCTGACGCTTATTGATGTTCCCTATCCTTTGGCATTCGTCACAAGACACGACAAACTTACGAGCATCCTTGAAGAGAGTGGGCCAGTAGAAACCTGATTGCAATACCTTATGAGCAGTTCTATCTCCAGCATGGTGTCCTCCGTAGGCTTCGGAATGACACTTCTGCAGGATCTGTCCCTGTTAATGTTCACGCACATAGCATCTAAGAACACCATCTACTCCTTCCTTATAAAGGTGAGGATCATCCCAAAAGTAGTGTCTCAAATCAAAGAAGAATTTCTTCTTTTGCTGATAGGTGAAACTGGGTGGTATGTATTTGGCTACAATATAGTTTGCATAATCGGCATACCACGGTGCACTAAGTGAAGTGCGGATGACAATCAATTGCTCATCAGGAAAGCTGTCATCAATAGGTAGTGGGTCATCAAGGACATTCTCTAGCCTAGACAACTTATCTCCTACAGGGTTATCAGCACCCTTTCGGTCAACGACGTGCAAATCAAATTCCTATAGCAGGAGAACCCATCTGATCAGCCTAGGCTTAGGGTCCTTCTTCTCCATGAGGTACTTAATAGCAGCATGATCAGAGCGAATAGTGACTTTGGAGTCAACTATGTAAGATCTGAACTTTTCACATGCAAACACGACTGCTAAAAATTCCTTCTCTGTAGTGGCATAGTTTCTTTGGGCACTGCATAGAGTTTTACTAGCGTAGTGAATGACATTCAACTTCTTGTCAACTCTTTGTCCTAGAACAGCACCAACGGCATAATCACTAGGGCCACACATGATTTCAAAGGGCAAGTTCCAGTCAGGTGGTTGAACAATAAGTGCGGTTATCAAAGCCTTCTTAAGTATTTCAAAGGCTTCCTCACAATCCTCATCAAAAACAAAAGGAACATCCTTCTGCAAGAGGTTGGTAAGAGGCCTAGAAATCTTAGATAAGTCTTTAATGAACCTTCTATAGAAACCAGCATGACCTAAGAAACTTCGTATACCTCTGATATCTGTGGGGTAAGGCATTTTCTCAATTGCATCAACCTTAGCCTTATCAACTTCAATGCCTCTTTCAGAACTTTGTGTCCTAAGACGATACCTTCATTAACCATAAAGTGGCACTTCTCCCAATTTAAGACGAGGTTGGCTTCTTCTCATCTCTGTAAGACTCGATCAAGGTTGCTGGGGCAATCATCAAAGGAAGACCCATAAACGGAGAAGTCATCCATGAAAACCTCGACAATCTTTTCACAAAAGTCAGAAAATATAGCCATCATACATCTTTGGAAGGTGGTAGGTGCATTACATAAGCCAAAAGGCATACGTCTCTAGGCAAAGGTACTAAAAGGGCAGGTGAAAGTGGTTTTCTCTTGATCAGATTGTGCAACAGGTATCTGCGAGAAACCTGAATAACCGTCTAGAAAGCAGAAGTGCGTGTGCTTTGATAGCCTTTCTAGCATTTGGTCGATGAACGGCAAAGGATAATGATCTTTCCTGGTTGCCTTGTTCTGTTTCCGGAAGTCTATCACAATTCTATAGCTGGTAATAATCCTTTGAGGGATTAGTTCATCCTTATCATTAGGAACGACGGTGATACCTCCCTTCTTAGGTACGCAATGTACTGGACTTACCCAATCACTATGAGCAACAAGATACATGATTCCTGCTTCCAGAAGCTTTAATATTTATTTTCTAGCGACCTCTTTCATCTTAGGATTTAATCTCCTTTGATGATCACCAACTGGTTTAAAGTCAGGATCGGTTTTAATCTTGTGCTAACATAGAGTAGGACTAATACCCTTAAGATCATCAAGAGTATATTCAATAGTAGTGTCGTGCTTCCTCACAGTGTTTAGTAACTTCTTCTCTTCGCGCTCTGATAGGAGAGCACTAATAATGACAGGATATATCTCCTTCTCATCAAGATAGGCATACTTAGGAGTATCAGGCAACTGTTTAAGCTCGTACACAGGATCACCCTTTGGTGGGGGAGGATCCCCATGCAGTTCAACAGGCAGATTATTCTTGAGAATAGGATATTGTTCTAAGACAATTTTATCTATCTCATCTCTCTCCTCCATATGCATATCATTTTCATGCTCAAGAAGATATTGCTCTATAGGATCCGTAAGAGGTACGACAATAGAGGCAGGAGCAATGATTCCATCTCTACCAGACGACTCTCTTTCATGGGTTTGTCTTCCAAACTTGGAGAAGTTAAATTCATGAGACACACCCTCGGAACTTACTGTGACAGTCTGTATAATGCAATCAATGTGAGCATTGACGGTGTTGAGAAAGGGTCTACCGAATATGATGGGACAAAAGCTATCTTGTGCAGTACCAAGGACGAGGAAATCAGTAGGATACTTCGTCTTACCACACAAGACTTCTATGTCTCTCACAATTCCCAGAGGGCAGATAGTGTCTCTATTAGCTAGCGTAATAGTGACATCAATGGGTTCTAACTCAGCAGGTGCAACCTCATCTTTGATTTCATCATATAGAGAACGGGGTATTGCACTAACACTAGCTCCCATATCACATACACCATGGTAACAGTGATCTCCTATCTTAACAGAAACAACGGGCAGGCCAACTACAGGTCCGTGTTTTTCTTTCGCGTGAGGTTTAGCAATTCTAGCGGAGTCCTCACAGAATTTGATAACATGCCCGTCTATGTCTTCGGCTAAGAGATCTTTGATAATAGCAACACTAGGTTCAACTCTAATCTCCTCAGGGGGTGCAAGTGATCTAATGTAACCCCTACGTATCATAGTTGGAGCTTTAGAATAATCCTTTATCCTAGCAGGGTATGGTGGTTTCTCAGTGTAAGCACAAGGAACAACAGGATCACTAAAAGCTATGATTTTCGACTCAACTAGATTGGTTTTGGCTATGTTGCTTTTTACAGGAGGATGATATTTAAACCACTACTCTTTGGGAAGATCAACAAGAGCAGCAAAAGATTCACATAGAGAAGCTACTATCTCAGAGTCAAGTCCATACTTAGCGCTAAAATCTCTAGAAGTGTTGTTCTCAATAAAAGATTTAACGCAATCAAACTGGAAATTAATACCTGACTCCTTACCTTCCTCCAGCTCCCAATCTTCAGAGTTGTGTTTGATTCTCTCAAATAAATTCCACTTGTGATCAATATCCTTCTTCATAAAAGAACCGACACAAGAAGTGTCAAGCATGGTACGATCTTCATGAGAAAGCCGAGCATAAATGTTTTGAGTGATGATTTCTCCCAAGAGCTCATGATTGGGGCATGAATATAGCATTGATTTAAGCCTCCCCCAAGCTTGAGCTATGCTTTCCCTATCACGAGGCCAAAAGTTATAAATAAAGTTCCGATCACGATGTACTAAGTGCATAGGATAGAACTTTTGATGAAATTCCAATTTCAACCGATTGTAGCCCCATGATCTAGCATCATCACATAGCCTATACCATGTCAACGCCTTATCCTTCAAAGATAAAGGAAATACTTTCTTCTTTACCTCATCCTCGGGCAAACCTACAAGCTTAAATAAACCACAAACTTCATCTACATAGATTAGATAAAAGTCTGGATGTGAAGATCCATCTCGTGTAAAAGGATTAGCCAGCAGTTTCTCAAGCATACCCAAAGGAATTTCATAAAAGATATTTTCAGTAGGTACCTCAGGTTGAGGAGCAACTCCTCGTGCTTCCGTTCGTGGTGAAGATACCCGGAACAAACTCCTCAAAGGAAGAGTTTCCATAGTGACAAGTGACACTAAATTTCAACACAGTATAAAAATGTTTCCTTACCAATTTCCACTTACCAAAGGCGCCTCACTCCCCGGCAACGGCGCCAGAAAATAGTCTTGATGACCCACAAGTATAGGGGATCAATCGTAGTCCTTTCGATAAGTAAGAATGTCGAACCCAACGAGGAGCAGAAGGCTGTGATAAACGGATTTCAGCAAGGTAATAACTGCAATCACTGAAAGTAGCGGTAACAAGTGATTGTGTAGCGAGGTGAAACGTAGCAAGCAAAGAGTAACAAGTAACAAGTAGTAGCAACGGTGCAGCAGGTGGCCCAATCCCTTTTGTATCAAGGGATAAGCCTGAACAAAGTCTTATAGGAGGAAAAACGCTCCCGAGGACACACGGGAATTTCTGTCATGCTAGTTTCATCATGTTCATATGATTCACGTTCGTTACTTTGATAGTTTGATATGTGGGTGGACCGGCGCATGGGTACTGCCCTTACTTGGACAAGAAACCCACTTATGATTAACCTCTCTCGCAAGCATCCGCAACTACAAAAGAAGAATTAAGACAAAGTCTAACCATAGCATTAAACTAGTGGATCCAAATCAGCCCCTCACGAAGCAACGCATAGACTGGGGTTTAAGCTACTGTCACTCCAGCAACCCATCATCTACTTACAGCTTCACAATGCCTTCCTCTAGGCCAAATATGGTGAAGTGTTATGTAGTCGACGTTCACATAACACCACTAGAGGAAAAACAACATACATCATATCAAAATACCGAACGAATATCAAATTCACATGACTATTATTAACATGACTTATCACATGTCCTCAGGAACAAAAGTAACTACTCACAAGACATAATCATAATCATGACCAGAGGTGTAATGAATAGCATCAAGGATCTGAACATAAACTCTTCCACCAAGTAATCCAACTAGCATCAACTACAAAGAGTAATCAACACTACTAGCAACCTTACAAGTACCAATCGGAATTGCGAGACGTAGATTGGTTACAAGAGATGAACTTGGGATTGGAGAGGTGATGGTGCTGATGAAGATGTTGATGAAGATGCCTCCCCTCTGACGAGAGGAGTGATGGTGATGATGATGGCGACGATTTCCCCCTCTGGGAGGGAAGTTCCCCCGGGAGGATCGTCCTGCCGGAGCTCTAGACTGGATCTGCTCAACTTCCGCCTCGTGGCGGCGGCGAAACCACGAAAAAGCTCCCTCTTGATTTTTTCCAGACCAGGGCACTTCATATAGCAAAAGAGGGGGGCTAGTGGGCATTCAGGAAGCCCACAAGCTTGCCCACCGCCACCAGGGGGTGGTGGCGGAGTGGGGGCTTGTGGGGCCCTGGTGGCCCCCCTCCGGTAGTTCTTTCGCCCAGTATTTTTATTATATTCCAGAAAAAATCCACGTAAATTTTCAGGGCATTTGGAGATGTGCAGAATAGTGGACTAGGATTTGCTGCTTTTCCAGTCGAGAATTCCAACTCCCTGAATTCTCCCTCTTGAAATAAACCTTGCAAAATAAGAGAGAAAAGGCATAAATATGGTACCACAAGTAATATAACAGCCCAAAAAGCAATAAATATCAACATGAAAACATGATGCAAAATGGACGTATCAACGACAAAGATGCTCATCTGGCCGGGGAAACATTAGGTCAAACTACGCCCTTCTTTGCCGTCTGCTGGCGGACGGCAAAGATGCTAGAGGCAGACAACAAAGAGTATAGACCCTTTGTCATCCGACAGCGGACGGCAAAGTTCATGAATCTACTAAAGGCCGTCCCGCCCCCACCCCGGCCCTCTCTCTCAAACGGCCACTCTCTCTCTCCTCCCCCGACCCCCACCGCCGCCACCACCGTCGCGCCGCCGCCCCCGCCACCCCCGTCGCCACCCCGCAGCCCCCCGGCGCCGCCCAGGTGCCCACAGCCCCTCGGCAGCGCCCCCCTACCGCCCCCTTCTCCCCGTGACCCCCACCGAAGCTCGCCCCCTCCTCCTCCATGCGACCCCCTCCTCCACCACCGCCCCTCCTCTCCGTGCCCCTACTCCACCACCGCCCTGGTGCCCTCCTCCCCGCGACCCCCTCTCATCCACCATTGCACCACTCCTCGCCCTGGTGCCCTCTCCTCCCTGCGACCACCTCCTCCACCAGCTCTGGCCAGGTCACCCACCGCCCCGACCGTCACCGCCCCGGCTGCCCACTACTAACCAAGGTGATTTTTTTTCTTTTTTTGCTAATTAATAGATTTACTCGTATATATAGTTTAGTTGGTAGGTTAGTTAATTAGTAGATTTTGTGGTAGTTTATTTAGTTGGTAGATTATATTTAGTTAGTTGGTAGTTTAGTTAGTTGGTAGATTTAGTTAGTTAATTAGTAGATTTAGTAGGTAGTTTAGTGGAAGATTCTGTTTTGTTAATTAGTGGTAGCTAGATTCTTTTTTATTTACTTAGTGGTAGATTATATTTTTGTTATTTTTTTGCTGTTTAGTGTTGTATAGGTTTAGCGATAGGTTTAGTTAGCTTGGTTAGTTAGGTTAGTTAGTTAGTTAGCTTAATAGAAAGAAGAGGAAGAAGTAGAAGAAGAGGAGGAGGAGAAGAGGAGAGGAGGAGGAGGAGGAGGAGGAGGAGAGGAAGAAGAAGAAGAAGAAGAAGAAGAGGAGAAGAAAAAACAAGAAGGAGAAGAAGAGAAGAGGAAGAGAAGAAGAGAAGAAGGCATAATTAGCCCATTTAGCTCCAAAATGCCATAATAAGTCCAAAATGGCATAAGAACCTTCGTTAGCTCATGAATATTATATTCTTAGCTTGTTTTACTCTAGAATGACATAATTAGCCCATATAGCTCCAAAAAGACATAATTAGATAATTTAGCTCCAACAAGAGGAGAAGAGGAGAATAAATAGGAAAAATGAAAAGAAAGAAAGAAGAATAAGATGAAGAGAAGAAAAATACCTCCTCCTTCTTCTCCTCCTTCTTCTCCTCCTCCACCTCCTCCTTCTTCTTGATTTCTTCTTCTTCTCCTCCTCCTCCTCTTTCTTCTCCTCTTTCTTATTCTTCTTACCTTATTTCCCCGAACAATGAGATAATTAGCCCATTTAGCTACCAAATGGCATAAAAACCTTGCGTAGCTCATGAATATTATATTCTTAACTTGTTTACCTCTAAAATGACATAATTAGCATATTTGTGTTGATCGGGTTGATTTACATGTGATAGTTGTCTCGTCGCTGTGAGGTCTGCTGTGCGAAGACCTCCCCGTGCGTTGTACGAGTTCCGCCCCTACATTCGTGGGTCAGTACAAATTTCATCTCCTCCTCGCCCTTCATTTACTGTAGCTCGGTTTCTAGATGAAACTTTCTAGATTTAGGTAATTAAATTAATTTATCAGTATGCGTGACCAGTATGCGTCTCCCGTTCGAAAGGGAGACATCTATAAATATGCATGTCTTAGCATATTTATAACCGCCATCCTTCCAAATTTTCCAACATTATCCATGGACAGCCCGAGTATGTGTAGATTGGGTTCGTTTCCCCGTATGCTGTGCTCTTGATCCGATGCGGAATTTCGTCAGTGCCTCCCTGTTGTTCTCCGAATGCACATCCTCTCTGTTTATTGCGGAGACGTGTATCAGGAGAACAACGGGGAGGTGCTGCCGAAATTTTGCGTTGGATCCAGAGTAGAGCATGGGAAAACGAACCCAATCTACACATACTCGGGTGGGATTAGGACCTATCTTTACCTATTAGCGTGTAGGTTGCCTGGGCGTAATAAAAATGGCGAACCTGATTAACTGATGAATATAAATGCTAAATTATATATAAATATATTTATTCTCTCTTTAGTAGCTAGGCAAGATGAGTGATCGTGCGTGGATGTATACCGGTCACCCTAGTCAGAAAGAGATGACGAAAGAATGGTTTGTAAAAACAAAGGAATTTGTGAAAGCCGCATTCGCAAATGCCCAGGAAAGAAACTATTGCCCCTATCCTGGATGCGACAACTATAAAAAGATGACAGAGGATGTAATGATTAAACACCTGCAGAGGAGGGGTTTTAATCCTAATTATAAGGTGTGGACATTTCATGGTGAGTCTATACAACACACAAGAGCTGAGGTGGTCCGTCGTCGCACCGATGAGCATGGTACCGGGATCGAAGACATGGTGCAAGACTTTGATGATGCTCGGGATTCGGAAGATGAGATGGAGGAATCTGCAAAGGCCTTTTATGAAATGTTGGAGTCTTCAAAACATCCTCTCCATGAGCACACTGAGCTTTGTCGGCTGGATGCAATTGCACAAGTAATGGCTCTGAAGGCTCAGTTCAACTTGGGAAGAGGATGCTACGACGCGATGATGACACTATTTGGACGCTACCTACCCAAAGGCCATGTCATGCCTGCAAACTTATACCAGTCGGACAAAATACTTCGTGTACTTAAGATGCCCTATGAGAAGATAGATGCATTTGAGAAAGGATGTGTCTTATTTAGGAAGGAGTATGCACACTTGGACTATTGTCCCAATTGGGAGTCTTGCAGGTATCTTGTGGTAGACAACGGTATGGGTGAGAAGAGGCAGACCACAATCGCAGTTAGTGTTCTTCGGTATATGCTAATCGTACCAAGACTTCAACGTCTTTTCATGGTCGAAGAGACAGCCAGACAGATGACATGGCACAAATTGGGCAAAAGAACCGAACTAGATGCGGATGGGAATAAGATGGTTGTACACACATAGGATCGGGAAGCGTGGAAATATTTCGATGGATTGCATCAGGATAAAGCGTAGATCCAAGGAATCCTCGAGTCTGTATCGCCACGGATGGTTTTAATCCCTTCGGCATGAAGGCAACCAAATATAGTTGTTGGCCTGTATTTGTCATTCCACTCAATCTCCCCCCGGACAGATTATGCAAAGGAAGAACATATTTCTGACGTTGATAATTCCAGGGCCCAATTATCCGGGGAAGAATAAGAATGTGTACCTACAGCCGCTTAAGGATGAATTGGAAGAAGCAGGGGATAATGGGGTCAATACATACGATGCCGCTAGAAAACAAAACTTCAAAATGCATGTGTGGTACATGTACTCTATGCATGACTTGCCGGCGTATGCACTATTCTCTAGATGGTGTGTGCATGGAAGGTTCCCATGCCGCCAATGCAAGGCAGCTCTTCAGTTTCATTGGTTGCAGGAGGGTTGGAATTTATTCTTGCTTTGACTTGCATAGACAGTTCCTCGATCCTGACCATCAGTTCATAAAAGAAAACAAGAACTTTACCAAAGGTAAAGTTGTCAAAAACTTGGCACCACCTGCGTGGTATGTTCAGAAAAACGGCATGATTGATTGAGGAGGAGAGGGCCCGGAATGAGGAGTTCAATGGGCCCTGTACGAGCTTTTTGTGGTATGTTTTTTTACATTAGCCAAATCACGTATGTAATGTTTGTTTCATTACTAACTAATACGACCCACTCTTCAGGATCTGTGCGCGAAGAGTGGTCAAGTCCCTCCGCCGGTGTCCGACTTCTCTTTGATTGGTACAGTGAGTTTCATTATAAACTAGTATTAATAATTGAGTGTCATCATGCTAACTGAGACATTGCAAAATATCTTTTCTGCAGAATAACTCCCGACCATCATCGCACGACCCTTCTCCAGGTGTTTCTCCTCCTTGATAACCACTACGGTAAGTTTCTCTTCTCCTCTTTCATATTCTCCTTGCCTTAATTTCGCCAACAATGACATAATTAGCCCATTTAGCTCCAAAATGCCATAATAACCTCAAAATGGCATAAGAACCTTGGTTAGCCCATTAATATTATATACTTAGCTTGTTTTCCTCTAAAATGGGATAATTAGCCCATATAGCTCCAGAAAGACATAGTTAGCTAATTTAGCTCCAAGAAGAGGAGAAGAGGAGAAGAAGTAGGAAAAATGAAAAGAAAGAAGAAGAAGAAGAAGAAGAGAAGAAGGAGAAGGAGGAGGAGGAGGAGGAGGACCTTCTAGTCCTTCTCCTCCTCCTCCTCCTCCTTCTACTCCTTCTTCTTGATTTCTTCTTCTTCTTTTCCTCCTCCTCTTTCTTCTCCTCTTTCATATTCTCCTTGCCTTAATATCCCCAACAATGACATAATTAGCCCATTTCGCTCCAAAAAGACATTATAAGCTCAAAATGGCATAAGAACCTCGGTTAGCTCATTAATATTATATACTTAGCTTGTTTTCCTCTAAAATGGGATAATTAGCCCATTTAGCTCCAAAAAGACATAGTTAGCTAATTTAGCTCCAAGAAGAGAAGAGGAGATGAACTAGGAAAAATGAAAAGAAAGAAGAAGAAGAAGAAGAAGAAGAGAAGAAGGAGAAGGAGGAGGAGGATGAGGTGGAGGACAAGGAATAGAAGGCCAAGGACCTTCTAGTCCTTCTCCTCCTCCTCCTCCTTCTCCTCCTTCTTCTTGATTTCTTCTTCTTCTCCTCCTCCTCCTCTTTCTTCTCCTTTTTCATATTCTCCTTGCCTTAATTTCACTAACAATGACATAATTAGCCCATTTAGCTCCAAAAAGACATTATAAGCTCAAAATGGCATACGAACCTTGGTTAGCTCATTAATATTATATACTTAGCTTGTTTTCCTCTAAAACGGGATAATTACCCATTTAGCTCCAAAAATACATAGTTAGCTAATTGAGCTCCAAGAAGAGGAGAAGAGGAGAAGAAATAGGAAAAATGAAAAGAAAGAAGAAGAAAAAGAAGAGAAGAAGGAGAAGGAGGAGGAGGAGGAGGACGAGAAGGAGGAGAAGGCCAAGGACCTTCTAGTCCTTCTCCTCCTCCTCCTCCTCCTCCTTCTTCTTGAATTATTCTTCTTCTTCTCCTCCTCCTCTATCTTCTCCTCTTTCATATTCTCCTTGCCTTAATTGCCCCAACAATGACATAATTAGCCCATTTAGCTCCAAAAAGACATTATAAGCTCAAAATGGCATAAGAACCTTGGTTAGCTCATTAATATTATATACTTAGCTTGTTTTCCTCTAAAATGGGATAATTAGCCCATTTAGCTCCAAAAAGACATAGTTAACTAATTGAGCTCCAAGAAGAGGAGAAGAGGAGAAGAAATATGAAAATGAAAATAAAGAAGAAGAAGAAGAAGAAGAAGAAGAGAAGAAGGAGAAGGAGGAGGAGGAGGAGAAGGAGGAGAAGGCCAAGGACCTTCTAGTCCTTCTCCTCCTGCTCCTCCTTCTCCTCCTTCTTCTTCATTTCTTCTTCTTCTCCTCCTCCTCCTCTTTATTCTCCTCTTTCATATTATCCTTGCCTTAATTTCCCCAACAATGACATAATTAGCCCATTTAGCTCCAAAAAGACATTGTAAGCTCAAAATGGCATAAGAACCTTGGTTAGCTCATTAATATTATATACTTAGCTTGTTTTCCTCTGAAATGGGATAATTAGCCCATTTAGCTCCAAAAAGACATAGTTAGCTAATTGAGATCCAAGAAGAGGAGAAGAGGAGAAGAAATAGGAAATACGAAAATAAATAAGAAGAAGAAGAAGAAGAGAAGAAGGAGAAGGAGGAGGAGAAGGAGGAGAAGGCCAAGGACCTTCTAGTCCTTCTCCTCCTCCTCCTCCTTCTCCTCCTTCTTCTTGATTTCTTATTATTCTTCTCCTCCTCCTCTTTCTTCCCCTATTTCATATTCCCCTTGCCTTAATTTCCCCAACAATGACATAATTAGCCCATTTAGCTCGAAAAAGACATTATAAGATCAAAATGGCATAAGAACCTTGGTTAGCTCATTAGTATTATATACTTAGCTTGTTTTCCTCTAAAATGGGTTAATTAGCCCATTTAGCTCCAAAAAGACATAGTTAGCTAATTGAGTTCCAAGAAGAGGAGAAGAGGAGAAGAAATAGGAAAATGAAAAGAAAGAAGAAGAAGAAGAGAAGAAGGAGAAGGAGGAGCAGGAAGAGGAGGAGAAGGAGGAGCAGGAAGAGGAGGAGAAGGCCAAGGACCTTCTACTCCTTCTCCTCCTCCTCCTCCTTCTCCTCCTTCTTCTTGATTTCTTCTTCTTCTCCTCCTCCTCTTTCTTCTCCTCTTTCATATTCTCCTTGCCTTAATTTCCCCAACAATGACATAATTAGCCCATTTAGCTCCAAAAAGACATTGTAACCTCAAAATGGCATAAGAACCTTGGTTAGCTCATTAATATTATATACTTAGCTTGTTTTCCTCTAAAATGTCTTAATTAGTCCATTTAGCTCCAAAAAGACATAGTTGGCTAATTTATCTCCAAGAAGAGGAGAAGAGGAGAAATGAAAAGGAAGAACAAAAAGAAGAAGAGAAAGAGAAGAGAAGGAGAAGGAGAAGAAGGAGGGGGAGAAGAAGAAGAGAAGAAGGAGAAGGACGAGAAGGAGCCCTCCTTATTCTCATTATTCCTCCCTCCTTCTTCTCCTCTTCTTCTCCTTCTTCTCCTATTCTCCTCCTCCTTCTCCTTCTCCTTCTCCTCATCCTCCTCCTCCTCCTCCTCCTCCTCCTCCTCCTTATTCTTGTTTTTTCGTCTCCTTCTTCTCTTCTTGCTTCTTCTCTTTTTTATTCAATTTAGCTTATTTGTCATATATATGTTGTTCTTCTTCCTCTTCTGACTTTCTTATTCCCATTTTGCAGATTGGATGTACTACATGCATGGAAGCTGGCATTGGAGTGCTTTAGTTCCCATTTTTATTTGAGTTGATGAACAATGTGGAACTATATGTATATGTATATATGGATGAACAATATATGTGCAACTATATGTATGTATATATGGATGAAACTTTGTATGTGTTGGTCCTTTTGATATATGGGATGTACGTTGATGAACAAATGGCATTGATGAGCGTTATATGTATATCATATATGTGTTGTGACCTATTTATCATATATGTGCTATGAATTATATATATATGTGCTATGAAATAGAAAAAATAAACAAAAATGTGACAATATAGGCTCTTTGCCGTCTGCCAGCTGATGGCAAAGGCTTTTGCCATCAGCTGACCGACGGCAAAGGTGCCACATGGCACCCAGGTGTGCTCCCTGGGTGTCCATATAGTCTCTTTGCCGTATGCTTCCCGGGGGGCAGATGGCAAAGAAGAGGGCAAAGAGGAGGGGGGAGGAGGGCTTGGCAGGCGGCAAAGAGTGGAGGGGGAGAGGAGGTGGAGGAAAACGGCAAAGAGTGGAGGTGGAGGCAGACGACAAAGAGTGGAGGGGGGAGGAGGTGGAGGCAGACGGCAAAGAAGAGGGCGAGGTAGACGGCAAAGCCTCCGTTAGCCCTAACAGAGGCAACGCCTATCGTCTGCCATCTCGACCTCTTTGCCGATTGCTCTTATGTAAAGCTGATGACAAAGCTCTTTGTCGTCCGCTTCGGTGAGGCTGACGGCAAAGAAGCTACAATGTCGTCGTACGCTCACGCAGAATTTTTGCCGACGGCAGTTTTCTTTGCCGTCTGTATATTACTCTTTGCCGTCGGTGGATTACTCTTTGCCGTCTGTGATGACAGACGGCAAAGAACCTAATTCCTGTAGTGTATAGAGCTGAGTTTGGGGGCGGTGGAGCCACATGGACCCCACAAGCCCTCACGGCGCGGCCAGGGGGGTTTCCGCGGCCTGTGGGCTTGTGGCCCACTGGCACGCCCCCTCTGGTGGATCTTTGCGCAGGTATTTTTATTTTATTCCAGAAAAATTCTCTATAAATTTTCAAGACATTCCGAGAACTTTTATTTATGCACAAATACAACACCATGGCAATTCTGCTGAAAACAACGTCAGTCCGGGTTAGTTCCATTCAAATCATGCAAATTAGAGTCCAAAACAAGGGCAAAAGAGTTTGGAAAAGTAGATATGATGGAGACGTATCAACTCCCCCAAGCATAAAGCCTTGCTTGTCCTCAAGCAACTCAGTTGACAAACTGAGAGAGGGAAAAGAAAAACTTTGACGAACTCTGTTTGATCTTGTGGTTGCAACTATGTCTAACTCATAACAAGAATTTCAGCAAGATCACAAGCAAACCACATAAGCAAATGGCATCTAGGTCTCACGGTAATCTCATATCAATGGCATAATCAACTAGCGAGCAAATAATAATTAGCCTCAAACGTCAACACTTCAAACAAAACAACATGAAGCAGTACAAATAGATAGTATCTCGCTAGCTCTTTCTGAGACTGCAAAACATAAATGCAGAGCACCTTCAAAGACCAAGGGCCGACTAAACTTTGTAATTCAAGGCAATGAAGATCCAGTCATAGTCATACTCAACAAAGTTAAAAGCAAAGCATAAAAATGACAGAGGTGCTCTCTAATTTGTGCTTTTGTAAGAGGAGGATGACTCAACATGAACATAAATAGACAGGCCCTTCGCAGAGGGAAGTATTGATTTGCAGAGGTGCCAGAGCTCAAGCTTTGAAAACAGAGATAATAATTTTGGGCGGCATGCTTTCATTGTCAATGCAATGACTAAGAGTTCTCAACATCTTCCACGCTACACATGCTATAGGCGGTTCCCAAACAGAAAAGTAAAGTTTTGACTCCCCCACCACCAATCAATCACACTCCATGGCTAGCCGAATCCTCGGGTACCGTCCATACCAACATCAATCCTGGGGGAGTTTTGTTTTCAATTATATTTTCAATTTGAGCATGGAACTGGGAATTCCAATTACCGGCCCCTTTCTCGTGAATGATAGTGAATAAACACATATCGAGGATAACACGCCTAGCATGGAAGATACCAATAGCCCCCTGTCACCACATGAGCGGTTCAGGCATGCAATACAGATTATTTCTTGAAGATTTAGAGAGTGGCACATGCAAATTTACTTGGAATGGCAGGTAGATACCGCACATAGGTAGGTATGGTGGACTCTTATGGAACAACTTTGAGTTTATGGAAGTGGATGCACAAGCAGTATTCCCGCTTAGTATGAGTGAAGGCTAGCAAAAGACTGGGAAGCGACCAACTGGAGAGCCACAACGGTCATCAAAATGCATTGAGATTAACTAACATTGAGTGCAAACATGAGTAGGACATAAATCACCATGAACATAGAGGCTATGTTGATTTTGTTTCAACTACATGCGTGAACATGAGCCAAGTCAAGCCACTTGAAACATTCAAAGGAGGATACCATCCTATCATACTACATCATAGTCATCTCAAAATTCATGTGGGCATCCAAGACAAACCATTATAAGTTCCTAGATAAGTAAGCATGGCATAAGCAAGTATGATCTCTAAGTTGTCATTGCAAACATGTTTCTCTCACAACAAAGCTGAATCAGGCATGATGAGCTAGTCATACTTACAAAAACAAAATAGATCGAGTTCATACCAGCTTTTCCAGGCTCAGTCACTTCATCATATATCGTCATTATTGCCTTTCACTTGCACGACCAAACGATGTGAACAATAATAAGCGTGCTCGTGCATTGGACTAAAGCTAGAATCTGCAGGCAAACACAAAGGAGAAGACAAAGTAATATGGCTCTTTGAATGCTAAACAGGTATGCATGCAAGAGCCACTAAACATTGTAACCAATATCTTCTACCTTGACTCAAAGAAAAAGAAAACTATTTACACGAGAAAGCTCACAACAAGCAAAAGAAGAAAAAGAAAACCTTTTTTGGGTTTTCTCAAACTAGACAGACACACGAGAAGAAAACAAGAAAAAGAAAATAAACTAGCATGGACGATAGAGTGGCAAAGTGTGAACACCGGCTAACAAAGTGAAAGCATAAGCAAGAATGTAAAGTCGGTGAGAACATGTACTCCCCCAAGCTTAGGATTTTGGCCTAACTTGGTCTACTCCCAAGGAGGGAAATAACCAGCTCCGGCATACTCCGGAGTGGACTGAGGATGCCACTTCTGTGTGAGCTCTTCTGTCTCCCACTGATAAACTTGCGTCTTGTACTCGACTGGTGGCTCGGGCACGGGCACCTATTGTTGGGCTAAGCCCCAATATGCGTAGATGTCCGAAGGCATAATAATGTACCTGCCCGCATGAAGATTGAACAAAGAAGGAGCAGGCAAAGTAATAGTATCACGAGTACCCTGACTAAATACTAGGTTATAAATCATCCTTTTACATATATCTCTATCAGGAAAGTCATGGTGAACCATGCTATCGTAATCTAGATATCTCTCGGGAAGAAGGACCTCTTCTTCCTCGTCCAGTCTAATGGGTATCTCAAAGTGTCTGGCAGGACGGGTAGCATAGATACCTCCATAGACAACACCATTAGAACGGTTCAGGTTCAACCGTTGAGCTACTATAGCGCCCAAGCAATAAGTTTTATCGTTATAAAGGGCTTCGTGCAAGACCACAAGATCAGGGGAACTAAGTGACCCAGCTTTCCCATGGCCAGTCAAACATTTTCCCACGAATAGTGATAAGTACCGAAGCACGGGAAAATGAATGCTAGCAGCTCTAGCGCAAGACACTCCTCTCTCCTCTCCTACATCAATTGTACTGATGAAAGCTTCCATGTCCCGTGGACGAGGTTCATGAATATCCCCAACATAAGGTAATTTGCAAGCATTGCGAAAATCTTCGAGTAACTTGCGCTGGGGGATATCATAAAGTTTGAACTCAACCATAGGAGGATTCTTCCTCGGATAGAAGTTGAAGCTTTGTATGAAGATATTAGTGAGGAGGAGGTATTGCGGACACTTATCTTCAACGAAGGCGGTATGGCCTGTGTTTTCCACCAAGTGATAAAAGTCCTCATAAATTCCAGCGGCGCGTAAGAACACGCCGCTTGGCCACTCGCAATCTCGAACTTCTAAGACTCGAGGAACCAGATACTTGGGCTTCTTCTCACTCGCATCATCCTTGGGGTCACGGCTTGAAGAGCCTCTTAAGAACCTCCTCATCTTTTCCCTTTTCTATCTCTGAAATTTTTAGTGATTCTAAGGAAAAGTGAACAAGGCTCAACTAAATTTGTAGCAACTACTCCAACAAGTGCCTAGAGGCATATTACGCACCAAAACTACTTGGGACCAGCTAAAATCAGCATGCGAAGCTCAAGAACATGGTCACCAAGGCAGTGAAAATACGCGGAGTATAAGGCACTAGAGAAAAAACTAATTGGACCAATGGAGGAGTCACTTACCAATAAGTAATTTCCCCAAAACAGTTCGAAGAACGGTGATTTGAGCAAACAGATCGAAAATCCCAGTAAGAGGAGCAAGAACAGGGGTTTGAGCTGCGAAACGAATTTTTCTGGAGGTAGGAGAAACAGATGAGAGCTAGAATGAGTGGAGGGGGTGCCTATGGGCCCCACAAGCCTGGGTGGCGTGGCCAGAGGGGTACCCGCGCCGCCAGGGCTTGTGGCCCAGTGGTACAGCCCCCAAACGAGCTCTTCGTCTCAGAATTTTTCAAAAATTCCAGAAAAATCATACTAGATTTTCAGGACGTTCGGAGAACTTCTATTTTCGGGGTACTTTTCTACCGGACGCGAAAACAGAAAACAGGCAAAACAAAACTATATATGTCAATTTTCTTCTAAGCAACCGAAGGTGAAAGCTTGGAACATAGGTTCGTGACTCCTCGTTTCATCCATCTCATGGTCATCGAAAGAAATCGGTCAGTGAGGTTGATCAAGCCTCTTTGACAAACCTTTTCGAATCGCAAAAGAGAACGGAGAATTCTCGAATAGTCACTAAGTCACCTCAGTGGGGATATGTATCTCGCCAACAAGCAAATCATACTTCATCTTGACACGAGGAATAGGGCATTCAAAGCTCTCAATAAGAATCGATGAAGTTTTTTTGATAGCATTGATGCAATGTACTCGATATTGTTTCTTCAGAAAGTGCACCGTATGCTCATTACCGTTGACATGGAAAGTGACATTTCCTTTGTTGCAATCTATAACAGCCCCTGTAGTGTTTAAAAAGGGTCTTCCGAGGATGACCGCCATGGCATCGTCCTCAGGAATATCCAAGATAACAAAGTTTGTTGGCCATTTGCAGAGAGATTTCAGTGGGTGTCAACTTATCCAGTTCAAGTCTACGATAAAGAGAGAGAGGCATAACACTAACTCCGGCTCCAAGGTTGCATAAAGCAGTTCTAACTTAGTTACCCTTAATGGAGCAAGGTATAGTGGGCACACCGGGATCACCTAGTTTCTTAGGAGTTCCACCCTTGAAGGTATAGTCAGCAAGCATGGTGGAAATCTCAACCTCAGGTATCCCCCTCTTATTAGTGACAATATCTTTCATGTACTTAGCATAAAGAGACATTTTGAGCATATGTTTCAAACGCATTTGTAGAAAGACAAGTCTGATCATTTCAACGAATTGCTCAAAATCCTCATCATCCTTTTTCCTGGATGGTTTGGGAGGAAAGGGCATAGGTTTCTGAACCCATGGTTCCCTTTCTTTACCGTACTTCCTATAAGTGAAGTCATTCTTGTCATATCTTCTATTCTTAGTCTGTGGGTTATCAAGATCAACAGGTTCAATCTCCACATCCTTATCATTGCTAGGTTGAGCATTAACATGCACATCACTATTGATATTATCATTAGGCTCATGTTCATCACCAGATTTTGTTTCAGCATCAACAACAGAGGCATCGTTTGGACTCTCAGGTGCAGCAGCAACAGGGTTGCTAGCGTCCACATCCCATCATCTTTGTTCTTCTTTCTAGGATGACTTGGTGCATCAGTACTAACTCCTTGAGAATCTTCTTCAATTCTCTTAGGATGACCCTTAGGATACAATGGTTCCTGGGTCATTCTACCGCCTCTAGTAACGACTCTGGCGGAATCGTCATTCAACTTGTTGAGCAAGTCATTATGAGCTTTAAGTACTTGTTCTACCTGACTAGTAACCATAGAGGCCTGTTCACTCAAAAGCTTAAGATCATTGACATTTCTGTCCACACAAGCACTTAAATGACTAAGCATACGAGCATTCTTTTCCAATTGTCTGCTAACATAATCATTGAAACTCTGTTGTTTGGCAACAAAGTTATAAAATTCATCCATGTATAAGCTAACAGGCTTATCAAAAGGAATATCACTCTCATCAAGCTGTCGGGACCCTGATCCTAAGTCATAAGAACCCAGCCTGTAACACATCACATCACTTTGCGGCCTCACGCATGGGAAACTCCACGGCTGCCACCTTACCTTGGCCGGGACCGTTTGCGTCTTTTGGCTCACGTATATGAATATGTTGCTAGCGTTCAAACGACAAAGAACTCGGGTCGACATGACTAGTTATAAACCCAAGAGGTACATCCGTACAGGGACATGCATCCATAACCCAAGAGGTACATCCGTACAGGGACAAGGCAGGTGTCGATCAACAGCGTGTGTAGACGAGTCATAGCAAGCTACAAGGACTCCATTACACCGCCTGACATTTCCTCGAGGGGACAGACAAAGCAGCAAAGAAGGATACACGCCGGTCAATCAATGTGTCTAGAGCAGTAGCAAGCTACCAAGGCTCGATAGAAGCACAAAGAGGCATTTCCCTGTAAAGAGTACTACTAAAGGCACACAACTAGGTGTCGAATCCCACACATATAATGCATTTCATAACATACACACAATATGCACGATATGTGTAGATACAACATGGCAACACAACATAACTCTATGACTCAAGCTTTTATTAAGGACTCATAAGAATCAACATACTGTGATATTACAAACAGGGGTCTCGTGACCCGACACTCAATTCATACAAACAACAAGCGGAAGCAAATCATGTCTGGGTACAAACATCTACTAAAAGTGGCTGGAAGAACCTGAAAAGCTACTACGACCCTAACAAAGGAGCCAAACCTTTGTCTGGGATTCCCAAGCTATTTCGGTCAACATCGAACACATCGCGTAGAACCTTTAAATGAGTCTAAGTCTTCTCTGCAAAAACATAAATAAAGCAACCGTGAGTACAAAGGTACTCAGCAAGTCTTACATCAGAACTATCTACATATGCATCATGGTTCAATGAAAGGATTGTGGGGTTTGATTGCAGCAAGCCAGCTTTGCCTCTTGGCTAACCTGTACTACGACTACAAGTTCTTTCTTTGAGGTGGGATAGCGCACACGAGTCCACATATTCACCAATTCAATACACCACTATGGTTCCACTCTCGTCTCCCTACGAGAAGGCCTTCCATAGCACTCACACTTATCTTGCATGTTTTAGAGTATCCATTTAAATTGTCTATGTACCACGAAATGTTTCCAAGTAGTCCATATCCGAGGACGCGGCTATTCGAACAGACTAAATCACCCTGCAGGGGTATACTTCTTCACACACGGTCCCACCACTTATCACCATGTGCACGTCATGCATCTCGGCAACCTTCAAGCGGAAGCACTAGCGTGGGTGTCGGCCACGACCGTTAACCACAAAAGACCCTAGTCCAGGTTTATCGCCTATTAGAGACTGAACCCGCAAGGAAGTCCGGCCGAGGTTTCCTCTACGGCCCCAAACGATGTGCGCAGGGTTCCCAAGCCCACCATCCGGGTGCCACTTGGTACACCGTGCCACTGTGTATCTACCGTAGTGAAGCCTACACCGTCGGGCAGAGCTAAACACGGCGCCAACACTTTTCCTACAAACACCAGAAACTAATTGCAACTCCTGGACAGAGATCTAGGCGATTAATAAGACGAGAGGGTCAATTAAGTATCCCAATGTGTGGTAGTATCTTGTCTTCGATAACACACCTACTCCTACATGGCCTCTCATCGCTACCTTTACCAAATCAGATTCACACCTTTACTCTCACACTATATGACATGAACACAACCATTCCGATACATCATTCAGATGGATCAGACCCGACATGACTCTAAGCATAGCAGGCATTGTAAACAAGCATGGATGAGTAAGCACAACAAGGCTCAAGCAGTTACTACTCATGCTAAGTGGTTTCAACTATTTACTTCGACAAAATCAGGTCATGCAGAGGAATGAGTTCAACTACGGATAACATGTACAGTTGAATTGTGTTTGTCCTGATGCAGTAAAAGAGAGCAGGAGCGAGAGAGTGAGTTTATATCAATATGCTCAAGGGGGTTTGCTTGCCTGACACGTCTGAAGATAGCAATGAGTCTTCATCAATGTCAACGATCACCTCGTCGGAAACATCGTCTACCGAGAGGGAACAACACCGGCAAACAAGAAAGAACAACAATTACTTCACGGGAATGCAACACTATGATGCATGCTCAAGAAATGAAATGAAAGGTGGCAGGGCTAATGTGGCTATCATTTCTTAAGTTGAAGTTGGATTCGAATTTGAATTCAAATATCACTTCAAGTCGGGTATTTTTTCCAAGTACCCTTATAGTTGATTCGACCTGATGCTCATAACAAATTGTTCCAACATGCATGGAGTTGGTATCTTGAGGTACTGATTTGCATTGGCCAATGTTTGGTCATGATAATGGAAGTGGAATTCAAATAGGGATCAAAGTCCAACTTCAAACTATTTATTAAATTTAGCCTATTCATCATTTGGCCTATTTGGTGATGTTAACTTTTTCAAACATGCATGAAAACGCCATAATCAGATTCTTTGGATTTTTCTGATCCATTTTTATATATAAATTATTTTCATTGGACTTACAGATTATTTTCTATGATTTTTAGAAGTTTTAGGCATTTTCTAGAATTAAATGAAATGAGAAAAGCTATTACTGCGTCAGCACTGCGTCAGCATTGCGTCAGCAGTCAACTGGCCTGGGTCAGGTCAAACCTGACTAGTGGGGTCCACTGGTCAGTGACCAGGGGCTAATCCCTGAGTTGACCAGCCCCTAACTGGGTTTGACCCACCCTGGGGCCCACTGGCAGTGGCTCTAAGGCCTGATTAGTGGCGTGTTAAGGTGGCCACATCGCCCCCCACAGGAGGGTGGTCGCCGGCGACCATAGTCGCGGCGGAGGGCTCGCCGGAGACGACCTAAACGGCGCTACGGGGCACCAAATCGGGCGCGGTTTGCAGCTACGGGACGCTGGCGAAGCGCCCGATCTGGCAGGGGCATCATGAGAGGCTAGGGTGGCCGGGAGAAGAGTCGGCTACGAGCCAAAGCGGCGGCCGGAGCTCAGCCTTGTGCGGGTGATGGCTGTAGAGCATGGGAAGGTCGACTGACGGTCTCAACATCATCTACGGAGCTCATGGAACCCATTCCTGAGCTCGGACACTTGGGTGAAAGACCACATCGACAACGACGACATGGCCGGTGTTGAGGAGCTCTCGGTTCCGGTGGCCTTGCTATCTAGGGGCATGAGGAAACGCGGGGAGAGGGGGGAAACGGTGCAATAGCTCACCGTGAGTCCTATGGCATCGACGACGAGCTCGGGGACGCTTTGGTTGGCTCGAATCAACGAGGAAGGTCCGGTGGCCGGAGGTGAAGGGGACGACAGCGATGGCGATGCTCCGTGGCTCCCGGGACTGATTCCAGCGGCGAGAAGGAGCAAGGCAACGAGGGGCTCCTTCGGGTCTTCTCGCGGAGGCGAGGGGAAGCATGAGGCTGCGGCTGCGACTGAAGGCGGCGATGGCCTCGCTGGAATCCATGAGGAAGGGAGAAGCAGAGAGATAGGGGAGAGACTGGAGAGGGGGATGAGCTCGAGGGGTCTAGGTGGTGGCCGCAAACGGATATGGATGCATGGGTGGCCGCCAGCGGGAAGCAGGAGCTGGCTCGCCTGACGCCGTGCCTCGTCTCGCCTCTGCCTTCTGGCAGAGGTAGACGACGACTGGCAGCGGCCAGTGGGCTGGGCCATCTCCTTCCTGGGCCAGGTAAGTTCTTTCTTCTTCTTCTTTTTTTCTGATTTGTTTCTGTTTGAAATTTCTAACAGTTATTTTATTTTGTTTTGGCTTCAAACATAAGTCAAAAATATTGAAATTGTTTTTAGGGTTTCGTTTGGATTGTTTCCTGGCTCCACAAAAAGATTCATCATTTTTGAAAATACTAAAAATATTTATAGCCATTTAGTTATCAATTTCAGAGGCATTATGTTTAATTTAAGACGACAAATGAGTTTCTAAAAATTTTATCACCTCTGGTATGTTGTTTCCAACATTTACCAAAAAGGGTTCACATTTTTGAAGACCAAATGAGTTCATTAAAAATAATCCTTGTTGAACCTATTTGGATTTTTTTGGTGCCAGGTTTTGGTCATCCCCATTTGTAGATCATCCCCATTGAATTAAATTGATTTGAATGCACGCATGAATGCTCACTGATGCAACTAACTACAAATTATAATCTAGGGCTGTGACACAAACCTACACAGAGAATTTACTTCTACTACCTGTATTGGGTTATCAAGACCATGGATCTCTTCGATAGGTGTTAGATTTTTGACATCTTCAGATTTAATGCCTTTCTCTCGCATAGATTTCTTGGCTTCCTGCATATCTTCAGGACTGAGGAATAGCATACCTCTTTTCTTCGGAGTTGGCTTAGGAGGTGGTTCGGGAATAGTCCAAGCATTCTCATTGCACAAGATGTTATTCAGCGGAATCTCAGCTTGTTCTACAGTTCGGTCCCTAAAAACACTACTGGCACAACTATCTAGGTGGTCTTTGGAAGCATCGGCAAGTCCATTATAGAAGATATCAAGTATTTCATTCTTCTCAAGAGGGTGATCAGGCAAAGCATTCAGTAGCTGGATAAGCCTCCCCCAAGCTTGTGGGAGACCTTCTTCATCAGCTTGAGCAAAGTTGTATATTTCCCGCAAGGCAGCTTGCTTCTTATGGGTAGGGAAATATTTTTCAGAGAAGTAGTAGACCATATCCTGGGGACTACGCACACATCCAAGAGCAAGAGAAGTGAACCAAGTCTTAGCATCATCCTTTAACGAGAAAGGAAACAGCTTGAGGATAGAGTAGTGGCGGATCTTTTCCTCACTAGTGAATAGGGTGGCTATATCGTGCAGTTTGGTAAGATGGGCTACAACCGTTTCAGACTCATAACCGTGAAAAGGATGAGATTCGACCAGAGTGATTAACTCACAGTCGACAGAGAATGCATAATCCTTATCGGTAACAAAGATAGGCGAAGTAGCAAACTTCGGGTCGTATTTCATCCTAGCGTTCAGAGATTTTTCTTTCCACTTGCACAAAAGTTTATCAACATCATAGCTATCCATACACGCAAGAAAATCCTCAGCTATCTCTCCTTCCATAACATAGTGCGTATCACGCATAACAGGCAATTCAGGCATAGTAGCAGGTTCTACTTCAATAGTATCAGCAGTTTCAGAAGTATCATCACGTCTAGGAGCAACTCTAGCAATTTTTGCATCATGGTTTTATTCAATAATTATAATATAAAATAGAGTTTAAAATCTTATGTATGGAAAATATATGTCCTTCTGATCATCTCCAATTTTAATGAAATTTTTCTAAGGAAGAAAAGTATTTTTTCCATGTAGGAATACCAATTCTGGCCTCAGAAATGGACATGTTATTTAATTAGTAAAATAATTACAAAAATAATTATCTTTGTGATTTTGAAATATAAATATAGATTAAAATCAGATCACCAACTTTGAGTAGAAGCACTACTTGCTATCAAGGGCATGAAATAGGGTTTTATCCTCACATGATCAAGTACACAAGCATACAATGTCAATCATGGCACTCACAACATTAGTCTTGAAAAAGTGTTAACAAGCTCAGATTTTTACAATACAGATAAGTGATAGTAAAAATAGGTTGTGACACTCTTCTTAGTGGTCATCATTCCCGGGGGAATGTGAGCAGCGTGGAATCCTTTCTTGAAGTCGGTCCAAGATATAGTGTGTCCTTCCCGCATGATCTGAAACCCGTCCCACCCAGCCCTGATCGTGCCTCCGAGAAAGTGAGAACATAAAGGGCTTCCTCACGGTCGTCGGTGCATTTGACCAGGATGAGGAGGTCTTCGATGGTGCGGATCCGGTCATCGGCATCCAACCTTTCAATTGTCTCCGTGAATATGGGAGGTGTAGTCCTCATAAACTCAGACAGAGTGGAGCGACTGTTGCCATTTCCGTTCTGCGGCGGATTTGTTCACTAAGACTTGAGCCAGCTGTTGGATGGCTGCATTGTTAGCTTGATGTTCCTCATGGAGAGCTTGTAGGAACTAAGCCACAGTCATGCTCTCTGGTGGAGCTGGCGGCATGGGGGAATATCCAGCTTGGGCAGACCCACCTGTTCCCAGCTGCTGGCCAGAAGCGATAGTGCTGGGTTGCCGAAGGTGCTCGTGCGAGTAGAAATCATCATCATGTTTTGGAGCAGACAACTGAATATTCCGAAGTGGTCGGAGAATCATAAGGGATGACACTTCTAGATAAGGGGGTTTGGTACTGTGCAAGTGTGTGAGACAGACAAAAAGGTTTGAGGAAACTAATGCAATTACTTAATTAAAACAAGTGATGTAGTCGCTTACAAGCTGCCTAAGGCAGAAATGCGGCTTGCATGAAAACATGAACAGGAAGCACACAACACTCGTGGTTCTCATGAACCAATACGCAGAGTTGACTTTGCTAGGGAGACTCCTAACTAGCATAAGACGTTCCTCTAAGCGGCGGACTGCTCGGTCTCGTATGTAGGTTCTACACGGTCTTCGTTTTCATCCTCGTCGGTTTCTTCTTCTTTCAGAGGTTTGTGTGAAGGAAGAGGTCCATCACGGTGTTGCTTTGTGGGCAAAGCGGTGAGAAGCTCAGTTTATTGTTCCGGGTCAGACAACGACTCAGTATAGGAGTGGCTAGGAGAGGTGGTATCCCTCCTAGGAAGGCAATGGTAGGCTGCCCTCCGGGTGCTCCCTCCTTCTTGACATTGCGGGTCTTCATCTTTTCCAAGCGGAGTAGGTCCTTGACTTGGTGTAGTTCTTGGCGAAGCGTCACAGATTCCTTGATCAAAGATGTTTCATTGTGTCGGCGAAGAGGCTGTAGTAGGTCCGAAACCTGAGTGGCGTCCTGTCCTCCAGGGATGGGTTCAGTGTCCAGCTCCCGTCAAACCCGTCCTTAACAAAAGATAGGTGATGAGTAGCCGGGTCATTGGCCATCTCGGGAAGGATATCATAGAGATGCACAAGCACCTGTCGTGCTACTGTCTCCACTACTAGCACTAGGTTCTCCATATGTGGTCCTTCAAAGAACCATCTAGTTGGGGAGTCGTTTGCCTTCACTATCACGTCTACGTGATATTCCTGTGTGTCGGTGTTGACCCAGTACTCGTGGTAGAGGAAAATGGGCGTGCGACGTACTTGACACTTCTCCAGGCTCTCTCCCAAAATAAAGGGAATGCCAGTTTCCAGAAGCGTCTCAGGTACGACAGCCATCTACAAGGTTTTTAGGAGAGGATTAGAAATCTATGGGTGGTATGAAATGGTAGTAAGGTGTAGGAATCACAAGTGCAAGGGCTGAGTGTGCTAATCGTCTCGGCTATCGTCCAAGCTACCTAACGCTTCCTACAGTTAGGATGGCTTTGATACCAACTTTGTGGGGACCCCTACTTACGAGTCGAGATCGTCGAATGAACGTGCTCAGTGCTCCCAGGGATCAATGCAAACTAAACACACAGATACTGAATATTAAGAGTCTTACATCCAACATACCTTTTGATACAACAAATGACCATCATGGTCAAGTCTCACATAGATGGGGCCTAGAAGGCCAATCACAACGGTACATCAACTAGCGGAAATCTTGGAAATAAACGGGAGACGATGCCATCAGCCTTCACCAACAAGCATTCTGACTGGGAAGCGTCCTAGTTCGCATGTCCGTCCTTGAAGACGAACTCTTCTCCAAACTCCGGTTCTTCCATGTCTGGTCAATAGCATAACCAGTGGCAAGCCAGTGAGTACTTTGAATGTACTCGCAAACATCCCATGAATTGGATAATGCAGTTAGTAATAAAGTGATATGAAGCATTTGCGGAAAGCAAGTTTTGATGGTAACTAAACATGATCATATACGGGTATGGACATGCATCCTAATCTAGATGGTATTCAGAAGAACAAGTCACAAATATCAACATATCTTCTAAGGGTTGAACACTTCGGGTTCACCAGATATGCCAAGTCACCAAACTTGGTCATATCAACTCTTTCATATCACACTATGAACACACACACACACTTTGTTTGTGCACAAACGACTGGATGTAGTTTAAGGACCACAACCTAATTGTCCTTGACTGTTGATACAGCTATTCGAATAGTTTTACACTCTACAAAGGTTGTACATTGTACCCATGAGATCCGGGAAACTTCCGTGTCATCCACGACTCGCGGTATACAACATAACCGAGGTAAGTACCCGATCATTTCCTTTCCTCTGACGACACTAGACAAAGAGTTCCACTTGATTGGTACCGAGCCGACAAGATGTACGTCTTACGAGAACCGACTCTAGACTGTATCATCCATTCGGGGAACAACGTTGTGACTGGAACACGTAAAAACAACATAGTCGACCTACCTGGTACGACCCCATCACGAGAGTGACCACATATCACTCCGGCCACTAGTAATGTGGCTCTTTGCCAACACCGACCAAAGTAATCAACAACACCCCGTCCCATAAAAGGGTATCTTGGTCGTACATGTTAGGTTGGGACGGTCGGCACATCATAAATCTAATCCCATTTCCGAAACCACTCACATAAAACATTCCCGGTGCACCACTTCTTTCACAAGTGGTCACCTAACTCAACATCATCACCCTCGGTCATTAGTGGCAACCGACGAGGTTTTCATAAAACCTTTGATATCAACTTTACCATCATCATGCATATGCTTCTACTATGTGTATCACTATTGTCTACTTGTCAACATAATATCAGCGTGACCCTCATAGGTGGTAGGATCATGCTCATATGCAAGTGCTCCGGAGGAGCCATTGGTAACACCATATTGATGGTTTACCGAATACTCATGATCATATGCAATGGGAATAATTACTCTACACGGCATGCAATAAACATTTTGCTCAAACATGGTCAAAGGGTTGCTTGTCTTGATCAGCAAGGTATCCGGGGTCTTCAGGGTCTTCGGGTCCAACTCCTTCGTCGAACGCAGAATCTAACGTCGTAATAGTTATAACAAAATAAGTAGCTCACTCAAAAACAGATCACAAACTTACTTTAAAAATGTTATCCTATTCTAATAAATCTATATTTTACTTTTACAAATATTTGTCTCTGGTTTTTATGCAAAAAGATGTTTTTAAGACTTAAATAACAGGGGGTAAAATAACTAAAATAGGCATTTTAATAAAAAGCTATGTGTAAAAGTTTTTTTTACGAAACTTGGTGTGACAACACTAATAAATTCTACATATTTTTATAAGAATTGTGGTGGAAAAATATTTAAATTTTATTAAATATTTAATTCCAGAAAAATCATTTTATGTTCAAAAACAAAAGAGAAAGAAAAAGGGCCTTAGCCCTGGCCTGGCTCGGCCAGTGGCTGGGCCGACCCAACTAGCCAACCGGCCAGCTATCCAACCAGCAGCCGAGGTGCGCGCACGTCGTCCGGTTTAAACCTGACGCGTGGGCCCTTGCGGTCAGCGACAGAGAGAGGAGAAGGGGGAGAGACTAGCAACCAACATGTTGGCATGCTTGTCGGTGTCATCTTCCTCCTCCGGACAGAGTGGAGGGGAGGCATGTCGGCGGCGATACCGACGCCCTCATGTCCCAACGATGGCATGAATGGAATTGGGGTATCACCACCTACTTGCTGGTGGTTGAAGGAACAACAGGGAGGCCTTGGGTCACCGGCGACGAAGCGGCCACAAACGAGCCAATTTGGGAGGTGGAGGAGAAGGGTGCTACAGACAGGGAAATGCTTGGGGAAGAGGTGGAGAAGCTCCCTGAGCTCACTACGGTCATGGAGGAGGTGAGATGAGCGCGAGAGCTAGCCTGTAGCCCGAGATCGACGGAGCTCCGAAGTTGCGAGGCCTCAGTCGATCTCGAGCACCGGAGCTCTCTATGGTCGAATGGGTGGCTAGCAGCTCGATTGAGGGTCTAGAGGAGTGGTGTGAGGTGCTAGAGCGAAGGGGGGGGACCTATTTATAGGCCAGCAACGGTGCACCAAGAGGGAAGCACCGGTGGTTTCATCATGGCTTGTAGGATAGGAAGAGAGGCCTTGGGGTCGATACCACGGTTTCGCTGACGTGGTTTAGGACCCCTATGACTCAACAGAGTGAGAGGAAGCTCAGTGCGCGCGTGCTGCGGGGCCGCGCTCTTCTAGCTGAATCTGGCGCGCGCGGGCACGCGTTGCCTCGGTCAGCAAAGAGGGGGAGAAGGGGCCTAGAGGCTGCCCTAATTAAGGAGGTTTGTCGGAGACACAGAGAGACACCGAGAGGAGGTAAGAACCGGTTGGGGCTGGCCTCCTTTGCCTCGGGTGCGCCCTATAGCGCGTGAGAGCTCAGATTTGGTATGGAACGGCATGCTGGCACACTCTGGGGTACTTTGGCCCTATCTGGCGCGTCCCGGGGTTGGCTTAGATGCCCCTTACCAGTTTGGGAGCCGAGGGTCTCACTACTGGTCAAAGGAAGTGATTATAGAGGAGCCGTAGGCCTTTAGTAAGAGACTAAAAGGAAGAATTTGGCCAGAGGAGCCGAGAGTCTCACCACTCCGGGGGTCTACTTGCTTGGAACCAGAGAGGGGCCACTTGTCTACAGTTGAGGAGTGGTGCTGCCAGCTTGCGCAAAGAGTTTAGTGGAAAGGGAGTGGGTGTAGAGGGTGTTAAGTGTTGTTTGACCATGCTGGTAGAAGGTGTTCGACAGGTGTTTGGGGGAGTTAACCTTCACCACTGATGCTGAAAGTTAATTGAATTGGGTTTGATGCAAAAGTAGGATGCTCCACCAAATGTGAGCTCCATTGGACAAGTTTGACAGTGCAAACTTTAAACCACCCCCAAATGGGCAGTTATGTACTTTCCAAAGAGAATGTGGGTAAATTAATCCCAACTAATCCAATTTTTGGCAGGGACTCCTCATTTGGGGTGTTGAGCACTCCTGCAAAGTTTCAAGCAATGTGGACAAACTTTGCTATGTAGAGTTGCGTCAACTTGATTCTGGACAAATAGGGTTTTAGGATTATTTGGTAAACCAAACCACCTTGGAATGAGGTGAAACTTGGCATGACCACCAAATATAGCTTGGGAAGCAAGATAGAATTTTCTGGGAATTCAGAAGGTCAAAACAGACAGAATAAGTTTTCAAGGATTTGCTCACATAATTTGAACAAAAATAGGTGTTGAAAATCTGATATATGTAAAATATATGTCCTATGATTATCTCCAAATTTTCTCAGATTTTTCTAAGGCAGAAAAAAAATTCCATACAGAAATATCATTTCTGGACTCAGAAAAGTACATGCAAATTAAATAGAAAAACATTTTATAAAATAATTATTTTATGATTTTGGAGAGTTGTAATAGTGCCAAAATCAGAATACAATCTTTGGGTGAAGGCACTCCCTTGAAATCAGGGACTTGTAGTGCAAACCCAAAGCAAGGTTTTGAAGTAGTCAAAATGAGAAAAGGTCTTTTTGGAAATAACATGTTATAAAAATATTGCTTTTGGATCCACTCATTCAAGCATATACACAAACAATGGCAATCATGGCACTCATAGCACTTGCTTAAAATGTTTTAATAAACTCAGGTTTTTTAAGAGGCTACCGTTGAAGTAAGTTAAAAATAGGGTGTTACGCTGGGTCAATAGGTTAGTGCTCGGAAATAATATAAATTGGTAAAAAAACCAAAATTATTCTAAAATGATAATATATCAGCATGGAACAATAAAAATTTATAGATACGTTGTAGACGTATTAGTGAGCCAAAATGCGCGTAAATGGTCCCCCCAAGGTAAGGTGGCAGGCATGGAGCTGACTGTGCGTAAGGCTGCAAAGTTATATGGTGTGTTAAATGCTAGATTCGTATGACCTAGGATCGGGGTCCCGACTGCGAAACGTGGAGGAAGGTGCGGGAGATCCCGTGCTGGTTGGCACGCCCAATAAAGCAGCAACGCGACGTGATGGCCTCGGGGAAGGAGGTCACGACAAGGAGGACGGGGCAACCCGACCTCTGATCTATCAACGTTGGAGGACAGTTGGCCACCATCCATCATTGCTGGAGAAGAGGCCATTGAGGATGGGCCTGGACGATGAGCGACGGTCGCAATGGGTGCTCTGATATGTCTCCAACGTATCTATAATTTTTGATTGATCCATGCTGGTATATTATCATTCTGGTATACTTTTGGGGTATTTATTTACCATTTTATATTACTTTTGAGCAATAACCTATTGAGATAGCGTCTAGTGCCAGTTTTTGTTTTCTCTGGGTTTTTCACTTTGCGGGGTTTTCTTAACAAACGATTTTCAATTGCCGTGAAACTTATTTTTTGAATTTGTCTGGACCAAAAGAAGACCAACGAGCATCGGAAGAAGGCTGGAGGCCTCATGAGGGCCCCGCAAGCTAATAGGGCACAACCTGGGGGCGCTGTGATGAATTGTGTCTCCCTCGTGGCCCTCACGACTCTGTTATTTCGATTATAAATTTTCATCTACCCAAAAAACACTATAGGGAGTCCCGAAACACTTTTTAGGCCACCGCAAGTCTCTATTCCAACGGAGGCCATTAGGAGCTCCATTTCAGCACCCTGCCGGAGAGGGGATTGATCACGGAGGGCCTCTTCATCAACCATGCTACACTCAAAATGATGTGTGCGTAGTTCACCATAGACCTATGGCTCCATAGTCTGTACCTAGATGGAAATCTCTCGCTCTTTGATCTTCAATACAATGATTATTGCATCTTCGCTTTGATACATGTGATGTAATTCCTTTTGTGCGGTGCGTCTGTTCGGATCCAATGAATTGTGGGTTTATGTTCAGATTATTTATCATAAATATTAGAATCACCTCTTAATACTTATATGATTCTTATGTGCATGATTACGTTAGCTTCGTAATTCTCTCTGATATATTGAAATAGTGTGGCCAACTAGATCGATATTTCTTCGGTGAGAGAGAGGTGAATTGTGATAGGTTCAACCTGGCGAATTTCTTTATCCCAATGACAGAAGGGGACAAGATGCATCATTGAGTTGCTGCTACTAAGGATAAAACAATGGGGTTTATTCATACTGCTTGGGTTTACTTTCCGTACATCATGTCATTGTTCTTCATGCATTACTCTGTTTTACTTAATACTCTACATGCATGTTGGATAGCGGTCGATGAGTGGAGTAATAGTAATAGTTGCAGGAATAAGTCAGACTATTTGTTTATGGAAATGATTCCTATATACACATGATCATTAACGTGAATATCACATAACTATCCGCTTTTCTGTCAATTGCCCAATAGTATTTTGTTCACCCACCCTATGGTATTTTTCGTGACAGATGCCATCAGGCAAAGCTATGGCCCCCGAGTCTATTCACAACATACTGATACAACCTTCATTACGTTGCTGTTATTTACTTGTTTTTACTTTATCTTGCTATCTACAATTATCTACACACCTCACTTGCATGCAAATAACACGACAAGATGATTGGCAACCCTCTAGCCCTCGTTAGGTGCAAGTTGTTTGTTCTTTTGTGTGCAGCTACTGAAGACGATTGTGGTTTATATTCCTATTGGTTCTATAAACTTTGGTTTCATAACTGAGGTAAATACTCACGCACTTTGTGTTGCGATAATCCTTTCCTTTTCACGGCGAACCCAACGCAGATCATGAGTATCAAGAAGGATTTATGGCATTGTTGCCGGGTAACATCATCACCAACTACCAAGAACTCAACACAAAATTCTAATCACTTGTTCCTTTTTTTTGGCCGGTATATTTAGTTTGTCTTAAAAAAGAATACAAAAATATTTATCTTTGCTTGTTTTGCTTGTCACTAGATTGCATCTTCGCTCTCTAGTTTGCTTGTCTTGCTTGTTACTTTGCTTGCTCGGTCACCATGTCTCATGATACTACTAAGTTTTGTGACTTCAAAAATACTAATAACAATGATTTTATTATTACTCATATACAACCCTCCATTAGTACAAATGCTTTTGATATTAATGTTGCATTACTGAATCTTATCATGAAAGAGCAATTTTTGGGAAGTCCTAATGAGGATCCTGTTTCACATCTCAATGCCTTTTTTGAAATCTGTGTTAGGCAAAACAAAAATGACATGGATAGTGATATTGTGAAATTAAAATTGTTTCCTTATTCGCTAAGAAAGAAAGCTAAAGCTTGGTTTTCATCTTTACCACATAGTAGTATTGGAACATGGGATGAGTGTAAAGATTCTTTTATTTCCAAGTATTTTCCTCCCGCTAAGATCATCTCCCTTAGAAACAAAATAATGAATTGTAAACACAAATACCCATGAACATGTTGCACAATCTTGGGAGAGGATGAAATTGACGATAAGAAATTGTCCAACATGCCTTAAACTTGTGGATGATTATCCAAAAGTTCTATGCTGGACTGCGCTTTGTGTCTAGAAATCTTCTAGATTTTGCCGTAGGTGATACCTTCATGGAGGTGACCTTAGGATAGGCTACAAAACTTCTAGACAACATCATGTCCTACTATTCTCAATGGCATACATAGAGAGCTCCAAATGATAAGAAGGTAAATTCTATTGCGGATATCGCTACCTTAAGTGAAAAAGTGGATGCTCTTATGAATTTGGTTACTAATAAAAATACTCATGTTGATCCTAAATATATTCCCTTGTATAACTTTGTTGAACAAAATAATAATGTTATTGATGTGATCTTTGTCTCGCGAAATAATTTCAATAAGAACGTTTATATGGGTAATTTCAATGCTAGGTCATATCCTCGTAATTATCCTAATGGTTATGGCAATTCTTGTGGTAATTATTATGGAAATTACTCTAGAAATTATAATAGGATACCCTCTGATCTTGATATGACAAGAAAGGAATTCATTAATTCTCAAAAAAATCAATACTATTGTAGAAGAAAATTGCATGTTGTTCATACTTTGGCTAAAAACATGGATATGATTGTTCTTGATGTAGAAACTCCTAAAAAAGATTTGCCTCCTAAGCATGATTTTAATGAGACTATTAAATCTATCCAAATTTATATTAATCAAAGAAAGGAGAGGACTGTTAAGTTGAAAGCTAAGCGGGAATTCCTAGGACAAGCTCTTCCACCTGGATATTACCGGAATCAGCATGAATATTTTAAAATTATTAATACTTCTCCATCGAATCTTTGTTTAGTTGTCTGAAGGTTAATGATAAATGGAGTGGAGATGATTCAACTCTAATGAAGGAGCGTCTCTTTTCCTTGGAGGGTGATGACTTTAATGCTAAAACTGAACAAAGTGGGTTTGTAGAGGTCAAAACTTTAACTAGTGATGTGCCCACTATTTGGATTACAAGGACTTTGATTATGAAAATGATCTTTAGTAGAATGTATTTCCTTGCTGCAATCCATTATTAGCTCACCCAATTCTTATGAACAAAACAAAGCTTTTACTCAACATATTGTGGAAGTTATGGTAAAAGCTTATAATGAGAAACATGAGCTTGAAGTTTCTAATCCTAGGGAGTTTCATGATGAGTGTAATCCTACTATCACAATTAATATTAAGAAATATTAATGTCATCCTTTGTTTGACCTTGGTGCTAGTGTTTCAACTATACCTACAACATTAGGTGATGTGATTGGTCTCACTAATATTGAACAATGTTCCCTAAACTAGCATTTTGCGGGATTTACCATCAAGAGACCCTTGGGAATATTAAATGATGTGATGATAATTTCAAACAAATCTTTTGTGCTTGTAGATTTAATTTTGCTTGATATTGATTGCAAACCTACTTGTCCAATTATACATGGAAAACCCTTCGTAGAAGCTATAGGTGCAAACATTGACATGAAAGAGGGAAATGTAAGGTTTCAATTTCAATTGAAGAAAGGAATTTAACACTTCCCTAGAAAGATAATTAGTACACAATATTAATGAATGCTGAGAGCCACTTAGTGTCAAGGAGGACAACACTTGAAAATATGCAATATGCCTAGCTAGGGGCGTAAAGCAATAGCGCTTGTTGGGACACAACCCAATAGTTATCTTTAATTTTGAAATTTGATTTAAGTTACTGTATAACATGGTTATTGCCTCTTAAATGATTGTGTTTCTCTGTTTTAATTAGTGTTTTATCCAAGTAAAGCCTTTGGGATGATTTGCATGATGAGTAGAATTGATACGGTGTAGAAACACAAACTTTGATGTCCAGTGCAGAATTTCTCTGATTTAACTGGATCGTCTTTTTCAAATGAAATTTTTATACAGTATTGATATACAAGTTCCTAAAAATTTCCTAATTTTTAAGAATTTTTGGAGTTACATAAGTATAGGTTCATTACAGATTACTATAGACTGTTCTATTTGAGTCATATTCTTTTTTTGCATGTGTAGTTTGCTTGTTTTGATGATGCTATGGATTGTATCGGGAATATAAAGCATGGAGGATTTAATATAAAGTACCCTATGCTAAAATAAAATAAGAATCGATTTATAACAGCACCTGAAATTATTTGACATGTTTCTTATACTAACGGATCTCACGAAGTTTTGTTGAGTCTAATGTGATGGAAGTTTTCATGTTTTGGGTACTGTCCTGATGGAAAAAGGATTGAGGAGAAGAAAAAATCTAAGATTGGGGATGATCAAGGCACCACAAGGTAATATTCTAGGGAGACTCAAGTGTCTAATCTTGGGGATGCCCCCCAAGGCATCCCCTCTTTTCGTTTCCATCCATTGGTGTCTTACTTGGAGCTATATTTTTATTCATCACATGATATGACGTTTGCTTGGAACCTCGTCTTCTTTTGTTTGCTTTTACTTTTAGTTTGCGATAATCATTATTTGCTGTACACACCTATTTTAGAGAGATACCACATCATCGCGATTTGTTACAATACTCTATGTGCTTCAGTTATATCTTTTGAGCTTGCCAGTTGCTCTAGTACTTCACTTATTTATTTTTAGCACGGTGGCGTGTAGATTTTACAGAAATATTATACTCTCCTTCTTCACTTATATTTGTTTGGGAGCTGGACAAATAGTGATGGTAATTTGCGTGGGTCATAAGACTAGATAAAAAATAATAAATATCCAATAAGTGATGATAAAGACCATCATGTAGCACATATAGAGAAATTGTGGCTTACTGAGATCGATGTGGTGATATGAAAAAGGTGTGAGTGAATTAATATAAATTTATATAGGTATTGATAATAAGATATGTTAAACTTCTTTTTCATCTAAAAAAATTAAAAAGGGATGGTGATCATGTGTGAGCATTTCTATTCCTTGTAGAAATCCTTGTGTTGTGTTCAGTCGTAGTCGCGGGATGGTTAATTCCTACCAACCCTCTCCCTCAGGGCATGCGAGTACTACTTTGATTTGTGTTAAAACTAACAAAAATTTGCTATAATTATATGATTTCTTCATGACTAATGTGACACCATGGACATACGCACTCTCATCTCCTCATATTTGCTAGCCTCTTCGGTACCGTGCATCGCCCGTTCTCACCTTGAGGATCGGTGCACCTTTCGCTAGTGCATCCAAACCCCATGACATGACACCCTCTGTTGCACATAAGTATTTTTATAACCTCCTCAAAACAGCCACCATACCTACCTATCACCGCATTTCCATAGCCATTCTGAGATATATTTCCATGGAAATATCATCTTCACTTCACATGACTAGTTCGTTCATCATTGTAATGATTTGCATGATCATATAGAGATGACATAGTATTTGCTGCAAATACACCGTTCATCATGTTTGTGATACATGCCACACTAGATATTTACACATCCTGGTACACTCCTAGAGGAATTCTTTCAGAGTCATATCATCCTATCAGTTTTCATGTTGAGTTGTAAGTAAATAAATTTGTGATGATCATCATTATTAGAGCATTGTCCTAGCGAGGATATAAAAATGGGGGAAGCCAAATGAGCCCACCACAATTAAAAAATGAATGAGAAAAAAATAGAGAAGGGACTTTCCTATTGTCCTTTACCACATTTGTGCCTCAAAGTGGCGCCTTGTTCTTCATATGGAGAGTCTCGTGTTATATCATTCATATGCTAGTGGGAATCACTTTTTCCTAAACCTGGCTTGTATACTCCGATGAAGGGCTTACTCATACGACCTAGGACATCATGAGAAAGCAAGTTGGATGCACACCCCACTTAGCTTAAGTGGAGCTTCCATACACTTATGGCTCTTGTGCATCATTTGCATGGCAATCCCAACTCATCGCATCGATATCTATCGACGGGCATCTCCATAGCTCGTTGGTACGCCTAGTTCATGTGAGACCATCTTCTCCACTTTTACCCCTTTGAAACATACCACCATATTCTATTCGACCTTTATTCTATGTCCAGTGGTTCACACTCATATATTGCATGCAGAATAAAAAGTTGATGCATATTGAAAAAGTACGATTCAATTGCCAAACTTGAGCACCATGGTGCTTGACATTTGTATTAATGTGGTGAAGATGGAGCCATTCCTTGCTAATATAATAAAGATGGATGGTGGTAAAACAATCTTTCAGGATCATATACTTTGAAAAATTAATGATTTGTTGCTTATACCTATAAGTATTTCTATGTTAATGTTTGATAATTCATCGTTTCTCGTTGAGAATACATGCCCGAGGTTACATCATGGATGGCATGTCACATCAAAAATTCTGTTTTTATCATTTACCTACTAGAGGACGAGCAGGAATTAAGCTTGGGGATGCTTGATACATCTCCAACGTATCTATAATTTTTTATTGTTCCATGCTGATATATTATCATTCTAGAATACTTCGGGTATTTATTTACCATTTGAAATTATTTTTGAGCACTAACCTATTGACCCAGTGCCTAGTCCCAATTGTTGTTTTCTACGTGTTTTTTACTTTGTAGGTTTTCCATACCAAACGAGGTCCAATTTCCTTGAAACAATTTGGTGACTTTTATGGACCAAAAAAAACCAAGGAGCAATGGAAGAAGGTTGGAGGCCTCACAAGGGGCCCACAAGCCAACACGGCGTGGCCCAGGGGGCGCGCTTTGATGTCTTGTGTGCCTCCCTCGTGGCCCTCCCGACTCCATTATTTGGCTTACATATTATCATCTAAACTAAAAACACCAGAGGAAGTCCTGAAACACATTTTACGCTGTCACAAGTCTCTTTTATGACGGGAGGCCATCTAGAGCTCTATTCCGATACCCTGCCTGTGGGGACCCCGATTTACGAGTCGAGATCGCTGAATGAACGAGCTCAGTGATCCGAGAGATCAATGCTCACCGAACACAGAGATACTGAATATAAAGAGTCTTACATCCAACATACCGTTTAATACAACATATGGCCATCATGGTAAATTCTCACATAGGTAGGGCCTAGAAGGCCAAACACACCGGTACAACTACTAGCGGAAATCTTGGGAATAAATGGGAGCCCATGCCATCAGCCTTCACCAACAGGCATTCTAACTAGGAAGCGTCCTAGTTCGCGTGTCCGTCTCAGATGACGAATTCTTCTCCAAACTCCAGTTCTTCCATGTCAGGTCAATAGCATAACCAGTGACAAGCGAGTGAGTACTTTGAATGTACTCGCAAACAGCCCATGATATGGATAATGCAGTTGGTATGATAACAAGTGGTATGCATTATTTCCGGAAAGCAATGTTTGAATGTAAATAAACATGATCGTAGACGGGGATATGCATCATAGGCTAGATGGTATTCAGAACAACAGGTTACTGATATCAACATATCTGCTGAGGGCCGATTGCTTCGGGTTCACCCGATATGCCAAGTCACCTAACTTGGTCATATCAATTCTTTCAGATAACACCTTGAACACACACATATTTGGTTTATGCGGAAACGACTGGACGTAATTTAAGCAGCACCACCCAGCTGTCCTTGACCGTGGACATGGCTATTCGAATAGTTTTATAGTCTGTAAAGGTTGTACACTGTACGCACGAGATCCAAGAAACTTCCGTGTCATCCACGACTCGCGGTATATATCATACCCGAGGTAAGTACCCGATCATTGCCTTTCCCCTTATGATTCTAGACAAAGATTTCCACTCAATTGGTACCCAGCCCACATGATGTACGTCTTCCGAGCACCGACTCTAGACTATATCATACATGCGGGGACCAAAGGTGTGCCCGAAACATGTAAAACGACATAGTCGACCTACCTGCTACGACCCCGTCACGAGAGTGACCAAATATCAGTCCTGCCACTAGTAATGTGGCTCTTTGCTAGCACCGACTAGAGTAATCAACAAAGCCCCGTCCCGTAAAGGGCTAACGTGGTCGCACATGTAAGGTTGGGACAGTTGACACATCATAAATCTAATCCCATTTCCGAAACCACTCACACCAAATATAACCGGTTTCCCACTTCTTCATAAGTGGCCACCAACTCAACAACATCACCCTCGGGCATTAGTGGCACCCGACGGGGTTTTCGTAAACCCTTGATATTAACTTTACCATCATCATGCATGTGCTTCTAGTATGCGTAGCTCTACTGTCTACTTGTCAACATAATATCAGCGTGATTCTCATAGGTGGTAGGATCATGCTCAAAATGTAAGAGCTCCAGTGTAGCAACCCGACTCAAAACGAGTCAAGCCTCTATGTTTCTGTGCCATCCCTGGATCAGTATGCTGGCAGACACAGTACATCAATGTATATATCAAAGTGCAATCACATGTAAATAGCGTAAAACTGATATATACCTTAAAATCTCAGCGGAAGCAGTCAAGGGAGTGGAGTCCCAATAAACACCAACGGCAAGTTGAGTGCGGACCGTAACCCTGAATCGTACTCTTACTCGTCGAAGAAAAATATCTGCAACATAAGACGTTGCAGCCGTGTAGGTCAGCATATTGAATATGCCGGCAAGTCACATAAGAGAGGGGTGAAAAGTAATCATCTATACTATATGCATATATGATAGGTGGGGCTATAAGTTTTTAGCGAAAAGCAAGTTTTCTCCTACATCAAGAGAGGGCTAAAAGCAAAATGTTACTACATTGTTGGTTGTTAACGAGATGGTTCCACCAACCAATTCTCGTACCCATGTTGTCAATAATACCCACATCAATATTATTATTTGTGTTGAGAATTTCAGATAACTTCAGTTCCTTTGGCTCAAGTTGTCCATGACCGTTGACATGGCTAATCGATTAGGTTTGAGTACTTTGCAGAGTTTTGCACACGTTCCCCACAAGATTTGATCGCCTCCGTGTATATCCTCGCACTTCAGGGTGATTGAAGACCGGATGATCAAAACATGGTCTTTCAACGGGTCCCTGTGAATCCCTGTCGGTTCCCATCCAATCCTACCGTTCTTCTACATCTGCTAGCACCGCCTGTCCATAGTCGCCGCGTTGTCCAACCAAGCCAGAGCCCATAATGACTTGTGGCTCTGCATGTAAGCCTTGGGTCTTGAAAATATCTGTCCGTCTCTTTGAGCCTGGGTGAAGCTTTCCGCAAGATGTCATGGCCGTCTCCAGCATCCCGGGTCATCCACTGGTTTCTCCAGGGAGCCGATCAACTGTCCTTCAACCAGAGTTGCATTGCATCACGAGGTCTTGAAAAGTCTTGACATAACCGGTCTTGGTTATTAAATTATTCTCGCATCACTCGTGGTAAACTCTCAACCAGAATCCCGTCTACTCAAGCATAGCAATATGAAAGTTGTCGTCCCGGACAAAGTAACGGGGTTGTTGGGTGCCTACCACATGATACTATAATATGTAACCATAATTTCCAAGTACCTAATCAACATGCAAATTGGGCATATGATGGTAGAACTACGATGCATAAAACATAGGTGATACATGATCAAATGACTTGCCTGGCGATGTTGACGAAGAAGAATTTCTCGAGAAAAAACTTGATAGACTACTCGTCACTCTCATGTGAAATCTATATAAAAAATATATCATTCACATAAGCACTCATACTAGCAATCATTCTAGCAATCAAAACAAGAGAGAGAGTGAATTAAGAATCCGGAAGAAACTTCAAATAAGACTAGGGAGTCTTCTACTACGTCAAACACTGAATAGTTTTTGTCTAACAGAAAATAACATACTTAAATAACAGGGAACTAAGATAAAATAAAGTATTTTTCACAGAACTATTTGAAATTATTTCCAAACGGGATTTGAAACAGTGGAGAAACCAATTGTAAGTTATTAGAGAACTAGAATTGATTTCATGATAACATATAAAAATCAAAATCAAAACTTGTTGCAAACCTACTGTTAACTAACAGAAACAAAACATAATCTTTCTGAAATATAAAAGAAAAATAATTTAAAAACAACTAAGGAAAGGAAATTAGTCACAATCCTAACAGAGGTGAAACAGAAATTGTTTCACAAGAAACAATGAGCTAAAATACTCAAACAATTCTGAAATTTTTACCACTGATAAATAAGATCTCTAATGATCAGTAGAAAAAAGAATTAAATTAAAAGCTATTTTTAAACTCCCAGAATAAGCAAAACAAGGTTTAAACTAAATCTGATCTAATTCAAATTTGAAAATTTCAAACATAGACAAATAATATGTTTTTGAAAACTACAGGAAAATTGGATCTCTAGAATAAAAGTTATAGGGAAAACAAAATTGACACTCTCTCTGTTTCTAAACTAAAACAAATAAAAAGAAAATGGATCTGACGAACAGGGCGATTAGGTGGCAGCTTCTGATTGGCTAAGATGTGTGAGCTGCGGTGACTAACAAGTAAACGGCCGCATTGTAAAGAAAAGTTCTCTGGCTAAAATCAAGTGGAGAAAAACCGTTCGGTTTTTATCTAAAAACCGAAGGGTTACGCAGGTTCTAATCTAACGCGCACGTTTAAGATCCAACAGTTACGGGGTGATAGGTTAGATGCTCATAAGGGCTGCCGGCTGTGGAGTCTTCTCCAGCGAGGCAGGGAGTGGCTGTGGTCGGAGATGGCCCTATGGCCGTCTCTGGCGGCGTCTGGAGGGTCCAGGAGGTGGAGGAGCTCCTCCTCCTTCGTTCGGTGGTGGCGGAGAGGGGCTCGGGGCGATGGAGCTCGAGCTCCTGGAGCTTCTGGTGGCGGCCGATACTCCGGCGAGGGATGGCGCGGTGGCGTTGGGGTGGCGAGGGGAATGGAGTGCGGGGGTGGCGGCGGAGTTATGGGTGGCGTTGGGGGGTTTCGGTGGCGAGGGGAGGCGGAGTCGGGGGTGGCGGTGGTTTCGGCTCCAGCGAGCTCGAGGCAGGCGCGGCGAGGAGGGGTAACGGGGCGAGGGTGGCGAGGAGGGGCTCGGCCTTTATAGGGGAGAGGAGAGGCTTTAAAGTGGAAGGGAATCGGGGGCGGAGGGCAAGTCCGGCGATGCCGGGCCGGTCGGCTGGCGAGAAGGAAGGGAAGGGAGAGAGAGAAGGCAGGGGAGGTGGGGGATGACCGATGCGGGGCGGGGTCGGGCGATGGGGCCCGCGGGTCAGTGGGGGGGGGGGGGGGCGGCCGATTCGGTCGGCTGACCGAAGGGGAAGGGAATCCCGGATCCCAGGCTAGGCGGGGGCGGGCCGAGGCTATTACGCGCCCACGGCACTTTCCCCTTTACAAAAACATTCCCGTTTTTAGTTTTTTTTTAATAAAACAGAAACAAAAAGAATAAAAAGGAAACAAAATAAAATAATTAATATAGGGTATTATATACCAAATTGATCAAAAAAACATTTCCTAATTTTTTATCATTTTTCCAAAACCAAAATAAAAACTTCTAGAAAATGTTTTTTTTTCAGAAAAACTCCTTATGTTATATCATCTTTTGGCAAAATATTTTCCCCATTAACTTGGGTTTTTCTTGGCTCAAATAATTTCAAAAATGCCTCACATTGTGGAGGGTCATTTTCCTCCTCTCTTTCTTCCTTGCAAGAATTTTGTCGGTGCATTTCTTGGGGAAGAAAAATATAGAAGCAAGGGCAAATATTTTGAAAGGATTCAAATGCAAACTCCGTTCAAATTCTTTATATTTGAAGAAGTCATGTCATCTTCTCTCTTTGCTTTTAAAAGATTGAATTTGAACTCGTCTGAGAAGGGGAAAGTCATTTTATTCCCTCTAATTCAAAAGTTTTTGAAAAGTTTCAAATTTCACTCAAGTTTCAATCACTCAAGCAAACAAACAAACAATATAATAATTATATTAACATTCCAAAATTTGGGATGTTACAAAGCTACCACACTTAAAATGAATCTCGTCTTCGAGATTCGAAGAGGCTAGAAAGAAAGGTTAGGGTTTGGGGGTCTTCTAACAAATCCAACCTCCAGCAAGGTGGGATGCTACCACACTTAAAATGAGAGATACTCGTCCCTTAAGATTTTAACAATCCTCTGGGATTTTGGCATCTGACTCCTTATAGTCTTCATAGTAACTCCTCTAGTGATGCTCTTCCATTATACTCATAACGTTCTCATCAAAATCGAGGGTTCTTCTGTTGATACAAGCTTCTTCCGTTACTGGGTCTTCTTAACTGACACACTCGTGCTTAATACTAAATAACCTATCGACGATTCTCATGGTGGTCTACCATTTGTGGTTATCCTGCAGAGAGAGGGGTCTTGGTTTCATCCTCACCATAAAATTTCCTACGCGTGACAACAAATGCCATGTACATGGGCTTTTCTTATTCCTTTCTAAGGCTAAAATAAAAGCTTCAAAGAACATCGTCTCTCACTATGGGTAAGTCTCTCAGATTTGCCATTCCGAATAGCAAGAAAATGATAATAGTAAGTCGTCATGGTGGCCAAGCCATGTCGCACTGAAATCATTACCTTGTATAAGGCTTAGTGAATCTCGTATTCTAACACTTGGGCATCCTCAAAAGCGTTGCAGAATTTCTCTTGTCCACGAACGAAGTTCGGATAATCCATTGGTTCTGCAAACTGAACAAAACATCTATCGTATCTTCACAACTCTCTGGCTTTCGTATGCTCCTAAGAAAACGTTTGCTGAAACATGTTTCCTTCTCCAAAAAGATAGTACTTGATCCTTATTAGTCCCGTGGTTTGTGGGTTTTCAGGCATACTTGGAATTACTCCGCCTTTAAATTTCCATAGTCTTTCATTCCATCATACTCTTGGGGTAACTATCATAAAAATAGTCCTCAGACTTATTTTTGGTACACACTCCACTCTGTGGGATACCTTCCATTGGTGTGTTTACCATGAAAAGGTATTGGTTCATCCATAAATCATATTCATTTCATAATCAATCCTTTATTACATCCTTACTTTCTTCAAAATTCCAACTCTAAAGTAATTTATTACAAATGCTGCCATCCACATTGTTCGGTATGGTCAAGCATTTCTGCCAACTTTATTCATCTGTCTCTCTTGGAGGTACTTTAGTTCCACTGGAACTTTCCAATGTGCTCCTTGAAATCATCCATCTTTTGGTTTCTCATGGCTTCATCTCCATCATCTCCGCACGTACCTCACTCAGGTATTCCTGGGTATGACGGAGTCTTGCTTCAAGTATTTCTCCAATCTGACGTATGGCTTCCATGGCAGCTTCACGAACAACATCAAAGAAGGTTGCTCGTGGTACACCTGAAATGAAAAAGTATTGCCCCATAGTCTTTGGACAAACTCCTTTCACATGGTGGAAGTGTACTTCCACGTACCAAAGTTCCACTCCATTTTCCATGAATGGGTAGCCTTTGTAGACTGCATCTCCTTCAAGGTGAATGTGCTTCATCATGTCCTTCAGGATTTTTGGGTAATCATGATCACTGGTCAGGATCATGATCGTTTCTGGGCCCTTGAGAAATGACTCGTAGAGAGTTGTTATCTGCAGGTGTCAGTAAATAGGTACTCAGAGGAGTGTATGTGTATCCTTGGTAATGCATGGTACATTCGTACTCATTGAATCCTGTGGGTTCACTAATTACTACCACACTTAAAATGAGGTATACTCATGCCTGCATAGACCATATTTTCTCATATCCTCATAAATGTTCAGAGATCTTAGTTCGAAGAGAAACAACACATACAGTTTCAACATAGGCAATCATAAGACAATAAATTCTATTTATTCATGATGTTATTACAATCTCAGGGACTTCTGTTACAAAAAATTTCACTCCATGATCTCATGAAAAACAAGAGTTCTTCCGATTACACTAATTGTCGCGGTCAAAACTTAACTACTCCTTTTTAGCTTTCTTCCTTTGTGGACAATCGCTAGCAAAATGTCCTGCTTCCTTGCAACAAAAGCAAATGAGTTCTGACAAGTCTCGAGGCGTCTTAGTGTTTGCTTTTGCTCCTTGGATTTCCGGCTTCCTTCCTGAGCACATGTATTTGTGGTGGCCAAATTCCATACACTTGTAACATCTGACATGACTCAGGACTATATCTGCGGAGATTTGGCTCTTCCAAGGGTACCTTTTTTTTTGGACTCCTTTATTTTGGCAAGTTCTTCTATTTCAAGTGGATCAAACTCCACTTCTTCCGTCGGGAAGTTTCCCAGATACTCTTGGCTTCCCTTCGTGCAATCCTGTGAATAATGTCCTTCTTCTCCACATGAGTAGCATGCATTGGAGAAGAATCTGGTCAGACCTTTTCCATCAGGGTCTTCAATATTTTCGTTCTTCATCGGATTTTCTAGAATCTTCTCCTTGAGTGTTTCCTTCATTGCTTCTTTCTGCTGCTGGACAACTTGTTGTACCTTGGGGTAAATGTGACATTGAGCTGGGTAGTGGGTGGTTCCTTCACAAAGGAAACAAGTCACCTGACTACTTGGGCACTCCTCAGCTGGGTGATTTTCTTCACAATGAGTGCATCCATCCTGGTGTTCTACCTGGGTGTTTCCTATTTCTCCACAGATCTTGCATGCACAAGTCTTCTCCTTCGGATTATCATAGCACTTTTGAATAAGACGGGATCTTAACAAAGTCTTCTTGAATTCGTCCCAGGTTTCTGCTCTACTAAATCCTTGTATGGCATGATGAATTTTCCACCAGATTGCAGCACTTTGTGTAAAGTACTGAAGAGCGTGTTCCACTTCATACTTCCTTGAGATCAAGTTGCTCCCGAAGTGGTTCTCCATGTTTTGAATCCATATATCGGCCTCCAGCTGGGTCATTGGTCCAGAGACTACAAGTCCAGCTTCATACTCCATCTGGTAGGGTTGAGGTTTTGGGGATGAGACGGGTAAGAGAGGGAGGAAGATACACACAATACAAACAATATTTTTGAGAATAGGTTTTAGTTGTGGCCGCCGGAAAACACACACCAATGACGGCTCACAAATCATCGTCTCTAACGTGGGTATATAACAGGGGTTTGGACTTCTAATGGTCATATAAGTATTCGAACGCTTCAGGGTCTTTGAATTCTTCAGGTCTTGAGAGTCTTCAATGGGTGTAGCTTCAGCTCCATGATGAAATGCTCTTTACTTTGAAGCGGGAGTCGGTTGATCCTTCATGTGGTCAAAGGGGAAAGGGCATTGTCTAACTATTTGAGGTGAGAGAGAATGTTTGATGAAATCAGAAGAGATGAGAAGTAAAAGGTGTTCTTGAAAAAATAGAAATTTTGAGAGATCCTTTCCTAAGAAATTTCCAGTTTCTAGGGTCACGTCCTACAGTCAACATGTGCTCTGATACCATTTCTGTAGCGACCCGACTCAAAACGAGTCAAGCCTGTGTGTTTCTGTGCCGTCCCTGGATCAGTATGCTGGCACACACAGTACATCAATGTATATATCAAAGTGCAATCACATGTAAATAGCGTAAAACTGATATATACCTTAAAATCTCAGCGGAAGTAGTCAAGGGAGTGGAGTCCCAATAAACAGCAACGGCAAGTTGAGTGCAGACCGTAACCCTGAATCGTACTCTTACTCGTCGAAGAAAAATATTTGCAACATATGACGTTGCAGCCGTGTAGGTCAGCATATGGAATATGCCGGCAAGTCACATAAGAGAGGGGTGAAAATTAATCATCTATACTATATGCATATATGACACGTGTGGCTATAAGTTTTTAGCGAAAAGCAAGTTTTGTCCTACATCAAGAGAGGGCTAAAAGCAAAATGTTACTACATTGTTGGTTGTTAACGAGATGGTTCCACCAACCAATTCTCATACCCATGTTGTCAATAATACCCACATCAACATTATTATTTGTGTTGAGAATTTCAGATAACTTCAGGTCCTTTGGCTCAAGTTGTCCATGACCGTGGACACGGCTAATCGATTAGGTTATAGTACTCTGCAGAGTTTTGCACACCTTCCCCACAAGATTTGATCGCCTCCGTGTATGCCCTTGCACTTCAGGGTGTTTGAAGACCGGATGATCAAAACATGGTCTTTCAACGGGTTCCTCTGAATCCCTGTCGGTGCCCATCCAATCCTACCGTTCTTCTACATCTGCTAGCACCGCCTGTCCAGAGTCGCCGCGTTGTCCAACCAAGCCAGAGCCCATAATGACTTGTGGCTATGCAGGTAAGCCTTGGGTCTTGAAAATATCCGTCTGTCTCTTTGAGCCTGGGTGAAGCTTTCCGCAAGATGTCATGGCCGTCTCCAGCATCCCGGGTCATCCACTGGTTTCTCCAGGGAGCCGATCAACCGTCGTTCACCCAGAGTTGCATTGCATCACGAGGTCTTGAAAAGTTTTGACTTAACCGGTCTTGGTTATTAAATTATTCTCGCATCACTCGTGGTAAACTCTCAACCAGAATCCCGTCTACTCAAGCATAGCAATATGAAATTTGTCGTCCCAGACAAAGTAACGGGGTTGTTGGGTGCCTACCACATGATACTACAATATGTAACCATAATTTCCAAGTACCTAGTCAGCATGCAAATTGGGCATAGGATGGTAGAACTACGATGCATAAAACATAGGTGATGGTAGAACTACGATGCATAAAACATAGGTGATGGTAGAATTACGTTGCATGATCAAATGACTTGCCTGACGATGTTGACGAAGAAGAGTTTCTCGAGAAATAACTTGATAGACTACTCGTCACTCTCCGATGAAATCTATATAACAAACATATCATTCACATAAGCACTCATACTAGCAATCATTCTAGCAATCAAAACAAGAGAGAGAGTGATATAAGAATCCGGAAGAAACTTCAAATAAGACTAGGGAGTCTTCTACTACGTCAAACACTGAATAGTTTTTGTCTAACAGAAAATAACATACTTAAATAAAAGGGAACTAAGATAAAAATTTAACTAAGATAAAATAAAGTATTTTTCACAAAACTATTTGAAATTATTTCCAAACGGGATTTGAAAGAGTGGAGAAACCAATTGCAAGTTATTAGAGAACTAGAATTGATTTCATGATAACATATAAAAATAAAAATCAAAACTTGTTGCAAACCTACTATTAAGTAACAGAAACAAAGCATAATATTTCTGAAATATAAAAGAAAAATAATTTAAAAACAACTAAGGAAAGGAAATTAGTCACAATCCTAAAATAGGTGAAACAGAAATTGTTTCACAAGAAACAATGAGCTAAAATACTCAAACAATTCTGAAATGTTTACCACTGATAAATAAGATCACTAGTGATGAGTAGCAAAAAGAATTAAATTAAAAGCTATTCTTAAAATCCCATAATACGCAAAACAAGGTTTAAACTAAATCTGATCTAATTTAAATTTGAAAATTTCAAACATAGACAAATAATATGTTTTTGAAAACTACAGGAAAATTGTGATCTACTGGAAAAAGGAATCAACCTCATTGGATCTCTAGAATAAAAGTTATAGGGAAAACAAAACTGACACTCTCTCTGTTTCTAAACTAAAACAGATAGAAAGAAAATTGATCCGACGAACAGGGCGGTTAGGTGGCAGCTTCTGATTGGCTAAGATGTGTGAGCTGCGGTGAGTAACGAGTGAACGGTCGCATTGTAAAGAAAAGTTCTCTGGCTAAAATCTAGTGGAGAAAAACCGTTCGGTTTTTATCTAAAAACCAAAGGGTTACGTAGGTTCTAATCTAACGCGCACGTTTAAGATCCAACGGCTACGGGGTGATAGGGGAGATGCTCACAGGGGGCTGTCGGCGGTGGAGTCTTCTACGGCGAGGCAGGGAGTGGTGGTGGTCGGAGATGGCCCTCCGGCGGTCTCTGGCGGCGTCTGGAGGGTCCAGGAGGTGGAGGAGCTCCTCCTCCTTCGTTCGGTGGTGGCAGAGAGGGGCTCGGGGCGATGGAGCTCGAGCTCCTGGAGCTTCTGGTGGCGGCCGATTCTCCGGCGAGGGAAGGCGCGGTGGCGTTATGGCGGCGAGGGGAATGGAGTGCGGGGGTGGCGGCGGAGATATGTGTGGCGTCGGGGGGTTTTGGTGGCTAGGGGAGGCGGAGCAGGGGGTGGCTGTGGTTTCGGCTCCGGCGAGCTCGAGGCAGGGGCGGCGAGTAGGGGGAACCGGGCGAGGGTGGCGAGGAGGGGTGCGGCCTTTATAGGGGAGAGGAGAGGCTTCAAAGGGGAAGGGAATCGGGGGCGGAGGGCAAGTCCGGCGATGCCGGGCCGGTCGGCTGGAGAGAAGGAAGGGAAGGGAGAGAGGGAAGGCAGGGGAGGTGGGGGATGACCGATGCAGGGCAGGGTCGGGCGATGGGGCTCGTGGGTCAGTGGGGGGGGGGCGATTCGGTCGGCTGACCGAAGGGGAAGGGAATCCCGGATCCCAGGCTAGGCGGGGGTGGGCCGAGGCTATTACGCGCCCAGGGCGCTTTCCCCTTTAAAAAATACATTCCCGTTTAGTTTTTTTTAATAAAACAGAAACTAAAAGAATAAAAAGGAAACAAAATAAAATAATTAATATAGGGTATTATATACCAAATTGATCAAAAAAATATTTCCTAATTGTTTATCATTTTTCCAAAACCAAAATAAAAACTTTTAAAAAATGTTTTTTTAGAAAAACTCCTTGTGCTATATCTTCTTTTGGCAAAATATTTTCCCCATAAACTTGGGTTTTTCTTGGCTCAAATAATTTGAAAAATGCCTCACATTGTGGAGGGTCATTTTCCTCCGCTCTTTCTTGCTTGCAAGAATTTTGTCGGGGCATTTCTTGGGGAAGAAAAATATAGAAGCAAGGGCAAATATTTTGAAAGGATTCAAATGCAAACTCCGTTCAAATTCTTTATAATTGAAGAATTCATGTCATCTTCTCTCTTTGCTTTTAAAAGATTGAATTTGAATTCATCGGAGAAGAGGAAAGTCATTTTATTCCCTCTCATTCAAAAGTTTTTGAAAAGTTTCAAATTTCACTCAAGTTTCAATCACTCAAGCAAACAAACTAGCAATATAATAATTACATTAACATTCCAAAATTTGGGATGTTGCATCCAGAAGAGCCATCGGTAACACCATATCGATGATTGACCAAATACTCATGGTCATATGCAATGGGAATATTACTCTACTTGGCATGCAAATAATATTTTGCTCAAACAAGTAAAAGGGTTGCTTTCCTTGAATAGCTAAATATCCTCGGTCTTCGGGGTCTTCGAGTCCAAATCCTTCATCAAACGCGGAATCTATCGTTGTAGTAATAATAATAAAATAAGTAGCTCACTCAAAAATAGAGCACGAACTTATATTAAAAATGTTATCCTATTCTGATAAATCTATATTATAGTTTTAAAAATATTTGTCTCTGGTTTCGATGAAAAGATTATTTATAAATTCAAATTAACAGGATCTGAAGTATTCAAAATGAACCTTTTAATAATAACTATGCAGAAAAGTTTTCATAAAAAATAGTATAACAGGTCTATTAAATTCTACAATTTTTTAGAAGAATTGTGGTGGAACAATAATTAAATTTTATTAAATAATAATCTCAGTAAAAATATTTTAAAACAGAATTAAAAGAAAAAGAAAAAAGGGGGCTCAGCGCTGGCCTGGCTCGGCCAGTGGCTGGGCCGACCCAAGTGGCCAACCGGCCGGCTAGCCAGCTAGTAGCCCAGGCGCGCGCGCCGTTAGGTTCAAACCTGACGCGCGGGCCCGTGCGGTGAGTGGTAGAGAGGAGAGAGGGGGACAGACGGGTGATACGTCCATTTTGCATCATGCTTTCATTTTGATATTTATTGCTTTTTGCGCTGTTATATTACTTGTGGTACCATATTTATGCCTTTTCTCTCTTATTTTGCAAGGTTTATTTAAAGAGGGAGAATTCAGGCAGCTGGAATTCTAGACTGGAAAAGGAGCAAATCCTAGTCCACTATTCTGCACATCTCCAAATTCCCTGAAAAGTTACGTGGATTTCTTTGGGATGATATAAAAAATACTGGGCGAAAGAACTATCAGAGGGGGGCTGCCAGGGCGCCACAAGCCCTGACACCGCCACCCCCTTGGTGGTGGAGTGGGGGCTTGTGGGCTCCCTGACGGCCCACTAGCCCCCCTCTTTTTCTATATGAATAGTCTTGGTCCAAAAAAAATCTGACGGGAGCTTTTTTGTGGTTTCGCCGCCGCCACGAGGCGGAACTTGAGCAGATCCAATCTAGAGCTCTGGTAGGACGATCTTGCCGAGGAAACTTCCCTCCCGGAGGGGGAAATCGTCGCCATCATCATCACAAACACTCCTCTCGTCGGAGGGGAGGCATCTTCATCAACATCTTCATCAGCACCATCTCCTCTCCAATCCCATGTTCATCTCTTGTAATCAATCTCCGTCTCACGACTCTGATTGGTACTTGTAAGGTTGCTAGTAGTGTTGATTACACTTTGTAGTTGATGCTAGTTGGATTACTTGGTGGAAGAGTTTATGTTCAGATCCTTGATGCTATTCATTACACCACTGATCATGATTTTGATTATGTTTTGTGAGTAGTTACTTTTGTTCCTGAGGACATGGGATAAGTCATGTCAATAATAGTCATGTGAATTTGATATTCATTCGGTATTTTGATATGTTGTATGTTGTCTTTTCCTCTGGTGGTGTTATGTGAACATCGACTACATAACACTTCTCCATATTTGGGCCTAGAGGAAGGCATTGGGAAGTAGTAAGTAGATGATTGGTTTCTAGAGTGATAGAAGCTCAAACCCGAGTCTATGCGTTGCTTCGTGAGGGGCTGATTTGGATCCACTAGTTTAATGCTATGGTTAGACGTTGTGTTAATTCTTCTATTGTAGTTGCGGATGCTTGCGAGAGAGGTTAATCATAAGTGGGATGCTTGTCCAAGTAAGGGCAGTACCCAAGCGCCGGTCCACCCAACTATCAAAGTATCAAAGTAACGAACGTGAATCATATGAACATGATGAAACTAGCATGACAGAAATTCCCGTGTGTCCTCGGGATCGTTTTTCCTCCTATAAGACTTTGTTCAGGCTTGTCCCTTGCTACAAAAGGGAATAGGCCACTTGCTGCACCATTGCTACTACTTGTTACTTGTCTCTTTTTGCTTGCTACGTTTCACCTCGGTACACAATCACTTGTTACCGCTACTTTCAGTGCTTGCAGTTATTACGTTGCTGAAATCCGTTTATCAGAGCCTTATGCTCCTCGTTGGGTTCGACACTCTTACTTATCGAAAGGACTACGATTGATCCCCTATACTTGTGGGTCATCAAGACTCTTTTCTGGTGCCGTTGCCGGGGAGTGAAGCGCCTTTGGTAAGTGGAAATTAGTAAGGAAACATTTATATATTGTGCTGAAATTTATTGTCACTTGTCACTATGGAAACTGTTCCTTTGAGGAGTTTGTTCGGGGTATCTTCACCACGAACGGAAGCACAGGAGTTGTTCCTCAACCTGAGGTACCTACTGAAACTATCTTTTATGAAATTCCTTCGGGTATGCTTGAGAAACTGCTGGCTAATCCTTTCACAGGAGATGGATCTTCACATCCAGACTTCCATCTCATCTATGTAGATGAAGTTTGTGGTTTATTTAAGCTTGCAGGTTTGCCCGAGGATGAGGTAAAGAGGAAAGTCCTTCCTTTATCTTTTAAGTATAAGGCGTTGACATGGTATAGGCTATGTGATGATACTGGATCATGGGGCTACAATCGGTTGAAATTGCAATTTCATCAGAAGTTCTATCCTATGCATTTTGTAAATCGTGATCGGAACTTTATTTATAACTTTTGGCCTCGTGACACGGAAATCATAGCTCAAGCTTGGGGGAGGCTTAAATCAATTCTATATTCATGCCCCAATCATGAGCTCTCGAGAGAAATCATCACTCAAAAATTTTATGCTCGGCTTTCTCATGAATACTGTACCATGCTTGACACTTCTTGTACTGGTTCTTCTATGAAGAAGGATATTGATCACAAGTCGAATTTATTGGAGAGAATCAAACACAACTCTGAAGATTGGGAGCTAGAGGAAGGTAAGGAGTCAGGTATGAATTTCCTGTTTGATTGCGTTAAATCTTTTGTTGAGACAAACACTTCTAGAGATTTTAGCGCTAAGTATGGACTTGACTCTGAGATAGTAGCTTCTCTATGTGAATCTTTTGCTGCTCATGTTGATCTTCCCAAAGAGAAGTGGTTTAAATATCATCCTCCTATAGAAAGCAACATAGACAAAACCAATCTAGTTGAGGAGAAAGTCATTGCTTTTAGTGATCCTGTTGTTCCTTGTGCTTACACTGAGAAACCACCATACCGTGCTAGGATAAAGGATTATTTTAAAGCTCCAACTGTGATATGTAGGGGTTACATTAGACCACTTGCACCCCCTGAGGAGATTAGAGTTGAACCTAGTGTTTCTATTATCAAAGATATCTTAGCCGAAGACATAGAGGGGCATGTTATCAAATTCTGTGAGGACTCCACTAGAATTGCTAAACCTAACGCGGAAGACAAACACGGACCTGTAGTTGGCCTGCCCGTTGTTTCTGGTAAGATAGAAGATCACTGTTACCATGGTTCAGGGTTAGTGCAATACCCCATTCTCTATATGATTAAATCAAAGATGAGATTACACCTCCCGTGTTAGAACCCATTGATGTCACTATTATAGTAGCTAATAGAGACACTATCTTCCCTCTGGGAATTGTGAGAGACGTAGAAGTCCTGTGTGGTAAGATGAAGTACCCTACGGATTTCCTCGTCCTTGGTACTGCGCAAGATAGCTTTTGTCCCATCATATTCGGTAGACCCTTTCTCAACACTGTCAATGCTCACATTGATTGCACTAAGCAGACTGTCACAGTAAGTTTCGAGGGTGTGTCTCATGAATTTAACTTCTCCAAGTTTGGAAGACAACCCCATGAAAGAGAGTCGTCTGGTAGAGATGAAATTATTGGTCTTGCCTCTATTTCCGTACCTCCTACGGATCCTTTAGAGTAATATCTTATTGAGCATGAAAATGATATGCATATGGAGGAGAGAGATGAGATAGATAAAATTGTCTTAGAACAATATCCTATTCTCAAGAATAATCTGCGTGTTGAACTGCTTGGGGATCCTCCCCCACCAAAGGGTGATCCTGTGTTCGAGCTTAAACAGTTGCCTGATACTCTTAAGTATGCCTATCTTGATGAGAAGGAGATATATCATGTCATTATTAGTGCTCTCCTCTCAAAGCACAAAGAGAAGAAGTTACTAAGGACTCTGAGGAAGCACCGCGCTTCTATTGGATATACTCTTGATGATCTTAAGGGTATTAGTCCTACTCTATGTCAGCACAAGATTAAAACCGATCCTGACTTTAAACCAGTTGCTGATCATCAAAGGAGATTAAATCCTAAGATGAAAGAGGTTGTTAGAAAAGAAATATTAAAGCTTCTGGAAGCATGAATTATTTATCCTGTTGCTCATAGTGATTGGGTAAGTCCAGTACATTGCGTACCTAAGAAGGGAGGTATCACCATCGTTCCTAATGATATGGATCAAATAATCCCACAAAGGATTATTACCGGCTATAGGATGGTGATAGACTTCCGGAAATAGAACAAGGCAACCTGGAAAGATCATTATCCTTTGTCGTTTATCGACCAAATGCTAGAAAGGCTATCAAAACACACACACTTCTGCTTTCTAGACGGTTATTCAGGTTTCTCGCAAATACCTGTTGCACAATCTGATCAAGAGAAAACCACTTTCACCTGCCCTTTTGGTACCTTTGCCTATAGACGTATGCCTTTTGGCTTATGTAACGCACCTGCCACCTTTCAAATATGTATGATGGCTATATTCTCTGACTTTTGTGAAAAGATTGTTGAGGTTTTCATGGATGACTTCTCCGTTTACGGGTCTTCCTTTGATGATTGCCTCAGCAACCTTGATCGAGTCTTACAGAGATGCGAAGAAACCAACCTCGTCTTGAATTGGGAGAAGTGCCACTTTATGGTTAATGAAGGTATCGTCTTAGGACACAAAATCTCTAAAAGAGGCATTGAAGTTGATAAGGCTAAGGTTGATGCAATTGAGAAAATGCCTTGCCCCACAGATATCAGAGGTATACGGAGTTTCCTAGGTCATGTTGGTTTGTATAGAAGTTTCATTAAAGACTTCTCTAAGATTTTCTAGGCCTCTTACCAACCTCTTGCAGAAGGATGTTCCTTTTGTTTTTGATGAGGATTGTGAGGAAGCCTTCGAAATACTTATGAAGGCTTTGATAACCGCACCTATTGTTCAACAACCTGACTAGAACTTGCCCTTTGAAATCATGTGCGACGCTAGTGATTATGCTGTTGGTGTTGTTCCAGGAAAAAGAGTTGACAAGAAGTTGAATGTCATTCACTACGCTAGTAGAACTCTAGACAGTGCCCAAAGAAACTATGCCACTATGGAGAAGGAATTTTTAGCTGTCGTGTTTGCATGTGAAACGTTCAGATCTTACATAGTTGACTCCAAAGTCACTATTCACTCTGATCATGCTGCTATTAAGTACCTCATGGAGAAGAAGGACGCTAAGCCTAGGCTGATCAGATGGGTTCTCCTGCTACAGGAATTTGATTGGCACGTAGTTGACCGAAAGGGTGCTGATAACCCTGTAGCAGATAACTTGTTTAGGCTAGAGAATGTCCTTGATGGCCCACTACCTATTGATGATAGCTTTCCTGATGAGCAATTAAATGTGATCCGCACTTCACATAGTGCACCATGGTATGCAGATTATGCAAACTATATCGTAGCCAAATACATACCACCCAGTTTCACCTATCAGCAAAAGAAGAAATTCTTCTTCGATTGGATACATTACTTTTGGGATGATCCTCACCTTTATAAGGAAGGAGTAGATGGTATTATTAGACGTTGTGTGCCTGAACATGAACAGGGACAGATCTTGCAGAAGTGTCATTCCGAAGCCTACGAAGGACACCACACTGGAGATAGAACTGTCCATAAGGTATTGCAATCAGATTTCTATTGGCCCACTCTCTTCAAGGATGCTCGTAAGATTGCTTGTCTTGTGACGAATGCCAAAGAATAGGGAACATCAGTAAGCGTCAGGAAATGCCTATGAACTATTCACTTGTCATTGAAACATTTGATGTCTGGGCTTTTATTATATGGTACCCTTCCCGAGTTCCAATGGGTACACTCACATCTTAGTCGCTGTGGATTACGTTACTAAGTGGGTAGAGGCTATCCCCACTAAAAATGTTGATCACTACACCTCTATTAAATGCTTAAAGAAGTCATATTCCCAAGATTTGGAGTCCCTAGCTACTTGATGAATGATGGCGGTTCACACTTCATTCATGGTGTTTTCCGCAAGATGCTAGCTAAGTATGATGTCAACCATAGAGTTGTATCTCCTTATCATCCTCAGTCTAGTGGTCAACAGGAGTTGAGTAATAGGGAGATCAAGTTGATCCTACAAAGGACCATCAATAGATCTCGAAAGAACTGGTCTAGCAAACTTGACGATGCACTATGGGCTTATAGGACTGCCTATAAGAATCGCATGGGCATGTCGCCGTATAAAATGGTTTACAGTAAGGCCTGTCATTTACGTCTAGAGTTGGAACAGAAAGCTTATTGGGCAATCAAAGAGCTCAACTTCGATTTCAAACTTGCCGGTGAGAAGAAGTTGTTTGATATCAGCTCGTTAGATGAATGGAGAACCCAGGAATATGAGAATGCCAGGTTGTTCAAGGAAAAGGTTAAGAGATGGCATGACAAACGAATGCAGAAACGAGAGTTCAATGTAGGTGATTATGTCTTGCTATACAATTCTAGTTTGAGATTCTTTGCACGCAAGCTTCTCTCTAAATGGGAAGATCCCTATGTTATCGAGGAAGTATATCGTTCCGGTGCCATCAAAATCAATAACACGGAAGGTAATTTTCCTAGAGTGGTAAATGGGCAAAGAATCAAGCATTACATCTCTCGTACTCCCATAAATGTTGAGACCAATATCATCAATGTCATAACTCCGTTTTGGAATTTTTGGAAAAATAGAAAAATAAAAAGAAGTCCGGAGAGCGAACGAGGCGGCCACAAGCCCTGCCACCGCCCCCTACCCCCCTGGTGGCGGAGGGCAAGCTTGTGGGCACCTCGTGTGCCTCCCGGACTCCGTTTTCTTGCGGAGGATTCCTTCTGGCCCAGAAAAAATCAATATATAGTTGCCCGACAGTTTTGATCTCCGTATGGTGTAGTTTTCCTCTGTTTTCATTTCGAGCCTGTTTCTCCGACAGATCTAGATCATCATGACTTCCCCAAACGCTCCTAAGGACAAGATCTTCGAGAAGGTCATCAATCCCTACCTCATGGAAGTGCTGAAACACCCTCAATCTATCAAGATGAGCGAGGGGATGTTGCACATCCGTGATGTTGAGGGGCCTAAGAAGACCGGAAGCGTGGAGACGAGGCTCGAAGCAATGGAGCAACAAGTCTTCAAGTGCCAAGGGATGGTGGAGCGTGGACTCAATGCCAACCACACGATGATCACGGAGTTCACTATGAATCACAAGATGGATGCCAGTGATATTGGGAAACACCTCTCCAGGCTATATGACAGTGTTGATCAACTTCAGGGCCAGATCTATGACCTGCAGAACCAAAACTATGAGTATGAGTACAGATTTAAATCAATAAGGTTGGCTGCAGATTTGAGGATTCCGGCGACTCGTTCATCCTGCCATGATGGAGCACCTATTCCTTGGAAGACGGAGGATCACACTACTCCAACAACAACACCACCATCACCACCGAATTAAGGCAACTAAGCATTGGTATGGGCAACCCCCTTGGCTTCTGCCAAGCTTGGGGGAGTTGCCCTGGTATCGTATCACCTTTTTTATCTTTTGCTTTTACCTTTGTTTTAGTTCTTTCCTTTTCAGTTTTTATTTCTTCTCTTAGAGGACAAAGTCTTTAGTGTTGAGTTTGAGTCTTTTTATTTTGTCTCTCTCCCGATGTATTCGAGCTTACGAGCTATATAATAAAGAGTGTCTTAGTCAAGGGCTTTGGTTTGTGCCATGATCGAAAGTATGAAAAGAACGATAGCATGAGACGATCTTATGGAAAGTGATAACTTCACTTATGACACGTATGATGATTGAAACTTGTTGAGAATAAATCAACATAGACCTCAGTCATTGTTGCAATTAATAAGAAGTAATAAGGAAAGAGAGGTTCACATATAAATATATCATCTTAGACAGTTTTTACAATTGTGAGCACTCACCAAACAATTACGTGCCTAGGAGTAGATGTTGGAAAAGGAAGACAACATAATGAATTGTGTTTGCTTGGTTCCAAACAATGTTATATGATTAGAGATCCCTTAGCATGTGACGATTTCTTCCACCTCATATTAGCCAAAACTCCCGCACCAAGTAGAGATACTACTTGTGCATCCATAAACCTCCAACCAGTTTTGCCATGAGAGTCCAGCATACCTACCTATGGATTGTATAAGATCCTTCAAGTAAGTTGTCATCAGTGCAAGCAATAAAAATTGCTCTCTAATATGTATGATTTATTAGTGTGTGGAAAATAAACTTTGTACGAACCTGTGGTGAGGAAGACATAAAAGCGACATACTGCATAATAAAGTTCTTTATCACAGGAGGCAATATAAAGTGACGTTCCTCCACACTAAGAGGATACACATTCAAACCTCAAAAGCGCATGACAACCTCTGCTTCCCTCTACGAGGGGCCCATCTTGTACCTTTAGTTTTTGCCCTTGTAAGAGTCATGGTGATCATCACCAATTCCCTATTTTTGCCTTTGTCTTGGCTATCGTCACATGCTTGGGAAAGATCTATATTCATATATCAACTTGGAGTTCAGTACTTATGCTTTATTATTGTTGACTTTACCCTTGAGGTAAATGGTTGGGAGGCAAAACTATAATCCCCTATCTTCCTCTGTGTCCAGCTGAAACTTTGACACCATGAGTACCACGTGAGTTGTAAAAATTGTGGAAAATAAAAGAGATGATTCAGTATGTGGGTTTGCCTTACAAGCTCTTATTTGACTCTTTCCGATGTTGTGATAAATTGCAATTGCTTCAATGACTATTGTTTAATGTTGGTTACTTCTCGGTAAGGTTTTTTGCTTCATGCTTTGCTTTGTTAAGGAATTGTTACTTTCCCATAAGAATCTTTATGATGTATTGCTGTCCTATGTGTGATCATGATGCCCTCATGTCCGTATTATGTTTTATCGACACCTTCGTCCCTCAACATGTGGACATGTTTATGGAACTTGGTTTTCGCTTGAGGACAAGCGAGGTCTAAGCTTGGGGGAGTTGATACGTCCATTTTGCATCATGCTTTCATGTTGATATTTATTGCCTTTTGGGCTGTTATATTACTTGTGGTACCATATTTATGCCTTTTCGCTTTTATTTTGCAAGGTTTATTTGAAAGAGGGAGAATTCGGGCAGCTCGTATTCTGGACTAGAAAAGGAGCAAATCCTAGTCCAGTATTCTGCACATCTCCAAATGCCCTGAAAAGTTACGTGGATTTTTTTGGGATTATATAAATAATATTGGGCAAAAGAACTACCAGAGGGGGGCTGCCAGGGCGCCACAAGCCTTGACAACGCCACCACCCCAATGACGGAGTGGGGGCTTGTGGGCTCCCTGACGGCCCACTAGCCCCCCTATTTTGCTATATGAAGCGTCTTGGTCCAGAAAGAATTAGACGGGAGTTTTTTCGTGGTTTCGGTGCCGCCACGAGGCGAAACTTGAGCAGATCCAATCTAGAGCTCCGACAGGACGATCCTGCCGGGGAAACTTCCTTCCCGGAGGGGGAAATCGTCGCCATCGTCAACACCAACACTCCTATCGTCGGAGGGGAGGCATCTTCATCAACATCTTCATCAGCACCATCTCCTCTCCAATCCCTAGTTTATCTCTTGTAATCAATCTCCGTCTCACGACTCCGATTGGTACTTGTAAGGTTGCTAGTAGTGTTGATTACTCTTTGTAGTTGATGCTAGTTGGATTACTTGGTGGAAGAGTTTATGTTTAGATCCTTGATGTTATTCATTACACCTCTGATGATGATTATGATTATATTTTGTGAGTAGTTACTTTTGTTCTTGAGGACATGGGATAAGTCATGTTAATAATAGTCATGTGAATTTGATATTCATTCGGTATTTTGATATGATGTATGTTGTCTTTTCCTCTAGTGGTGTTATGTGAACGTCGACTACATAACACTTCACCATATTTGGGCCTAGAGGAAGGCATTGGGAAGTAGTAAGTAGATGATGGGTTGCTGGAGTGACAGAAGCTTAAACCCCAGTCTATGCGTTGCTTCGTGAGGGGCTGATTTGGATCCACTATTTTAATGCTATGGTTAGACGTTGTCTTAATTCTTCTTTTGTAGTTGCGGATGCTTGCGAGAGAGGTTAATCATAAGTGGGATGCTTGTCCAATTAAGGGCAATACCCAAGAGCCGGTCCACCCACCTATCAAACTATCAAAGTAACGAACGCGAATCATATGAACATGAGGAAACTAGCATTACAGAAATTCCCGTGTGTCCTCGGGAGCGTTTTCCTCCTATAAGACTTTGTTCAGGCTTGTCCCTTGCTACAAAAGGGATTGGGCCACTTGTTGCAGCGTTGCTACTACTTGTTACTTGTTACTTTTTGCTTGCTACGTTTCACCTCGGTACACAATCACTTGTTACCGCTACTTTCAGTGCTTGCAGTTATTACATTCCTGAAATCCGTTTATTAGAGCCTTCTACTCCTCGTTGGGTTCAACACTCTTACTTATCGAAAGAACTAGGATTGATCCCCTATACTTGTGGGTAATCAACGGGCCACCGACAGGTGGGGCATGACTGTCGGGGTCGTCTTCCTCCTCTGGACAAAGGGGAGGGGTGGCATGCCGGCGGCGATACCGATGCCCTCATACCCCAACTGCGACTGGAATGGAACTAGCTCATCACCGCCTACCAGCTGGTGGTCGAAGGAGTGACGGGGAGGCCCTGGGTCACCGGCAACGACGAGGCCACGGCGGAGCCGATTTGGGAGGTAGAGGAGATGGGTGCTATGGGCAGGGATTCGCTCGGGGAAGAGGTGGGGAAGCTCCCTAAGCTCACTATGGTCACGGAGGAGGTGAGAGGAGCGCGATAGCTGGCCTTTAGCCCGAGATCGATGGAGCTCGGAAGCGGTGGGTCCTCGATCGATCTCGAGCACCGGAGCTCGTTGTGCTCGAATGGGGTGGCTAGGCGCTCGATTGAGGCCCTGGAGGAGTGGTGTGAGGTGCTGGAGCGAAGGGGGAGGCCTATTTATAGACCAGCAATGGTGCACCGAGCGGGGAGAGCTCGTGGTTTCACTGTGGCTTGTAGGAGAGGTAGAGAGAGCTCGGGGTCGAAATCACGGACGTGGTTTAGGACCGAGAGACTCAACGAGAGAGAGACATGGGACGAGGTGCGTGCGTGCTGCCTGGCCGCATTCTGCTGGCCGAATCTGGCACCCGCGGTCACGTGTCGCCCTGATCAGTAGAGAGGGGGAGGAGGGGCCCTGAGGCTGCCCTGATTCAGGTGTGTTGTCGGAGACACAGAGAGACACCGAGGGGAGAAGAGAACCGGCCAGGGCTGGCCACCTTTGCCTCGGGTGTGCCCTATAGCGCGCCCAGAGCACAGTTTTGGCATGCCACGGCATGCTGGTGCGCTCTGGGGTGCTTTGGTGGTGTCTAGCATTTTCGGGGGTTGGGTTGGATGCTCCTTAGCCGTTTGAGAGCCAAGGGTCTCACTGTTGGTCAAAAGAGGTGATTAAAGAGGAGCTGTCAGCTTTGAACCACAGCCTAAAATGAAGATTTTGGCTTACTTGCTTGGAACTAGAGAGGGGCCACTCGTTTAGAGTTGAGGAGTGGTGCTGACAGCTTGCCCTAGAAGTTTAATGAAAAGGGAGTGGGTGTAGAGTGAGATAAGTGTTGTTTTATCAAGCTGGCAGAAGGTGTTCGATAGGTGTTTGGGGTAGTTAACCTTCACCACTGATGCTGAAAGTTAACAGGATTGAGTTTGATGCAAAAATAGGATGCTCCACCAAATTTGAGCTCCATTGGACAACTTTTGTAGTGCAAACTTGAAATCACCCCCAAATGGGCAGTTCTGTTTTTTAAAAAGGGAATGTAGGTAAAACAATCCCCACAAATCCAATTTTTGGCAGGGTCTCCTCATTTGGGGTGTTGAGCACTCCTGCAAAGTTTCAAGCCATTTGGACAAACTTTGCCATGTAGAGTTGCTTCAACTTGATTCTAGACAGAGAGGGTTTTAGGATTATTTGGTGAACCAAACCACCTTGGAATGAGGTGAAATTTGGCATTTCCACCAAACATAGCTTGGAAAGCATTCTAGAATTTTCTGGTAATTTTTTTGAGATATTTTCTTTGGAAATATTTCAAAAGGTCAAAACAAACTGAATAGGTTTTCAAGGATTTGCTCAAATAATTTGAACATAAATAGGGGTTGAAAATCTCATGTATGGAAAACATAAATAGGCAGAAAAATAATTTTCCGGTCAGAAATATCATCTCTAGCCTCAGAAAAGGAGATGCAAATAAAATACGAAAATATTTTATAAAATAATTGTTTTATGATATTGGAGAGTCATAGTAGTGCCAAAACCAGAATACAATCTTTGGGTGAAGGCACTCCATAGAAATCATGGACTTGTAGTGCAAACCCAAAGCAAGGTTTTGAAATAATCAAAAATGAGAAAAGGACCTTTTTGGAAATATCAGGTTATAAAAATGACACGCAGAAAACATTAGCAACAAAATGACACGATCAAATACTTGAGAGTGAGTTATATGATCTCATGATCATAGGAACAAATACTTGACACGGAGAAAACATTAGCAACAAAATGACACGATCAACATGCTACGTCTATTAGTTTGGGTCTAGTCCATCACATGATTCTCCTAATGGTGTGATCCCGTTATCAAGTGACAACACTTGCCTATGGTCAGGAAACCTTGACCATATTTATTCTACGAGCTAGTCAACTAGAGGCTTACTAGGGACAGTGTTTTGTCTATATATCCACACATGAACTGTGTTTCCAATCAACACAATTATAGCATGGATAATAAACGATTATCATGAACAAAGAAATATAATAATAACTAATTTATTATTTCCTCTAGGGTATATTTCCAACAGTCTCCCACTTGCACTAGAGTCAATAATCTAGTTCACATCACCATGTGATTCCAACGAATCCAACACCCACATAGTCATGGGGTCTGATCACGTCTTGCTTGTGAGAGCAGTTTTAGTCAACGGTTCTGAAAATTTCAGACCCGTATGTTCTTTAAAAATCTTTATGTCATCTTATAGATGCTGCTACTATGTGCTATTCGGAAATACTCCAAATATCTACTCTACTATACGAATCCGTTTCACTACTCATAGTTATTCAGATTAGTGTCAAAGATTGCATCGACGTAACCCTTTACGACGAACGCTTTAACCACCTCCATAATGGAGAAAAATTCCTTAGTCCATCAGTTACTAAGGATAAATTTTGACCGCTGCTAGTGGTTCAATCATTGATCACTCTGTGTACCTCTCAACAGACTTTGAGTCAAGGCACACATCAGGTGCGGTACCCAGCATGGCATACTTCAGATTCTACGGCCAAGGCATGGAAGACGACCTTCGTCTATTCTCTTTATTCTGTCGGGGTCGGGTTTTTGAGTCTTACTCAAATTCACACCTCACAACGCAACCAAGAACTCCTTCTTTGCGGATCTATTTTGAACTCCTTCAAAAACTTGTCAAGGCATGGATCTTGTTGAAACTTCCATTAAGCGCTTTCGGTCTATCTCCATAGATCTTTGATGCTCAACGTTCAAGTAGCGCAATCCAGGTACTCCTTTGAAAACTCCTTTCAAACAACCTTGTATGCTTTACAGAAATTCTATATTACTTCTGATCCACAATATGTCAACCACATATACTTATCAGAAATTCTATAGTGCTCCCACTCACTTCTTTGGAAATACAAGTTTCTCATAAACCTTGTACAAACCGAAAATCTTTGATCATCTCATCAAAGTGTATATTCCAACTCCGAGATGCTTGCACCAGTCCATTGAAGCATCACTGGAGCTTGCATACTTGCTAGTATCTTTAGGATCGACAAAACCTCCTGGTTGTATCACATATAATGTTTGCTCAAGGAAACCGTCGAGGAAACAATGTTTTGACATCCTATGTGCAATATTTCATAAATAATGCAACAACTACTAACATAATTCTAACGGAATTTTAGCATCGCTACGAGTGAGAAAGTCTCATCATAGTCAACTGTTTGATCTTGTCGGAAACATCTCTGCGACAAGTCGAGCTTTTCTTAATAGTGACTTATCACCATCATCGTCTGTCTTCATTTTAAAGATCCATCTTTACTCAACCATCCTATGACCATCAAGTTGTTCTTCCGAAGTCTACACGTTGTTTTCGTACATGGATCCTCTCTCGGATTTCATGGCTTCCATCCATTTGTCGGAATCCGGGCCCACCATTGCTTTCTCCATAACTCGTAGGTTCACTGTTGCTCAACAACATGACCTCCAAGACAGGGTTACCGTACCACTCTGCAGTAGTACGCGACCTTGTCAACCTACAAGGTTTGTAGTAACTTGATGCGATGCTCGATGATCACCATCATCAGCTTTCACTTCAATTGGTGTAAGCGCCACAAGAATAACTTCCTGCGCCCTGCTACACACTGGTTGAAGTGATGGTTCAATAACGTCATTAAGTTCTACCACCCTCCCACTCAATTCTTTCAAGAGAAACCTTTCCTCGAGAAAGGATCTGTTTTCTAGAAACAAACACTTTGCTTTCGGATCTGAGATAGGAGATGTACCCAACTGTTTTGGATATCCTATGAAGATGCATTTATCCGCTTTGGGTTTGAGCTTATTCGACTGAAACTTTTTCACACATGTGTCGAAGCCCCAAACTTTCAAGAAATGACAGTTTAGATTTCTCTAAACCTCAGTCTATACTGTGTCATCTCAATGGAAATACGTGGTGCCCTATTTAAAGTGAATGCGGTTGTCTCTAATGCATAACCCATAAACGATAGTGGTAATTCGATAAGAGACATCATAGCATGCACCATACCAAATAGTGCGTGGCTATGACGTTCAGACACATCATCACACTATGATGTTCGAGGTGGCATGAACTGCGAAACACTTTCCACATTGTCTTAACTGCGTACCAAAAATCGTAACTCAGATATTCATTTCTATGATCATATCGTAGACAGTTTATCCTCTTGTTACGACGAACTTCACTCCTGAAACAGAATTGAACCTTTCAATATTTCAGACTTGTGATTCATTAAGTAAATACTCTTGTATCTGCTCAAATCGTCATTGAAGTAAGAACATATTGATATCCACTGCGTGCCTCAACACCTATTGGACTGCATACATCAAAATGTATCACTTCCAACAAGTTACTATCTTGTTTCATCTCAATGAAAACAAGGCCTTGCTCATGTGGTATGATTTGCATGTTACTAGTGATTCAAAATCAAGTGAGCATAAAGATCCATCAGCATGGAGCCTCTTCATGCAATTTATACCAACATGACTCAAGCGGCAGTGCCACAAGTAAGTGGTACTATCATCATTACCTCGTATCTTTTGGCACCAATATTATGAACATGTGTAACACTACGATCGAGATTCGATAAACCATTGAAGGTGATTTATTAAAGAAAATAGAGTAACCATTATTCTCTTTAAATGAATAATCGTATTGCAATTAACACGATCCAATCATGTTCATGCTTAACGCAAGTACCAAATAACAAATATTTAGGTTTAACACCAATCCCGATGGTAGATGGAGTGTGCGATGTTTGATCACATCAACCTTGGAAACACTTCCAACACGTATCGTCACCTCGCCTTTAGCTAGTCTCCGTTTATGCCGTAGCTTTCATTTCGTGTTACTAATCACTTAGCAACCGAACCGGTATCCAATACCCTCGTGCTACTAGGAGTACTAGTAAATTACAAATCAACATCATGTATATCAAATATACTTCTTTCGACTTTTGCCAGCCTTCTTATCTACCAAGTATCTAGAGTTGCTCCGCCGCAGTGACTGTTCCCCTCATTACAGAAGCACTTAGTCTCGGGTTTGGGTTTAATATTGGGTCTCTTCATTAGTGCAACAACTGTTTTGCCGTTTCACGAAGTATCCCTTCTAGCCCTTGCCTTTCTTGAAACTTAGTGGTTTTACTAACCATCAACTATTGATGCTCCTTCTTGATTTCTACTTTCGCAGTGTCAAACATCGCGAATCGCTCAAGGATCATTGTATCTATCCTTGATATGTTATATTTCATCACGAAGCTCTCACAGCTTCGTGGCAGTGACTTTGGAGAACCATCACTATCTCATCTGGAAGATTAACTCCCACTTGATTCAAGCGATTGTCGTACTCAGACAATCTGAGCACACGCTCAACGATTGAGCTTTTCTCCTTTACTTTGTGGACAAAGAATCTTGTCGGAGGTCTCGTACCTCTTAACAAGGGCACAAGCATGAAATCACAATTTCATCTCTTTAGAACATCATTTATGTTCCGTGACGTTTCAAAACGTCTTCAACGCCTTGCTGCTAAGCCATTAAGTATTTTGCACTGAACTATCGTGTAGTCATTAGAAACGTATATGTCGGATGTTCACAGCATCCATAGACGACGCTCGAGGTGCAGCACACCGAGTGGTGCATTAAGGACATAAGCCTTCTGCGCAGCAACGAGGACAATCCTCTGCAAAGTTTGCTACTATCAACTTTCAACTAAATTTTCTCTAGGAACATATAAAAAACAGTAGAGCTATAGCGCAAGCTACATCGTAATTCGCAAAGACCATTAGCCTATGTTCATGAAAATTAGTTCAATTAATCATATTACTTAAGAACTCCCACTCAAAAAGTACATCTCTCTAGTCATTTGACTGGTACATGATCCTAATCCACTATCTCAAGTCCGATCATCACGTGAGTCGAGAATAGTTTCAGTGGTAAGCATCTCTATGCTCATCATATCAACTATACGATTCATGCTCGACCTTTCAGTCTTATGTGTTCCGAGGCCATGTCATCAAATGCTAGGCTCGTCAAGCTTAACCCGAGTGTTCCGCTTGTGCAACTGTTTTGCACCTGTTGTATGTGAACGTTGAGTCTATCACACCCGATCATCACGTGGTGTCTCGAAACGAAGAACTGTCGCAACGGTGCACAGTCGGGGAGAACACAATTTCGTCTTGAAATTTTAGTGAGAGATCACCTCATAATGCTACCATCGTTCTAAGCAAGATAAGGTGCATAAAGGATTAACATCACATGCAATTCATAAGTGACATGATATGGCCATCATCATGTGCTTCTTGATCTCCATCACCAAAGCACCGGCACGATCTTCTTGTCATCGGCGTCACACCATGATCTCCATCATCATGATCTCCATCAACGTGTCGCCATCGGGGTTGTCGTGCTACTCATGCTATTACTACTAAAGCTACGTCCTAGCAATATAGTAAACGCATCTACAAGCACAAATGTTAGTTTAAAGACAACCCTATGGCTCCTGCCGGTTGCCGTACCATTGACGTGCAAGTCGATATTAACTATTACAACATGATCATCTCATACATCCAATATATCACATCACATCGTTGGCCATATCACATCACAAGCATACCCTGCAAAAACAAGTTAGACGTCCTCTAATTGTTGTAGCATTTTTACGTGGTGACCATGGGTATCTTGTAGGATCGCATCTTACTTATGCAAACACCACAACGGAGATATATGAATTTCTATTTAACCTCATCCAAGGACCACCTCGGTCATATCCGATTCAATTAAAGTTGGAGAAACCGACACTCGCCGGTCATCTTTGAGCAACGGAGTTACTCGTAGCGATGAAACCAGTCTCTTGTAAGCGTACGAGTAATGTCGGTCCGAGCCGTTTCGATCCAACAATACCGCGGAATCAAGAAAAGACTAAGGAGGGAAGCAAAACGCACAGCATCGCCCACAAAATTTTTTGTGTTCTACTCGAGAAGACATCTACGCATGAACCTAGCTCATGATGCCACTGTTGGGGAACGTCGCATGGGAAACAAAAAGTTTCCTACGCGCACGAAGACCTATCATGGTGATGTCCATCTACGAGAGGGGATTTCCGATCTACGTACCCTTGTGGATCACACAGAAGAAGCGTTAGTGAACGCGGTTGATGTAGTGGAACGTCCTCACGTCCCTCGATCCGCCCCGCAAACGGTCCGACGAACCGTCCCGCGATCCGTCCCATAATCTAGTGCCGAATGGACGACACCTCCGTGTTCAGCACACGTACAGCTCGACGATGATCTCGGCCTTCTTGATCCAGCAAGAGAGACGGAGAGGTAGATGAGTTCTCCAGCAGCGTGACGGCGCTCCGGAGGTTGGTGATGATCTAATCTCGACAGGGCTCCGCCCGAGCTCCGCAGAGACGCGATCTAGAGGTAAAGCCGTGGAGGTATGTGGTCGGGCTGCCTTGAAAAAGTTGTCTCAAATCAGCCCTAATTGCTCCATATATATAGGAGGAGGGAGGGGAGGCTTGCCTTGAGACTCAAGGAGCCCCAAGGGCTAGTCGAAGCACCACCAAACTATACTTAACTGTGGACATGGCTAGTCGAATAGTTTTACACTCTGCAAAGGTTGTATGTTGTACCCACAAGATCCGGTAAACTTCTGTGTCATTCCCTAGGTAAGTATCCAATCATTACCTTTCCCCTCACGATTCTAGACAAAGAGTTCCACTCGATTGGTACCCAGCCGACATGATGTACGTCTTACGAGCAACGAATCTAGACCGTATCATCCATTCAGGGACCAACGGTGTGCCCGGAACACGTAAAAACGCCATAATCGACCTAGTTGGCATGACCCCGTCATGAGAGTGACCACATATCACTCCCGCCACTAGTAATATGGCTCTTTGCTAGCACCGACCAGAGTAATCAACAAAGCCCCATCCCATAAAGGGGTAACGTGGTCGTACATGTAAGGTTGGGACAGTCGACACATCATAAATCTGATCCCATTTCCGAAACCACTCACGCCAAATATACATGGTGCACCACTTTTTCATAAGTGGCCACCAACTCATCAACATCACCCTCGGGCATTAGTGGCACCCGACGTGATTTTCGTAAACCTTTGATATTAACTTTACCATCTTGATGCATATGCTTCTAGTATGCGTAGCTCTACTATCTATTTGTCAACATAATATTTGCGTGATCCTCATAGGTGGTAGGATCATGCTCAAAATGCAAGAGCTCCAGAGGAGCCCTTGGTAACACCATATCGATGATTTACTGAATAGTCATGATCATATGCAACGGGAATATTACTCTACTTGGCATGCAAATAATATTTTTCTCAAACATGGTCAAAGGGCTGCTTTCCTTGATCAGCTAAGTATCTGGGGTCGTCGGGGTCTTCGAGTCCAACTCCTTCGTCAAACGCGGAATCTATCGTCGTAGTAATAGTAATAAAATAAGTATCTCACTCAAAAACAAAGCACATACTTACTTTAAAAATGTTATCCTATTCTGATAAATTTATATTCTAGTTTTAAAAATATTATTCTCTAGTTTTGATGAAAGGATTATTTTTAAAGTCAAATTAACAAGAGCTAAAGTATTCAAAATGAGCCTTTTAATTACAACTAGGAAGAAAAGTTTTCATAAAAAATAGTATAACAGGCCTATTAAATTCTACACATTTTTAGAAGAATTGTGGTGGAGAAATAATTAAATTTTAGTAAATAATAATCTCTGCAAAAATCTTTCAAAAACAGAATAAAAAGAAAAAGAAAAAAGGGGGCTGAGGAATGGCCTGGTTCGGCCAGTGGCTGGGACGGTCCAACTGGCCAACCGGCGAGCTAGCCAGCCAACAGCCCACGCGCCCGCGCGGTCAGGTTCAAACCTAACGCGCGGGCCCCTATGGTCAGCGACGGAGAGAGGAGAGAGAGGGAGAGATGGGCCACCGAAAGGTGGGGTATGCCTGCCTGGACAGAGGGGAGGGGAGGGACACCAGCGGCGATATCGATGCCCTCGTGCCACAACGACGGCAGGAATGGAACTAGTGCATCGCTGCCTACCGGCTGGTGATCGAAGCAGCGACGAGGAGGCCCTGGGTCACCGGTGACGACGAGGCCACGACGGAGCCGATTAGGGACATGGAGGAGATGGGTGCTGCGGGCAGGGATTCGCTCCGGGAAGAGGTGGGGAAGCTCCCTGAGCTCACTACGTTCACGGAGGAGGTGAGAGGAGTGTGAGAAATGGCCTGTAGCCCGAGATCGACGTAGCTCCAAAGCGTAGGGGCCTTAGTCGATCTGGATCAGTGGAGCTCGCTGTGCTCGAATGGTTGGCTAGGGGCTCGATTCAGGCTCTGGAGGAGTGGTGTGAGGAGCTGGAACGAAGGGCGAGGACTATTTATAGGCCAGCAACAGTGCACCAAGCGGGGAGCGCCGGTGGTTTCACCTCGGCTTGTAGGAGAGGCAGAGAGAGCTCGGGGTCGAATACACGGTCTTGCGGACGAGGTTTAGGACCACAGAGACCTAATGAGACACAGAGGGGATGAGGTGCGTGCGTGCTATGTGGCCGCGTTCTTCTGGCTGAATCTGGCGCGCGCGGGCACGGGTCGCACTGGTCAACAGAGAGGGGGAGGAGGGGCCCTAAGGCTGTCCTGATTCAGGTGGGTTGTCGAAGACACGGAGAGACACCGAGGGGAGGTGAGAACCTGCCGGGGCTGGCCACCTTTGCCTCGGGTGTGCTCTGTACGTGCCCAGAGCACAGTTTTGGCATGCCACGGCATGCTGGCGCGCTCTGGGTGCTTTGGCTGTGTTTGGCGTATCCGGGGGTTGGGTTGGATGCTCCTTAGCCGTTTGAGAGCCAAGGGTCTCACTGCTGGTCAAAGGAGGTGATTAAAGAGGAGTTGTCAGCTTTGAACCAGAGACTAAAATGAATATTCTAGCTTACTTCCTTGGAACCAGAAAGGGGCCACTCATCTGCAGTTGAGGAGTGGCGCTGGCAGCTTGCTCTAGGAGTTTAATGAAAAGGGACTGGGTGTAGAGTGAGATATGTGTTGTTTTACCAAGCTGGCAGAAGGTGTTCGACAGGTGTTTGGGGTACTTAACCTTCACCACTCATGGTGAAAGTTAAGAGGATTGAGTTTGAAGCAAAAATAGGATGCTCCACCAAATTTGAGCTCCATTGGACAAGTTTTGCTGTGCAAACTTGAAATCACCCCCAAATGGGCAGTTATGTCCTTTACAAAGGGAATGTGGGTAAATCAATCCTCAAAAACCCAATGTTTGGCAGGGTCTCCTCATTTGGGGTGTTGAGCACCCCTGCAAAGTTTCAAGCCATTTGGACAAACTTTTCCATGTAGAATTTCTTCAACTTGATTCTGGATAGAGAGGGTTTTATGATTATTTGGTGAACCAAACCACCTTGGAATTAGGTGAAATTTGGCATGGCCACCAAATATAGCTTGGAAAGCTTGCCAGAATTTTCTCGGAATTTATTGGAAATATTTTCCTTGGAAATATTTCAAAAGGTCAAAATAGACAGAATAGATTTTCAAGGATTTCCTCAAATAATTTGAGCATAAATAGGGGTTCAAAAGCTCATGTATGGAAAATATATGTCCACTAAGTATTCCCAACTTTTCTCATATTTTTCTAAGGCAGAAAAATAATATTCCAATCAGAAATATCATCTCTGGCCTCAGAAAAGGACATGCAAATAAAACAGGAAAATATTTTATAAAATAATTATTTTATGATATCGGAGTGTTATAATAGTGCCAAAACCAGAATACAATCTTTGGGTGAAGGCACTCCCTTGAAATCAGGGACTTGTAGTGCAAACCCAATGCAAGGTTTTGAAATAGTCAAAAATTAGAAAAGGACCTTTTTGGAAATATCAGGTTATAAAAATATTGTTCTTGAGTCCACTCACTCAAGCATACATACAAACAATGGCAATCATGGCCCTCATAGCACTTGCTTAAAAAGTTTTAATAAACTGATATTTTTGAAGAGGCTATAGTTGAAGTATGGTAAAAAGAGGGCGTGACACTGCCGGAGAGAGGATCGATCATGAAGGGCCTCTTCATCAACATTGTTGCCCTCACAATGAAGTGTGAGTAGTTCACCACAGACCTAGAGGTCCATAGTGAGTACCTAGATCTCAATCTCTCTCCATTTTTATCTTCAATACAATGATCATCGCATCTTCACATTGATCCATATGGTGTAATTTATTTTGTGCGGTTTGTTTGTTGGGATCCGATGAATTGTGGGTTTATGTTCAGATTGTTCATGATAAATATTCGAGTCACATGTGAATACTTATGTGATTCTTATGTGCATGATTATGATAGCTTCATAATTCTCTCCGATCTATTGAAATAGTTTGACCAACTAGATTGATATTTCTTCGATGAGAGAGGTGCATTGTGGGAGGTTCAACGTGGCAAGTTTCTATATCCCTGTGATAGAAGGGGACAAGCTGCGTCTTTCTGTTGCTGCTACTAAGGACAAAATGATGGGGTTTATGCATATTGCGTGAGTTTACTTTTTCTACATCATGTCATTGTTTTCGATGCATTACTCTATTTTGTTTAATACTCTAGATGCATGTTGGATAGCGGTCGATGAGTGGAGTAATAGTAATAGGTCCAGGAAGGAATCGGGCTATTTGTTTATGATATTGATGCCTATATACACATGATCATTGCCGTGAATATCATATAACTATCCGCTTTTCTGTCAATTGCGCAACAGTAATTTGTTCACCCACTGAATGTTATTTTTCATGAAAGATGCCATTAGGGAAAGCTATGGCCCCGATGTGTATTCACAACATATTGATAAAACCTTTATTACCTTGTTGTTATTTACTTGTTTTGATTTTATCTTGCTATCTACAATTATCTACACACCTCACTTTCTTGCAAATAACAAGACAAGAGGATTGACAACCCTCTTGCCCATGTTGGGTGCAAATTGTTTGTTCTTTTGTGTGAAGGCGCTCAACATGGATGTGGTTGATATTCCTATTGGTTCGATAAACCTTGGTTTCATATATGAGGGAAATAGTTACCCACTTTGTGCTGTGATAACCCGCAGGTGGGAGGTAGTCGGGCTGAGGTGCACTGCCGTGGTTAGGAGGTCGGTTGGGCTCTGGTGGATCTCAAAAATTGGAGGCTAAAGGGTGTTCAGATCCGAGATCATGGTGGTGGTGGGATGGTCGGGGCGCTGTAGGAGGAACATAGCAATGTGGTGGCTTAGGGGCACACTAGTGGCGGAGGAAGGTGGAGGAAGAAAGTTCAGGATCCGGAGAGGAGTTGGGGAGGAAGTAAGGTCATGGGAGAACAGGATGGGGTGGTGTGGGAGATGGTGTTGTGTTTCTTTTTTCGTGGGATTCACATTGTTCCCTTGAGACCTTATTTTGAAAACAGTAGACCTTATTCTGACAACACTCAAGCACTTCTCCATCCTCCTGCACCCGAAAGCACAAAAACTCCAAAAAAACTGCAGTACCCCCACTCTCGCATGAACCCACCCCGGTTTATAAGCACCTTGTGCCCCCACCTACTCCTCCCCACCACAACCGCCCACACCCGCACCCATGGGCCTTCCCTCATTGGTCGCACCACCTACCTCACTCAATTTCGTGGTCAGTAGTCACTTCTGGCGCAACATCCCCCGTGCCGTCGAGCCACTACTGACCCCCTGAGGAGCCAGCACCGTCGGAGAACCACCAGTAGGTAGGCACACCGCCATCCACACTGGCCCACATGCCACATAGACATTTTCACCACCCCAATAGGCCCGACTACCTCCAACCATTGCCGCCCTAACGAATCCCGCGAGATCGGGTTCATCCACCATCCACTGCCCCATCTAGGTTCTTCGGATGCCCTGATTCTACAGATCCCCACCTCCATGGCCCCATCCCAGCACACCATGAGGAGTGAATCTACCACCTCCGGTCTCCCATGGGTGAATTGATCGGTGACACCCATTTTGTCTTCGATCGCTACCTTCTCCTGCCCACGTCAAGCGCATTTGCTTCTCCTCACCTACCTACCACCATCCTCTGCCATGTCTCGAGGCGAGATCCAATGTGTGGTGGAACAAAGGAACCCATGCTGGTGCTCGCATGGTGGACCAGGGGTAGGACCTACTTCGTGCTTGCATCGGTGGGCTACATGTCCTTCTTCTCCTGTGTCAATGCCTTCAACACTAGTGAGAGGAATTTTGCTCCTCCTTCACTCTCCCTTTTCTAGTGATTACCCTTCCTCATATTAGGACGATGTCCCAACCACCCATGGAAAGCAGTACGGGCGGCAACCCGTGCAGTTTGCCTAGCGGATCTGGCCAACAACGGATCCATTGACGCGCCAACGCCAGATCCATCCATGGATTCACAAGTTAGTTCCCGTACGTGCGGTCCACCAGTGCATCCGAGTAGTGTGTCGTGTGTGTGTGCAATACATGGTGCATGGGTGGTAGCTCACAAAGTCTCAGGCACTTGGTTTAATGGTCTTTCCATAAAATTCTGAAAATGAATCCATCCATTCAAGTGTTGCTGGGTTTTCGCTGTGAAAATCTGACGAGGCTGTTTACTCCATTAAATTTTTTGCTTATTTTGGAAATAAATATACAGATCACTTCATTAATGAAGGAGAAGAACATCATTGTAAATTATGAATTTCGTTTTATTGTTTTAAGAAAAGTAGAGAGAAAGAGTTTTAATCAGGAAGTCAACTTCCTCGATACGATGCAGAGAAAATGAGTTTTGTTGAGTATTTTTTAAACTCTTGATGTTCAGTTGGTCTAAAAATGAATGCATATCATTTGTAATAAAATGGATTGCGGTAGTTTACTACTCTTTAGCTCTACAGTGTAGAATGCAGCGAAGAGAAAATGTGAAAAACAATGCTAAACAAAATATAGAAATTTTGTTTTTTTTGTTTTCCATTGACCCAGCAACGCAGAACACGTTCCAAAAAATGTAGAAAACCTTTAGTTTACTTCATTGTCATTGAGAGTAGATCTTTTTGTCAAAAAGTTAACTGTGTGGGAAAAACTCCCGAGAAGAAAAAAAGATAACAAAAACTCATGAGTATTTCACTTCCCCTTTAAAAATACAATTCGTTTTAAAGAAAAACATTAAAATCCAATTAATTTTTGTAAAGAAAAATTCTAAAAAGACTATGTAGTTAGCTTGCCCCCACCAGGGAGTTCACTCGTTCAATCCATGTGGTTAACTCGTCCAGTCTAAGCAGGTAAAAATAAAATAAATTCGAAAAAAGACAACAAAATCTCATGATGTTCACTTTTGGTAGTGTTGATGACCCACAAGTATTAGGGATCAATCGTAGTCCTTTCGATAAGTAAGAGTGTCGAACCCAACGAGGAGCAGAAGGCTGTGATAAACGGTTTTCAGCAAGGTAATAACTGCAAGCACTGAAAGTAGTGGTAACAAGTGATGGTGTAGCGAGGTGAAACGTACCAGGTGAAAAGTAACAAGTAACAAGAGTAGCAACGGTGCAACAACATGGCCCAATCCCTTTTGTAGCAAGGGACAAGCCTGAACAAAGTCTTATAGGAAGTAAAACGCTTCCGAGGACACACGGGAATTTCTGTCATGCTAGTTTCATCTTGTTCATACGATTCGCGTTCGTTACTTTGATAGTTTGATATATGGGTGGACCGACGCTTGGGTACTGCCCATACTTGGACAAGCATCCCACTTATGATTAACCCCTCTCGCAAGCATCCGCAACTGCGAAAGAAGAATTAAGACAACTTCTAACCATATCATTAAACTAGTGGATCCAAATCAGCCCCTTACGAAGCAACACATAGACTGGGGTTTAAGCTTCCGTCACTCTAGCAACCCATCATCTACTTACTACTCCCCAATGCCTTCCTCTAGGCCCAAATATGGTGAAGTGTTATGTAGTGGACGTTCACATAACACCACAAGATGAAAAGACAACATACATCATATCAATACACCGAACGAATACCAAATTCACATGACTATTAATAGCAAGACTTATCCCATGTCCTCGGGAACAAAAGTAACTACTCACAAAGCATAATCATAATCATGATTAGAGGTGCAATGAGTAGCATCGAGGATATGAGCATAAACTCTTCCACCAAGTAATCCAAGTAGCATCAACTACAAAGAGTAATCACCACTACTAGCAACCTTACAAGTACCAATCGGAGTCGCGAGACAGAGATTGGTTACAAGAGATGAACTAGGGTTTGGAGATGAGATGGTGCTGATGAAGATGTTGATGGTGACGAGTCCCCTCCGATGAGAGGAGTTTTGGTGATGATGATGGCGACGATTTCCCCCTCCGGGAGGGATGTTTCCCCGACAGGATCGTCCTGCCGGAGCTCTAGATTGGTTCTTCTCAAGTTCCGCCTCGTGGCAGCGGAGAATCCACGAAAAAGCTCCGCCCTGATTTTTCCCGGACGAAACCCTTCATATAGCAGAAGAGAGGGGCCAGTGGGCCACTAGGGTGCCCACAAGCCCTGTTGCCGCGGCCAGGGGGGTAGCTGCCGGTATTCTCCCTCTTCAAATAAACCTTGCAAAATAAGAGAGAAAAGGCATAAGTATGGTACCACAAAGTATAATAACATTCCATAAAGCGATAAATATCAACATGAAAGCATGCTGCAAAATGGACGTATCAACTCCCCCAAGCTTAGGCCTTGCTTGTCCTCAAGCGAAAACTAAGATCCATAAACATGTCCACATGTTTAGGGATGAAGGTGTTGATAAAACATAATAAGAACATGAGGGCATCATGATCACACATAGAACAACAATACATCATAAAGATTCTTATGGGAAAGTAACAATTCCTTCACAAAGCAAAGCATGAAACAAAAACATTACCGAGAAGTAGCCAACAACAGTCCATAGTCATTAAAGCAATTGCAATTTATCATAACATCAGAAAGAGTCAAATAAGAGCTTGTAAAGCAAATCCACATACTCAATCATCTCTTTTGTTTTCCACAATTGTTACAACTCACGTGGTACTCATGGTATCAAAGTTTCGATTGGACACAGAGAAAGATAGCGGTTTTAAGTTTGCCTCCCAACCATTTACCTCAAGGGTAAAGTCAACAATAATAAAGCATAAGTAATCATCTCCAAGTTGATATATGAATATAGATCTTTCCCTAGCATATGACGTTCACTAAGATAAAGGCGAAAAAAAGGAATTGGTGAAGATCACCATGACTCTTTCAAGGGCAAAAGTAAAGGTACAAGACAGGCCCTTCACAGAGGGAAGTAGAGGTTGTCATGCGCTTTTGAGGTTTGGATGCGTGTCCTCTTAGTGCGGAGGAACGTCACTTTATATTGCCTCCTGTGATAAAGAACTTTATTATGCAGTCTGTCGCTTTTACATCTTCCTCATCACAGGTTCGTATAAAGCTTATTTTCCACACACTAATAGATCATACATATTAGAGAGCAATTTTTATTTCTTGCACCGACGACAACTTACTTGAGGGATCTTATTCAATCCATAGGTAGGTATGGTGGACTCTCATGGAAAAATTGGGTTGAAGATTTATGGATGCACAAGTAGTATCTCTCATGGAAAAATTGGGTTGAAGGTTTATGGTGCGGGAGTTTTGGCTAATAAGAGGTGGAAGCAATCGTCACATGCTAAGGGATCTCGAAACATATAACATTGTTTGGAATCAAGCAAACACAATTCATTATGTTGTATTCCTTGTCCAACATCTACTTCTAGGCATGCAATAGTTTGGTGAGTGTTCACAATCATAGATGGTGTCAGAGATGATATATTTATATGTGAACCTCTCTTTCCTTATTACTTCTTATTAATTGCAACAATGACTGGGGTCTATGTTGGTCTATTCTCAACAAGTTTCAATCATCATACTTGTTATATGGGAAGCTATCACTTTCCATAATATCATCTCATGATCTTTCATGCTATCGTTCCTTTCATACTTTTGATCACGACACAAAACAAAGCCCTTGACTAAGATACTCTTTATTATATAGCTCGCAAGTTCGAATACATCGGGGGAGACACAAGGCAAAAGACTCAAACTAAATACTAGAGACTTATTCCACTAAGAGAAGAAATAAAAACTGAAAAGGAAAGAACTAAAACAAAGGTAAAAGCAAAAGATATAAAGGTGATACGATACCAGGGAACTCCCCCAAGCTTGGAACATGCCAAGGGAGTTGCCCATACCAATGCTTAGTTGTCTTCCTTTGGTGGTGAAGGTGGTGGAGTTGCAACATGAGTTTGATCCTCCGTCTTCCAAGGCATCGGTGCTCCATCATGGCAGGATGAACGAGTCACCTGAATCCTCAAATCTGTTGCCAACCGTATTGATTTAAATCTATACTCATACTCACAGTTTTGGTTCTGCAGGTCATAGATCTGGCCGTGGAGTCGATCAACCCTGTCATAGAGCCTGGAGAGGTGCTTCCCAAAATCATTGGCATCCATCTTGTGTTTGTTGGTGAACTCCGTGATCATCATGTGGTTGGCGTTGAGTCCACGCTCCACCATCCATTGGCACTTGAAGACTTGTTGCTCCATTTCTTCGAGCATCGTCTCCATGCTTCCGGTCTTCTTAGGCCCCTCAACATCACGGATGTGCAACATCCCCTCACGCATCTCAATAGATTGAGGGTGTTCCAGCACTTCCGTGAGGTAGGGATGGATGACCCTCTCGAAGATCTTGTCCTTAGGAGCTTTTGAGGAAGTCATGATGATCTAGATCTACAACAGAAACAGGCTCGAAACGAAAAACAGAGGAAAACTGCGTGATACGGAGATCAAAACCCTCGGGCGTATATATAATGATTTTTTTTCTGGACCAAAAGGAGTGCTCCGCAAGAAAAAGGAGTCCGGGAGGCACACGAAGTGCCCACAAGCCCTGTCGCCGCGGCCAGGGGGGAGGCCGCGGCGACCAAGCTTGTGGCCGCCTCGTGCACTCTCAGGACTGCTTTTTATTTTTCTATTTTTCCATAAATTCGAAAACGGAGAAAATTTCCTACTGGAAAAGTTTTGGAGTCCAATTACTTACCAAAACACACACCTCTTCGTTTTCAGAGTCTGAAACAGGCTGATAAACATCCCTTATGTACTCCTCTGGAGTTATGATATTGATGATATTGGTCTCAACATTTATGGGAGTACCAGAGATATAATGCTTGATTCTTTGCCCATTTACCACTCCCGGAAAATTACCTTCCGTGTTATTGATTTTGATGGCAACGGAACGATATACTTCCTCGACAACGTAGGGACCTTCCCATTTAGAGAGCAGCTTGCCTGCGTAGAATCTTAAGCGAGAATTGTATAACAGGACATAACCACCTACATTGAACTCACGTTTTTGTATTCTTTTATCGTGTCATCTCTTAACCTTTTCCTTGAAGAACTTGGCATTCTCATATGCCTAGGCCCTCCATTCATCTAATGAGCTGATATCAAACAACCGCTTCTCACCGGCAAGTTTGAAATCGAAGTTGAGCTCTTTGATTGCCCCATAAGCTTTGTGTTCTAGCTCAAGAGGTCAATTACAGGCCTTATCGTAAACCATTTTATACAGCGACATGCCCATGGGATTCTTATAAGCAGTCCTATAAGACCATAGTGCATCGTCAAGTTTGCTAGACCAATTCTTTCGAGCTCTATTGACAGTCTTTTGTAAGATCAATTTGATCTCCCTATTACTCAACTCCACTTGACCACTAGACTGAGGATGATAAGGAGATGCAACTCTATGGTTGACATCATACTTAGCGAGCATCTTGCGGAAAACACCATGAATGAAGTGTGAGCGCCATCAGTCATCAAATATCTAGGGACTCCAAATCTTGGAAAGATGACTTCTTTAAGCATCTTAATAGAGGTGTGGTGATCAACATTTCTAGTGGGGATAGCATCTACCCACTTAGTGACGTAATCCACAGCAACTAAGATGTGAGTGTACCCATTGGAACTCAGGAAGGGTCCCATATAATTAAAGCCCCAGACATCAAATGGTTCAATGACAAGTGAATAGTTCACAGGCATTTCCTGACGCGTACTAATGTTCCCTATTCTTTGGCATTCGTCACAAGACAAGACAAACATACGGGCATCCTTGAAGAGAGTGGGCCAATAGAAACGTGATTGCAATACATAATGAGCAGTTCTATCTCCAGCATGGTGTCCTCCGTAGGCTTCGGAATGACACTTCTGCAGGATCTGTCCCTGTTCATGTTCACGCATAGAACGTCTAATAACACCATCTACTCCTTCCTTATAAAGGTGAGGATCATCCCAAAAGTAGTGTCTCAAATCAAAGAAGAATTTCTTCTTTTGTTGGTAGGTGAAACTGGGTGGTATGTATTTGGCTACGATATAGTTTGCGTAATCAGCATACCACGGTGCACTATGTGAAGTGCGGATGACATTCAATTGCTCATCAGGAAAGCTGTCATCAATAGGTCGTGGGTCTTCAAGGACATTCTCTAGCCTGGACAAGTTATCTGCTATAGGGTTATCAGCATCCTTTCGGTCAACAACGTGCAAATCAAATTCCTGTAGCAGGAGAACCCATCTGATTAGCCTAGGACTAGCATCCTTCTTCTCCATAAGGTACTTAATAGTAGCATGATCAGAGTGAATAGTGACTTTTGAGTCAACTATATAAGATCTGAACTTTTCACATGCAAACACGACTTCTAAAAACTCCTTCTCCGTAGTAGCATAGTTTATCTAGGCATTGTCTAGAGTTTTACTAGCGTAGTGAATAACATTCAACTTCTTGTCAACTCTTTGTCCTAGAACAACACCAACAACATAATCACTAGCGTCGCACATGATTTCAAAGGGCAAGTTCCAATCAGCTGGTTGAACAATAGGTGCGGTTATCAAGGCCCTCTTAAGTATCTCGGAAGCTTCCTCATAATCCTCATCAAAAACAAAAGGAACATCCTTCTGCAAGAGGTTGGGAAGAGGCCTAGAAATCTTAGAGAAGTCTTTAATGAACCTTCTATAGAAACCAGCATGACCTAGGAAACTTCGTATACCTCTAATATATGTGGGGCAAGGCATTTTCTCAATTGCATCAACCTTAGCCTTATCAACTTCAATGCCTTTCTCACAGATTTTGTGTCCTAAGACGATGCCTTCATTAACCATGAAGTGGCACTTCTCCCAGTTCAAAACGAGGATGGTATGTTTGCATCTCTGTAAAACTCGATCAAGGTTGCTGAGGCAATCGTCAAAGGAAGAACCGTAAATGGAGAAATCATCCATGAAAACCTCAACAATCTTTTCAAAAAAGTCAGAGAATATTGCCATCATACATCTTTGAAAGGTGGCAGGTGCATTGCATAAGCCAAAAGGCATATGTCTATAAGCAAAGGTACCGAAGGGGCAGGTGAAAGTGGTTTTCTCCTGATCAGATTGTGCAAGAGGTATTTGCGAGAAACCTGAATAACCGTCTAGAAAGTAGAAGTGTGTGTGTTTAGATAGACTTTCTAGCATTTGGTCGATAAACGACAAAGGATAATGGTCTTTCCTGGTTGCCTTGTTTAGTTTCCGGAAGTCTATCACCATCCTATAGCCAACAATAATCCTCTGTGGGATTAGTTCATTCTTATCATTAGGAACGACGATGATACCTCCCTTCTTAGGTATGCAATGTACTGGACTTACCCAATCACTATGAGCAATAGGATAAATGATTCCTGCTTCCAGAAGCTTTAATATTTCTTTTCTCACAACCTCTTTCATCCTAGGATTTAATCTCTGTTGATGATCAGCAACTGGCTTAGAATCAGGATCGGGTTTAATCTTGTGCTGACATAGAGTGGGACTAGTACCCTTAAGATCATCAAGAGTATATCCAATAGCAGCACGGTGCTTCCTCAAAGTTTTTAATAACTTCTTCTCTTCGTGATTCGAGAGGTGATCACTAATAATAACCGGATATATCTTCTTCCCATCAAGATAGGCATACTTAAGAGTATCTGGTAACTGTTTTAGCTCGAACACAGGATCACCCTTTGTTGGGGAGGATCCCCAAGCAGTTCAAGAGGCAGATTATTCTTAAGAATAGGATATTGTTCTAAAACAATTTTATCTATCTCATCTCTTTCATCGATATGCATATCATTTTCATGCTCAAGCAGATATTTCTCTAAAGGATCCATAGGAGGCACGACAATAGAGGCAAGAGCAACGATTTCATCCCTACCAGGCGACTCTTTTTCATGGGGTTGTCTTCCAAACTTGGAGAAGTTAAATTCATGAGACACACCCTCGAAACTAACAGTGACAGTCTGTTTAATGCAATCAATATGAGCATTGACAGTGTTGAGAAAGGGTCTTGCAAATATGATGGGACAAAAGCTATCTTGTGCAGTAGCAAGGATGAGGAAATTAGTAGGATACTTCGTTACCACACAGGACTTCTACGTCTCTCACAATTCCCACACGGAAGATAGTGTCTCTATAGCTAGTGTAATAGTGACATCAATGGGTTCTAACTTAGCAGGTGCAATCTCATCTTTGATTTCATCATAAAGGGACCGGGGTATTGCACTAACACTAGCGCCCATATCACATAAACCATGATAACAGTGATCTCCTATCTTGACAGAAACAACAGGAAGGCCAACTACAGGTCCGTATTTGTCTTTCGCGTGAGGTTTAGCAATTCTAGCGGAGTCTTCACAGAATTTGAAAACATGCCCATCTATGTCTTCGGCTAAGAGATCTTTGATAATAGCAACACCAGGTTCAACTCTAATTTCCTCAAGGGGTGCAAGTGGTCTAATGTAACCCCTACGTAACACAGTTGAAGCTTTAGAACAATCTTTTTTCCTAGCAAGGTAAGGTGGTTTCTCAGTGTAGGCACAAGGAACAACAGGATCATTATAGGCAATGACTTTCTCTTCAACTAGACTGGGTTTAACTATGTTGACTTCTACAGGAGGATGATACTTAAACCACTTCTCTTTGGGAAGATCAACATGAGCAGCAAAAGATTCTCATAGAGAAGCTACTATCTGAGAGTCAAGTCCATACTTAGCGCTAAAATCTCTAGAAGTGCTTGTTTCAAAAAAAGATTTAACGCAATCAAACTGGAAATTCATACCTGACTCCTTACCTTCTTCAAGCTCCCAATCTTCAGAGTTACGTTTGATTCTTTCCAATAAATTCCACTTGTGGTCAATATTCTTTTTCATAAAATAACCGGTACAAGAAGTGTCAAGCATGGTACGATCTTCATGAGAAAGTCGAGCATAAAAGTTTTGAGTGATAATTTCTCTCGAGAGCTCATGATTGGGGCATGAATATATCATTGATTTAAGCCTCCCCCAAGCTTGAGCTATGCTTTCCCTGTCACGAGGCCAAAAGTTACAAATATAATTCCGATCACGATGTACTAAATGCATAGAATAAAACTTTTGATGAAATTCCAATTTCAACCAATTGTAGTCCCATCATCCAGTATCATCACATAGCCCATACCATGTAAACGCCTTATCCTTCAAAGATAAAGGAAATACTTTCTTGTTTACCTCATCCTCAGGCAAACCTGCAAGCTTAAATAAACCACAAACTTCATCTACATAGATTAGATGCAAGTCTGGATGTGAAGATCCATTTCCTCTAAAAGGATTAGCCAGCAGTTTCTCGAGCATACCCGAAAGAATTTCATAAAATATATTTTCAGTAGGTACCTTAGGTTGAGGAGCAACTCCTCGTGCTTCCGTTCATGGTGAAGATACCCTGAACAAATTCCTCAAAGGAACAGTTTCCATAGTGACAAGTGACAATAAATTTCAGCACAATATATAAATGTTTCCTTACCAAATTCCACTTACCAAAGGCGCTTCACTCCCCGGCAACGGCGCCAAAAAAGACTCTTGATGACCCACAAGTATAGGGGATCAATCGTAGTCCTTTGGATAAGTAAGCGTGTAAAACCCAACGAGGAGCAGAAGGCTGTGATAAACGGTTTTCTGCAAGGTAATAACTGCAAGCACTGAAAGTAGCGGTAACAAGTGATGGTGTAGTGAGGTGAAACGTAGCAGGTGAAAAGTAACAAGTAACAAGAGTAGCAACGGTGCAGAAAAGTGGGCCAATCCCTTTTGTAGCAAGCGACAAGCCTGAACAAAGTCTTCTAGGAAGTAAAACGCTCCCGAGGACAAACATGAATTTCTGTCTTGCTAGTTTCATCATGTTCATATGATTCGCCTTCGTTACTTTGATAGTTTGATATGTGGGAGGACCGGCGCTTGGGTACTTCCCTTCCTTGGACAAGCATCCCACTTATGATTAACCCCTCTTGCAAGCATCCGCAACTACGAAAGAAGAATTAAGACAACGTCTAACCACAGCATTAAACTAGTGGATCCAAATCAGCCCATATATGGTGAAGTGTTATGTAGTCGACGTTCACATAAGACCACTAGAGGAAAAGACAACATACAACATATCAAAATACCGAACGAATACCAAATTCAAATGACTATTAATAGCAAGACTTATCCCATGTCCTCAGGAACAAAAGTAACTACTCACAAACCATAATCATAATCATGATCAGTGGTGTAATGAGTAGCATCAAGGATCTGAACATAAACTCTTCCACCAAGTAATTCAACTAGCATCAACTATAGAGAGTAATCAACACTACTAGCAACCGTACAAGTACCAATCGGAGTCGTGAGACGGAGATTGGTTACAAGAGATGAACTAGGGTTTGGAGATAAGATGGTGCTGATGAAGATGTTGATGGTGACGAGTCCCCTCCGATGAGAGGAGTGTTGGTGATGACGATGGCGACGATTTCCCCCTCCGGGAGGGAAGTTTCCCTGGCAGGATCGTCCTGCCGGAGCTCTAGATTGGTTCTTCTCAAGTTCCGCCTCGTGGCGGCGGAGAATCCACGAAAAAGCTCCGCCTTGATTTTTTTTCCCGGACGAAACCCTTCATATAGCAGAAGAGGGGGGCCAGTGGGCCACCAGGGTGCCCACAAGCCCTGTTGCCGCGGCCAGGGGGATAGCCCGCGGCCACCAGGCTTGTGGGCCCCGGCAGCTCCCATCTCGCACTTCTTTCGCCCAATATTTTTTATATATTCCCAAAAAATTCCACGTTGATTTTCAGGGCATTTGGAGTTGCGCAAAATAGAGGACTCAGACTTGCTCCTTTTCTAGTCCAGAATTCCAGCTTCCGGTATTCTCCCTCTTCAAATAAACCATGCAAAATAAGAGAGAAACATCATAAGTATGGTACCACAAAGTATAATAACAGTCCGTAAAGCGATAAATATCAACATGAAAGCATGATGCAAAATGGACGTATCAAGTGTCATGGTTCACTTTCAGTAATTTTGTGGTTCACTTCCTCGCAACGTGAAGTGCAAAAAAATAAGCTACGAAAAAGGCGTAAAAAGTAATGTAGTTCACTTTCCGATAGCGTTGCGATTCACTTATGCCCGATGTGAAGTGCCCTCCACATCCTCGTCCTAAAAAATTCTCATCAGAAAAAAAAATTATGCACTTCCCTTGCGAGTAGGATGCAGTGTAGTTTTCCGTCTAAAGGAGTGTGTTATTCTATCTGATGCGGTTCATTGGTCGATTTTGGTGTCGCCAAAAACATAGTGTTCACATTTTGGTAATTTTAAAACTACCCTTAAAACATAAGGAATTAGAGCGAGTATTCTACATGAAAAAGTAGTGGATCATGAATATCTTTCCAATGTCGTATCATTTGCATCATTCCGTTGAGCAGTTTGAAAAAATTCATGAAAATACACTCGTTGCCACTCGTTGGCTAGCCCAGCATTTTCAAAATTCATTTGAAATCGTGAGGAATCTCAACAAATTCCAACTTCGTATCACACGCCTTGTTTTGACAAACAGTTAAAAAACAGAAGCAAAAACTATAGCAAAAAATCATAAAATTTGGAAAACGTAATTCCTTGTTTCGGTAAATTTGATTTTTCTTTGGAAGTGTAGGGAATTAGAGAGAGTGGTCTACATGAAAATTTGCACCCCAATTATAACCTTCCAACACCGTATCATTAGCTTCATTCTCACAAGTGGTTTAGAGAAAAAAAGCAAAAATGCGCTCGCTATCACTCGTCGGTGCCTAGTGTTTAAGAAACAGCTCTTAAACCTTGAGGAATCTAGAAATGTGTTCAACATGACAGAGTTGTGCATTTTATGTAGATTCCCAACATTATATTGTACGACTGGTACCAATAAACAATTTAAAACTGGCTTGAAAATGGTGCCGAAAACAAGACTTGCATTTTTTTTCTGCGACGAGTAGTTCACTCGTCTTTGTACTTTTGTATTCTTGCTTCAACAATGATATGCATTTGACTTGAACGTGTAGTTCAAATGTGTTGTTAGAATAAATGTACTCCACCCAATGTTAGAATAGACGGTCTGTATATACCCACTAATAGGTGTTTAGTTGAAAAACGCACAACGGAGGCATGGCCTGCACATATGCATGGGCTGACACACACACACACACACACACACCACACACACACAACGGAGGCATGTTCCACACACGCAGGCATGAGTTGGCACACACACACACACAACACCCATCCTTGGTCTTCCACCATTTTTATCCAAGGGGATGACAGACCATAAGGGCCCACCGATAGGTGTGTCGTCAAAAACAACACAACAGAGGCATAGCCCAAACACACGGATGGGTTGACACACACACACACATATACACACACATTTTCAAAATAGAAAAATAAAATCATGGATTGACACACACAAATTTTCAAAATGGAAAAAAAACTCTAAATATTTTCAAAACAAGGATGTCAACATTTATTTAGCTGTATTTACATATCACTACAAGCATTTACTGCTAAACACGTGTCTTGATCATATCACACCGCCTAAATGAACATTGAGATCTAGCAACTTCCCAACCAGCCACCCATCCTCAGAGTACTGCACCCACAACATGCTTAACTTCCGAGTTCCATTTGAATTGGTTAGGGGCTGGGAAGCTCCAAATTGCTGATAAGGGTTGCCTCCTAGCATTTATAAGGCATTCCCCGATGGGCACCTCTCGGAACTAGCTATTATTCACAGACATTTCTGGTAGTACTAGAAACCATGCGCGATGGTGGTACGGCGGCGCGTGTGGACGCTTGCATGGACAGGTGATGACATCTCGCTCATGCTCGATCGCACAATGCCACTCTTGCACTCCGAACTGGTCTGCCTCGTCCTCCTCGTCGGGGAGGTTTATGACGTGACCGGTGCTTCGGTGGGAAATCGATTGGGGGAGTGGTTGGAGACCGATTAGTGGAGTGGCGTGAAAAGCATGTTTGGATAGAACACCATTTTTATATAAAATGGATAACTTATGGAAGAAGGAAGCTCAAGATATCACGAGATGTGAGCACAACGTGCTTACACACGCATGGGCTCGCAGTAGATGTATATAACTGCTTCAAATTATTTGTGGTTCGTTTGGCCTTTCCTATACTACATTAATTGAGTTTTCAGGCATTTAATGTCCATAATTCAAATTTGAACTAAAAGCACAGTCTCCATGTCAACAAAATGGGTTGAAAAATCATATTTTGTCCTTGGAGTCCCTGTTTAGGTCACATGCAATGGATGTGAATGGAATACAAAAATCTCGTTGTCGTTAATATGCCGCAAATATTGAGAAACTAAACTTTTAGATCCTCGTAAATATGAAACTAAACTGAAATTCTTGAAACATACACCAGAGTCATGACACGACACTTATACGCCGTGATAATTTTTTTGAGCAATATGGGACAAGTCCCGTGCACCCCGGAACTTCTCTCAAGAAGCATCTTGGTTTCAAAAACGAACATGTTACCTCTATGGGCGAAACGGCATTCAATGCCTCTTCTCGCCTTAGATTTTTTTTACATGTAACATATACTAATACAAGTGCATTGCTAAAATGTGGAATTATTGAAGCCTCCTTTGGCCCCCTTTATACATTAATTAAGTTTTCTAGCCATTTAATGTGCATAATTCAAATTTGAACTCCAAGCACAAGCTCCAGGGCAACAAAATGGGTTAGAAAGTCATTTATGTGTCCTTGGGTCCCTATTTAGGTCCCGTGCATCAGATGCTTGTAGTGAATTTGAATGGTTTACAAACATCTCGGCATCATAACTAGGCCACAAACATTGAGCAATGTGACTTTTAAATCCCCATAAATCCAAAACTCTTCTGAAATTCTTGAATCTTACCTCGGTGTCATGACATAACACTTATATGACATGGTAATTTTTTGACCAATTTGGGACAAGTTTTAGGATAAATCCCTGACACATTGGAGCTTCCAATGAGAAACCTCGTCGTTTCGACAAGAACAAGTCACATTTGAGGTCGAAACGACATGAGTTTCATAGGCGCTTAATGTGAAAAACTCAAATTTGAGCTGCAAGCAGGTGCTCTAGGGCACCAAAATGGATTAAAAACCATTTTTTGTCCTTGGGTCCCTGTTTAAATCCCGTGCACTGAAGGTTAATGAACTACAAACATCTTGGTGTCATTACTTGGCTGCAAACATTGAGAATCTTTGTTTTTAAGTAATAGAGAGTCCAATCCTCATGTAAAATTCATGAAACTTACCCAATGCCATGTCACGACACATATATGGCGTGCTAATTTTTTGACAAATTTGGGACCAATATTGGGACATGCATCTTACAAGCCTAATCTTCTACAAGAAGCCTCATTATTTCAATAGGGAAGATGTCACCTTGGGAGCGAAACTACGTTCAATGCGTCCTAATCAAGTGCAACAATTCGGCCCTTTTTATACATTAATTGAGTTTTCTAGGGATTTAATATGTGTAATTCAAATTTTGTACTAGAAGCACATGCTCTAGTGCATGAAAATTTGTTGGAAGATCATTCATGTGTCCTTGGGTGCTTTCTGTAGTCACATGCAACAAATGTGAATGAATTAGAAACATTTAGGAATGATACATCGGCGGGTATCATTGGGAATCTTGGTTTTCGAATTTTGATAAATACTAAACTCGTATGAAATTAATGAAACTTAGATGTCTTGGTACCATATGGTTCCCTATATCAAAAGTCTCACACAATAACAGTCAACTTAAACATTTTCAAACAAATAATTGCCACGTTATTATCACAAACTGTTGCATTATGTGAATAGTGTGTGTTCCGATAACCATTTGGTGCCACACATCCAACTTTTTTTACTTGACATGGTGATGTCATGCATGCACCTGTTTGATGACATGAAGCGTGTGAGCTTTCTGCCACATAGGCTCGATGGGACGCGGGAGAGTTGTACGTCGCGAGGGCTCGATGGGATGCATGAGAGTCGTCCACAGCATAGGCTTGACAGGACACATGAGAGCTTTCTGTTGTGCAGGCTCATCGGGAAGTGAGACTTTGACCTCCACCCTCCGCTTGCCTCGCACCAAACTTCTGTAATGGCGTGTGACACACTATTTATCTACTATCATGCGGTTAGTGCGCCTGGACCAAGGGACTAGTTTTGCTTGTGATCACATTCTCCTGTTCAACGTAAGCATTGTTTTGTTTGTGCCTCGCTAAGGGCTTGACTTTTCTCCTATTTTTTACTTGTATACATGTATCTACGAATGGAATAATACAATGAAAAATTCACACCAGAAAAGCATAATAATTATCTTACTTATCCAGGACAATAAAAAATGCCACATGTTGCAACTCCCCAAAGACATAACAACAAAAGAATAAAGAAGAGGCTAAAAAAGGAACACATATACAATGATATAGGCCGTTATTGCCTAATTCTTGATGGATTGCTGGGTGCGGAGTTCCTCAATCTCCTTCTTCAGCGCCTCCACGACCTCAATCTCCTCTAGCCTCTCCTCCGTCATCTTTCCCATTACAGCCATGGCGTAGGATTCTTCTAGAGAGCGTGGATGCTCTCCTTCTTGGACGCATGAAGTTCCTGTACACGCACCACAGATTCCTTCACTAGTCCCTCGTGCTCTATGCGGAGCATTGCCCAGTATTCCAAAAGTTCTTTGGCGAGGTCTTTTAGCCTCCCCTCCGAGGTCCTTTTCTCCTCGAGCAGCTTATTCCGAGCGACGGTCTACTCCTATTGCTTGCCGTGCTCATTGCGTAGCTTTGCCTTCTCTCTCGTAAGTTTCATGATGAAGCCGGTCACCTTGTCAAGCGGGGCATTTCTCTTCTACAGAAGCTTCACCAAGGCATCGATCTCCTCCTCCCTCTTATTGAGCTGAATGACATGTCATCACTAGCTGAGGAATACAACACTACGAGCTCATCTAGTTCTCCTACAAGGTGAATGCGCTTGTGATTGCAAGAGCCCTCGCCTCTTCGCAAAAGATCTTCCAAGGTGTCCAAGGGCACTACTAAACATGTCTACTATGGCGAACGCGACGTGGTTGGAGCTCTCTGGTGCTTTCCCGATGTGGCGGCGGGACCTCACGGTTGCTTCTGCGGCGTGCTCTTTCTTCCCTTGTTATATATTGACCGATAACACCCTCTCCTACCGGCTATTGGAGATGGAATTCTGAAAGAACAACTAACAAGGAAGGCCTTTTTGGTGACATGGAGAGGAATGTGCGGTAAGTTTTGGTTAGGTGTTTTTATAGCCTACAAGTAAATAGCTGCAAAGTGGGAACATGTTTAGGGTTGGTATGTTGAACTCATATGCAATATATTAAAGCATGGTTATTTGGAACATGATGGGAAGCAAGCTCAAAATTTATTGATGGCTTTTGTTCCAAATCCCGAAACTCTTTTGCTTTTTTAGAAACTGTGTCTAATGGCGTACATGGGCGCCTTCTCGAATGTGTGTACGTGTTTCCCCACTATCACACACGGTCCACATATCCTCATCGTGCCCAACGATCGGCTGGCGCGCCTCCCGCGGGTGCCAAACGACGGTTGACAAGGAGTGGTGCCCTTCCTAGTGATCTATGGTATACACGTGCTACGCATGCCACATAAGTAAAAAAATGAGATGGCACAACAATTAAAGAGGCGAGAGTGCGATTTAGGCAGCGACATAGCATGGATTTGCATTTGATTAACCTAATTAATTAATTCCTACCAAAAGATCAATATGTGACAGTTCCATACAGTTATAATAAAGCATGCTAAAAAAGGAAGCGCTGGCAGCCTTGCGAAGACGGACTGCTCAGAGTCTATGGTGAGTAGAAAGCGGCACTCTAGCATCCGTTCACTATGAGTGTCCGGACCCGCATCCATAGTACCCGTCTCCGCCTAAGCAGCTACCGGCGCTAGTGATAGACTCTTGGGGCTGCTAGGTGGCCTGGGCATCGTCTAGTAGACCATGACAGCACGCAATCGTGCATATGCACTACTGCAGAATGGTCCAAACGCGACACTACAATCAGAGACCCTTCAACAAAACTGTGAGGGGTGCATTAATCACAAACGATGGTGTAAGAACATCATCAAAAATGATACTAACTGTTTGCGATGGTGCAGAAATCAAACATGATTCACATCGGAGCTGCGTGTGCGATGTGTGGCATACTGTTAACCCGTACGAACTTCTTGCGATGATCCAGAACAACAGAAATGGTCAGCCAGATGAGAGTGTGTGCGACATACGACATATAGTTTACTCGGATGAATTGTTTGTGATTAGGCAAGAAAACAGAAATGGTCAGCCAGATGAAGGTGTGTGCGATGGAGGGCATAACATTCACTTGGATGAACTTTTTGCATTGAGACAAGACAACAAATATAGTTCAACTGAACAAGATGTGTGTGATACGTGGCAAATGGGACCTTAATTAAAAATGTGTGTGAGGACCGTTAATAACACACACGATTACTTTAACAAGCCATGTGATTTGTTCTGTCTACATCAGAAGAACATATATATAACTAAAATAAACATCCAATTTCATAAGTGACTAGAAAAATCATTTGCACACACCTCAACAAACAATTGCAAGCATTCTAGACTAGGAGAAACGATCATCTAGTCATCTACTTCTTTTGACACATGATGACCCAGAAGTATAGGGGATCAATCGTAGTCCTTTCGATAAGTAAGAGTGTCGAACCCAACAAGGAGCAAAAGGATCTGACAAGTGGTTTTCAGCAAGGTAAAATCTTCAAGCACTGAAATTATCGGTAACAAGTGGTTGTGTGGTGAGATGATTCGTAGCGAGCAACAAGTAACAAAAGTAGCAACGGTGCAGCAAAGTGGCCCAATCCCTTTTGTAGCAAGGAACAAGCCTGGACAAAGTCTTATAGGAGGAAAAACGCTCCCGAGGACACACGGGAATTTCTGTCATGCTAGTTTTCAACATGTTCATATGATTCACGTTCGTTACTTTGATAGTATGATATGTGGGTGGACCAGCGCTTGGGTACTGCCCTTACTTGTACAAGCATCCCACTTATGATTAACCCCTCTCGCAAGCATCCGCAACTACGCACGAAGAATTAAGACAAAGTCTAACCATAGCATTAAACTAGTGGATCCAAATCAGCCCCTTACGAAGCAACGCATAAACTAGGGTTTAAGCTTCTGTCACCCTAGCAAACCATCATTTACTTACTACTTTGCATTGCCTTCCTCTAGGCCCAAATAATGGTGAAGTGTTATGTAGTCGACGTTCACATAACACCACTAGAGGACAAACAACATACAACACATCAAAATATCGAACGAATACCAAATTCACATGACTAATATTAGCATGACTTATCCCATGTCCTCAGGAACAAAAGTAACTACTCACAAAGCATAATCATATTCATGACCAGACAGGTAATGAGTAGCATCAAGGATCTGAACATAAACTCTTCCACCAAGTAATCCAACTAGCATCAACTACATGGAGTAATTAACACTACTAGCAACCTTACAAGTACCAATCGGAGTCGTGAGATGGAGATTCGTTACAAGTGATGAACTAGGGTTTGGAGATGAGATGGTGTTGATGAAGATGTTGATGGAGACGAGTTCCCTCCGATGAAAGGAGTGTTGGTGATGACGATGGTGACGATTTCTCCCTCCGGAGGGAAGTTTCCCCGGCAGGATCGTCCTGCCGGAGCTCTAGATTGGTTCTTCTCAAGTTCCTCCTTGTGGCGGCGGCGAATCCACGAAAAAGCCTCCTCCTGATTTTTTTCTGGACGAAACCCTTCATATAGCAGAAGAGGGGGGCAGTGGGCCAGCAGGGTGCACACAAGCCTCCTAGGCGCGGCCAGGGGGTGGCCGCGCCTAGCAGGCTTGTGGCCACCTGCTGACGCCCCTCTAGCGCTTCTTCGGCCCAGTATTTTTTATAAATCCAGAAAACAATCATCGTTGATTTTTACGGCGTTTGGAGTTGGGCAGCATAGGTATCTCAAACTTGCTCCACTTTCAGGCCAGAATTTCAGTTGCTGGCATTCTCCCTCTTCATGTAAACCTTGCAAAATAAGAGAGAAAAGGCATAAGTATTGTACCATGAAGTGAAATAACAGTCCAAGAAGCGATAAATAACAACATGAAAACATGATGTAAAATGGACGTATCAACTCCCCCAAGCTTAGACCTCGCTTGTCCTCACGCGAAAGCCTAGCTCTATAAATATGTCCACATGTATAGGGAGAGAGGTGTCGGAAAAACAAGATACGAACATGCAGGCATCATGATCATGATCAGAACAGCAATACGAACACATAATCTCTCATGCTAAAGTGATAGTTCCTTCACAAAGTAAAGCATGGATCAAGAACCTTACCGAGAAGTAACAACCGATAGCCTTTAGTCATTGAAGCAATTGCAATTTATCACAACATCAGAAAGATTCAAATAAGAGCTTGTAAAGCAAATCCACATACTCAATCATCCTTTCGTTTTCTACAATTGCTACAACTCACGTGGTACTCATGATATCAAAGTTTCAGCTGGACACAGAAAAAGATAGGGGCTTATAGTTTTGCCTCCCAACTACTTACCTCAGGGGTAATGTCAACAATAATAATTCATGAATACTTACTTCCAAGTTGGTATATGAATATAGATCTTTCCCAAGCATATGACGTTAGCCAAGATAAAGGCGAAATAAGGAATTGGTGAAGATCACCATGACTCTTTCAAGGGAAAAAAGTAAAGGTACAAGATAGGACCTTCGTAGAGGGAAGCAAAGGTTGTCATGCGCTTTTGAGGTTTGGATGCTTGTCATCTTAGTGCGGAGGAACGTCACTTTATATTGCCTCCTGTGATAAAGAACTTTATTATGCAGTCTGTCGCTTTTATGTCTTCCTCATCATAGGTTCGTACAAAGCTTATTTTCCACACACTCATATATCATACATATTAGGGAGCAATTTTGATTGCTTGCACCGATGACAACTTACTTGAGGGATCTTATTCAATCCATAGGTAGGTATGGTGGACTCTCATGGCAAAACTGGGTTGAAGGTTTATGGATGGACAAGTAGTATCTCTACTTGGTGCGGGAGTTTTAGCTAATATGAGGTGGAAGCAATCGTCACATGCTAAGGGATCTCTAATCATATAACATTGTTCAGAACCAAGCAGACACAATTCATTATGTTGTCTTCCTTGTGCAACATCTACTTCTAGGCATGCAATAGTTTAGTGAGTGTTCACAATCATAGATGGTGTCAAAGATGATATATTTATATGTGAACCTCTCCTTCCTTATCACTTCCTATTAATTGCAACAATGACCAAGGTCTACGTTTGTCTACGCTCAACAAGTTTCAATCATCATTCTATTTATATGTGAAGCCATCACTTCCCATAAGATCATTACATGATCTTTCATGCTTTTGTTCTTTTCTCACTATTTTGATCATGGCAAGAGGCAAAGCCCTTCAACTAAGACACTCTTTATTATAAAGCTCAAGAGCTCGAATACATCGGGGGTGACATAAAGCAAAACTCAAGACTAAAACACTAAAACTTTTATTCTACTAGAGAAAAAGAAATCTGAAAAGGAACAAACTGAAAAAAAGGTAAAGCAAAAGATGTGATGGTGATACGATACCGGGGCAACTCCCCCAAGCTTGGCAAAAGCCAAGGGGATTGCCCATACCCATGCTCAGTTGTCTTCCTTTGGAGGTGATGGTGGTGGAGTTGTTGCAACATGGGTTTGATCCTCCGTCTTCCAAGGCATAGGTGCACCATCATGGAAATATGAACGAGTCACCGGAATCCTCAAATCTGCATCCAACCGTATTGATTTAAATCTATACTCATACTCATAGTTTTGGTTCTGCAGGTCATAGATCTGGTCTTGGAGCTGATCAATCCTGTCATAGTGCCCGGAGAGATGCTTCCCAATGTCATTGACATTAATCATGTGCTTGTTGTTGAACTCCGTGATCATCATGTAGTTGGCGTTGAGTCCACGCTCCACCATCCCTTGGCACTTGAAGACTTGTTGCTCCATTGCTTCGAGCCTCGTCTCCATGCTTCCGGTCTTGTTGGGCCCCTCAACATCACGGATGTGCAACATCCCCTCACGCATCTTGATAGATTGAGGGTGTTGCAGCACTCCCGAGAGGTAGGGATTGATGACCTTCTCAAAGATCTTGTCCATCAGAGCTTTTGGGGACGTCATAGCGATCTAGATCTGAAACAGAAACACGCTCGAAATGAAAACAGAGGATATCTGCGTGATACGAGGGTCAGACCAAACGGGAGAATATATATTCATTTTTTCAGACCAGAAGGAGTACTCCACACGAAAACGGAGTCCAGGAGGCGTACGAGGTGGCCACAAGCCCCCCAGGCACGGTCAGGGGGTGGGCCCGCGCATGGCAGGCTTGTCGCCTCCTCGCGCGCTTCCCGGACTACTTCCAATTTTTGTATTTTTTCAAATATTCCAAAACAAAGAAAATTTCCTACTAGAAAAGTTTTGGAGTCTATTTTCTTACCGAATCACATACCTCTTTGTTTTCGGAGTCTGAAACAGGCTGATAAATATCCCTTAGGTAATCTTCCGGAGTTATGGTATTGATAATATTGCTTTCAACATTTATGGGAGTACCTGAGATATAATGCTTGATTGTCTACCCATTTACAACTCTCGGAGAATAACCTTCCGTGTTGTTCATCTTGATAGCACCGGAACGATATACTTCCTCAACAACATAGGACCTTCCCATTTAGAGAGAAGCTTGCCTACAAAGAATCTTAAACGAGAGTTATATAGAAAGACATAATCACCTATATTGTACTCACGCTTTTGTATCCTCTTATCATGCCACCTCTTAACCTTTTCTTTGAACAACTTGGCATTCTCATATGCCTGAGTTCTCCATTCATCAAGCGAGCTAATGTAAAATAACCTCTTCTCACCAGCAAGTTTGAAATCAAAGTTGAGCTCTTTGATTGCCCAATAAGATTTATGCTCTAACTCAAGAGGTAAATGGCATGCTTTACCGTACACCATCTTGTACGGAGACATGACCATGGGATTTTTATAGGCAATTCTATAAGCCCACAGTGCATCATCGAGCTTCTTAGACCAATTCTTTCTAGACCTGTTGACAGTCTTTTGCAGAATCAGTTTAATCTCTCTGTTGCTTAGCTCTACTTGACCACTGGACTGAGGGTGATAGGGAGACGCAATTCTATGGTTGACATCGTACTTAGCAAGCGTTTTACGGAAAGGACCATGAATGAAGTGTGAACCACCGTCGGTCATTACATATCCAGGGACTCCAAATCTAGGGAAAATAACTTCTTTAAGCATCCTCATAGATGTGTTGTGATTAGCACAGCTAGTGGGGATTGTTGGGGAACGTGGTATAGGAAACAAAAAATTTCCTACGCACACGCAATACCTATCATGGTGATGTCCATCTACAGGAGGGGATTTCCGATCTACGTACCCTTATAGATCGCACACTGGTAAGCGTTAAGAAACACAGACGATGTAGTGGAACAGGTTGAGTGATTCAAATCACCGTAGTCGTACTCTTCGTCCCACGATCCGATCTAGCGCCGAACGGACAATACCTCCGCGTTTAGCACACGTACAGCGCGATGATGATCTCGACCTTCTTGATCCAGCAAGAGAGACGGAGAGGTAGATGAGTTCTCTGGCAGCGTGATCGCGCTCTGGAGGTTGGTGGTGATCTATCCCAGCAGGGCTCCGCCCAAGCTCCGCAGTAATACAATCTAGAGGAAAAACCGTGGAGGTATGTGGTCGGGCTGCCGTGGCAAAGTTGTCTCAAATCAGCCCTAATACCCCAGTATATAAACGAGGGAGGGGGAGGGACTTTCCTTGAGGCTCAAGGGAGCCCCAAGGGGTCAGCCGAACGAAGGGTGGAGGAGTCCACCTCCAATCCTAGTCTAACGAGGATTGGAAGGTGGAGTCCTTCCCTTCCTTCCCACCTCCTTTTTTTCTTCTTCCTTTGATTTCTTTATCTCCTACGTATAGGGCCTCTTGGTCTATCCTACCAGCCCACTAAGGGCTGGTGTGGCACCCCTAAGGCCTATGGGCTTCCCCGGGTGGGCTGCCCCCCCCGGTGAACATCCGGAACCCATTCTTCACTCCCGGTACATTCCCGGTAATGCCCGAAAACTTTCCGGAATCAAATGAGATCATCCTATATATCAATCTTCATTTGCGGACCATTCCGGAAACCCTCGTGACGTCCGTGATCCTATCCGGGACTCCGAACAACATTCGGTAACCAACCATATAACTCAAATACGCATAAAACATCGCCGAACCTTAAGTGTGCAGACCCTGCGGGTTCGAGAACAACGTAGACATGACTCGAGGGACTCCTCGGTCAATATCCAATAGCAGGACCTGGATGCCAATGTTGGATCCTACATATTCTACGAAGATCTTATCGATTGAACCTCAGTGCCAAGGATTCATATAATCCGGTATGTTATTCCCTTTGTCCTTCCGTATGTTACTTGCCCGAGATTCGATCGTCAGTATCCGCATACCTATTTCAATCTCGTTTACCGGCAAGTCTCTTTCCTCGTTCCGTAATACAAGATCCCCTGACTTACATTAAGTCACATTGCTTGCAAGGCTTGTGTGTGATGTTGTATTACCGAGTGGGCCCCGAGATACCTCTCCGTCACACGGAGTGACAAATCCCAATCTTGATCCATACTAACTCAAGGGACACCTTCGGAAATACCTGTAGAGCATATTTATAGCCACCCAGTTATGTTGTGATGTTTGATACACACAAGGCATTCCTCCGGTGCCAGTGAGTTATATGATCTCATGGTCATAGGAATAAATACTTGACACGCAGAAAACAGTAGCAACAAAATGACATGATCAACATGCTACGTTCATTAGTTTGGGTTTAGTCCATCACATGATTCACTCAATGATGTGATCCAGTTATCAAGCAACAACATCTTGTACATAGTCAGAAGACCTTGACTATCCTTGATCAACTAGCTAGTCAACTAGAGGCTTGCTAGGGACAGTGTTTTGTCTATGTGTCCACACATGTATCTAAGTCTTCATTTAATACAATTATAACATGGATAATAAACGATTATCTTGATATAGGAATTATAATAATAACTTATTTATCATTGCCTCTAGGGCATAATTCCAACAGGGATAGCTTCTACCCACTTAGTGACGTAATCAGCAGCAACTAGGATATGAGTATACCCGTTGGATTTTGGAAAAGGTCCCATATAATCAAAGCCCAAACATCAAATGGTTCAATGACAAGTGAATAGTTTATAGGCATTTCCTGACGTTTACTAATATTACCTATTCTTTGAAATTCGTCACAAGACAAGACAAACTTACGGGCATCCTTGAACAGAGTGGGCCAATAGAAACCTGATTGCAATACCTTGTGTGCAGTTCTATCTCCCGCGTGGTGTCCTCCGTAGGCCTCGAAGTGACACTTCTGTACGATCTCTCCCTGTTCATGTTCAGGTACACAACGTCTAATAACACCATCTACTCCTTCCTTATAAAGGTGAGGATCATCCCAAAAGTAAATATCTCAAGTCAAAGAAGAATTTCTTCTTTTCCTAGTATGTGAAACTATGTGGTATATATTTGGCAACGATATAGTTGGCATAATCTGCATACCACGGTGGACTACGTGAAGTATTGATGACACTCAGTTGCTCATCGGGAAAGCTATCATCAATAGGTTGTGGGTCATCGAGAACGTTCTCCAACCTAGACAAGTTATCTGCTACAGGGTTATCAGCACCCTTTCTGTCGACAACGTGCAAATCAAATTCTTGTAGCAACAGAACCCATCGGATAAGTCTAGGTTTAGCGTCTTTCTTCTCCATGAGGTACTTAATAGCAGCATGATCAGTGTGAATAGTGACTTTGGAATCAACTATGTAAGACCTGAACTTTTCACATGCAAACACGACTGCTAAAAATTCATTTTTCGTAGTAGCACAGTTTCTGTGGGAACTCTCTAGAGTTTTACTAGCATAGTGAATAACATTCAACTTCTTATCAACTCTTTGCCCTAGGACAACACCAAAAGTATAATCGCTAGCATCACACATGATTTCAAAAGGTAAGTTCCAATCAGGTGGTTGAAAAATAGGTGAAGTTATCAAAGCCTTCTTAAGTATTTCGAAGGCTTCCTCACAATCGTCGTCAAAAACAAAAGGAATATCCTTGTGCAAGAGATTGGTAAGAGGCCTAGAAATCTTAGAGAAGTCTTTAATGAACCTTCTATAGAAACCAGCATGACCAAGGAAACTTCTTATACCTTTGATATCTATGGGGTATGGCATTTTCTTGATTGCATCAACCTTAGCCTTATCTACTTCAATACCTCTTTCAGAAATTTTATGTCCTAAGACGATGCCTTCATTAAACATAAAGTGGCACTTCTCCCAATTCAAGACAAGGTTGGTGTATTTACATCTCTGCAAGACTCGATCAAGGTTGCTGAGGCAATCATCAAAGGAAGACCCGTAAACGGAGATGTCATCCATGAAAACCTCAACAATCTTTTCACAAAAGTCAGAGAATATAGCCATCATACATCTTTGAAAGGTGGCAGGTGCATTACATAAGCCAAAAGGCATACGTCTATAAGCAAAGGTACCGAAAGGGCAGGTGAAAGTGGTTTTCTCCTGATCAGATTGTGCAACTGGTATTTGGGAGAAACCAGAATAACCGTCTAGAAAGCAGAAGTGTGTGTGTTTAGATAGCGTTTCTAGCATTTGGTCGCTAAAAGGCAAAGGGTAATGATATTTCCTAGTGGCTTTATTCAATTTCCTAAAATCGATCACCATCCTAGAGCCAGTACTAATCCTCTATGGGATCAATTCATCCTTATCATTAGGGACAACGGTAATGCCTCCCTTCTTAGGGACACAATGCACCGGACTCACCCAATCACTATGAGCAACATGATAGATAATACCGGCTTCCAGGAGCTTTAGTATTTCTTTTCTAACTAAGTCTTTCATCTTAGGATTTAATCTCCTTTGATGATCAGCAACTGGTTTGAAATCAGGATCAGTTTTAATGTTGTGCTGGCATAGAGTGGGACTAATGCCCTTAAGATCATCAAGAGTATATACAATAGCGGCATGGTGCTTCCTCAGAGTTTTTAGTAACTTCTTTTCTTCATGCTCCGAGTGGCTAGTACTAATAATAACAGGATATATCTCTTTTTCATCAAGATAAGCATACTTAAGAGTATCAGGCAACTGTTTAAGCTCGAGCACAGGATCACCCTTTGCTGGGGGCGGATCCCCAAGCAGTTCAACACGCAAGTTATTCTTAAGAATAGGATATTGTTCTAAGACAACTCTATCTATCTCATCCCTTTCATCCATATGCATATCATTTTCATGCTCAAGCAAGTATTGCTCTAAGGGATCAGTAGGAGGCACAGCAATAGAAGCTAAGGCAATAGTTTCATCCTTACAAGGCAACTCCTTTTCATGAGGTTGTCTACCAAACTTGGAGAAATTGAACTCGTGTGACACACCTTCGAAGCCAACAGTGATAGTTTGCTTCTCACAGTCAATATGAGCATTGACGGTATTGAGGAAGGGTGTGCCAAATATTATGGGACAAAAGCTATCTTGGATGGTAGCAAGAACGAGGAAATCAGCAGGATACTTCGTTTTACCACACAAGACTTCAACATCCCTAACAATTCCCACAGGGTAGATAGTATCTCTATTGGCAAGCTGAATAGTGACATCAATAGGTTCTATCTCAAAAGGTGCAATCTCGTCTTTGATTTCATCATATAAGGATTGAGGTATTGCACTAACACTAGCACCCACGTCACATAAACCATGATAACAATGATCTCCTATCTTAACAGAAACAACAGGCGTGCCAACAACAGGCCTATGTTTGTCTCTAGCGTGAGGTTTAGCAATTCTAGCAGCATCTTCACAGAAGTAAATATTATGTCCCTCAACATCGTCGGACATAATATCTTTGATGATAGCAATGCTAGGTTCAACTCTAATTTGCTCAGGGGTGTAGGTGTTCTAATGTAGCCTCTACGTATCAAAGTTGAAGCTTAAGAATGATCCTTCAACCTAACAGGGAAAGGTGGTTTCTCAAAGTAAGCACTGGGAACAACATGATCATTATAGGTGATGACTTTCTCTTCAACCGGAGTGGGTTTAACTACATTGACTTCTAAAGGAGGATTATATTTAAACCACTTCTCTTTGGGGAGATCAATATGAGCAGCAAATGATTCACACAGTGAAGCTACTATCTCAGAGTCAAGACCATACTTAGCGCTAAAGTCACAGAAAGTATTTGTTTCAACAAAGGATTTAACGCAATCAAACTTGAAATTCATACCTGACTCCTTACCTTCTTCAAGCTCCCAATCTTCAGAGTTGCGTTTGATTCTCTCCAATAAATTCCATTTGAAGTCAATATCTCTCTTCATAAAAGAATCACTACAAGAAGTGTCAAGCATGGTGCGGTCATCATGAGAAAGCCGAGCATAGAAGTTTTGAATGATAATTTCGCTCGAGAGCTCATGATTGGGGCATGAACATAACATTGATTTAAGACTCCCCCGAGCTTGAGCGATGCTTTCTCTGTAATGAGGCCAAAAATTATAAATGTAATTCTAATCACGATGTACTAAATGCATAGGATAAAACTTTTGATGAAATTCCAATTTCAACCGATTGTAGTCCCATGATCCAGTATCATCACATAGCCTATACCATGTCAACGCCTTTTCCTTCAAAGATAAAGGAAAGACCTTCTTCTTGACCTCATCCTCGAGCAAACCTGCAAGCTTAAAGAAACCACAAACTTCATCTACATAGATTAGATTCAAGTATGGATGTGATGTTCCATCTCCTGTAAAAGGATTAGTCAGCAGTTTCTCAAGCATACCCGAAGGAAATTCAAAGAAAATATTTTTAGTAGGTGCAGCAGGTTGCGGAGCAACTCTCTGTGCTTCCGTTGGAGGTGAACATACCCCAAACAAGCCCCTCAAAGGATTAGTTTCCATAGTGACAAGTGACAATAAATTTCAGCACACTATATGAATGTTTCCTTACCAATTTCCACTTACCAAAGGCGCTTCACTCCCCGGCAACGGCGCCATAAAAGAATCTTGATGACCCACAAGTATAGGGGATCAATCGTAGTCCTTTCGATAAGTAAGACTGTCGAACCCAACGAGGAGCAGAAGGATCTGACAAGTGGTTTTCAGCAAGGTAAAATCTGCAAGCATTGAAATTATCGGTAACAAGTGATTGTGTGGTGAGATGATTCGTAGCGAGCAAGATGTAACAAAAGTAGCAACGATGCAGCAAAGTGGCCCAATTCCTTTTGTAGCAAGGGACAAGCCTGGACAAAGTCTTATAGGAGGAGAAACGCAGCCGAGGACACACGGGAATTTCTGTTATGCTAGTTTTCATCATGTTCATATGATTCGCGTTCGTTACATTGATAGTTTGATATGTGGGTGGACCGGCGCTTGGGTACTGCCCTTACTTGACAAGCATCCCACTTATGATTAACCCCTCTCGCAAGCATCCGCAAATACGAAAGAAGAATTAAGACAAAGTCTAACCATAACATTAAACTAGTGGATCCAAATCAGCCCCTTACAAAGCAACGCATAAACTAGGGTTTAAGCTTCTGTCACTCTAGAAACCCATCATATACTTACTACTTCTGAATGCCTTCCTCTAGGCCCAAATAATGGTGAAGTGTTATGTAGTCGATGTTAACATAACACCACTAGAGGAAAAACAACATACAACACATCAAAATATCGAACGAATACCAAATTCACATGACTACTATCAGCATGACTTATCCCATGTCCTCAAGAACAAAAGTTACTACACACAAAGCATAAGCATATTCATGACCAGACAGGTAATGAGTAGCATCAAGGATCTGAACATAAACACTTCCACCAAGTAATCCAACTAGCATCAACTACAAGGAGTAATTAACACTACTAGCAACCTTACAAGTACCAATCGGAGTCGCGAGATGGAGATTGGTTACAAGTGATGAACTAGGGTTTGGAGATGAGATGGTGCTGATGAAGATATTGATGGTGACGAGTCCCCTCCGATGAGAGGAGTGTTGGTAATGACGATGGCGACGATTTCCCCCTATGGGAGGGAAGTTTCCCTGGCAGGATCGTCCTGCCGGAGCTCTAGATTGGTTCTGCTCAAGTTCCGCCTCGTGGCGGCGGCGAATCCACGAAAAAACCTCCTCCTGATTTTTTTCTGGACAAAACCCTTCATATAGCAGAAGAGGGGGGCCAGTGCGCCAGCATGGTGCCCACAAGTCCGCTAGGCGCGGCCAGGGGGGTGGTCGCGCCTAGCAGGCTTGTGGCCACCAGCTGACGCCCCTATGGCGCTTCTTCGGCCCAGTATTTTTTATAAATCCAGCAAAAAATCATCGTTGATTTTTACGGCATTTTTGAGTTGGGCACAATAGGTATCTCAAACTTGCTCCACTTTCAGGCCAGAATTCTAGTTGCCGGTATTCTCCCTCTTCATGAAAACCTTGCAAAATAAGAGAGAAAATGCATAATTATTGTACCATGAAGTGAATTAACAGTCCAAGAAGCGATAAATAACAACATGAAACCATGATCCAAAATGGACGTATCAACACACTTGCCACTTCTCTATGGCTCGATCCCTCGTTTGGGGCAGGACAAAGATACTTCCTCACGTCAATGAGCCACTGTACATCTCGTAGCTTCTATAAGCATCCTTGTCCATGTACTTGATGTGTTGTTCCTCCAGTATCTTATCCCAGGCACTGTGCCAAGCATTCTTGTTCTTCTTGCTGTCATCATTCATCTTCATGTAGTATGGGTCGATGATGGCCGAGGCGAGGTCAACCAGGGAGTTCTATTTCTAATTGGTGCTGTGCCCGACCTTTTATATCGTTTGTGATGTCCAACATAGCGAAATTGTAGTCGGGGCTGTTAATAAACCTGGCAAAATGCTTGCAAGGCCTTGTGGCCAGGTGGTAGTGGTAGACAAGGACATAATGTCGCCAACACAACTGGGAATGTCAACCTTCTGATTTTTCCCAGCACGACAATTGGTGAACTCGAGGTGGAATATGACCACTTGGTGTTGGCGTTCTGGGAACGGGGGTACCCAGACCTGCCTGCCTACGGACCAGGGCTGGCCCACTTCACCGCCAGACACAACCATGCACGGCACCACTCAGGGCAAGGTCCTCGCGAGGGGCCAAGCCTTGCGTGGAGGAATAACATCAAGACTCACAGGAGGCCTACTGAGGACCCCTCCGGAGCTGCGGATAATCCGAAGCAAGACCCGGCCTCAGGAGTCGAGGATGACGCGTGGGAAGGACAGGAGAGCAGCAGACAGCAGGACGGTGTAGTTCCCCCTTTAGTGCAAAGGGGGCGAGGACGCACGCAGGTCCCCAAGGCATCTCCCAAAGGTTTCCATTCTTGTGCAACAAGGCCATCGCCGCCCGCCTGCGGGACAGGCGTCATCCCTGGACCCGTCCCTGCAGCGCTGGCAGCCACTTTGCAGGCGAAGACTACTTTTGGACAAGGGAAGCATGTTACCCTGTCCCCCTTTAAAATTGGTTGTTGTGGGATCCCTTCCTGCCGAAACGATAAGGGAAGAGGACCGGGGCCGCTACTATATACATAGAGAGTACTTTTACTTTATAGAGGACCAACGATTCATTCATTCACCCACTGGCACCACACAAAGGCCACCCAGCCTCCGGAGGCCCTCGAACATTGTACTAGTTCATCCACCAACCTCCATGAGAGGCAATCCACCAAAGCAGTAGTAGGGTATTACGCTTCTCACCGGCCCGAAGCTGGGTAAACTGTCGTGTTATATGTCTTCCTCACCATCCAATGAGTTCTCTGCCATCCCAAGCGAGTAGCGATTTAGGTGAGACGAGCCCGCGAGAGATCTTCGTACACGCCCCTGAGTTCGAATTTTTAGAGTTTTGCAGAGCCCGAAATCGGACACTTGGTACTTGTCCTCATGAAGGAACTGCTCCATAGTTTCAATGAAGCTCTCCACCGAGACCGACTCGTTTGTGTACACCAGTAAGAGGGTCTTCCCCCTCATGTGGGTGTCCACTGTGTGATGCATGGCGAACTGCCCCCCCATTGTCGTTGGTGGCCGGTCGGAGCACCATTCGAGCCACGGGGAGCGCCATTGGAACCGTAGGATATCCTCTCTGTACGTGTCATCGTGGGTGTGCTTAATGAGTCATGTGGGACAAGAGATGAAGGTATGTGGCCACGAGAATAAATGGGGCCTTGGGGCCTCGATTCTCGGCATGTTCGCATGTTAGTTTTTTCATCGGGTAACAACATCGTGGGGCCATGCCCAGTGCAACCACATGCATAATGGCAGCATGAACGTAGCCGACCCCAAACACAGGAAGCACACGTGGAGGGAAGGGAGAACAGAGCGCGTGTGGTAGGACACGAGCACAGCGTGCCGAGGCCACCTCAACCACGAGCAAACCACAGGCATAGAGGAGTTGAACATGCAGGGAATGGTCTTCTAAAAGCCATCTGGTAATTGTGCGTCGGCGGTATGATGTTAAACTACGTCGTGTTCCACATCACACGATGGTCGAACAATAATTCATGACGCAACGTAGAGAGCGGCCATGTGCTACTACCTCCGTCTTGGTCTATTAGCCACTTTATATTCTAAGCCATACGTAGAGAGCGGCCATGTTCATGCCTGTTATAAAAATAATATAATTGGAAACTATGTTCAAATATGAATCCAATGATATAATCTATGGCGACATGCATTCGTATTTTGTTAGTTAAATCTCTAGTAAATTTTTTGCACAAAAGTACAAAGAGGACTTATAAACTAGGATGGAGGTAGTAGGTAATTCAATCACAAATATATTTTTATTAACCATTTGTGTACATGTCGTTTCATCCTCCACTCACACGTCTTCTCACCCCGCTACCACAAACGGCTTCGAGCGCAAGCTTGAGCATCATGCACGCGTTAGCCAAGTGGTGGCTAGAAGTGGTGCCAATGAAGCATCGGTGAGCCCATTCCCGCGCAACTTCACAGGTTCCCACACATAGCTGCACAAGCTTCCCACCCGACTCGGTGAAATCAACCAAAATCCCAATGCTTACAGGCCTGCTATATAAACCCTCACGGCTGGTAAGTCCTCCCTCACATTTTCCCCTCCCTCCAGGTAGCTTATCTCGTCTACTTTTCCCAAAATCGCCAATGGCACCATTCGTCATTGTTGCTCAGCCACTCCACCGCCATCGGAGGACGGCTCCAGCTAGGAGGCTACACCGTGGTGGCGGCAGAGTCCCCGACATAGTGTAGTGTGTGTAGTCCTTATTGGGTGTGCGCAGAACACCCACCACACGCTCTGTCGACAGTCCACCGTCGACCGCCTGGGTCATCACTCGCTCCACAAATGATGCCCAAAGGAGGAAGGTGGAGGTGGTGCCCGACATGTGCGTCAATGACCTTGCATGCTACATAGAGTTCTTGCGGGAGGAGGAGGAGCGTCTGGTCGAGCATGCAAATAGTCTTATCGTGCACGTGGCCATAGCACATGCCGCTGCAGAGGTGAGGAATGAGGAGATCTACGAGCAGTCCTGCCGCTTCGAGATAGGTCCTCTGGGGCGGCATAGGATGTTGGAAATATGCCCTAGAGGCAATAATAAAGTAGTTATTATCATATTTCCTTGCTCATGATAAACATTTGTTATCCTAGCTATAATTGTATTGATTGGAAACCCATATACATGTGTGGATACATACACAACAAAGTGTCCATAGTAAGCCTCTACTGGACTAATATCGTTGATCGAAGATGGCTAAGGTTTCCTAGCCATAGACATGAGTTTTCATTTGATAATGGCATCTCATTATTAGGAGAATGATGTGATGGACAATACCCAAACCTTATGGATAGCATTTGATCGTATCCACTTTACTGTTATTGCTTTGTGCATGTCAATGTATCAATTCCTATGACCATGAGATGATGCAACTCAGTGATACCGAAGGAATGCCTTGTGTATATCAAACATCACAACATAATTGGGTGACTATAAAGATGCTCTTCAGGTATCTCTGAGGGTGTCTGTGGAGTTGGCATGGATCATGATTGGGATTTGTCACTCCGTATGACAAAGAGGTATCTCGAGGCCAACTCAATAATACAACAACACAATAAGCTTGCAAGCAATGTGACAAAAGAGTTAGTCACACGATCTTTTATTATGAAACGAGTAAAGAGACTTGTCGGTAATGAGATTGAACTAGGTGTGGTGATACCGACGATCGAATCTCGGGGAAGTAACATACCGATGGACAAAGGGAACTACATACCAGATTAGATGAATCCTTGGCATCGTTGGTTCGACCGGTTTAGAATTTAGTAGAATATGTAGGATCCAATATGGGCAACCAGGACCCACTATTGGCTATTGACCGTAGAGGTGTCTTGGTCATGTCTACATAGTTCACGGACCCCCGGGATCTCCACACTTAACCTTCGGTGATGACATAATATTATTGAGTTATGTATGTTCGTGACTGAATGTTCTTCACAGTCCTGGATGAGATCACGAACGTCACGAGGAGCTCCGGAATGGTCCGGAGGTAAAGATTTATATGTGGGAAGTCATATTTTCGCTACAAAAAAGTTTCAGGTTTTTTCGCTATTGTATCGTGAAGCTTCTAGATTATTTTAGAAACTTCCGGAGGAGTCCACAAGTCTACCAAGGGTACCACCACATCATAAGGGTTTCATGGGATCAGGGGAGACACCCTAGCCTTATTGAGCCAAACACACAAGTACCACAAGGCCCTTGGAGTTGGGAAAGGTGGAAAGTCCACCTATGTATGGAAGGGAAGGAGGAGGACTAGGATTCCACCTCCTTCCACCTTGGATGCACTTTGGACATGGAGGGGCTGTGCCACACACGCCTCCACCTATATATAAAGGGGAGGGGCGCCCCAAGAGGACACACCAAGCCCATGGCGTACCTCTCTCTCCCTAGATCATTTTCTCCTCCGTTTGCGATTTTGGTAGCGCTCAGCGTAGCCCTGTCGGAATAGCACCACCATCATGCCGTCGTTTTGTCGGAGAAATCAGATACTACTTCACCCGTGCTCGCTTAAATTTTTATGAACCTTGGCCTATCAATTTAGGACACGCGCACAACCTTCCTCGTCCGAGGATGGCGTCAAGGTATTGGGTATTCAAGAAAACCAGAAACCTTCTACTAACACAGGAGTCCCGAACACGGGACCACATTTTGAAAGTTAGGACGGGCTATCAGTGACTAACTCCGAATATGAGAGAGCGATGAATCATCAACAACGAAAGGACTCACTTTCATCCTGTATTTTCCAAACAAGGGATTAATGCTCTCAACTCGGCTGATGCATACCTCGGAGCTGCGCGAGCCGGCCTTAATGAAGTGGTAGGGAAAATGTCTAGCCATTTGCAGGTGACTCATCGGGTCCCTATATCCGAACAAAAGTTCGAACCCAGTAGCACCCGAGCCTTAGTTTGGGCGGGACGGCGGAATTAAGGTTTGACTTAATGTCCTACCAATCTGCACGCTTTAAACCACGAAAATGAAAGATTATCCAATGATTTTAAACTAAGCCAACCGGATTTACAAGCCAGCAAGGCCGAACAAGAGTATGTGAAGAAATTAGCTAGAGAAGCCGATGGTGAGGGAAATTTATGTGCGATAAGCTGAATTTCCGTTTTTACAATAACCAAGAAAATTTTTATAGCAGGCAAATCTATAGGCGAAATGTAAAATGATTTAGATGCATCCCGAGAATATCAACAGTACGCCGAAACTCAGCCTGACGCCGGTCACCGCGTATTGAAGCGATGTCATGAGGAAAACAACAACCTCAAAGAAGAGAATAAAAATCAAGTTGAGGAAATTGAGAATTTGAAAGCTCAGTTGGCGCAAACTCGAGAAGAGAATCATAAATTGAAGGGCGGCCTATTCTGTAAGTAAACCTCCGCCCTGTAAATGATCACTGTTTTATTGTGTTGATCATGAAAATGTGTGCCTCTTTTTTAATTAGGTCTCTTAACTAGGCGTCCTAAAGAGGAGGCCAGTTCCTTCGGGGGGTTGTTGTAGGAATTTTGCATTGTCTATGAGCATGCTCGAGAGGCTATGCCGAGTATGGTTCGAGGTTTATGGCCGAACCAAAACCCTCCGCAAAGGATGACCAAGCTTGCCGAGATGTTTAAAGGATCCATAAGCCGCTTTGAATTGTGGAAGACATCGGCCTACCGAGAAGGAGCTCGGGAGGCGTGGGCTATGGTGAATACCCGCTCTGCCCATCTAGATTATGAGCACATGGCTCGGGTTGGCTGGCGGGGCCAGATGGGAAAGAAATTCCTCTGCATGCTTGTCGCAGGAGGACTGCACATTAGATGCTATAATAGACCAACTCCACCAATCGACAAGTGTGTGACATATGTAATGTAATATTTATTGCGTTAAGGCACTTCTCTTCATGTTCTAAAAATTCTGTCATTAACCGTTCATCGACTTCTGCCTCCCGTGTTATTAACTGGGCAGTGTTTCATACTTTTTTATCCTATGACGTCAGTAATTAATTTCTAATAACCAGGCAATCTACCCATGTGGTACTAATAGACAAATATTACATGGGGGAATTGTGTTATATTATGATGAGACGTAATAAACATCTTCTAGAAAAAATAGTTCCTTGATGGGTTCCTTTTTCCGGGTTGCTACATAGATTGTAGTCGGTGTGTCTGTTTCTCCATGTAATACGGACAATCGTTATATATGATGAAAATTGCCGATTAGATGGGCATCATTTGAGCCGACTAAGTTCTATATTAAGAAATGCAAGCTTTTGGCTTTACCTGTCTAAGGTACGTATCTGGGTGAACGGGTCGTAACAATTGCACCGGTGCTCCCTTTCCCCTCTAGCCGAACATATCCGGAACGTAGAGAGTAAGCACACGAGCTAGGAAACCTAGCATTGCAAGAATCTCAAATCCAATTGATGCATATAATTGCAGGAATCGATGTTTGAGTCAAAGTGTATATATAAAAAAATAGGTATGACAAATACATTGAACGGGTTCTTGAGGAAGCCCCCAGGTGCTCTTAGATCATTCCGTTTAACATGGATGTTATGATTAATGCTTGAGGCAGTTCGGTTAAGATGAATACACCCTGGGACCAACTAATAAGCCCTACAAAGGAAAATAAATTTTTTTGGGAAAAAATGAATAAAAAAATGATACAAAAAAGGTAATGACATTGGTCTATCCACAAAAACGCCGAAGACGAGCTGCATTCCACGGGTTTGGCTCGAGGCGCTTGTCGTCGGAGTTGCGCAGGAGATAAGCTCCTCGTGTTAAGAACTCATCAATTATGAAAGGGCCCTACCATTTTGAGTGAAGTTTATGCTTCTACTTCTAGACGAGGCGTAGGACGAGTTTTCCCGTGTTGTATGCCTTTTCCCGAACTTCCCTACTCTGATAGCACCGAGCTTGTTGTTGATAGAAAACAGATCGGGCCAGAGCTATGCCGCGCTCGCCTTCCAGTGTGTCTAAGTGATCTTTCCAGTCCAACTAAACCTCTTTTTCCTCGTACATACGCACCTGAGGTGCGTCATGTATAATGTCGCAGGGGAGAAAACCTTCAGCCCCATACACCATAAAAAATGGTGTGTACCTTGTGGAACGATTCAGGGTAGTGCACAAGCCCCTTAGTACGGAGTCGAGCTCCTCAACCCATTGGCAGTCGGATTCTTGAAGAGAGCAGACCAACCGAGGTTTAATACCGCTCATAATGAGCCCATTGTCTCCTTCGACTTGTCTATTGGTCTGCGGGTGGTATACGGAGGCATAGTCGAGCTTGATGCGGAAGTTTGCACACCAATCTTTTACCTCTTGGGCAGTGAAATTGGATCCATTGTTTGTTATTATGCTATGCGGGACACCATAACGGTGTACGACACCGGAGATGAGTTCGATTACTGGCCCAACTTTGGCGGAGCTAACAAGCTTTGCCTCAATCCATTTTGTGAATTTCTCGACCATAACCAGGAGGTATTCCTTTTCCTTAGTCCCGCCTTTAAGTGGGACAACCATATACAAACCCGAGACCGCAAAGGGCCATGTGATTAGAATTGTCCGAAGAGCTGTCTGGGGCATGTGGCTTTGATTCACAGAGTTGACAACCTACACAACGTTGAACGGGCGCTTGGGCATCCTCTCGGGCTGTCAGGTAGAAGAAATCTTCTTGACAAGCCTTGCTGACCAGGACCCGGGCTGCTGCATGGTGACCACCATACTGGCGTGTACTTCAGCCACAAGCTGCCTACCCTCCTCCTCAGATATGCACCGTTGGGGGACTCCTATTATGCTCTTTTTATATAGCTTGCCCTCGTGGACCTTGTAAGCCTTTGATCGACGGATGATACATCGCGCCTCGTCCTGGTCATGTGAGAGTTCCTTTCGTAGGAGATAAGCAAGGGAGGGTTCGGTCCATTGTGTGATTATTGCCATGACATCGTGGGCCCACGGCGTTTCTTCATTTGAGGTTCTGTCGATGACTTGATCATCTTGCTCTGTCGTAGGGGGTATAACCTGCTCTTCGCCATCATCTCATGTGCTACCCGTTTCGTCCTCCCATACAATAGATGGCTTGAACAGCCATTCGACAAAAATGTTGCTGGGGAAGGGGTCACGCTTTGCACCTAAGCGGGCGAGAATGTCCACGTATTGGTTGTTGTCTCTTGAAATATGCTGGAACTCCAACCTCTTAAATCATGCTGATATCTTGAGGATGGTGTTTCTATAAGCTGCCACCTTTCGATTTTTTGCATCAAACTTGTTGTTGATTTGTGAGATGGGGAGGTTAGAGTCTCCTCGTACCTCGAGCCATTGTATGCCCATTGAGGTTGCCATTCGGAGCCCATGTAATAGCGCTTCGTATTCTGCTGTGTTATTCGAGTCAGCATACGTTGTCTGTAGCATGTACCGAACATTATCCCCAGTAGGGAATGTGACAATTACCCTAGCCCCCAGACCGGCGAGAGTTTTGGACTCATCAAAATACATGGTCCAAAGAGCATAAGTGTTATACTCTATGGGGAGTTCGGCCTCGATCCATTCAGCCACGAGGACATCCAAGACTTGAGATTTCATAGGTCTTCACAGTTTGTAGGTTATCTCGAATGGCAGGAGCTTGATGGTCCATTTGGCAATTTGGACAGTGGAATCCTTATTGTTCATGATATTATTCAATGGTACTTCCGATGTCACAGTGACCAAACATTCCTGGAAATAGTGTTGAAGTATGCGCGATGCCATAAACACTATGTAGGCAATGTTTTGGTGGTCTGGGTATCTAGTTTTTCATGGGGTGAGCACGTGAGATACCTAATAGACCAGCCTTTGAATCCGTAGTTTTTGACCCTCAACTTCTCGTTCTACACAAGTACCATGCAGATCAGTTGATTGGTGGCTGAGCTGTATAGCAACACCGGCTCCCCTGTGAAGGGTGCTGCTAGGATGAGGTTGCTGGACAATATCTCGCTGATGTAATCCAGAGCCATTGTGGCCTCATCAGTCCATTTGAAATTCTTAGTATTCTTCAGCAACATATAGAGCGGGAGGGCCTTCTCACCTAGGCGATATATAAATCGGCTTAAGGCCGCCATGCAAGCTACCAACTTTTGGATGTGATGTAGCTCTATTGGGATCGCGAGCTATGACAATGCTCGTATTTTGGACGTGTTGGCCTCGATTCCCCATTGCGACACGATAAATCCGAGGAGCTTGCGAGCTGGGACTCCGAAGACACATTTATCCGAATTAAGCGAAATATCGTATGCCCGTAGGTTGGGAAAGGTCTCTCTGAGGTCGTCTACCAGTTGGTTGACATGTCTGGTCTTAACAACCACATCGTCCACATATGCGTCCACCGTTTTGCTGATCTGTTTACCCTAGCATGTCTGGATCAGGCGCTCGTAAGTGCCGCCAGTGATTTTTAACCCGAACGGCATTATGTTGAAGCATAATGGCCCGTAGGGTGTTATAAAGACAGTTGTTGTCTAATCGGATTCCTTCATCTTGATTTGACGATATCCGGAGTAGGCATCAAGGAAACACAAGGAGTCGTGTCCGGCTATGCATCGATAATTTGGTCTATTCGGGGCAACAGAAAAGGATCCTTAGGACATGCTTTGTTTAGGTCCCTGAAATCGACACATAGCCGCCAAGATTTGTCCTTCTTTGGTACCATGACCGGGTTTGCCAACCAGTCGGGGTGTTTAATGTCCCTGATAAACCTGGCTTCCAATATCTTGCCAAGTTCCTCCACATAGCTTGACGCTTTGGTTTGTAAAATCAAAGCAAGGCCTGTTTGATAGGCTTCAAACCGGTGATTATGTTCATGCTGTGTTCCACCAGCCCCCGAGGGATTCCTGGCATGGGTGAGGGGTGCCAGAAAATATGACCCAATTTTTACGCAGGAAGGCGCGTAGTGCTTCGTTAATTCCGGGCTCCTGTTGTGCCCCGATAGATGATGCTTTATTAGGGTCCATTGGGTGTACCTCGAACTTGACGATCTCGTCTGTATTTTTGAAGGATGTGTACGTGGGCCACTTGCCGAGGACCATGCAATCTTTGTCCACCACAGCACATACTACCATGATTTCCTCTATGGCAAGGGTCTTGGTTAGTACTGCAAGGCGAGGGATGCCGTTTTGTTTTCAGCTCGGACGGCTCTTTTGGGGTCACTGATTACTGTGATCACGGATTTTGGCCCTGACATTTTGAGTTTCATATAACCGTAGTGCGGTATGGCCTAGAATCGTGTGAAGGATTCGTGTCCCAACAGAGCGTGGTAACCACTGTCAAATGGGATGATATGGAAGAGGATCTCTTTGGATGTATCAAATACTACACCGAGTGCTACTCATCCAGTGCGGTGGGTCTCTCTCAGGTGGCAATACCCCGGAAGGTGGTTGTGCTCAGCTTGATTCGATATCGGTCGAACTACATTTTTCCAGTATGTCCTCGTAGATGAGGTTGAGGCCGCTACCCCCATCCATTACTATGTTGTTGAGTCGTCGAACATTGGGTTCATGACGAGGGAAGCAAGTACATGGTATGTGCTAGTCATCGGCTGTCGCCTTGGTCGAAAGTAATGGGTGTGTTCGACCATGGGTTTTCCGCTACTACATGTTGGATTTCAAAGAGCTCCCGAAAGGCTCTCTTTCTCTGATTTTTTGAGGTGAACATATGTTGGGGAACGTTGCATGGGAAACAAAATTTTCCTACGCACACGAAGAACTATCATGGTGATGTCCATCTATGAGAGGACATTAGATCTACGTACCCTTGTAGATCGCTCAGCGGGAGGTGTTAAGAAACGTGGTTGATGTAGTGGAACATCTTCACGATCCGTCCCTCGAACCGTCCCACGAACCGTCTCGCGATCCATCCCATGATCCGTTCCGATCTAGCGACGAATGGACGACACCTCCACGTTCAGCACACATACAACTCGACCATGATCTCGACCTTCTAGATCCAGCAAGCAAGATGGAGAAGTAGATGGGTTCAACAGTAGCGTGAGGCGCACCGGTGTAGGTGATGATCTATTCCTACAGGGCTCCGCCCGAGATCCGCAGAAATCTAATCTAGAGGAAGAACTATGAGGTGTAGGTTTGAGTTGCACGTGGCAAAGTTGTGTCTCAAATCAGCCCTAAACCTCTAGTATATATAGGAGGAGCCAAGGGGTGGGACAAAGACCTAGGGCTCCGGCCACGGAGGCCTCCTTGGGTCGGCCGACTTGGGGAAGGGAGGAGTCCTTCTCCAATCCCACTTGGATTAGGACTCCTTCCTTATTTTCCCACCTCTTTTGGATTTTCCACTTTTTCCTCATGGGCTTTCCTTGGATGACTTTGTCAGCCCATTATACCTTATTGTACATCCAATATACCCACATGGTGGGCCCACCCAGTGGGCCCCCTGAACCCATTCGTTACTCCTGGTACACTACCGGCAATGCCCAAAAACCTTTCGGAATCCAAACACCAGTTTCCTATATATCAATCTTCGTTTCCGGACCATTCTGAAAACACTCGTGACGTCCGTGATCTCATCCGGGACTCCGAACAACCTTCGGTCACCAACACATATAACTCAACTATACTAAAAACATCATCGAACCTTAAGTGTGCATACCCTGCGGGTTTGAGAACTATGCAGACATGACCCGAGACACTTCTCGGTCAATATACAATAGCGGGACCTGAATGCCATATTGGATCCTACATATTCTATGAAGATCTTATCGGTTGAACCTCTGTGCCAAGGATTCATATAATCCTGTATATCATTCCCTTTGTCCTTCGGTATGTTACTTGCCCGAGATATGATCGTCGGTATGACTATACCTATTTTAATCTCGTTACCAGCAAGTTTCTTTACTCATTCTATAATACAAGATCCTGTGACTCACACTTGAGTCACATTGCTTGCAAGCATTGTGTGTTATGTTGTATTACCGCGTGGGCCCCGAGATACCTCTCCGTTGCACGGAGTGATAAATCCCAGTCTTGATCCATACTAACTCAACGGACACCATCGGAGATACCTGTAGCGCACCTTTATAGTCACCCAGTTACGCTGCGAGTTTGATGCACACAAGGTATTCCTCCGGTGCCAGTGAAGTTATATAATCTTATCGTCATAGGAATAAATACTTGACATGCAGAAAACAATAGCAATAAAACGACACGATCAATATACTACATTCATAGTTTGGGTCTTGTCCATTACATGATTCTCCTAATGATGTGATCCCGTTATCAAGTGACAACACTTGTATATTGTCAAGAAACCTTGACCATCTTTGATCAATGAGCTAGTCAACTAGAGGCTTACTAGGAACAGTGTTTTGTCTACGTATCCACACATGTATTTGCGTTTCCAATCAATACAATTATAGCATGGATAATAAACAATTACCATGAACAAAGAAATATAATAATAACTAATTTATTATTGCCTCTAGGGCATATTTCCAACAGTCTCCCACTTGCACTAGAGTCAATTATCTAGTTCACATCACCATGTGATTTTAACGAATCCAACACCCATACAGTTCTGGGGTTTGATCACGTCTTGCTCATGAGAGAGGTTTTAGTCAACGGTCCTGAATCTTTCAGATCCGTGTGTGCTTTACAAATCTTTATGTCATCTTATAGATGCTGCTACTACGTGCTATTTGTAAATACTCGAAATCTCTACTCTACTATACGAATCCATTTGACTACTCAAAGTTATTCGGATTAGTGTCAAAGCTTGCATCGATGTAATCCTTTACGAAGAACTCTTTAATCACCTCCATAATCGAGAAAAATTCCTTAGTCCACTAGTTACTAAGGATAACTTTGACCGTTGTTTTAGTGATTCAATCCTGGATCACCTTTTGTACCCCTTGACAGACTCATGGCAAGGCACACATCAGGTGCGGTACACATCTTGGCATACTTTAGAGCCTACAGCTAAGGCATAGGGGACGACCTTCGTCCTTTCTCTTTCTTCTATCGTGGTCGGGCTTTGAGTCTTACTCAAATTCACACCTTACAACACAGCCAAGAACTCCTTCTTTGCTGATCTATTTTGAACTCCTTCAAAAACTTGTCAAGGCATGCATTTTATTGAAACTTCTATTAAGCGTTTTGATCTATCTCTATAGATCTTGATGCTCAATGTTCAAGTAGCTCTATCCAGGTTTTCCTTTGAAAAACTCCTTTCAAACAACCCTTTATGCTTCACGAAAATTCTACATTACTTCCGATCTACAATATGTCAACCACATATACTTATCAGAAATTCTATAGTGCTCCCACTCATTTCTTTGGAAATTCAAGTTTCTCATAAACCTTGTACAAACCCAAAAGCTTCGATCATCTCATCAAAGCGTATATTCCAACTCCGAGATGCTTGCACCAGTCCAAGGAAGGATCGCTGGAGCTTGCATACTTGTTAGCATCCTTAGGATTGACAAAATCTTCTGGTTGTATCACATACAACCTTTACTCAAGGAAACCGTCGAGGAAACAATGTTTTAACATCCTATGTGCAATATTTCATAAATAATGCAGCAACTACTAACCTAATTCCAACAGACTTTTAGCATCGCTATGATTGAGAAAGCCTCATCATAGTCAATTCTTTGAACTTGTCGGAAACATCTTTGCGATAAGTCGAGCTTTTCTTATTGGTGACTTTCCACCATCAACGTATGTCTTCCTTTTAAAGATCCATCTTTACTTAACAGTCCTACGACCATCTAGTAGTTCTTCCAAAGTCTACACTTTGTTTTCATACATGGATCCTCTCTCGGATTTCATGGCCTCCAGCCATTTGTCAGAATCCGGGTCCACCATCGCTTCTCTATAGCTCGTATGTTTATTGTTGTTCAACAACATGACCTCCAAGACAAGGTTACCGTACCACTCTCTAGTAGTACGCGACCTTGTCGACCTACGAGGTTCGTAGTAACTTGATCCGAAGCTCAATGATCACCATCATCAGTTTCCATTTCAAATGGTGTGGGCGCCACAGGAACAACTTCCTGCGCCCTGCTACATACTGGTTGAAATGACGGTTCACTAACCTCATCAAGTTCCACCACCCTCCCACTCAATTCTTTCAAGAGAAACATTTCCTCGAGAAAGGACCCGTTTCTAGAAACAAACACTTCGGTTCCGGATCTGAGATAGGAGATGTACCCAACTGTTTTGGATATCCTATGAACGTGCATTTATCCGCTTTGGGTTCTAGCTTATCAGAGTGAAACTTTTTCACATAAGTATCGCAGCCCCAAACTTTTAAGAAACGACATCTTAGGTTTCTCCAAACCATAGTCTATGCTGTGTCATCTCAACGGAAATACGCGGTGCCCTATTTAAAGTGAATGCGGTTGTCTCTAATGCATAACCCATAAATGATAGTGGTAATTCAATAAGAGACATCATAGTATGCACCATATCAAATAGGGAACGGCTATGACGTTCGGACACACCATCACACTATGGTGTTCTAGGTGGCATGAACTGCGAAACAATTTCCACATTGTCTTAACTGTGTACCAAAACTCGCAACTCAGATATTCATCTCTATGATCATATCATAGACAGTTTATCTTCTTGTCACGATGATCTTTACTCTGAAATAGCTTTGAACTTTTCAATATTTCAGGCTTGTGATTCATCAAGTAAATACTCCTGTATCTACTCAAATCATAAGTGAAGTACGAATATAACGATAACCACTTTGTGCCTCATCACTCATTGGACTGCACACATCAAAAATGTATTGCATCCAACAAGTTACTTTGTTGTTCCATGTGGTATGCTTTTGCATGTCTCGAGTGATTGAAAATCAAGTGAGTCCAAACGATCCATCTGCATGGAGTTTCTTCATGCATTTATACCAAACGTTTCAAAAATGAGTGAGTACAAAGATCCATCAGCATGGAGCTTCTTCATGCATTTTACTCCAACATGACTCAAGCGGCAGTGCCACAAGAAAGTGGTACTATTATTATTACTTTGTATCTTTTGGCACCAATATTATGAACATCTGTAACACTACGATCGAGATTCAATAAACCATGAGGGTAATTATTCAAGTAAAGAGAATAACTATTACTCTCTTTAAATGAATAATCGTATTGCAATAAACATGATCCAGTCATGTTCATGCTCAACGCAAACACCAAATAACAATTTATTTAGGTTTAACACGAATCCCGATGGTAGAGGGAGCGTGCGATGTTTGATCACATCAACCTTGGAGACACTTCCAACACTTATCGTCACCTCGCCTTTATCTAGTCTCCGTTTATTCTGTAGCTTTTATTTCTAGTTACTAATCACTTAGCAATCGAACCGGTATCTACTACCCTCGTGCTACTAGGAGTACTAGTAAAGCACACATCAATATCATGTATATCAAATATACTTCTGTTGACTTCGCCAGCCTTCTCATCTACCAAGTATCTAGGGTAGCTCCGCATCACTGACCGTTCCCCTCATAACAGAAGCACTTTGTCTCGGGTTTGGGTTCAATCTTGGGTTTCTTCATTAGAGCAGCAACTGGTTTGTCATTTCATGAAGTATCCCCTCTAGCCCTTGCCCTTCTTGAAACTAGTGGTTTTACTAAGCATCAACAATTGATGCTCCTTCTTGATTTCTACTTCCGTAGTGTCAAACATTGCGAATTGCTCAAGGATCATCATATCTATCCTGGATATGTTATAGTTCCTCACGAAGCTCTAGCAGCTTAGTGGCAGTGCCTTTGGAGAACCATCACTATCTCATCTGGAAGATTAACTCCCACTTGGTTCAAGTGATTGTTGTACACAAACAATCTGAGAACATGCTCAACGATTGAGCTTTTCTCCTTTACTTTGTAGACAAAGAATCTTGTCGGAGGTCTCATACCTCTCAACAAGGGCACGAGCATGAAATCTGAACTTCATCTCTTAGAACATCTCTTATGTTCCATGACGTTTCAAAACATCTTCGGCGCCTTGCATCTAAGCCATTAAGTATTACACACTCAACTATCACGTAGTCATCAAAAACGTGTATGTCAGATGTCCGCAACATCCACAGACGACGCTTGAGGTGCAGCACACCGAGTGGTGCATTAAGGACATAAGCCTTCTATGCAGCAATGAGGACAATCCTCAATTTTGCGGACTCAGTCGGCAAAGTTGCTACTATCATCTTTCAACTAAATTTTCTCTAGGAACATACAAAAAACAGTAGAGCTATAGCGCAAGCTACACCATAATTCGCAAAGATCTTTTGACTATCTTCATTATAATTAGACTTTAACTAATCAAATTACATAATAAACTCCCACCCAAAAAGTACACCCCTCTAGTCATTTGAGTGGTGCAAGATCCAAATTCACTAACTCAAGTCCGATCATCACGTGAGTTGAGTATAGTTTCAGTGGTAAACATTTCTATGCTAATCATATCAACTATATGATTCATGCTCGACCTTTCGGTCTCTTGTGTTCCGAGGCCATGTGTGCACATGCTAGGCTTGTTAAGTTTAGCCCGAGTGTTCTGCGTGTGCAACTGTTTTGCACACGTTGTATGTGAACGTTGAGTCTATCACACCCGATCATCGCGTGGTGTGTCGAAATGACGAACTGTCCAACGGTGCACAGTCGGGGAGAACACAATTTTATCTTGAAATTTTAGTGAGGGATCACCTTATAATTCTACTGTCGTTCTAAGCAAGATAATCTACATAAAAGGATTAACATCACATGCAATTCATAAGTGACATGATATGGCCATGATCTTGTTCTTCTTGATCTCCATCACCAACGCACCGGCATGATCTTCATCGTCACCGGCGTCACACCATGATCTCCATCATCATGTCGCCATCGAGGTTATCGTGCTACCTATGCTATTACTACTAAAGCTACGACCTAGAAATATAGTAAACACATCTGCAAACACAAACGTTAGTTCAAAGACAACCCTATGGCTCCTGCCGGTTGCCGTAGCATCGACGTGCAAGTTGATATTAACTATTACAACATGATCATCTCATACATCCAATATATCACATCACGTCATTGGCCATATCATATGACAAGCATACCATACAAGTTAGACGTCCTCTAATTCATTGTTGCATGTTTAACGTGGCTGCTATGGGTATCTAGTATGATCGCATCTTACTTACGGAAAAACCACAACGGAGATGTGCAAATTGCTATTTAACCTCTCTCCAAGGACCGCCTCAGTCAAAACCAATTCAACTAAAGTTGCAGAAAGAAGCACCCGCCAGTCACCTTTATGCAACGAGGTTGCATGTCAATTGATGAAACCAGTCTCTCGTAAGCGTACGAGTTATGTCGGTCTGGGCTACTTCTTTCCAACAATACCGCCGAATCGAGAAAAGACTAAGGAGGGCAGCAAATCGAACATCACCATCCACAAAACCTTTTGTGTTCTACTCGAGATAACATCTATGCATGAACCTAGCACATGATGCCACTGTTGGGGAATGTTGCATGGGAAACAAAAAATTTCCTACGCACACGAAGACCTATCATGGTGATGTCCATCTACAAGAGGAGATTAGATCTACGTACCCTTGTAGATCGATCAGCGGGAAGCGTTAAGAAACGCGGTTGATGTAGTGGAACGTCTTCACGCTCCGTCCCTCGAACCATCCTACGATCTGTCCCATGAACCGTTTCGCGATCCGTCCCACGATCCATTCCGATCTAGCGCCGAACGGACGGAACCTGCGCGTTCATCACACGTACATCTCAACAATGATCTTGGCCTTCTAGATCCAGCAAGCAAGACGGAGAAGTAGATGGGTTCTCCGGCAGCGTGACGGGGCGCCGGTGTTGGTGATGATCTATTCCTGCAGGGCTCCGTCCGAGCTCCGCAAAAATCTAATCTAGAGGAAGAACTATGAGGTGTAGGTTTGAGTTGCACGTGGCAAAGTAGTGTCTCAAATCAGCCCTAAAACTCTAGTATATATAGGAGGAGCCTAGGGGTGGGACAAAGCCCTAGTGCGCCGGCCAAGGAGGCCTCCTTGGGTCGGCCGACTTGGGGAAGGGAGGAGACCTTCTCCAATCCCACTTGGATTAGGACTCCTTCCTTATTTTCCCACCTCTTTTGGATTTTCCACTTTTTCCTCATGGGATTTCCTTGGATGACTTTGTCAGCCCATTATACCTTATTGTACATCCAATAAACCCACGTGGACCACTTAGGGCATGGTGGGCCCACCCAGTGTCCCCTCGAAACCCATTCGTCACTCCCAGTACACTTCCGGCTATGCCCGAAAACCTTCCGGAATCCAAACACCAACTTCCTATATATCAATCTTTGTTTCCGGACCATTCCGGAAACCCTCGGGACTCCGAACAACCTTCGGTCACCAACACATATAACTCAATTATACCAAAAATATCATCGAACCTTAACTCTGCAGACCCTGCGGGTTCGAGAACTATGCAGACATGACCCGAGACACTTCTCGGTCAATATCCAATAGCGGGACCTGGATGCCCATATTGGATCCTACATATTCTACGAAGATCTTATCGGTTGAATCTCTATGCCAAGGATTCATATAATCACGTATATCATTCCCTTTGTCCTTCGGTATGTTACTTGCCCGAGATATGATCGTCGGTATCCCTATACCTATTTTAATCTCGTTACCGGCAAGTCTCTTTACTCGTTCTGTAATACAAGATCCCGTGATTCACACTTGAGTCACATTTCTTAGAAGGCTTGTGTGTGATGCTGTATTACCGAGTGGGCCCCGAGATACCTCTCCGTTACACGGAGTGACAAATCCCACTCTTGATCCATACTAACTCAACAGACACCTTTGGAGATACGTGTAGAGCACCTTTGTAGTCACCCAGTTACGTTGCGACGTTTGATGCACACAAGGTATTTCTCATGTGCCAGTGAGTTATATGATCCCATGGTCATAGGAATAAATACTTGACATGCACAAAACAATAGCAATAAAATGACACGATCAATATGCTACGTTCATAATTTGGGTCTTGTCCATCACATGATTATCCTAATGATGTGATCCCTTTATCTACTGACAACACTTGTCAGGAAACCTTGACCATATTTGATCAACGAGCTAGTCAACTAGAGGCTTACTAGGGACAGTGTTTTGTCTATGTATCCACACATGTATTTGTATTTCCAATCAATACAATTATAGCATGGATAATAAACGATTAGCATGAACAAAGAAATATAATAATAACTAATTTATTATTGCCTCTAGGTCATATATCCAACAACATCTCATAGATTGTTAGGATTTCTGTGGGGTTATCCGGTGTTGCTACTGACCGGTGCTCCACGGGTGTTACCTTGAGGATGCTCTCCCTGCTTTTTGCGACCTTCCTGAAGAGCCAACATGATCTAAGGCTATGAGTGGAGCTTGATTCAAGCGATGCCGAATATATGGGATATGGCATGTCCAGTAGTACGTCGAGGACCGACCTAGACCTCGTCCGTGTTTTCTTCGTTGAGTGTCCGGACATGATCGGTCCCGTGAGTAGGGGTGTGCATCTCGTCCGGATTTGTCTGCTTTGTTCGGCAATGCTAGGATCATGGCACATTTGTTGTATTTGCCAAGTGCTTTCCATGGCACAGTATTTGAGCACTAGTCTTGTCATCTGGGTGAGGGTTTGAATCCGGAGACAGAAGAGGGCATTAAGGATACCCTTATCACCGCAATGATGATAGAAAGCGCGAATAAGCTCTTGCTCGTCTCTGCCCTTGGTCCTATTGCTGAGTAGGAATCTCGCCCAAAAGTGGTGTACTCATTCCCTTGGCCATTGCGTGACTTCACATGGGGCTAATGAACTGTACTCTTCCATTTTATGCTCGAGTTGGGTGGTGGGTGGGAATTTTTTTGAATTCCAGTGATTTGTGGGCAAGAAATCTTAGTGGTCGTGTTCTTAACTCCGGTGGCTGGTGTGGGGAGCCCATAACCAGGCACTGACAATGTTGATCAAGTGTGTGATTGGCGGGACATAAATTTTCATGTCATCGGGTGTGAGCTCGATATGATGATAGACTGTATCCCGATTGTTCATCATGCCCATGGCTTGTATCTTCTCGAGTAGTTCGTGTAGTATCGGGGTTTCGACGGAGCTCGCGCCGCCTATGAATTTGGGGTTATCCCATGTCACTGATGCCCCAGCGGCGCTCAATTTCGCTTCTGAAGTGTTCTCGGCTGAGACGAGCTCTAGGGCCGGGATGAGGGTTACGGTCGTCCCAGTGGCGAGATCCACGGTTTCTAATGCTGAAGTATCAAGACCTGCAGGTTCCTCGAAAGGAGCTAAAAGTCTTGTTAATAAAAGCTCTCCCTAGGGGTCAGCGGTGAACTCTAGGCTCCCAAACCTGACTTCCTGATCGGGGGTGAGGTTCCCGACCTGGCCAAGGTGGTCGGACGGATTGGCATGCAGAACGACGGTTCCAAAAGCAAAGATCTGTTGAGGGACAAAGACATCCCTATTGATGATCTCCTCGCCGATGACTAGGCGTGCCATCGATCATTCCGACGATCCAATCAGTGGAACTCTCAATGGAAGCACCAATGTCAGTGTCAAAACCGGCAGATCTCGGGTAGGGGGTCCCAAACTTTGGACCTTAGATCAATGGGTTGCAGGAGAGCGGGGCTGACAGTATTTTCCAGGTTTGCGCCCTCTTGAGGAGGTAAAACCCTACGTCATGCTTGATTATATTGATGTGGATGATGATTACAGGGTCTACCTCGAGATCGTGTGAGCTAAACCCTAGATGATTCAACCTTTCTACATGGACGAGGACCCCCGTATTATATAGTCCCCAAGGTATCTAGGGTTACATACAACCGACCTAGTCTGCTTTACTTGGACGCCACGCCGGTCATTGGTGCTTTCCTCCTTGAGTACGAGATGACCATGCAACCAGTCTCCGATTAGTACGGCCCATAAGGCCGACCTCTTCATAGTAAGCCAACTACCTGAGAACCCTTTAATCCTGGACTCCCTCAGTGACGCCGTATGAACTATGGTTTAGCAAGAAACCTAAGCTATTATTTCTTAAAGTTTGGGTCTGCGATGCTTATGTCAAAAGGCTTTAGCCTGATAAGCTTGAACCCAAAGCAGATTAATGCATCTTCAAAGGATACCCAAAGGAAAAAAGTAGGGTATACATCCTATCTCAAATCCAAAGATAAAGTGTTTGTTTCTAAGAACGAGTCATTTCTCGAGAAAGAGTTTCTCTCAAAATAATTGAGTGGGAGGATGGTGGAACTTGATGAGGTTACTGAATCGTCACGTCAACTATAGAGTAGTAGGGCGCATGAATATGTTCATGTGGCGCCTAAACCAACTAAAGAGGAAGCTAATGATGGTGATCATGAAGCGTCATATCAAGTTTCTACCTAACCTCGTAGGTTGACAAGGACACGTACTGCTCCAGAGTGGTACGGTTATCCTATCTTGGAGGTCATGTTGTTGGATAACACTGAACGTACGAGCTATTGAGAAGCGATGCTGGGCCCAAATGCTGACAAATGGCTGGAGGTGATGAAATCCGAGATAGGATCCATGTATCAAAACAAAGTGTGTACTTTGGAAGAAATACTTGATGGTCGTAAGGCTATGAACTACAAATGGATCTTTAAATGGAAGACACAGTACATTAGCCCATCCTTATGCTATTCATTCATGATAGGTGTACTCAAGCCATCCCTTCTCCGACATAGGCTCCCTGGCATCAGCGAGGAGAAGTAGAAGAAGGCTACCATTTGGGCGAAGGTGACACACGTCTTGAGGGTGCCTTCGTCCCTTGGTCGGGGTCTCAGCGGACGCGAAGGTAGCTCGCGCAAGCCAGACATCGTGTTCTGGCGCACAGGCGCTACTGCGTCTCCAAGTGTTCCCTCCATACAGCAAGGAGAAAAGAACATCAAGACTACGACGGACCAGCCGTGAGCGCTGTCAGGCAAGGTTGCGGCGATCGAGTGATACGTCTCCAACAGATCGATAATTTTTGATGGCTTCATGCTATTATCTTGTCAAACTTTGGATGTTTTGCATGCCTTTTATATATTTTTTGGGACTAACTTATTAACTCAGTGCCAAGTGCCAGTTCCTGTTTTTCCCATGTTTTTGTTCCCTTTCAGATGAAATTTTGAAACGGAGTCCAAACGGCAGAAAATCCCCGAAAAGATTTTTTCTGGAACGGAAGAGGATCGGGGAGCTTGGGAGCCAAGGCAGGGGAGCCCCAGGGGCCCCACAAGCCCCCACTCCGTGGCTAGGTGAGGAGGTCGCGCCATCCAGGCTTGTGGGCCCCCTGAGCGCTCCCGGACCTAGGGGTTGCGCCTATAAATTCCCCAAAAATCCCAAAAAATGAGGAGATCATCGAAAGTACTTTTCCGCCGCCGCAAGCTTCTATCTCCGCTAGATCCCATCTGGGGCACGTTCTGGTGCCCTGCCGGAGGGGAGATTCGGATACGGAGGGCTTCTTCATCAACACCATGACCTCTCGATGATGCGTGAGTAGTTCACCATAGACCTACGGGTCAATAGCTAGTAACTAGATGGCTTCTTCTCTCTCTTGGATCTTCAATACAAAGTTCTCCACGATCTTCATGGAGATCTATCCGATGTAATCTTCTTTTGCGGTGTGTTTGTCGAGATCCGATAAATTGTGGATTTATGATCAGATTATCTATGAATCTTATTTGAGTTTCTTCTGATCTCTCTTATGCATGATTTCATATCCTTGTAATTCTCTTCGAGTTGTGGGTTTCGTCTGGCCAACTAGATCTATGATTCTTGCAATGGGAGAAGTGCTTGGTTTTGGGTTCATACCATGCGGTGACCTCACCCAGTGATAGAAGGGGTAGCGAGGCACGCATCGTGTTGTTTCCATCAAAGGTAAAAAGATGGGGTTTTCATCATTGGTTTGAGATTATCCCTCTACATCATGTCATCTTGCTTAAGGCGTTACTATGTTCGTCATGAACTCAATACACTATATGCATGCTGCATAGCGGTCTATGTGTGGAGTAATAGTAGTAGATGCAGAAAGTATCGGTCTACTTGTCTCGGACGTGATGCCAATATGTATGATCATTGCCTTAGATATCATCATGACTTTGCAAACAATCTTGAAGGGATTGACAGCCCCTTTGAAGTGTTGGGTGCAAGCTTGTTTGTGTTTGCGCAGGTACTTTGTACTTGACAAAGCCCTCCTTCTGGATTGATACCTCAAACTGATGGAAATACTTACTGCTCCTGTGCTGCATCACCCTTTCCTCTTCAAGGGAAAAACCGACGCAAACCAGAGAAGTAACAAGAAGAATTCCTAAGCGCCAAGGAAGGACTTTTGTTGCCGCAGTAGAAGAATTTCTGGTGCCGTTTCCAGGGAGGAAGATCAAGTCAAGAACTCATCCAAGTAGGTGTCGCAAACTCATCTCTTGCATTTACTTTGTTTGCCAGTTGCCTCTCGTTTTCCTCTCCCCCACTTCACCAATTTGCCTTTATTGGTTGCCTTTCTCGTTCGCCTTTTCGTTTGCCCCTTTCTCTCGCTTGCTTTCTGATCGCTTGTGTGCCGTGTGCCTTCAATAAGCTTGCATCTTCGCTTGCTGAAAATCTAGTGATATGGATCCTCACCCACTTGCTAATCTCTTTAAGAGATCCAATTATGTTGATCCAATTGCTAGTGAGTTGAGTGCACTTGACTATCTTTATGGAGTTTTGTTTGACATGCGTGAATCTGAAAATTGTGAGGAAGAAATTTATGAAGTGATTCACGAGGGCTCCTTGGATGAAAAGCATGATTGCAATGGTTTCATTATAAATTCTATTAGTGACAATCATGCTAATAATATGCAAAACCCTAAGCTTGGGGATGCTAGTTTTGCTATGTCCACCACTTGTTGCAATGATCATGGGTGGGCGATGATTTTTCTGATGATCTTGAAAATTTGTTTAAGCCTCATGGTGAATATGATGTTTGCAATAAGACTGAAAGTGGGTTTGGAGAAGTCATGACTTTAGGTGATGATAATCCCACTATTTTTGAAGACCGTCAACTTGCATGCATGTGGATCATGAAAAGAATATCCTATGTGATAGTTACATTGTTGAATTCGAATATGATCCCACATGTAGTTATTATGATAGAGGAAAATATGGTGGTAGAAACTTTCATATCACTAAATCACCTCTCCTTATGTTGAGATTGCTATTGTCTCTTTCTTCTTCCTTGCATTTGGTAACTATTGGTTGTCTTGCCAATTTGTTTTCCTACAAAATGCCTATGCATAGGAAGTACGTTAGACTTAGATGTGAGTTTCACATGCTTTATGATGCTCTCATTGTGCTTCAATTCTTGTCTTTTGTGTGACCATCATTAAAATCCTTATGCCTGGCTAAGGGCGTTAAACAATAGCGCATGTTGGGTGGAAACCCAATGAATTTATATTTTTCTTTCTGTTTTGTTGCGTCCACACCATCAAAATTCTATTGTGATTATGTTTTTTTGTGTTTATTTTTGTGTTTGAGCCAAGCAAAACCTTTATGACTTGTCTTGGTGATGGTTGTTTGATCCTGCTGGAAAAAGAAAGAAACTTTTCGCTCACAAGATGATTTTTCATTTTTATTCAAAAAGAGCTTTTGAGTTGATTCGTTTTTCTGCTGGTTGATATACCTTTTTCCCACGCAGTCGTAATTTTTCAGAATTGTTGAGGTACCAGAAGTATACGAAGTATACAGATTGCTACAGACTGGTCTGTTTTTGACAGATTCTGTTTTTGTTGAGTTGGTTGCTTGTTTTGATGAAACTATGGTTATTATCGGGGGGTACTAGCCATGGAAAAGTGAGAATACAGCAGCCCAACATCAATATAGATAGAATTCAAGTTTCCTACAGTACCAAAAGAGGTGGTAGTTTGTTTTCTTGTGCTAATGTTATCACGAGTTTTTGTTTAAGTTTTGTGTTGTGAAGTTTTCAAGATTTGGGTGATGTTCTCATGGACAAAGAGATAAGGAGTGGAAAAAGATCAAGCTTGGGGATGCCCAAGGCATCCCAAACCAAATTCGAGGACACCAAAAAGCCTGAGCTTTGGGATGCCCCGGGAAGGCATCCCCTCTTTCGTCTTCAATCCATCGGTAACATTACTTGGAGCTATGTTTTTATTCACCACATGATATGTGTTTTGCCTGGAGCGTCTTGTATCGTGGGAGTCTTCTATTTTTGTTGTGTCACAATCATCCTCGCTGCACATCTTTTTGAGAGAGAGAGACATGCACTCATCGTGATTTTGCTAGAATGCTCATAGTGCTTCACTTATATCTTTTGAGCTAGATACTTTTGCTCTAGTGCTTCACTTATATCTTTTAGAGCACGGCAGTGTGTGATTTGGTAGTTGGCTTATGCTATGAAAATAGTCCCAAATGTGATGGGTACCCAAAGAGGATGCAAAAACCTCCATCTTCTTGTGCATTGAGTAGAAAGAGAAGTTTTGATTCCTCTCAAATAGTTTTGAGACATGGATTTGGTAATATTAAGAGTTATGTTAGTAGGGTGTTGTGAATCTAGAAATTCTTGTGTTGAAGTTAGTGATTCCCGTAGCATGCACGTATGGTGGATCGCTATGTTAGGAAGTCAGAGCATGATTGATCTATTGATTGTCATCCTTTGTGTTGAGGTCAGGATCGCGCGATGGTTAACACCTACCAAACCTTCCCCTCGGAGTATGCGTGTAGCACTTTGTTTCAATTTCTAATAAAAACTTTCACAATAAGTATGTGAGTTCCTCATGACTAATGTGAGCCCATGGTATAGATACACTTTCACCTTCCACCATTGCTAGCCTCTCTAGTGCCGCGCAATTCTCGCCGGTGCACAAACCCACCAAATTCCTTCCTCAAAACAGCCACCATATTTACCTACTATGGCATTTTCATAGCCATTCCGAGATATATTGCCATGCAACTCCCACCGTTCCGTATCATAGCTTGTGTCGTCACTCTCATTTTGCCATTTCATGATCGTAACATAGCTAGCGAGATGTTTCAACGTCATACGCCATGCTAGATTGTTGCACATCCAGGTACACTGCCGGAGGCATTTCCTATGGAGTCATCATCATTGTGATCTTTGAGCTGTGAGTAAATAGAAGTGTGATGATCATCATTAGTAGAGCATTGTCCCATATGAGGAAAAAAAGAGGCCAAAGAGCCCAAAAACAAAAACAAAAAAATAAGGGGAGAAAAGAAAAGAAAAGAAAAAAAAGGGCCTAAGAGCCCAAATGAAAAAAGAGAAAAGAGAGGAAAAGAGAGAAGGGACAATGCTACTATCTTTTTCCACACTTGTGCTTCGTGACTGAGAGCTTCTTGCTTTGTCACTACAATATGCTAGTGGGAATCATCATTATATAACTTCGCTTGTATATTCCAATGATGGGCTTCCTCAAAATTGCCCTAGGTCTTCGTGAGCAAGCAAGTTGGATGCACACACACTAGTTTTCCTTTTGAGCTTTCACACACTTATAGCTCTAGTGCATCCTTTGTATGGCAATCCCTACTCATTCACATTTATGTCTATTAATGGGCATCTCCATAGCCTATTGATACGCTGAGTCAGTGTGACCGTCTCCTCCCTTTTGTCTAACAACCACCACGACACTCTATTCCACCTATAGTGCTATATCCATGACTCGCGCTCATGTATTGCGTGATAGTTATAAAAAGTTTGAGAAAGTAAGAGTGCGAAAACAATTACATGGCCAATACCGGGGTCGTGCATGATTTACATTAGGTGTGTGAGGATGATGGAGCATAGCAAGACTATATGATTTTGTAGGGATAACTTTCTTTGGCCTTGTTATTTTGAAAGTTCATGATTACTTTGCTAGTTTGCTTGAAGTATTACTGTTTTCATGTCAATAGCAAACTATTGTTTTGAATCTTACGGATCTGAACATTCATGCCACGTGAAAGAAGTTGCAAAGGACAACTATGCTAGGTAGCATTTGTTGGGGAACGTCGCATGGGAACAAAAATTTTCCTACGCGCACGAAGACCTATCATGGTGATGTCCATCTACGAGAGGGGATGAGTGATCTACGTACCCTTGTAGATCACACAGCAGAAGCGTTAGAGAACACGGTTGATGTAGTGGAACGTCCTCATGTCCCTCGATCCGCCCCGCGAACAATCCCGCGATCAGTCCCACGATCTAGTACCGAACGGACGGCACCTCCGCGTTCAGCACACGTACAGCTCGACGATGATCTCGGCCTTCTTGATCCAGCAAGAGAGACGGAGAGGTAGAAGAGTTCTCCGGCAGCGTGATGGTGCTCCGGAGGTTGGTGATGATCTTATCTCAGCAGGGCTCCGCCCGAGCTCCGCAGAAACACGATCTAGAGGAAAAACTATGGAGGTATGTGGTCGGGCAGCCGTGAGAAAGTCGTCTCAAATCTGCCCTAAAAGCCCCATATATATAGGAGGAGGGAGGGGGACCTTGCCTTGGGGTCCAAGGGATCCCCAAGGGGTCGGCCGAGCCAGGGGGGAGGACTCTCCCCCCCAAACCGAGTCCTACTTGGTTTGGTGGGAGGGAGTCCTTCCCCCTTCCCACTTCTTCCTTTTTTTTTCTTTCCTTTGATTTTTTCTCTCTTGGCGCATAGGGGATTGGTGGGCTGTCCCACCAGCCCACTAAGGGCTGGTGTGACCCCCCAAATGCCTATGGGCTTCCCCGGAGTGGGTTGCCCCCCTCCGGTGAACTCCCGGAACCCATTCGTCATTCCCGGTACATTCCCGGTAACTCCGAAAACCTTCCGGTAATCAAATGAGGTCATCCTATATATCAATCTTCGTTTTCGGACTATTCCGGAAACCCTCGTGACGTCCATGATCTCATCCGGGACTCCGAACAACATTCGGTAACCAACCATATAACTCAAATACGCATAAAACAACGTCGAACCTTAAGTGTGCAGACCCTGCGGGTTCGAGAACTATGTAGACATGACCCGAGAGACTCCTCGGTCAATATCCAATAGCGGGACCTGGATGCCCATATTGGATCCTACATATTCTACGAAGATCTTATCGTTTGAACCTCAGTGCCAAGGATTCGTATAATCCCGTATGTCATTCCCTTTGTCCTTCGCTATGTTACTTGCCCGAGATTCGATCGTCAGTATCCGTATACCTATTTCAATCTCGTTTACCGGCAAGTCTCTTTACTCGTTCCGTAATACAAGATCCCGTAACTTACACTAAGTCACATTGCTTGCAAGGCTTGTGTGCGATGTTGTATTACCGAGTGGGCCCCGAGATACCTCTCCGTCACACGGAGTGACAAATCCCAGTCTTGATCCGTACTAACTCAACTAACACCTTCGAAGATACTTGTAGAGCATCTTTATAGTCACCCAGTTACGTTGCGACGTTTGATACACACAAAGCATTCCTCCGGTGTCAGTGAGTTATATGATCTCATGGTCATAGGAATAAATACTTGACACGCAGAAAACGTTAGCAACAAAATGACACGATCAACATGCTACGTCTATTTAGTTTGGGTCTAGTCCATCACGTGATTCTCCTAATGACGTGATCCAGTTATCAAGCAACAACACCTTGTTCATAATCAGAAGACACTGACTATCATCGATCAACTGGCTAGCCAACTAGAGGCATGCTAGGGACGGTGTTTTGTCTATGTATCCACACATGTAAATGAGTCTTCATTCAATACAATTATAGCATGGACAATAAACTATTATCTTGATACAGGAATTATAATAATAACTATACATTTATTATTGCCTCTAGGGCATAATTCCAACAGTCTCCCACTTGCACTAGAGTCAATGATCTAGCCCTCACATCACCATGTGAATTACATTGTAATAAATCTAACACCCATACAGTTCTGGTGTCGATCATGTTTTGGCCGTGGAAGAGGTTTAGTCAGCGGGTCTGCTACATTCAGATCCGTGTGCACTTTGCATATATTTACGTCCTCCTCCTCGACGTAGTCGCGGATGAGGTTGAAGCGTCGTTTGATGTGTCTGGTCTTCTTGTAAACCTTGGTTCCTTTGCCAGGGCAATGGCACCAGTGTTGTCACAGAACAAGGTTATTGGATCCAGTGCACTTGGCACCACTCCAAGATCCGTCATGAACTGCTTCATCCAGACACCCTCCTTAGCTGCCTCCGAGGCAGCCATGTACTCCGCTTCACATGTAGAATCTGCTACGACGCTTTGCTTGGAACTGCACCAGCTTACTGCACCCCCATTAAGAATAAATACGTATCCGGTTTGTGACTTAGTGTCGTCCGGATCTGTGTCAAAGCTTGCATCAACGTAACCCTTTATGGCGAGCTCTTCGTCACCTCCATACACGAGAAACATCTCCTTAGTCCTTTTCAGGTACTTTAGGATATTCTTGACCGCTGTCCAGTGATCCACTCCTGGATTACTCTGGAACCTGCCTGCCATACTTATGGCCAGGCTAACATCCGGTCTAGTGCACATCATCGCATACATGATAGAACCTATGGCTGAAGCATAGGGGACAGAGCGCATATGCTCTCTATCTTCATCAGTTGCTGGGCACTGAGTCTTACTCAATCTCGTACCTTGTAACACCGGCAAGAACCCTTTCTTGGACTGTTCCATTTTGAACCTCTTCAAAACTTTATCAAGGTATGTGCTTTGTGAAAGTCCTATCAGGCGTTTTGATCTATCCCTATAGATCTTAATGCCTAGAATGTAAGCAGCTTCTCCTAGGTCCTTCATAGAGAAACTTTTATTCAAGTAACCTTTTATGCTTTCCAAAAGCTCTACGTTGTTTCCAATCAGTAATATGTCATCCACATATAATATTAGAAACGCCACAGAGCTCCCACTCACTGTCTTGTAAATACAAGATTCTCCAACCACTTGTATAAACCCAAATGCTTTGATCACCTCATCAAAGCGCTTGTTCCAACTCCGAGATGCTTGCACCAGTCCATAAATGGATCGCTGGAGCTTGCACACCTTGTCAGCATTTTTAGGATCGACAAAACCTTCGGGTTGTATCATATACAACTCTTCCTTAAGGAAACCGTTAAGGAACGCCGTTTTGACATCCATCTGCCAGATTTCATAATCAAAAAATGCAGCTATTGCTAACATGATTCTGACGGACTTAAGCATCGCTACGGGTGAGAAGGTCTCATCGTAGTCAACTCCTGGAACTTGTGAAAAACCCTTTGCCACAAGTCGAGCTTTATAAACGGTCACATTACCGTCAGCGTCCGTCTTCTTCTTAAAGATCCATTTGTTCTGAATAGCCTTGCGGCCTTCAGGTAGTATCTCCAAAGTCCACACTTTGTTGTCATACATGGATCCTATCTCGGATTTCATGGCTTCCAGCCATTTGTTGGAATCTGGGCCCACCATTGCTTCTTCATAATTTGCAGATTCATTGTTGTCTAACAACATGATTGACAAGACGGGATTACCGTACCACTCTGGAGCAGCGCGTGATCTCGTCAACCTGCGTGGTTCAACAGAAACTTGAACTGGAGTTTCATGATCATCATCATTAACTTCCTCCTCAACCGGCGTCGCAACGACAGAGGTTTCCCCTTGCCCTGCGCCACCATCCAGAGGGATGAGAGGTTCGACAACCTCGTCAAGTTCTATCTTCCTCCCACTCAATTCTCTCGAGAGAAACTCCTTCTCGAGAAAAGTTCCGTTTTTAGCAACAAACACTTTGCCCTCGGATTTGAGATAGAAGGTGTACCCAATTGTCTCCTTTGGGTAACCTATGAAGATGCATTTTTCCGCTTTGGGTTCCAGCTTTTCAGGCTGAAGCTTTTTGACATAAGCATCACATCCCCAAACTTTAAGAAACGACAACTTTGGTCTTTTGCCATACCACAGTTCGTATGGCGTCGTCTCAAGGGATTTTGATGGTGCCCTATTCAAAGTGAATGCAGCTGTTTCTAATGCATAACCCCAAAATGACAACGGCAAATCAGTAAGAGACATCATAGATCGCACCATCTCTAACAAAGTACGATTACGACGTTCGGACACACCATTACGCTGTGGTGTTCCAGGCGGTGTTAACTGCGAAACAATTCCACATTGTCTTAAGTGAGCACCAAACTCGAAACTCAGATATTCACCCCCACGATCAGACCGTAGGAACTTGATCTTCTTGTTACGATGATTTTCTACTTCACTCTGAAATTGCTTGAACTTTTCAAATGTTTCAGACTTGTGCTTCATCAAGTAGATATAACCATATCTACTTAAATCGTCAGTGAAGGTGAGAAAATAACGATATCCGCCGCGTGCCTCCACGCTCATCGGACCACACACATCGGTATGTATGATTTCCAACAAGTCACTTGCACGCTCCATTGTTCCGGAGAACGGATTTTTAGTCATCTTGCCCATGAGGCATGGTTCGCACGTGTCAAGTGAATCAAAGTCAAGTGACTCCAAAAGTCCATCAGCATGGAGTTTCTTCATGCGCTTTACACCAATATGACCCAAGCGGCAGTGCCACAAAAACATGGCGCTATCATTGTTTACTCTAACTCTTTTGGTCTCAATGTTATGTATATGTGTAGTGCTATCGAGATTCAATATGAACAATCCTCTCACATTCGGTGCGTGACCATAAAAGATATTACTCATAGAAATAGAACAACCATTATTCTCAGACTTAAAAGAGTAACCGTCTCGCAATAAACAAGATCCAGATATAATGTTCATGCTCAACGCAGGCACTAAATAACAATGATTTAAGTTCATCACTAATCCCGATGGTAGTTGAAGTGATACGGTGCCGACGGCGATTGCATCAACCTTGGAACCGTTTCCTACGCGCATCGTCACTTCGTCTTTCGCCAGCCTTCGTCTATTCCGCAGTTCCTGCTTCGAGTTGCAAATGTGAGCAACAGAACCGGTATCAAATACCCAGGCACTACTACGAGAGCCGGTTAAGTACACATCAATAACATGTATATCAAATATACCTGATTTTTCTTTACCCGCCTTCTTGTCTGCCAGATACTTGGGGTAATTGCGCTTCCAGTGACCCATACCCTTGCAATAGAAGCACTCTGTTTCAGGCTTAGGTCCAGCCTTGGGTTTCTTCGGCAGATTGGCAACAGGCTTGCCGCTCTTCTTCGAATTGCCCTTCTTGCCTTTGCCGTTTCTCTTGAAACTAGTGGTCTTGCTCACCATCAACACTTGATGCTCTTTACGGAGTTCAGACTTTGCGACTTTCAGCATCGCAAACAACTCGCCGGGAGACTTGTTCATCCCTTGCATGTTGTAGTTCAACACAAAGCCTTTATAGCTTGGCGGCAGTGATTGAAGGATTCTGTCAGTGATAGCTTCTTGCGGGAGTTCAATCCCCAGTTCAGCTAGACGGTTTGAGTACCCAGACATTTTGAGCACATGTTCACTGACAGATGAGTTTCCCTCCATCTTGCAAGCATAGAATTTATCGGAGGTCTCATACCTCTCGATCCGGGCGTTCTTCTGAAAGATAAACTTCAACTCCTGGAACATCTCAAATGCTCCATGACGCTCAAAGCGACGTTGAAGTCCCGGTTCCAAGCCATACAAGACTGCACATTGAACTATTGAGTAGTCCTCCTTACGTGCTAACCAAGCGTTCTTAACATCCTGATCAGCCGTAGCGGGTGGTTCATCTCCTAGCGCAGCATTAAGGACATAATCCTTCTTTCCAGCTTGTAAGATTAGCTTAAGATTACGAGCCCAGTCTACAAAGTTGCTTCCATCATCTTTCAACTTAGCTTTCTCTAGGAACGTATTAAAATTCAGGATGACACTTGCGTGAGCCATGATCTACAACACAAATACATACTAAGTGGACTTAGACTATGTTCAAGATAATTAGAGTTCAACTTAATCAAATTATATGCCAAACTCCCACTCAAAAAGTACATCTCTCTAGTCATTTGAGTGGTTCATGATCCACTTACACTATCCCAAGTCCGATCATCACGTGAGTCGAGAGTAGTTTCAGTGGTAAGCATCCCTATGCTAATCATATCAACTATATGATTCATGATCGACCTTTCGGTCTCATGTGTTCCAAGGCCATGTCTGCACATGCTAGGCTCGTCAAGCTTAACCCGAGCGTTCCGCGTGCGCAACTGTTTTGCACCCGTTGTATGTGAACGTTGAGTCTATCTCACCCGATCATCACGTGGTGTCTCGAAACGACGAACTGTAGCAACGGTGCACAGTCGGGGAGAACACAATTTCGTCTTGAAATTTTAGTGAGAGATCACCTCATAATGCTACCGTCGTTCTAAGCAAAATAAGGTGCATAAAAGGATTAACATCACATGCAATTCATAAGTGACATGATATGGCCATCATCTCGTGCTTCTTGATCTCCATCGCCAAAGCACCGGCACGATCTTCTTGTCACCGGCGCCACACCATGATCATCCATCAACGTGTTGCCATCGGGGTTGTCGTGCTACTTATGCTATTACTACTAAAGCTACATCCTAGCAAAATAGTAAACGCATCTGCAAGCACATATGTTAGTATAAAGACAACCCTATGGCTCCTGCCGGTTGCCGTACCATCGACGTGCAAGTCGATATTTCTATTACAACATGATCATCTCATACATCCAATATATCACATCACATCGTTGGCCATACCACATCACAATCATACCCTGCAAAAACAAGTTAGACGTCCTCTAATTTTGTTGTTGCATGTCTTACGTGGTGACCAAGGGTATCTAGCAGGATCGCATCTTACTTACGCAAACACCACAACGGAGATATATGAGTTGCTATTTAACCTCATCCAAGGACCTCCTTGGTAAAATCCGATTCAACTAAAGTTGGAGAAACCGTCACTTGCCAGTCATCTTTGAGCAAAGGGGGTTACTCGTAACGATGAAACCAGTCTCTCGTAAGCGTACGAGTAATGTCGGTCCAAGCCGCTTCAATCCAACAATACCGCGGAATCAAGAAAAGACTAAGGAGGGCAGCAAAACGCACATCACCGCCCATAAAACCTTTTGTGTTCTACTCGAGAAGACATCTACGCATGAACCTAGCTCATGATGCCACTGTTGGGGAACGTCGCATGGGAAACAAAATTTTTCCTACGCGCACGAAGACCTATCATGGTGATGTCCATCTACGAGAGGGGATGAGTGATCTACGTACCCTTGTAAATCGCACAGCAGAAGCGTTAGAGAACACGGTTGATGTAGTGGAACGTCCTCATGTCCCTCGATCCGCCCCGCGAACAATCCCGCGATCAGTCCCACGATCTAGTACCGAACGGACGGCACCTCCGCGTTCAGCACACGTACAGCTCGACGATGATCTCGGCCTTCTTGATCCAGCAAGAGAGACGGAGAGGTAGAAGAGTTCTCCGGCAGCGTGATGGCGCTCCGGAGGTTGGTGATGATCTTATCTCAGCAGGGCTCCGCCCGAGCTCCGCAGAAACACGATCTAGAGGAAAAACTATGGAGGTATGTGGTCGGGCAGCCGTGAGAAAGTCATCTCAAATCTGCCCTAAAAGCCCCATATATATAGGAGGAGGGAGGGGGACCTTGCCTTGGGGTCCAAGGGATCCCCAAGGGGTCGGCCGAGCCAGGGGGGAGGACTCTCCCCCCCCAAACCGAGTCCTACTTGGTTTGGTGGGAGGGAGTCCTTCCCCCTTCCCACTTCTTCCTTTTTTTTTCTTTCCTTTGATTTTTTCTCTCTTGGCGCATAGGGGATTGGTGGGCTGTCCCACCAGCCCACTAAGGGCTGGTGTGACCCCCCAAATGCCTATGGGCTTCCCCGGAGTGGGTTGCCCCCCTCCGGTGAACTCCCGGAACCCATTCGTCATTCCCGGTACATTCCCGGTAACTCCGAAAACCTTCCGGTAATCAAATGAGGTCATCCTATATATCAATCTTCGTTTCCGGACTATTCCGGAAACCCTCGTGATGTCCGTGATCTCATCCGGGACTCCGAACAACATTCGGTAACCAACCATATAACACAAATACGCATAAAACAACGTCGAACCTTAAGTGTGCAGACCCTGCGGGTTCAAGAACTATGTAGACATGACCCGAGAGACTCCTCGGTCAATATCCAATAGCGGGACCTGGATGCCCATATTGGATCCTACATATTCTACGAAGATCTTATCGTTTGAACCTCAGTGCCAAGGATTCGTATAATCCCGTATGTCATTCCCTTTGTCCTTCGCTATGTTACTTGCCCGAGATTCGATCGTCAGTATCCGTATACCTATTTCAATCTCGTTTACCGGCAAGTCTCTTTACTCGTTCCGTAATACAAGATCCCGTAACTTACACTAAGTCACATTGCTTGCAAGGCTTGTGTGCGATGTTGTATTACCGAGTGGGCCCCGAGATACCTCTCCGTCACACGGAGTGACAAATCCCAGTCTTGATCCGTACTAACTCAACTAACACCTTCGAAGATACTTGTAGAGCATCTTTATAGTCACCCAGTTACGTTGCGACGTTTGATACACACAAAGCATTCCTCCGGTGTCAGTGAGTTATATGATCTCATGGTCATAGGAATAAATACTTGACACGCAGAAAACAGTAGCAACAAAATGACACGATCAACATGCTACGTCTATTTAGTTTGGGTCTAGTCCATCACGTGATTCTCCTAATGACGTGATCCAGTTATCAAGCAACAACACCTTGTTCATAATCAGAAGACACTGACTATCATCGATCAACTGGCTAGCCAACTAGAGGCATGCTAGGGACGGTGTTTTGTCTATGTATCCACACATGTAAATGAGTCTTCATTCAATACAATTATAGCATGGACAATAAACTATTATCTTGATACAGGAATTATAATAATAACTATACATTTATTATTGCCTCTAGGGCATAATTCCAACAGCATTCCACATCAAAAATTCATTCTTTATCACTTCCCTACTCGAGGACGAGCAAGAGTTAAGCTTGGGGATGCTTGATACGTCTCCAACGTATCTATAATTTTTGATGGTTTCATGCTATTATCTTGTCAAACTTTGGATGTTCTGCATGCCTTTTATATATTTTTTGGGACTAACTTATTAACTCAGTGCCAAGTACCAGTTCCTGTTTTTTCCATGTTTTTGACCCCTTTCAGAGAAGATTTTGAAACGGAGTCCAAACAGAAGAAAATCCCCGACAAGATTTTTTCTGGAACGGAAGAAGACCGGGGATCTTGGGAGCCAAGGCAGGGGAGCCCCAGGGGCCCCACAAGCCCCCACCCCACGACCAAGGGGGAGGCATCGCCATCCAGGCTTGTGGGCCCCCTGAGCACTCCCTGACCCAGGGGTTCCGCCAATAAATTCCCAAAAATCCCAAAAAAATGAGGAGATCATCGAAACTACTTTTCCGCCGCCGCAAGCTTCTGTCTCTGCAAGATCCCATCTGGGGCACGTTCTGGTGCCCTGCCGGAGGGGAGATTTGGATACGGAGGGCTTCTTCATCAACACCATGACCTCTCCGATGATGCGTGATTGGTTCACCATAGACCTACGGGTCCATAGCTAGTAACTAGATGGCATCTTCTCTCTCTTGGACCTTGAATACAAAGTTCTCCATGATGTTCATGGAGATCTATCCGATGTAATCTTCTTTTGCGGTGTGTTTGTCGAGATCCGATGAATTGTGGATTTATATGAATCTTATTTGAATTTCTTCTGATCTCTCTTATGCATGATTTCATATCCTTGGATTTCTCCTCGAGTTGTGGGTTTTGTCTGGCCAACTAGATCTATGATTCTTGCAATGGGAGAAGTGCTTGGTTTTGGGTTCATACCGTGCGATGACCTCACCCAGTGACAGAAGGGGTAGCGAGGCACGCATCGTGTTGTTGCCATCAAGGGTAAAAAGATGGGGTTTTCATCATTGGTTTGAGATTATCCCTCTACATCATGTCATCTTGCTTAAGGCGTTACTCTGTTCGTCATGAACTCAATACACTAGATGCATGCTGGATAGCGGTCGATGTGTGGAGTAATAGTAGTAGATGCAGAATTATCGATCTACTTGTCTCGGACGTGATGCCTATATGTATGATCATTGCCTTAGATATCGTCATGACTTTGCACGGTTCTATCAATTGGTCAACAGTAATTTGTTCACCCACCATGATATTTGCTATTACGAGAGAAGCCTCTAGTGAACACTATGGCCCCCAGGGTCTACTCCACACCATATTTTCAGCCTTACACTTTTTACTTCGTTGCACTATCCGCATTCAGATCTCACTTTGCAAACAATCTTGAAGGGATTGACAACCCCTTTGAAGCGTTGGGTAAAAGCTTGTTTGTGTTTGCGTAGGTAATTTGGACTTGACGAGGCCCTCCTTTTGGATCGATACCTTGGTTCTCAAACTGAGGGAAATACTTACTGCTCCTTGATACGTCTCCATCGTATCTACTTTTCCAAACTCTTTTACCCTTGTTTTGGACTCTAATTTGCATGATTTGTATGGAATTAACCTGGGCTGATGTTGTTTTCAGCCGTGCCTTGGTGTTATTTTTGTCCAGAAATCAAAGTTCTCCAAACGTCCTGAAAATCTACGGGGAGCAGTTTTGGAAAATAAGAAAAATATCTACGCCAAGTTCCGCCTGAGGGGGTGGGCCAGTGGGTGATACGTCTCAAACGTATCTATAATTTTTGATGGTTTCACGTTGTTATCTTGTCTTCTCTGGTTGTTTTATGTACCTTTTATATCTTTTTTGGGACTAACTTATTAATTCAGTACCAAGTGCCAGTTCCTGTTTTTCTGTGTTTTTAACTCTTTTCAGATCTGATTTTGGAAAGGAGTCCAAACGGAAGAAAAACCGCGAAATGATTTTTTCCTGAACGGAAGAAGATCAGGGGGCCTTTGGGCCAAGCTAGGTGGGCTCCAGGTAGCCCACAAGCCTCCAGTCCGCCACCAGGGGGAGGCGGCGGTGGGCAGGCTTGTGGCCTCCCTGGCCGCTCCCTGAACTAGATCTTTGGCCTATAAATTCCCAATTATTCTGCAAAAAATCAGGGGAGCCTCGAAAATACTTTTCCATCGCCGCAAGCTTCCGTTTTCGTGAGATCTCATCAGGAGACCCTTCCCGGCACCATGCCAGAGGGGACTTTGGAGATGGAGGGCTTCTTCATCATCATCATCGCCCCTCCAATGACTCGTGAGTAGTTCACTTCAGACCTACGGGTCCGTAGTTAGTAGCTAGATGGCTTCTTCTCTCTCTTGGATCTTCAATACAAAGTTCTCCATGATCTTCATGGATATCTATCCAACGTAATCTTCTTTGGCGGTGTGTTTGTCGAGATCCGATGAATTGTGGATTTGGGATCAGATTATCTATGATATATATTTGAGTCTTTGCTGACTTCTTATATGCATGATTTGATATCCTTGTAAGTCTCTCCGAGTCTTGGGTTTTGTTTGATCGACTAGATCTATGATTCTTGCAATGGGAGAAGTGCTTGGTTTTGGGTTCTGCCATGTGGTGACCTTTCCCAGTGGCAGTAGGGGCAGCAAGGCACACATCAAGTAGTTGCCATCAAGGCTAAAAAGATGGGGTTTTTATCATTGGTTTGAGATTATCCCTCTACATCATGTCATCTTGCTTAAGGCGTTACTCTATTCTTATGGACTTAATACACTAGATGCATGCTGGATAGCGGTCAACGTGTGGAGTAATAGTACTAGATGCCGACAGTATCGGTCTACTTGTTTTGGACGTGATGCCTATAGAAATAATCATTGCATATATATCGTCACGACTTTGCGCGGTTCTATCAATTGCTCGACAGTAATTTGTTCACCCACCGTCTACTTGCTTTCACGAGAGAAGCCACTAGTAAACACTACGCCCCCCGGGTCCATTCACATCCATCGTTTACACCTCCGCTTTTACTTTGCTTTGTTACTTTGTTGCTTTCAGTTCTCACTTGGCAAACAATCTATAAGGGATTGACAACCCCTTCATAGCGTTGGGAGCAAGTTTTTGTGTTTGTGCAGGATCTCGAGATACTCCTCCACTTGATTGATACCTTGGTTCTCAAACTGAGGGAAATACTTACCACCGCTATGCTACATCACCCTTTCCGCTTAGAGGGAACATCAACGCAAGGCTCCAAGGCCACGGGGGAAATCCTTTGCATACTTGCCTAGGAAGTCCCTTAAGGTGTAGTCGCAGCAGAAAGATCAAGCCAAGTATTCTCCCGTCGACATGCCTATTTCTGGCGCCGTTGGAAGGTCTATTGTTGCAGTATCAGAAGTATTTCTGGCGCCGTTGCCGGGGAGGAGAAATCAAGATCTATCCAAGTAGGTCTCACGAACTCTTCTCTTGCATTTACTTTTCTTGCCAGTTGCCTCTCGTTTTCCTCTCCCCCACTTCACATTTGCCGTCTCCATTTGCCTTTTTCCGTTCGCCCTTCTTCCACTCGCTTTCCGTTTGCTTGTGTTACCATGTGCCTTCTTTTATCTTGCATCTTTGCTTGCTAAAAGTCCATTGATATGGATCCTCATCCACTAGCTAGTCTCTTTAAGAGACCCACTATTGTTGAACGAATTGCTAGTGAGTTGAGGACAATTGACTATTTCTATGGAGTTTTGCTTAAGATGCGTGAATCTGAAAATTGTGAGAAATAAATTCATGAAGTGATTCACGAGACCTCCTTGGATGAAAAGCATGATTGCAATGGTTTCACTATAAATTCTATTAGTGACAATCATGCTAAAAATATGCAAAACCCTAAGCTTGGGGATGCTAGTTTTGCTTTGTCCACTACTTGTTGCAATAACCATGATTGTCATGATGATCTTTCTTATGATCTTGAAAATTTGTTCAAACCTCATGATGAATAGGATATTTGCAACAATACTGAAAGTGGGATTGGAGAAGTCATGACTTTATTTGATGATAATCCCACTATTTTTGAAGAGCGTCAACTTTGCATGCATGTGGATCATGAAAAGAATATCCTATGGGATAGCTATATTGTTGAATTTGAATATGATCCCACATGCAATTGCTATGGGAGAGGAAAATATTGTGGTAGAAACCTTCATGTTACCAAATCACCTCTCGTTATGTTGAGATTGTTATTGTCTCTTTCTTCTTCCTTTCATATGGCAGCTATTGGTTGTCTTGACAATTTGTTTTCCAATAAAATGCCTATGCATAGGAAGTATGTTAGACTTAGATGTGATTTTCACATGATTTATGATGCTCTCGTTGTGCTTCAACTCTTGTCTTTTGTGTGAGGATCATTGAATGCCTAGCTAAGGGCGTTAAACAAAAGCGCTTGTTGGGAGGCAACCCAACGAATCTATCATTTTTCTTTCTGTTTTGTGTTTCCACACTTTCATAATTCTGTTATGATTTTGTTTTTGTGTTTCTTTTTGCGTTTGTGCCAAGCAAAACCGTTATGATTAGTCTTGGGAATGATCATTTGGTCGTGTTGGAAAAGACAGAAACTTTCTGCTCACGAAAAGAATTTTCATTTTTTTATGTAAGAGCTTTTGAGTTTATTATTTTTGCTGCTGATTTCGACGCAAATTCTTGAGACTGTCGTAATTTTTCAGAATTTTTGATGTACCAGAGGTATATGAAATATACAGATTTCTATAGAGTGGTCTGCTGTCAACAGATTCTGTTTTTGTTGTGTTGGTTGCTTATTTTGATGAAACTATGGATAGTATCGGGGGGTATTAGCCATGGAAGATTGAAAGTACAGTAACCCAACATCAGCACAAGTAGAATTTAAGTTTGCTACAGTACCTAAGGAAGTGGTGGTTTGCTTTCTTGTACTAATGTTATCACGAGTTTCTGTTTAAGTTTCGTGTTGTGAAGTTTTGAAGTTTTGGGTGAAGTTATTATGGACAAAGAGATAAAGAGTGGCAAGAGCTCAAGTTTGGGGATGCCCAAGGCACCCCAAGAGATTCAAGGATTCCGTAAAAGCCTAAGCTTGGGGATGCCCCGGGAAGGCATCCCCTCTCTCGTCTTCAATCCATCGGTAACGTTACTTGGGGCTATATTTTTGTTCACCACATGTTATGTGTTTTTGCTTGGAGCATCTTGTATCGTAGGAGTCTTTTATTTTTGTTGTGTCACGATCATCCTTGCTGCACACCTAGAGAGAGAGACATGCACACACCATGATTTTGTCAAGCTTCACTTATATCTTTTGGTAGACAATTCAGCTCACATGTGCTTCACTTATATCTTTTGAGATAGATACTTTTGCTCTATGTGCTTCACTTATATCTTTTAGAGCACAGCGGTGCGTGGCTTGGTAGTTGATATATGCTTTGAAAGTAGTCTCAAAAGGGGTAGTTCTCCAAAGGGATAGGAAAAACTTCCACCTTCATGTGCATTGAATAGTTAGACAAGTTTGATTCATCTCAATTAGTTTTGAGTTGTGGTTATGGTAATATTAAAGTCATGCTAGTAAGGTGTTGTGGATCTAGAAATACTTGTGTTGAAGTTAGTGATTCCCGTAGCATGCACGTATGGTGAACCGTTATGTGATGAAATCTGAGCATGATTAGTCTATTGATTGTCATCCTTTGCGTGGCGGTCGGGATCGCGCGATGGTTTAGACCTACCAACCCTTCCCCTAGGAGTATGCGTTGAATGCTTTGTTTCGATTACTAATAAAACTTTTGCAACAAGTATATGAGTTCTTCATGACTAATGTTGAGTCCATGGTTTAGATGCACTTTCACCTTCCACCATCACTATCTTCTTAGTGTCGTGCAACTTTCGCCGGTGCACAAAACCCACCATTAGCCTCCCTCAAAACAGCCACCATACCTACCTACTATGGCTTTTTCAAAGTCATTCCGAGATATATTGCCATGCATCTACCACCATGACATGTGCCACCACGTCTACATTTCCATTGCATGATCGTAAGATAGCTAGCATGATGTTTCCATTGATGTCTATGCCATGCTAGATCATTGCCACGGTACACTACCGAAGGCATTCCATATAGGGTCATCGTTATTCTATGTTTTGAGTTGAAAGTGTGATGATCATCATTAATGGAGCATTGTCCCATGTGAGGAAATAAAATAGGCCAAATAAGCCCACCAAAAAAAAGAGGCCAAAGAGCCCACCAAAATAAAAAAAAATGAGAGAAAAAGAGAGAAGGAACAATGCTACCACTTTTTCCACACTTGTGCATATTAAGCACCATGATCTTCATGATTGAGAGTCTCTCGTTTTGTCACCACCATATAGTTAGTGGGAAATTTTCATTATATAACTTGGCTTCTATATTCATATGATAGGCTTCCTCAAAATTGCCTATGGTCTTCGTGAGCAAGCAAGTTGGATGCACACCCACTAGTTTTCTTTAAGAGCTTTCACATACTCATAGCTCTAGTGCATCAATTGTATGGCAATCCCTACTCATTCACATAGATATCTATTGATGAGCATCTCCACGGCTCATCGATATGCCTAGTTAATGTGCTATCTTCTCCTTTTTGTCTTGCAACCTCCACTACATTCCACACCAGCTATAGTGCTATAACCATGGCTCACGCTCATGTATTGCGTGAGAGTTGAAAAGGTTTGAGAAAGTAAATGTGTGAAACAATTACTTGGCCAATACCAGGGTTGTGCATGATTTAAATTCATTGTGCAATGACGATAGAGCATAGCCAGACTATATGCTTTTGTAGGCATAACTTTCTTTTGGCCTTGTTATTTTGAAAGTTCATGATTACTTTGCTAGTTTGCTTGAATTATTATTGTTCCCACGTCAATAGCAAACTATTGTTTTGAATCTAATGGATCCGAACAATCACGTCACATAAGTGGAATTACAAAGGACACCTATGCTAGGTAGCATGAAAGCATCAAAAAATCATTATTTATCACTTCCCTACTCGAGGACGAGCAGGAGTTAAGCTTGGGGAAGCTTGATACGTCTCAAACGTATCTACAATTTTTGATGCTTTCACACTGTTATCTTGTCTTCTTTGGTTGTTTTATGTACCTTTTATATCTTTTTTGGGACTAACTTATTAATTCAGTGCCAAGTGTGAGTTCCTGTTTTTTACGTGTTTTTGACTCTTTTCAGATCTGATTTTGGAACGGAGTCGAAACGGAAGAAAAAACCCGAAATGATTTTTTCCCGAACGGAAGAAGATCAGGGGGCCTTTGGGCCAAGCCAGGTGGGCTCCAGGGAGCCCACAAGCCCCCACTCCACCACCAGGGGGAGGTGGCGGTGGGCAGGCTTGTGGCCTCCCTGGCCGCCCCCTGACCTAGATCTTTGGCCTATAAATTCCCAATTATTCCGCAAAAAATTAGGGGAGCCTCGAAAATACTTTTCCGTCGCCGCAAGCTTCCGTTTCCGTGAGATCTCATCAGGAGACTCTTCTCGGCACCACGCCAGAGGGGACTTTGGAGTTGGAGGGCTTCTTCATCATCATCATCGCCCCTCCAATGACTCGTGAGTAGTTCACTTCAGACCTACGGGTCTGTAGTTAGTAGCTAGATGGCTTCTTCTCTCTCTTGGATCTTCAATACAAAGTTCTCCATGATCTTCATGGAGATCTATCCGATGTAATCTTCTTTGGCGGTGTGTTTGTCGAGATACGATGAATTGTGGATTTGTGATCAGATTAGCTACGATATATATTTGAGTCTTTGCTGATTTCTTATATGCATGATTTGATATCCTTGTAAGTCTCTTCGAGGCTTGGGTTTTGTTTGGCTGACTAGATCTATGATTCTTGCAATGGGATAAGTGCTTGGTTTCGGGTTCTGCCATGTTGTGACCTTTCCCAGTGACAGTAGGGGCAGCAAGGGACACATCAAGTAGTTGCCATCAAGGGTAAAAAGATGGGGTTTTTATCATTGGTTTGAAATTATCCCTCTACATCATGTCATCTTTCTTAAGGCGTTACTCTGTTCTTATGGACTTAATACACTAGATGCATGCTGGATAGTGGTCGACGTGTGGAGTAATAGTAGTAGATGCAGACAGTATCGGTCTACTTGTTTTGGACGTGATGCCTATAGAAATAATCATTGCATAGATATCGTCACGACTTTGCGCGGTTCTATCAATTGCTCGACAGTAATTAGTTCACCCACCGTCTACTTGCTTTCATGAGAGAAGCCACTAGTAAACACTACGGCCCACGGGTCTATTCACATCCATCATTTACACCTCCGCTTTTACACTGCTTTGTTACTTTGTTGCTTTCAGTTCTCACTTGGCAAACAATCTATAAGGGATTGACAACCCCTTCATAGCGTTGGGAGCAAGTTCTTTGTTTGTGCAGGATCTTGAGATACTCCTCCACTGGATTGATACCTTGGTTCTCAAACTGAGGGAAATACTTACCACCGCTATGCTACATCACCCTTTCCGCTTCGAGGGAACATCAACGCAAGGCTCCAAGGCCACGGGGGAAATCCTTTGCATACTTTCCTAGGAAGTCCCTTAAGGCGTAGCCGCAGTAGAAAGATCAAGCCAAGTATTCCCCCGTTGACGTGCCTATTTCTGGCGCCATTGGAAGGTCTTTTGTTGCAGTAGCAGTGGGCCACAAGCCCTGGCTCCGCCACGACCTCCCTGGTCACGGTGGGCAGGCTTGTGGGGCCCACACGGCTCTGCCGCCCCCAACCTGAGGTCAATAAGTTCACTTTCATCCTAGAAAAAATAAGAAGAGAAGTTTTCGTCGCGTTTGCCATACGAAGGCGCCGCCACCACCTGGTCTTCATCTGGAGGGCAGATCTGGAGTCCGTCTTGGGCTCCGGAGTGGGGAAATCGTCACCATCGTCATCATCAACCTTCTTCCCACTCCAATTCCATGAAGCTCTTCGTCGTTCGTGAGTAATCTATTTGTAGGCTCGCTGGGCGGTGATGAGTAGGATGAGCTCTATCATGTAATCGAGTTAGTTTTGATGGGGATTGATCCCTAGTATCCACTATGTTCTGAGATTGATGTTGCTACTACTTTGCCATGCCTAATGCTTGTCACTAGGGCCCGAGTGCCATGATTTCAGATCTGAAATTATTATGTTGTCACCAATATATGTGTGTTTTAGATCCGATCTTGCAAGTTGTAGTTACCTACTATGTGTTATGATCTGGCAACCCCGGAGTGACAATAACCGGAACCACTCCTGATGATGACCATAGTTTGAGGAGTTCATGTGTTCACCAAGTGCTAATGCTTTGGTCCGGTTCTTTATTAAAAGGAGAAACTTAATATCCCGTAGTATCCTTTTTGAACCCGCTGCCACGGGAGGGATGGACAATAGATGTCATGCAAGTTCTTTTCCCTAAGCATGTATGACGACACACGGAATGCATGCCTACATCACATTGACGAACGGAAGCTAGCCACTTATCTCTCCGTGTTATCACTGTTGCATGATGAATATCATCCAAACAAATCACCGACCCATTGAATATGAGTTTGTCCTACTACTGTTACTTGTCTTGCTCTGCTGCTATTACTACTGTTGCTACTGCTGTTACTTGTCTTGCTCTACTGCTGTTACTACTGTTGCTACTGTTGTTACTTGTCTTGCTCTCCTGCTACTGTCGCTACTATTGTCGCTTGCTACTGTTGCTACTTGCTACTGCTATCACTACTGCTTTTTCTTGCCGCTGCTATTGCTCGTTACACTGTTGCTACCTGCTACAATTTTGGTTCGCTTGTCGTTGACGGGAACTGAAAATTTCCGTCAACGAGGCAACTTGGCGTCATTGATACAATCGTTAGGAATAGTCTGCCGTCAACAGATCGTTTCTGACACCGTTGTTATCATACTACTTTGCTACTGATACTTTGCTCGCAGATACTAATCTTTCCGGTGTGATTGAATCTGACATATTCAGCTGTTAATACTTGAGAGTATCCTCTCACCTCCTATAGGTGTACCAACAAATTTGGGTTGAATACTCTACCCTCGAAAACTGCTATGATCCCATGCGCTTGTGGGCCGTCAACAACATTCTTCTAGTTTTGATTGCCGGAGAGTGCTAGCAGCATTCTTCTGGTGCCGTTGCAAGGGGAAGAACAGTTGACATCAAGCATTTTTCTGGCACCGTTGCCAGGGAGGTATTGCTATATTCTCTGAGTTAGTTGGGATTTATATCTGCTGATCACTATGAAGAATCTGAAGGATCCAAAAACCAAAGTCTTGCCCTCAACTACGAGGGGAGGTAAGGAATTCCATCTAGCTCTGCACTTGATTCACCTTCAGTTATGAGTAAGTTTGCGATATCACCTCCTTCTAGAAATCTTGATATGTCACCTGTGCTTGATGATGCTTATGATGCTACTACTAGAGATGCTATGCTTGATACTATGCCTGATGATACTATGCTTGATACTATGCCTGATGCTATGCCTGATACTGCTAGAGATGCTATGCTTGATACTCCTAGAGATGCTATGCTTGATACTGCTTTGCCTGGTGATGCTAGAGATGCTATTTTGCCTGATGATGCTATGCTTCATACTGCTAGAGATACCACTTTGCCTGATGTTCCACTAGGGGTATTCCTTGATGCTTATATTGCTAGAGTTACTGCCAATGCTCGTGATGCTTCTGAAACTACCGATACTATTGAGATAGAACCTGCTTTTGCTCCTACTAGATCTAGCTCTCCTAGATATGAATTGCTTGATATACCTGAGGGTTATGTTATGGAGGGAGAGATAGCTGAGGATTTTCTTGCGTGTAAGGATGCCTATTACGTTGAGAAATTACTTCTCAAGTGGAAGGAACAATCTCGGGAAGCTAGGATGAAATACGACCCGAAGTTTGCCACTTCACCTATCTTTATCACCGATAAGGATTATGAATTCTCTGTCGATCCTGAGATAATCTCTCTAGTCGAATATGATCCTTTTCACGGTTATGAGTCTGAGATGGTCGTACCCATCTTGCCAAACTACACGATATAGCCACCCTTTTCACTAATGAGGAGAAGATCCGCCACTACTATATCCTTAAGTTGTTTCCTTTCTCTCTAAAGGATGATGCTAAAGCCTGGTTCACCTCTCTTGCTCCTGGATGTGTGAGTAGTCCCCAGGAGATGGTCTATTACTTCTGTGAGAAATATTTCCCTGCCCATAAGAAGCAAGCTTCCTTGTAGGAAATATACAACTTTGCTCAACTCCAAGAAGAGAGTCTTCCACAAGCTTGGGGGAGGCTCGTCTAGCTACAGAATGCTTTGCCTAATCACCCTCTTAAGAAGAATGAGATACTTGATATCCTCTATAACGAACTTACCGATGCCTCTAGAGACCACCTAGATAGTTGTGTCGGTTGTGTTTTTAGGGAACGAACTGTAGAACAAGCTGAGACTCTACTGAATAACATCTTGATCAACGATAATGCTTGGACTATTCCCGAACCACCTCCTAAGCCAACTCCTAAGAAAAGAGGTATTCTATTCCTCAGTCCCGAAGATATGCAAGAAGCCAAGAAATCTATGCAAGAGGAAGGCATTAGATATGAAGATGTCAAAATTCTACCAACTATCGAAGAGATCCATGGTCTCGATAACCCGATACAGGTAGTAGAAGTAAATTCTCTGCGTAGGTTTGATGAGAGTGATATTCCTTTTGATAAACCTGCTAGCCTATGATTTGATGAATTTGACAACTTTGTTGCCAAACAACAGAGTTTTAATGATTATGTTAGTAGACATTTGGAACAAAGTACTCGTATGCTTATCCATTTAAGTGCTTGTGTAGACAGAAATGTCAATGATCTGAAGCTTTTGAGTAAACATGCCTCTATGATTACTACTCAGGTAGAACAAGTACTTAAAGCTCAGAATGACTTTCTCAATGAATTAAACAAAAACTCTATCAAAGTCATTACTAGAGGAGGCAAGATGACTCAGGAACCTTTGTATCGTGAAGATCATCCTAAGTGAATCGATCAAGATTCTCAAGGAGTCAATGCTGATACACCTAGTCATCCTAAGGAGAAGAAGAAGGATGATAGAAACCTACATGCCAGTTCACCAAATACTGTCACACCGGAAGAACCTAATGATATTTCTGCGTCTGATGCAGAAACACAATCTGGTGATGAACATGAACCTGGTGACAATATGGACAGCGATGTTCATAATAATGGTCAACCTAGCAATGATGGGGATGTGGAGATTTAACCTGCGGTTAGTCCTGATAACCCACAACCTAAGGGATACGATAAGAATGACTTCACTGCTAGGAAGCATGGTAAAGAAAGGGAACCACGGGTTCAGAGATCTATGCCCTTTCCTCCTAAGCCATCCAAGAAAAAGGATGATGAGGATTTCGAGCGCTTCGCTGAGATGATAAGAACCATCTTTCTGTAGATGCGGTTAACTAATATGCTCAAGATTTCTCCGTATGCCAAGTACATGAAAGATATTGTGACTAATAAATGGAAGATACCAGATCTTGAGATCTCCACCATGCTTGCCAATTACACTTTAAAAGGTGGAACTCCTAAGAAACTTGGTGACACCGGAGTGCCCACTATACCTTGCTCTATTAAAGGAAACTACGAAAGAACTTCCTTATGTGACCTTGGAGCCGGTGTTAGTTTTATGCCGCTCTCTCTTTATGGTAGACTTGAGTTGTATAAGTTGACACCCACTGAAATTTCTCTGCAAATGGCCGACAAATCAACTACTTTCCCTATCGACATTTGCGAGGATGTGCGTGTTGTGGTTGCTAACACCACTATCTTAACAGACTTTGTTATCTTGGATATTCCCGAGGACGATGCGATGGCTGTCATCTTTGGAAGACCCTTTTTAAACACTGCAGGGGATGTTATAGATTGCAACAAAGGCAATGTCACTTTCCATGTCAACGGTAATGAGCACACAGTGCACTTTCCGTTGAAACGGTATCAAGTACATTGCATCAATGCTATCGAAAAGACTTCATCGATTCTTATTGAGAGCTTTGAATGCCCGATTCCTCGTGTCAAGATGAAGTATGATTTCTTTCTTGGGGAGATACATATCCCCATTGAGGTGACTTAGTGGCTATTCGGAAATTTTCCGTTCTCTCTTGCGATTCGAGAAGGTTTTGTCATGAGGACTTGATCAACCCCATTGACGGATTTCTTTCGATGACCATGAAACGGATGAATCAAAGAGTCACATACCTCTATTTTAAGCTTTCATTTTCTGTTGCTTAGAAGAAAAATGATAGAATTAGATTATTTTTTCCTTGTTTCCTGTTTTAGCGTCCCGGGGAAAAATACCTCGAAAATAAAAGTTCTTCGATGGTCCTGAAAATTTAGTATGATTTTTTCTGGAATTTTTGAAAATTACTAGGCCTGATTGCTGGCCTGGGGGCCAGACCAGTGGGCCACAAGCCCTGCCAACGCCACCTACCCCCCTGGTGGTGGAGTGCAAGCTTGTGGGGGCCACAAGCACCCCCTCCACTCATTCCAGCTCCCAGCCTCTTCTTCCACCTCCAGAAAAAATTGTTTCGCAGCTCAAACCCGTGTGCTTGCTCATTTGGCTGTGATTTTTCGATCTCCTTGCTCAAAGCATCAGTCTCCGAACCGTTTTGGGGAAATTACTCCTTGGTAAGTGACTCCTCCATTGGTCCAATTAGTTTTTGCTCTAGTGCTTTATCCTTCGTGTATTCTTGCAACCTTGGTGACCCTTTTCTTGAGCTAGAAATGGTAATTTTAGCTGGTCCCAAGTAGTTTGAGCGTGTGATACGGTCTCTAGGCACTAGTAGGAGTAGTTGCTACAAGGTGTGGTGGGTCTTCATTCACTTTTCTCTTGAACTTAAAAAATTTCAGCAAAAGGAAATTATGTTCAGGAGGAAGTTTCATGGTGGTTCCTCAAGTAAGAAGGGTCCTCGTCTTTCTTTTTGGGAGCCCGCACCTTTTCAACTAAGGGACGCACCGGTGCAACCATGTGAATGGCGTTCCAATGAGTTCATGATCGAAGCAGGTTTCAAGGATGAGTTTGATACACTTGTCCGCAATGCCGGGTTAGAAGAATTCCTCTCAGATAAATGTGAACAGTATGCTATGCTCACTACCTCTTTCGTGCGTAGATTTAAATTTTCAGTTGGTCGTGACTCATCCATACCGTTTGATCTGTACGATAAATCCTATACCGTGGATTTGGAGGATTTAAATAGGATTTGCAAGATACTCGATGGGGGTAGTATTAATGATCCTTCTAAGTCTTCGGTCAGAGACTTTGTCTCTAGTATAACTGTTGGAGAAACCAGAGATATCACGCAAGCCACCATAGGAAGCATCCATTTCCCTGCCTTGCACTACCTTGCCCTCTTCATAGGTAGGTGCATTAACGGCAAGGGTGCACATTGTCACCTATGCGCATGCGACCTTAGTATCCTTAAGAGGGCAGTAACAGGTGACAGGAGCTTCAATGTGGGAGCTATAATAGCAAGGAGGCTGAATAAAAATGCCAGTGAGGGGGATTTCTTTGGTGGAGTTTATGCTACACGCTTAGCAAATTTTCTTGGAGTATCCATCCGTCCAGAAGACCCTCCTCTCCGTACAACCTACCTTGATCGTGTCGCTCTAACACGCTACCAGTTCCTTGAGAGAGATCATGGATCCCTCCTATACCGCTTGATATTTAACCGACATCGTGTTTTCCATATTACCCTTCCTGCTCCTGCTTTCTTTGACTTTCAGGTAAAACGAAGATACTACATAACCATAGGAGAGGCATAGGAGTATGAGAGGGAGGCGACTGATGCTCGACTTCGTGAGGCAGCTATTCAGGCAGTGGCTGCAACACTCCCATATAACACCCATTATGATTTTGGGTTTCGCGAGGACCATCCATGGGAGTAGACCAAGCTAGGCCAAAAGCCTAAGCTTGGGGGAGTACGTGTCCTCACCGACTTTACATTCATGCTTATGATTTCACTTTGTTAGTCGGTGTTTACACTTTGCCACTGTATTATCCATGCTAGTTTATTTTCATTTTCTTGTTCTGTGTCCTTTTGAGAAAACCCAAAAAGATATTTCTTTCTTCTTTTGCTTTTTGGGAGCTTTCCCGTGTAAATAGTTTTCTTTTTCTTTGTGTCAAGGTAGAAGATATTGGTTACAATGTTTAGTGGTTCTTGCATGCTTACCTGTTTAGCTTTCAAAAGAGCCATATTACTTTGTCTTCTCCTTTGTGTTGCCTGCAGATTCAACTAATCCAATGCGCTTATTATCGTTCATATCGTTCGATCGTGCAAATGAAAGGCAACAATGATGATATATGATGAAGTGACTGAGACTGAAAAGCTGGTATGAACTCTATCTGTTTTGTTTTTGTAAATATGACTAGCTTGTCGACCCAGATTCAGCTTTGTTGTGAGAAAACCATGTTTGCAATGACAACTTAGAGATCATAGTTTCTGATGCCATGCTTATTAAGCTGAGAGCTTATAATGGTTTGTCTTGAATGCCAACATAGATCTTGAGATGACTATGATGTAGTATGATAGGATGGTATTCTCCTTCGAATGTTTCAAGTGGCTTGACTTGGCGCATGTTCATGCATGTAGTTGAAACAAAATCAACATAGCCTCTATGATGTTCGAGTTCATGGTGATTTATATCCTGTTCATGCTTGCATTCGATGTTAGCCAAACTCATTGCATCTTGATGACTGTTCTCGCTCTCTAGTTGGTCGCTTCCCAGTCTTTCGCTAGCCTTCACCTGTACTAAGCGGAATACTGCTTGTGCATCCACTTCCATAAACCAAAAAGTTTTCCATGAGATTCCACCATACCTACCTATTTGCGGTATCTACCTGCCGTTCCAAGTAAATTTGCATTTGCCGCTTTCTAAACCTACAAGAAATAATCTGTTTTGCATGCCCGAACTGCTCATGTGGTGACAGGGGGCTATTGAAATCTTCCATGTTAGGAGTGTTATCATCGACATGTGTTTACTCGCGAGGAAGGGGCCGGTAATTGGAATGCCCAGTTCCACGCTTGAATCGAAAACATAACTGTAAAACAAGAATCCCCCCAGATTGATGTTAGTATGGACGGTACCCGAGAATTCGGCAAGCCGTCGAGTGTGATTGATTGGCGATGGGGGAGTTAATACATTACTTTTCTGTTTGGGAACCGCCTATAGCATGAGTAGCATGGATGATATTGAGAACTCTTGGTCATTGCGTTGACAATGAAAGCATGCCACACAAAATGATTATCTCTGTTTTCAAAGCTTGAGCTCTAGCACCTCTGCAAATCAATGCTTCCCTCTGCGAAGGGCCTGTCTATTTATTTTCCTGTTGAGTCATCCTCCTCTTTTATAAGCACCAATTAGAGAGCACCTCTGTCATTTTTATGCTTTGCTTTTGACTGATATTGTGTATGACTATGACTGGATCTTCGTTGCTATTAATTAGAATGTTTAGTCAGCCCTTGATCTTTGAAAGTCCTCTGCATTTATGTTTTGCGGTCTCAGAAAGAGCTAGTGAGATACCACCTATTCATATTGCTTCATGCTTGTTTTGATTGAAGTGTTGGTATTTGAAACTCATTATTATTTGCTCGTTAGATGATTATGCCATTGATATTAGTGTACCGTGAGACCTTTGTGTCATTTGCTTATGTGGTTAACTTGTGATCTTGCTGAAATTCTGGTTATGAGTTAGACATAGTTGCAACAACAAGATCAAACAGAGTTTGTCAAAGTTTTTATTTCTCTCTCAGTTTGTCAACTCAGTTTCTTGAGGACAAGCAAAGTTTTAGGCTTGGGGGAGTTGATACGTCTCCATCGTATCTACTTTTCCAAACTCTTTTGCCCTTGTTTTGGACTCTAATTTGCATGATTTGAATGGAACTAACCTGGACTGACGTTGTTTTCAGCAGATTTGCCTTGGTGTTATTTTTGTGCAGAAATCTAATTCTCCAAATGTCCTGAAAATCTACCAGGAGCAGGTTTGGAAAATAAGAAAAATATCTACGCCTAGTTCCACCTAAGGGGGTGGGCCAGTGGGCCACAAGCCTTGGCTCCGCCACGACCACCCTGGTCGCGGTGGGTAGGCTTATGGGGCCCACACGGCTCTGCCGCCCCCAACCTCAGGTTTATAAGTTCACTTTCGTCCTAGAAAAAATAAGAAGAGAAGTTTTCGTCGCGTTTGCGATACGGAGGCGCCGCCACCACCTGTTCTTCATCTGGAGGGCAGATCTGGAGTCCGTCTTGGGCTCCGGAGAGGGGAAACCGTCGCCATCGTCATCATCAACCTTCTTCCGACTCCAATTCCATGAAGCTCTATTCGGAGGCTCGCTGGGCGGTGATGAGTAGGATGAGATCTATTCGTAGTCGAGTTAGTTTTGATGGGGATTGATCCCTAGTATCCACTATGTTCTGAGATTGATGTTGCTACTACTTTGCCATGCTTAATGCTTGTCACTACGGCCCGAGTGCCATGATTTCAGATCTGAAATTATTATGTTGTCACCAATATATGTGTGTTTTAGATACGATCTTGCAAGTTGTTGTTACCTACTATGTGTTATGATCCGGAAACCCCGGAGTGACAATAACCGAAACCACTCCCGGTGATGACCATAGTTTGAGGAGTTCATGTGTTTACCAAGTGCTAATGCGTTGGTCCGGTTCTGTATTAAAAGGAGAACCTTAATATCCCGTAGTTTCCTTTTGGACCCCGCTGCCACGGGAGGGATGGACAATAGATGTCATGCAAGTTCTTTTCCCTAAGCACGTATGACGACACATGGAATGCATGCCTACATCACATTGACGAACGGGAGCTAGCCACTTATCTCTCCATGTTATAACTGTTGCATGATGAATATCATCCAAATAAATCACCGGCCCATTGCTTACGCGTTTGTTCTACTACTGTTACTTGTCTTGCTCTCCTGTTGTTACTACTGTTGCTACTGCTGTTACTTGTCTTGCTCTGCTGCTGTTACTACTGTTGCTACTGTTGTTACTTGTCTTGCTCTGCTCCTACTGTCGCTACTACTGTCGCTTGCTACTATTGCTACTTGCTACTGCTGTCACTACTGCTTTTCCTTGCCGTTTCTATTGCTCGTTACACTGCTGCTACCTGCTATAATTTTGGTTCGCTTGTCGTTGACGGGAACTGAAAATTTCCGTCAACGAGGGAGCTTGGCGCCATTGATACAATCGTTAGGAATAGTCTGCCGTCAACAGATCATTTCTGCCACCGTTGTTATCATACTACTTTGCAACTGATACTTTGCTTGCAGATACTAATCCTTCAGGTGTGGTTGAATCTGACATATTCAGCTGCTAATACATGAGAGTATCCTCTCACCTCCTATAGGTGTACCAACAAATTTGGGTTGAATACTCTACCCTCGAAAACTGCTACGATCCCATGCGCTTGTGGGCCGTCAACAACATTCTTCTAGTTTCGATTGCCGGAGGGTGCTAGCAGCATTCTTCTGGTGACGTTGCAAGGGGAAGAACAGTTGACATCACTCCTGTGCTGCATCACCCTTTCCTCTTCAAGGGAAAAACCGACGCAAACCAGAGAAGTAACAAGAAGAATTCCTAAGCGCCAAGGAAGGACTTTTGTTGCCACAGCATCCAGCCCATCGTACCGACTGTCGAGGCCACGGTCACCACCGGGGCCCTGGAGGTGGAGCCAACGGCCTTCAAGAGCGTGCTACGGATGGCAGATGTAGGGGAGGAACCAGAGGCCCCGGTGTCCCAAGTAGAGAGCCTCGGGGTTGTTCTAGTTGCGACAGCGGGCACCACCGGGGCAGTGGCACCTCAAGGTGCCCGTCGTGACAGGCTAGGATGCATTGCTCCGGCACGGGGCTATGATCAGCCAGGACGCGTTGCTCCAGCGCGGGGCCCTAACGGATGTCCTAATCATGCTCGCCTAGATAGAGGTTAATTTTTGGGACGCTGAGTTGCGCCTGACCAAGGAGTGCGCGAGGTTGGCCGTGGGTTGGCACCAACTCGAGTCCTCCACCGAGTATGGATACAGGAGAGGCCAAGGCCGTTCGCGCGAAGGGCCGGCGGGGGTCTGCTGAGGCGAAGGTCGCCTACGCGAGCTATCTTGCCAAGAAGGAGACACTCGCCAAGTGCTGCAAAGAAGTGGAGGCCCGCTTCAAGGCGCTTTAGGAGGCCGCCAAGGCGCACGAAGCGAAGATCGCCGACCGTGACTCCGAGCTAGCAAGGACGGCGGCCAAGCAGGTCGTGGAGCGCGGGCGCATGGAGGCGCATAAGCGCGAGGTGGCCGACGCTCGGGACGCCCACGGGAAGCAGGTCTCTGAGACCAAGGCCAAGATGACCGCCAGGGAAGAGGAGGTCCAGGCCGCTACCGATGAGAAGGCAACAACGGACCTTGCCATGCTCTCCTCTCTGGAACTTAGGGCCCGCCAAGCCCTGAGCTCTATTCCAGGCTAGGGCTCGAGTCTCCCTTTGTTCCTCAGTGCGCTAGCTATGCCGATTTTTCATCTGAGCTCATGACATAGCTCGAGGGCATGGCCAAGAAGGTGGAGAGCATCCTCGAGGAGGAGTGCCATGACATCTTCTTCGTGGCAGCGACCCGCACCTTCTGCCATCTCCTCCTTCGTGATCCCCAGTTCAAGTTCGAAGAGGTGATGGGCCCCGTGCCTGAGGAATCTAGCAGCAACTTGGTGACAGCCATGGAGGGCCACATCTGTATGCTTCTCGAGAAGTTCTCGTGCGATGATGACGAGGAGCCCGACGAGGAGCCTCTTGCCTTTCCCTGAAATAAATTATCCTTGCATTAGAGAGGCGTCAGGCACCAACTTTAATGTATGGAACAATTTGAATTGTGTAATAACTATTGCGATTCGTAATGTCTCTTTCTGTGCTTGGTTTTCCTCTCGCTTGCTTTTGTGCTCTGCGTCGGTAGGGCCCAACCCTACGCGTATCTCCACCGCCACCATGTGACCAGGAGGTGAGAGGCTATAGGACTAGTGAAGATCTTGAGTCGCGATGCTTAGGTACCCCCCCCCCCCCCGCCTTGATGTGTAAGAGACTCGCTTCAGGGCCTTCACGTTTGCCTCTGAAATCCTTTGCGCTCCCTGTAGGCAGGGCCCAACCCTATGTGTATCTCAACCTCCACTGGATCACCACGGCGTGAGAGGTTACATGGGTAGTGAAGGTCTTTAGTCGCGATGCTCAGGTACCCCCGTGACATATAAGCGACTCCCTCGAGGACCCTAGTACTCACACTTAGGAGCCTTTCCGCTCTAAATCGGCATGGCCCAACCCTACGTGTATCTCAACCGCCACTCGATTACCAGGAGGTGAGAAGTAATATGACTAGTGAAGGTCCTGACTTGCGATTCTTAGGCACCCCCCTTGATGCGCAAGAAACTCCCGCTCCGTGATCAAGGCCTTGTACACTGCGTCGGCAGAGCCCAACCTTACGCTTATCTCAACCGCCACTGGATTACCAGGGGGGTAGAGGCTACAGGGCTAGTGAAGGTCCTAAGTTGCGATGCTCAAGAACCCCCCTAGACGTGCAAGCGGATCTCATACGGATGAATTGGTCAAAGTGTCGTGCGCCCGCCTGCTTACGTTGGGTGTCACGAGGGAACTAGACACCAAGGATCCTAGGAGGTGACGTGGACGGGGGTGAGCCCGTGAGACAGAGCTTGATTGCTTGGATTTTCTAGTGCCGCAGGCATCGTGTCCTAGCCCTCGCCCGTGTGAGGTACACGGGGAAGCTAGCGAGCGTGGAGCTATGATGATCCTCCCCAACGCATGCATGGGGCTTCCACATGGGCGTGGGCTTAGTCACGGTTCAACAGTAATTCCGCCAGCGTCGAGAATGGAGAATTCCACTTGGGCGTGTGTGGGAGCCCCCTCCGGAGGCCACGATACGGCCCATCATGGGCTTCCACTTTGGAAGGCTCTCGGACGTGTACAATTCCAAACTCATTATTATGTGAGAGTGTCTTGGGCAGCGATTACTGAGGTGTCGGATAACCCAAGCACAAGGCTCAGGAGCTCCTAGTCTTAGCCTTCACGCGGGTTGCGCCTCATTGTTTTTGCATCAGCGCGCTTACAGAACCTATGACATGGGGGACGACACACGTTGGGTGATCGACGAAAGTCCACTACACAAATTTGATTGGAAACGAGGACACCGGGAGGTGACGTATATGGGGGTAAGCCCTTCATTCATAGCTCAGTCACTCAGATTTAGCGATGCTGCAGGGACGAAGCCAAGCACAATCGCCGTGCCAGGTTCCTTTAAGGAATGATCAAGCGAAAATCATCTGTCGCATAGCGCCTCAGGTGATGATGTGACAAACCAGTAGTGATGCATTTCAAGCGAACAAGATAAGTTTTGAAAGGAAATAACAGGGTTTACCACACAACCAAAATGCATGAACTTCGCAAGGGCGGGCCCTCATGCCTGAGTCTAAGGCAGCCTAAAGGGTTCCCTCTATCTCGAGTGAAATGGAGCTTCACGTGGTGATCGTGTTGTCATAGATGCTCTGGGTCGCTTGACGAAGCGCGTTGCGAAGGCTGATCTCTCAGGGGTCTGTTACCTCCTGGAGCCGCGGGGGCTCGCGAGGCTCCGTTGCCGGCCTTTGTAAGGTAGCCACGGGTTCTCGAGGCTGAAAGGCATGCGAAAACGGTCAACGTGGGCGCCTCGGCCTAGGCCCGCACGCACAGGTGAGAAGGAGCTCTGGGAAGAGACCCCATTGAGGCATGTGACATCAATTCACATGCGCGTTGCCTCGGTCCCCTCGAGGGTGATGTGCCTCCTCTTGAAATGTTCTATGCGGTACCAGGCGCGCATGGCGCGCGCCTCCCGCAACTTTTCGATCTCCTGGCGATGAACTCATGCGCCCCCGGCGCCCGATGTCGTACTTCTTGCTCCTGAGGGCTCGAATTGGGGCTCTCCTCCAGGTGGTTCCCACGCACCTATCTCGGTGTAACGGCCAAGTTATATGCCTTCTAGTTGGAAGCCGCCGAGCTCGACCTGAGGGAGGCGCCGGGAACGCCTTCCTATGTCAGAAGGGGAAAAGCACGCGCGGCACCCACGGGGCTCGTGATTTAGGCCTTGGCCACCAGACCCTTCGCTTTGGCGGAGAAAAATGCGGGCAGCCACTGCTTCTTCTTCGAGGGTGTGGCCTTCCGAGGCAAATCATCTCCAGCACCGTCAGAACACTCGGTTGCAGTGGCCCTGTAGACGCGCTCGATGGAGCAGACCGCATCCCTCTTGTCGCACGCGATGGTGATGATGCCCCTGCAACCCGACATCCTGAAGACGTTGTAGCTATGGTGGGTCATTGCCTTGAACTTGGCCAGTGCCGGGTAGTCCAAGATGGCGTTGTATGGGAGGCTGAGGCGTGCTACGTCGAAGTTGATGTGTTCGGTGTGATAGTTGTCGCGCGTGTCGAAGACGACCAGAAGGTAGACCTTCCACAGCGGAGTGGTGGAGCCACCAGTCACCCTAGAGAACACCCCGGTCGGCATCAGTTGGTGATACAACACGTGGAGCATGTCGAAGGTTTCAATAGATAGCACATTGAGTCCCTCGCCCCCATCTATGAGGATCTTGGTGACCGCCATGTTGCTGATGGTGGGAGCGCACATCATGGGGAGCATGCCCGCGATAGCCACAGACTTGAGGCAATCCCTGGTGTTGAAGGTGTTGTCTTACTGGGACCACTTGAGGGGCTTCACAACCCCCGGCCTCAGGAGGACGACATTCACCACGTGAGGGCTGCTTGAACTGGCGGTTCGATGAGGGGGTATGGGCACCGCCGGCAATGCAAGCCACCGCGTGAGGCTCTTTATAGGTCCCTACCTCCTCGTCTCATTGGTTGCCCTCGTTCCTCCTCGATGGCGGCGGAGGTAGCGGAGGGAGCAGCCCACTGTCCTGATGGCGCATCTCGCGAGGCTGGTCAGGCCATCCATTATTGCGAGGCTGATCGTACCAGCCCTAATGAGGGTTGCCATTGCAGCTATCCCATCTACCACCGCCGTGGCCACCGCCGTGACGAGCACCGCAATCGTTGTGCTCTGGGCACCTGCCAACCTGCTCGTCCTAGAGGATCCTGAGCTCCTAGCCATCTTTAGTGTCATGGGTGTGCATGTCGTGGTAGATGCAGAATGAGCGGCGCTCCTTCTCGGGCATGCTTCGCTCGTGGCCACGCTTGTGCTCAGGTTTAGCCGGAAGCACGGCAGGTCCTTTGCGCTTGACCTCCTTGCCCTTCGCCTTGTCATCGTTGGGTGCGTCGTCAGGGTTGTCGTGGGCGAACAGGTGGACCTCCTCGTACTTAGCGCACTTGTCGGCTAGGTTGGATAACTTAATGATTGTGCTTAGGCTGTCGTTGACTGCGTGCTATTTCGCACAGCTTTGGTCCTTGGCGGTATTGATGAATGACATGATGACTGCCTCGTCCGTGGCCCGAAGGATCTTGTTGCGCACCTACTAAATAATTGTATGTACTTGAAGAGGGTCTCACCAGGGGGCTGCTTCATGCGGCGCAGGTCGTTTACGGAGAGTGGACAGTCGTGCACACCCTTGAATTTGGCGACAAACAGCCCGCAAAGGTCGCTCCATGAAGAGACCGAGTCCTCGGGCAAGTTCACGAGCCAGGACTATGTGCTTTCTTTGAGCGCCGTCAGTAGCCAATTCACCAAGACCTTGTCGTTTTCGCCCGCCGCTTCGATTCTCAAGGCGTAGAGTTGGAGTAACTCTGTAGGGTCAAGGGCGCCATCATGGCGCGGGGGCTGGTCGGGCTTGAACTTGGCCGGCCAAACCACCCTGCGTAGTTCGCGGATGAAGGCCCGGCAACCCATGGTGCTCCAGTGGCTGTCTTTCACGAGGGCGTCCCGGTTCTCGCACCCGATCGTTGTGACATCCTGGACGACCCGGTCTAGGCGTTGAAGCTGCTGCATAGGGACCGCGCGTGTGTTGAGCGAAGCCTCGTGCTGGACGATCCTGCCACTGTCTTCTTCTTCTTGAGTGCGTTGTTGTTGTTCGCGAGGTGGGTTCCCCAGGCACACACTGCACCTGGGCTCGGCCTGCTCGCCTCACGCGGGAGGAGGCGCCTATTGACGTGCAACTATTCCTGACTTGATGCCTCCCCGGCAACGGCGCCAGAAAAGAGTTGCTTCCAGTTGCTCAACAATTAGCAATTGTCTTGCAATGGCCCACCATCGTGTGGGATCGCGGCAGTTTTCGAGGGTAGAGTATTCAACCCAAATTTGTTGGTTCAACACGATGGGAGTGAAAGGATATTCTCCAGTATTAGCAGTTGAGTTATCGGCTCAACCACACCTGAAAGATTAGTATCTGCAAGCAGGATATAAGCAGCAAAGGTAGTATGATAGCAACGGTGCTAGGAAAGAATCTGTTGACGGCAGATTATTCCTAACTGAAGTATCAATGCCGCCAGAAAAGTATTGTAGCAGGTAGCAGCAGGGTAACGAGTAACAGCAGTGGCAAGGAACAAAAATAGTAACTGAAGTAGCAAGTAGCAGTAGTAGCAAGTAACAGCAACAGCATGTAACAGTAGTAGCAACAGTAGTAACAGCAGCAGATCAAAGCAAGTAACAATAGCAGCAAGTAACAGTAGCAGCAAGAGTAGTAACGGCAGAGCAAGTAACAATGGCAGTGGGACAAACTCGTAGGCAATGGATCAGTGATTTGTTGGATGACATTCATCAAGCAACAGTTATAACACGAAGAGATATGTGACTAGCTCCCGTTCGTCAATGTGATGTAGGCATGCATTCCGTGTGTAGTCATACCTGCTTAGGGAAAAGAACTTGCATGACATCAATTGTCCATCCCTCCCGTGGCAGCGGGGTCCAAATGGATACTACGGGATATTAAGGTTCTCCTTTTAATAAAGAACCGGACCAACGCATTAGCACTTGGTGAACACATGAACTACTCAAACTATGGTCATCAAGGGAGTGGTTCCGGTTATTGCCACTCCGGGGTTGCCGGATCATAACACATAGTGGGTAACTACAACTTGCAAGATCGGATCTAAAACACACATATATTGGCGACAACATAATAGGTTCAGATCTGAAATTATGGCACTCGGTCCCTAGTGACAAGCATTAAGCATGGCAAAGTAGTAGCAACATCAATCTCAGAACATAGTGGACACTAGGGATCAATCCCCGTCAAAACTAACTCGATTACATGATAGATCTCATCCAACTCATCACCGTCCAGCAAGCCTATGATGAGATTACTCATGAACGATGAAGAGCATCATGGAATTGGCGATGGAGGAAGGTTGATGATGACGATGGCGACGATTCCCCCTCTCCGGAGCCCCAAACGGACTCCAGATCTGCCCTCCAGATGAAGAACAGGAGGTGGCGGCGCCTCCGTATCGTCAAACGCGATGAATCCTTCTCTCCTTATTTGTTCCGGGACGAAAGGGAATAATTAGCGCTGGAATTGGGGGCAGCAGAGCCACGTGGGCCCCACAAGCCTGGTGGCCGCTGCCAGGGGGGAGGCCGCGACCATAGGGCTTGTGGCCCACTGTCTCACCCCCTCTGGTGGATCTTTGCGCATGTATTTTTCATATTTTCCAAAAATATTCTCTGTAAATTTTCAGGACGTTCCGAGAACTTTCATTTCTGCACAAAAACAACACCATGGAAATTCTGCTAAAAACAGCGTCAGTCCGTGTTAGTTCCATTCAAATCATGCAAATTAGAGTCCAAAACAAGGGCAAAAGAGTTTGGGAAAGTAGATACGATGGAGACGTATCAGCGCCAGTGATCCCCGAGACTCCTCTTTGTCGCGGGATGGGGGGCAAAGCGAGCGAGAGGCTGCCTGGGTTGCTCCGATGGCGGTGATTGGTTGGGTGATGCGGGCCAGCTATGCATCGTAGCCGGCGTCCGCTGAGCGGTAGCGAAGCAGCTCGCGTGTCGCGAACAGCACCGCTTGCGCGTTCACCCGCTCGAGACGAGCGGCGAGGAGGAAGACATGGTGGTTCGGCCTTCCCGCTGCACAGAAGGGCGCACGAACGAAGCATGCTCCTCGCGGGATGTGGGGTCAGTGGTCGCGGCCTCGGTTCCGGCAGAGTGATGGCGGGTTCTAGGGCCTGCGGGAGCGGTCACCACAACTCGCACAGCTCTGCTCTCAGCATGCACACGAGAAGCATCAGCCATGGGGTCGGTGAAGCCGAGAGCGAAACTGGAGGTAAAGAGCGGCCGCGCACAGGTTCCTGGCGCGCCAAATGTTGGAATCGGGGCTCCACAGACCCAAGAAGATTCAAACTCTAGGGTGCGCTGCTACTGCAACAAAATACCTTCCAACGGCTCCAGAATTAGGCGTGTTGACGGGAGACTATTCTTGTCTTGATACTCCTCGGCAACGGTGCCAGGAATCCTTCTGCTACGGCTATGCCTTTAGGGACTTCCTTGGCAAATATGCAAAGGATTCCCACGTGGCCTTGGAGCCTTGCGTTGGTGTTCCCTCGAAGCAAAAAGGGTGATGTAGCAGAGCGGCGGTAAATATTTCCCTCAGTTTTGAGAACCAAGGTATCGATCGAGTGGGAGAATCGCGTCAAGTCACAAGTACCTGCACAAACACAAAGAGCTTGCACGCAACGCTATGAAGGGGTTGTCAATCCCTTATAGATTGTTTGCAAAGTGAGAACTGAAAGCAAAAAGTAAACAAAGCAAAGTAAAAGTGAAAGTGGAGACGATAGTTGTGAGTAGACTCGGGGGCCGTAGTGTTCACTAGTGGCTTCTCTCATGAAAGCAAGTAGACGGTGGGTGAACGAATTACTGTCGAGCAATTGATAGAACCGCGCAAAGTCGTGACATTATCTATGGCAATGATTATATCTATAGGAATCACATCCAAAACAAGTAGACCGATACTTTCTGCATCTACTATTACTCCAAACGTCGACCGCTATCCAGCATGCATCTAGTGTATTAAGTTCATAAGAACAGAGTAACGCCTTAAGCAAGATGACATGATGTAGATGGACAATCTCATATCTATGATAAAAGCCCATCTTGTTACCCTTGATTGCAACAACACGATGCGTGCCTTGCTGCCCCTTCTGTCACTGGGAAAGGTCACCACATGGTATGAACCCAAAACCAAGCACTTCTCCCATTGCAAGAATCATAGATCTAGTTGGCCAAACAAAACCCAAGACTCGGAGAGACTTACAAGGATATCAAATCATGCATATAATAAATCAGCAAAGAGTTAAATATAATTCATAGATAATCTGATCACAAATCCACAAATCATCGGATCTCGACAAACAAACCGCCAAAGAGGATTACATCAGATAGATCTCCATGAAGATCATGGAGAACTTTGTATTGAAGATCCAAAAGATAGAAGAAGCCATCTAGCAACTAACTACGGACCCGTAGGTCTGAAGTGGACTGCTCCCGAGTCATTGGAGAGGCGATGATGTTGATGTAGAAGCCCTCCAACTCCAAAGTCCCCTCCGGCAGGGCACCGGGAAGGGTCTCCAGATGAGATCTCGCGGAAACGGAAGCTTGCGGCGGCGGAAAAGTATTTTCGTGGATCCCGTGATTTATTCTAGGATTTTAGGGAATATATAGGCGAAAGAGCTAGGGCAGGGGAGCTCCAGGGGGCCACAAGCCTCGTAGCCACCGCCCCCCTGGTGGCGGCTACACGGCTTGTGGGCCCCCTATGGCGCTCCTGCCTTGGCCCTCAACTCCCCCGATCTTCTTCTGTTCTGGAAAAAAATATTTCAGGGATTTTATTCCGTTTGGACTCCGTTCCAAAATCAGATCTGAAAAGAGTCAAAAACACAGAAAAAACAAGAACTGGCAGTTGGCACTGAATTAATAAGTTAGTCCCAAAAAAGATATAAAAGGTACATACAACATCCAAAGTTGACAAGATAACAGCATGAAACCATAAAAAATTATAGATACGTTTGAGACGTATCAAGCACTCTCTCTCCTACCCTGTTCTACCTCTTAGCTGTGGTGCGACTCTCTGATGGTTCAAGCTAAGGGAAGCGAACAAGAACACGCGAGTAGTTTACCAAGGTTCGGGCCACCCTGTGGTGTAAAACCCTACTCCTACTAGTATAGATTGCTTAAGGTGGAAGACGAGTAGAAAGGAGGGATCTTTCCCTAGTCAAGACGATGGTGATCGGCCCCTACTACAGAGGCCGTTCTCTCTCTTTATAATGGCCTTGGTCCTCTTCCTCCGAAAACACACTCGACGGGAAGGGTCGCCAGAACAACCATTTTGAAAGGGGAGAGGATTGCGGTCCGCCCTGACAAAGTTGGTCTTCGCCTGTGAATGCCCTTCTTCATGACGCGTTGGTGGGCTTGGGCGTGACCTCTGTCCTGCCGAGCCCCCAGCATTGGACCTCTAACACCAATCTGGAAGCCTTTGGGGGTCGCTTTGGGAACCCGCAGCTAGCTCGGCTCCCTTAGCACTAGTGGGGAAAGCTTCTCTGTCTATGCCTGCTGGCACCAACCCTCGTGTCACACAGAGTGGAAAACGTCACCCACGTGATGAGGTTGGGCCGCCCTCGGTAAGTCTACTCCTCGAGGGAGGAATGTCAGGAGGCATCTCCGTGATGCACGCCTCACGGAAATGGCCTAGGGTAACTCAACAATCACTGCCTTGCAAAGAGGGGGCCCTCACGAGGGCTGGACCCCTGGGCGATAACGGGGAGCATTTAGGCGGGCTTGGGTACCCCCGATCCGAGGGCACAGATAGTAAGGTCAATCTTATTCTTTAAACCTTCATTTCTTGTGATCATTCTTTTGTTCAGGAGGTTGCTCTCTTTGATCTATCATCTCATTTGATCAAGATTATGTTCTCCTTGCTTATCCGTTTAACCGGAGTGTGCTGTCCTCTTTTCAAGTTCTTTCCTTCTTATTAAGGTTTCCTCATGTTCCTAATAAATGTTGCCCAAATTTCTTATGAACTCTTGCTTGTTCCTGATGTAATTCTTCATCACTTTGCAACCTTCAAGGATCGTTGGTTTGACCCATTTGTCAAAGAAGCGACAATGTTTTGGCTCTTCCTTGCTCTTCCTCTTCTCATTCTGAGATCTTGGGTCGAGATCTCTTGTTACTGGAGCAGAGTTATAACCGCCCAAGACCGACGCTCCAGAAGATTCCCTTTTTATTTTGTTATTGCCATGTGATTTTTTTGGTTGTTGCATTCATCATCGCATCATGCACATCATGTGGATAGCATCGACACTCTGTTGCCGTTATTTTATAAAACTTGCATCCATTATTAGGTGCCGGTTCTCTCGGTTCTCGACGACGACCATTTTGAGTATAACCATACACGCACGCGCCCGTGACGTCATTAAAAAGTTGTCTTAAAAGTGTGTATACAATATTCTCAGTATGGGTCGAAAGTTGGTGTGCGGTCTTAGTGTAGGTAGACCGCTTGCCAAATTTTGTTGCATTTGAAGGTCGTTTGGTACCCGAACCATCAAACCTATAGAGACATTTAGTTGTATAAATTAGTGGATGTTTAGGTGTTTTAAAAACTGTTGAGAGGCCACAAAGTTCGCTCTCTTCTGAGCCCAACCCCCTCTACACATCCCACCTAGCCCATCTACAACATCGCCCAGTCCGGAGCCGTCCGATCGAGATCGAACGGCTCGAATCAGTGCAACCCCCCCATAAACCTAGCTACCCGGCTATATAAAGGAAGTTACCATCCCTACCTTCCTAACCCTAGCCCCCTAGGCTCCACCTACCTCTAGCCAGCCCTGCCTTAAAATCCACGTCAGCCATATACACCGCGCCACTTGGTGTTGCCGCCGCTGCTGTCTTGGCCAACCGCAGTGCGCCATGTCGCCCTTAGCCGCCCCTCATCCAGCCCCTTTGCGCCACATCATGCGCCAGCCACCCACCAGTCCCCACGACCCGCTCAAGCCCAAGGGAGCACGCCCCGGTCCTGAGACCCCGCGTGTCGTGCCCATGCCTTTCTTCTTCGCCGCGGCGCTCCGGCTCTCTGGTTCCGCTGCCACTCCTCCCTCCGCCAGTTGCTGGACCCTCCGCCCCTCGTGAGCTCTTCCCCATCGCCGCCGTCGACCAAATCTGCATCCGAAGGAGCCACGCTGACCGCGCGCCATGTCCTCCGCCCCCGAGCGCTGATGCCGCCGACCCCGAATAGCGACTTCTCCTAGCCGCCGCTGGTGCCTTTGTTGTCCCGTCTCCGACCGGATCCGGGCCAGTGCCATTTGGATCCGTTGCCCCTCATTTCCCTGGCCTCCTCTACCAAACTATGCGCTCACCGGTACCTCCCACTACCGTGCTCGCGCCATGTCTAGCCGGCCAGAACGGCTAGGACGGCCCCGTCCCGGATGCCCTGCCACACAATCCAAATAGTCCCCTCGATCTGCTCGTCCCATTCAGCTTCATCAAATTGACTAAGGCCTCAACATTTTTTCAATTTCATATAGAAACTTTTAAACGGCTTGAACTTTGTGCACAACCATCAGATTGAAACAAATATTATATTGAAAATGTACTACTCTTCGATCTCTGCGTGATAGTGTATGTTCCATGCATATTAGGGATGATATACGTGCTCAAAACTTTGTTGCAAAAGTGCTTCGTGTCGTATTCGTTGAAACTGTTAAAACCTCCAAACTTTCAAGGATGATTGCAATTAGTATGTAGGTATATTCCATGTGTTAACTTCTTGAGATTTGATCTATGAGATATCTACTATGATGCCATGCCTATGGTTGCCATGTAGACCATCATTAGTTTGCTCATTTTTTGCTCCAAAGGTGCTATCATGTTAAAATTGCTAATCTGTTAACATTAAGTTCCATTTTGCGAAGCTCGAATTAAGCAAAACGTGCCTCTTTGGAATGTGTGCCAACGGAGGGATTTGTAGTATGTCATGTTCAACTGTAATTTTCCTCAGCTGAACATGCCATGAAAATGTTGTTGTTTGTAGGGTCAAAATAATTCTATGTCTGGAATCTCCTATATTTTGTTGCTATGTTTCCATGTCATTTTTTATTGTTCTACAAACCCTTTGACGTTGTTGTAATGGAATGAATTGTAAAGCATGTTATCCTCTTTTAGTATGTACCATTAGTTTTCAAGTATAGGTTTTCCATCCTAGTTAATATCTTTGTTAAACATGTCAATCTAATAAAATAATGTTCCTTGCATCATGCTAATTCTTCTAAGTCTGTGATTCCGATTATTTCAGAATACCTTGTTGTGTTGATACTAGCTATGATTGTGTGTAATGTTAGACCTAGCTAGTATAGATTGAAATGAAGTGCATCATGCATACCATGTTATAAATTTGCATGCCATTATAAGTCATGGTGCATATGTTTTGCTTGCTTCCAATATGCCTTTAGAATAAAACTGCTCTCTTAAAAATGTTGTTTTCACGAAGTCTGAAACTGTGTTCAAGTAGCCATCTTGTGAGCTCATTTCCTAGTGTTCCATGCATCTATTCAATTTTTTGTTATGAGATGAATTATTGTGAATCATGTCAAATACTGCCCCATGTCTTGTGTGTGCATTTTAGATTCATATAGCTTGTACTTTTGGTGTGCGCAAAATGCCATCTTGCTGATTTGGACAGATTGTCGCTATAACTTGTATTTGTTGTATTTGTTGAACCGTTGCTCAGTTTGGAACATTCCATATGTGAAAATTGCTTATAGTTTCATGTAGTTTTGTAATATCTTTCTGCATCCATGTTGTAACATGTTTGTGTTTGTTGTCTACATGCATTTTGCATTCATGGCATATTATCTTTTAGACAGTAACTGCGTTTTAGATGATCTATGTATGTAAATCGCCTAGAATGATGTGTAGAAACACATGGTGCAATTTATTTTCCTGTTTAATAAACATACAATATGTTTAATTAAGATTTGGACCAATTTTTAAAATAACATATGGGGTCGTGTCGGGAATACTATAAGTTGTTTGTGACCTTGTTTAAAATGCCTAGATAGATAGTTTATCTATGTGTCACCTCGTGTCGTTTTTTATAACAATTAGTATCATCGTGTACCTAAATGGGAGTGAATGAAATAATTCGAATGTGGAGTTTCACTTAATGTGTAGTATTTCATTGTTGTGATTGCCACCCCTTGTATAATTAATGGACATGCATCATATTTGATTGGGCATCATGTCATGAATAGGTTGTGTTGTTTATCGTATGTTGATTGTTTGTTTCCGAATTGTTTCTTCTCTATAGAGTTCTGAAACCGATTCAGAGGTTCAGGATTCGTTCGATTATGCATGTTCATTTACTTCACGGATTCGATCTTCTTCCAAGTGGGATCTCAGGCAAGATGACCATTTCCCTGGATGCCACTACTATCATTTCTATGCTAGTTGTCTCACTTCTATCGTTTTATCTCTCTACCTACCACTTGAATGTCAAGCCTCCCAAAATGCCATGATAAGCCTCTAAGCCCTCCACATCGTAGAAACCATTGTTTGGCTAAGTTACTGCTTGCTCAGCTCTTCTTATAGCATCGTCAGTTGCAGGTGCAAGTTGTTTCCATGTGACAACATAGATTTCTTGAGATATCACAATATTATTGCTATTTTGTTTAATGCACATATATACTTGTAAAAGGTGGAAGGCGTGGCATTTTGCTCAGTGTTTTGTTCCACCTTTGCCGTCCTAGTTATTTCTATACCGGTGTTATGTTCCATAATGAGCGCTCCTAATATGCTTGGGGTTGTTATGGGCACCCCCTTGATAACTCATCGTAGATTTAAAGTCTTATGGCAAGGCCCAACTTTGGTACTACATTTCTCTAATAACTAATAAACCTGCATAGGGAGTAATTAACCGATGGATAATTAATCAACAACCCTTGCAAGTTGTCCTCATGATTGTTGGTCCAAAAGAGACCACTGTGTGGGGCCACCTGATGTATACTACACAACATTCTTCTTGTAGACTCGTGTTGGGCCTCCAAGCGTAGAGTTTGTGTAAGACAATAGCAAGTTTCCCTCATGTGGATGACCTAAGGATTATCAATCCCTGGGAGGCGTAGGATGAAGATGGTCTCTCTCAAGCTACCCTGCAATCAAATAACAAAGAGTCTCTTGTGTCCCCAACACACCCAATACTATGGTAAATTGTATAGGTGCATTACTTCGGTGAAGAGATGGTGATACAAGTGTAATATGGATGGTAGAAATAGGTTTTTGTAATCTGCAAACATAAAACCAGCAAGGTAACAAATAGTAAACGTTGAGAAAAACGTTGTATAAATGCTTGGAAACAAGGCCTAGGGTCCATACTTTCACTAGTTCAAGCTCTCCAAACAATACTATCATAGTTGAATCATACATAAATCCCTCACGTGCGACAAAGAGTTCACTCCAATGTCACAAATAGAGGAGAAAAACGAAGATATATTGTCGGGTACGAAACCACCTCAAAGTTATCTTTTCCGATCAATCTTATGAGGTATATCTATAAGTGTCATGAAGAGCCCTAGAGTTCGTACTAAAATAGCACCTACACATCATCCAAAACCCTAATGTCACCACAAGTACCCATGGCTTGATTATACGATATGCATCACACAATTTCAGATTCATCATGGTCAATCCAACACAAAGAACTTCAAAGAGTGCCCCAAAGTTTCTACCAGAGAGTCGAGACAACCACATGTGCCAACCCCTACACATAGATTCCCAAGGTCACGGAACCCGCAAGTTGACCACCAAGACATACATCAAGTGGATCAATAGAACGCCCCATTGTCACCACAAATATCCCATTGCAAGACATACATCAAGTGTTCTCAAATCCTAAAAGACTCAATCCAATAAGAAAACTTCGAAGGGAAAACTCAATTCATCACAAGAAGATAGAGAGGGGAAAAGTCCATATGATTCATCTATATTAATAAAGCTCGCGATACATCAAGATTGTGCCATCTCAAGAACACGAGAGAGAGAAATCAAACACATAGCTACTGGTACGTACCCTCAGCCCCGAGGGTGAACTACTCCCTCGTCGTCATGGAGACCGTCGGAATGATGAATATGGCCTCCGGTGATGGTTTCCCCCTCCGATGGGGTGCCAGAACAGGCTCGCGATTGTTTTTCGTGCCTCTGGAGGCTTGTGGTCGTGGAACTCTAGATCTAGGTTTCTTTCTGGGGGTTTTGGGATTTATAGGAATTTTTTGCGTCCGTCTCACGTCAAGGGGACTCCCGAGGGTCCCACAAGCCACGGGGGTGCGCACCACCTAGGCTTGTGACTGCCTCGGGACTTCTCTCCAATATCTTTTTGCTCTAGTATTTTTTTTTCCAAAAATATTCTTCGTAAATTTTCAGCCCATTCCGAGAACTTTTATTTCTGCACAAAAACAACACCACGATAGTTCTGCTAAAAAGAGCGTCCGTCCGAGTTAGTTCTAATAAAATCATACCAAAATCATATAAAATTAATGTAAACATGGCATGAAACTTCATAAATTATAGATACGTTGGTGACGTATCAGGATGCCTAATTCTTGCTCATCCTTGAGTAGGTAAATGATAAAAGAAATAATTAACGAAGTGTGAATGCTAGCAAGTGCACAAGTTTGATCAATGAAAATTTCACTCACTTTTTTCTAGCATCCTTATATATCATAAATAGTAGCTCATCTCATAAAACTTCTCATGATGAAGTAACAACCTATTCACATGTTAAAGTATAGACCATAAAGTTTCTTGAAAACTAAAAACCTTATGCTTTGAGTCACCAAACTATTGCAATTCATCTTATTTTTAGGAAGGGTCTGTGTAAGAGCTTTTAATTTAGCAAATTTTAAATATCAACTATCGTATAGTCTTCCATGATTGCTAACACTCAAAGCATATTTTTAGAGCAAATGGGATCCATCGAACACAGAGAAAGATAGGGGCTTAAAGTTTCGCCTCCAACTTGTTTATCATATAGATAATTGTCAAAAATAATAATTCATTATCAAATATATTTGAATGGACATATATGCTTGGATCATTCCCGACCACATGATGCTTGCCAAGAGAAAACGAGAAATATATGAAGTGGTGAAGATCACGATGACTCTTGTATAAAGCTAAGTACTAGAAAGTAAAATATAGGCCCTTCGCACAGGGAAGCATTTATTTGAATGGACATATATTCTCAAGCTTTTATAACAGAGATGAATAATGATTTTGAGTGGTATGCTTTCACTGTCAACATACCAACCGAGAGACCTCGGTATCTTCCATGCTAGATACATTATAGGCGGTTCTGAAACAGAATGGTAAACTTTTTACTCCCCCTCCACCAATTAATCACACTCCATGGCGAGCCGAATCCATGGGTACCCTCCATACAAACAAAAATTCCCGGGGAGTTTTATTTCATTATATTTTGATTTGATTTTTTGAGCATGGGACTGGTCATCCTGAATACAAGCCACTTTCTCGTGAATGATAGTGAATCAACACATATCGTGAGAATAACTCACCTAGCATGGAAGATACTGACAGCCCCTAGTCACTATATGAGTGATTCGGGCATACAAAACAGAATATTATTTGAAGGTTTACAGTTTGGCACATGCAAATTTACTTGGAACGGTGGGTAAATACCGCATATAGGTAGGTATGGTGGAATCATATGGAACAACTTTGGGTTTAAGGGTGTTTGGATGCACTGGTAGTATTTCTACTTGGTTCGGAAGTTTTGGTAGTATGAGGTGGGAACATGCACCACATGTTGGAGGATCCATAACAATATAACTTCTATACAAATATACCCAAGCATAACTCATTACGTTGTATTGCTTATCCAACTTCAACTAATTTGCTCAAGTTTGAAAATAATTAATGGGTATTCACAATCATACAAGATGTCCAAGATAGTATATTTATATGTGGAATCTCTCTTCCTTCAATATTCTTTCATGAATTGTTCAAGTGACCAATGCGGTGTTTGCTAACTTACAATAAATTTTACCACCTATACATATTATGTGTGAAGTAATTACTCCCCATGGGATAAGTATATGAAGCATATTTAGTTTCAGATTTATGATATTCAATTCATTCAACCATTTACTCATAGGATATAAGTGAAGCACGAAAGTAAATGACAAAACTACTCCAAAACATATAAGTGAAGATGAATGAGTAGTCAAACAATTAAGTAGCTATGTGAGGACTTTCTATCTCTCTCGTATTAAAGATTTTCAGATCTGAGTATTTTATATAAACATCAAGCAAAATAAAAATAGCACTCCAAGAATAGGACGCATCATGTGAAGAATAATTTTTTGGCTTAACATAGGCTAACCGATATTTGACGAAGAGAGGTGGGATGCGTAGCATCCCCAAGTTAGATGCTTGAGAGTTCTTGAAATATTTACTTGTGGTTCCTTGGGCATCCCCAAGGTTGAGCTTTTGTATCTTGTTCAACCCCCTCGTATCCCGGTTTCACTTATTCTCAAAAACTTCATATACACAAAATTCGAAAAGAACTCGTGAGAAAAGTTAGTGAACATAATAAATAAAATCTTTATGTTCTGCCAAGACAAGTTGCATACTAATTGCAAACATCATATACTATTTACTATCATTTCCACAACTTACATCTATCAATATAGGCCATGGAAACTATAGGATAAGTAGATAACAAAACTATGACACCAATCTGTCCAAACAGAATAGTCTTTAGCAATTTACGAAAATAGTGTACTTTGGTAACTCAAACAATTATAAAAATTTAGGACATGGTATAATATGTATATGACCACACTGTGTAAAAATGTCAGAAAGTTTTCACGTTCCAGTAAAATATGAAAATTCATACACTACAGCACCAATTTCTGTTTTTACACAACAACAATCAAAGCATGCAATGCAAGCATCCTAATGCAATTCTTGGAACTTTTTATTGAAAAAAAATATTATAAATGACTTCTAATAGAGAACAAAAAAATAAAATGATGCTCCAAGAAAAACTCATATTATGTGACTAATAAAAATATAGCTCCAAGTAAGATATACTAATAATGTTGAAGACGGAAGAGGGGACGCATTCCGGGGCATCCCCAAGCTTAGGTACTTGAGTTATTACCCAAGCTTAGGTTATTTTCACTCTTTATTCTCCTCATATTGGTGTCTCACCCAAAACTTGAAAACTTCAATCACAAAAAACTTAATGGAACTTCGTGAGATGGGTTAGTATAATAAATAATGATCATTCTCTTAGGTATTGTCAAGAGAAGATTCATAATTGTTCCCACATGATACCTACTCTATTCTACTATTCCCATAATTTATATCACTCAATATAAGCTATCGGAACACTAAAACAAGCAAACTATTGTCGGGGGGATAACCCCGGGGTAGGCTCATGGAGCGTACTCCTTTGCCTTCAACCAAGAAGGAACACAAGAACCATTCTGCAAAGACCAAGTCCCCCTGGCCGGCTAGGAAGTACCTGCCGGCTAGACGCGAGACAGCTACGCCCCCTAGCCGCCTAGGCCAAGCCAGCCGCCTAGGGGCGAGGTGGCCGACCCCAGGCCAACTAGTCAAGTGACTAACCGGCTAGGGAGCAAAAGTCACATCACACCGTAGGACATGATGAGACCCTACGGTTAAAGGTGGCTATGCACCAGCAAAGGTACTGGATCGGGGTGCACGGCAGGTACAAGCATTGGCTGCCGCGCCGCTGACCTCCTCCGGCTCCGATCCGTCACCCTGCACAGTGTCGGTCCGTCAAACTCCCACTCCATTACTGCACTCGACGTGGGAACACTGGAGATGGCCGTACTGCCTGCCCATGACGATCCCCTGTGGATGACGTTGGACGTACAACACGTGTCCTGCGTCAACCTTACGCGAGATCCTTATTGGCTAGCCGGCGGTCCCACAGCCAAACAGGACCTCACAGCCGGTGGGGCCCTCCAGCGACAAGACAAGACCCCGTGGGCCCCCTAGCCAGCGAGCGAGGCTGCCAGCCGGGCCCCACTCTTGTACCTTTTATCCATATTGTAGGTCAGTTGGTTCGTCTATAAAACCCCCCGGCCCCCCTCCATGTAGTGGATCAGTCAACTGATCACACACACACACCACATAGGAGAGGCAGATGCGAGCCGGCTGCTCCTTCTTCCTCATCCGCAATAAAGCTCTAGGAGCACTTTGTAGTCCCATTCATACATCATACACTCCGGCAGGATTAGGGGTATTATCTCTATGGAGAGCCCTGAACCTGGGTACATCGTGCGTTCCATTCTTGTACCATCCTCATTCCCAGCGCCCTCCGATGCCACTTCGGTTCCCACCATCTTTAGCCTACCCATGGCTTATGTTGTGAGTAAACACTGACATTTGGCGCTCACCGTGGGGCCGTCCGCGGCATCGGCTGGCTTCATGCGCTGGGCGGGGCCCTGCTCTTCCACCGTCAGATGCATCGTGTCCGGACCGATCTGCATGCCCGTGGAGACTGCTTTCGATGAGGCTTCACCGATGATGATCGACGTCCCAGTCCGTCATGCGGACTCGGATGGGGAGTCTGACGATGAGTCACTCCCCAGCGTCGTCGTCGCTGCTATGGAGAACCTCAGCGTTCTCTTTAGTGGCTTGCGTCTCGACGACGATCCTTGCTACCCTGGCGAGGACTTTGATTTATGCGCCAGCTTCAGTAGGCTCTCTATCACTGAGACGCCTACATTCGACATACACCCCAGCAACGTACTCATCTTCGACGGTCCTTCATCGTCTGTGGGGTTCTTTACCCCGTATCACGTCGCCGTTGTCTCCAGCATTGTGGAGGTGATGGTTATCGGTGCCAGCACTACCAACGCTCATGGAAAGGCGTCAGCAGACGCTGGTGAGCTTGTTGCTGTCTCGGCCGATACACTTCAGGCCGCTCTTACCGGCTTGAAGACACCCATCACCACCTCCATGAACCCCACCGACGCGCGGGCCTCGCTCGAGGAGGCTTGCACACAGATCTTGGAGGAGGGCATTGCCATCGCCGAGGCTAAGCGCCGGATGGAGGCCATGCAGCGCGAGTATAATTCCGCCTATGACCTCACTCCGGTTTTCGAGGGCGCTAGCTGGCTTGGCGCGGTCCGCGGCCATGGCCTTGTCATTGTCGAGATCCTAGGCGGCAAACAACCCACCAACGAGACTCCTGCGGCCAACTTTTGGGCGGCCCAGGCAGCTATGACAGAAATGCCAGGCTTGGAGGGCGAGGAGCGCGTCCTTCAGGAGAAGCGGGTCAGGGATCTCCTTGACGTCGCCAATGAGCAGCAGACACGGCTTGACCCTAGCCAGGCTCAGTCGGAGTCTCCGGTACCCAATCCTAGACCGCGCCATAACCCCAACGGTCATCATCAAGCCGAGGGATCTTCCTCGCATCGCACTTCTGGTCGGAAAGGCGATGGCAGCCACGATAGGCGTTCTCCGCGCCAGAGCGAGCCAACTTCGAGCCGGCGTCGCGGGGATGATGAGAGTGATTCGGTGTATGAGGTTCCTCGTCCGGGAAGGACCCATGCTGCCGGCTCACAAGGCACCCTTCCGATAACGGCTCGGATCAGTGCTCGCGTCCCAAATGTTGACAACGACGCTCGCAAGCGGCTCAACGCCCTGGCGCTGTCAGCTCTTCTAGAGGAGGACTATCCCATTGGTCCCGCGTGCTTCGGCCCCCAGATCCGAGGGGAGCCGTTTCCCGGTGGCTTCACTCTTCCTCGGGACACCCCCAAGTACATTTGCACAGCCAAGCCAGAAGACTGGCTGATCGACTACACCACCACTGTTGGCATCGCCAGGGGCAACAAGTGCGTAGTTGTCTGCTAAGTGCCACTCATGCTGGTCGGCTCGGCTCGGACATTCCTTAACAGCCTTCCAGCCGGGAGCGTCAACTCCTGGGTTGACTTCGAGGAGGCATTCGTCCGCAACTTCACTGGCACCTACAATCACCCTGGTCGGCCTTGCGAGCTGGCCATGTGCGTCCAGAGGCCCGACGAACACCTTCGTGACTACGTCACGCGTTGGACGGAGCTTCGCAACTCTTGTGAGGGACTGCATGAGGTACAGGCCATCCAGTACTTCATCAACGGCTGCCAAGATGTCACTCTCGTCAAGCACAAGCTCATGTGCTCCGAGCCCACCTCTTTGGCGGTGCTCATGGCCAAGGCGGACAAGTATGCCACGGCCGACTCCCCAGTGCGGTTCAAGGTGACCGCCTCGGACAAAGTTGTCCTCACGCCGACTACTCCCAAGCCGGCTGGTGAAAATCGAGGCGGGCAGAACAACAACAAGCGCAAGGCGGATCAAATTGATTCGTGCTCCAACAACAAGCAGGTAGCCAACATGGACGGAGAGGCGCCGACTACTCAAGCCGGCTCTCAACGGAGGCGGACCGGCAAGAACGACTGGCAGCCCAAGCTCAGCTTCGAGCAGATGCTTGATGTGCCCTGCAAGATGCATTCCGGGGCCAAGCCCTCTACCCATACCCTTCAACAGTGCAGCTTTGCACGACGATTGTCACAAGCGGAGGGCATCCCCGCTGCCCCAGGTGCAGCTGCAGAGGCTCATGCTCCGGCTCCCGGTCCAGCTCCGGCTCTGTCGCCGCCGCCTCACAACGATGGCCCTCTCCACGACGACTACCCCCATCAAGATGGAGCATTCGTGGTCTTCACCAGTGAAGGCGACGACAAGCACAACCAGCACCAACATCGGCGCGAGGTGAATGCCACGGTCCCCCGGTTCCCCAATACATGTATTGGTGTGAAAAGCCCATCACGTGGAGCCGGGTTGACCATCCTGCGGTGATGCCAAACCCTGGCTCATATGCGCTCGTCCTCGACCCCACTTTCGGCTCCCAGAGGCTCACCTGCCGGTTCTCGCGGGTGTTGGTCGACGCGGCAGCAGCATCAACATCCTCTACCTCAACACCCTCCTCAAGCTTGGGCTGAAGGCGAAGGACCTCCAGCCGACCAGCACTGTCTTCCATGGTATCGTGTGGGGCAGTCCTGCTCGCCGATCGGCAAAATCCAGCTGGATGTCCTTTTCGGTGACAAGGCTCACTTCCACCAAGAGTCCATATGGTTCGAGGTGGTGGATCTCAGCAGCCCGTATCACGCGCTGCTGGGTGATACGTCTCCGACGTATCTATTTTTCCAAACTCTTTTGCCCTTCTTTTGGACTATAATTTGCATGATTTGAATGGAACTAACCTGGACTGACGCTGTTTTCAGCAGAATTGCCTTCGTGTTATTTTTGTGCAGAAATCACAGTTTTCCAAACGTCCTAAAAATTTACGGGGAGCAGTTTTGGAAAATATCAAAAATATCTGCGCCAAGTTCCACCTCAGGGGGTGGGCCAGTGGGCCACAAGCCCCTGCTCCGCCACCACCCCCCTGGTGGTGGTGGGCAGGCTTGTGGGGCCCACAGGAACCTGCGTCCCCCAACTCTAGCTCTATAAGTTGTCTTTCATCCCAGAAAAAATAAAAAGAGAAGTTATCGTCGCGTTTTCGATATGGAGGCGCCACCACCACCTGTTCTTCATCTGGAGGGAAGATCTGGAGTCCGTCTTGGGCTCCGGAGAGGGGAAATCGTCGCCATCGTCATCCTCAACCTTCTTCCCTCTCCAATTCCATGAAGCTCTTCGTCGTTCCTGAGTAATCTATTCGTAGGCTCGCTGGGCGGTGACGAGTAGGATGAGATCTATCATGTAATCGAGTTAGTTTTGATGGGGATTGATCCCTAGTATCCACTATGTTCTGAGATTTGATGTTGCTACTTAATGCTTCCCACTAGGGCCCGAGTGCCATGATTTCAGATCTGAAATTATTATGTTGTCACCAATATATGTGTGTTTTAGATCTGATCTTGCAAGTTCTAGTTACCTACTATGTGTTATGATCCGGCAACCCCGGAGTGATAATAACCGGAACCACTCCCGATGATGATCATAGTTTGAGGAGTTCATGTGTTCACCAAGTGCTAATGCGTTGGTCCGGTTCTTTATTAAAAGGAGAACCTTAATATCCCGTAGTTTCCTTTTGGACCCTGCTGCCATGGGAGGGATGGACAATAGATGTCATGCAAGTTCTTTTCCCTAAGCACGTATGACGACACACGGAATGCATGCCTACATCACATTGACGAACGGGAGTTATCCACTTATCTCTCCGTGTTATAGCTGTTGCATGATGAATATCATCCAAAAAAATCACCGACCCATTGCCTACGAGTTTGTCCTACTACTGATGTTACTTGTCTTGCTCTGCTGCTACTACTATTGCTAGTGATGTTACTTATCTTGCTCTACTGCTACTACTGTTGCTACTGTTGTTACTTGTCTTGCTCTGCAGCTGCTTGCTACTGTTGCTACTTGCTACTGCTGTCACTACTGCTGTTCCTTTCCACTGATATTGCTCGTTACACTGCTACTACCTGCTACACGGTTGATTCACCTGACGTTGACGGGAATTGACAACTTCCGTCAACGCGGCAACGAAGGCGCCATTGATACAATCGTTAGGAATAGTCTACTGTCAACAGATCGTTTCTGACACCGTTGTTATCGTATTACTTTGCCGTTACTATTGTTCTTGCAGATACTAATCTTTCAGGTGTGGTTGAATCCGACAAATTCAGCTGCTAATACTCGAGAATATTCTCTCACCTCCTTTTGGCGATCTACAAATTTGGGTCGAATACTCTACCCTCAAAAACTACTGCGAACCCACGCGCTGGTGGGTCATCAACAACATTCTTACAGTTTCATTGCCGGGGAGTGCTATAAGCATTCTTCTGGTGCTGTTGTAAGAGAAGGTTTGTTGTTATAAGCATTAGTCTAGTTAACGCCAGAGATTGCACGGATCAGCATTTTTCTGGCGCCGTTGCCGGGGAGGTATTGCTATATTCTCTGAGTCACTTGGGATTTATATCTGTTGATCACTATGAAGAATCTGAAGGATCCGAAGACCAAAGTCTTGCCCTCAACTATGAGGGGAGGTGAGGAATTTTCATATAGCTCTGCACTTGATTCACCTTCAGTTATGAGTAAGTTTGCGACTTCACCTCCTGCTAGAAATCTTGATTCGTCGCCTGTGCTTGATGATGCTTGTGATACTACTCCCAGAGATGCTATGCCTGATACTATGCCTGATGATACTATGCTTGATACTACTGCTAGAGATGCTATGCTTGATACTGTGCCTGATATTGCTAGAGATGCTATGCTAGATACTGCTTTCCCTAATGATGCTAGAGATGCTATTTTTCCTGATGATGCTATGCTTGATACTGCTAGATATGCTCCTTTGCCTATTCCACTAGGAGTGTTCCTTGATGCTCATATTGCTAGAGTTACTGCCAATGCTCGTGATACTTCTGATATTGCCGATGCTATTGAGATAGAACCTGCTTTTGCTCCTGCTAGATCTAGCTCTCGTAGATATGAATTGCCTGATATACCTGAGGGTTACATTATGGAGGGAGAGATAGCTGAGGATTTTCTTGCGTGTAAGGATGCCTATGACGCTGAGAAATTAATTCTCAAGTGGAAGGAAAAATCTCGTGAAGTCAGGATGAAAAATGATCCGAAGTTTGCCACTTCACCTATCTTTGTCACCGATAAGGATTATGCATTCTCTGTCGACCTTGAGAAAATCTCTCTAGTCGAATCTAATCCTTTTCACGGTTATGCGTCTGAGACGGTCATAGCCCATCTTGCCAAACAATCCGAAATAGCCAACCTTTTCACTAATGAGGAGAAGATCCGGCACTACTATATCCTTAAGCCGTTTCGTTTCTCTCTAAAGGATGATGCGAAAGCCTGGTTCACGTCTCTTGCTCCTGGATGTGTGCCTGGTCCCCAGGAGATGGTCTATTACTTCTGTGAGAAATATTTCCCTGCCCATAAGAAGCAAGCTGCCTTGCAGGAAATATACAACTTTGCTCAAGTCCAAGAAGAGAGTCTTCCACAAGCTTGGGGGAGGCTCGTCCAGCTACAGAATGCTTTGCCTGATCACCCTCTCTAGAAGAACAAGATACTTGATATCCTCTATAACGGACTTATCGATGCATCTAGAGACTACCTAGATAGTTGTGCCGGTTGTGTTTTTAGGGAACAAGCTGCAGAACAAGCTGAGGCTCTACTGAATAACCTCTTGATCAACTATAATGCTTGGACTATTCCCGAGCCACCTCCTAAGCCAACTCCTAAGAAAAGAGGTATTCTATTCCTCAGTCCCGAAGATATGCAAGAAGCCAAGAAATCTATGCAAGAGAAAGGCATTAGAGCTGAAGATGTCAAAAATCTACCACCTATCGAAGAGATCCATGGTCTCGATAACCCGATACATGTAGTAGAAGTGAATTCTCTGCATAGGTTTGACGAGAGTGATATTCCTTTTGATAAACCTACTAGCCTATGCTTTGATGAATTTTACAACTTTGTTGCCAAACAACAGAGTTTCAACTTGTGTAGACAGAAATGTCAATGCTCAGAAGCTTCTTCTTAAACATGCCTCTATGATTACTACTCAGGTAGAACAAGTACTTAAAGCTCAGAATGACTTGCTCAATGAGTTAAATGACAACTATGTCAGAGTCATTATTAAAGGAGGCAAAATGACTCGGGAACCTTTGTATCCTGAAGGTCATCCTAAGAGAATTGATCAAGTTTCTCAAGGAATCAATGCTGATACACCTAGTCATCCTAAGGAGAAGAAGAAGGATGATAGAAACCTGCACGCCAGGTCACCAAATGCTATCACACTTGAAGAACCTAATGATATTTCTGCGTCTGATGCAGAAACACAATCAGGTGATGAACATGAACCTCGTGACAATGTGGACAGTGATGTTCATAATAATGCTCAACCTATCCATGATGAGGATGTGGATATTGAACCTACGGTTAATCCTGATAATCCACAACCTAAGATATACGACAAGAATGACTTTACAGCTAGGAAGCATGGTAAAGAAAGAAAGCCATGGGTTCAGAGACCTATGCCCTTTCCTCCTAAGCCATCCAAGAAAAAGGATGATGAGGATTTTGAGCGCTTCGTTGAGATGATAAGACCCGTCTTTCTGCAGATGCAGTTAACTGATATGCTCGAGATGTCTCCGTATGCCAAGTACATGAAAGATATCGTGACTAATAAACGGAAGATACCAGATCTTGAGATCTCCACCATGCTTGCCAATTACACTTTCAAAGGTGGAACTCCCAAGAAACTTGGTGATCCCGGAGTGCCCACTATACCTTGCTCCATTAAAGGAAACTACGTAAGAACTTCCTTATGTGACCTTGGAGACGGTGTTAGTGTTATGCCGCTCTCTCTTTATTGTAGACTTGAGTTGGATAAGTTGACACCCACTGAAATTTCTCTGCAAATGGCCGACAAATCAACTGCTTTCCCTATCGGCGTTTGCAAGGATGTGCCTGTTGTGGTTGCTAACACCACTATCTTAACAGACTTTGTTATCTTGGATATTCGCGACAACGATGCCATGGCTATCATCCTCGGAAGAACCTTTTTAAACACTGCAGGGGCTGTTATAGATTGCAACAAAGGCAATGTCACTTTCCATGTCAATGGTAATGAGCACACAGTGCACTTTCCGAAGAAACGATATCCAGTACATTGCATCAATGCTATCAAAAAGACTGCATCGATTCTTATTGGGAGCTTTGAATGCCCTATTCCTCGTGTCAAGATGAAGTATGCTTTTCTTGTTGGGGAGATTCATATCCCCATTTAGGTGACTTAGTGGCTATTCAAAAATTCTCCGTTCTCTCTTGCGATTCGCGAAGGTTTTGTCATAAGGACTTGATCAACTGCACTGAAGAATTTCTTCTGATGACCATGAAACGGATGAATCAGAGAGTCACATACCTCTGTTTTGAGTCTTCATTTTCTGTTGCTTAGAAGAAAAATCTCATGAAGTCAGGATGCAAAATGATCCGAAGTTTGCCACTTCGCCTATCTTTGTCACCGATAAGGATTATGAATTCTCTGTCGACCCTGAGATAATCTCTCTAGTCGAATCTGATCCTTTTCACAGTTATGAGTCTGAGATGGTCATAGCCCATCTTGCCGAACTATCCGAAATAGCCAACCTTTTCACTAATGAGGAGAAGATCCGCCACTACTATATCCTTAAGTTGTTTCATTTCTCTCTAAAGGATGATGCTAAAGCCTGGTTCACCTCTCTTGCTCCTGGATGTGTGCCTGGTCCCCAGGAGATGGTCTATTACTTCTGTGAGAAATATTTCCCTGCCCATAAGAAGCAAGCTGCCTTGCAGAAAATATACAACTTTGCTCAACTCCAAGAAGAGAGTCTTCCACAAGCTTGGGGGAGGCTCGTCCAGCTACAGAATGCTTGGCCTGATCACCCTCTCAAGAAGAACGAGATACTTGATATCCTCTATAACGGACTTATCGATGCCTCTAGAGACTACCTGGAAGTTGTGCCGGTTGTGTTTTAGGGAACAAACTATAGAACAAGCTGAGGATCTACTGAATAACCTCTTGATCAACGATAATGCTACCCGAGCCACCTCCTAAGACAACTCCTAAGAAAATAGGTATTCTATTCCTCAGTCCCGAAGATATGCAAGAAGCGAAGAAATCTATGCAAGAGAAAGCCATTAGAGCTGAAGATGTCAAAAATCTACCACCTATCGAAGAGATCCATGGTCTCGATAACCCGATACATGTAGTAGAAGTGAATTCTCTGCGTAGGTTTGACGAGAGTGATATTCCTTTTGATAAACCTGCTAGCCTATGCTTTGATGAATTTGACAACTTTGTTGCCAAACAACAGAGTTTCAATGATTATGTTAGCAGACATTTTGAACAAAGTGCTCGTATGCCTAGCCATTTAAGTGCTTGTGTAGACAGAAATGTCAATGCTCTCAAGCTTCTACGTAAACATGCCTCTATGATTACTACTCAGGTAGAACAAGTACTTAAAGCTCAGAATGACTTGCTCAATGAATTAAATGACAACTATGTCAGAGACATTATTAGAGGAGGAAAAATGACTCAGGAACATTTGTATCCTGAAGGTCATCCTAAGAGAATTGATCAAGATTCTCAAGGAATCAATGCTGATACACCTAGTCATCCTAAGGAGAAGAAGAAGGATGATAGAAACCTGCACGCCAGGTCACCAAATACTATCACACCTGAAGAACCTAATGATATTTCTGCGTCTGATGCAGAAACACAATCAGGTGATGAACATGAACCTGGTGACAATGTGGACAGTGATGTTCATAATAATGCTCAACCTATCCATGATGAGGATGTGTATATTGAATCTACGGTTAATCTTGATAATCCACAACCTAAGAGATACGACAAGAATGACTTTACTGCTAGCAAGCATGGTAAAGAAAGAGAGCCATGGGTTCAGAGACCTATGCCCTTTCCTCCTAAGCCATCCAAGAAAAAAGATGGTGAGGATTTTGAGCGCTTCGTTGAGATGATAAGACCCGTCTTTCTGCAGATGCGGTTAACTGATATGCTCAAGATGTCTCCGTATGCCAAGTACATGAAAGATATCGTGACTAATAAACGGAAGATACCAGATGTTGAGATCTCCACCATGCTTGCCAATTACACTTTCAAAGGTGGAACTCCCAAGAAACTTGGTGATCCCGGAGTGCCCACTATACCTTGCTCCATTAAAGGAAACTACGTAAGAACTTCCTTATGTGACCTTGGAGACGGTGTTAGTGTTATGCCGCTCTCTCTTTATTGTAGACTTGAGTTGGATAAGTTGACACCCACTGAAATTTCTCTGCAAATGGCCGACAAATCAACTGCTTTCCCTATCGGCGTTTGCAAGGATGTGCCTGTTGTGGTTGCTAACACCACTATCTTAACAGACTTTGTTATCTTGGATATTCACGAGGACGATGCCATGGCTATCATCCTCGGAAGAACCTTTTTAAACACCGCAGGGGCTGTTATAGATTGCAACAAATGCAATGTCACTTTCCATGTCAATGGTAATAAGCACATAGTGCACTTTCTGAAGAAACAATATCCAGTACATTGCATCAATGCTATCAAAAAGACTTCATCGATTCTTATTGGGAGCTTTGAATGCCCTATTCCTCGTGTCAAGATGAAGTATGATTTGCTTGTTGGGAAGATTCATATCCCCATTGAGGTGACTTAGTGGCTATTCAAAAATTCTCCGTTCTCTCTTGCGATTCGAGAAGGTTTTGTCATAAGGACTTGATCAATTGCACTGAAGAATTTCTTCCGATGACCATGAAACGGATGAATCAGAGAGTCACATACCTGTGTTTTGAGTCTTTATTTTTTGTTGCTTAGAAGATAAATGATAGAATTAGTTTAGCTTTTCCTCTTTTCTGTTTTAGCATCCCGGAGAAAAATACCTCGAAAATAAAAGTTCTTCGATGGTCCTCAAAATTTAGTATAATTTTTTCTGGAATTTTTGAAAATTTCTGGGCCTGAGAGCTGGTCAGGGGGGCTGACCAGTGGGCCACAAGCCCCCCACTGCCACCTAACCCAATAGTGGCAGGGTTCAAGCTTGTGGGGCCCACAAGCATCCCCTCCACTCATTCCAGCTCCCAGCCTCTTCTTCCACCTCCAGAAAAAATTGTTTCGCAGCTCAAACCCGTGTTCTTGCTCATTTGGCTGTGATTTCGATCTCCTTGCTCAAAGCACCATTCTCCGAACCGTTTTGGGGAAATTACTCCTTAGTAACTGACTCCTCCATTGGTCCAATTAATTTTTGCTCTAGTGCTTTATCCTTTGCGTATTCTTGCTGCCTTGGTGACCGTGTTCTTCAGCTAGAAATGTTGATTTTAGCTGGTCCCAAGTAGTTTTAGCGCGTGATACGGTCTCTAGGCACTAGTAGGAGTAGTTGCTACAAGGTGTGGTGTGTCTTTATTCACTTTTCTCTTGAACTTCAAAAATTTCAGCATAAGGAAATTATGTTCGGGAGGAAGTTTCATGGTGGTTCCTCAAGTAAGAAGGGTCCTCGTCTCTCTTTTCGGGAGCCAGAACCTTTTCAACTAAGGGACGCACCGGTACAACCATGTGAATGGCCTTACGATGAGTTCATGATCGAAGCAGGTTTCGAGGATGAGTTTGATACACTTGTCCGCAACGCCGGGTTAGAAGAATTCCTCTCAGATAAATGTGAACAGTATGCTATGCTCACTGCCTCTTTCGTGCGTAGATTTAAATTCTCAGTTGGCCGTGACTCATCCATACTGTTTGATCTGTACGATAAATCATATACCGTGGATCTGGAGGATTTCAATAGGATTTGCAAGATACCCGATGGGGGCAGTGTTAATGATCCTCCTAAGTCTTCGGTCAGAGACTTTGTCTCCAGTATAACTGTTGGAGAAACTAGATATATCACGCAAGCCATCATAGGAAGCATCCATTTCCCTGCCTTGCACTACCTTGCCCTCTTCATAGGTAGGTGCATTAACGGCAAGGGTGCACATTGTCACCTACGCGCTTCCGACCTTAGTATCCTTAAGAGCGCAGTAACAGGTGACATGAGCTTTAATATGGGAGCTATTATAGCAAGGAGGCTGAGTAAAAATGCCAGTGAGGGGGATTTCTTTGGTGGAGTTTATGCTACACGCTTAGCAAATTTTCTTGGGGTATCCATCCGTCCAGAAGACCCTCCTCTCCGTACAGCCTACCTTGATCGTGTCGCTCTAACACGCCGCCAGTTCCTTGAGAGAGATCATGGATCTCTTCTATACCACTTGATATTTAACCGGCAGCGTGTTTTCCATATTACCCTTCCTGCTCCTGCTTTCTTTGACTTTCAGGTTAAACAAAGATACTACATAACCATACGAGAGACAAAGGAGTATGAGAGGGAGGCGACTGCTGATCGACTTCGTGAGGCAGCTATTCGGGCAGTGGCTGCAGCACCACGTATAACACCCATTATGACTTTGTTTTTCGCTAGGATCATCCTTGGGAGTAGATCAAGCTAGGCCAAAAGCCTAAGCTTAGGGGAGTACGTGTTCTCGCCGACTTTACATTCATGCTTATGCTTTCACTTTGTTTGCCGGTGTTTACACATTGCCACCATATTATCCATGCTAGTTTCTTTTCGTTTTCTTGTTTTCTTGTTTTGTGTCCTTTCGAGAAAACCCAAAAAGATTTTTCTTTCTTCTTTTGCTTGTTGGGAGCTTTCCCGTGTAAATAGTTTTCTTTTTCTTTGTGTCAAGGTAGAAGATATTGGTTACAATGCTTAGTGGTTCTTACATACTTACCTGTTTAGCTTTCAAAGAGCCATATTATTTTGTCTTCTCCTTTGTGTTTGTGTGCAGATTCATCTTAGTCCAATGCGCTTATTATCATTTTCATCATTCGATCGTGCAAATGAAAGGCAACAATGATGATATATGATGAAGTGACTGAGACAGAAAAGATGGTATGAACTCAATCTATTTTGTTTTTGTAAATATGACCAGCTTGTCGACCCAGATTTAGCTTTGTTGTGAGAGAACAATGTTTGCAATGACAACTTAGAGATCAAAGTTTCTGATGCCATGCTTATTTAGCTGAGAGCTCATAATGGTTTGTCTTGATTACCAACATAGATTTTGACATGACTATGATGTAGTATGATAGGATGGTATTCTCCTTTGAATGTTTCAAGTGGCTTGACTTGGCGCATGTTCATGCATCTGGTTGAAACAAAATCAACATAGCCTCTATGATGTTCGTGTTCCTGGTGATTTATATCCTGTTCATGCTTGCATTTAATGTTAGTCAAACTCATTGCATCTTGATGACTGTTGTCGCTCTCTAGTTGGTCTCTTCCCAGTCTTTTGCTAGCCTTCACTTGTACTAAGCGGGAATGCTGCTTGTGCATCCACTTCCATAAACCCAAAAGTTTTTCCATGAGATTCCACCATACCTACCTATTTTCGGTATCTACCCGCCGTTCCAAGTAAATTTGCATGTGCCATTCTCTAAACCTTCAAGAAATAAATCTATTTTGCATGCCCGAACCACTCATGTGGTGACAGAGGGCTATTGGTATCTTCCATGCTAGGAGTGTTATCCTCGACATGTGTTTATTCACAGTCCTTCACGAGAAAGGGGCCGGTATTTGGGATGCCCAATTCCATGCTTAAATCGAAAACATAACTGTAAAACAAGACTCCCCCAGGATTGATGTTAGTATGGACGGTACCCGAGGATTCGGCTAGCCGTGGAGTGTGATTGATTGGTGGTGGGGGAGTTAAAACTTTACTTTTATGTTTGGGAACCGCCTATAGCATGAGTAGCATGGAAGATATTGAGAACTCTTGGTCATTGCGTTGACAACGAAAGCATGCCACCCAAAATTATTATCTCTATTTTCAAAGCTTGAGCTCTGGCACCTCTGCTAATCGATACTTACCTCTGCGAAGGGCCTGTCTATTTATTTTCCTGTTGAGTCATCCTCCTCTTATATAAGCACCAATTAGAGAGCACCTCTGTCATTTTTATGCTTTGCTTTTGATTGGTATTGAGTATGACTATGACTGGATCTTCGTTGCTATGAATTACAATGTTTAGTCAGCCCTTGATCTTTTAAAGTGCTCTGCATTTATGTTTTGCGGTCTCAGAAAGAGCTAGCGAGATACCACCTATTCATATTGCTTCATGCTTGTTTTGATCGAAGTGTTGGTATTTGAAACTTATTATTATTTGCTCGTTAGCTGATTAGGCCATTGATATTAGTTTACCGTGAGACCTTTGTGTCATTTGCTTATGTGGTTAACTTGTGATCTTGCTGAAATTCTGGTGATGAGTTAGACATAGTTGCAACAACAAGATCAAACATAGTTTGTCAAAGTTTTTCTTTCTCTCTCAGTTTGTCAACTGAGTTTCTTGAGGACAAGCAAGGTTTTTAGCTTGGGGGAGTTGATACGTCTCCAACGTATCTACTTTTCCAAATTCTTTTGCCCTTGTGTTGGACTATAATTTGCATGATTTGAATGGAACTAACCTGGACTGACGCTGTTTTCAGCAGAATTGCCTTGGTGTTATTTTTGTGCAGAAATCAAAGTTCTCCAAATGACCTAAAAATTTACGGGGAGCAGTTTTGGAAAATATCAAAAACATTTGCGCCAAGTTCCACCTCAGGGGGTGGGCCAGTGGGCCACAAGCCCTTGCTCTGCCACCACCCCCCTGGTGGCGGTGGGCAGGCTTGTGGGGCCCACAGACACCTGCCGCCCCCAATGCCAGCCCTATAAGTTGCCTTTCGTCCCAGAAAAAAAGAGAAGTTTTCGTCGTGTTTTCGATACGGAGGCGCCGCCACCTCCTGTTCTTCATCTGGAGGCAGATCTGGAGTCTGTCTTGGGCGCCGGAGAGGGGAAATCATCGCCATCGTCATCATCAACCTTCTTCCCTCTCCAATTTCATGAAGCTCTTCGTCGTTCGTGAGTAATCTATTCGTAGGCTCGCTGGGCGGTGATGAGTAGGATGAGATCTATCATGTAATCGAGTTAGTTTTGATGGGGTTTGATCCCTAGTATCCACTATGTTCTGAGATTTGATGTTGCTACTACTTTGCCATGCTTAATGCTTGTCACTAGGGCCCGAGTGTCATGATTTCAGATCTGAAATTATCATGTTGTCACCAATATATGTGTGTTTTAGATCCGATCTTGCAAGTTGTAGTTACCTACTATGTGTTATGATCCAGCAACCCTGGAGTGACAATAACCGGAACCACTCCCGGTGATGACCATAGTTTGAGGAGTTCATGTGTTCACCAAGTGCTAATGCGTTGGTCCGGTTATTTATTAAAAGGAGAACCTTAATATCCCGTAGTTTCCTTTTGGACCGCGCTGCCACGGGAGGGATGGACAATAGATGTCATGCAAGTTCTTTTCCCTAAGCACGTATGATGACACACGGAATGCATGCCTACATCACATTGACAAAGGGGAGCTAGCCACTTATCTCTCCGTGTTATAGCTGTTGCATGATGATTATCATCCAAACAAATCACCGACCCATTGCCTACGAGTTTGTCCTACTGTTGCTACTTCTGTTACTTGTCTTGCTCTGCTGCTGCTACTACTGTTTCTACTGCTGTTACTTGTCATGCTGTGCTGCTGCTACTACTTTTGCTACTTGCTACTGCTGTCACTACTGTTGTTCCTAGCTTGCCAGTGCTATTGCTTGTTACACTGCCGTTACTCGCTACTTTGCTGTTACTACTGTGCTTGCAGATTCTAATCGTTCAGGTGTCGTTGAATCTGACAAATTCAGCTGCAAATACTTGAGAGTATACTCTCACCTCCCGACTGGTAAACCAAAAAATTGGGTCGAATACTCTACCCTCGAAAACTGCTGCGAACCCACGCGCTGGTGGGCCATCAACAACATTCTTCCAGTTTCATAGCCGGGGAGTGCTATCAGCATTCTTCTGGTGCCGTTGCAGGAGAAGGTTAGCTGTTATAAGCATTCGTCTAGCTAACGCCAGAGATTGCAGGATCAGCCCTTTTCTAGAACCATTGCCAGGGAAGCACAGCTGACGTCAATCATCACCATCGCTGGCGACTACAAGAAGTCGCTTGAGTGTGCACATGACATCAACCGCCTGGCCGAAGCCATGATGATTGCTGAGGGGAAAAGGCAGATTGACCGGCTCATAGCTCATGCTACCGAGCAGCCGGTGATCCCTACTCCTACATCCCAGTCAGCCGGCGAAGGCTCCTTCAAGCCGGCAAAAGAAAACAAGCACGTGGCACTCGACCCTGTGAGCCCCAAGCAGTGCATCACCATTGGGGCTAACCTTAGCCCCATATAGGAAGGCAAGCTCTTCGACTTCCTCCATGAGAATCGGGACATCTTTGCATGGTCTTCCAAAGACATGCCTGGTGTTCCGAGGAAGTACGCTGCGCACAAACTTCACGTTCGACCGGATGCAAAGCCGGTGAAAGAACCTTTGCGCCGCTTCGCCGAGGGGAAGCGGCGCACAATCGGAGAAGAGATTGCCCGGCTCCTTGCACTAGGCTTCATCATGGAGGTTTTCCACCCGGACTGGTTAGCCAATCCAGTCCTGGTGCTGAAGGAGAACAACACCTGGCGCATGTGTATCGATTACATGAGCCTTAATAAGGCATGCCTGGAAGACCCTTTTGCCTTGCCCATGATAGATCAAGTGATCGACTCCCCAGCCGCCTGCGAACTTCTGTCTTTTCTGGATGCTAATTGAGGCTACCATCAAATCATGCTAGATCCAGCTGATCGCCTGAAGACCTCCTTCATCACGCCCTTCGGGGCCTACTGCTACACCACCATGACGTTCGGTCTGAAGAACATTGGTGCGACATTCCAACGCTGCATGCAGCAGTGCTTACTGCCATAGATTGGTAGAAACATCCACGTCTATGTGGATGATATCGTCGTCAAGACCAAGCAACACTTCAGCCTCCTCGACGACTTGCGGGAGACGTTCGCCAACCTGCGTGAATACAAGATCCGTCTCAACCCGGAGAAGTGCGTCTTCGGGGTTCCAGGCGGCAAGCTCTGGGGGATCTTCGTGTCCGCTCGTGGTATCGTAGCGAACCCTGAGAAATTGGCACCATCGAGCAGATGGTGAAGCCGTCTCGAATCCTCGACGTCCAGAAGTTCGCCGGCTGCCTGGCGTCCCTTGGCCGGTTCGTCAGCCGGCTCGGTGAGAAGGCGCTTTCACTCTACCAGCTCATGAAGAAAACAACCAAGTTTGAGTGGAACGACTAGGCGGACTAAGCCTTCCGCGACCTCAAGTGGGTCATCTCAAGCCTGCCAATCTTGGCAGCACCGGCTGAAAGGGAACCCATTCTCATATACATTGCAGCGACCACTCGTGTGGTTAGTGTAGTGCTGGTAGTTGAGCGCAAGGAGGAGGGCAAGGTACTGTTAGTGCAACGACCTATCTACTACCTCAGCGAGGTATTGTACGCTTCCAAGCAAAACTACCCCCACTACCAGAAAATGTGTTATGGTATTTACGATGCGGCAAAGAAGTTCAAGCAATACTTCCAAGAGGATGCCATTACTATGGTGAGCACTACTCCACTTTCAGAAATCATGGGCAACCGTGATGCGACTGGACGGATTGCCAAGTGGTCCATCTCCATGGCCGACCACAAGATCCGCTACGATCCACGCACTGCCATCAAGACTCAGGTGGTGGCCGACTTCCTTATCGACTGGGCTGAAACCCAGTTTGAGCCACCGCCTCCATATTCCAGTCATTGGCGGATGCACTTCGATGGCTCGAAGATGCGAACTTGTGTGGGAGCCTGCATTGTCTTGACGTCTCCGAAAGGAGACCAACTCATGGCCTTGAACAACGTTGCCGAGTACGAAGCGTCGCTCATGGCCTCCGGCTTGCCAAGGAGATTGGCATCCGACGACTCCTCTGCTTCGGCGACTCGGATCTCGTGTGCAGCAAGTCTCTGGCGAATGGGACGCCTAGGGCGCCAACATGGCGAGCTATCGCTTCCTCATCTAGCAGCTTAGCGGCCCTTTCGAGGGTTGCGAGTTTCACCACATTCCAAGGGCAGACAACGAGGTGGCTCATACATTGGCCAAGATAGGCTCTACAAGACAAGAAATTCCAGTCGGCGTCTCCCTCGAACAGCTGCACAAGCCGTCCATCAAGCCGTCTCCGGAGTCGGCATCGATTTTTGTGCAGGCTGATCCCTCGGTACAAACATCGTCGGCTACGCCAGTTGTGCCGGCTACAGGTCCTGTGTCGGCTACACTGGCTGTGCCGACTCCAATTGATGCACCGGCTACAACTACTTCACCCAGTACGACTACTCCACCGGCTACAACAACAAATCTGGCTTCACCAAGCCTCGAATCCTGTCGTCTCGACACCCAGTGGGTGGACGTCATGGAGGTAGAGGGCGAGCCGGCTGCCACAACGGCATCAGAGATAAAGAGTCTCGAGCCTGCGACTGCTTCATGAAGCGCGGCGGCTGTTGAAGCCCCTAACACTCGGGCTGAGACGGAGCCAGCCCTTGTGTCGGCTCCATCGTGGGCTCGACCTATCCTGGCTTACCTTCTTTGCGGCGAGCTTCCTCAAGATGAGGCGGAGGCAAGCCAGATTCAGAACAGATCAGCAACCTACACCATCATCAATCGCGAGCTCGTTCGGCGTAGCATGACTAGCGTGTTCTAGCGCTGTGTCAAATCAGAAAAGGGACAGGAGATCCCCAGAGACATTCACTAGGGTAGTGCGGGCATCATGCCGCCTCTAGAACCCTGGTGTCCAAGGCGTTCCGCCATGGATTCTATTGGCCCACGACCCTCGAGGAGGCCATGGACATGGTCAACAAAAGCGAGGGCTGCCAACGCTTTGGCGCGCAGAGCCACTTGCCACCTTCAGCCCTCAAAACCATCCCATTGTCATGGCCATTCGTCGTTTGGGGGTTGGACATGGTGGGATCATTCAAGACCGCTCGAGGCGGCATGACTTGTCTCTTGGTAGCCATCGATAAATTTACCAAGTGGATCGAGGCTAGGCCCATCAAGAAGCTTGACGGCCCCACGGCCGTGAGGTTCGTCAAGGACATCGTTGTCCGATACGGCGTCCCCCACAGCATCATCACCGACAACGGCACGAACTTCGCCAAGGGTGCTTTGGCACTCTACTGCTCAAAGGAAGGCATCCGGCTCGACTTGGCATCGGTGGCACACCCCAGTCCAACGGCCAGGTAGAGAGGGCTAACGGCCTGATCCTGGCCGGCATTAAGCCAAGACTGGTGGCACCACTCGTCAGGTCAGCCGGTGGCTGGATCAAAGAGCTGCCGGCAGTGTTGTGGAGCCTCCGCACCACGCCCAACCGGTCAACCGGCTTCACCCCATTCTTTCTGGTATATGGGTCCGAGGCTATCATCCCTACGGATTTCGAGTTTGACTCGCCTCGGGTCACCCTATACACAGAAACAGAAGCGAAGGACGCAAGAGAAGACGGTGTCGATCTGCTTGAGGAGGCACGGGATCTAGCCTTGAGTCGGATAGACATTTATCAACAAAAGCTGAGATACTACCACAACAAGAAGATCAAGCCTCTCTCTTTCAGAGAGGGGGACTTGGTGCTTAGAAGAATCCAGCGAACAGCCGGCCAGCACAAGCTCTCATCCCCATGGGAGGGACCCTTCATTATCAGCAGAAGCCAAGGAAGCACAAGAGAGACGACTCCGGCCAGGAGACGGAGCGTCCATGTAATGGGGCGTTGCTTCGCCAGTTCTATTGCTAGAAGGCAAGTAAGAAAAATGGAAAGAGCATGTACATATGTATCTTTCTCCCTCTTCAGGATTTCCAATGAATGCAATGGGTGTTTCAAGCCGAGCCTTTGGCATGCCTCTTTTGGATTCATAACTAGAGTCTTCACTCATTTTGTGAGTCCCTTGGTCCGGCTCTGACGGGCTCGGGGGCTTGCTAGCTGGCCCGAATGATTACCTTAGTTGTAGAAGAACATATAGTGTACGCCGGGTCGAACCCTAGCCGTCTCGTAACAGCTACAGACCGGCTCCCGGCTATGCGGCTAGCGAGGCGACGCCAAGTAAGGCTGGCTGCATAAAAAGTTCTACTACAAAAAGGGTCACCGGCTCGGGTTGGTTTGATCCTTTTTTGCGATCTTATTCTAGTCGGCCTCTACTGGCTTGTGTTTGAGTCTTTAAGTCTTGAGGGCTTCGAAAAATCTAAGGCCAATATTCTCAAAGGCAGAAGTCTCGACCCAGTCACTGACCGGGTCCCGGCTGTCGGGCTGGTGGGGTAGATGCTAGAGGGAGTAAAGGGGTTGGAGAAAAAGAAGTCAAGCAGGAATCAAAAGATGAAAATACAAGGCGGCACTCATGGTGTTACGAATTTAATGCAGAATTCATACATTCGAAAGCATTTTCCCCACGGCCGAAGTTCATTACACACCCCCTAGTGGTTGGAACTGTTGGACTGACAATGCATTGCAGACAACAAAAAACAAAAACAGGGCCAGCTAAGGGGCGGCGGCTTCGTCTGTTGCCCCGGCTGCATCTCTGGAAGTGGTGGCTTCACCATCGACTGCTTCTCCCAAGGTGGTGGTGTCGTCTCCTCTGCGAGGGCTTTCGGCTCCATCCCTGCCGAAGTTGTCGTCAGCTTCGCTGCTGGAGTCGGCGTCTTCCTTCTCAAGGGTCACCTCGTCGGAGCTGCCATCGGCAACATATGGCTGAAGATGGTGCAAGTCCTCAGGGACCACGTTGTCGTCTTCATCCGCTCCAAGTTGAGCTCGTCCTGGGCGGCATATGACGCAATGTCGCTGGCCCTCATCGGCATCTGGTCCTCCATGGCCTGTAGCTCCCCCTCCAAGCCGTCGCGCTGGGCAACGAGCTTGCCCATGTCCATGTTCCGATACCAGGACTTGGCCAAGCGCAGCGCCATGTAGGAACCAGCACTCGCGGCTGAGGCACCAGGCGTCAAGACGATCGCCACTAGCTGCAAGCCAGCGGGAGAGCCGGCTCACCGACACCGGCTCCACGACTTCGGGCCACAAAGCCTTTACCATCGACGTGCTCGCGCTCTGGAGCCGTTCCATGGATTCAGTCAAGACAAGCAGATGGGCTCTAAGGCCCACACCAATCTCCTCCACAGACCAGCCGGCGCTAGCGTCCACCTCCTGCCCGGCAGCGCGACGCTCCTCGCTGCTGACCTCAACAGCCATTTCATCCGCTTCCCGTGTCTCAGGGAAGATTCCTGGGGTAGGGGAAGGGGTGCAAAGAAGAATAAGAGGAGGAAGCTACAAAGAAGAATAATTGAAGACAAAATGAAAGAAGGGCTCACGGTTGAAATGGGCGTCGGTCTCTTGTGCATCCTCCAGGGCCTCACGCCCCCGCACCGTGCTTGTGTGGGCTTCCTGGAGGGTCACGGCCGTCTCCATCGCCTTGGCCAGCTACGCCTACTTCTCGATCAGGGCCTCCTCCTTCTCCTTCAGGGCGGCGTCCTTGAGCTTCATCTCCTCGAGATGGGCCGTCTTAAGATGCTCGGTGTCGGTAGCATTGGAGGAGTCCTTCTCCTCAAGAGTGGTGCGCAGCATGTCCAGGTCGTCCTAAAGGGCCGCCTCGCGATCCTTCTTCTCCACCTGGAGAAGAGTCAGCTGCTGCTGGAGCCGCTGGCCCGCCTTGCGCAAGACGTCTCGCTCCGAGACGGCCACGCCCAGCCGGCCCTGAAGATTAGCAACCTAACCATCAGCCGCCTGGGTCTGATCCCGCAGCGCAATGTACGCCTGCACTTGGGCGTCATGAAGATCCTATGGGAAAATTAAAAGAAAGAAAAGGAAATAAGATTCGGCCCGGCTAATTCATAGCCGGCCCGATTCTCGGGGGCTACACTCAGTGGGTGCGCTAGCACGGCCCCACTAAAAAGGCATTGACAAGGCATAGAACAAAGAGATTTGGCCCGGCGAATGCTTGGCCGGACCGATTCTCGGGGGCTACACCCAGTGGGTTCGCTGGCGCGCCCCCACTGACTCAAGAGAATAAAAATCAAAACCAAGACGATGAAGATGCAAAGGATGAAGCACTAACCCTGGTGCGTTCCTCCAAGCGCTCCAGATCACTATGGGTAACCCTGGCCGCCTGCTTCACCTTGTCCCGGCTGCAGCCAAACATTCCCACCAGCTCTGGGACACTGCTAAGCTCTGTGCCTGGGGTCATCATCAGGCGCTCAGTGTTGGCCATGCGCCAAGTCTTCAAGAGCCAGCTCCTAGTGTTGTAGCCGGCTCCTGGAGCGGTTGGGCCACGGTTGGTCACATTGATGGTGCCGGCTTCAGGTGGCTGGTTGATGGCCGGCTCCAATGGCGCCCCAGACTGCGTCGTCTCTGCAGCAGGGGAGGATCGGTCGCATTCGGCGCATCCATGGTCACCTCCGGCTCCTCCAGGTTCACCTCCGGCGCGTCGGCCGCCTCGGCCTCCGGCGTGTCGGGGATCACCAAGAGGTCCATAGACATGGAGGCAGCCGGCTCGAATGGCTTGGCCATCTCGGTTCTCTTGGTGCGCCTCGAGGCCGCCTCGCTAGCGGGCTCCTCCACGGGAGTTTGCTTGGAGGGGTCATGTCTAGCCTTCGTACGCTTCTCCTTGGGCTTCTCAGCCTGGCTGGGCTGAGATTGGCCCGCGGCCATCTTCTTCGCCGCCACTTCCCACCGAAGGGCGGATTGGTCATCCAGAGCCTTCTGGGCAACTTCAGCTGCTGCCCAGCCGGCCCGTTCGGCGGTGAAGGCAGTTTCTTCCTCCACGTCTTCTTCCTCCCTACCAGGCACGGTTTGAGGAACCTATCCTCACGCGACAAAACAAAAAAGAGAATAGCAAAGGACTCTTACCCCGCCATGACGGGCACCTGCTTCTTGGCGCCGCTTGCTAGCCCTCCGGCTAGAGGTCCAGGCATGGCGCGTTTGGAGGCCGGCTTGGAGGTTGTGACACCCTTGCCCTTGTTCTTGGCTGCCTCGCCAGGCGCGGCCGTCTCGCCAGCATGGCGGCGGCCTCGGGTCATTGGAGGGCTGGTGACTTCCTACACCTCTCCGGCATCCTTCTCGAAGGGTGCATCATACGAAGATGGTGGCATCCCGTCATCATCCGTCCAGTCAACAAGGGGAGGCCTCAAGTGCTCACCACACGGCTCGGAGCCTTCCGACTCCAGCGTCTCCCCCGAGACGGCGTCCCGCGGCTCAATCATCCCCTCGTCTTCAATCTCTGAGTGGTCTAACGTCTCCACGTCTAGAGCCGGTGGGGTGAGCTCTTGCAGCTTCCCAAACAGCTGATGCAACAACAGTTGGCAGCCGGCTTAACGAGAAGAAACAACAGTTTCAAAACACAAAGCAATTACCAGATCCATGAGGACACTCACCATTGGGGGAGGATGGTTCCTGTCGTAAGGGACCAGCCCCCAGTCCCAGTCTCCTCCTTGATCCATGTTGGCGGAGGAGATCTGGTTCATGTTCTTCGCCATCGCCCCAGGGTGGAATTTTTTGGTGGAGAGCCGACAAGGATTGTGTCGGCCGCTCATCTGACATATCAGATGAGGCCGCCTCTGCAAAGGTAGGATGCTACCAGTCATCATGGTGGTAAGCAGGTCACGCCCTATGAGGCCGTCAGCCTTCAGGCTGTCGAGATAAACTCCAATCTGCGCTACCTCGGGAGTTGGCCGGGGGTACTTGTCTTGCTAGTTCTTCTTCGCCGTCGGAGGCTCGATGGCGAAGGGGGGGCATGTTGATGGCGTCGCGGTTGGGGCCGGTATTCTTCACGTACAAGAAGCCCCTCTGCCGCTGCTTGATGGAGTCTTGGAGCGGCATCTGGGGGAAGCCGCACTTCGTACGGTGCTGCACCACTGCCGCGCCGCACGGGGTCACCGACATGGGCCATCGAGCTTCTTCACCTCGGCCTTGTCCATTTCCTTGGACCGTTGCTCGAAAAAGAACAAGATCTGCCAGAGGTCGAGGCAGGGATCGATCCCTAGAAACCCCTCGTACAAAACGACGAATGAGGCGAGTTGAAGGATGGCATTCGGCGCCAGATGGTGCGGCTGTAAGCCAAAGAAGGTGAGGAAGTTGCAGAAGAAGGTGCTCGTCGGGAGCCCGAACCCTCGGTAGAAGTGTTCATCGAACACGACTACCCCTCCCTCCTGTGGCTTTGGAGCATTCTCGGCTCCGGGGATCCGCACGGTCACAAGGGAGGCTGGAGGCAGCATTCGGCAATGGCGGAGCGCTTTGATGTGCTCAGCACAGATGTCGCTGTCGAGCCAGGAACCGTTGTGCTGTCCCTTCTTGGAAGAGCTGCTCGACATGGTGGCGAGTGGTGAGAGCTCGAAGGGACAGTGACGGTCTGCGTGGCAGTGAAGACGAAGAAGAAGACGAGACTCTCTCTCTGGGCTCAGGGAGGGAGGAAGCGCAACTGTGGGGCAAGAAGGGGGCGAATAGCCTCCTCGGTACCCCCCGCACCCATTTAAACCCCACGAAGGATCGTGGAGAGGGGATCCGGTGCGCACCGATCCGATTATCTGTGACTATTATGGAGGCTTTTACGACTCCCGAGATCCAACCGTGTGGAGTAAATCCGCAGAGTATCCTCCGCGCGGGGGCCAAGGGGGCGTCGTGGCGGGACCCAGGGCTGAGGCCCAGTCCCGTCAACTAAACAAACCATCATCACGTCAGGCCAGGCCTGGCACGTGGCGCGATTTGCGTGACCTACGACGAAGCTGAGGCATTGCTTGGAAGACAGTCGGCTCCTGAGCTGGCGTCCCCTGCCGCAGGCAGCGGCAGGAACTCATCAGCCAACAACTTAAGCCGGCGAGGCCGCCCACTCCAAGGCGGCGGGCCTCCCCATCTTTGGGGACTACTATCGGGGCGATAACCCCGGGCTAGGCTCATCGAGCCTACTCCTTTGCCTTCAGCCATAAAGGAATAGCAAGAACCATTCTGCAAAGACCAGGTCCCCCTGGCCGGCTAGGAAGTACCTGCCGGCTGGGGGTGATACATCTCCAACGTATCTATAATTTTTGATGGTTTCATGCTATTATCTTGTCAAACTTTGGCTGTTTTGCATGCCTTTTATATAATTTTTGGGACTAACTTATTAACTCAGTGCCAAGTGCCAGTTCCTATTTTTTCAATGCTTTTGACCCCTTTCAGAGGAGATTTTTAATTGGAGTCCAAACGGAAGAAAATCCCCGAAAAGATTTTTTCTGGAACGGAAGAAGATCGGGAAGCTTGGGAGCCAAGCCAGGGGAGCCTCAGGGGCCCCACAAGCACCCACCCCGCAGCCAGGGGGGGGCGCGCCATCCAGGCTTGTGGGCCCCCTGGACGCCCTTCGCCCTAGGTCTTTCGCCTATATATTCCCATAAATTCCAGAAAAAAATCAAGAGATTATCGAAAGTACTTTTCCGCCGCCGCAAGCTTCTGTCTCCGCAAGATCCCATCTGGGGCACGTTCGGGTGCCCTGCCGGAGGGAGGATTCGGACATGGAGGGCTTCTTCATCAACACCATGACCTCTTCGATGATGCGTTAGTAGTTCACCATAGACCTACGGCTCCATAGCTAGTAACTAGATGGCTTCTTCTCTCTCTTGGATCTTCAGTACAAAGTTCTCCATGATCTTCATGGAGATCTATCCGATGTAATCTTCTTTTGCGGTGTGTTTGTCGAGATCCGATGAATTGTGGATTTATGATCAGATTATCTATGAATCTTATTTGAGTTTCTTCTGATCTCTCTTATGCATGATTTCATATCCTTGTAATTCTCTTCGAGTTGTGGGTTTTGTCTGGACAACTAGATCTATGATTCTTGCAATGGGAGAGGTGCTTGGTTTTGGGTTCATACCGTGCGGTGACCTCACCCAATGACAGAAGGGGTAGCGAGGCATGCATCATGTTGTTGCCATCAAGGGTAAAAAGATGGGGTTTTCATCATTGGTTTGAGATTATCCCTCTACATCATGTCATCTTGCTTAACGCGTTACTTTGTTCGTCATGAACTAAATACACTAGATGCATGCTGGATAGCGGTTGATGTGTGGAGTAATAGTAATAGATGCAGAAAGTATCGGTCTACTTGTCTCGGACATGATGCCTATATGTATGATCAGTGTCTTATATATCGCCATGACTTTGTGCGGTTCTATTAATTGCTCGGCAGTAATTCGTTCACCCACCGTGACACTTGCTATTTTGAGAGAAGCCTCTAGCGAACACTATGGCCCCCAGGGTCTACTCCAGACCATATTTTCAGCCTTACACTTTTTACTTCATTGCACTTTCCGCCTTCAGATCTCACTTCGCAAACAATCTTGAAGGGATTGACAACCCCTTTGAAGCGTTGGGTGCAAGCTTGTTTCTGTTTGCGCAGGTACTTTGGACTTGACGAGGCCCTCCTTCTGGATCGATACCTTGGTTCTCAAACTGAGGGAAATACTTACTGTTCCTGTGCTGCATCAGCCTTTCCTCTTCAAGGGAAAAACCAACACAAGCCCAGCCTCTGTCAACGTGTCAATTTCTGGGCAGTTGTCTATGGGATAGGAGGGGGCGAGACGGCCAACTCTCTGTCCGGACAAGAAGCACCTGCCGGCTAGAGGCGAGACGGCTACCTCCCCCTGGCCCCGTAGGCCAAGCCAGCCGGATAGGGGCAAGGCAGCTGAGCCCAGGCCGGCTAGTCAAGCGAGTAGACGGCTAGGGAGCAAGAGTCCCATCAGAGCGTAGGTCATGACGAGACCCTATGGTTAAAGGTGGCTACGCATCAACAAGGGTACTCTATCAGGGTGCAGGGCAGGTACAAGCGCCGGCGGCCACGCCGCTGACTTCCTCCGGCTCTGATCCATCACCCTGCACAGTGTCGACCCGTCAAACTCCCACTCCATTACTGCACTAGGCGTGGGAACAGCGGAGACGGCCGTACTACCTGCCCATGACGATCCTCGTTGGATGACGCCAGACGTACCACACGTGTCCTGCATCAAGCTTACGCGAGAGACTTACTGGATAGCTGGCGGGTCCCACAGCCAGACGGGACCTTGCAGCCGGTGGGCCCCTCCAGCGACAAGACAAGACTCCGTGGGCCCCCTGGCCAGCCGGCGAGGCTGCCAGCCGGGCCCCACTCTTGTACCTTTTATCCATATTGTAGGTCGGTGGGTTCGCCTATAACCCCCCCGGCCCCCTCCATGCACAGGGTCAGTCAACTCATCACACACACACACACACACACACACCACATAGGAGAGTCAGACGCGAGCCGGCAGCTCCTTCTTCCTCCTCCGCAATACAGCTCTAGGAGCACTTTGTAATCCCATACGTACATCATACACTCCGACAGGATTAGGGGTATTGTATCTACAGAGATCCCTGAACCTGGGTACATCATGCGTTCCATGCTTGTACCATCCTTGTTCCCAGCGCCCTCCGGTGCCACTTCGGTTCCCACCATCTTTAGCCTTCCCATAGCTTATGTTGTGAGTAAACACCGACAACTATGCATGCAAAATAGAATCTGTCAAAAACAGAATACTCTATAAAGATCTGTAGTGTAACCATACTTCCGTGTCTCAAAAAATTCTGAAAATATAGAAAGTCCAAGAAGTTGTATGTAAATCATATGTAAAAAATTCAGATCAAAATCACGTTCGAGTGAATTTACAAAATTCCTTGACTAAGAGCAAATTTTTCTATTTTTGCACAGAATCAAGTCAACTATCATCCACACTATCCCAAAGGATTTACTTGGCACTTTATTTAAATAAAAGGCATAAAACATGATTACTACAGTAGCATAAAACATGATTTTTAGAATTTCATCACTGAGGAAATTCCTTTTGAGGAAATTCCTCACTGATGACTAACTTGAAGTGGAAACAACAAAGGATCATGAGTGCAAAGTATCACAACAGCAGTTTTCAAGATGAGGAATATGAAAAAAAGTTTGCACAGTACGCAGGAACAGAGAAAACGGGTGAGGATTAACTCGCGTGAAGAATTTGGGGTTGAGGAATTTTGGAGAAAGTCTTCAGCAAATTCTTCAAACAATGACAATGAAAATCTTCAACATACAATATTGACGAATTGAAAGAGATGATGAAATAGAACCCGTATCACAGTGAAGACATTGGTTGATGACCCAGTTCCAACTGTTGTGACAGTTGTACGTCCGGTTCGGAGCAGCTTGGTATTGAAACCAAAGGACACACAGTCCTGAGACACACAATCCCTACCATATTCTCCTTGAGCTAAAGACCCACAGTCCTCGCCCAACAATCGTGGTAAGTCGTCGGGGCAGACTTCCAAACCCTCACAAACTTGGTTACCCGACGATCCACAATTGACTGCTGGATTGCTCTAGATCATGACGCCTAACCTTCTGGAGGATGCACAATCCTCAAAGGTAAAAGGCTTCAGTCCCACACACGAACAAATTCTTAAGTGATGCTCAATCACTTGGTTTTGGTTTGTGGTTTGGTGTTTGGGGTATTTCCTCACTGATGATTTACTCTCGAAGACTCTGAGGAATTTGGGTTGCTATAAATGACAAGTGTCAGTTTCTCACGGAGCAGCCAACCAGCTAATGGTTGTGGGGGCGGCTATTTATAGCCTGGGAGCATCCCGACACGATTTGACATTAATGCCCTTAAATAATATGACCGTTGGTGTGGATAAGATCAGTGATGTGGCGCGAATTGCTGTAACGGTCGGGACCCTCAACTGTGAGGGTCCTCATGTCTCTCATATTCCTCACTTGAGGCTCTTGGTAGGATTAGTCTTGGGTTGAGCATCATGAGGAAATTCATTCCAAAGTGTTACCTCGACCCCCTTTAAGAGTACAGTGTTCCTATGACTCAAGAGTGAAGAAAATAAAACAGAAAGAATAAATCTTCATGCTTCAATGTCTTCAGATTGATTTTCTTCAGGACACACCGAATTCCTCATCATCAATATCTTCATGAGGAATATCAATTTCATCACAATTTCTCCGCGATTCAATTCCTCAACAGAAGACCAATTTCTTTAGCCGAAGATATACATTTTTAGGGGTCGATATTCATCGAATATTTCAAACTCCTCGGTGACTTATAGATCCTATGTACAGTCATGAACACATTAGATACCTAACTTATAACTCTTCAAACCACCAAAATCACTAAGGGGCACTAAATACACTTACAATCTCCCCCTTTTTGGTGGTTGATGACAATTAGGTTAATTCTTCAACGGGGATAAAAATATGAAGTGTAAATACTCATTTTGAGGAATTTGAAAGCAATATACAGAGAGACTCCCCCTAAAGATATGCATATCTTGAGGATTTTGCTTTTCACAGCAAATGCACATTGATGATTTATATCATGGAGATCTACCCTTGAGTCTTGTAAGTCATGCATACATATGACATATAATATGAAGAATTTGAGAATGCATGATGGCAAATGGTATCTGACGAATTTCAGTATGCGTGCTTTAATATTTTCAGGATTAAGCATGCGAAGAAAAACGTTCAAAAGAGCCAGAGTACCATCGGGCTTAAGTTACAACTCATTACATAAAACACTTCAGAAGAATCAAGAGTTTGTAACTTAATAAAGTTCATAAGCCCCAAATTATATCCGGCGTGAAGAGTAATTCCCAGATTTCTCCCCCTTTGTCATCAATTGACGAAAAGGGACAAAACTGAGGACTAACGCCCCTTGAAGACTTTCACTTCTTGGCAGTTGAGCAAGACGCGAGAGGATTATTAGGTGCGGGCTTCCTCCTTGGACCAGTGGCAGTATCTTCTTGGTCTTCATCAGGTTCTGCAATGCGGAATGAAGAAAATGAACTGTCCTCAAGGTCTGGAACTGGAATTGGCTTGAATTTCTTCTTTTGTGGCAATGACCAGTCAAAGTCCTGTGTACACTCCAATTCTTCAAGTTCTTCTAGAGTCTTCAAATGGGCCAGTGTGGCCCACGTGCGATCAAAAACCTGATGAAGATAGTGGGGATTAATCTTCACTGTTTCTAAGTCTCATTGAGATTTTGACAATGGCACCGAATTGCCGTTTGACCCATTTGTGATTGCGATCGACCTTCTGATGAAGACTGAGGAGTAGCTCTCTGTTAGTCATCACCCTTGGGGCAACTGGGCTTGGCGGCTCCTGGGTTTCAGTATCATCCCATGAAGAATATGCATCTGGTTCACGAAACTTGCCATCAAGGGGCCGACTACCTTCATCGATCACAGACTTGCCTTTTCCTTCAACTGGCTCGAAAGTCTTCTTGTTGACTCTGATTGGAGGCATATATCCAATGTGATTATTGAAATCAGCATGATAGTTGATGCCTATCATGCGTCTGATGAATCTCATGATCCATGGAGCGTAAATCCTCAGGTTGAAAGGTAACATAGCATTGTCAGCCACAGTCCTCCAAAATAAGTAGCGAATGTTTATGGGGATGCCATGGATGACGTTGAAGAGTATATTCTTCATGATGCCTACAACATCTTCTTCATCATCATGGCCATTGATTGGAGCAACGACACTGCACAAAATCCTATAGACAGTCCTGGGTTCATACTTCAGATCTTGGACCAGAAAAGCCGTTCTTGGTCGTTGACCCTTGGCCAAAGGCTTCATGAGGACTTCCGTCAGCTTATTGGGCAATTCCCTTTCATCGTACATCTTCACAGCATGTTCTTAAGGAATTGAAATAGGAAGTACTCACAGCAGCTCATTTGCAGGGGCCTTCAAATGTGTGTGTTGCATCATCCAATCCAGCACCCAAGTGTTGATATTTGTTGGATCTCCAGAGATGTGGAAAGTTGCATAGAATTGAAGAACGATGTCGTTGTTCCAATCAAAGATATCACTGCAAAGTGGCAGCAGTCCGTCTTCATGAAGAAAGTTGAGGACTGGGGCGAAGCAAGGAATTTTTTCAAGCTCAACATGAGGAATATGCCTGTGCTGAAATATTTTGTTTCTTCCCCAGAGCACAGATGCATAATGGTTGAGCTGAGTCCTTGTCCAAAACTTCATGTGCCTGATGCGAAGCTTGTCATAAGGATTGTCTCCGATGAAATACATATATTCTTCATAGAACGCTACCTTCTGAAACTTTGGCCTCTTTGAGAAGGGCTGATGCTGCATAGGCTGAAGATTTTGCTGCTTCTCTTGAGGAGAGACGATCATGGCAGTCTCCATGTTGATAACCACAATAGCAGTTTCTGTATAGGGTACACGAGCATTTTCTTAAGCATGTTCCTCAGGTTGAGGAATGTCATCAACCTGTGCCTCAGGCTGAGGGTTTTGCTCAGGGTGAGGATTTTCTTCAGCCTGAACTTCAAGTTGAGGATCTTGCTCAGGATTAGGATTTTCCTCGGGCTGAGGATGTTCTTCTTGGTTTTCCTCAGATTGAGGAATTTTCTTGGAGGAGGAGCCAAATTCTTCAGCTCGTGTAGCTAACCGTTGAGCAGGTTCTTCGGGAGGAATGAATGTCCGAGGAATGTCATCAATTTGAATTTCCTCATCTGTGTGTTCCTCAGACTCAGTAGTTTTCATTTCCTCATTAGTCAGATGCTCCTTATCTTCTCTTTTGAAGGGAATCATAGCGTAGGATGGAGCAATCTTGAAAGGCACATCATCTAAAGGAGAATTTTCATCAAGAGATTTGAGGCGCTTGGCCTCTGTTGATTCTGGTGTGGAAGAAGCTTTTCTTTTCTTAGCTTTTTCTTCTGCAGCCCTGGTTTTCTTCACGTCTGATGTAGACGGAGTCATTTTCTTCACCTTTGAGGATTTTGGTGAAGCCATCTTCTCTTAAAGAGGCGGAGCCGTATCCGTCCTTGCAGTTTTCTTAGCTGAAGCATTTTCTTCAGCTGTAGCAGATTCATCAGCTGGAATATCCTTAGCTATTTCCTCAATATCCTTACCTATTTCCTCAATAGAGGCGTTGCTTGTTTTTCCTCTCGCTCAGGCTGATGTGGTTTTGCTGGAGCAGCAGTCTTTTTGTTGTAATCATCAACTGCGTTGCTTGCAAACTTGAGGAAATTGGTCTTGAGACTTTGATGATCAGATAGTTTGGTATACTTGTCTGCCAAAGTCTTCAGTTCTGCCTGGGTTGACACAAGAGCATCAGGCGTCAGGCTAAGGAGATTTTGTGTGAAGAATTTCTCCTTCTTCAGCTTTGCAGCCTTTGCTTGTTTGGCTTGCGTCTCCTTCCAGCTGGCCTCATTGATGAATGTGGCCACCATATGGTTGATGCCCGGGGGAAGCTTCAAGTCATCAATGGGTGTGTTTGGGTCATCATACCAGACATTGATGTAGTCCAATAGGACTTTTGGGTCCATGGCAAGAGGAATGGCACTATCTAAAGCTTGAGCGACCCGTTCCTGCTTGTTTCTGATGATTGCTTGCAGTGTCTGATCATCATATTCATCACTTCCTTCTGATGCAAAAGGTACTTTGATGACTTTGCTTGGGCTGGGTCTATTTCCTCTTCCAGCGGTCATCTTAGTTTTCAACGGTATTGGTGAATACTTTGTCTCTGAGCTCGTGGCAGATGGAATAGAGGAGCTGGAGACAGTAGGCAGTTGCTTCACAATCTGCTTGTGTTTAGGCGTTGAAACCTGTGTGGTTGTTGAGGGTTTTGGCGCAAATGCAGGCGTAACCTTCTGAAGCAATTTCTCTTGAGGCTTTGAAGCCTTTCATTTCTGAGGCACAAGCTTCACTTGAGGAATTGCCATGCGAGAAGTTTCAGCGGGTCCGGAGGTGGCTGCGGCAGTAATACGTCCATTTTACATCATGCTTTCATGTTGATATTTATTGCTTTTTGGGCTGTTATATTACTTGTGGTACCATATTTATGCCTTTTCTCTCTTATTTTGCAAGGTTTATTTGAAGAGGGAGAATTCAGGCAGCTGGAATTCTGGACTGGAAAAGGAGAAAATCCTTGTCCACTATTCTGCACATCTCCAAATGCCCTGAAAAGTTACAGTGATTTTTTCTAGAATATATAAAAAATACTGGGCGAAAGAACTACCGGAGGGGGGCCACCAGGGCTCCACAAGCTTGCCCACCGCCACCACCCCCCTAGTGGCGCAGGGCAGGCTTGTGGGCTGCCTGACGGCCCACTAGCCCCCCTCTTTTGCTATATGAAGCGTCCTGGTCTGGAAAAAATCAATCAGGAGCTTTTTCGTGGTTTCGCCGCCTCCACGAGGCGGAACTTGAGCAGATCCAATCTAGAGCTCCGGCAGGACGATCCTGCCGGGGAAACTTCCCTCCCGGAGGGGGAAACCGTCGCCATCGTCATCACCAACACTCCTCTCGTCGGAGGGGAGGCATCTTCATGAACATCTTCATCAGCACCATCTCCTCTCCAATCCCTAGTTCATCTCTTGTAACCAATCTTCGTCTCGCGACTCCGATTGGTACTTGTAAGGTTGCTAGTAGTGTTGATTACTCTTTGTAGTTGATGCTAGTTGGATTACTTGGTGGAAGAGTTTATGTTCAGATCCTTGATGCTATTCATTACACCTCTGATCATGATTATGATTATGCTTTGTGAGTAGTTACTTTTGTTCCTGAGGACATGGGATAAGTCATGTTAATAATAGTCATGTGAATTTGATATTCGTTCGGTATTTTGATATGCTCTATGTTGTCTTTTACTCTAGTGGTGTTATGTGCACATCGACTACATAACACTTCACCATATTTGGGCCTAGAGGAAGGCATTGGGAAGTATTAAGTAGATGATGGGTTGCTGGAGTGACAGAAGCTTAAACCCCAGTCTATGCGTTGCTTCGTGAGGGGCTGATTTGGATCCACTAGTTTAATGCTATGGTTAGACATTGTCTTAATTCTTGTTTTGTAGTTGCGGATGCTTGCGAGAGAGGTTAATCATAAGTGGGATGCTTGTCCAAGTAAGGGCAGTACCCAAGCACCGGTCCACCCACATATCAAACTATCAAAGTAACGAACGTGAATCACATGAACATGATGAAACTAGCATGACAGAAATTCCCGTGTGTCCTCGAGAGCGTTTTTCCTCCGATAAAACTTTGTTCAGGCTTGTCCCTTGATACAAAAGGGATTGGGCCACTTGCTGCACCATTGCTACTAGTTGTTACTTTTTACTCTTTGCTTGCTACGTTTCACCTCGCTACACAATCACTTGTTACCGTTACTTTTAGTGCTTGCAGTTATTTCCTTGCTGAAATCCGTTTATCAGAGCCTTCTGGTCCTCGTTGGGTTTGACTCTCTTACTTATCAAAAGGACGACGATTGATCCCCTATACTTGTGGGTCATCAAGACTCTTTTCTGGCGCCGTTGCCGGGGAGTGAAGCGCCTTTGGTAAGTGGAAATTGGTGAGGAAACATTTATATATTGTGCTGAAATTATTGTCACTTGTCACTATGGAAACTGTTTCTTTGAGGAGTTTGTTCGGGGTATCTTCACCACGAACGGAAGCACGAGGAGTTGCTCCTCAACCTGAGGTACCTACTGAAAATATCTTCTATGAAATTCCTTCGGGTATGCTTGAGAAACTGCTGGCTAATCCTTTCACACGAGATGGATCTTGACATCCACACTTGCATCTAATCTATGTAGATGAAGTTTTTGGTTTATTTAAGCTTGCAGTTTTGCCCGAGGATGAGGTAAAGAAGAAAGTCTTTCCTTTATCTTTGAAGGATAAGGCGTTGACATGGTATAGGTTATGTGATGATACTGGATCATGGGGCTACAATCGGTTGAAATTGGAATTTCATCAAAAGTTCTATCCTATGCATTTAGTACATCGTGATCGGAACTTTATTTATAACTTTTGGCCTCGTGAGAGGGAAAGCATATCTCAAGCTTGAGGGAGGCTTAAATCAATGCAATATTCATGCCCCAATCTCAAACTTTTATGCTCGGCTTTCTCATAAATATCGTACCATGCTTGACACCTCTTGTGTCGGTTCTTTTATGAAGAAGGATATTGATCACAAGTGGAATTTATTGGAGAGAATCAAATGCAACTCTGAAGATTGGGAGCTGGAGGAAGGTAAGGAGTCAGGTATGAATTTCTAGTTTGATTGCGTTAAATCTTTTGTTGAGACAAACACTTCTAGAGATTTTAGCGCTAAGTATGGACTTGACTCTGAGATAGTAACTTCTCTATGTGAATCTTTTGCTGCTCATGTTGATACTCCCAAAGAGAAGTGGTTTAAATATCATCTTCCTGTAGAAAGCAACATAGCCAAAACCAATCTAGTTGAGGAGAAAGTCATAGCTTTTAGTGATCGCGTTGTTCCTTGTGCTTACACTGAGAAACCACCATACCCTGCTAGGATAAAGGATTATTCTAAAGCTCCAACTGTGATACGTAGGGGTTATATTAGACCACTTGCACCCCTTGAGGAGATTAGAGTTGAACCTAGTGTTGCTATTATCAAAGATCTCTTAGCCGAAGACATAGATGGGCATGTTATTAAATTCTGTGAGGACTCTGCTAGAGTTGCTAAACCTCACGCGAAAGACAAGCACGGACCTGTAGTTGGCCTGCCCGTTGTTTCTGTTAAGATAGGAGATCACTATTACCATGGTTTATGTGATATGGGAGCTAGTGTTAGTGCAATACCCCGTTCTCTATATGATGAAATCAGAGATGAGATTGCACCTGCTGAGTTAGAACCCATTGATGTCACCATTACGCTAGCTAATAGAGACACTATCTGCCCTGTGGGAATTCTGAGAGACGTAGAAGTACTGTGTGGTAAGACGAAGTATCCTACTGATTTCCTCGTCCTTGGTACTGCACAAGATAGCTTTTGTCCCATCATATTTGGTAGACCCTTTCTCAACACTGTCAATGCTCACATTTATTGCATTAAGCAGACTGTCACAATAAGTTTTGAGGGTGTGTCTCATGAATTTAACTTCTCCAAGTTTGGAAGACAATCCCATGAAAGAGAGTCGTCTGGTAGGGATGAAATCATTGCTCTTGCCTCTATTGCCGTACCTCCTACGGATCCTTTAGAGCAATATCTGCTTGAGCATGAAAATGATATGCATATGGAGGAGAGAGATGAGATAGATAAAATTGTCGTAGAAGAATATCCTATTCTCAAGAATAATCTGCTTGTTGAACTGCTTGGGGATCCTCCCCCACCAAAGGGTGATCCTGTGTTCGAGCTTAAACAGTTGCCTGATACTCTTAAGTATGCCTATCTTGATGAGAAGGAGATATATCCTATCATTATTAGTGCTCTCCTCTCAGAGCGCGAAGAGAAGAAGTTACTAATAACTCTGAGGAAGCACCACGCTGCTATTGGATATACTCTTGATGATCTTAAGGGTATTAGTCCTACTCTATGTCAGCACATGATTAAAACCGATCCTGAGTTTAAACCAGTTGCTGATCATCAAAGGAGATTAAATACTAAGATGAAAGAGGTCGTAAGAAAAGAAATATTAAAGCTTCTGGAAGCAGGAATCATTTATCCTGTTGCTCATAGTGATTGGGTAAGTACAGTACATTGCGTACCTAAGAAGGGAGGTATCACCGTCGTTCCTAATGATAAGGATGAACTAGTCCCACAAAGGATTGTTACCGGCTATAGAATGGTGATAGACTTCCGGAAACTGAACAAGGCAACTAGGAAAGATCATTATCCTTTGCCGTTCATCGACCAAATGCTAGAAAGGCTATCAAAGCACACACACTTCTGCTTTCTAGACAGTTATTCAGGTTTCTCGCAAATACCTGTTGCACAATCTGATCAAGAGAAAACCACTTTCACCTGCCCTTTCGGTACCTTTGCCTATAGACGTATGCCTTTTGGCTTATGTAACGCACCTGCCACCTTCCAAAGATGTATGATGGCTATATTCTCTGACTTCTGTGAAAAGATCGTCGAGGTTTTCATGGATGACTTCTCCATTTACGGGTCTTCCTTTGATGATTGCCTGAGCAACCTTGATCGAGTCTTATAGAGATGCGAAGAAACCAACCTCGTCTTGAATTGGGAGAAGTGCCACTTTATGGTTAATGAAGGTATCGTCTTTGGACACAAAATCTCTGAAAGAGGCATTGAAGTTGATAAGGCTAAGGTTGATGCAATTTAGAAAATGCCTTGCCCCACAGATATCAGAGGTATACGAAGTTTCCTAGCTCATGCAGGTTTCGATAGAAGGTTCGTTAAAGACTTCTCTAAGATTTCTAGGCCTCTTACTAACCTCTTGCGGAAGGGTGATCCTTTTGTTTTTTATGAGTATTGTGAGGAAGCCTTTGAAGTACTTAAGAAGGCTTTGATAACCGCACCTATTGTTAACCCCCTGACTAGAACTTGCCCTTTGAAATCATGTGTGATGCTAGTGATTATGCTGTTGGTGCTGTTCTAGGACAAAGAGTTGACAAGAAGTTGAATCTCATTCACAACGCTAGTAAAACTCTAGACAGTGCCCAAAGAAACTATGCCACTACGAAGAAGGAACTTTTAGCAGTCGTGTTTGCATGTGAAAAGTTCAGATCTTACATAGTTGACTCCAAAGTCACTATTCACTCTGATCATGCTGCTATTAAGTACCTCATGGAGAAGAAGGACGCTAAGTCTAGGCAGATCAGATTGGTTCTCCTTCTACAGGAATTGGATTTGCACGCCGTTGTCCGAAAGGGTGCTGATAACCATGTAGCAGATAACTTGTCTAGGCTAGAGAATGTCCTTGATGACCCACTACCTGTTGATGACAGCTTTCGTGATAAGCAATTAAATGTCATCCGCACTTCACTTGGTGCACCGTGGTATGCCGATTATGCAAACTATATCGTAGCCAAATACATACCACCCAGTTTCACCTATCAACAAAATAAGAAATTCTTCTTTGATTTGACACACTACTTTTGGGATGATCCTCACCTTTATAAGGAAGGAGTAGATGGTGTTATTAGAAGTTGTGTGCCTGAACATGAGCAGGGACAAATCCTGCAGAAGTGTCATTCCGAAGCCTATAGAGGACACCATGCTGGAGATAGAACTGCCCATAGGGTATTCCAATCAGGTTTCTATTGGCCCACTCTCTTCAAGGATGCCCGTAAGTTTGTTCTGTCTTGTGACGAATGCCAAAGGATAGGGAACATCAGTAAGCATCAAGAGATGCCTATGAACTATTCACTTGTCATTGAACCATTTGATGTCTGGGGCTTTGATTATATGGGACCCTTCCCGAGTTCCAATGGGTACACTCACATCTTAGTTGCTGTGGATTACGTTACTAAGTAGTTAGAAGCTATCCCCACTAAAAATGCTGATCACCACACCTCTATCAAGAAGCTTAAAGAAGTCATATTCCCAAGATTTGGAGTCCCTAGATACTTGAAGACTGATGGCGGTTCACACTTCGTTCATGGTGTTTTCCGTAAGATGCTAGCTAAGTATGATGTCAACCATAAAGTTGCATCTCCTTATCATCCTCAGTCTAGTGGTCAAGTGGAGTTGAGTAATAGGGGATCAAGTTGATCCTACAAAAGACCGTCAATAGATCTCGAAAGAACTAGTCTAGCAAACTTGACGATGCACTATGGGCTTATAGGACTGCTTATAAGAATCCCATGGGCATGTCACCATATAAAATGGTCGATAAGGCCTATCATTTACCTCTTGAGCTAGAACACAACGCTTATTGGGCAATCAAAGAGCTCAACTTTGATTTCAAACTTGCCGGTGATAAGCGGTTGTTTGATATCAGCTCGTTGGATGAATGGAGAGCCCAGGCATATGAGAATGCCAAGTTGTTCAAGGAAAAGGTTAAGAGATGGCACGACAAACGAATAAAAAAACCGAGAGTTCAATGTAGGTGATTATGTCTTGCTATACAATTCTCGTATGAGATTCTTTGTAGGCAAGCTTCTCTCTAAATGGGAAGGTCCCTATGTTGTCGAGGAAGTATATCGTTCCAGTGCCATCAAAATCAATAACACGGAAGGAAATTTTCCTAGAGTGGTAAATGGGCAAAGAATCCAGAGGAGTACATAAGGGATGTTTATCAGCCTGTTTCAGACCTTGAAAACGAAGATGTATCTGTTTCGGCAAGAAATTGGAGTCCGATACTTTTCCAATAGGAAATTTCTTCCGTTTTGGAATTTTTGGAAAATTAGAAAAATCAAAAGCAGTCCGAAGAGCGAACGAGGCAGCCACAAGCCCCCACTCCACCGCCACCCCCTGGTGGCGGTGGGCAAGCTTGTGGGCATCTCGTGTGCCTCTCGGATTCCGTTTTCTTGCAGAGGACTCCTTCTGGCCCAGAAAAATCAATAAATTGTCGCCCGAAGGTTTTGATCTCCGTATCGCGTAGTTTTCCTCTGTTTTTGTTTCGGTCTTGTTGTGTGCCATAGATTTAGAGCAAAGATGTCTCGGGAATCTGTTGGGGAGAATGATCTTCACCAAGTTCATGAGGAAGTAGATGCTGATCTGAAAAAAGTAGAAGTCAAGGAAGCCAGGGACCAAGCTAAGGAGAAAAACCAAGCTAGGGAGGAAGTTCAACCTATGTTCAATATTGAAGACGTTGAAGGAGTAGATATTCTCCAACCCTTCCTCCACGTGTTGTCTCCATCCTTGATAGAACTCTTGAGGTTTTACGAAACAACTCGTGCTTGACGTCAGCTGTGCTTCTTTGGCAATGGATCCAGAAAAGTGTTGATCCTGCAATCTCTAGTGTTAGCTAGACGAATGCTTATAATAACTAACCTTCTCCTGCAACGGCACCAGAAGAATGCTGATAGCACTCCCCGGCAATGAAACTGGAAGAATGTTGTTGATAGCCTACCAGTGCGTGGGTTCGCAGCAGTTTTTGAGGGTAGAATATTCGACCCAATTTGTAGGTACGCCAGACAGGAGGTGAGAGTATACTCACAAGTATTAGCAGCTGAATTTGTCAGATTCAACCACACCTGAAAGATTAGTATCTGCAAGTACAATAGTAATAGCGAAGTAGTAACAGGGAAGTAACGGGTATCGGCAGTGGGACGAGCAATAGCAGTGGCAAGGAACAGCAGTAGTGACAGCAGCAGCAAGTGACAGTAGTAGCAAGAGTAGCAGCAGAGCAAAACAAGTAATAGCAGTAGCAACAGTAGTAGTAGCAGCAACAGAGCAAGACGAGTAACGGCAGTAGCAAGAGTAGGACAAACTCGTAGGCATTGGGTCGGTGATTTGCTTGGATGATATTCATCATGCAACAGCTATAACATGGAGAGATAAGTAGCTATCTCCCGTTCGTCAATGTGATGTAGGCATGCATTCCGTGTGTCATCAGACGTGCTTAGGGAAAAGAACTTGTATGACATCTATTGTCCATCCCTCCCGTGGCAGCAGGGTCCAAATTGAAACTATGGGATATTAAGGCTCTCCTTTTAATAAAGAACCGGACCAACACATTAGCACTTGAGCATGTCACCGTATAAAATGGTTTACGATGAGGCCTATCATTTACCTCTTGAGCTGGAACACAACGCTTATTGGGCAATCAAAGAGCTCAACTTTGATTTCAAACTTGCCGGTGATAAGCGGTTGTTTGATATCAGCTCGTTGGATGAATGGAGAGCCCAGGCATTTGAGAATGCCAAGTTGTTCAAGGAAAAGGTTAAGAGATGGCACGACAAACGAATAAAAAAACGAGAGTTCAATGTAGGTGATTATGTCTTGCTATACAATTCTCGTTTGAGATGCTTTGTAGGCAAGCCTCTCTCTAAATGGGAAGGTCCCAATGTTGTCGAGGAAGTATACCGTTCCAGTGCCATCAAAATGAATAACACGGAAGGAAATTTTCCTCGAGTGGTAAATGGGCAAAGAATCCACAGGAGTACATAAGGGATGTTTATCAGCCTGTTTCAGACCTTGAAAACGAAGATGTATCTGTTTCGGCAAGAAATTGGACTCCGATACTTTTCCAATAGGAAATTTCTTCCATTTTGGAATTTTTGGAAAATTAGAAAAATAAAAAGCAGTCCGGAGAGTGAACGAGGCAGCCACGAGCCCCCACTCCGCCGCCACCCCCCTGGTGGCGGTGGGCAAGCTTGTGGGCACCTCGTGTGCCTCTCGGACTCCGTTTTCTTGCAGAGGACTCCTTCTGGCCCAAAAAAAATCAATAAATTGTTGCCCGAAGGTTTAGATCTCCGTATCGTGTAGTTTTCCACTGTTTTCGTTTCGAGCTTGTTGTGTGCCACAGATTTAGAGCAAAGATGTCTCAAGAATCTGTTGGGGAGAATGATCTTCACCAAGTTCATGAGGAAGTAGATGTTGATCTAAAAAAAGTAGAAGTCACGGAAGCCAGGGACCAAGCTAAGGAGAAAATCCAAGCTAGGGAGGAAGTTCAACCTATGTTCAACATTGAGGACGTTGAAGGAGTAGATATTCTCCAACCCTTCCTCCACGTGTTGTCTCCATCCTTGATTGAACTCTTGAGGTTTTACGAAACAACTCGTGCTTGATGTCAGCTGTGCTTCTTTGGCAATGGCTCCAGAAAAGTGTTGATCCTGCAATCTCTAGTGTTAGCTAGACGAATGCTTATAATAACTAACCTTCTCCTGGAACGGCACCAGAAGAATGCTGATAGCACTCCCCGGCAATGAAACAGGAAGAATGTTGTTGATAGCCTACCAGCGCATGGGTTCGCAGCAGTTTTTGAGGGTAGAGTATTCGACCCAATTTGTAGGTACGCTAGACAGGAGGTGAGAGTATACTCTCAAGTATTAGCAGCTGAATTTTTCAGATTCAACCACACCTGAAAGATTAGTATCTGCAAGTACTATAGTAACAGCGAAGTAGTAACAGGGAAGTAACGGGTATCGGCAGTGGGACGAGCAATAGCAGTGGCAAGGAACAGCAGTAGTGACAGAAGTAGCAAGTAGCAACACTAGCAAGCGACAGTGGTAGCAAGAGTAGCAGAAGAGCAAAACAAATAACAGCAGTAGGAACAGTAGTAGCAGCAGAAACAGAGCAAGAGGAGTAACGGCAGGAGCAACAGTAGGACAAACTCGTAGGCATTGGGTCGGTGATTTGTTTGGATGATATTCATCATGCAACAGCTAGAACACAGAGAGATAAGTAGCTAGCTCCCGTTCGTCAATGTGATGTAGGCATGCATTCCGTGTGTCGCAATACGTGCTTAGGGAAAAGAACTTATATGTCATATATTGTCCATCCCTCCCGTGGCAGCGGGGTCCAAAAGGAAACTACGGGATATTAAGGTTCTCCTTTTAATAAAGAACCGAACAAACGCATTTGCACTTGGTGAACACATGAACTCCTCAAACTATGGTCATCATCGGGAGTGGTTCCGGTTATTGTCACTCCGGGGTTGCCGGATCATAACACATAGTAGGTAACTACAACTTGCAAGATCGGATCTAAAACACAAATATATTGGTGACAACATAATAATTTTAGATCTGAAATCATGGCACTCGGGCCCTAGTGACAAGCATTAAGCATGGCAAAGTAGTAGCAACATTAATCATAGAACATAGTGGATACTAGGGATCAATCCACATCAAAACTAACTCGATTACATGATAGATCTCATCCTACTCATCACCGCCCAGCGAGCCTACGAATAGATTACTCACGAAGGACGAAGAGTTTCATGGAATTGGAGAGGGAAGAAGGGGACGAAAGACAACTTATAGAGCTGGAGTTGGGGGCGGCAGAGGACTGTGGGCCCCACAAGCCTGCCCACCGCCACCAGGGGGGTGGTGGCAGAGTAGGGGCTTGTGGCCCACTGGCCCACCCCCTCAGGTGGATCCTAGCGCAGGTATTTTTCATATTTTCCAAAACTGCTCCCCGTAAATTTTCAGGATGTTTGGAGAACTTTGATTTCTGCACAAAAATAACACCAAGGCAATTCTGCTGAAAACAGCGTCAGTCCAGGTTAGTTCCATTCAAATCATGCAAATTATAGTCCAAAACAAGGGCAAAAGAGTTTGGAAAAGTAGATACGTTGGAGACGTATGAACTCCCCAAGCTTAAAACCTTGCTTGTCCTCAAGCAACTCAGTTGACAAACTAAGAGAGAAAGAAAAACTTTGACAAACTCTGTTTGATCTTGTTGATGCAACTATGTCTAACTCATAACCAGAATTTCAGCAAGATCACAAGTTAACGACATAAGCAAATGACACAAAGGTCTCACGGTAAACTAATATCAATTGCATAATCAGCTAACGAGCAAATAATAATGAGTTTCAAATACCAACACTTAAATCAAAACAAGCATGAAGCAATATGAATAGGTGGTATCTCGCTAGCTCTTTCTGAGATCGCAAATCATAAATGCAGAGCACTTTCAAAGATCAAGGGCTAACTAAACATTGTAATTCATAGCAACGAAGATCCAGTCATAGTCATACTCAATATCAACCAAAATCAAAGCATAAAAATGATAGAGGTGCTCTCTAATTGGTGCTTACATAAGAGGAGGATGACTTGACAGGAAAATAAATAGACAAGCCCTTCGTAGAGGGAAGCATTGATCTGCAGAGGTGCCAGAGCTCAAGCTTTGAAAACAGAGATAATAATTTTGGGTAGAATGCTTTCATTGTCCACGCAATGACCAAAAGTTCTCAATATCTTCCATGCTACTCATGCTATAGGCGGTTCCCAAACAGAAAAGTAAAGTTTTAACTCCCCCACCACCAATCAATCACACTCCACGGCTAGCCAAATCCTCGGGTACCGTCCATACTAACATAAATCCATGGGGGAGTCCTGTTTTACAGTTATGTTTTCGATTTAAGCATGGAACTGGGCATCCCAAGTATCGAATCCTTTCTCGTGAATGACTGTGAATAAACACATGTCGAGGATAACACTCCTAGCATGGAAGATACCAATAGCCCTCTGTCATCACATGAGCGGTTCAGGCATGCAAAACAGATTTATTTCTTGAATGTTTAGAGAATGGCACATGCAAATTTACTTGGAACGGCAGGTAGATACCGCAAATAGGTAGGTATGGTGGACTCTCATGGAAAAACTTTTGGGTTTGTGGAGGTGGATGCACAAGCAGTATTCCCGCTTAGTACAAGTGAAGGCTAGCAAAAGACTGGGAAGCGGCCAACTAGAGAGCGACAACAGTCATCAAGATGCAATGAGTTTTACTAACATTGAATGCAAGCATGAACAGGATATAAATCACCATGAACACGAACATCATAGAGGCTATGTTGATTTTGTTTCAACTACATGCATGAACATGCGCCAAGTCAAGCCACTTGAAACATTCAAAGGTGAATACCATCCTATCATACTACATCATAGTCATCTCAAAATCTATGTTGGCAATCAAGACAAACCAATATAGCTCTCAGCTAAATAAGCATGGCATGAGAAACTATGATCTCTAAGTTGTCATTGCAAACATGGTTCTCTCACAACAAAGCTAAATCTGGGTTGACAAACTAGTCATATTCACAAAAACAAAATAGACAGAGTTCATACCAGCTTTTCAGTCTCAGTCACTTCATCATATATCATCATTGTTGCCTTTCATTTGAACGATCGAACGATGAGAATGATAATAAGCGCATTGGACTAAGCTGAATATGCAGGCAAACACAAAGGAGAAGACAAAATAATATGGCTCTTTCAAAGCTAAACAGGTAAGCATGTAGGAACCACTAAGCATTGTAACCAATATCTTCTACCTTGACCCAAAGAAAAAGAAAACTATTTACACGGGAAAGCTCCCAACAAGCAAAAGAAGAAATAAAAATCTTTTTGGGTTTTTACAAAAGGACACAAAACAAGAAAACAAGAAAACGAAAATAAACTAGCATGGATAATAGAGTGGCAAAGTGTAAACACCGACTAACAGAGTGAAAGCGTAAGCATGAATGTAAAGTCGGTGAGAACATGTACTCCCCCAAACTTAGGCTTTTGGCCTAGCTTGTTCTACTCCCATGGATGATCCTGGCGAAACTCAAAGTCATAACGGGTGTTATACGGGAGTGCTACAGCCACTGCCTGAATAGCTGCCTCACGAAGTCGAGCAGCAGTCGCCTCCCTCTCATACTCCTCTGCTTATCCTATGGTTATGTAGTATCTTCGTTTAACCTGAAAGTCAAAGAAAGCAGGAGCAGGAAGGGTAATATGGAAAACACGCTGCCGGTTAAATATCAAGCTGTATAGAAGAGATCCATGATCTCTCTCAAGGAACTGGTAGCGTGTTAGAGCGACACGATCAAGGTAGGCTGTACGGAGAGGAGGGTCTTCTGGACGGATGGATACTCCAAGAAAATTGGCTAAGCGTGTAGCATAAATTCCGCCAAAGAAATCCCCCTAACTGGCATTTTTATTCAGCCTCCTTGCTATAATAGCTCCCATATTGAAGCTCCTGTCACCTGTTACTGCGCTCTTAAGGATACTAAGGTCGGAAGCGCATAGGTGACAATGTGCACCCTTGCCGTTAAGGCACCTACCTATGAACAGGGCAAGGTAGTGCAAGGCAGGGAAACGGATGATTCCTATGGTGGTTTGCGTGATATCTCTGGTTTCTCCAATAGTAATACTGGAGACAAAGTCTCTGACCGAAGACTTAGGAGGATCAATAACACTACCTCCATCGGGAATCTTGCAAATCCTATTGAAATCCTCCAGACCCACGGTATAGGATTTATCGTCCAAATCAAACAGTATGGATGATTCATGCCCAGCTAAAAATTTAAATCTACGCACGCAAGAGGCAGTGAGCATAGCATATTGTTCACATTCATCTGGAGGAATTCTTCTAACCAGGCATTGCGTACAAGTGCATCGAACTCATCCTTGAAGCTTGCTTCGATCATGAACTCATCGGAAGGCCATTCACATGGTTGCCCCAGTGCGTCCCTTAGTTGAAAAGGTTCGGGCTCCCGAAAGGAGAGACGATGACCCTTCTTACTTGAGGAACCACCATGAAACTTCCTCTTGAACATAATTTCCTTATGCTGAAATTTTTGAAGTTCAAGAGAAAAGTGAATGAGAACCGACCACACCTTGTAGCAACTACTCCTACTAGTGTCTAGAGACCGTATCTTGCGCTAAAACTACTTGGGACCAGCTAATATCAACTTTTCTAGCTCAAGAACAGGGTCACCAAGGTAGCAAGAATTCACGAAGGATAAAGCACTAGAGCAAAAACTAATTGGACCAATGGAGGAGTCACTTACCAAGGAGTAATTTCCCCAAAACAGTTCGGAGAATGGTGCCTTGAGCAAGGAGATCGAAAATCACAGCCAAATGAGCAAGAACACGGGTTTGAGCTACGAAACAATTTTTTCTGGAGGTGGAAGAAGAGGCTGAGAGCTGGAATGAGTGGAGCGAGTGCCTGTGGGCCCCACAAGCTTGCACCCCGCCAACAGGGGGTAGGTGGTGGTGGGGGGGCTTGTGGCCCACTGGTCAGGCCCCCTGACCAGCTGTCAGGCCCAAAAATTTTCAATAATTCCAGAAAAAATCATACTAAATTTCCAGGACCATCGGAGAACTTTTATTTTCGAGGTATTTTTCTCCGGGACGCTAAAACAGAAAACAGGAAAAACTTAACTAATTCTATCATTTTTCTTCTAAGCAAAAGAAAATGAAGACTCAAAACAGAGGTATGTTTCTCTCTGATTCATCCGTTTCATGGTCATCGGAAGAAATCCGTCAATGGGATTGATCAAGTCCTTATGACAAAACCTTCTCAAATCGCAAGAGAGAACGGAGAATTTTTGAATAGTCACTAAGTCACCTCAATGGGGATATGAATCTCCCCAACAAGAAAATCATACTTCATCTTGACACAAGGAATAGGGCATTCAAAGCTCCCAATAAGAATCGATGAAGTCTTTTCAATATCATTAATGCAATGTACTGGATATCGTTTCTTCGGAAAGTGCACTGTGTTCTCATTACCGTTGACATGGAAAGGGGCATTGCCTTTGTTGCAATCTATAACAGCCCCTGCAGTGTTTAAAAAGGGTCTTCTGAGGATGATAGCCATGGCATTGTCCTCGGGAATATCCAAGATAACAAAGTCTATTAAGATAGTGGTATTAGCAACCACAACAGGCACATCCTTGCAAATGCCGATAGGGAAAGCAATTGATTTGTCGGCCATTTGCAGAGAAATTTCAGTGGGTGTCAACTTATCCAACTCAAGTCTACGACAAAGAGAGAGCGGCATAACACTAACACCGGCTCCAAGGTCACATAAGGCAGTTCTTACGTAGTTTCCTTTAATGGAGCAAGGTATAGTGGGCACTCTGGGATCACCAAGTTTCTTAGGAGTTCCACCCTTGAAAGTGTAATTGGCAAGCATGGTGGAGATCTCAAGATCTGGTATCTTCCGTTTATTAGTCACGATATCTTTCATGTACATGGCATACGGAGACATCTTGAGCATATCAGTTAACCGCATCTGCAGAAAGACGAGTCTTATCATCTCAATGAAGCGCTCAAAATCCTCATCATCCTTTTTTCTTGGATGGCTTAGGAGGAAAGGGCATAGGTCTCTGAACCCATGGCTCTCTTTCTTTACCATTCTTCCTCGCAGTGAAGTCATTCTTATCGCGTCTCTTAGGTTGTGGATTATCAGGATTAACCGTAGGTTCAATCTCCGCATCATCATCATTGCTTGGTTGAGCATTATTATGAACATCACTGTCCATATTGTCACGAGGTTCATTTCATCACCTGGTTGTGTTTCTGCATCACACGCAGAAATATCATTAGGTTCTTCAGGTGTGATAGTATTTGGTGAAGTGGCGTGCAGGTTTCTATCATCCTTCTTCTTCTCCTTAGGATGACTAGGATTATCAGCATTGATTCCTTTAGAATCTTGATCAATTCTCTTAGGATGACCTTCACGATACAAAGGTTCCTGAGTCATTTTGCATCCTCTAGTAATGACTCTGATAGAGTTGTCATTTAATTCATTGAGCAGGTCATTCTGACTTTTAAGTACTTGTTCTACCTGAGTAGTAATCATAGAGGCATGTTTACTCAGAAGCTTCAGAGCATTGACGTTTCTGTCTACACAAGCACTTAAATGGCTAAGCATACGAGCACTTTGTTCCAAATGTCTGCTAACATAGTCATTGAAACTCTGTTGTTTGCCAACAAAGTTGTCAAATTCATCAAAGCATAGGCTAGCAGGTTTATCAAAAAGAATATCACTCTCGTCAAACCTACGTAGAGAATTCACTTCTACTACCTGTATCGGGTTATTGAGACCGTGGATCTCTTCGATAGGTGGTAGATTTTTGACATCTTCAGCTCTAATGCCTTTCTCTTGCATAGATTTCTTGGCTTCTTGCATATCTTCGGGACTGAGGAATAGAATACCTCTTTTCTTCGGAGTTGGTTTAGGAGGTGGTTCTGGAATAGTCCAAGCATTATCATTGATCAAGAGGTTATTCAGCAGGGTCTCAGCTTGTTCTACAGTTCGTTCCCTAAAAACACAACCGACACAACTATCTAGGTAGTCTCTAGAGGCATCATAAGTCCATTATAGAGGAAATCAAGTATCTCGTTCTTCTTGAGAGGGTGGTCAGGCAAAGCTTCTGTAGCTGGACGAGCCTCCCCCAAGCTTGTGGAAGACTCTCTTCTTGGAGTTGAGCAAAGTTGTATATTTCCTGCAAGGCAGCTTGGTTCTTATGGGCAGGGAAATATTTCTCACATAAGTAATAGACCATCTCCTGGGGACTACGCACACATCCAGGAGTAAGAGAGGTGAACCAGGCTTTAGCATCATCCTTTAGAGAGAAAGGAAACAGCTTAAGGATATAGTAGTGGCGGATCTTCTCCTTATTAGTGAAAATGTTGGCTATTTTGGATTGTTTGGCAAGATGGGCTATGACCGTCTCAGATTCATAACCGTGAAAAGGATCATATTCGACTAGAGAGATTATCTCAGGGTCGACAGAGAATTCATAATCCTTATCGGTGACAAAGATACGCGAAGTGGCAAACTTCGGATCATTTCTCATCCTAACTTCCCGAGATTTTTCCTTCCACTTGAGAACTAATTTCTCAGCGTCATACACATCCTTACACGCAAGAAAATCCTCAGCTATCTCTCCCTCCATAACGTAACCCTCAGGTATAACATGCAATTCATATATAGGAGAGCTAGATCTAGCAGGAGCAAAAGCAAGTTCTATCTCAATAGTATCGGCAATATCAGAAGCATCACGAGCATTGGCAGTAACTCTAGCAATATGAGCGTCAAGGAACACTCCCAGTGGAACATCAGGCAAAGGAGTATATCTAGCAGTATCAAGCATAGCATCATCAGGTATAATAGCATCTCTAGCATCATCAGGCAAAGCAGTATCAAGCATAGCATCTCTAGCAGTATCAAGCATAGCATCTCTAGCAGTATCAAGCATAGCATCATCAGGCATAATATCAAGCATAGCATCATCAAGCATAGTATCAAGCATAGCATCATCAGGCATAGTATCAAGCATAGTATCATCAGGCATAGGTGACATATCAAGATTTCTAGCAGGAGGTGATGTCGCAAACTTACTCATAACCGAAGGTGAATCAAGTGCAGAGCTAGATGGCAATTCCTTACTTCCCCTCGTAGTTGAGGGCAAGACTTTGGTCTTCGGATCCTTCAGATTCTTCATAGTGATCAGCAGATATAAATCCCATGTAACTCAGAGAATATAGCAATACCTCCCCGGCAACGGTGCCAAAAAAATGCTAACGTTAGTTGTGCTTCTCTGGCAATGGCTCCAGAAAAGTGATGATCCTGCAAACTCTAGTATTAGCTAGAGGAATTCTTATGACAACTAACCTTCTCCTGCAACGGCACCAGAAGAATTCTCATAGCACTCCCCGGCAATGAAACTGGAATAATGTTGTTGATGGCCCACCAGCGCGTGGGTTCACAGCAGTTTTCGAGGGTAGAGTATTCGACCCAAATTGTAGGTACGCCAGATAGGAGGTGAGAGTATACTCTCAAGTATTAGCAGCTGAATTTGTCAGATTCAACCACACCTGAAAGATTAGTATCTGCAAGCACAATAGTAACAGCGAAGTAGAAACAACAAAGTAACGGGTATCGGTAGTGGGACGAGCAATAGCGGTGGCAAGGAACAGCAGTAGTGACAGCAGTAGCAAGTAGCAACAGAAGCAAGCGATAGTAGTAGCAACAGTAGCAGCAGAGCAAAACAAGTAACAGCAATAGCAAAAGTGGTAGCAGCAGCAGCAGAGAAAGACAAGTTACGGCAGTAGCAACAGTAGGACAAACTCGTAGGCATTGGGTCGGTGATTTGTTTGGATGATATTCATCATGCAACAGCTAGAACACGGAGAGATAAGTAGCTAGCTCCCGTTCGTCAATGTGATGTAGGCATGCATTCCGTGTGTCGCAATACGTGCTTAGGGAAAAGAACTTATATGTCATATATTGTCCATCCCTCCCGTGGCAGCGGGGTTCAAAAGGAAACTACGGGATATTAAGGTTCTCCTTTTAATAAAGAACCGAACAAACGCATTTGCACTTGGTGAACACATGAACTCCTCAAACTATGGTCATCACCGGGAGTGGTTCCTGTTATTGTCACTCCGGGGTTGCCGGATCATAACACATAGTAGGTAACTACAACTTGCAAGATCGGATCTAAAACACAAATATATTGGTGACAACATAATAATTTTAGATCTGAAATCATGGCACTTGGGCCCTAGTGACAAGCATTAAGCATGGCAAAGTAGTAGCAACATTAATCTTAGAACATAGTGGATACTAGGGATCAATCCACATCAAAACTAACTCGATTACATGATAGATCTCATCCTACTCATCACCGCCCAGCGAGCCTACGAATAGATTACTCACGAACGACGAAGAGTTTCATGGAATTGGAGAGGGAAGAAGGTTGATGATGACGATGGCGACGATTTCCCCTCTCTGGAGACCAATACGGACTCCAGATCTGCCCTCCAGATGAAGAACAGGTGGTGGCGGCGCCTCCGTATCAAAAACGCGACGAAAACTTCTCTTTTTATTTTTTCGGGGACGAAAGACAACTTATAGAGCTAGAGTTGGGGGCGGCAGAGGCATGTGGGCCCCACAAGCCTACCCACCGCCACCAGGGGGGGTGGTGGCGGAGCAGGGGCTTGTGGCCCACTGGCCCAAACCCTCAGGTGAATCCTGGCGCTGGTATTTTTGATACATTCCAAAACTGCTCCCCGTAAATTTTCAGGACGTTTGGAGAACTTCGATTTTTGCACAAAAATAACACCAAGGCAATTCTGCTGAAAACAGCGTCAGTCCAGGTTAGTTCCATTCAAATCATGCAAATTATATTCCAAAACAAGGGCAAAAGAGTTTGGAAAAGTAGATACGTTGGAGACGTATCAGTGCTCGCAATATTTCTCTTTCTCGTGAAGTTGTTTTACTGGAAAACCATGTCACAGATCTCAAAGGTATAATTCAAAGGTTGATAGCTCTCTTGGAATCAAAGGCGACAACAACACCACCATCACCACCAAAGGAAGACAACTAAGCATTGGTATGGGCAATCCCCTTGGCTTCTGCCAAGCTTGGGGGAGTTGCCGTGGTATCGTATCACCTTTATATCTCTTGCTTTTACCTTTGTTTTAGTTCTTTCCTTTTCAGTTTTTATTTCTTCTTTTAGAGGAATAACTCTTTAGTTTTTAGTTTGAGTCTTTTCCTTTTGCCTCTCCCCCGATGTATTCGAGCTTACGAGCTATATAATAAAGAGTGTCTTAGTCAAGGGCTTTGCTTTGTGCCATGATCAAAATTATGAAAAGAACGATAGCATGAAAGATCGTGAGACGATCTTATGGAAAGTGATAACTTCACATATGACACATATGATGATTGAAACTTGTTGAGAATAAATCAACATAGACCTCAGTCATTGTTGGAATTAATAAGAAGTAATAAGGAAAGATGGGTTCAGATATAAATATATCATCTTAGCCACTTTTTACAATTGTGAGCACTCACCAAACTATTACATGCCTAGGAGTAGATGTTGGACAAGGAAGAAAACATAATGAATTGTGTTTGCTTGGTTCCAAACAATGTTATATGATTAGAGATCCCTTGGCATGTGACGATTGCTTCCACCTCATATTAGCCAAAACTCCCGCACCAAGTAGAGATACTACTTGTGCATCCATAAACCTCCAACCAGTTTTGCCATGAGAGTCCACCATACCTACCTATGGATTGAATAAGATCCTTCAAGTAAGTTGTCATTGGTGCAAGCAATAAAAAATTGCTCTCTAATATGTATGATCTATTAGTGTGTGGAAAATAAGCTTTGTACGAACCTGTGATGAGGAAGACATAAAAGCGACAGACTGCATAATAAAGCTCTTTATCACATCAGGCAATATAAAGTGATGTTCCTCCGCACTAAGAGGACATGCATTCAAACCTCAAAAGCGCATGACAACCTCTGCTTCCCTCTACAAAGGGCCTATCTTGTACCTTTACTTTTTCCCTTGTAAGAGTCATGGTGATCTTCACCAATTCCCTTTTTGCCTTTGTCTTGGCTACCGTCACATGCTTGGTAAAGATCTATATTCACATATCAACTTGGAGTTGATTATTCATGCTTTATTATTGTTGACTTCATCCTTGAGGTAAACCGTTGGGAGTCAAAACTATAAGCCCCTATCTTCCTCTATGTCCAGCTGAAAGTTTGACACCATGAGTACCACGTGAGTTATAACAATTGTGGAAAACAAAAGAGATGATTGAGTATGTGGGTTTGCCTTACAAGCTCTTATTTGACTCTTTCTGATGTTGTGATAAATTGCAATTGCTTCAATGAATATGGACTATTGTTGGTTACTTCTCGGTAAGGTTTTTGCTTCACGCTTTGCTTTGTGAAGGAATTGTTACTTTCCCATAAGAATCTTTATAATTTATTGCTGCTCTATGTGTGATCATGATGCCCTCATGTCCGTATTATGTTTTATCGACACCTTCGTCCCTCAACATGTGGACATGCTTATGGGACTTGGTTTTTGCTTGAGGACAAGCGAGGTCTAAGCTTGGGGGAGTTGATACATCCATTTTGCATCAGGCTTTCATGTTGATATTTATTGCTTTTTGGGCTGTTATATTACTTGTGGTACCATATTTATGCCTTTTCTCTCTTATTTTTCAAGGTTTATTTGAAGAGGGAGAATTCAGGCAGCTGGAATTCTGGACTGGAAAAGGAGCAAATCCTAGTCCACTATTCTGCACATATCCAAATGACCTGAAAAGTTACGGTGATTTTTTCTGGAATATATAAAAAATACTGGGAGAAAGAACTACCGGAGGGGGGCCACCAGGGCTCCACAAGCTTGCCCACCGCCACCACCCCCCTGGTGGCGCAGGGCATGCTTGTGGGCTTCATGATGGCCCACTAGCCCCCCTCTTTTGCTATATGAAGCATCCTGGTCTGGAAAAAATCAATGAGGAGCTTTTTCATGGTTTCGCCGCCGCCACGAGGCGGAACTTGAGCAGATCCAATCTAGAGCTCCGGCACGACGATCCTGCCGGGGAAACATCCCTCCCGGAGGGGGAAATCGGCGCCATCGTCATCACCAACACTACTCTCGTCGGAGGGGAGGCATCTTCATCAACATATTCATCAGCACCATCTCCTCTCCAATCCCTAGTTCCTCTCTTGTAACCAATCTTCGTCTCGCGACTCCGATTGGTACTTGTAAGGTTGCTAGTAGTGTTGATTACTCTTTGTAGTTGATGCTAGTTGGATTACTTGGTGGAAGAGTTTATGTTCAGACCCTTGATGCTATCCATTACACCTCTGATCATGATTATGATTATTCTTTGTGAGTAGTTACTTTTGTTCCTGAGGACATGGGATAAGTCATGTTAATAATAGTCATGTGAATTTGATATTCGTTCGGTATTTTGATATGGTGTATGTTGTCTTTTCCTCTAGTGGTGTTATGTGAACGTCCACTGCATAACACTTCACCATATTTGGGCCTAGAGGAAGGCATTGGGAAGTAGTAAGTAGATGATGGGTTGCTGGAGTGACAGAAGCTTAAACCCCAGTCTATGCGTTGCTTCGTGAGGGGCAGATTTGGATCCACTAGTTTAATGCTATGGTTAGACTTTTTCTTAATTCTTCTTTTGTAGTTGCAGATGCTTGCGAGAGAGGTTAATCATAAGTGGGATGCTTGTCGAAGTAAGGGCAGTACCCAAGCGCCGGTCCACCCACATATCAAACTACCAAAGTAACGAACGCGAATCATATGAACATGATGAAACTAGCATGACAGAAATTCCCGTGTGTCCTCGGGAGCGTTTTTCCTCCTATTAGACTTTGTTCAGGCTTGTCCCTTGCTACAGAAGGGATTGGGCCACTTGCTGCACCGTTGCTACTACTTGTTACTCTTTGCTTGCTACGTTTCACCTCGCTACACAATCACTTGTTACCACTACTTTCAGTGCTTGCAGTTATTTCCTTGCTGAAATCCATTTATCAGAGCCTTCTGCTCCCTGTTGGGTTCGATACTATTACTTATCGAAAGGACTACGATTGATCCCCTATACTTGTGCGTCATCAGGCAGCAGCAGCAACAGATTCTTCATTGAATTTCCTCACAACAGCTTCTGCTTACTTCTGAAGCTTTGACAAGTGTTTGGTCATTTCCTCAGGATAATCATCGATCGTCTTGAGGCTTGAAGGATTGGCATACTGATGATCCTCGAGAGCAGGCCTTTTTCCAGATGGCTTAAGAGATAATTTATTCTCGTACTTTGGAGTGACAAATTGGCATTCCTTCCACTCCTTAGCCCACCTGTGTTTTATCTTTTGGAGCCTTATTTTCCTCTTGGGAATTGATTCTTTCTCATCTGGTGTGCAATAGTCCAAGTATATATCCTCAGGGATATTAATGGCAGTGTTTTGTTCGAGTTACTTGCCACCCTTTTGCGTCCTGTCATCTTCCGTTTTCTTCATTTGAGGTTTTCGCTGAGGAAATTGAGCTCTTGAGGATTCTGATGACACTAGCAGATTTTCTTCAAGAAACGCTGCAAATGAGTTAAGTTGATGAGAACCTAGATATTCATCCGCTGACATTTTTGTAACTGTGAACATAGTATAGTTGCGAGGAATTTGGAGAGGTCATATGCGTTCTCAGATTTGTAGAAATTGAAAAAAATTAAAGTTGAGGAATTTGACTAGTGGGTTGAGGAATTTAGCTAAGCACTCTGATCTTGGGTTCCAGAGTTGTACAGATTCGAAAAGTTGCACAATTGAGGAATCACGTGAAGAATTTTAGTTGCTTAGTGAAATTCATCAGGTGTTTGAGGACTAAGCAATGTTTGAGGAATAGAGACTGATAGACACTGAGGAAAAACAGATTCCACGAATCTAAGGTAAAATAGTAGATTGTAAGGGACTCTAAAAATAGGATTTTATTTACCCTATATAGCAAGCACGAAGAACAGAAGAATTAGCAGGAGATGCTCTTTGGTTCTAGTCCACTGCGCCCTAACTTGGGGGCAGAAGACGGCTACAGCGGCGGCGGACAAAGAACTTCCGGTTCCGGCGTGATTTCGGCGACGGAAAGGTCGAGACAGTGAAGTTGTTCCTCGCCGGCGATGAAACTTCTAGCGGTGGCGCTAGGTCTTTGTTGTAGCGGAGAGGAGATCGAGAGAGAACGAAGAGTTTTGACTGGAGGGGGTAAGGACGTATTTATAGCTCGGGTGAAAACTGTCCGGCCGATTCATTCGGACCGAACTGCCCTTGCCCTTTCATCTCCGCATGACACATGTAGCCAAAGGTTAAAGCGGTGGAGATCGTGCTTATCTGATTGTGGGAAATGGGGTTCAGTTACTGTGTAACAATATAAAAATCATTTTTAAGAATTTGAGGATTTTGTTGCAAAATCATCAGCTGACAAGGACACAGTGAGGATTTTGAACAAAGTTGCAAGTAGAACGCATATGAAGAATTGAATAGAATGGGTGAGTATATCATAGAGGGGAGTGGGGTCCGATCACATTCACTTAGATGAAATATCAAGTTGAAGAAATAGCTATAAGTGAATGATGTTGAGGACTTTGAAATCATAGTCTATATATATATATATATCTAGAAAATGAAAATCATCAAGTGTTTTGAAGATTTTGATTAACTTGAGGATTTAGTGACAAAGCGTCGTGTTGATGAATTTTAGCTTGGAAGAAAAACAAGTTTGAAGAAAATCAACTTTGAAGAAAATCAGTTTGAGGAAAAACAATTTTTGAAGAAAATCAACTTGAGGATTTTCAATGTTGGGTGGTGGCGTGACCCACCGTATAAGAATGATGATTTCATGCGCCGCGTACAATTGTCGTAGGGCCCTGAGAACCAAATTCTTTATTAATTTTCTCACACTAAGAGTGATATTCTTCATTGGTTGAAGAAAATTGATTCTTCGTGTGTTCCACATCTACGTCATCAATTTTGCATAAGTGTTAGGATGTGTGCATGTTTTTACAAAACATTTGAAGATTCTAAGATATTTAGCTCACACCACAACTTGCAAAACCTTTTCTCATCCAAGGGCTTAGTGAAGATATCTGTCAGTTGATCATCAGTATTCACATGGTCGATGAGGATATTGCCCTTGAGGACATGGTCCCGAAGAAAATGATGATGAATCTGGATGTGCTTGGTCTTCGAGTGTTGTACTGAGTTGTATGCAATCTTGATTGCACTCTCATTGTCGCAGCAGAGACGCACATTCTTCATGTTGATGGCGTAGTCCTTGAGGGTTTTCTTCATCCATAGCAATTGAGCACAACATGAACCAGCAGCAATGTACTCAGCTTCGGCAGTGGAGAGAGAAACACAGTTCTGCTTTTTTGCGGACCAGCAGACTAATGATCTTCCAAGGAAATGACATGTGCTAGAAGTTGACTTGCGATCCACACGGTCACCAGCATAGTCAGTATCAGAATATCCCACAAGATGAAGGTTTGGGCCCTTGGGATACCATAATCACAGTGTTGGTGTGTGAGCTAAGTATCGAAGAATATGCTTCACAGCCTTATGGTGTGATTCCTTCGGTTTTGCTTGAAAATGTGCACACATGCAAACACTAAGCATTATATCTGGCCTAGATGCACACAAATACAGTAAAGAGCCAATCATGGAACGATATACCTACTGATCGAATTCTTTACCATTTTCGTCAGTGCAGAGGTGGTCGTTGGTAGGCATGGGAGTCTTGGCGCCTTTGCATTCATGCATGTCGAATTTCCTGAGAATATCCTTGAGGTATTTCTCCTGTGATATGAAGATCAGATGGCGTTGTTGACGAATTTGAAGACCTAAGAAGAATTTCAGCTCACCCATCATAGACATATGATATTCTTAACTCATCATGTAAGCAAATTCATCACTGTAACGTTTGTGAGTACAACCAAATATGATGTCATCGACATATATCTGGTACACAAATAGTTCATTATCATAGGATTTTGTGAAAAGAGTTGGATCGAGTGAACCAGGTTTGAAGCCTTTCTTCATGAGGAATTCCTTCAATGTATCATACCACGCCCGAGGGGCTTGCTTGAGACCATAGAGCGCCTTTTTGAGTCTGAAGACTTTATCTGGGTTCTTTGGATCCTCAAAACCTAGGGGTTGAGCAACATATACTTCTTCCTCAATATTACCATTGTGGAATGCACTTTTCACATCCATTTGATATAAGATAATGTTATGATGATTAGCATAAGCAAGTAGTATTCGAATAGCTACAAGTCTAGCAACATGTGCAAAAGTTTCATCGAAATCAATTCCTTCAACCTGTGTGTAGCCTTGGGCTACAAGTCGTGCCTTATTCCTCACCACTTGAACATCCTCATCTTGCTTGTTTCGGAAAATCCACTTGGTGTCGATGATATTGTGCTTGCGAGGATCTGGTCTTTTCATGAGCTCCCATACGTCATTTAGCTTGAATTGAAGAAGTTTGTCTTGCATGGCTTGAATCCACTCCGATTCCATGAAAGCCTTAGCAACTTTTGAAGGTTCTGTGATAGACACAAAAGAAGAATTCCCACAAAAGTTAACTAAGTGTCAAGCTTTTGAGCGAGTGAGAGGACCTGGCGCGTTGATATCATCGAGGATTTTGTCAAGTTCTACTTCATTTCCAATCCTCGTATGAGCTAGTTCAGGATTTCGTCTGGGTTGAGGAATTGGTTCTGGAGTAATTTCCTTAAGATCATCTTCTTGATTTTCATCAGTGCTAGGAATGATTTCTTCAGCAATTTCCTCAGTAGGAACTATGTCTTCAGTAGCTTTGAGCTTTATTGCTTCCTTAGGAGACAACTTATCTGGATTAGGAGGCAACTACTCTCTTTGCGAGCCATTAGTTTCATCGAACCGCACATCTACAGTTTCAACAACCTTCTTGTGATACGTGCTGAAGACTCTGTAGGTGTGCGAGTCCTTTCCGTAACCAAGCATCATTTTGCACCGAAGACTTTGAAATAACTTACATTGGGTTTCTTGTCAGTGAGGAGTTCATATGAGGTTTTCTTGAGGAATTTGTGAAGATATACCCTGTTGATGATATGGAAAGCATTGTTGATTGCTTCAGGCCAGAAACGGCGAGGAGTCTGATATTCTTCAAGCATGGTTCGTGCCATCTCAACCAGAGTCCTGTTCTTTCTTTCGCCGCCGCCATTATGTTGAGGAGTATAAGGAGCAGACAATTTGTGGGTAATACCAAGTTCATCAAGATAATTATCAAGACAAGTATTTTTTAATTATGTACCATTATCACTCCTGATATGTTTGATCTTGACCCCGAAGTTTGTCGAGGCTCTTGAGGAAAATCGTTTGAAGACTTCCTGCACTTCAGCTTTATACAGAATGATATGCACCCAAGTGTATCTGGAATAATCATCAACTATGAAAAAGCCATATAAAGATGCAGCATTTGTTAGAGTGGCATAATGAGTAGGTCCAAATAGATCCATGTGAAGCAATTCAAATGGACGAGTAGTGGTCATGATAGTCTTCGAGGGGTGCATTGATCTGGCCATTTTCCTAGATTCACAAGCACCGCAGAGGTAGTCCTTGAGGAATTTGACTGATTCGATACCAATGACTTGCTTCTTCTTCGCCAGTGTGTGCAAGTTCCTCATGCCTGCATGACCAAGCCTTTGATGCCATAGCCACCCTTCTAAGGTTTTTGCTAGTAAGCAAGTGGCTGGTTGAGGACCTGTAGAGAAATCAACAATGTACAAATCCCCTCTTCTAACACCTTTGAAGACTTCGGATCTGTCAGATTCCATGATGACAACACATCTATATTTTCCAAAGATAACAACCATATCAAGATCACAAAGCATTGAGGCTAACATGAGGTTAAACCCAAGGGATTCAACAAGCATCACTTTGTCCATGTGCCTGTCCTTGGAAATAGCCACTTTGCCAAGTCCCAATACCTTGCTTTTACCTTCGTCAGCATAAGTGATTTGCTTCAAGGGTGATGGAGTTAATGGCATATTGTTCAGCAAGCTTTTGTCACCAGTCATGTGGTGTGTGCAGCCACTAACAAGAACCCACTCAGTGCTCTTGGGTTTGTCATCCTGCAGATGAATTGGTATAACGTACCATCTCATATGCTTCAGACTTTGAATACTATGATATCAATTTCATCAGATAAGAATATCATCATAAGCAGAAATTATGAGGACGTGTGAAATGTTTTTCATTTCATCAGTGTTTGCTTGCGTCCTATCAAGCATTTTCCTCAGGTATCCAGCAAATCTTTAGATGATGATTTTCATCTGGAGACCTGTCCTGCAGAAGTGATTAGTTCAATTTCTTCACCTCCCACATCTGAAGGGGTGGTAAAGAGTTATCATCCTGCGAGCAACATATGAGAAAGGGGGCATTGAAGCTAATGCACTTCTCTTTATATTAGGGGGTTAAAGTACTCAAATGAATATGTAGAGAATTCTTTCAAGATTTATGAACATAATGGTTTGAAGAATAATGCTCATATTCATGTTCCTTGTAATCTCCCTGCATGTTAGAAGCATTAGCACGGGTACGAGCATAGTTTTGACCAGTTGAGGATTTTGATCCTCTTGAAGACTTTGGTCCGCCTGAGGAATTTGATCTAGGGTTCAGATTCTTCATAGGTGGTGTCATGAGGACATTCACCTGAAGATTTTCAAGGCAACTTTTGGGGACCCAGATTTTCCTCACGGGTGGTCCATTCCTGCAGTTAGTTCCAACATATCGAGCAAATACTTCACCAGATTGTTTTTTGAACAATTTATAGTTGGAGTCAAATGACTCATCCGAAGAATAGGATAATTCAGATGCAAAGCCTGCTAGATTGGATGGATCAACATGCGGCCCTTTAGCAGCAACCCATGAGGTTTTGGGATACTGCTCAGGTTTCCAGTATGATCCATCAGCATTCAATTTCCTCTCAAAGGCAATTCCTTCTTTCCTCGGGTTCCTGTTCAAAATATGCTTTTTGAGCACATCACAAAGGATTTGGTGCCCTTTGATAGTTTTGTACATGCCTGTCACATAGAATTCCTTCAGACCTGCATTTTCATCAGTGACATTTGTGGTTTCCTCAAGTGAGGAGTTTGATACCATAGGAGCAGTTGAAGAATTTGTAGCAATAGAAGCATTTGATGATTCTGGTGAAGAAATAGCAGTTTCACGTTCTATGCATTTAAGACATGGAGGAATGAATTCAGCCTTAGCGGCAATGATCTGTTCAGCGAGTAATGAATCATTTTCCATACGAATATCGTCATGAGAAATCGTCAGCTTTTCAAGATCAATTTTCCTTTGAAGAAATTCATAGGAAAGTTTCTCATGATCAGCGAGGAGTGTGACATGACGATCTTGAAGATTATCAAATCTGGACTGAAGACTTTTCATATCTTCAGTGAGGATTTGGGTAAGATTCATTTCATCATTCAACAGGTCATCGCTTCTGTCTAGCAGTTTCTGAAGCTTTTCTAGGGCAGTTTGTTGTTTAGTAGAAATGATAGCAAGTTTACTGTAACTTGGGTTGTTTATAATCATCAGGTTCACAGTCACTTGAATAAGGGGATGAAGCATCATTCGGTACCTTTGAACCTTTTGCCATGAAGCAATAGGTTGGAGCGAAGTCATCAACATAGTCATTAGTGTGGATGTCGTTCTCATTTTCTTCAAGGTTGAAGATTGACTTGATCACGAATGTGGTTGCTAGTGCAAGACTAGCCTGTCTAGATTCTGAGTCTTCTTCAGAGCCCTCCTCTTCATCACATTCCTCAGATTCTGCCTCAGAATCCATTTCCTTGCCAATAAGTGCCCGAGCCTTTCTGAAACTAGTATTCTTGTGCGATGAGTACTTTGAGGATGGGGATTTTGAAGATTTCTTATTTTTCTTCGAGTCATCAAAACTTTCATCCGTGTATTTCTTCTTCTTTGGTTCCTTCACCCAACGAGGACAATGAGCAATGTAGTGACCTGATTTCTTGCATTTGTGGCAGGTTCTTTTGTTGTAGTCCTGAGATGAACATTCTGATTTCCTCATATCTCTCCTTGAAGATTTACCAAATTGACCACGTCTTGTAAACTTTTGGAATTTCCTCAAGAGCATTGCAAGCTCCTGTCCAAATTCTTTAGGATCACCAATGCTGCCATCCGATTCTTGTTCTTCGAATGAGGAAATTGCTTTGGCCTTCAGTGCACGAGGTCTAAAATAGCTTGGTCCATATAGATCTCTCTTTTCTTCCTGTTGGAATTCATGAGTATTTAGTCTTTCGAGTATATGAGCAGGATAAAGCATCTTGTAGTCTGGTCTTTCTTGAATCATCAGAACCAAAGTATCAAATGAAGAATCCAAAGATCTTAGCAGTTTCTTCACAACTTCATGATCCGTAATGTCTCGAGCTCCGAGTGCTTGCAGTTCATTTGATATGTCAGTGAGGCGATCAAAGGTATCTTGGCAGATTTCATTTTCAAGCCCATTGAAGCAATCGAAGATATTGCAAAGAACATCAACACGAGAATCACGCTGGCTTGATACTCCTTCATTTACTTTGGACAGCCTTTCCCAGATTAGTTTTGCTGAGCCCAAAGCACTCACTCTGCCATACTGACCTTTGCTCAAATGGCCACAAATGATATTCTTCGTCTGAGAATCAAGTTGCTTGAATTTCTTCACACCAGCGACAGAGACAATAGCAGTGATGATAGGGACACCATGTTCCACAATATACCAGAGATCATTGTCAATAGCTTGTAGATGCATATGCCTCTTGGTCTTCCAGAAGCGAACTTCCTTTCCTTCGAAAGTAGGACATCCTGTAGTAACCTTGATCATGCCTGCAGTCGACATAACTAAAACTCCTGGTGGTTAAACCAAAATCACACAGAACAAGGGAGTACCTTGCTCTGATACCAATTGAAAGTGCGATATATCGACTAGAGGGGGGTGAATAGGAGATTTTTAGAATTTCATCACTAAGGAAATTACTTTTGAGGAAATTCCTCACTCATGACTAACTTGCAGCGGAAATAGCAAAGGATCAGGAGTTCAAAGTATCACAAGAAAAGTTTTCAAGATGAGGAATATGAAAACCAGTTTGCACAGTACGCAGGCACAGAGAAAACTTGTGAGGATTAACTCGCGTGAAGAATTTGGGGTTGAGGAATTTCACAGAAAGTCTTCAGCAAATTCTTCAAACAGTGACAATAAAAATCTTCAACATACAATATTGAGGAATTGAAAGAGATGAAGAAATAGTACCAGTATCACAGTGAAGACATTGGTTGATGACCCAGTTCCAACTGCTATGACAGTTGTACGTCGGTTCAGAGAGGCTTTGTATTGAAACCAAAGGACACACAGTCCTGAGACACACAGTATCTACCGTATTCTCCTTGACCTAAAGACACACAGTCCTCACCCAACACTCGTGGTAAGTCTTCAGGGCATACTTCCAAACCGTCACAAACTTGGTCACCCGACGATCCACAATTGACTAATTGATTGCTCTAGACCATGACGCCAAACCGTCTGGAGGATGCACAGTCCTCAAAGGTAAAAGGCTTCAGTCCCACACAGGAACAAATTCTTCAATGATGCTCAATCACTTGGTTTTGGTTTGTGGTTTGGTGTTTGGGGTATTTCCTCACTGATGATTTACTCTCGAAGACCCTAAGGAATTTGGGTTGCTCTAAATGACAAGTGTCAGTTTCTCACGGAGGAGCCAACAAGCTAATGGTTGTGGGGGCGGCTATTTATATCCTGGGAGCATCCCGACATGATTTGACATTAATGCCCTTAAATAATATGACCGTTGGTGTGGATAAGATCAGTGATGTGGCGTGAATTGCGGTAACGGTCGGGACCGTCAACTGTGAGAGTTCTCATGTCTCTCATATTCCTCACTTGAGGCTTTTGGTAGGATTAGGCTTGGGTTGATCATCATGAGGAAATTCATTCCAAAGTGTTACCTCGACCCCCTTTAACAGTACGGTGTTCCTATGACTCAAGAGTGAAGAAAATAAAACAGAAAGAATAAATCTTCATGCTACAAAGTCTTCAGATTGATTTTCTTCAGGACACACCAAATTCCTCATCATCAATATCTTCATGAGGAATATCAATTTCATCGCAATTTCTTCGCGATTCAATTCTTCAACAGAAGACCAATTTCTTCAGCCGAAGATATACATTTTTAGGGGTCGATATTCATCGAATATTTAAAACTTCTTAAAACTTATAGATCATGCGTACACTCATGAACACATTAGATACTTAACCTATAAGTCTTCAACCGACCAAAATCAATAAGGGGCACTAGATGCACTTACAGGTTGTCTCCCAACAAGCGCTTTTCTTTAAAGCCTTTTAGCTAGGCATCATGATTTCAGTGATACTCACATAAGAGTAATAATTATAACATGCAAAAGAACATTATGAATATCATGACAAGCACATTTAAGTCTAACCCACTTCCTATGCATAGGGATTTTGTGAACAAAAAATTATGGGAGCAAGAATCAACTAGTATAGGAAGGCAAAATAAGCACAACTTCAAATTTTGAACACATAGGGAGGAAACTGGATATTATTACAATTCCTACAGGCATATGTTCGTCCCTCATAATAATTTTCAATAGCATCATGAAGGAATTTCACAATATAACCAGCACATAAAGCATTCTTTTCATGATCTACAAGCATAGAAAATTTACTACTCTCCACTCAAGAAAATTTCTTCTCATTCATAATAGTGGGAGCAAACTCAACGAAATAACTATCATGGGGTACATGATTGACATAACCACTTTGACTATTAAATTCATGTTAACAAGTTTCATGGTTACTATAACCCTTTATAGCATACATGTCATCGCAATAATCATCATACATAGGAGGCAAGCTATCATCATAATAGTTTTGCTCATAAAAACTTGGGGGACTAAAAATATCAAATTCATCAAGCATAGCATCCCCAAGCTTGTGGCTTTGCATATCATTAGCATCATGAATATTCAGAGAATTCATACTAACAATATTGCTATCATGCTCATCACTCAAAGATTTAGTGCCAAACATTTTAATAACTTCTTCTTCTAAAACTTGAGCACAATTTTTCCTTCCATCATTTTCACGTAAGATATTGAGAATATAAAGCATATGAGGAAACCTCAATCCAATTTTTTTGTAGTTTTATTTTATAAAACCAAACTAGTGAAAACCAAGAATTAAAAGATTTAATTGCAAGATCTAAAGATAGACCTTCAAGCACTCACCTCCCTGGCAACGGCACCAAAAAAGAGCATGATGTGTACTACACAACCTTCTTCTTGTAGACTCGTGTTGGGCCTCCAAGTGCAGAGTTTTGTAGGACAATAGAAAGTATCCCTCAAGTGGATGACCTAAGGTTTATCAATCTGTGGGAGGCATAGGATGAATATGGTCATTCTCAAGCAACCCTGCAATCAAATAAAAAAGAGTCTCTTATGTCCCCAATACACCCAATACAATGGTAAATTGTATAGGTGGACTAGTTCGGCAAAGAAATGGTGTTACAACTGTAATATGGATGATAGATATAGGTTTTTGTAATCTGAAAATATAAAAAAAGAAAGCTAAAAAATAGTACACAACAAGGAAAACATTGTATAAATGCTTGGAAACAAGGCCTCTAGTCCATACATTGACTAGTGCAAGTTCTCCAAAAAAATACTATAATAGTTGAATCATATATAAATCGCTCACATGTGATAAAGAGTTCACTCCAAAGTCACAGATAGCAGAGAACAAACGAATACATTACTATAGGGTATGAAACCACCTCTAAGTTATTTTTTCCGATCATTCTTATGAGCTATCCGTATAAGTGTCACGAACAGCACTAGAGTTCATACTAAAATAACACCTTAAGATACACGTCAACCAAAACCCTAATGTCACCTAGATAATCCAATGTCACCACAAGTACCCATGGGCTTCATTATACGATATGCATCACACAATTTTAGATTCATCATGTTCAATCAAACACAAAGAACTTCAAAGAGTGCCCTAAAGTTTCTACGGGAGAGTCAAGACGACAACATCTGCCAACCTCTATGCAAAGATTCCCAAGGTCACGGAACCCGCAAGTTGACCACCAAAACATACATAAAATGGATCGATAGAACACCCCATATTCACCATGGATATCCCATCGCAAGACATAAATCAAGTGTTCTCAAATCCTTAAAAGACTCAGTCCGATAAAAAAAATTCAATGGGAAAACTCAATTCATCACAAGAATATAGAGAGGGGAAAATCCATATGATTCATCTATATTAATAAAGCTTGTGATACATCAAGATCGTGCCATCTAAAGAACATGAGAGAGAGAGAGATCAAACACATAGCTACTGGTACATACCCTCAGCCCCGAGGGTGAACTTCTCCATCCTCGTCATGGAGACTGCCGGGATGATGAAGATGGCCTCCGGTGATGGTTTCCCCCTCCGGCAGGGTATCTCGACGGGCTCCCGATTAGTTTTTCGTGGCTCTGGAGGCTTGCGTCGGTGGAACTCCCGATCTGGGTTTCTTTTTGGGGTTTTGGGATTTATAGGATTTTTTTGTGTCGGTCTCATGTCAAGGGGATTCCCGAGGGACCCACAAGCCAGGGGGCTCTCCCTAGGGGGGGGCTAGGCCTGTGACTGCCTCGGTACTCATCTTAGGATCTTTTTGCTCCAGTATTTTTATTTCAGCCCATTCGAGAACTTTTATTCTCATCACTTTCCAAATATATTATCCATAAATTTTCAACCCATTCGAGAACTTTTATTTCTCCACAAAACAATACCACGGTAGTTCTGCTGAAAATAGCATCAATATGGGTTAGTTCTAATAAAATCGTACCAAAATCATATAAATTTATTGTAAACATGGCATGAATACTTCATAAATTATAGATATGTTGGAGACGTATCACCACCCCAGGGCAACTCGGGGGATTTTTATCAAGGCACTGTACGCGTACTTATCCGTTGTATCCTGAGAACAAGATACGTGGCTCCTATCACGATCGTCAACACGTCGGGAAGCCTTGCTGGATATTTTTTTTACCTTTTATGAAATATATTGTGCACCGGGATTTGAGGTTTACCACCGGGATTCCAAGGAGACTATAGGTTTTCTGTGGTTGAGGTTTTCCATGCAGCTTGTGGCTAGTTCGTGATGGATGAGTTGGAGCACACCTGTAAGGTTAAATATTTCGGAAAGTGATGACGAGTTGATGGATATACTTCTCGCTCCTCGTTGGTTACCCCAAGTGGAAGGTGGAGATGTCGTCAGCAACAAGTTTCCCTTACACGAAGACTATAAGGTTTATCGAACCAGGAGGACTCTGAGGATCAACAAGTAGGTGTCCGCTGCTCTGGCGCTAGCAGAAGACGTGGACCTGCACACACAACAAATAAATTTTCTCCCAACGAGTATAGATATGTTGTAAATCTCTCCGGCCCTGTAGTTTGCAAAGGATCAAAACACAAGCGGGAATAGTGATAGTGATTGCAACAGAAAAGTAAATGAAAACAGTAAATGATGGAGGTGTAAACAATGGTGGTGATATGGACCTGAGTCAGATGATGTTCACTAGTGATGTCTCTCTCCCAAAATATGATAACAACTATGCTTGGGTAAACAAATTACAGCTGGGCAATTGACAAAATTATAAACGCACCGCAATGCTAATTATGCTAATTGAAAGTTAAAGGCTCAATAGTAATGGGCAGTACGCCAAGACAAGTAGACCGTTTATTCATCAGCATCTACATACTAATCACCCACCTTGAGATATATATCCAGAACATCTCGCTGCTATTAAGTTGCGAGCCCCACCCAAAGTGTAAACTCAAAGCAACGGACAACTGCATTAACGAACTATGCGTAAGGTAAACAATCCTTGCAATCGTGGTCACAAGCACCGTTCTTTTCTCCCTGGTGACAACAACACATCCCCTAGTCTTGCTGCTAGACATCAGGGGCATCAACCCACAATCATGCATAACGCTTCCTATTGGAGTTACAATCTACTACTCGGCCAAAGCAATAAAGAGAAACAGAGAACATGCATGAATCACGAAAGAAAATAAATAAAAGGATAATCAAATATATAACTCATCACAATCTGAACATAATCTCATAATCCATCGGATCCCAGTTAACCGAACATAGCAATAGCAGGAAAATTACGTAGGTGCCTTGATCATGTAGGGCAGCTCACAAGGGCTAATCATGGAAGCACAAGATTGGAGAGAATACATCACATAGCTAATGGTCATGGACTCATGATCCAAGGAGGACTACTCACGATATGTTCGAGAAGCGTCCATGGTGGTGGGGAAGCTCCCGGAGGTCAATCCTCCCTCTAGCAGGGTACCGGGAAGAGGTATCCTGACGCTCCCGATCTCGGCAGCTCTGCGACGGCAGAACGATGGAGAAATTCATGATTCTGGATATGTGTGAAGGGTTTCCGATAGGAGGGGTAAATATAAGCCAAAAGAGGGCATCAGAGGAGGTGGGGCCCACCCAAGCGGCCTGTGGGCGCGGCCAGGGGCCAGGCCGCGCAGGGTGGCTTCCTGGGCAGCCCCTGGCTCCCCTCTGGCCCATCCTTGGTGATCTGGAAGCTTCCGTCACGCTGATTTTTATATATTTTTCTCGGGAATTTTGGGGCTCTACAAATTAGGGTAAAAGCCCCTGCAAAAAAGGACATCAGCAGACATAAACTGGCACTGGGTGCACTGAGTTAGTAGGTTAGTTCAAATATGTGTAAAAGTATATAAAAGTGTAGAAAACATATAACAATGTCACCCAAAAGATCATGGAAAAAGCAGAAATTATAGATACGTTTGGGACGTATCAGGATCCCCAAGCTTAATTCCTGCTCGTCCTCGAGTAGGTAAATGATAATTCAAATAATTTCTGTGGTGACATGCTAACGCAAATATAAGAACTTCAAAGTAATGCAAGTAAGATATGCAATTCAAGTCAACACAATAACAATCAGGAGTCTATATTTAGTATTGAAAATAGCAAAGTAAGAACATAATGGTGCAAGAGCTCTCGCTGTCCGTGACTCGAATGTCTCCAAATGGTGTTTGCGTGCAAGAAATGGGATATGTGTTTAAAGCATAAAATATTTTTTTAATTGAGAACTCAATCTACTAAACTTCACACTTGGTCTCCTTCGGAATCTTATTTTGACTCATCCCAGACCACCAGTCACGCACAAGTCAAAATGATCCTCTCCCTTTCGACTTTAAGCACTCATGCAATGGATGAGCGCAAGCAAGATATGTTGTCACTTAGGATAGGAAATATAACAATGATGGCGAAGGAAGACAAAAAACGTGTGGAAGGCTCACATCAACGAGGACAACCATAGGCGAGAGAAAGCCAAATGATACATATGGTGTGAGGAGTAGGGATTGCCATGCAACGGATGCACATATGACCTAAGGTAAGCTCTCCAATGGAACTAGTGGGGGTGTATCCAACTTGCTTGCTCATGAAAACCTAGAGATCATTTGAGGAGGCTCATCATTGGAATATACAAGTCAAGTTCTATAGTGTAAGGGTACACACATAGTTATGCATGAATGATAATTTCTATGTAGTACAAATATAGCAATGGAGTACGAGTGTGGATCTTTCAAAAGGAATAGTAGTGTTGCCCCCTTCTCTCTTTTTATTTCTTTATTTCTTTTTCTCTTTTTTTTAATTTTTTATGGCCTCTTTGGCTCTTTCTATTTATCTCTCATTTTTCCTCTTTGGCATCTTTTCATTTGTCCTCTTTTGGATCTTTTAATTAGTCCTCTTTGGGATCTTTTCCTCACTTAGGGGCAATACTCTATGTTTTACAAGAATAAAAAGAAGATCATCACACTTTATAAGAAGTACTCAACATAAAGACAAAAGAAAACTATCATGATGTATGCAAATGTATGCCTCTGCGTGTGTAGCGGGATATGCAATGATACTAGCACGTCATGTAGCAATAATAAGGGCAAGGCCCAACTAGCATGTGGCTCCTCGATCAAGCAAAAGCATGTATGACATGAAGATCAAGTCATGAGATGGTGGATGTTCCATGGCAATGTATCTCTGAGAGGCTATGGAAATGCCTTAATAGGTAGGTATGGTGGATGTTTTGAGGAAAGATATAATGAGGCTTACGATGACACAACGTATCATGCCAAGGGTTTGGATGCATCGGCGGAGTTTTCACCAACTCTCAAGATGAGAAAGGGCAATGTACGGTACCAAAAAGGCTAGCAAAATATGGGTGGGGGAAGTGCCAACAATCAAATACTCACATTAGTCTGAAGAACTCATGCACTTATTATCGGTACTCTCTATCTAGTTAGGAGATTCACAAAGACACAAGTACCCAGAGGATGAGTGTTTGCGGGTTTGGTTATCCTTGCGCATCCTTGACCCATGGTAACGTGAGGAGGGTACTCTATATATTTCAACCCCTCCAGAGGTTAGCGATCAATTTAGTAGCTAGAGTTCTCAAATATTTTTTATTTTTTGAAAAACACATGGATTTCCAAAAATACGACACTTATCACTAATAGGCTCAAGATCTTGGCACCAATAGTCCAAACATTACTCAAATCAATACCTCAAAACTATTGCAAGTTACTACTATACTTAAATAGGAACCTCAGTTACCTACTCATGCAAGATACACAACTCAGTGCAACAAGCCATCTCTCTAAACAACATAAGAATGATAACTCAAGAGAGTTCCAAAAGCAACCTAAATAAAAGCTCTTGAAAAGATAAAGCATGAAAACTAAGAGCTAGGCATGATAGCAGCTATGAAAAGATAGAGAACACACAAAAAAGATAGGCATGAAAACCTATGTTGTGTTCTAGAGTGGAATGGAGCATGCTTCTCTCCCAAACAAGGCAGCCTAAGTTCTCACTTGTTATGAATAGCAAGAAAAACTGAAACAAACTAAAATGTAATGAGCGGGACGCTCTAATCATAGCACATAACTTATGAAGTGATAAAAATATAGCATGGAGATGGACGAAATGATAATTGTTGATAGCCCAAGCTTAGACGCTTGAGTCTCCTTGAATATTTCTTGGGGGTGCATGGGGGCATTCCCAAGCTTGAGCGCTTGACACTCCTCGATCTTCTTTCATCATCTTCCATCGCATACTTGAAAATTTCCATCATACGAAACTCATCATAAGGTTATTAGATTGGTTAGTACCCACGATAAAATATTTCATTACCTACTGGAAATAAATATTTTCATGAAAATATATTGTTTCTTATGATTGCCAAAAGGTTTCTGCAAAGGAAAAGCAAGGTTAAGATTTGCAAAATGATGAAAACGCAAAACGTGGCAGAATCTGTGAAAAATAGAACAGAAGGTAGTAAATAATTTTTTCGGGGCACTTTTGCAAGTCAAATCAAACAACTCAGAACATATGCCAGAAAGAAAATTATATAGTGCATGGTGTAAAAAAATTCAGATCAAAAAGATGATTTTGTGATTTTTGGCGATTTTTTCCGTCAAGCACACAAAATCTGTTTCTGGCCAGCATGTCACAATTTTTGAACTTGCTTGCAATCAGAGGCTAAAACTTGGCACAAAGCTTGAAAATAAAGATACAATGATGTTGCTACTGTAGTAACAAGCATCAAGACCACTAAACTTAAAGTAAAAACAAATTGGGTTGCCTCCCAACAAGCGCTTTCTCTTATGCCTTTGAGCTAGGCATGATGCAAATAGGAGGATTAAAATTCACCAAAGTCATTGGCGTCATCAAAACCTTCAACTGGATCCTAAAAAAGTTCATACTTATCTTTCCTAGGGAACGGGTATGTACCTTTCTCTTTCCCACGTAAGCGTATGTGTCCTTTACCTATATTAATGAATCCTTTCATGGGTAGGAGGAAGTCCCTTCCAAGCACTATGTTTCCTTGGTTTGGCTTCATGATGAAGAAATCAACCGTTGCATTCCTTTTAAAGAATGTAACCTAAACATCTTTTACCTTTCCCTAGATTTCAGAAATATCCCCATTAGCATGTTCATGATAAGATGAAAAAAATTCCATGTATAAAAAGCTTAGAAATCATAAACAACTTTTGGTATTGTAGAAACCATGGATCCAATATCACAATAAGCAAGGAAATCTTGGTTAGAGATGCTAATTTTAACAAAATTCTTCCAGTCATCATCTAATTTCAAAATCTTTTTCATATCAACCATGGGTTTCTCTCTTTCTCTTAAGTCTAGAGCATATATTCTTCTTTCAATGGCATCAAGTCTATCTATGATAGTGTCAAATCCACGACCATAATCAAGGTATTTAGATAGCCCATGTATAATATCAAGAGCTCTAGCCTCATCACACTCTAAAAAATCTCCTTTAGCTATAAGATCAAGAGAGTGTTTACACCAAATAAAAAGATCATGATAAAAATTTCTAAGCACGATTTTGATAGGTATCCAAGGCATAATTCCTTCATGTGCTTTAGAAATTATATCACAAGCCTCCTTAATATTTTCTCCATTCCTTTGATGGAAATATAGGACCTGAGATTCCCTCAAAGCATCAAACCCAAACTTGCTGGACTAAGCAGAAAGGACAACTAAAAGCAACTCAACTAATTTTTTTGTGGTTTTTGGTATAAGACTCGAAAGCAAAAACTAGAAAGCAAACTAACAAGACTAAAAAACAAAGGTAAAAGAAAGTGTGCAACTCCCCTATCTTGAAGACTGGAGTCCCCGGCAACGGCGCCACAAACTTGCTTGATGATGAGCTGATGGATATACTTCTCGCCCCTTGTTGGTTACCCCAAGTGGAAGGTGGAGATGTAGTCAGCATTATGTTTCCCTTACAAGAGACTGTAGGGTTTATCGAACCAGGAGGACTCCGAGGATCAACAAGTAGGTGTCTGCTGCTATGGCGGTAGCACAAGACTTGGATCTGCACACACAACAAATAACTTTGCTTCCAACGAGTACAGAGAGGTTGTCAATCTCTCTGTAAGAGCATATATCTCCATATGTGGTTTCGGTAATTGACGACAATTCCTATGGACTAATGGTTGCCTTAAGTTATATTTAATGGATTTGTCCATAGGCACTTCTTGAAGTCCATCTGTTGGGTTCAAGGAGTTTATATGATGACCAAGGTGGTATTCAAGGTATTATCCAAAGAATGGTCATAGAGACACAAGGTTGATCAAGATGTCAGACAAAGAGTAAATCAAGATGAACAACACACAAAGCGTACAAGATGTACCGAGAGGGATCAAGTGATCCCATGGTATGGTAAGCATTGTCCATTACGTGTTTGTGTACTAACCCATGGTCTTCGTGAGAGTTCTATGTGGGGGTTAGGTGTGTTTCCATGGGCTTGCGCCAAAGGGAAGATCTCATACAACCCATGAAGTATGACGTCAAGTTGTGATCGTCATCAAGATTGCGATGTGCAAGTTCAAGCGGATCAGCACGAAGATATCATGCTTGAAGCTTGCCGTCCATTGTGGTGGCAATGTACTTGTGAAGATATGCTGAAGAGTGGCTCACCCATAGTGAGTATAGGGGAGCAATCAACTAGTCTTCATCAAGCCAACACAATCAAGAAAGGTGGTCCATCTTGAGGAAGCCAAGATCATCATCATCTAGCTCAAGAGGACGAGGTGCAAGGTATAGGTTTGCCCTTGATAGGTTTTCTGTTTAGGATAGATTGATGTACTATAAAGGGGGGCTCTCAAGTGAGTAGCTTGATCGTATCGTTCGTTGAGAGCTCAAACCATTTGCATCCTTGCATCATACTTCCTGGTTCTTGTTTGGTGTTTCTCTTTGTGAGTTTTAGAGCTTATGGTCATCTTCGTGACAAGCTCGAGTTCATCGAAAACGGAGTACATATGCATCTACTATGATGTTTTCGATGTTGGAGTTTTTTCCGCTTCTTCATTCATAGAGGACTCACATCTCTATATCATTGGCATTTTCATCGCTGTTTGGATAGCTCTTGTCGTCCTGAATCCAACAAGCTTGGGTTTGCTCGATTCGGAGCTCGTATGCGAAAGTTATGGCTGTTTCAGTGGCGAGCGGTAGTACCGCTGGACCTAGCGGTAGTACCGCTAGAGTTGTCGGTAGTACCGCTGGCCCTAGCGGTAGTACCGCTGGCTGGCGGTAGTACCGCCTCTGGTCAGCGGTAGTACCGCTCCAGGAGCTTAGTACCGCCTGCCTAGCGGTTGTTCGTGGACGGACCTTTTTGCGAAGACTTTCTTGGCGGTGGTAGTGCCTTTGCACTACCAGGGGCCCAGCGGTAGTACCGCTGGGGCCAGCGGTAGTACCGCTGGAGTGCTAGCGGTAGTAGCGCTGCAGCCAGCGGTAGTACCGCTCGAGCTCGGGCAGATAGTGGAGGTAACGGTCTGATTCCTTCCCCCACTATATAAAGGGGGTCTTCTTCCCCCTTGGTCTTATCCATCCGTTGAGCTCTTGTTCTACCTCCATTGTTGACATTCTTAGAGCTTGCTTACTCTCAATCCGTCCAATGATTCTTGCTTGTTCTTGAGGGAGAAGAGAGAGGAGATCTAGATCCACATCTCCACCAATCACTTTCTCCTCTATGTGAGGGGAACCCCTTGGATCTTGATCTTGGAGTTCTATGTGAGCTCCTTGTTCTTCCTCTCATATTTCTCCATAGCTTTTGTTGTTGTGGAGGGATTTGAGTGTGAGGGACTTGACCACTTCGTGTGTTCTTGCCATTGCATAAGTTGCATCGGTTTGAGTTCTCCACGGTGATACGTGGAAGTGAGAAGTTGAGAAGCTTACTACCTTTGGTACTTAGTACCCTAGATATTGTTCTTCGTGGATGCTTTGGCATCCTAGAAGCTTGGTGGTGTCTCGGAGCTCAATCATTGTGGTGCGAAGCTCCGGGAAAGCGTCGGGGCCTCCAATTAGGTTGTGGAGATAGCCCCGAGCAATTTGTACGGGTACCGGGAACCGCCCCCAAGGGTTTCCACGTGTACGGGTTCGGTGACCGCCCCCAAGGTTTGCCATTTGTACGGGTTCGGTGACCACCCTCAAGGGTCCCTTAGTGGAATCATGGCATCTTGCATTGTGCGAGGGCGTGAGGAGATTACGGTGGCCTTAGTGGCATCTTGGGGAGCATTGTGCCTCCACACCGCTCTAACGGAGATTAGCATCCGCAAGGGTGTGAACTTCGGGATACATCATCGTCTCCCCGTGCTTCGGTTATCTCTTACCCGAACCCTTTACTTATGCACTTTACTTTGTGATAGACATATTGTTTATTGTAATATATCTTGCTATCACTTAGTTGTTTATCTTGCTTAGCATAAGTTGTTGTTGCACATAGGTGAGCCTAGTTGTTTGTAGGTTTTGTGCTCAACATATTAAAGGTTAGCTTTATTCCGCATTTGTTCAAGCCTAAACCTTAATTATTTTAAAGCGCCTATTCACCCCCCCTCTAGGCGACATCCACGTCCTTTCAATTGGTATCAGAGCTAGGTCTCTCTTTATTAGGTTTAACCACCTAGAGAGTAAGGATGTCGACTAGGGGTTTAGGATTCACTAACACTCTTAGTTTCGATGGCACAAATTTTGATGTTTGGGCAATTCGCATGCTTAATCACTTTCGGGTCTTGGACCCAAATTTAGAGCAAATTGTAGATATCGGTTTTTCGCCTCCAAAGGATTCCCAAAATATATCTTTAGAGGATGAGAAAAACTCTTATCTCAATGCTCAAGCTTCTAATGTGCTTTTTGATGCTTTGAGCAATGTAGTTATATTTCAACTCATGCCATTCCGGGATGCTCATGAGTTGTGGACAAAGCTTCAAGATAAATATGGTGTGTCCAAGATTTGCAGGGATGACTGTTCTCCCTCCACCTCCGGTCGTGTGGTCTTCTCAATTTCATCTACTTCACCTACATGTGGATTGCCACAAGGTAATGATATGGTGAGTAGTGGTGACCATTGCAATAATAAAAGTGGGTTTATTGTTGATGATCCTTCATCACTATATTATTGCAATGCTTCATCTTTGGGCGTTAACACTTCTAGCACTCTAAATGTTTCACATGCTTGTGTTGCTAGTCCGTGCATATCATATAAAACTGCGTGTCTAAATCTCATGATGACATGCCTCCTATATCTTGTTGCCATGATAAAAACGTATATATTTCCTCGATTTGTTGTGCTAACAATGTAGAGGAAATTCATAACTCCATGGAACAAGATGTGGCCTTGAATGATGCTTCAAGGGATCCTACATCATCATCTATTGTGACTCACTTTTGCCTTATGGCTAAGGCTTCAAAGGTATTTCCTACTTTGAATTCCAATATATCTCATGATCATGATGTTGATGATAATGGGGATGAGGATAATGGTAAAGAGAGTGATAATATTGCATCCTTAAAAATTAAGGGTGAAATGATTTTAAATCTCTTTATAAGAATAAAGTTGATCGTTCCAACTTCTTGGAAATCATGTCTATTGCCACTGAGGGCAAGAAATACATTGAGGAGTTGGAAGCTCATCTTGAGGAGCATAAGGCCACCATTGAGACAATGCAAGGTCATAATCGTGATTACGCTAATGAGATCGCAGAGCTATCTCAAGCTCTTGATAATGAACAAACCACCAAGGAATCTCTTGAGGAAACCTTTGCCCTAGAATTATCTAGATTAAAGGGATCCTATGATAGAGCTCTCGAGGTGGCTAATGATTTTAGAACTAAAAATGATAAACTTCAAGTTGCTCATGCTAAACTCCTTGAGGACTATGAGCACCTTGGAAATGGCTCAAGGGCTATTAACAGCTCGCTCATCGAACTCACCGAGTCTCATGCTCAACTTGAAGCTTCATATGCTAAAGAGTTTGCCAAGGTGCCTTCTCCTCTTATTGCTAATGATGCTGCTTGTGCTACTAACTCTACTTCTTGTGAAGCATCCATTTTAAAGGAGAATGTTGAGCTAAGGGCTCAACTAGAGTTGTTGTCTAGCAATTATGGGAAATTGGAAGAAAGTCATGTAATGGTCACAAGCTCTCATGATGATCTTCTAGCATCCCATAATGTGCTAAAATTAGCTCATGAGGCTATTACTACCAAGGTAACATCGAGTGAGCCTCATGTAGACATTAGCACTACTTCTAGTCAAAAAGCTATATTGCCATGTGCTAGTCCTTGTAATTCATCTACTCATAATGTTGCTACATCTTGTGATGAATTACTCTCCATGCCTTGTTGCTCTAACAATGAAGCTTATACTTCCTCTAGTACTTGTGTTGATACTAACCATGTAGAGGAAATCAAAGAGCTCAAGGCCCAAGTCACATCCTTGAAGAAAGACTTGGAAAAGAGTCATGAAGGGATGTCCACACTCAACAATGTCTTGTGTGGACAAAAATACCCGAATGATAAAAATGGACTTGGATTCAACTCCAACAAGAAGAAGAAGTCCAAAAGCTTCAAGAAGAAGGGCCAAGAACAAGTCAAGAATTTGGCCAAGATTATTTGCTTCAAGTGCAAAATTGAAGGGCACCATGTTAGATCTTGCCCACTAAAGAAGAAGCCCCAAAGTCACAAGCAACAAGGGAAGAGGCCACAAGTGCACTCACATACTCAACTACAAGTTGCATAAAGGCCCCTTCCCAAGAAGACCCAATCCAACACTCCTCATGTTGAGAAATCAATAGGGAAGAAATTAAAGGGTAGATGTTGCTACTTATGTCGTCAGAAGGGTCACTTCGCTTCTTCTTGCACGAGAGGTAATTTATCCAACCCAACCATTATTGATGATATCTATTCTCTTGGGAAGGATAAGGTTGGCAATGTGTTTGCCAAGTTTGTTGGTACTCAAAGTGGTGTCAAGAAAAGTACCATTTGGGTTGCCAAGCCTATTGTGACTAACCTCTTAGGACCCAACGTTGTTGGGGACCAACAAGATCAAACTTGATCAATAGGTGAATATGGAGGACATTAGAGACTTGGATACATAATGAAGAATTAAGGGGCCTTCATCATTCATATTATCTCAAGCCAAGTCATTTGGATTATCGAGTTTGTATCTTATATCCAATGTACCTCCTTACGGTAACTTGTACTTAAACTATTTACATTGTTAGTTGCTTGCCCCTTTTGCATGTTGTGGTTTTGTACCTTGCATGTGTTTGTATATGTTGTGCTTCCAACTTGCTTATCTTGAGTAAGCGAATATGTGTATGTTGGTTTGCATATCATGTTCATGTGAGTCTTCTATTGAACCTTATTGCATCTTGTTTGTATCTTTGATTGGCTCTTGTGAGAGATTAATGCATTATTTCATTATGGGGGAGTGATGTGCTTTGCACACCTCACGATCCTATAAATGTGTATACATGGGGAATACCACTTAGTATTGATATTTCAAGATTATCTAGTTTCTATGTGGTATGTCTTACTCATGTGAAATTCAAGTTCTAAATGGTCCATTAATTATCTCTTGTTGGTTTTTCATTTGCCACTTGTTAATACTGTTGGGTTATCACATTATGGGGTAGTAATATGATATGTGCATATTACAAGCCTAGAGAATGTGTACATTTGAGGTATTGCCACTTAGTGTTGATATTGTAAATTATCTTGTTCCTAGGTGGCATGTTTGCTCTACAAGTGTCATTTGCTTGCGTTTTATGGGTAAAGATAATCTTGGATATATTTGCGATCTACCAATGAGTATCATTTCCAAAATACTTCTTGTCCTTGACAATTGGTATTCCCATCACGTGGTAGGAATTGCTAATCGTCTTTACATTGGATCTTGTGTTTCGTTTGTCTTCCTTTCCTCTTGTGGATCTATTTTAACTTGTCTAGTGTTTTTATAGATATAGAGAAAGTGATGATCCCATCTTGTGCATTTTGTATTTAAATGCAAATTCTATATAATGCACAACCCTTGGGGGAGCTATCCTATTTTCTTTAGAACACTCTCTTTATTCGCCCATCATAAAATCTTTTGATCCCCATCAAGTGTATGTTGATGGGAGGCAAGTCTTGCTCTTTATGATGCTTTGTGCCATCATGAAAATTTGTCGAGGGTTTGGTTTGTTGGAACCTAGCTCTCTTTTGGAAACTAGATACCTCGTGTCTGTTTTTCTTCAATTGGTATCTTGTTTCCTTTTTATTTGGCATGTGTCAATGGATATCTCATGCCTTGTTGTATATTTTATTTGATATCCCTCAAGTAATAGTTTTTCATTTGCTATCTTATTATCACTTGATACCTTGTCTTTTGGTATCTTATCAACTATATGTTGATTGGATTCTTGAAAGCCTTGAGCATGCATATTTACTATATGTATTTCCTTTGGCATGCTCTCTTTCTTTGACCCAATATATAGGGGAAACTCCACCTTGTCATAAAATGGCTAACGTGTGCATGAAATTCAAATTCATATCTATATGCACATATGTATGTGGCGTTTGTCCTATGTATTGTTGGTTTTCTAACTCTTTGGTCCCAATGAGTTTGGGCACCATTTTGTTTGTTTTGTTGTTCCAGGAACAATTGGAGATGCATTGGATGCTCGGCTCACCTATAAAGAAGGTGTTGAGACCATGTGATTATTGGAGCCAAGTTAGGATGATCAAAGAACAACTATCTACTACATCAATCCAATGTTGTCTCGGTAACAAGTATCTACTTCATGCATTCTTTTCTTGCAAAGGCCCCTGTCTTTTCCTTGCAGGGTGCATCATGGCATGAATCTCTTGATTCGTTCTTGTAGTACTTGTTTCCTCTCTCAAAGCATCCTAACGATGATGTCTTATTACTAGTTGGGATGTCTTTGATGTTCCTATGTTGGAAGTTCATATTGTACAATAAGAAAATATTAGGCCATGTGCTATGCTTCCAAGCAAAAGATCTTATTGATATATTTATGACTTCCTTTTTGATATCTAGTTTGTTCCTTCTTGTAACCATTTCGTGTGTACATTCTTCTTTATGGATATATATATCATCATGATTGTCTTCTACTTAGAATCTTTTACATATGAGAGAAGTTACATCTCTAATTGATATCCTCTTTTCTTTTACGTCCACCGCTGCATTTCCTTTTTCAGTTTTTGGTGGCTTCGTGAAAGGATTTGTCTTGAGTGCGTATCTTATTTTCCTACATCTTGATGCACTCTTTGGCCGTGAAGATTATTTTTCTTATTTTTCCTCATGCCTGTCTTGATGAGGGTTTTGCCATTTCGATTGGTATCCCTCCTCTCTTGACAAGGTTCTTATTTCCTATCTTCACCTTGGGTTGTCACAAGCGTTGGTTCTTATTTTGTTTTTTTGTAAGCTTGTGAACCTAGTTTCTAGTATGTGTGTGTGGGAATGATATGTCTTGCACTTTGTGTCTCATTTCATCAAGACTATGTTGATGAGTAATGTTCATCCCTATCTTAGTCTTCTCAAGTGCCTTGCCATGACTCACACACATTATTTTGGTTGAGCCTAATCTTAAGTTGCTTCTTTTACATGTTGCTCAACCACTTGTTTTGTGCAAGAGATTTGCTTATTGTCTCATCTTTCTTCTTGCACCCGTTGTGTGTTTTTATTAATTTTGGGGGAGCAACGATCCTATTCTCTGCACTTGTATCATATACAAAAGTCTCCTATTAGTGCACAAATCATGGGCAGCTTCTCTAGTTTTGATAAAACACTCCGTTGCTTTTATCATAATATCTCTTATTCATGTGGTTCGAAGGACCATATGATTGTTTGTTCCATCCTGTATCTTTTGATTGCTTGCCTCTATTGTGGTATGTCCTTGTGGCATACGATTCTTTTATTTGCAATCTTTGGGTCCTCAATATAGTTTGTTTTCCTCCAACTACTTATAATTGTATTTGTGTATTTCTTGGCACTCATTTGCTGAGAAGTACACACTTTTTGGAGGACCACCAAATATATTGGCTTTCTAAACTTTTCGTCCATTTTGGCAATCGATGCCAATGGGGGAGAAGTTTAGAGAGTTTACTTTGGATATGTTTAGAGGGGTTTGCTTTTATTGCGTAAGCATTTACATCTTGCACGCATGCATTATTGCTTTGTATGTGTGCGGTTGGTTATGCTTATTTCCTTATATAAACTCTCTTGAAGTAGTTGTCATCAATTACCAAAATGGGGGAGAATGTTAGAGCATATATCTCCATGTGTGGTTTTGGTAACTGATGACAATTCCTATGGACTAACGGTTGCCTTAAGTTATATTTAATGGATTTGTCCATAGGCACTTCTTGAAGTCCATCTGTTGGGTTCAAGGAGTTTATATGATGACCAAGGTGGTATTCAAGGTATTATCCAAGGAATGGTCATAGAGACACAAGATTGATCAAGATCTCAGACAAAGAGTAAATCAAGATGATCAACACACAAAGCGTACAAGATGTACTGAGAGGGATCAAGTGATCCCATGGTATGGTAAGCATTGTCCATTACGTGTTTGTGTACTAACCCATGGTCTTCGTGAGAGTTCTATGTGGGGGTTAGGTGTGTTTCCATGGGCTTGCGTCAAAGGGAAGATCTCATACAACCCATGAAGTATGACGTCAAGTTGTGATCGTCATCAAGATTGCGATGTGCAAGTTCAAGCGGATCAGCACGAAGATATCATGCTTGAAGCTTGCCGTCCGTTGTGGTGGCAATGGACTTGTGAAGATATGCTGAAGAGTGTCTCACCCATAGTGAGTATGAGGGAGCAATCAACTAGTCTTCATCAAGCCAACACAATCAAGAAAGGTGGTCCATCTTGAGGAAGCCAAGATCATCATCATCTAGCTCAAGAGGACGAGGTGCGAGGTATAGGTTTGCCCTTGATAGGTTTTCTGTTTAGGATAGATTGTTGTACTATCAAGGGGGGCTCTCAAGTGAGTAGCTTGATCGTATCGTTCGTTGAGAGATCAAACCATTTGCATCGTTGCATCATACTTCTTGGTTCTTGTTTGGTGTTTCTCTTTGTGAGTTTTAGAGCTTATGGTCATCTTCATGACAAGCTCGAGTTCATCGAAAACGGAGTACATATGCATCTACTATGATGTTTTCGATGTTGGAGTTTTTGCCGGTTCTTCATTCATAGAGGACTCACATCTCTATATCATTGGCATTTTCATCGATGTTTGGATATCTCTTGTCGTCCTGAATCCAACAAGCTTGGGTTTGCTCGATTCGGAGCTCGTATGCGAAAGTTATGGCTGTTTCAGTGGCGAGCGGTAGTACCGCTCGACCTAGCGGTAGTACCGCTAGACCTAGCGGTAGTACCGCTAGAGTTGGCGGTAGTACCGCTGGCCCTAGCGGTAGTACCGCTGGTCAGCGGTAGTACCGCTCCAGGAGCTTAGTATCGCCTGCCTAGCGGTTGTTCGTGGCCGGACCTTTTTGCGAACACTTTCTTGGCGGTGGTAGTGCCTTTGCACTACAAGGGGCCCAGCGGTAGTACCGCTGGAGTGCCAGCGGTAGTACCGCTGCAATCAACGGTAGTACCGCTGGAGTGCCAGCGGTAGTACCTCTGCAATCAGCGGTAGTACCGCTGGAGTGCCAGCGGTAGTACCGCTGCAGCCAGCGGTAGTACAGCTGGAGCTCGGGCAGATAGTGGGGGTAACGGTCTGATTCCTTCCCCCACTATATAAAGGGGGTCTTCTTCCCCCTTGGTCTTATCCATCCGTTGAGCTCTTGTTCTACCTCCATTGTTGACATTCTTGGACCTTGCTTACTCTCAATCCCTCCAATGATTCTTTCTTGTTCTTGAGGGAGAAGAGAGAAGAGATCTAGATCCACATCTCCACCAATCACTTTCTCCTCTATGTGAGGGGAACCCCTTGGATCTTGATCTTGGAGTTCTTTGTGAGCTCCTTGTTCTTCCTCTCATATTTCTCCATAGCTTTTGTTGTTGTGGAGGGATTTGAGTGTGAGGGACTTGACCACTTCGTGTGTTCTTGCCATTGCATTAGTTGCATTGGTTTGAGTTCTCCATGGTGATACGCGGAAGTGAGAAGTTGAGAAGCTTACTACCTTTGGTACTTAGTACCCTAGATATTGTTCTTCATGGATGCTTTGGCATCCTAGAAGCTTGGTGGTGTCTCGGAGCTCAATCATTGTGGTGTGAAGCTCCGGGCAAGCGTCGGGGCCTCCAATTAGGTTGTGGAGATAGTCCCGAGCAATTTGTACGGGTACCGGTAACCGCCCCAAGGGTTGCCACGTGTACGGGGTCGGTGACCGCCCCCAAGGTTTTCCATTTGTACGGGTTCAGTGACCGCCCTCAAGGGTCCCTTAGTGGAATCACGACATCTTGCATTGTGCGAGGGCGTGAGGAGATTATGGTGGCCCTAGTGGCATCTTGGGGAGCGTTGTGCCTCCACACCGCTCTAACGGAGATTAGCATGTGCAAGGGTGTGAACTTCGGGATACATCATCGTCTCCCCGTGCCTCGGTTATGTCTTACCCGAACCCTTTACTTATGCACTTTACTTTGTGATAGAGATATTGTTTATTGTAATATATATTGCTATCACTTAGTTGTTTATCTTGCTTAGCATAAGTTGTTGGTGCACATAGGTGAGCCTAGTTGTTTGTAGGTTTTGTGCTTGACATATTAAACGTTAGTTTTATTCCGCATTTGTTCAAGCCTAAACCTTAATTATTTTAAAGCGCTTATTCACCCCCCCCTCTAGGCGACATCCACGTCCTTTCACTCTCTGGCCTTGTAGTTTGCAAAGGATCAACACACAAGCGGGAATAGTGATAGTGATTGCAACGGAAAAGTAAACGAATGCATTAAATGATGGAGGTGTAAGCAATGGTCGTGATATGGACCTGAGTCACATGATGTTCACTTGTGATGTCTCTCTCCCAAAAGATGATAAACAACTATGCTTGGTTAAACAAATTACAGCTGGGCAGTTGACAGAATTATAAATGCACTTCAATGCTAATTATGCTACTTGAAAGTTAGAGGCTCAATAGTAATGGTCAGTACGCCAAGACAAGTAGACCATTTATTCATCAGCACCTACTCAGTAATCATCCACCTTGAGATATATATCCAGAAAATCTCACTGGTAATAAGTTGCGAAACCCACCCAAACTGTAAACTCAAAGCAAGGGACAAGTGCATTAATGAACTATGCGTAAGGTAAACAATCCTTGCAATCGTGGTCACAAGCACCGTTGTTTTCTCCCTGGTAGCAACAACACATCCCCTAGTCTCATGTTTGTGTCACTCAAGCTAGACATCTGGGGGCATGAAGCCAGAATCATGCGTAACGCCCCCTCTTGGAGTTACAATCTACTACTCGGCCAAAGCAATAAAGAGCAACGGAGAACATGCATGAATTACTAAAGAACATAATATAAGAGGATAATCAAATATATACCTCATCACAATCTGAAAATAATCTCATAATCCATCAGATCCTAGCAAACCAATCATAGAAATAGCAGGAAAATTACATAGGTTCCTTGATCATGTAGGGCAGCTCACAAGGGCTAATCATGGAAGCACAAGATTGGAGAGAAGACATCACATAGCTACTGGTCATGGACCCATGGTCCAAGGAGGACTACTCACGACACATCCGGGAAGCGTCCATGGTGGTGGAGAAGCTCCCGGAGGTCAATCCTCCCTCCGGCACGGTGCCGGGAAGAGGTCTCCAAACGCTCCCGGTCTCGGAAGCGCTACGGCGGCGGAACGATGGAGAAATTCGTGATTCTGCATATGCCTGAAGGGTTCCCAAACAGAGGGGTAAATATAGGCCAAAGGAGGGTGTTAGAGGAGGTGGTGCCCACCCAAGCGGCCTGTGGGCACGGCCAGGGGCCCGACCGTGCAGGGTGGCCGCCTGGACAGCCCCTAGCTCCCGTGTGGCCCATATTCGGTGATCTCGAAGCTTCCGTCATGGTGATTTTTATATATTTTTCTCGGGAATTTTTGGGCCTCTGGTACTTTGGGTAAAAGCCCCTGCAAAAAAGACATCAACAGACAAAAACTGGCACTGGGTGCACTGAGTTAGTAGGTTAGTCCAAATATGTGTAAAAAGATATAAAACTGTAGCAAACCATATAACAATGTCACCCAAAAGATCATGGAACAAGCAGAAATTATAGATATGTTTGGGACATATCAGAAATCCATTCACGCATTTATGTGGCAACTTGGAAATTTGTTTAACATCGGGGCATAGTAAACTTGAAGTATACTCAACTAAAATACACCAACTGTGTGTGTAACCGTGATTGTCTCTGCTCTTGAGTTCAGAACCGAGAGAGAACACATTGGGGTTATGTTTGACACGTTAGTACTTGTTCATGATCACTTATTGATCATCATTAGTTCACATGCACTAACGCGTAGATCACCTCTCTTATTCTTGTACTCGTAAGTTAGCCACTCGAATAAATGCTTAGTGCTTGTTGTAGCCTCACCACTTAACCATAACTCACCCTTTAAGCTTTGCTAGTCTTGGTACCTTTCGAAATGAGATTAGTGAGTCCCTGTTGCTCACAGATTACTACAACAATAGTTTTTGGTACAGGTAATGTGATGTTTTTAGGTGAGAGCGATGCTTGTTTGATTTGGAGTTCTTCTTCTTCATCATTGATCTAGGATAAGGATGGGTCACCGTTGTCGGACCCTGCTCTTCTATATGACGATCGAATGTAGTGTTCTATTGAGATGTTCATGTTGTAACTTGTCGCGAGTGTAAGTCAACTCCATATACTCATCTCTTCTTTACATGTAGTTGTATCAATATCCATTCTTGCGAAACGACAATATGCGCTTCTATCCCTCTTGAGGCCCTTGAGCCAAAATAACGATAGGGTCGCATCTTGGGTGTTATTAGTTGGTATCAGAGTAGTACCGACCGAGGAGCCCCCTTGACCGATCCAACTTCGTCGAGTCGAGTCTAGTAAAAAACTACTTTAAGTCTAGTTATATATCGGAGATTAGGATTATTTTTACTCCTTTTGTCTGTTCTGCTGAGGAATCATGACATAGAAATTTTAATTCTACCACTCTTCTCACACAATTTTTTTTAGGATCACGCGTGTATTTTGGATCCTCTATGATATTGATCTGATGGAATTCCATACTTGGTGCCTCGTGTTTCCGAGGAGTAGAGCTCCAAGAAATTCTTGACTCATCTCTATCGTTCAGTTTTCTTACTATCTTAGGACGCGTATATTCGAAATTGCTTCAATACTATTTGTGGTGAGAGGAGTCTGACGTCACCCAGTATCGGGGAGAGCGTAAAGATGTACCGCCATAATTGGTATCGTGGTGATTACGAGGGTCTTAGGTGGATGAGTTTCTCAGACCTATGGCTACGTGTTGACGAATGTGATACAGTGGATGTGTAGTATTATTGCTAGGGTTTGGGTGCTTTATTTATTAATTGCTCTTTGTACCCGTTGGACCAGATTGCATAACCAGAAATATTTCACGAGTTCTCATGTGGGAGTTCAAGTAGTTTCCTGGGATTAGCTTTCTGACAAATGTATCATGGGTTATGTATTTGTTTTCCGCTTGTTTCATAAACCTCATCCTTTGTTTTGTTGGAGTATGGTAACTCAAGTTGCTTTAATGTCAAATGGTAATCTCATAACTTTCCGAAGCGGTGATCTCATTTTTCTATGGGAGTGCTAATCCTTTTGCTCAATCAAATTTTCATGTTAATTCTTTTCCATCCAGAATGCTTCTCTTCAAGTTAATTCAATAATTTTCAATACTTGCAAGATCAATCCTAGTAATTCTTTCATGTGTTTGTGTAATTTTTCCAAGTTATCTTTCTTTTTTCCATGCTCCTACCCTTTTTCTACAATGATTAAATTACCATGCAAGTGCCTCTCTTTTATTGATGCTTCTGCTATCTTTTCTTCCGTATTTATCCAGTGATTCATTGTGAGGACGTTTCAGTGTTAAGTTCATCATTCTTCATTTTTTACTCTCAAGTGAATTCGATTCAACCTTAGATTTTTATCATATCCTTTCATTCGTTAAATGCTTTCCCATGTTAGAAATTCTTGTCCATGCCTCTCTTGATTATTCCGCTCTTATCCTATCTGGAGTGTTGAAGATATCTCAGAAGATTCGTGTTTTCATTCAAAATACTTTCAAATTATTTCAAGGTTCTCACCTCATCAAGTTTTAATTTGTAGCGAGGCAATCTATCTTTCAAATCAATCGTTTCAACGGTGTTTTCTTTGAGAGGGCCCATAATCCACAAGTTTTTTCCCAGGATCTTACGTGGCTCTCCTAATCTTTTCCGAAGATCTCTAAATCTTTTCAAGTGTGATGTAAGTATGGATTCCATCGGTCATATTCCTTCTCCAAGATTGCTTAAAATTATTTTTCATTATTTTCTTAACCTTTCCTTATTCGTTATTCCGGAGTGTCTCAATAATTCTTGTGGGTGCTTGTTGCCATTATTGTATGCATTGAAGACCGAAGAAGAGTTCATCTTGAATATTTGTACGTTCTTTTGATGATTCATTATCTGAGCTTATCGCAATCACGAGTAATTCCTTCCATATATATCGGGAGCATTTCAGAGTTATTTTCAATTCTTGATACTCTAAAGGCCATCATTTCATAAGGCTTCTTCGTTCTAAGCTTTCACCTTTCATTCTAAAATTCTTCTCAATTGTTGTCAGTTTGTTCACATCTCAATTATTCTGGTGCCTCATTCAAGTTTGCTCTAGGTGGGTCATGATCTCTTCATTATCATGTCATGTATCTCCGTCAATTTGTAGTGTCCCCATTTGTTTCAAGCTCTAACCAATGGTTCCCTCAAGAGTTCTTCATGGTCATGACATTCTCAAATCTTTTTAAAGAAGAATAATTCATATGTGAAATCCGTTCCTTGTCATCAATTTAACTTGATGAAGGATAAGCATCACATAATTCTCATTGTTGTTTCATCTTTTTGTTAATTCCTTCCCTAAAGTTATTCATGGTATGAAATTCATGGTTATAAGTTGATTAGCTTTTCTTTTTCAGAGTTCCAATTCTTCTGAAGTTTCTCTTTGCAAAGTTCCATCTAAATCTTTGCATGGTCAATCTTAATTTGTCAACTTCATTTCTTTTGATGATTCTTTTGTTCTGGTGGTTACTCTCTTTGATCTATCATCTCGTTTTATCAAGATTAAGTTCAATCCTTGCTTATCCATTTAACCGGAGTGTGGTGTCCTCTTTTCAAGTACTTTCCTTCTTATCAAGTTTTGCCTCATTTTCGTACCAAGTGCTGCCAAAATTGCTTTTGAATTCTTGCTTGTTCCTCGTATCATTCTTCATATCTTTGCAACCTTCAAGGATCGTTGATTTCACTCATTTGTCAAAGAAGCAAGTAAGTTTTGCCTCTTCCTTGCTCTTCCTCTTCTTATTCTGAGATCTCGGGTCGAGATGTCTTATTAGTGGAGGAGAGTTGTAACAGCCCGAGACCGATGCTCCAGAAGATTCCTTTTTTATTTCATTATCATCGCGTGATTTTTTTCGTTGTTGCATTCATCATCGCATCATGCGCATCATGTGCATACCATCGACACTCAGTTGCCTTCATTTTTTAAAACTTGCGTCCATTATTAATTGTCGGTTCTCTCCATTCTTATCGACGACGTTTCTAGTCCAACCACACACGAATGCGCCTACGTCATCATTGAAATATTGTTTTAAAAGTGTGCATAAAATATGCTCAGAATGGGTTGAAAGTTGGTGTGTTGTTTTAATATAGTGTAGGTAGATAGCGTGCCAAATTTCGTCGCATTCGGAGGTCGTTTGGTACCAGAACTGTTAAATGTGGAGTGACATTAATCCGTTAAATTAGTACACGTTTTGGTGTTTTAAACAATGTTGCTGGGCCACAAAGTTCCCTCTCTTCTCAGCCCAACCCCCTCTACACAACCCACCTAGCCCACCTACACCATCCCCGCGTGCCAAGTCATCCGATCTCGATCGGACGGCTTGAATCCATGCAACCCAGGTGTCGCCCTAAACCAAGTTACCTAGTTAAATAAAGGAAGTTACCCTCTATGTGTACCTAACCGTAGCCCCCTACCCTCCACCTACCTCCAGCCAGCTCTGCCTCCAAATTCACGCCAGCCACATCCACCCCGCCACTTGGTGTCGTCGCCACTTTTTGGCCAACCGCAGGGTGCCACATCGCCCTGACCCGCCCCTCATGCAACCCCCGTGCGCCACATCACACACTAGCTACCCACCAGCCCTCGTGGCCGACCCAAGGCCACGGGAGGCCCGTCCCAGGCCCTGGCCTGGCCGAGCTGCAATATGCTGTGCCCATACCTTTCTTCATCACCGCCACACTCCTGCTCTCTCGTCCTGCCTCTACGCCTCCCTCCACCGCTCGTCAAACCTCTCCCACCCTCGTGAGCTCTACCCGCCGTCGGGCCATGCCTTAGCCCGCCACCGTCGACCAAGTTCGTTGCCCGAGGAGCCCACGTAACCGACGTGCCATGGCCTCCGCCCCCAGCACGGATGCCCGCGACCCCGACAAACGATGCTTGCTAGCCACTGTCGGTACCCTTGTCGCCCCGTCTCCGAGTAAATCCGGGCCGGAGCCATGCAGATTTGTCGCCCATCATACCCTCGGCCTTCTCCCCAAGACCCCACACTCTCTGGTGCCTCCCACCGCTGTGCTCGCACCATGTCCAGTCGACCTCAACCGCCGGGACGGCCCCGTCCCGGATGACTGTGCCCCGCGATCCAAACAATCGTCTGGATCTGCTTGTCCCGTTCCGTTTCATCCCACCAGGGTATAAAAACAACAGTCCTTAGTTTTTTGAATGTCATATAGGCACTTTAAAACTTCTTCAACTTTTTGCACAAGCATCAGATTGAAACAAATTTGATATGGAAAATGTTCTAATCTTCGTCATCCACTCGATGGTGGTTGTTTCATGCATATTAGGGTTCATATATTTTCTCTAAACTCTGTTGCAAAAGTGCTTCACCTCGTATTCATCAAAAATATTAAAACTTGCAAACTTTCGAGGATGATAGCAACTAATCTGCAGGTCTTTTAGATTTAGTACCTTCTTGAGATTTCATCTATGATTTGCCTACTATGATGCCTTGCCTCTGGTTGCGATGTACATTGTCATTAGTTTGTTAGTTTGCTGCTCCAAAGCTGCTATCATGTTAACACTTCTAATCTGTTAACGTTAAGTTTCATTTTGTGAAGCTCGAATTAAGCAAACCATGCCTATTTGGAATGTGTGCCTATGGAGTGATTTGTAGTATGCCATGTTTAGTTGCTATTAGTAGGTTTCCTGTGCCGTGAATGTCATGTTCAACTATAGTTTTCAACACATGAACATGCCATGAAAATATTGTTGTTTGTAGGGTCAAAATAATTCTATGTCTGGAATCTGCTATATTTTGTTGCTATGTTTCCATGTAATTTTTATTGTTCTACAACCCCTTTGAGGTTGGTGTAATGGACTGAATTGTAAAGCATGTTATCCTATCTTAGTTTGTACCATTAGTTTTCAAGTATGGTGTCACACCCTCTTTTTACTACCACTTTCTCTTTAATGCAAAAATCTGAGCGTGTTAAAACTTTCCAAAAACTAATGATGAGAGTGTCGTGATTGTCCTTGTATGCATGTGTGTTTGATCATGTGGTGATAAAAACCCATTTCACAATATTAAATTATTTCCAAAAACCTTTACTTGTTTCTCATCAAGGTAAAACCCTACTTTGAGTTGCACTACATGCCCTTGATGGCAAGGAGTGTTTCTACCCAAAGTTAGTGATATGATTTTAACTTCATTTTAGTGCTTCAAAACCAATAATTATTTTTTGAATTATTTTCCTAATTAAATTATATGTCCATTTTTTAGGCCAGAATTGGTATTCCTACTTGGAAAAATACTTTTCTGCCTTAGAAAAATCTGATTAAATTTGGAGATGATCACAAGGACATATATTTTCCATACATATGATTTTAAACACCTATTTATATTATAATTATTTGAGTAAAACCCTGAAAACCATTTCTGTCTATTTTGACCTTTAGAAATATTTCCAAAGGAAATATTCTCAATAAAATCCTAGAAAATGTCAGTGGTATCCCTAAGCCATATTTCGTGTCCACATAAAGTTTCACCTTGATCCAAGGTGATTAAGGACCCCAAATAACCTTAAAACCCCTTTGTATAGATCGGAGTTAGAACAACTCTACATAGCAAAGTTTGTCCTATGATGCTGAAAGTTTGTAGGAGTGCCTAATACCTCAAATGAGGGTTCCACACCAAAAATGGGATTTGTGGGACTTAGTTTGCCCACACTCTTTTTGGAAGGGACATATCTGGTCAAATGGTAGTGTATTAAAGTTTACAAAGCTAAACTTGTCCAATGGAACTCAAACTTGGTGAAACCCCATGTTTTAGCACCAAACCCAAACCTGTTAAGTTGCAGCACCAGTGGTGGGATTCAACTGCCCCAAGCCACTGTCGAACACCTTCTGACAGATGGGTAAAAGCCCCTTTAACCCATAACTAAACCCAAACCCTTTGCTCCAAACTCTCAGATTAGGTGGCCGGTATCAATGCCGAACCCCAATCAACTGGCCCCTCACTAGTTCAAAGGGGAAATGACAAAAACCCCAATCTAAGCTTTAGTTCAAAGCTGACAGCACCAGTATTCCTTTCTTTGTTGACCAGCCGAAGCTCCCACGGGACCCCAATGGTTAGCCTCACTCCCAGCCAGTGCCAGGACATGCTAGACATGTCCAAAGTGCCTCATAGCGCACCAGCATGCCGTGGTATGCCAAAACTGCGCTCTGGGCACGCTACAGGAAGCTACCAAGGTGGGGGCGACGCCCTCGACCAGTTCGAGCCTCCCCCGAGGTGTCCAACCTCTTCCCCGACAGCCCCTCCGCATCGAGCGACTATTAGGGCCCCTCCTCTCCCGCGCTAGAGCTCGTGCGACTAGTGCCCGCGTGCTCCATAAATGGCCAAGGTTGCGCGGCCACGGATGCTCGACTCCTCTCTCTCCCCCTCTATTGCAGATGGTTCTGGCAGTCCAAAACCGGCTCCCGTGAGTCACCGGCGCTCCCAAATCGGCTCACCATCGTGGGCCTATAAATAGCACCCCCCTCCCTCCTGCACCCCTCAGACAGCTTCGCCACGACCACTAGCACCTCCCTAGCCACCCCAACAAGCCAGCAGAGCCCCGGTGCTCGATATCGACCGAGGCACCTCCGCCCCCGAGCTCCGGTCGATCTCCGGCTACACGACGGCTCTTGCGTCCCTCGACCCCCCAAACTGTTCCCCTCGACCTCAGGAAGCTTTCCCTCAACTTTCCCGAGAATTTTCGTGCCCTAGCTACCCTCTCGACCACCTCCCAAAACTCCTCCGCCGCGGCCTCCTCATCACCAGCGAACCCGTGCCATCTGTTGTTGTTCCGACCATCAGCAGGTAGGCGGCATCGAGTCGAACCCATTTCTGTCCTCGTTGGGGCTTGAGAGCATCGGCAGCCTCGCCAGCGTGCTCCTCCTCCTCTCTGGCCAGAGGTAGGAGACGACCCCGACAGGTGTGCCCCACCTGTCAGTGGCCCAGACCTCTTCCCCTCGCTTCCTGCAGCCGCTGACCGCAGGGCCCAGCACGTCAGGTTCAAACCCGACGGCGCGCACGCCTGGGCAGGCTGTCGGCTGGCCTTGTGCCGGCCCAGTTCCAGGCCGAGCCAGGCCAGGGACTTAGCCCATTTTTCTTTTGTTTTAATAATCGGATTTTGAAGATTTTATAAAAATATTTAACCAGCGTAAAAATATAATTTTTCCACTGATATTCTTCTACAAATATGTAGTATTTAATGAAACCATTGGATGAATTATTCAACAACTATTCTGTTTTACAATAATTAAAACGACTAAATTGGAATAGTTTTGCTTCTGTTTGGTTGATTTTAAAAATGTTCCTTCATTGGAATCAGAGGCAAATATTTTTCAAAGTAGCCACTTGGATTTATCAGTAATAGCCAACATTTTTAAAATGACTTTGTGTTCTGTTTTTGAGCGAGCTATATCTTATTTATTCTTTTGACGACGATAGAAAATCCGTGTGATGAGGGAATCGGAGCGGAAGACCTCGAAGACCCCAAAATGTTTCCGTTGCATATGATCATAAGTGCCGGTAAATCGTTGATGTGATATTACCAATGGCTTCTCCGGAGCACATGCATAGAGCTTGATCCTACCCCCTTTTGAGGATCATGCTAGTATCATGTTGACAAGTAAAGCTAGAGTAACTGTAGCATGAACATGTGTTGGTATATATCAAAGGTTTACGAAAACCCCGTCGGGTGCCACTAATGCCCGAGGGTGATGATGACTTAGGTGGCCACTTTCGGAGAAGTGGTGCACTGGGTATTTATTTGAGTATGGTTTCGGAAATGGGATTAGATTTATGATGTGTCGACCGTCCCAACCTTACATGTACGACCATGTTACCCCTTTATGGGACGGGGCTTTATTGACTACTCTGGTCGGTGCTAGCAAAGAGCCACATTACTAGTGGTGGGAGTGATATGTGGTCGCTCTCGTGATGGGGTCGTACCAGGTAGGGCAACTATGCCATTTTTATTTGTTCCACGCACACCGTTGGTCCCCGCATGGTTGATAGTATCCAGAGTCGGTGCTCGTAAGACATACAACATGTGGGCTGGGTACCAATCGAGTGGACCTCTTTGTCTAGTATCGTTAGGGGAAAGGCATTGATTGGGCACTTACCTCGGGTATGTTATATACCACGAGTCCTGGATGACACGAAAGTTTCCCGGATCTCGTGGGTCCAGCATACTACCTATGCAGAGTGTAGAACTATTCGAATAGCCGTGTACATGGTGAAGGACAGTTGGGTGGTGCTTCTTAAACTACGTCCAGTTGTTTCCGCATAAACCAAGTGTGTGTTAGTTTGTGGTATATGGAGTTAATATAAAAGTGATTATATGACCAAATTTGGTGACTTGGCATATAGTGTGAGCTCGTATGGCTCAGCCCTCGACAGATATACTGATATCTGTAACCTCTTCTTCAAAAAGCAATCCTTTAACTTGATGCATATTCCTGATCATTCCACCAAAGATGCATGTTATTGTTATCCTTCACTTTCATTGTTCATTTCATGGCTGTTTGCGAGTACATTCAAAGTACTCATTGGCTTCCCACTGGTTATATTATTGACCAGACATGGAAGGACCGGAGTTTGGAGATCAGTACGTCTTTGGAGATGCCCGTGCGAACTAGGACGCTTCCGAGTCAGAATGCATGTCGGTGTAGGCTTGATGGTATGGGCACCCGCTTAGCCCGATGATTTCTTCTATTAGTTGTATCAGTATGATTTGGCCTTAGGCCCAACCTTGTGAACTTGACCATTCGGTCACGTGATGTAATAACTCGGTACTAGGATGCAAGACTCTTATTATTCAGTATCTGTGTGTTCGGTGAGCATTGATCTCTAGGATCACTGAGCACGTTCATCCGCTGATCTCGACTTGTAAGTAAGGGTACCCACAGAGCTGGTATCAGAGCCATCCTGACTATAGAAAGCCTTAGGTGGCATGGACGATAGCCGAGAGGACTAGTGCACTTAGACCTTAACCTGAGATTCTACACCCACTAAAAACTTTCTAACCCTCTCCTCTACACCCTGTAGATGGACGCCGTATCTAAGATGCTTCTGGAGACGGGATTTCCTCTACTTTTGAGTGATAGCCTCGGAAGTACCAAGTATGCTGCATGCTCATCTTCCTCTACCACGAGCACTGCGTCAACGCCGACACCACAGAATATCACGTGGACGTGATAGTGAAGGCTAATGACTCCCCGACTAGCTGGTTCTTCGAAGGACCACACATGGAGGATTTTATGTTGGCAGTGGAGACAGCAACACGAGAAGCGATCGTGCTACTCCGCGACATCCTACCCGAGATGGCTGACGAGCCAACTACTCATCACCTACCCTTTGTTAAGGATGGGATAGACGGGAGTTGGACACTCAACCCATCTTCCGAGGACGGGACGCTACTAAGGTCCAGACCTACTTCAGTCTCTCCTCCGACACTTTGACACACCTTTTGATCAAAGAGTCAACAAAGATTCGCCAAGACCTACACCAAGTCAAGGATCTACTTCGCATGGAGAATATGAAGAACCGCAAGGTGAAGAAGGAAGGAGCACCCAAAGGAACACATGTCATCGCTTTCCGAGGAGGAATACCACCACATCGTCCACTCCTCTTCAGAGTCGTCGCCTGACCGTCAAAGAGTACACTGAACTCTTCTCTACCTCGCCAACCAAGAAACACCGCGATGGACCGCTTCCTTCCCCTACTCCGTCCAAGAAGGGAAGGACTGATGAAGATGAAGATGAAGATGGATACGAATTGCTCCAACGAGACTTGCCTGAACCGTGATCCTCTAAATGTACCACCGGCAACCACTCCCTTCCGGAGTCCTGCCCTGGGTGGACCTGTGTCCTCATGACACCTGTGTCCTCATTACACCTACCACCATTGTGGCCAAACAAAAATGTCCCAACCGGGGACGCGGGCACAAAAAACTCAACTGGCTCATAGGATTATCACCGCCTACCTGATAAGGGTAGCACACGTGCATAACCCTCCCTCTTTGGAGGTACCGGTGAGAGCAATCACGCGAACAGCTCAAGTCAAGGCCGTCCCATATCGGCAAGAGGTGGCTGTGCGGATGGGCCCGGACAGGTGACTCTGATCAACCAACTAGGTATCTTATATCCGAATAATATGTCTGTCATAGCTGACACTCCGATGTCACCACAATCCGATAAATAATAAAGATTAACACTACAAGGAATATGCTAATACACGACGTTATATTTTTGTCGCTACATCGTCACGGTTTTTAGTTTACGACGACCTCACGACGAAAAACCAAGCGTCAAAAACGAAGTGTCACAAATGAACAGCAGCGATGTTTTGATCGAAATCATCATAACTTTTACAACGATTCCTAGATCGTCGTAACCTTTATGATGATCCTAAATCATTGTTGGCAATCTAACCCAGTCCTACGTGGCAGTCCTACGTGGCAAAATTACGACGAAATCAAAACGTCATGGTTGAAATCAGCCCAACCCATTTCAATTGATCACATGGGCTGATTTTATTTTTTTGGGTTTTTTCTTATTGGGCTTCTTTTTGGGACTTAGCCTATTTACAGCCACTTTAGTATTTTTTTCAATTTTTTTTGTATCGTTATAATTTGGGCCCTGGCCTTTTAGTGCCCAAATACATTTGGTCCAGTTTCAATTTTGGCTTTTTTCATTTTTGAATTCAGCAACTTTTTGTTCCAAAACTTGGTTTCATTTCTATTTATTGGGCTTTTTCAACCCAATTATTTATCCATTATTAAATCTAACACTATTTCATATTCAAATCAAGAAAACTCCAAGTCAAATTAAAATCATCCATCATATAACATCACATAATACATCTCCCAAGTTTACATAACACAATACATCTCCCAGGTTCACATAATACATCTCCCAAGTTCACATAATACATCTTCCAGGTTTATATAATACATCCAAACTCTAAGTCCTTCTCCTCCTTGGGCTGGATGGTGCGTGCAGCAGCCACCTGCTTCTGCATCTCCTCGACGATCCTCTTCAGGTAGTCCATGTTGTCAAGGCCTGCAACAAATACACACATTTTAGAACCATGTTGGTGTTTCTTTTTATGCTGCCTACAGTACATAACAAGAACTAAACAAGCATCGATGTGTCAAAGCTAGAGAAAGAACAACACCAGAGAGGTAATAAACATGATGACTATCAATTGCCAATTGACGAGCATAAAAACACGAACCGTAAGCTCATGTAAACTGAGTTTAGCAAAAGATGGAGATGTATAATGTAAGAATGTGACTTGATATTAATTTTCATACAGGAAAGACAACAGGTAATGTGAATCACTCAACAGTTAATAAAATGGAACATAAGTTAATTAATACTACCTATTCATAAAACAGAGATCATAAATTTCAAGCCCAATTGCGAGTACACAATTATAGATCAACTTTAAGATTATTAACCTAAACTATTTATTGGCTGGTCTCACCAAGTCACACAGAGTAGCATACTCACTGGACAAATAATAAAATGGAAGTCAAATACTTGAAGCCCAAGTGCCAGCACAGGCTTATAAGTCCCAATAATGATTCTCATGCTACCAGTGTTGCTTTGCACTACGAATGTTTGAAGATTTGACGCTCACTATTGCGTTTTCTTGCGGTGCCTCCAGCATATTATGCACATTTGGCAGCCTTCCGAGTTTTACAGTTTACGTTTATCTAAGTTTTATCACGAATGACCTCAGTTTCTGTTCGAGTGTAGCTAAAATAAACTATTAAAATGTTTTTTTACCCTTATCTCAGTTTTACAGTTTACGTTTTTAGAGAGGGTGTGCTAGAGATGTTCTTATTGAACCCAACATGCAGCTCATGTAGCATCCGGGTGTATATGCAGTCTTTTCAATTTGAAACACCGACAAATTCAACTTCAAACCGGTGAGGGTTTTCCCAACTGATCCATAGCCATCGCAATTCACAAATAATGACAGATATTTCAACATTGACAACACTTTCCATCCGAGATGACAAAGTCAAGTTGCTGTAAAATTTCCAGACCAAGTTCCATTTTTGAATAGTAAGGAAAGTAGTACTAGTACGGTAGTATACGTACCTGTTGTTAAGCAAGTTCTTCACGCCGACCCTGCGACGACGACATCCCGCTGCTCCGGTGGATGTGGTGCGGGGGCTGCTCCGGGTACGTCATGCACCGCTCCCAGCATACATGAAGTACATGTCGCCCGGCATCCCGTCCTGCCACAAGTTCTTCCTCTACTGGATCCCGTTCCTGCAAACATACAAATGCATGCAGACGCACGCAATGCACGTAATGATCCATCCATCCATCCATCGGACGTACTTATACTGTATGCATGATCATACTCCTATTTAGCATGCAGGGGAACGAATGAATCAATGCATGGGTAGCAGGAAGGAAGGAAGGCGTACCAGGTGAAGAGGAGCGGCTTGTCGATCTGGTTGAAGACGTTGACGATGATGTTGTTGTTCGAGGTGCAGTTGATGGTGGGGTCGGGGAACTCGCCTTTGATGAGGATCATCTTCTGGGGCACGCACATGGGGGACTTGGTCCCGTACACCACCTTCCACTCGAAGAAGAGGTAGGGGTCCTCGGCGCGCACCGCCATGGCGAGCAGCGCCACCAGCCCCACCACCGCGGCGGCGCAGGCGCGCATCTTGGGCTGCCCTGCTGTCATCGTCGTCGTCCCCTCGTCTCTCCGGCTCCTCCCGCGTACTAGACTTGGATAGATTCGCTCCCTCTCCTGCTCGCCGGCGGATCGATCAGCGCGACGGTGGGCACATGCGGCGGTGGGGATGGGGGGGGCAGAGGACGCCAAGGGCGCCTGCGGCTTATATGTGTTCAGGCGCCATGGCTGCGTGCGGTTGGTTTCTTCCAGCGGCCGCAACGCCCGCGCGTCCGCTCGCCGAGGGCGCCCGCGACTTGTATGTTTGAAGGCACGAGCGGGTGGGGAGGGGACGGAGAGAGGACGGTGAGGTGCATCGTCTCCTCCTGCCGCGTCGCCACGCGGCCGCGTCGGCGAGCGCGGGCGGCTTGGAGAGGCTCGGGTGCTCTGGATCTGGGAGGAGAACGTGCGGTGGCGTTGTGCGTGAGGGAAGGGAGCGTGGGAGACTCTGGGTGGCGGCGTGGGGTGGACTGGGAGTGAGGCTGTGGGTGGATTTAGGGTTAGATGGGTGTTAGATAGGTGGGCTGGCTGGGGCCAGCCTAGTTTGGACAAGGGGGGTTTGTTTTTCCTTTTTATTATTTCTTTCTGTTTTTATTTCATTATTTAATAGATTTTTTTTATTTTAACGCAATAAAACCCCTTAAAATTAACAATTTCTATAGTAAAATTCTCCTAGGTAATATCCAACACACCCGACATTTTTATTTTAACATTCGAAAACTTTTATCGCTTGAGTTTATTTTTAAATTTTAACATGGTTGGAAACATCTATGATCTAAAATACTAGTTTCTAAGTGCTAAAAATAAGTAGATTTTGTGAATCAGCTATAAAAAATATTATGCAAAAGGGTGTCACTGAAATATTCACTCAACTTAGACCACATTTTATGTATGATCACCGAGTTGTATGCATTTCCGACCTTTCTAGCTATTTTTGGTCATTTACATATAGACATAGTTTGACTTTCTAAAAAAACTAATACACCTTAGATTTTATAATGGAGGAGTAGTTTCTAAGTGCTAAAAATAAGTAGATTTTGTGAATCAGCTATAAAAAATATTGTGCAAAAGGGCATCACTGAAATATTCACTCAACTTAGACCACATTTTATGTATGATCACCAAGTTGTATGGACACATTTATTGCATTATTTGTTCAAATGATCTAATATTATGCACAAGAATGCGTATTGGAATGGCAAACAACATTGATTAAGGAAGTTTTCATTTTTCTTGTATGTAAAAAATATTTTTCCATTTTTCAAGTGTCTAAAATGAGTTTTTTGTAAAGAACCTATCATATATTTGTTTCAAAATTATACCAAATCATTTTTCTAAAATACTAGGCCATATTAAATGCACAATTGACCAAATGGTTGGGTGTTGAAATCTTTTATCCACCTCTCAAGAAAAAGACAAATTTTCGACGAATCAGGTGGAAGCGAGTCAAATTTGAACTGCAGATGCAGCATAGATTGCTTTTTGTTTTTCCCAAAGATAATTTATAGGTACATTAAGGCACTGTAATAATTTATAGGTACATTAAGGCACTGGCCTCACATACATGATTGGATTGAGCGGAAATTTGGAGGGGGGTGATAACTTGGGCACATTAAAGCACTGTAATAATTACATAAATTTTGGATAAACAAAAATTGTACTTCCTTCACAATGCTCTCTACTGAGCAGAATATTGGGAAAAATATTGACGAAAACTGGTCAAATTAAATGAGCTAAAATTTGGTGGAGTTATGTTATATGGTAAGTTTTATTCCGTTCTAAATTTCCTTCAACTGTAAGCAATATAAAATGTAGTTGCTTCACAAACTGAAAATATTACTACAAACAAAGATTGGATGCTGAGCTCACATGGATTGTTACATGTGGCTGAAATTTTGTGGAGAGCTATGGTTTTGGCATATAGAAGATGTGGAAAAAATTCAACTCATCAGGATATTCCTAGCTAGTACTTCCTTCACAAAGTTGTCAGCTGATCACAAACTTCGGAAATTTGCTGAGAAAGATTTACTAGGCAAATGATTACGAAAGTTTTCATGAGGCAATGATTTGGATATGAAAGAGTGCCCAACAATTTTGAGGGAAATCAAGAAAATCAAAATAGCACTTCCTTCACAAAGTGCTATTCTGAACAGAATAGGAAAATGAATATTGTTGAATTATTTTTAACTATGGAAGGAAGGGTTTTCACATATTTGAGGAATATATGATCCAAAGTATTTATGAGAATTTTTCGAGAATTTTTGGAATGATAGAATAGTAGGTTGCTTCTCAAACTAAGCGGGTTTGGCGCGTGACATAGAATGGACCCACGAGTGACATGTCAACTTAGTTAGAACATGTTACAACATTTTTATAATCGTCGTAAAAGTTATGACGATCTCATCTTATGCGGTTACGATGTTTTTGACTCACATCGTCATAATTTATATGTAGATTTGATCCCCTCAAACGGTTGACGACAATCTCGGATGAGATCGTCATAGATTTATGACGAATTCATCAACGACGTCTTAAAAACGTCATGTATGAGCATATTTCTTGTAGTGTAAGCCACTACTATTGAACTACATTCACAAACTGTTGGATAAAACACAAAGTAATCATAGACAGTAATCTCAACAGTATAATATAAATAACAAGCTATTACTTTATCGATTATAACTATTGGTGGGACCTTCGGAACCCTCGCATAAAAGCAGCAAATAAATCGGTAGCCACCAGAATGGTCTTTACAACACAGATCTGGGACATTACCGGAATAACTCAACCCCGGCTTAAGACGGCTGGAAATCAGCTCAGAGCAAGAGACGTTGTTGATAAGAAGAAAGTACCAGTTCCCTATGACCGCCGAAGCACAGCTCAGAGCATAGGGTCACTTCTACGGAAAGAAATTCAATAGTTGCCCGCGACGGCTGAAAAGCAACTCAAAACACGGGACAACTGCTGACAAAATAAATATAAAATTGGCATCCACCCCGGATGGCCGGAAACAGCACAAACTTAGGCACGATGCCATACTCGAAGGAAATGCGAGCAGGGGTTCGTCAGCGTCACACACAGCACCTCACTATGTACTCAGATATAAACATTATAAATTAAATATGCAAGAGCATCATCTGAGGGCGTATGTTGGATGAAAAGCAGTACTAGTAACTATTATCAATGTCAATACCGTTATATGCAAATGCAGGCTAGCCGGTGATACATACAAACACACAGAGTGTAAGCAAAGTTAACAGGCAAGTCCGAAGCTCATACTAATAGGTTGTCTTGCTTGGGGTCGACGAATACTCCGAGAAGAAGCGCAGTAACACACCGGAAAGCTTTGCTGGAGAGGGATCCCCTCTCGGAAGGCTCAAACAAAGGCAAGGTCTAAATGGTCATTTCTATTGCACAAACATCTTATGAAAATGATACTATCAAAACAGGATCGACGAGACGAAGACGTCGGCGCTGGTTTTACCTCAATCGGAGTTATGAGCGCAAAGATATGCTCATTAGAGCACCACAGACCAATCTGTAAAAAGAATATCTACAAATAGGCCCCTGGGGCAGAAACCGAACGCACCTTTCGCCGGAATACGTTCCACTTAAACTACGCGGGCCCGGGGGGATTGACTTTCTTCTCTCTCTCCTCTCTATCTCACTGACGGGCGGGGCCCGCAACATTCTCTCTCTCTCTCCTCTCCTCTCCTCTCCTCTCTCCCCGTCTCCTACCTCCAGTCGCGACAAGGCCAGGGAGGGGGCGTCCGCCGGCGCTGTTGCTGCTGCTCCCCTGCGCGGGAGGTGCAGCCAGCGGCTGGGGCAGGTCCCCGTGCCCCACCACGCCCTAGGGAGGGGTCCTGGCCGCTGGGGGCGGTTGGAGCGAGGCGTGGCGGCGGCAGCCGTGCCGCCCCCATGGCGGTCGGAGAGCTCGAGGCTGGGGGGGGGGGCGAGGAGACTTGGGGAAAGGGGCGAGGAGCTCTGCTGCTCCCTAGGAGGGACTCGGGGGCGCCCTTTATAGCCTAGGGGGTGTGGAGTTCTTGCAACGTCGGAGAAGCTCCGAGATCCAAGGCGAAGCTCAAATGGCAGGCACCTCCAGGAGCAATGGGAGGAGGCGGAGAGGGTTCCAGAGCATGCAGGAGAGCACGGGAAATCTTGCCGACACCTTGAGACAAGATAGAACCCACTATGAGCAAGCTCACATCAACCCATGGTCACCATGTGGCCATGGCCTTGCCTTGCCCCTCAAGCTATCACACCTAGTCTAAGCTTATCTACACACTGTACTGAGTTGAACCATGCATCAGGTTGGCACTCTGGGGCACTGAAGTGACCACACCAAGGTCAAATAGGTTCCAACAGCAAGGTGTTTGGGCTGTGGTGTCACCACCATAGTGCACCTCTTGGCATGATATTTGGCTGAGGTTGACTACTCACTAAGGCCACTATAGTGGCCAAAATGCAGCACAATCCAATAAGTCTATGGGGCACTTCCTTTGTAACTTGGCATACTGACCAGAAATGAAGAAGTTGTTGTTGGGGTTGATTGGCTTGATGAAAATGTCTGAAATTTGTAGGAAACTCATGATTTAGGGATATAAAGGCAGTGGCAAAGATTCATATCATTTGCACAAATATATATGGTACTTTCTTCACAATGCTTCATTCTGGGCAGAATCTTCAATAATTTGCTGGGGAAGAATGGGATGATGAAATGAGCTCAATTTTGGTGGACAAACATGATTGCACATGATGAACCACTCCGCAAAATTTCAAATCAAGGGGAACAAGGAATCAAGCACTTCCTTTGCAAACAGAAGATCTGGACAAAATTTGCAAAGGTAGATTGTGCTCAATTGTTGAACTGGGGAACTTTATCTTTTGATGGAAATGATGATCATATGGATATGAGAAGCTCGACAAATTAATTGGGATTTTTCGTAGCTACCAAAATGGTAGGTCCTTTGGAAAGGCCCCAAAATGCTATATTGGCATAAAATAGGAAAATGCAATTTTCCTTTATTCTATGATGGCCAATATTTTATGAGAGCTTCATAGGATCACAAAGAACATCTGCACAAGATTTCATGAGCATTGGATATGGATAAATATTTTCTTGGATTTATTTCCTCATACAAGTAGAAACAGGAATTAATGCTAGGGGAGAAATATTGCATATGACTTTGCAATATTTTTGCACATCTTGGGTCTATGAGGAATTTATGATCTCTCGGAAGACTTGGATGATCAACAAAGCAATGGAAATGATGGCTCCTTTGAAATCACGAACACAGGATTCCCAGTTCCAATACTTCGGAGCTAGGGTTTCAAAAGGGGTTCGGGGTTTGCTCAGCAAGGACAAGAGGGCACAAGGATATGGGAAAAGCACGGAGAGATTGAGGATAGACTGGGTTCACCTGGTCATTTGCCAAATTCCATAGGAAAAATCCGGGAGAGAAAATCTAGGAATGAATAACAGCACAAAAACCGATAACCCAATTTTTGTGGTGTTACACCTCCTGTCTAGATATGCACCAGAAGACGTCAACACTCAGGCCACCAAAGTGGAACGCTTTATGGAAGGACTGCAGCAGTCCCTCCAGTATCAGCTGGTTGTTTGTGAATGCCGGACATTCATCGATCTAGTTAATAAGGCACTTATGTTGGAGGATAAGCGTCGTGCTATGGACGACACCTGTAAGCTAATGGGTAGTGGAGGACCGAGTAACCCGAAGCCACGCCCGTGGAAGTCAGCTCCAGCAAGACCCAGCTATCAACATCAGCAGTACAAGACTCCAACATTCCGCTAGAACTACCAGCCTCGGCAGCAAGTCAACACTAAGACGGCAATCAATCCACCGAACAATAGTGGATTCAAGACCAATCTTCGAGCACAAGTTACCTGTTTTGGATGTGGACAACAGGGCACTATTCCAGGCAGTGTCCCAACAAGAAGCCCGACGCACCGCGCCCCAATGCGCCAAATCAAGGACAAGGAGCACCAGGCAGGAACCAAGCTCCCCGCAACCAGCAATATCACAGCAGGGGGCGGATTAATCATATATCTGCATAAGAGGCAGAGGAAGACCCGGACTGCATTCTGGGTACGTTCCTCGTCAACTCCACCCCAACAATAATATTGTTTGATTGTGGTGCTTCACATTCTTTTGTTACACAAATATTTGCGGAAGAATGTGGTTTAAAACCTACTCTGCTTCGCGGGCATATGGCAATCCAAACCCCGGGAGCAGTGTTGAGGACCAACCTAGGATGTAGGAAGGTTGGGATAGTTATCAATGGGACGAGCTTCTTAGCAGATCGCATTGTGCTTAAGTCGCAATGCCTAGAAGTAATTCTGGGCATGGATTGGTTGGCCAAGCATCAAACCATCTTGGACTATGCCAACAGGGCCGTTACCATGACAAGCGACCAATGGGTCAAAGTCAAGTATGTCTTTGAGACAGTACCCGCTCGAGTACCACGGGTCAACAGCCTGTCAGAGGTAGAACTCGGTCGACTGCCAATTGTTTGTCAGTACCCGGACGTTGTTCCTGATGAGCTACCAGGAATGCCTCCTGACCGAGACATCGAGTTCATCATTGAGCTACCAGGATCAAGGCCTATCTATAAGAAGCCTTACAGGATGGGATCCGAAGAGCTAGCAGAGCTGAAGAAGCAGTTGGATGTGCAACTTAGGAAAGGGTTTATTCGTCCGAGTGTGTCACATTGGGGATAGCCTGTTCTGTTCGTGTCCAAGAAGGATGGAACCATTAGACTCTACGTCGATTACCGTTCCCTCAATGAGGTCACGATCAAGAACAAGTGTCCTCTCCCCAAGATCGAAGACTTGTTTGATCAGCTAAATGGAGCTAAGGTATTTTCCAAGATCGATCTCCGGTCTAGATATTACCAACTGAAGATTCGACCTGAGGACATACCCAACACCGCGTTCGTGACCCGGTACGGTGTGTACGAATGCACGGTCATGTCTTTTGGATTGACTAGTGCCCCAGCTTACTTCATGTACCTCATGAACAAGGTCTTCAAGGAATACCTGGACAAGTTTGTCGTCGTATTCATAGATGACATATTAATCTTTTCCAAGTCCGAAGAAGAGCATGAGCAACACTTGAGGTTAGTGTTGGAAAAGCTTTGAGAGCACCAACTTTATGCTCAATTCAGAAGTGCCAATTCTGGCTGAACGAAGTTGGATTCTTGGGTCATACCATGACAACAAGTGGATTGGCGGTTTATCCCTCCAATATTACTATGGTAACCAACTGGGAATCGCCAATTGTTGTGAAGGAAGTCAGGAGCTTCCTCGGACTCGTGGAATATTACCGCAAGTTTGTAGAAGGATTCTCCCGTATCGCTCGACCTATGACTCACCTCTTGAAGAAAGGCAAGAAGTTCGAATGGACGCCGGAGTGTGAAGCAAGCTTCCAAGAATTTAAGAAGAGATTAACTACCGCCCCGGTATTGGCCACTCCAGATATCAGCAAGGAGTTGGTGATATCTTGTGATGCCTCCAGAATCGGGCTCGGTGGGGTTCTAATGCAGGACGATAGAGTTGTGGCATATCTGTCATGACAACTGCGCCCGCATGAGGAGAATTATGCCACCCATGATCTCGAATTGGCAGCAGTAGTGCATGCCCTGAAGACATCGCGACATTACCTTCTGGGGAAACCATGTGAAATATACATTGACCACAAAAGTGTGAAGTATGTCTTCACCCAAAGGGAATTGATTATGAGGCAACGAAGATGGTTGGAGTTACTCAAAGACTACGACCTCAGCATTCAATATCACCCTGGTAAGGCCCATGTAGTGGCTGATGCCTTAAGACGGAAGACCATCACCTCGAATGTCATGCTCAAGTAAAGGCAACCTGCCTTGTATGAAGAATTGGAGAACTTCGGATTGGAGCTAGTAGAATCAGGATTCCTAGCTAACCTTGAAGTCAAACCAACGCTGGTTGATGATATCAAGGAGGCCCAGATGGGTCATAAGAGCATTGTAGGCATCAAGAATAAGATTCAAGAAGGCAAGGCCCCATGATTTTCAGTGGATAAACAAGGAGTATAGTGGTTTGGGAAACGTTTATGCGTACCCAACAAGGTTGAACTCAAGGATTTGATCCTACAGGAAGCTCATGATACACCCTACTCTATTCACCCCAGTGGTACCAAGATATATCAAGATCTCCGAGAAAGATTCTGGTGGCATGGCATGAAGAGGGAAATAGCTTTTTATGTTGCCGAGTGTGACGTGTGCCAACGAGTCAAGCCTGAACATCAGCGACCTGCTCGACTACTACAACCACTTCAAGTGCCAGAATGGAAGCGGGACAAAGTCGGCATGGATTAGATTACTGGATTACCTTGGTCAAGCAAAGGGCACAACTCCATATGGGTCATAGTCGTACCAGCTGACCAAGGTGGCCCATTTCATTCCATTCAACACCACGTATGATGGAAACAAATTGGCTAATCTTTATATCCATCATGTCGCGAGTCTTCACGGAGTTCCCAAGGAGATTGTATTTGACCGAGGCACGCAGTTCACCTCAAGATTTTGGAAGAAGTTCCAAGAAGCCCTCGGTACCAAGCTCTCTTTCATCACCGCTTTCCACCCGCAAACGGGCGGACAAACGGAAAGAGTGAATCAGATATTCGAAGATATCCTACGCGCTTGCGTCTGGGCACATGGTACCAAATGGGAAGACTGTCTGCAGTTCGCTGAGTTTTCATACAACAACAACTACTAGTCCAGTCTCCAAATGGCCCCATTTGAAGTGTTGTACAGATGAAAGTGCCACACCCCGCTCAACTGGTCCGAAACCGGTGAAGGGCTGATTTTCGGGCCGGAAGTTATGCACAAGGCAGAAGAGAAGGTGCAACTTGTTCGAGAAAATCTAAAGGCAGCCAAGTCACGGCAAAAGTGCTATGCGGATTCTTGCCGCAGGGATGTGGAATTCATTCTCGGAGACTAGGTGTACCTCTGAGTCACACCCCTCAAGGGAACCAAGTGTTTCCATGTTAAAGGGAAACTCGCTACAAGGTTCATTGGACTATTTAAGATCATGGCAAGGCATGGAGAAGTTGCTTATCAGTAGGAGCTACCTACGAAACTTCCAGGTGTGCACAACGTCTTCCACGTGTCACAACTCTGAAAGTGTCATCAAGTACCAAACCGTTCCAATCCTTACAAGGACATTGACCATCTGGCCATCGACCTTCAGCCGGATCTCACCTACCGCGAGAAGCCAATCCGCATTCTGGATGAAGCCGAGCGTTGCACCAGAAGCCGCACCATCAAGTATTTCAAGGTTCAGTGGAGCAACCACACCAAAGCCGAAGCAACATGGGAGCATCAAGACTATCTCCGATCTATTTCCGAACCTTTTGAGGACTTAGCTTAGGAATCTCGGGGACGAGATTCTTGTAAGGGGGATAGGTCTCTCACACCCTGTTTTTACTACCACTTTCTCTGTAATGCAAAAAATATGAGCTTGTTAAAACTTTTTCAAAACTAATGATGAGAGTGCCATGATTGTCATTGTATGCATGTGTGTTTATCATGTGATGATAAAAACCCATTTCACAATATTAAAGTATTTCCAAAAACCTTTACTTGTTTCTCATCAAGGTAAAACCCTACTTTTAGTTGCACTACATGCGCTTGATGGCAAGGACTGTTTCTACCCAAAGTTAGTGATCTGATTTTAACTTCATTTTATTGCTTCAAAACCACAAAATAACTATTTTTAGAATTATTTTCCTAATTAAATTACATGTCCACTTCTGAGGCCAGAATTGGTATTCCTACTTGGAAAAATACTTTTCTGCCTGAAAAAATTCTGATTAAATTTGGAGATGATCAGAAGGACATATATTTTCCGTACATAAGATTTTAAACCCCTATTTATATTATAATTATTTGAGTAAAACCCTGAAAACCATTCATGTCTGTTTTGACCTTTTGAAATATTTCCAACGGAAAGATTCTCAATAAAATCCTAGAAAATGTGAATGGTATCTCTAAGCCATATTTGGTGTCCACATAAAGTTTCACCTTGATCCAAGGTGATTAAGGGCCCCAAATAACCCTAAAACCCCTTCTGTCCAGATTGGAGTTAGAGCAACTCTACATAGCAAAGTTTGTCCTATGATGCTGAAACTTTGCACGAGTGCCTAATACCTCAAATAAGGGTTCCACACCAAAAATGGGATTTGTGGGACTTAGTTTGCCCACACTCTATTTGGAAGGGACACATCTGGTCAAATGGTGGTGTATTCAAGTTTACAAAGCTAAACTTGTCCAATGGAGCTCAAACTTGGTGAAACCCCATGTTTTAGCACCAAACCCAAACCTATAAAGTTGCAGCACTAGTGGTGGGGTGCAATTGCCCCAAACCACTTTTGAACACCTTCTGACAGATGGGTAAAAACCCTTTTAACCCATAGCTAAACCCAAACCCTGTGCTCCAAACTCTCATATTAGGTGGCCAGTATCAATGCCCAACCCAGTCAACTAGCCCCTCACTGGTTGAAAGTGTAAATGACAAAAACCCCAATCTAAGCTTTAGTTCAAAGCTGAAAGCACTAGTATTCCTTGTCTCTGTTGACCAGCCGAAGCTCACACGGGACCCCAACGACTAGCCTCACTCCCAACCAGTGCAAGGACATGCTAGACATGTACAAAGTGCCTCAGAGCGCACCAGCATGCCATGGCATGCCAAAACTGCGCTCTGGGCACGCTACAGGAAGCCACCAAGGCGGGGGCGACGCCCTCGACCAGTTCCAGCCTCCCCCGAGGTGTCCAACCTCTTCCCCAACAACCCCTTTGCATCAAGCGACCATCAGGGCCCCTCCTCTCCCGCGGTAGAGCTTGTGTGACGTGTGCCCACGCACACCAGAACCGGCCAAGGTTGCGTGTCCACGGATGCTCGACTCCTCTCTCTCCCCCTCTTTTGCAGACGGTTCTGGTAGTCCAAAATCATGTCCTGAGACCGTGGTTTCGACCCCAGCCCCTCTCTGCACCCCCATGCACGACACGGTGAGTCATCGGCGCTCCCGAATCGGCTCACCATCCCCGGACTATAAATAGCCCTCCCCCTCGCTCCTGCACCCCTCAGACAGCTTCGCCACGACCACTAGCACCTCCCTAGCCACCCTAGCAATCCAGCAGAGTCCCGGTGCTCGAGATCAACCGAGGCCCCTCCACTTCGGAGCTCTAGTCGATCTCCGTCTACACGACGGCTACTGCGTCCCTCGACCCCCCAAACTGATCCCCTCGACCCGAGGAAGCTTTCCCACAACTTTCCCGAGCATTTCCGTGCCCTAGCTACCCTCTCGACCACCTCCCGAAACTCGTCCGCCGCGGCCTCCTCGTCGTCGGCGAACCCGTGCCTCTCCGTCGTTGTTCCGACCATCAGCAGGTAGGCGGTGTTGAGCCGAACTCATTTATGTCCTCGTTGGGGCTTGAGAGCGTTGGCAGCCTCGCCAGCGTGCTCCTCCTCCTCTCTGACCAGAGGTAGGAGACAACACCGACAGGTGTGCCCCACCTGTCGGTGGCCCAGCCCTTTCCACCTCGCTGCCCGCAGCCGCTGACCGCACGGCCCCGGACGTCAGGTTCAAACCTCACAACGCACGCGCCTGGGCAGGCTGTCGGTTGGCCTTGGGCCGGCCCAGTTCCAGGCCGAGCGTGGCCATGGACTTAGCCCATTTTTCATTTGTTTTAAAAATCTAATTTCAAAGATTTTTATAAAAATATTTATCGAGTGTAAAAATATAATTTTTCCACTGATATTCTTCTAACAATATGTAGTATTTAATGAAACCATTGGATGAATTTTTCAGCAACTCTTCTATTTTACAATAATTATAAGGACTAAATTGGAATAGTTGTGCTTCTGTTTGGTTGATTTTACAAATGTTCCTTCATTGGATTCAGAGGCAAATATTTTTCAAAATAGCCACTTGGATTTATCAGTAATAAAGAACATTTTTAGAATGACTTTGTGATCTGTTTTTGAGTGAGCTATTTCTTATTTATTCTTTTGACGACGATAGAAAATCCGTGTGATAAGGGAATTGGAGCGGAATACCTCGAAGAACCCAGATACCTAGCTGACCTAGGCAAGCAGCCCTTTGACCATGACTGAAGTCCCCGCATGGTTTGTCCAGGTAGGGAGACTATGCAATTTTTATGTGTTCCATGCACACCGTTGGTCCCCGCATGGTTGATACTGTCCAGAGTCGATGCTCGTAAGACGTACAACATGTGGGCTGGGTACGAATCGAGTAGACCTCTTTGTCTAGTATCGTCAGGGGAAATGCATTGATCGGGTACTTACCTCGGGTATGTTATATACCGCGAGTCGTGGATGACACAGAAGTTTCCCAGATATCGTGGGCCCAGCGTACTACCTCTGCTGAGTGTAAAACTATTCGAATAGCCGTGTCCACTGTCAAGGATAGTTGGGTGGTGCTGCTTAAACTACGTCCAGTTGTTTCCGTATAAACCATGTGTGTGTGAGTTTGTTGTATATGGAGTTAATATAAAAGTGATGATATGACCAAGTTTGGTGACTTGGCATATCGGATGGGCCCGGATGGCTCAGCCCTCGATAGATATACTGATATCTATAACCTGTTCTTAAAAAAGTAATCCTTTAACTTGATGCATATTCATGATCGTTCCACCAAAGATGCATGTTATTGTTCTCCTTCACTTTCATTGTTCATATCATGGGCTGTTTGCGAGTACATTCAAAGTACTCATTGGCTTGCCACAGGTTATATTATTGACCAGACATGCAAGGACCGGAGTTTGGAGATTAGTACGTCTTCGGAGATGCCCCTGCGAATTAGGATGCTTCCGAGTCAGAATGCCTGTCGGTGTAGGCTTAATGGCATGGGCACTCGCTTAGCCCCTATGATTTCCGCTATTAGTTGTATGAGTATGATTTGGCCTTAGGCCCAACCTTTTGAACTTGACCATTAGGTCACGTGATGTAATAACTCGGTACTTGGATGTAAGACTCTTATTATTCAGTATCTGTGTGTTCGGTGAGCATTGATCTTTAGGATCACTGAGCACGTTCATCCGGTGATCTCGACTTGTAAGTCGGGGTCCCCACATGGGTTTTGCTATCTAGTTAATTTCGTTGCCAAACATGTCAATCTGATAAGACCGATGTTCCTTGCACCATGCTAATATTTCTAAGTGTTTGATTCTGATTATTTTAGAATGCCCTGTTGTGTTGATGCTAGCTATGGTTGTGTGCATGATTAGGCCTTGCTAGTATGGAATGAAATGAAATGCATCATGCATATACTACCATGTTGTAAATTTGGAAGCCATTATAAGTCATGTAGCATATGTTTTCCTTGTTGACAATATGTATTCAGATTAAATCTTCTCTATTAAAACTATTATTTTCACCAAGTCTAAAACTATGTTCAAGTAGCCATCTTGCGAGCTCATTTCCTAGTGATCCGTCCTTCTATTAAATTTGTTGTTATGAGATGAATTGTTGTGCATCATGTCAACTACTCCCCCATGTCTTGTTTTTGCATTTTAGATTCATGTAGCTTGTTGTTTTGGTGTGTGCAAAATGGCATGTTGTTATTTTGGATAGATTGTAGCTTAACTTGTATTCGTTGTATTTGTCGAACCGTTCTTCCGTTTTAGATGATATACATATATATATATTTATATATATATACATATATATATATACTAGAATGATGTGTATAATCACGTGGTGCAATTTATTTCACTATTTAATAACGATAAAGTATGTTTAGTTCAGACCTGGACCAAATACAGAAATTAACATATCGGGTCGTTTCAGGAATACTATAAGTTGTTTGTGACCTCGTTTAAAATGCCTAGATATATAGTTTATTTATGCTCCACCTCTTGCATGTTTCATAAAATTTAGTATTATCGTGTACCTAAATGGGAGTGAATTAAATAATTTGAATGTGGAGTTTCGTCAATATGCAACTTGTTGCATATTGAGCTTCACTTAATGTGTAGTATTAGATTGTTGTGATTGACATGCCTTGCATAATTAATGGACATGCATCATATTTGATTGGGCATCATGTCAAGAGTATGTTGTGGTGTTTATCGTATGTTGATTGTTTATTTCCAGATTGTATCTTCTCGATAGAGTTCCAAAACCGGTTCTGGTTGAGACGATTCGTTTGGCTCCACATGTACGTCTAATTCACAGATTCGTTCGTCTTCCAAGCGGGATGTCAGACAAGATGACCATTTCCCTGGATACCACTACTAACATTTTTATGCTAGGTGTCTCGCTTATATCGTTATGTGTTGCTACCTACCACTAGAATTTCAAGCCTCCCAAAATGCCATGATAAGCCTCTAACAGCTCCTCATCCCAGCAAACCATTGTTTGGGTACGTTATCGCTTGCTAAACCATTTTTATAGCATTGTTAGTTGCAAGTGCAAGTTGTTTACATGTGACAACATGGATTTATCACAATATTATTTCTATTTAATTCAATGCACATATATACTTGGTAAAAGGTGGAAGGCTTGGCCTTTTCCTCGGCGTTTTGTTCCACCTTTTCCATCCTAGTTACTGGTGTACCGGTGTTATGTTCCATATTGAGTACTCCTAACATGCTTAGGGTTTGTAAGGGGCCCCCCTTGATAATTCATCTCAGATTAAAACTCTTCTGACAAGGCCTAACTTTGGTACTACATTTTCTGAATCACTAATAAACCTGCATAGTGTCGGTGCACTATAGACTGGGGTCCCTTGTGCCCCACACTTGTGCACGGGCACCGGCAATGCCCCCGACAGCACTGTGCCGAGAAGAGCAGCAGGAAAGCAATCCAAAGCAGTCCAAGACCACGCCCTTACCCTTTTCCTTGGGCGTGGGATACAAGGGTTCCAGACGCAAGGCCCCAGCAAGCCCTCCTTGCCGGGAAGATTCCCAAGGCCCCGACAGGCCCGCTTCTCCGGGAAGACGACCCAAAGAATAAGAGGACCCTGGCAAGTTTCCCTTGCCGGGAAGACTCGCACAGGCTGGCGAGCCCTCCGGCAAGCCCTCCTTGCCAGGAAGATTCCCAAGGCCCCGACAGGCCCGCTTCGCCGGGAAGACGACCCGAATAATAACATGACCCTGGCAAGTTTCCCTTGCCGGGAAGACTCGCACAGGCTCGCGAGCCCTCCGGCAAGCCCTCCTTGCCGGGAAAGTATTCAAGCCCCCGGCAAGCCTTCCTTGCAGGGAAGGTGACCAAGCCACCCGATGGAGACTCCAGGCTAGCAAGTCCCTGTTTGCCTCGCAGGTGTCCCCACCAGTTTCTACCACAATCCGACCGCTCCAGCACATTCCTCGTGTACTAGCACAAGGCCCAGGTGTCGATTCACCTGGGTATGTGTCGCAACCATCTCGCGCCAGGTCAGGGGTCAGACAAGGCATTTACTTCCTCTAACACCACCGAAGAAGTAGAGCGGTGAACACTGTTCATTGTACATCCCGTGAGCACACTGTTGGTGACCCCTTTGCCTATAAAAGGAGGCCCAAAGCTCATTCTTAGGGGTTGGACTTTTTGGGGATCAGAGACTCCCTAATCATCTACAAAGTTACTATAGAAAAACCACTCTATAGTAAGCACACAATACGAAGTAAGCAGGAGTAGTGTTTTACGCGCCAAGCGCCCCGAACCTGGGTAAAAGGACCTTGCCGGTGTTGATCGCTAGTTCCGCTCTCGACGTCATACCTCCCTCTCCTCGCCAAACGATCAAGGCACTCCTCGAGTTTCCCATAGGTGTTTGTTTTTCCCTGACATTTTTGGCGCGCCAGGTAGGGGGAGCCATGGTTGAGAGCTTCTTCTCGGATTCAAGCGAGTCCCGCGTCAGATTTTGGGAGGTGGAGCACACAACTGTGGACCCTCGAAGCAGGGCGCAACGATGGTCGCTCTACGTCGCCACGGCCTCCTGACGCCTGCGCAAGCGCCCCGCTGCACGAGCGCGGGCTAGGGGGCGGAGACCTCGAGCTCGAAGGCACCAGGCTGACGCATCACTCCAAGAGAGTGCACTGCTGTCGAGGGTGTGCCTGGGGGCTTCGACGAGGCCTCCGACGCATACTGCGGCCGACGCACCTCCACGAAGAGGTGCATAGCCGTCGAGAATGCGCCTACGGGCCGTGGAACCCAGGCGCGCACTCCAGTCGAATGCTTCCCCCCGGAAGCATTGCGTCTTCGCCAAAGGTGCGCTCGGGGGCTCCGTCAGCACGACCGGGCAAAACAAGAAAAGTAGTTATACTCCGGCAACCCCCCTTCTATACGACAGTCGAGAACTGTCGGAAAATACCTTGCCGGAGGGGGAGTTGCTAGAAGAGTATAGTCTCCTGCTTGCCGGGGATCTGATGCCCCGACAAAGAACCCAAGCTCCGCGAGGATAAGTGCCGCGACACGACAGATAAGTGATTAATATTCCAGATGAGATTTCAGAGTAGATAGGTTGTTCCCTTTCTAGAAGACCCCGAACCTTGCTTGAGAAACCCGCGCGTAGATGGAACCTTGTCAGTATCAGGGCGCCTTAGTTTTGTTTCGAACTAGTTCAACGATCTGAATGGCCACAAAGAGCCTTCTCACTGTTTCGAACCTGTTCAATAGTCTATTCGAACCAGTTCAACAGTCTATGCGGCTACGTAGCACCTTATTTTTCCTCGACCCGCGCTCGACGATCTAGTGGTTGCATTGAGTGCGGGAAGGAGCCTTGCCGGTAACGACCCCTCAAGCGAACTGCTAAGGATCCGTTCCTCAAAGCACTAGCGGTGGGACCACTCCCACCGACAAGCTTCCGGAAAATGCAAAAGGCGTATCATTCAAGGAGCAGGATCAAACGTAAGGGAAACAACATTTCATTCATTTGTTTGAAATGAACTCAGACATATTACATGAATGATTTTTGCTACTCTAGCCTATTACACTGTTTTTGGCGAAACACATGCTCGCCGGATAGGAGTTTAAGAAGACAAGAAACGGGACGACCCCCAGCGCAACCCAAGCTAGTTTCTCCTGGACCATCAATGCACGGAGGAGAAAGGGGGCGGAAGATATGGCGACTAGAGGGGAGGAATAAGACAGAGCCCGTGGTCACACCTCCTCAAAGACGAGGCGTCGATGTGGGCTCCGAAAGAGTAACCCTGCTAGGCAGGGGAGAGGCGTGAGCGGGCATCGGCGGCAGGGCCGGCGGTCAGTCAGAGCTCGGGGAGTCGTACTCCGACTTGACCCCCCGTGATCCTAACCTGCCAAGAGCGCCACTACCACCGCTGTCCTCCTCGTCACAATCGCTCGAGGAGGCACATTCAGCGCCAGTCGAGCTCTCTTCACAGCAGCTGATACGCACACCTTAGCGCCCGTAAAACTTGACGGACATCATATTAAACTCCGCTAGCTTGATGCGGAGGATATGCCCATCCTCGAGGCTATGGGCGCGGGTGATGCCTTTCCAGCCCCGCCCGAGCAACATGGTGCGGCGCTTCAGGGTACTCCACGTGCACTTGCATAGCACCGTGGGAGCAACCGTACGCCCGCAACCCCAAGACAGGAGTCCTAGCGGCCTCCATCACCATAGCAAAAGGGCGAGGGAGATGCAAATGGCCCTGCCGGACGCCGTGCAGTTCCACGACGAACTCGAGCGCAATCCCGTTCGAGTGCCTGCCAAGTACGACAGAATAGGAGGTGCCGGAGTAGCACTCCGCCTCCCCTGGCCACGGCCTCCGTGGTGACCGCGGCCTCTCGCCCCTCCGCCACCACAGGACGCTTGTGCCGCCCTGTGCAGCTGCACCCCCTTAAGTTGTGGCATGATCCAAGTGGGCTCCCCTTGACGCCCTGGCGGCCGATGGTGGCCTCCCTCGTCTCCTAGCCATGGTTAGCGGCCAGTGCCACCTGGAGTTAGAAAAGATTCTACAGATGCAAGCTAGGGGTGGTGATGTTCGAGGAGTTGATGGATGAGCAAAACCCCCTCGCAAACTCCCTAATTTATAGGGCGAGGCACGGGGGGCTAGCTCCCCGCACTCCAAAAACAGCCACCCGTTTCGCCCAATCACCCATGATGACGGGCGAACAGGGAACCGCCCTGCTGCACCAATGAATGCGGGGGCGGGTCCTGCCACGACTGCGACCATTATGGACACAAATGCCACTTGCCTGACCTTTAATGTGCATGCTTCACGCGTGGGAGTAACGCGTCAGGAGGTGGGGAGGCTACTGTGCGCGCACTTCTCTACCTCGTGCATTGGATACATGACGAGGGGAAGGGACGCCTGCAACGGTTCCAGGACTATAGAGTTCCCTGCTAAGGAAGCCCGTCCACTACTTTGGGCCCGGCCCAGTAATGCCCCACGCACGTACGTGGCCCAGGCCCAGGGGCTCCTGTCGGTGCACTAGAGACTGGGGTCCCTTGTGCCCCACACGTGTGCACGGGCATCGGCAACGCCCCCGAGAGCCGTGTCCCGGGAAGAGCAGAAGTAAAGCAATCCAAGAGAGTCCAAGACCACGCCCTTCCCCTTTCTCCAGGGGCATGGGATACAAAGGTTCTAGATGCAAGGCCCCGGCAAGCCCTCCTTGCCGGGAAGATTCCCAAGCCCCTGGCAAGCCCGCTTCACCGGGAAGACGACCCGAAGAATAGCAAGACCCGACAAGTTTCCCTTGCCGGGAAGACTCGTATAGGCTGGCAAGGCCTCCGACAACCCTCCTTGCCGGGAAAGTATTCAAGCCTCCGGCAAGCCTTCCTAGCCACGAAGGTGACCAAGCCACCCGATGGAGACTCCAGGCCAGCAAGTCCCTGTTCGCCCACCAGGTTTCCCCACCAGTTTCTACCACAAACCGACTGCTCCAGCACATCCCTCGTGTGCTAGCGCAAGGCCCACGTGTCGATTCACCTAGGTACGTGTCGCAACCATCTTGCACCAGGTCAGGGGTAAGACAAGGTATTTACTGCCCCTGACACCACCGAAGAAGTAGAGTGGTGAACACTGTTCACTGTACATCCCGTGAGCACACTGTTAGTTACCGCTTTGGCTATTAAAGGAGGCCCAAAGCTCATTCTTAGGGATTGGCCTTTTTGGTGATCAGAGACTCCCTAATCATCTACTAACTTACTGTAGCAAAACCACTCTACAGTAAGCACACAATACAAACTAAGCAGGAGTAGAGTTTTACGCGCCAAGCGGCCCGAACGTGGGTAAAAGGACCTTGCCGGTGTTGATCGCTAGTTCCGCTCTCGACGCCGTACGTGCCTCTCCCCGCCAAACGATCAAGGGACTCCTCGAGTTTCCCATAGGTGTTGGTTTTTCCCCGACACATATCGAGTAATTAACCCATGTACAATTAATCAACAACCCGGCTCAGTGCTCCTCATGAGTTTTGGTCCAAAACAGAGCATAGTGCGGGGCCCTTGGGGCAACTCGGGGTTTTTCTATCAGGCTATTGTACGTGTCGCGTATCTATTATGTCCTGAGAATGAGATACGCGACTCCTATTGCGATCGACGACATGTCAGGAGGCCTTTTTGGATTTGTTTCACCTTTTATGAAATATCTTGCGCACTCGGATTCCGAGGATACTTTGGACTATCTCAAGGTTGAGGTTTTCCACCAGGATTACGGAGAAACTATGGGCTATGGTTGAGGTTTTCCACATATATTGTGACTAGTTTGTGATGGATGAGTTAGAGCACCCCGGAAATATATGGGCGGGTAGGTAGATAAGGGCGCGGCCCAATTTCTGTAGTTGCCAGTTTGGTGTTTCACCGCCCCATGTACCACTCGCTCGGTGAGTTTTTCCTAGAACATTTCATGGAGGAATTTGTCACGGCATTTGTGGTGATTTCCGTCCTCGTAGTATCGTTGGGCCTGAGTGGCCATGCTCTACCTAGTTAGTTAGACCCGCACACGCCATCTCGTTCATGCCCTGGGTGTCCGACGCCTCCGCGCAATGGCCTCAGGGGGACAGCCCGACACGCGCCGCCCTCTCGACATGGGTTGCATGAGCACGCAACTGTACCAAGGGCCATGCAACAATCGCTTGAGGGCAGTGGAAGCAGCTCCTAGGTCCCCCGCTTGGAACCCCCGAGTCTCCGCTCGTGACCCTCTCACATAAAATGAGGAGGGGACGTACATGCCCCGGAGCCTCTCGGTGCACCACTCGTGGCTTCGGGAGGACTCCCGCCCACGCCCAAGTGGAAGCCCCATGCGTCGTGCTGGCGGAACGATTGAACTACGACTATGCCCACTCCCAAGTGGAAGCCCCATGCTCTAAGCTGACAGAACGGTCGGAATCCGACTATGCCCACGCCTAAGTAGAAGCCCCATACTCTGCACTCGCGGAAAGGTCGAAGTGCGACCATGCCCATGCCCAAGTGGAAGACCCATGCTCTGCACTCGTGGATAAAACAACCGAGGGCGCCCCACTGGTCACACCGACCTCGGGGCGAGTTGTGCCAACCGTGGTTGCTGCTGACGTCCTCCCGTGGCTTGTGTCCGCCAGCCTCCACTCGGGACTCAGACGAGCGGGGGCTGGACACGTGGTTAGCACGGGACTTAGTCCCAATAGAGCTGAAAAACACAAGGGACCGAGCTCTGGCTTGTGAGCCTACTACCACACATGTCACCCCACCAAATCCCTTGGTGTCTCGTATCCTCATGTGGCACCCAAACGCAGGCTACCAAGAGCATTTTGTTCGGAATGGAGCTTGTACATGCAGGACTCTTCTTCGGGGTGGATCGCTTAAGAGGTGTTGCAAGGGGCGCTCGGAGGTGGCGAGCTACTAATGTTGCAAAGCACTAACAACGGCTGAGGTATGTGTATAGCTCGGCCCTGTCGACACAGAGTGTGAAGGCAAGAAAAAGAATATCCAACCATGAAAAGGAAAATCATGAATCGCGAAAATTTATTGCAAACTTCAAGGGTTCTGTAAATTAAAACAGTCATCCCATGCCCTCGCAAGGGAGGATCAGTCTATTGCAGGGTGATAAATGGAAGCTTCAAAAAGAAGGGTAATCGCGACCATTTTCGTCACCCACCGCGGCCTCGCCAGGCTCCTCGGCGCTACTATGGGATAACTTCCCAAGCAATGTGCTTATGTGGCTTTCCACATCTTTCGCTAGGTCATCACGAGACTCTTCATGGACAGGACATGTCACCTTGTCAAAGTTGAAGTTAGGCTCATGAAGGAGGAGGCGGGTGAAGACGCGGGTCCCCGCCACGGAGAAGAGGTCTCGACATTCATCCTCCAGGATGACATCACCTTCAGGGTCGCGCCCTCGAGCTCCTCCACAAACTTGAATGAAAGCTCAGCCTAGTTGGTGAAGACCGCTCAGGCATATAGAACTCAGTGCCTCACAAACCCTGAGCTCGAGGGAAGAAAATGCAATGCGGGCCTCCACCGCCTTAGCATCGGCCTCGGCCTCAACCTCCTTTGTCCTGGTGTCCATCTTGGTGTTGGCCTCGAAGACTTGCTTGGTGTAAGCTTCTTGGGCCTCGGTCATCCCGCGCTGCAATGCTTCCAGATGCCCACGCTCCATGGCCTGTTCGGCCGCCATCTCCTCCAGCTCGGAGTCACGAACTGCCAGCTTCGCCTCGCTGGCCTTGAAGTCAACCTCCCACAGCTGGAGCTGCCGCGCGGGCGCAACCTGTTCATCTTGAAGCGCCGTCAAGCTGGCCTCTGCCTCCTCACAGCGATGGGCGGCCGCCCCTGCCTTGGCGAGCGCGCTCTCATGAGCCAACTTCACCTCGGCGGCCTCCCTCTCGCCTTCCATGGTGCATGCTTTGATTCGACTCTAGGTCTCTTTCGCAACAGCATCAAGCTGGCGCCACCCCATGGCAAGATTCAAGAGATCAATACGTGTCTCCGCATCGTGCCAGTGTCTCGATGCTTGTGTGGGGACCCCGACTTATGAGTCAAGATCGCTGAATGAACATTCTTAGTGATCCCACAGATCAATGCTCAAAAAACACACGGATACTGAATATTAAGAGTCTTACATCGACCCTACTGTTTGATACAACAAATGACCATCATGGTCAAGTCTCACATAGGTTGGGCCTATAAGGCCAATCACACCGATACAACTAGTAGCGGAAATCTTGGTAGTAAACGGGAGCCCATGCCATCAGCCTTCACAAATAGGCAATCTGATTGGGAAGCGTCCTAGTTCGCGTGTCCGTCTCCGATGATGAATTCTTCAACAAACTCCGGTTCCTCCAAGTCTGGCCAATAACATAACTAGTGGAAAGCCATTGAGTACTTTGAATGTACTCGCAAATAGCCCATGATATGGATAATGAAGTTGATACGGTAACAAAGTAATATGCAGACTTTGTGGAAAACAAGCTCTACTTGAGGATATGGATGGTCAATTACTTCTATGGATATGCATCATAAACTAGATGGTAATCATAAGAATAGATTACAAATATCAACATATCTGCCGAGGGCTGAACACGTCGGGTTCACCCGATATGCCAAGTCACCAAACTGGACCATATCAACTCAGTCATAGCACACCATGAACACACACACACACACACCCTATGTTTATGCGGAAACGACTAGATGTAGTTTAAGAAGGATTACCCAACTGTCCTTGACCGTGGATACGTCTATTCAGATAGATTTAAACTCTGCAGAGGTTGTACGTTTTACACACGAGATCCGGGAAACTTCCGTGTCATCCACGACTCGCAGTATATAACATACACGAGGTAAGTACCTGATCATTGCCTTTCCCCTGACGACACTAGACAAAGAGTCCACTCGATTGGTACCCAGCACACATGATGTACGTCTTACGAGCACTGAATCTAGACCGTATCATCCATGCGGGGACCAATGGTGTGCCCGGAACACGTAAAAACGGCATAGTTGACCTACCTGATACGACCCCGCCATGAGATTGACCATGTATCACTCCCGCCACTAGTAATGTGGCCTCTTTGCTAGCACCGACCAATGTAATATACAAAGCCCCGTCCCATAATGGGGTATCGTGGTCGCACATGTAAGTTTGGGACGGTCGACACATCATAAATCTAATCCCATTTCCAAAACCACTCACACAAAATCTTCCCGGTGCACCACTTATTTCACAAGTGGTCACCCAACTCAACATCATCACCATAGGGCATTAGTGGCACCGGACGGGGTTTTCGTAAAACCTTTGACATCAACTCTGTGTTACCATCATTACACACATGCTCTTGCTATGCGTAGCACTATTGTCTACTTGTCAACATGTTATCAGCGTGACCCTCATAGATAGTAATGTCATGCTCAATGCAAGTGCTCTGGAGGAACCATCGGGAACAACATGCTGGGGTGCGCCGATTTATCTTAACTATATGCGTCGGAACAAAATAATCTACATGCCATGCATAAAACATTTTCTCACTTATGGTCAAAGGGCTGCTTGCCTTGATCATCTAGGTATCAGGGGTCTTCGAGGTCTTCGAGTCCATTCCTTCGTCGATCGCGGAACCTACCATTGTAATAATAATAATAAAAAAATAAGAAGCTCATTCAAAAACAGAGCACAAACTCACTTTAAAAATGTTATCCTATTCTGATAAATCTATATTATAGTTTTAAAAATATTTGTCTCTGGTTTTTTTGCAAAAAGGTATTTTTCAACCCTATATAAGAGGGGCAAAAATATTTAACTAGACATTTTAATAAAAGCTATGTGTAAAAGTTTTTACAAAAATTGGTGCAACAACACTAAAAAATTCTACATATTTTTAAAAGAATTGTGGTGGAAAAATATTTATATTTGATTAAATAATTAATTCTACAAAAATCTTTTAGAATCAGAAACAAAAGAAAAAGAAAAAGGGGCTTAACCCTAGTCTGGCTTGGCGAGTGGCTGGGCCAGCCCAACTCGCCAACCCGCCAGCTAGCTAGCGAGCAACCCAGGTGCGCGCGCACCGTCAGGTTTAAACCCGGCGTGCACGCCCCTATGGTTAGTGGCAAAGAGAGGAGAGAGGGGGAGAGACTAGCCACCGACAGGTGGGGCATCCATGTCGGGGTCGTCTTCCTCCTCTGGACAGAGGGGAGGGGAGGCACGTCGACGGCGATACTGACGCCCTCGAAGCCAGGTGACGGCAGGAAAGGCACCGTGGCATCGTCGCCTACCTGTTGGTGGTTGAAAGAACGATGGGGAGCTCTTGGGTCACCGGCGATGAGGTGGCCGCGGCGGAGGTGCTTCGGGTGGTGGTGGAGTTTGGTGCTTCGGCAGGGAAACCCTCGAGGAAGAGGTGGAGAAGCGTCCCGAGCTCACTATGGTCAGAGAGGAGGTGAGAGGAGCGCGAGAGCTGGCCTGTAGTCAGAGATCGACGGAGCTCCGAAGCGACGGGGCTTCGGTCAATTTCGATCATCGGAGCACTCTGTGCTCGAATGGGGAGACTAGGGCCTCGATTGAGGGTCTGGAGGAGTGGTGTGAAGTGCTGGAGTGAAGGGGGAGGGCCTATTTATAGGCCAGCAACGGTGCACCGAGCGGGGGTGCGCCGATGGTTTCACCGTGGCTGCTGGAGAGGGAGAGAGGAATGGGGGTCGATACCACGGTTTCGCGGCCATGGTTTGGGACATAGTGACTCAAAGAGACAGACACGAGGCTCAGTACACGCGTACTGCATGTTGAAAATATGCCCTAGAGGCAATAATAAATTTTTTACTATTATATTTCCAGTTCATGGTAATTGTCTATTATTCATGCTATAATTGTACTAACCAGAAACCGTAATATATGTCTGAATATATAGATCAAAATGTGTCCCTAGCAGGCCTCTAGTTGGATAGCTCGTTGATCAATAGACCATGATCATGGACATTGGATGTCATTGATAATGGGATCACATCATTGGGGAATGATGTGATGGACAAGACCCAATCCTAAGCATAGCACTAGATCATGTTGTTCGTCTGCTAAAGCTTTTCTAATGTCAAGTATCATTTCCTTAGACCGTGAGATTGGGAAACTCCCGGATGCCGTAGGAGTGCTTTGGGTGTACCAAACGTCACAACATAATTGGGTGATTATAAAGGTCCACTATGGGTATCTCCGAAAGTGACTGTTGAGTTGTACGAATCGAGATCGGGATTTGTCACTCCGTGTGATGGAGAGGTATCTCTGGGCCCACTCGGTAATCCATCATCATATTGAGCTCAGTGTGACTAAGGGGTTAGCCACGGGATGATGTGTTATGGAACGAGTAAAGAGACTTGCCGGTAACGAGATTGAACAAGGTATGGGGATCCCGATGATCGAATCTTTGGCAAGTATCATACCGATAGACAAAGAGAATTGCATACGGGATTGATTGAATCCTTGACATCATGGTTCATCCGATGAGATCATCGTGGAACATGTGGGAACCAACATGGATATCTAGACCCTGTTTTGGTTATTGGCCGGAGAGATGTCTCGGTCATGTCTGCACGTCTCCCAAACCCGTAGGGTCTACACACTTAAGGTTCGATGATGCCAGGTTTATAGGGAAATAGTGTACATGGTTACCAAAGGTTGTTCGGAGTCCCGGATGAGATCCTGAACGTCACAAGGAGCTCCGGAATGGTCTGGAGGTAAATATTGATATCTAGGATGAGAGGTTTTGGACACCGGAAATGTTTCGGGCGTCACCAGTAACGTACCGGGACCACCAGAAGGGTTCCGGGGGTCCACCGGGAGGGGCCACCAGCCCCAAAGGCTAGGATGGGACAAAAGGTGGAAGCGAACCAGCCCAGAGTGGGTTGGTGCTCCTACCACCTAAGCCCAAGGTGCAGCAAGGGGGGAAGGGGGGCAAACCCTAGCGCAGGAGGGGGCCCAAGACCCATCTGCGGCGCCACCCCTCCTCTTCCTTGCCTTGGTCGCTGCTCTCTACCCTAGATGGGGCTGCTGCACCCCTTAGGGGTGGGAACCCTAAGGGTGGGCACCTCCTCCCTCTCGTCCTATATATGGTGGAGGTTTTAGCCTTTGGAGAACATACGAAAACTCTCTCTCTCAGTGCAACCCTACCCCTCTCTCTCCTTGTCCTCTGCATAGCTTAGCGAAGTTCTACCGGAGAACCACGTAGCTCCACCGCCACCACGCCGTCGTGCTGGCGGAGCTCTGTCCATCAACCTATCCTTCCTCCTTGCTGGTTCAAGGTGTTGGAGACGTCACCGGGCTGCACATGTGATGAACGCGGAGGTGCCGTAGTTCGGCACATAGATCGGAATCCACCGCGATCTGAATTGCTGCAAGTACGACTGCGTCAGCAACGTTCATAGTAACGCTTCCGCTTAGTGATCTTCAAAGGTATGAAGATGCTCAACAACCTCTCTCATTGTTGGTTTCTCCATAGATAGATCCTTATATGGCGTAGGAAATTTTTGGAATTACTACGATCCCCAATAGCGGCATCCGAGCCAAGGTTCTATGCGTAGATTCTGTGCACGAGTAGAACACAAAAGTTGTGGATGCTGATTTGTCAACTTGCTTGCCATTACTAGTCTTATCCTTTTTCGACGGTATTGTGGGATGAAGCGGCCCGGAACGGCCTTACACATACGATTACGTGTGACCGATTCCACCGACAGACATGCACTTGGTGCATAAGGTGGCTAGCGGGTGTCTGTCTCTCCCACTTTAGTCGAATTGGATTCGATGAAAAGGGTCCTAAATAGCATTGGCATATCAACGTTGTGGCTGTCACGTAGGTGAGAAACGTTCTTGCTAGAAACCCAAATCATCCACGTAAAACATGCAACAACAATTAGAGGACGTCCAACTTGTTTTTGCAGGGTATGCTATGTGATGTGATATGGCCTAAAGGATCTGATGTTACCTATATGATGTATGAGATTGATCATGTTCTTGTAATAGGATTCACGACTTGCATGTCGATGAGTATGACAACTAGCAAGAGCCATAGGAGTTGTCTTAATTTATTGTATGAGATGCAGCACCATGTTCGTCGTCTCTAAGCACCACGTGATGATCGGGTGTGATAGATTCTAACATTCACATACAACGGGTGTAAGCCAGTTTACACACGCAAAACACTTAGGTTGATTCCAGGAGCCTAGTATGTATAGATATGGCCTCAAATACGAGAGACCAAAAGGTCGTACATGAGTTGTATGGTTGATACGATCAGCATGGAGATGCTCACCATAGATGACTAGTCCGTCTCACGTGATGATCAGACACGGGCTAGTCGACGTGGATCATGTAACACTTGGATGACTAGAGGGACTTCGATCTAATTGGGAGTTCATTAGTAATTTGATTGGATAATATTAATTATCATGAACTTAGTCTAAAATTGTCTTTACAAATATTGTAGATCCAATGGCCAACGCAAATGTCCCATTCAACTTCAACGCGTTCCTAGCGAAAACCAAGCTGTAAGACGATGGTAGCAATTATGCGGATTGGGCTCGTAAATTGAAGCTCATCCTCATGGCTTCGAAGAAGGCATATGTCCTTGATGCACCGCTAGGTGATCCTCCCGTTCCCGCGGCAGACGAGGACACTAGAAACGCCTGGCAGTCATGGAGTGATGACTACTCTCTCGTTCAGTGCGGCATGCTTTATAGTTTAGAATCGGGGCTTGTCGGTGAATACTCACAACATATGCCATGGGTAGGCTAAAGAAGGTGAGAACCGAAGTGGAAACGGAGGGCGCTGGGGACGAGGTTGGTACTAGCATGGAACACACGATGTACCCAAGTTCAGGGCTCTCCGGAGAGATAATACCCCTAATCCTGTCGGAGTTTATGATATGTATGGATGGGATTACAAGGTTGCTCCTGGAGCTGTATTGCACAGGAGGAGGAAGGAGCAGCCGGCTCGTCTCTGCCTCTCCTATGTGGTTGGTGTATGTGTGTGTGTGATCAGTTGACCGACCCCCTGCATGAAGGGGGCCAGGGGGTTTTATAGACGAACCCACCGGCCTACAATATGGATAAAGGGTACAAGTGTGGGACCCGGCTGGGAGCCTCGTTGGCTGGCCAGGGGGCCCACGAGGGTCTTGTCTTGTCGCTTGAGGGCCCCATCGGCTGCGAGGTCCCGTATGGTTGTGGGACCCACCGGCTAGCCAATGAAGCTCTCGCGTAAGGTTGACGCAGGACACTTGTGGTACGTCCGGCGTTGTCCAGCGAGATTCGTCATGTGCCGACGGTACGACCGCCTCCACTGTTCCCACGCTGAGTGCAGTAATGGAGTGGGAGTTTGACGGCCGACACTGTGTTGGGTGATGGATCAGAGCCGGGGGAGGTCAGCGGCGTGGCCGCCGACGCTGGTACCCGCCATGCACTCTGATCCAGTACCTTTGCTGACGCGTAGCCACCATTAATCATAGGGTCTCGTCATGACCTACGATCTGATGTGACTTGAGATCCCCGGCCTACTTGCCTGCTTGGCTAGTCGGTTTGGGCACAACCGCCTCATCCCTAGCCGGCTGGCATGGCCTAGGCAGCCAGGAATACCTAGCCGTCTTGCTTCTAGCTGGCAGGTGTTGCCTGTCCGGCGAGAGAGTTGGTCGTCTCGCCCCCTAGCCTGTAGGTGTGCCTAGCCGGTCAGAGGACTTGGGCCTTGCAGAATGGTTCTTGGTCATTCCTTTGGGGCCGGAGATAAAGGAGCAGGCTCGTTGAGCCTACCCCGGGGTTATCCCCCCGATAGTAGTCCCCAAAGCTGTAGAGGCCTACCGCCTGCTTGCGGGTGGCCTCACCGGCTTGATTTTTTGTCCTTCTGTTCCTGCCGCCACCTGCGGCAGGGGTCGCCGGCTCGGAAGCCGGCTGGCTTCAAAGTGACGCCTCGGCTTCGTCGTAGGCCGCGCAAATCACGCCACGTGCCAGGCCTAGCCTGACGCAGATCACGCAAACCACGACGCCCCCTCGGCCGCTGCGCGGAAGATCCTCTACGGATTTACTCCGCGATGGTTGGGTTTCGGGAAGTGCTACCGCCTGTAGTACACAGGATTAGTGGGGCTCCATGCGCACGGGATCCCCTCCCCAGGATCCTTCGTGGGGTTTAAACGGGATGCGGGGTACCGAGGAGGCCATTCACCCCCTTCTCGCCCCGCATCGACGCCCTCTTCCTCCCTGAGCCCAGAGAGAAAGAGCCCATCCACCTTCGTCTTCTTCTTCTCCGCCACCATAGCGCCACCAGCCTTCTCGAGCATCCGCCGGCCATAGTCATGGCTAGCGGCTCTTCCTCGAAGAAGACCTCATCTCTCGGAGCTTGGCTCCGCTGTGAGGTCTGCGACGACCGCATCGAGACGCTCCGCCACCGCCGTATGCTGCCCCTGCCTCTCTGGTGTCGGTGCGGATTCCCGGCGCTGAGACAGCCCCAACACCGCAAGATGGAGAGATTGTCGTGTTCGAGGAGCACTTCTACACGGGCTTCGGGCTCCCGGCGAGCACCTTCTTCTCCAACTAGCTCATCTTCTTCGGCCTGCAGCCGAACCACCTGGCGCTGAACGCCATCCTTCAGTTGTCGGCCTTCGTTATCATGTGCGAGGGCTTCCTAGGGATCAAGCCTCGCCTCGACCTCTGGCAAAGCTTGTTCTTCTTCAAGAAGCAGTCCAAGAAGATGGACAATGCCGAGCTGGAGAAGCTCGCCGGGCCTCGCCCGGTGACGCCTTGCGGAGGCGCATTGGTGCACCATCGCTCAAAGTCCGTCTTCCCCAGATGCCACTGCAGCAATCCATCAAGCAGTGGCAGAGAGGCTTCTTCTATGTGAAGAACGCCAACCTCGCACATGACACCCTCAACATGCCCCCGTTCAACATCAATCTTCCGACGAAGTCGAACTAGGGAGCGAAGTACCCGATGCCAATTCCCGAGGTGGCGCAGATCGGCGCCCACCTCGATATCCTGCAGGAACGCGGCCTCCTTGGTCGTGACCTGCTTACCACCATGGTCACCCGCAGGATCCTGCCTTTGCAGAGGCGGCCCCATCTGGTCTACCATATGAGTGGCCGGTATGACCCCTGCCGGACCTCCACCAAGAGCTTCACCGCCAGTGCGGTGGCACGGGGGGTGAACCAGATTTCCACCGCCCGTATGGACGACAGTGGGAACTGGGCATGGGGAGTGGCCCCTTACAGCATGTCCCGTCCGCCTCCGGTGGTAAGCGCTTTTCATTGCATCTGTTCTGGATGTTTTTCTTGTGGTCGGTCATCTTTTTGAGACGGCCGCCGACTCCATCGTGCAGGTGTTTGAGAAGCTGCAGGCACTCAACCCGCCTGCCCCCAACATGGTAACGTCTAACACCTCGGAGATCAAGGACGAGGGCATGATTTAGTCCCGCTCTGCCGCCTCTGATGGTTCGGAGGATGCGCTGTAGTTGGAAGGGACGGAGCCTTCTGGTGAGAATCTGAGGACCTCCATTGTATATTGGACGGATGGTGATGAGACACCCTCCTCCCTATCTGATGCAGACTTCGAGGAAGACTCCGAGGTGGAGGAAGTCACCAGCCAGCCTTTGACGCGCGGACGGCGTCATAAGGATGAGGCGGACGGACTTGGCGAGGCGGCCACAGCTTCCAGGCCGACTCCCAAGCGAACGGCGACGGGTCCTCCCGCCGGAACACGAGTAGGCGGCGCTGAGAAGCGTCGTGCTGGTGGTGGTAGGAGGCAGGCGCCCATCGTCGCGGGTTAAGGGTTCCCTTCCATTCTTTTTACTTTGTCTTGTGTGAAGTTTTTTTCCTCAAAGCGTCGCTTGGCAGGGAGGCATAAGACGTGGAGGAAGACACCGCCTCCGCCGCCGAGCGAGCCGGCTGGGCAACGGCTCACGCTGCCCGGAAGGAGCTCGAGGAGCAGTCCACCCGGCGCTGGGATCCGGCCGCGGGGAAGACGGCCGAGGGCTAGTCTCGGCCCAGCCGGGCCGAGAAGCTGGCGGAGAAGCGCACGAAGGCTAGACATGACCCCTCCACGCATGCTCGCGTGCAGGAGCCAGCTAGCGAGGCGGCCCCGAGGCGCACCCCGAGGACCGAGGAGGCCCAACCGTCCGAGCCGGACGTTTCTGCGCCGGTGGATCTTGAGGTGATCCCTGATTCACCTGAGGCCGAGGCGGTGGCCGACGCACCGTAAGTGAACCTGGACGCGCTAGACGTGCCCTTGGATGCGCCAGAGGTGAACATGGATGCGCCAGACACGGTCCGTCTACCTCCTGCTGAGGAGACAACACCGGTTGGGACGTCGGAGGAGCCGGTTGTCACACGAGTGCTTGGAGACGCCACCATCGTCGTCTCCAACCATTGCCCGGATGCTCCAGGAGCTGGCCCCAGAGCCGGGAGCCGGCCCATGAAGGCTTGGTGAGTGGCCAATCTTGAGCGCCAGAAGCTGCCCGCAGGCACCGTGCTCCATGGCGTCCCGGAACTGGTATCGTTGTTTGCCAGCAGCCGATAAAAGGTTGACCAGGCGGCCCGCGTGGTGGGCAGCAAACTGGAGCGTTTGGAGGAGCGCACCAGGGTAAGTGTCTCGTCGCTGTCTTCAATTTTTTATTTTCCTTGAATCGGTGGGGGCGCGCCAGCGCACCCACTGGGTGTAGCCCCCGAGAGTCGGGCCGGCCGATCATCGGCCAGGCCGAATCTCTTTCATCTTCATCTCTTCCTTTGCTTTCTTAGTGGGGGCACGCTAGCGCACCCACTGGGTGTAGCCCCCGAGAATCAGGCTGGTTATGAATTAACCAGGCCGAATCTTACTTTTGCTTTTTCATTGCTTGTAGGATCTTTACGATGCCCAAGTGCAAGCCTACAACACGCTGCGGGCTCAAAACTAGGCGGCTGATGGACAGGTCGCTGAACTTCAGGCCCGGCTGGGCGAGGCTGCTATGGAGCGGGACGCCCTGTGCAAGGCGGACGGACGGCTCCAGCAGGAGCTGACTCTTCTCCAGGCGGAGAAGAAGGAGCTCGAGGCAGCCCGCCAGGTTGACAGGAGCAGATGCGGGCCTCCCTGCAGGTGAAGGACGCCTCCCATACTGCCGACATGGAGCGTATTGAGATGCTTCATCTCGAGGAGATGAAGCTCAAGGACGCTGCCTTGAAGGAGAAGGAGGAAGCCCTGATCCATAAGCAGGCGTAGCTGGCCAAGGCCCTGGACACGGTGGCGTCCCTCCAGGAAGAAGTCACCCGCATCACCCAAGCGAGCAAGGTGCGGGCGCTTGAGGCCCTGGAGGGCGCTCACGAGACTGACAACCACTTCGATCGTGAGTCCTCTTTGTTTTTCTTGAATTCCCTTCTTTCCTGCCTCCTCTTCTTATTCTTCTTTGCGCCCCTTCCCCTATCTCAGGTCTCTTCCCTGAGACATGGGATGCAGCCGACCCGGTCATCGAGGTTAGACGCGAGGAGCGCTGCGCGGCCGGGAAGGAGGTAGACGTTTGCCTCCGGCTAGAGCGTGGAGGAGATTGGGGTGGGCCTCAGAGCCCACCTGCGTGTCCTGGGCGAGTCCGTGGCTCGGCTCCAGGTTGAAGGCTCGTCGATGGTGAAGGCTCTATGGCCTGATGGCGTGGAGCCGACGTCGATGATCCGACTCTCCCGTTGGCTTAAGGCTGGAGAAGACTGCCTTGACGCGTGGCGTGCTTCGGCCGCGCGTGCTGGAGCCTACATGGCCCTGCGTTTGGCGAAGTCCTGGTAGCGAAACCTGGACTTGGGCAAGCTCGTCGCTCAGCGTGCTGGCTCGTAGGGGAAGCTGCAGGCCGTGGAGTAGGAGCTGCGCGTGAGGGCCAGCAACATCGCCTCGTACGCCGCCTAGGATGAGCTCAACTTGGAGCGGGGTGAAGGAGGCAATGTGATCCCTGAGGATTTGCATGGCCTTCAGCCCTATGAAGCTGATGGAAGCTTCGACGAGGTGGCCCATGAAGTGGAGAACACCGCCTCCAGCGGCGAGGCGTATGGCGACTCGGACGCGGACGGAGCCGTAAGTAGCCGGGAGTAGCCGGCGATGGTGAATCCACCAGTTCAGGAGCAGCAGCCGGGCCGACAAACGAGGCCGCCGCCCCTTAGCCGATCCTATTTTTCTTTTTGTTGTCTGCAATTATTTTGTCAGTCCAACAGTTCCACCCACTTGGGCGTGTAATGAACTTCGGCCGTGGGCCAATGCTTTTGAGTGTATGGGTTCAACATTATATTTGTATTGCCATGCGTGCTGTTTTATATCTGAATCTTTTGATTCCTACTTGACTTTTTTTCTCCAACCCCTCTACCCCCTAAGTTTCGACCCCGCCAGCCCGACGACCGGGAGCCGGTCTGTGACTGGGTCGAGGTTTCTGACTTTGAGAATATAGGAGTTCAATTTTTTGAAGCCAACAATACTTAAAGATTCAGACATAAACCAGCAGAGGCCGGCTAGAATGAGATCGTAAAAAAATCAAACCAACCCGAGCCGGCAACCTTTTGTAGTCAAACTTTCCATGTATCCGGCCTTACCTGGCGTCGCCTCGCAAGCCGGACAGCCGGGAGTTGGTCCGTAGCTGTTACGGGGTGACCAGGGATCGGTCCGGCGTATACTATGTGTTTTTTTACAACATAAGGAAGTCGTCCGGGAAGCTAGCGAGCCACCAAGATTATAGAGCCGGCAAGGGACTCACAGAGTGAGCACTCTAACTTTGAATCTAGAAAGAAGCATATGGCATGCTCTTTTCATTGCATTCATTAGAAATCCCTAAAGAGGAAGAAAGATACATATGTGCATGCCATTTCCATGTTTTATACCTGCCTTCTAGCAATAGAATAGGCGAAGCAACGCCGCATTCCATGGGCGCTCTGTCTCCTGGACGGAGTCGTCCCTCTTGCACTTCCTTGTCTTCTGGGCATCGTTCAAGTAGTATGCGTTGTTGTGCAATGCCCTACTGATGATGAAGGGTCCCTCCCATGGGGATGAGAGCTTGTGTTGGTCGGTTGTGCGCTGGATTCATCTGAGCACCAAGTCTCCCTCTCTGAAAGAGAGAGGCTTGATCTTCTTGCTGCGGTAGTATCTCATGTTATGTTGATAGATGGCTGTCCAGCTCAAGGCTAGGTCCCTTGCTTCCTCGAGGAGGTCAACACCATTTTCTCTTGCCTCCTTTGCCTCCGTTTCCGTGTACAGGGTGACCCGAGGTGAGTCGAACTTGATATCCGTAGGGATGATGGCCTCAGACCCGTATGCCAGAAAGAACGGAGTGAAGCCGGTTGACCGGTTGGGCGTGGTGCGGAGACTCCATAGTACAGCCGGCAATTCTTCGATCCAGCAACCGGCTGACCTGACAAATGGTGCCACCAGTCTTGCCTTGATGCCGGACTAGATTAGGCCGTTGGCCCTCTCCACCTGGCCATTGGACTGGGATGTGTCACTGACGCCAAATCAAGCCGGATGCCTACCTTGGAGCAGTAGAGTGCCAAAGCGCCCTTGGCGAAGTTAGTGTCGTTGTCGGTGAAGATGCTGTGGGGGACGCCGTATCGGACAGAGATGTCCGTGATGAACTTGACAGCCGTGGGGCCATCAAGCTTCTTGATGGGCCTAGCCTTGATCCACTTAGTAAATTTGTTGACGACCACCAAGAGGTGAGTCATGCCACCGTGAGCCGTCTTGAAAGGCCCCACCATGTCCAATCCCCAGATGGCGAAAGGCCATGACAAGGGGATGGTTTTGAGGGCCGAAGGCGGCATGTGGCTCTGCGTGCCAAAGAATTGGCAGCCCTCGCATTTGTTGACCATGTCCACGGCCTCCTCGAGGGCCATCGGCTAGTAGAATCCGTGGCCGAATGCCTTGGCCACCAGGGTTCTAGAGGCGGCATGATGCCCACACTCCCGTGGTGAATGTATCTGAGGATCTCCTGTCCCTTTTCTGATTCGACGCAGCGTTGGAACACGGCAGTCACGCTACGCCGAACCAGCTCGTGATTGATGATGGCGTAGGTTGCAGATCTATGCTGGATCTGCCTCGCCTCCGCCTCCTCTTGAGGAAGTTCGCCGCGAAGGAGGAAGGCCAGGATGGGTTGAGCTCATGACAGAGCCGACACAAGGGCTGGCTCCGTCTCGACCAGACTGTCAGGGGCTTCTGCAGCCCCCGCACTTGATGAAGCAGTAGTCGCGGGCTCGAGATATGGTGTCTCTGATGCCTTCGTGGCCGCCCGCTTGCCGTCTACTTCCATGACGTCCACCCACTGGGTGTCGAGACGACAAGATTCGAGGCAGGGCTGAGCCGAATTTGTTGTTGTAGCCGGCGAAGTAGTCATAGCCGACGAAGTGGTTGTAGCCGGTGCGGCAATTGGAGTCGGCAGAGCCAACGCAGCCGGCACAGGAGCTGTAGCCGGTGTAGCTGGTGGAGCCGACGGTGCTTGCACCAAAGAATCAACCAGCACGAAAATTGATGTCGACTCTGGAGACGGCCTCATAGATGGCTTGTGCAGCTGCTCGAGGGAGACGCCGACTGGGATAGCCTGTCTCATGGAGCCATTCTTGGCGAATGTGTCGGCCGCCTCGTTGTCCGCCCTGGGAACATGGTGGAACTCGCAGCCTTCGAAGGGGCCGCTCAGTTGCTGGATGAGGAAGAGGTAGCTTGCCCTGTTGGTGTCCCTGGCGTCCCATTTGAGAGAAACTTGCTACACCACGAGGTCTGAGTCGCCGAAGCAGATGAGCCGTCGGATGCAAATCTCCTTGGCGAGGCGGAGGCCGTGAGCGAGTCCTTCATACTCGGCGACGTTGTTGGAGGCGACGAAATGAATATGGAGAGCATACTTGAGCTAGTCTCCTTTCGGAGACGTCAAGACGATGCCGGCTCCCAGACCAGTCCGCATCTTCGATCCGTCGAATTACATCCACCAATGCGTGGAGTCTAGAGGTGGTGGTTCAAACTGGGTTTCAGCCCAGTCGACCAGGAAGTCGGCCACCACCTGAGATTTGATGGCAGTGCGAGGCTCGTACCGGATATCGTGGTACGCCATGTAGATGGACCACTTGGCGATCGTGCAAGTCGCATCACGGTTACCCATGATTTTTGAAAGTGGAGCAGTGCTCACCACAGTGATGGCATGCTCTTGGAAGTATTGCTTCAACTTCTTTGCAGCAAGGTAAACACCATAACACATTTTTTGGTAGTGGGGATAGTTTTGCTTAGAGGCAGACAAGACCTCATTGAGGTAGTAGATAGGGCATTGCACTAACAGTACCTTGCCCTCCTCCTTGCATTCAACTACCAGCACTACACTAACCACGCGAGTGGTCGCTGTAATGTATATGAGTATGGGTTCCCTTTCAGCCGGCGCTGCCAAAATTGGCAGGCTCGAGATGACTTGCTTGAGGTCGCGGAAGGCTTTGTCCGCCTGGTCATTCCACTCGAATTTCGTCGTCTCCTTCATGAGTTGGTAGAGTGGAAGGGCCTTCTCGCCGAGCCGGCTGATGAACCGGCTAAGGGACGCCAGGCAGCCGGCGAACTTCTGGACGTCTAGGATCCGTGTCGGCTTCATCATCCGTTCGATGGTGTTGATCTTCTCGGGGTTCGCCTTGATGCCACGAGCGGACACGAAGAACCCCAAGAGCTTGCCACCTCGAACCCCAAAGACGCATTTCTCCGGGTTGAGCCGGATCTTGTACTCGCGCAGGTCATCGAGGAGGCTGAAGTGATGCTTGGTCTTGATGACGATGTCATCCACATAGGCGTGGATGTTTCTGCCGATCTGTGGCAATAGGCACTACTGCATCCAGCGTTGGAATGTCGCACCAGCGTTCTTCAACCCGAACGTCATGGTGGTGTAGCAGTAGGCCCCAATTGGCGTGATGAAGGAGGTCTCCAGGCGATCAGCTGCATCCAGCTTGATTTGATGGTAGCCTGAATAAGCATCTAGAAATGACAGCATTTCGCAGCCTGCAGTGGAGTCGATCACTTGATCTATCCTAGGAAACACGAAAGGGTCTTTCGGACATGCCTTATTCAGGATTGTGTAGTCGATACACATTCGCCGTGTATTTTTTTTCTTCAGCACCAGGGCTAGATTAGCTAACCACTCCAGGTGGAAAACCTCCATGATGAAGCCGGGTGCTAGGAGCCGGGTAATCTCTTCTCCAATAGTGCGTCACTTCCCCTCGGTGAAGTGGCCGAAAGGTTTTTTTACCGGCTTTGCATCCGGTCGCACATGAAGTTTGTGCTAGGCGTACTTCCTTGGAACACCCGGCATGTCTTAGGGGGACCATGCAAAGATGTCCCGATTCTCATGGAGCAAGTCGACGAGCTCGCCTTCCTATTTGGGGCTAAGGCCAGCCCCGATGGTGACGCACTGCTTGGGGTTTGCGGGGTCGTGTGACGCCCTCGATTTAATCATACGTTAATCATACACGCAAATGCGTACGATCAAACTCAAGGACTCACGGGAAGATACCACAACACAACTCTAGACACAAATAAAACACTATCAGCTTCATATTTCAAGCCAGGGGCCTCGAGGGCTAGAATACGGAAGCTCGATAAACACACGAGTCAGCGGAAGCAACAATATCTGAGTACATACATAAAACATGGTGTGCCTTAGAGAAGGCTAGCACAAAAGATACAACGATCGAACAAGGCAAGGCCTCCTGCCTGGGAACCTCCTAACTACTCCTGGTCTTCAACGGCCTCCATGTAGAAGACACCATCGGGGGGCAGACGTCAGCAGGAAACTCCATCTTCTAGGCTCCATCATCTGGTCGCATCAACGGGTCAAGGAGCAAAGGGGGAGCAAAGCAAGGGTGAGTATTCATCCAAAGTACTCGCAAGACTTACATGAGAACTATGCTAAGTATGCATCAGTGTCAAAGAAGGGGGGTTATATGTGGACTGACTGCAGCAATGCGAGAATAGAGAAAGAAGGCCTAGTCCTATCGAAGACTAGCATCTTCAGGGTCTTGCAACAATAGACGAGAGTAGAACAGGTGTAACACAAATAATAGTCATATTGTTGCAGCAATATTAATATGAGGTCACGCCCTGAGATCCTTCCTCGACTTCCTGCGAGGAAGCAATCCCGGGGCAACGAAATCCAGTTAAGTAACAGTTGTAGTAGTATAAGATCAGGGCACAACTGCAAGTCGTCCTATAACCATGGACACGGCTATTCGAATAGATAAGTTCTTCCCTGTAGGGGTGCACAACAAATTCGCCGACACGCTCGATAACACTCTGGTCGGACACACTTTTCTGGGTCCTGCCCGACCTCGGAATATCGACACGTTGCAGCCCCACCTAAGCTCAGCAGATAGGCCAGCCCGCCGGTCTAACTCCTAAGCAGAAAGGGGTCGTCGGCCAACTTACCCTCCGCGCTCCTGCATGATGCGAGGGCGGCCGATGTCAGTCCTAACACCCCTTAATACAAGAGTGATGCATCTCGGGACCACTCGGGCGCGCGCCACTACATCGCTGACGTCTGAAGAGCTTCGGCTGATACCGCGATGTCGAGTACCCATAATTCTTCCCACGCAGACGGTTAGTGCGAAATAAGGCCTTCCGACCAACCGAGATCAAATACCCAAATCCATTATTATTTTAATTAGGCCATCGACACAAATCTGGCGGGAATCCACCCATCTAACAACTAATCACCAATGATCCAAGTAACATGGTCGAGTAACTGTGTGGTTGTAACATCGGGGGAGAATCCGAGGTATCACCCTCGTTGGATTCCGAACGATGTATCCGTCAAGGTGGACTTAGAGGAATCACCCTCGTGGGTTCCACACTTCAGGGGTTGCACGACAAACGCATCATTGGGAATGGTGAAAGAGGAATCACCCTCGATAACCACGACCGACTAGCTATACTACACAGATATCATCAGGAGTACTTAGTGAGGTGTCACCCTCTGTACCCGATATTATCTCTGTACCCTCGTACAAGTAAGGGGGTGTATGTGCTGTGTCGGGTCTTGCTCGTCGATCAGGGATCGAGACATGAAAGTAAAGCGGGGCAGCTGGACTACGGGGTCAGGGGGAGACTGCTCCACCTATACTAAGCAGGTTAAAAGTACAGTACTGAAAGTAGCAGTTTATCAAAAACAGGTTATGCATCAGATATAGGAGCTAACTACAACAGTGGCAAAATACTAATGCAAGCATGAGGGAGAAAGACATAGGCGATATAAGGATGATCAAGGGGGTTTGCTTGCCTTGTTGCTCTGCAGACATATGCAGATCCTCGAAGTTGAAGTAGTCGATCACCGGATCAACATCGGTCTTTGGGTCTACCAGAAAGGAAAATAACGAAGGGGAAACACAATAAGTAAGAGAGCAAGCAAACACACCACAAAGCATATCAGGGTAATACACCGTGCTAGGGGTGACCTAACGCAGCAACACGTGTCGCAGACGGGTCGGAAGAATATCTGACGATATTTTCCGGGTCTTTGGCTATTACAGAGCAGATAAACCTAATGCAAAATGTCCATATTCAGCATGCTCCGAGCATGTGACAGATGAACGAACACTGTATTCGGATTCGTGGGATTTTTCTGAACAATTTTCATATATAAATTATTTTCATTTGAATTGCGAATTATTTTATATGAATTTTCAGAGTTTTAACAATATTCTAGATTATCCTAATTCGAAAATAAATATGGAAATACTTTTCTCACATGGGGCTATGCTAGCCAATGGTATGACGGTGGGGTCAGGGGTCTAGTTAGCAGTAGTTGACGAGTCAATGTTGACTGGTCAACATGGTCAATGGGGCCGTGTGACATTGACTATATATGAACAAATAATTTCAAACCAACTTTACTTAATGGGGTCCACTTGTCATTTGCGTGTAATAATTAACTAACCAATTTTAATTGATTTGAATTATGTTAGGATTTAAATAGGCCACTTAGGTGTTGTTGGTTTAATTCAAAAATAGATAAGCGCAACTTTTATGTTTCAAATGCTGTTGGTTTCTTATTGAAAATTACTTAGGCAATATTTTCAACTCAATCATGATTTTTATTTTATAGTTTTAATAAATAATTTATTTGACTTAAATTTTAATTTTAATTTTTTTTATTTTTGTCAAGTGGAAATTTGGCTTAACTAATCTTGATGACATGGCACCATTAGCATGTGATTACAGTAGCTTGATTACAGGGATACTGTAGCCTACTCCGGGGATGTCACAAGCGGCACCTTCTTGGTTTCTTTAGCCGGCTTGAAGGAGCCTTCGCCGGCCGACTGGGACGGAGCAGAAGGGATCGCCGGGTGCTCGGTAGCCTGAGCCACGAGCCGATCGATCTGTCTCTTCTCCTCAGCAATGACCATTGTGTCTGTCAGGCGGCTGCTTTCCTGTGCACACTCGAGCGACTTCTTGTAGTCGCCAGCAATGGTGATGATGCCCTTTGGACCTGGCATCTTCATCTTCAAGTAGGCGTAGTGGGGGATAGCCATGAACTTGGCCAGAGTTGGCCTGCCCAGCAGCACGTGATACAGGCTGCTGAGTCCACTACATCGAACCATATGGACTCGCGGCGGAAGTGAGCCTTGTCGCCGAAGAGGACGTCTAGCTGGATTTTGCCGATAGGTGAGCAGGACTGCCCCAGCACGATGCCGTGGAAGACAGTGCTGGTCGGCAGGACGGCCGTCTCCTTGAGCCCGAGCTTGAGGAGAGTGTCGAGGTAGAGGATGTTGATGCTGCTGCCGCCGTCGACCAGCACCCGGGAGAAACGACAGTGAGCCTCCTGGAGGCGAAGGTGGGGTCGAGGACAGCGCGTATGAGTCTGGGTTGGGCATCACCGCATGATGGTCGACCCGGCTCCATGTGATGGGATTTTCAGACCAATGCATGTATTGGGGAACCGGGGGACCGTGGCATTCACCTCACGCCGTCGCTGGCGCAGGCTATGCTTGTCATCACCTTCACTGGTGAAGACGATGAATGCTCCATCTTGATGGGGGTAGTTGTCGTGGAGGTGGCTGTCGTCACGAGGCGGCGGCGGTGGAGCTTGAGAAGGACCAGGAGCCAGGACTTGAGGTGCACCCTGTGCACCCGGGGCAGCCGGCACGCCCTCCCCTTGCGACAGCTGTCGTGCAAAGCTGCGCTATCAAAGGGTGTGGGTAGAAGGTTGTGCCCCAGAGTGTATTTTGTAGGGGGCGTCAAGCAGCTGCTCGAAAGTCTGCTTGGGCAACCAGCTGCTCCTGCTGGGCCGCTTCCGTTGAGAGCTGGCTTGACAAGCCAATGTCTCACCCTCCATGCTGGCTACCAACTTGTTGTTGGAGCGCGAATCTAGTTGATCCGCCTTGCGCTTGTTGTTGTTCTGGCCACCTCGATTGTCTCCAGCCGGCTTGGGAGTAGCCCACGTGGGGACAACCTTGTCCGAGGTGGTCACCTTGACTCACATCGCGGAGTCGGCCGTGGCGTACTTGTCCGCCTTGGCCATGAGCACCGCCAGAGAGGTGGGCTCGGAGCACATGAGCTTGTGCTTGAGGAGAGTGCCATCTCAACAACCGTTGATGAAGTACTGGATGGCATGTACCTCATGCACTCCCTCGCAGGAGTTGCGAAGCTCCGTCCAGCGAGTGACATAGTCGCAAAGGGGTTCGTCGGGTCTCTGGACGCACATGGCCAGCTCGCGAGGCCAGCCATAGCGCTTGTAGGTGCAAGTGAAGTTGCGGACGAACGCCTCCTCAAAGTCCACCCAAGAGTTGACGCTGCCGGCTAGAAGGCCGTTAAGACAAGTCCGAGCCGAGCCGGCCAACATGAGTGGCATGTTATGACCCACAAGTATAGGGGATCAATTCTAGTCCTTTCGATAAGTAAGAGTGTCGAACCCAACGAGGAGCAGAAGGCTCTGATAAACGGATTTCAGCAAGGTAATAACTGCAAGCACTAAATGTAGCGGTAACAAGTGATTGTGTAGCCAGGTGAAACGTAGCGAGCAACAAGTAACAAGTAACAAGTAGTAGCAACGGTGCAGCAAGTGGCCCAATCCCTTCTGTAGCAAGGGACAAGCCTGAACAAAGTCTTATAGGAGGAAAAATGCTCCCGAGGACAGACGGGAATATCTTTCATGCTCGTTTCATCATGTTCATATGATTCATGTTCGTTACTTTGATAATTTGATATCTGGGTGGACAGGCGCTTGGGTACTGCCCTTACTTGGACAAGCATCCCACTTATGATTAACATCTCTCGCAAGCATCCGCAACTACAAAAGAAGAATTAAGACAAAGTCTAACCATAGCATTAAACTAGTGGATCCAAATCAACCCCTTACGAAGCAGCGCATAAATTGGGGTTTAAGCTTCTGTCACTCCAGCAACCCATCATCTACTTACTACTTCCCAATGCCTTCCTCTAGGCCCAAATATGGTGAAGTGTTATGTAGTGGACGTTCACATAACACCACTAGAGGAAAAGACAACATACATCATATCAAAATACCGAATGAATATCAAATTCACATGACTATTATCAGCATGACTTATCCCATGTCCTCAGGAACAAAAGTAACTACTCACAAGACATAATCATAATCATGACCAGAGGTGTAATGAATAGCATCAAGGATCTGAACATAAACTCTTCCACCAAGTAATCCAACAAGCATCAACTACAAAGAGTAATCAACACTACTAGCAACCTTACAAGTACCAATCTGAGTTGCGAGACGAAGGCTGGTTACAAGAGATGAAGTAGGGATTGGAGAGGAGATGGTGCTGATGAAGATGTTGATGAAAATGCCTCCCCTCCGACGAGAGGAGTGTTTGTGATGACGAAGGCGATGATTCCCCCCTCCAGGAGGGAAATTTCCCCGGCAGGATCATCCTGCCGGAGCTCTAGATTGGATCTGCTCAAGTTCCGCGCCGTGACGGCGGCGAAACCACGAAAAAGCTCCCGTATTATTTTTTCCAGGTCAGGACGCTTCATATAGAAAAAGAGGGGGCTAGTGCGTCTCCAGGCAGGCCACAAGCTTGCCCACCGCCACCAGGGGGTGGTGGCGGAGTGGGGGCTTGTGGGGCCCTCGTGGCCCCCCTTCGGTAGTTCTTTCGCCCAGTATTTTTAATATATTCCAAAAAAATCCACGTAATTTTTCAGGGCATTTGCAGATGTGCAGAATAGTGGACTAGGATTTGCTCCTTTTCCAGTCGAGAATTCCAGCTGCCTGAATTCTCCCTCTTCAAATAATCCTTCCAAAATAAGAGAGAAAAGGCATAAATAAGGTACCACAAGTAATATAATAGCCCAAAAAGAAATTAATATCAACATGAAAGCATGATGCAAAATGGACGTATCAACTCCCCCAAGCTTAGACCTCGCTTGTCCTCAAGCGAAAACCAAGTTCCTTAAACATGTCCACATGTTTGGGGACGAAGGTGTCGATAAAACATAATATGGACATGAGGGCATCATGATCACACATAGAACAACAATATATCATAAATATTTTTTTGGGAAAGTAACAAATTCTTCACAAATCAAAGCATGAAGCAAAAACCCTATCGAGAAGTAACCAACAATAGTCCATAGTCATTGAAGCAATTGCAATTTATCACAACATCAGAAAGAGTCAAATAAGAGCTTGTAAGGCAAACCCACATACTCAATCATCTTTTTCGTTTTCCACAATTGTTACAACTCACGTGGTACTCATGGTGTCAAAGTTTTAGCTGGACACAAAGGAAGAGAGGGGCTTATAGTTTTGCCTCCCAATAGTTTACCTCAAGGGTAAAGTCAACAATAATAAAGCATGAGTACTCAACTCCAAGTTGATATATGAATATAGATCTTTCCCAAGCATGTGACGGTAGCCAAGATGAAGGCAAAAAGGGAATTGGTGATGATCACCATGACTCTTACAAGGGTAAAAAGTAAAGTTACAAGATAGGACCTTCACAGAGGGAAGCAGAGGTTGTCATGCGCTTTTGAGGCTTGAATGCGTGTCATCTTAGTGCGGAGGAACGTCACTTTATATTGCCTCCTGTAATAAAGAACTTTATTGTGCATTCTGTCGCTTTTATGTCTTCCTCATCACAGGTTCATACAAAGATTATTTTCCACACACTAATAGATCATACATATTAGAGAGCAATTTTTATTGCTTGCACCGATGACAACTGACTTGAAGGATCTTATTCAATCCATAGGTTGGTATGGTGGACTCTCATGGAAAAACTGGTTGGAGGTTTATGGATGCACAAGTAGTATCTCTACTTGGTGCGGGAGTTTTGGCTAATATGAGGTGGAAGCAATCGTCACATGCTAAGGGATCTATAATCATATAACATTGTTTGGAACTAAGCAAACACAATTCATTATGTTTTCTTCCTTGTCCAACATCTACTCCTAGGCATGTAATAGTTTGGTGAGTGCTCACAATTGTAAAAAGTGTCTAAGATGATATATTTATATGTGAACCTCTCTTTCCTTATTACTTCTTATTAATTGCAACAATGATTGGGGTCTATGTTGATTTATTCTCAACAAGTTTCAATCATCATACATGTCATAAGTGAAGTTATCACTTTCCTTAAGATCGTCTCATCATCTTTCATGCTATTGTTCTTTTCATACTTTTGATCATGGCACAAAGCAAAGCCCTTGACTAAGGAACTCTTTATTATATAGCTCGTAAGCTCGAATACATCGGGGGAGAGACAAAAGCAAAAGACTCAAACTAAAAACTAAAGACTTATTCCTCTAAAAGAAGAAATAAAAACTGAAAAGGAAAGAACTAAAACAAAGGTAAAAGCAAAAGATATAAAGGTGATACGATACCAGGGCAACTCCCCCAAGCTTGGCAGAAGCCAAGGGATTGCCCATACCAATGTTTAGTTGTCTTCCTTCGGTGGTGGTGGTGTTGTTGTCGCCTTTGATTCCAAGACAGCTATCAACCTTTGATTTATACCTCTGAGATCTGTGACATGGTTTTCTAGCAAAACAACTTCACGAGAAAGAGAAATATTGCGAGCACGAGTTGTTTCGCAAAATCTCAAGACTTCAATCAAGGATGGAGACAGCATGTGGAGGAAGGGTTGGAGAAAGTCTATTCCTTCAACGTCTTCAACGTTGAACATAGGTTCAACTTCCTCCTTAGCTTGGGTTTTCTCCTTAGCTTGGTCCCTGGCTTCCGTAACTTCTACTCTTTTCAGATCAGCATCTACTTCCACATGAACTTGGTGAAGATCATTCTCCCCAACAGATTCCTGAGACATTTTTGCTCTAAATCTGCGGCGGACAACAAGCTCGAAACGAAAACAGAGGAAAACTACGCGATACGGGGGTCAAAACCTTCGAGGGACTATATATTGATTTTTTCTTGGCCAGAAGGAGTCCTCCGCAAGAAAATAGAGTCCGGGACGCACACGAGGTGCCCACAAGCTTGCCCACCGCCACCAGGGGGGTGGTGGCGGAGTGGGCCCTTGTGGCTGCCTCGTTTTCTCTCCGGACTGCTTTTTATTTTTCTAATTTTCCAAAAATTCCAAAACGGAAGAAATTTCCAATTGGAAAAGTATCGGAGTCCAATTTCTTGCCGAAACAGATACATCTTCGTTTTCAAGGTCTGAAACAGGCTGATAAACATCCCTTATGTACTCCTCTGGAGTTATGACATTGATGATATTGGTCTCAACATTTATGGGAGTACCAGAGATGTAATGCTTGATTCTTTGCCCATTTACCACTCTAGGAAAATTTCCTTCCGTGTTATTGATTTTGATGGCACCGGAACGATATACTTCCTCGACAACATAGGGACCTTCCTATTTAGAGAGAAGCTTGCCTGCAAAGAATCTCAAACGAGAATTGTATAGCAAGACATAATCACCTACATTGAACTCTCGTTTCTGTATTCGTTTGTCGTGCCATCTCTTAACCTTTTCCTTGAACAACCTGGCATTCTCATATGCCTGGGCTCTCCATTCATCCAACGAGCTGATATCAAACAACCGCTTCTCACCAGCAAGTTTGAAATCAAAGTTGAGCTCTTTGATTGCCCAATAAGCTTTGTGTTCCATCTCATGAGGTAAATGACATGCCTTACCATAAAACATTTTATACGGTGACATGCCCATGGGATTCTTATAAGCAGTCCTATAAGCCCATAGTGCATCATCAAGTTTGCTAGACCAGTTCTTTCAAGATCTATTGACGGTCTTCTGTAGGATCAACTTGATCTCCCTATTACTCAACTCCACTTGACCACTAGACTGAGGATGATAAGGAGATGTAACTCTATGGTTGACATCATACTTAGCTAGCATCTTGCGGAAAACACCATGAATGAAGTGTGAACCGCCATCAGTCATCAAGTATCTAGGGACTCCAAATCTTGGGAATATGACTTCTTTAAGCATCTTAATAGAGGTGTGGTGATCAGCATTTTTAGTGGGTATAGCTTCTACCCACTTAGTAACGTAATCCACAGCAACTAAGATGTGAGTGTACCCATTGGAACTCGGGAAGGGTCCCATATAATCAAAGCCCCAGACATCAAATGGTTCAATGACAAGTGAATAATTCATAGGCATCTCTTGACGCTTACTGATGTTCCCTATCCTTTGGCATTCGTCACAAGACAAGACAAACTTACGGGCATCCTTGAAGAGAGTGGGCCAATAGAAACCTGATTGCAATACCTTATGGGCAGTTCTATCTCCAGCATGGTGTCCTCTGTAGGCTTCGGAATGACACTTCTGCAGGATCTGTCCCTGTTCATATTCAGGCACACAACCTCTAATAACACCATATACTCCTTCCGTATAAAGGTTAGGATCATCCCAAAAGTAGTGTCTCAAATCAAAGAAGAATTTCCTCTTTTGTTGATAGGTGAAACTGGGTGGTATGTATTTGGCTACGATATAGTTTGCATAATCGGCATACCACGGTGCACTAAGTGAAGTCCGGATGACATTTTATTGCTCATCAGGAAAGTTGTCATCAATTGGTAGTGGGTCATCAAGGACATTCTCTAGCCTAGACAAGTTATCTGCTACAGGGTTATCAGCACCCTTTCGATCAACGACGTGCAGATCAAATTCCTGTAGCAGGAGAACCCATCTGATCAGCCTAGGCTTAGCGTCCTTCTTCTGCATAAGGTACTTAATAGCAGCATGATCAGAGTGAATAGTGACTTTGGAGTCAACTATGTAAACTTTTCACATGCAAACAGGACTGCTAAAAATTCCTTCTCCGTAGTGGCATAGTTTCTTTGGGCATTGCCTAGAGTTTTACTAGCGTAGTGAATGACATTCAACTTCTTGTCAACTCTTTGCCCTAGAACAGCACCAACAGCATAATCACTAGCATCACACATGATTTCAAAGGGCAAGTTCCATTCAGGTGGTTGAACAATAGGTGCGGTTATCAAGGCCTTCTTAAGTATTTCAAAGGCTTCCTCACAATCCTCATCAAAAACAAAAGGAACATCATTCTGCAAGAGATTGGTAAGAGGCCTAGAAATCTTAGAGAAGTCTTTAATGAACCTTCTATAGAAACCAGCATGACCTAAGAAACTTCGTATACCTCTGATATCTGTGGGGCAAGGCATTTTCTCAATTGCATCAACCTTAGCCTTATCAACTTCAATGCCTCGTTCAGAGATTTTGTGTCCTAAGACGATACCTTCATTAACCATAAAGTGGCACTTCTCCCAATTCAAGACGAGGTTGGTTTCTTCGCATCTTTGTAAGACTCGATCAAGGTTGCTGAGGAAATCATCAAAGGAAGACCCGTAAACAGAGAAGTCATCCATGAAAACCTCGACAATCTATTCACAGAAGTCAGAGAATATAGCCATCATACATCTTTGGAAGGTGGCAGGTGCATTACATAAGCCAAAAGGCATACGTCTATAGGCAAAGGTACCAAAAGGTCAGGTGAAAGTGGTTTTCTATTGATCAGATTGTGCAACAGGTATTTGCGAGAAACCAGAATAACCGTCTAGAAAGCAAAAGTGTGTGTGTTTTGATAGCCTTTATAGAATTTGGTCGATGAACGGCAAAGGATAGTCATCTTTCCTGGTTGCCTTGTTCAGTTTCCGGAAGTCTATCACCATTCTATAGCCGGTAATAATCCTTTGTGGGATTAGTTCATCCTTATCATTAGGAACGACGGTGATACCTTCCTTCTTAGGTACGCAATGTACTGGACTTACCCAATCACTATGAGCGACATGATAAATGATTCCTACTTCCAGAAGCTTTAATATTTCTTTTCTAATGACCTCTTTCATCTTAGGATTCAACCTCCTTCGATGATCAGCAACTGGTTTGAAGTCAGGATCAGTTTTAATCTTGTGCTGACATAGAGTAGGACTAATACCCTTAAGATCATCAAGAGTATATCCAATAGCAGCGCGGTGCTTCCTCAGAGTTTTTAGTAACTTCTTCTCTTCGCATTCTGAGAGGAGAGCACTAATAATGACAGGATATATCTCCTTCTCATCAAGATAGGCATACTTGAGAGTATCCGGCAACTGTTTAAGCTCAAACACAGGATCACCCTTTGGTGGGGGAGGATCCCCAAGCAGTTCAACAGGCAGATTATTCTTGAGAATTTGATGTTGTTCTAAGACAATTCTATCTATCTCATCTCTCTCCTCCATATGCATATCATTTTCATGCTCAAGCAGATATTGCTCTAAATGATCCGTAGGAGGTACGGCTATAGAGGCAAGAGCAATGGTTTCATCTCTACCAGACGACTCTCTTTCATGGGGTTGTCTTCCAAACTTGGAGAAGTTAAATTCATGAGACACACCCTCGAAACTTACTATGACAGTCTGCTTAATGCAATCAATGTGAGCATTGATAGTGTTGAGAAAGGGTCTACCAAATATGATGGGACAAAAGCTATCTTGTGCAGTACCAAGGACGAGGAAATCAGTAGGATACTTCGTCTTACCACACAGGACTTCTACGTCTCTCACAATTCCCAAAGGGCACATAGTGTCTCTATTAGCTAGCGTGATAGTGACATCAATGGGTTCTATCTCAGCAGGTGCAATCTCATCTTTGATTTCATCATAGAGAGAACGGGGTATTGCACTAACACTAGCTCACATATCACATAAACCATGGTAAGAGTGATCTCCTACCTTAGCAGAAACAACGGACAGGCCAACTACAGGTCCGTGCTTGTCTTTCGCGTGAGGTTTAGCAATTCTAGCGGAGTCCTCACAGAATTTGATAACATGCCCATCTATGTCTTCGGCTAAGAGATCTTTGATAATAGAAACACTAGGTTCAACTCTAATCTCCTCAGGGGGTGCAAGTGGTCTAATGTAAGCCCTACGTATCACAGTTGGAGCTTTAGAATAATCCTTCATTCTAGCAGGGTATGGTGGTTTCTCAGTGTAAGCACAAGGAACAACAGGATCACTAAAAGCTATGATTTTCTCCTCAACTAGATTGGTTTTGGCTATGTTGCGTTCTACAGGAGGACGATATTTAAACCAATTCTCTTTGGGAAGTTCAACATGAGCAGCAAAACATTCACATAGAGAAGCTACTATCTCAGAGTCAAGTCCATACTTAGCAGTAAAATCTCTAGAAGTGCTTGTCTCAACGAAAGATTTAAAGCAATCAAACTAGAAATTCATACCTGAGTCCTTACCTTCCTCCAGCTCCCAATCTTCAGAGTTGCGTTTGATTCTCTTCAATAAATTCCACTTGTGATCAATATCCTTCTTCATAAAAGAACCAGCACAATAAGTGTCAAGCATGGTACGATCTTCATGAGAAAGCCGAGCATAAAAGTTTTGAGTGATGATTTCTCTCGAGAGCTCATGATTGGGGCATGAATATAGCATTGATTTAAGCCTCCCCCAATCTTGATCTATGCTTTCCCTGTCACCAGGCCAAAAGTTATAAATAAAGTTCCGATCACGATGTACTAAATGCATAAGATAGAACTTTTGATGAAATTCCAATTTCAACCGATTGTAGCCCCATGATCCAGCATCATCACATAGCCTATACCATGTCAACTCCTTATCCTTCAAGGATAAAGGAAAGAATTTCTTCTTTACCTCATCCTCGGGCAAACCTGCAAGCTTAAATAAACCACAAACTTCATCTACATAGATTAGATGAAAGTCTGGATGTGAAGATCCATCTCGTGTAAAAGGATTAGCCAACAGTTTCTCAAGCATACCCAAAGGAATTTCATAAAAGATATTTTAAGTAGGTACCTCAGGTTGAGGAGCAACTCCTCGTGCTTCCGTTTGTGGTGAAGATACCCCGAACAAACTCCTCAAAGGAAGAGTTTCCATAGTGACAAGTGACAATAAATTTCAGCACAATATATAAATGTTTCCTTACCAATTTCCACTTACCAAAGGCGCTTCACTCCCCGGCAACGGCACCGGAAAAGAGTCTTGATGACCCACAAGTTTAGGGGATCAATCGTAGTCCTTTCGATAAGTAAGAGTGTCGAACCCAACGAGGAGCAGAAGGCTCTCATAAACGGATTTCAGCAAGGTAATAACTGCAAGCACTGAAAGTAGCGGTAACAAGTGATTGTGTAGCGAGGTGAAACGAAGCGAGCAAAAAGTAACAAGTAACAAGTAGTAGCAACAGTGCAGCAAGTGGCACAATCCCTTTTGTAGCAAGGGACAAGCCAAAACAAAGTCTTAGAGGAGGAAAAACGCTCCCGAGGACACACGGGAATTTCTGTCATGCTAGTTTCATCACGTTCATATGATTCGCGTTCGTTACTTTGATAGTTTGATATGTGGATAGACCGGCGCTTGGGTACTGCCCTTACTGGGACAAGCATCCCACTTATGATTAACCTCTCTTGCAAGCATCCGCAACTACAAAATAAGAATTAAGAGAAAGTCTAACCATAGCATTAAACTAGTGGATCCAAATCAGCCCCTTACGAAGCAGCGCATAAACTGGCGTTTAAGCTTCTGTCACTCCAGGAACCCATCATCTACTTACTACTTCCCAATGCCTTCCTCTAGGCCCAAATATGGTGAAGTGTTATGTAGTCGACGTTCACATAACACCACTAGAGGAAAAACAACATACATCATATCAAAATACCGAACGAATATAAAATTCACATGACTATTATCAGCATGACTTATCCCATGTCCTCAGGAACAAAAGTAACTACTCACAAGACATAATCATAATCCTGACCAGAGGTGTAATGAATAGCATCAAGGATCTGAAAACATAAACTCTTCCACCAAGTAATCCAACAAGCATCAACTACAAAGAGTAATCAACACTACTAGCAACCTTACAAGTACCAATCTGAGTTGCGAGACGAAGACTGGTTACAAGAAATGAACTAGGGATTGGAGAGGAGATGGTGCTGATTAATATGTTGATGAAGATGCCTCCCCTCCGACGAGAGGAGTGTTGGTGATGACGATGGCGACAATTCCCCCCTCCGGGAGGGAAATTTCCCCGGCAGGATCGTCGTGCCGGAGCTCTAGATTGGATCTGCTCAAGTTCCGCCCCGTTGCAGCGCTAAAACCACGAAAAAGCTCACGTATGATTTTTTTTCCAGGTCAGGACGCTTCATATAGCAAAAGCGGGGGGGCTAGTGGGCCTCCAGGCAGCCCACAAACTTGCCCACCGCCACCAGGGGGTGGTGGCGGAGTGGGGGCTTGTGGGGCCCTGGTGGCCCCCCTCCGGTAGTTCTTTCACCCAGTATTTTTAATATATTCCAGAAAAAATCCACGTAAATTTTCAGGGCATTTGGAGATGTGCAGAATAGTGGACAAGGATTTGCTCCTTTTCCAGTCCAGAATTCCAGCTGCCTGAATTCTCCCTCTTCAAATAATCCTTGCGAAATAAGAGAGAAAAGGCATAAATATGGTACCAAAAGTAATATAACAGCCCAAAAAGCAATAAATATCGACATGAAAGCATGATGCAAAATGGACGTATCAGCATGTAGCAGACTGCTAGGCGTTGGTTGCCCCTGGCAATGCCAGCAGCGCTGGTGTAGTCGATCAGCCAGTCCTTTGGCTTGGTGGTGCCGTTGTACTTTGGAGTATCGCGAGGCAATGTGAAGCCTTGGGGAAACGGCTCCCCTCGGATCCGGGGAGCGAAGCAGGCCGGACCAATGGGGCCGTCCTCCTCCATAAGGGCTCACTGGGCCAGGGCGTTGAGACGCATGCGGGCGTCCTGGTTGCCCTGGGGAACGCGAGCGCCGATCCAAGCAGCGATCGGAAGGGCACCTTGCGAACCGATGGCATGGCTCCTCCCTGGACGAGGAACCTCATACACCAAGTTGCTCTCGTCTCCTCCACGACGCCAGCTCGAAGTATGCTTGCTCTGGCCCTGGGCGCGCCTATCTTGGCTTCCCTTGCCCTTCTGGCCGGAAGTGCGATGCGAGGAAGATCCTTCCGCGTGCTGATGACCGCTAGGGTTGCGACGCGCTCCGGGGTTGGGTCCCGGAGACTCTGACTGGGCTTGACTGGGGTCAAGCCGTGTCTGCTGCTTGTTGGCGGCATCACGGAGATCCTTGACTCCTGGAAGGCGCGCTCCTCGCCCTCCATGCTTGGCATTTCTTCCATGGCCGCCTGCGCCGCCCGCAAGTTAGCTGCAGGATTCTCGTAGATGGGTTGTTTGCCACCTAGAATCTCAACAATGTACCGGCTGCGGCCGCGGACCGAACCAAGCCGGCTAGGGACCTCGGAAACCGGAGTGAGGTTGTATGCGGAGTTATACTTGCGGTATGTAGCCTCCATCCGGCGCTTTGCGGAAGCGATGGCGGTGCCCTCCTCCAAGATCTGCTTGCGAGCCTCCTCCAACAAGTCTCGTGCGTCGTTAGGGTTTGTGGAGGCGGCGATGGGTGTCTTTAGGCTGGTAAGCACAGCCTGAAGAGTGTCAGCCGTGGCAGCAGCAGGGTCAGCAGTGTCTGCTGATGCTTTGCCTAAGCCGTGCTGGTGCCGGCGCCGATGACCATCACGTCCACGACATTAGAGACGGTGGCGCCATGGTATGGAGTGAAGAACCCCACAGACGGCGGAGGGCCGTCAAAGACGAGTACGTTGCTGGGGTACACGTCGTGTGTAGGCGTCTTAGCGATAGAGAGCCTACTGAAGCTGGCGCACAGTGCCTCGACATCGAAGTCCTCGCCAAAGTAGCGAGGAACGTCGTTGAGGCGCAGGTCGCTAAAGAGAACGCTGAGGTTCTCTATAACAGCGACGATGACGCTAGGAGGTGCCTCGTCATCGAACTCCTCGTTCGAATACGCATGGCGGACCGGGATCTCGATCATCATCGGCTCCACAGGCATGCAGATCAATCCGAATACGATGCATCCGGTGGTGTAGGTGCGGGGCCCCGCCCAGCGCGTAAAGCCAGTCGATGCCGCGATCGGCCCCATGGTGCGTGCCAAATGTCGGTGAATACTCACAACATATGCCATAGGTAGGATAAAGAAGGTGAGAACCGAAGTGGCAACGAAGGGCACTGGGGACGGGGCTGGTACTAGCATGGAACACACAATGTATGTTATGTATGGATGGGATTACAAGGTTGCTCCTCGAGTTGTATTGCCGAGGAGGAGGAAGGAGAAGTCGGCTCGTCTCTGCCTCTCCTATCTGGTTGGTGTATGTGTGTGTGTGATCAGTTGACCGACCCCCTCTGCATGGAGGGGGGTCGGGGGATTTTATAGACGAACCCACCGGCCTACAATATGGATAAAGGGTACAAGAGTGGGACGCGGCTGGCAGCCTCGCCGGCTGGACAGGGGGCTCACGAGGGTATTGTCTTGTCGCTTGAGGGCCCCACCGGCTGCGAGGTACCATCTGGCTGTGGGACCTGTCGGCTAGCCAATGAAGCTCTCGCGTAAGGTTGACGCAGGACACGTGTGGTACGTCCGGCGTCGTCCGGTGAGATTCGTCATGGGCAGACGGTACGGCCGCCTCCACTGTTCCCACGCTGAGTGCAGTAATGGAGTGGGAGTTTGACGGCCGAGACTGTGCTGGATGTTGGATCAGAGCCGTGGGAGGTCAGCGGCATGGCCGCCGACGCTGGTACCTGCCGTGCACTCTTATCCAGTACCTTGGCTAACGCGTAGCCACCTTTAATCGTACGGTCTCGTCATGACCCACGATCTGATGTGACTTGAGATCCCCGACCGGCTTGCCTGCTTGGCTAGCCATCTTGGGCACGGCCGCCTCATTCCTAGCCGGCTGGCTTGGCCTGGGCGGCCAGGAAGAGGTAGCCGTCTTGCTTCTAGCCGGCAGGTGTTGCCTATCCGGCCAGAGAGTTGGCCATGTCGCCCCTAGCCTGTAGGTGTTCCGAGCCGGTCAGAGGACTTGGGCCTTGCAGAATGGTTCTTGGTCATTCCTTTGGGGCCGAACATAAAGGAGCAGGCTCGTTGAGCCTACCCCGGGGTTATCCCCCCGACAGGGCTCCAAAGGTGTTTTGAGCAACACAGAGCATATGAGATATTCGAGGAGTTGAAACTTGTTTTTCAAGCTCATGCCTGGGTCGAGAGATATGAAGTCTCCGACAAGTTCTTTAGCTGTAAGATGGAGGAGAATAGTTCTATCAGTGAGCACATACTCAGAATGTCTGGGTTGCACAACCGCTTGACTCAGCTGGGAGTTGAGCTTCCGAATGATGCAGTTATTGACAGAATCCTCCAGTCGCTTCCACCTAGCTACAAAGGCTTTGTGATGAATTACAACAGGCATGGGATGGAAAGGACTATTCCCGAGTTGTATTCAATGCTGAAATCTATGGAGGTAGAAATCAAGAAAGAGCATCAAGTGTTGATGGTCAATAAGACCACCAGCTTCAAGAAGGGCAGGGGTTAGAAAAGCTTCAAGAAAGAAGGCAAAGTTGTTGCCGCGCCCGGTAAGCCAGTTGCCGGGAAGAAGTCAAAGAAAGGACCTAAGCGTGAGACTGAGTGCTACTACTGCAAGGGAACCGGTCACTACAAGTGGAATTACCCCGAGTACTTAGCGGACAAGAAGGCCGGAAACGTCAAATGTATATTTGGTATACTTGTTATTGATGTGTACCTTACTAGCGCTCGTAGTAGCTCCTGGGTATTTACTCTAAGAAGGAACTACAGAACAAGCGTAGGCTGGCTAAGGATGAGGTGACGATGCACGGTGGGAATGGTTCCAACGTCGATGTGATCGCCGTCAGCACCCTACCTCTACATCTACCTTCGGGATTAGTTATAAACCTTAATAATTGTTATTTAGTACCAGCTTTAAGCATGAACATTGTATCAGGATCTCGCTTGATGCAAGATGGCTACTCATTTAAATCTTTGAATAAAGGTTGTTCTATCTATATGAGAGGTATGTTTTATGGTCATGCGTCGCTGGTTAATGGTTTATTGCTAATGAATCTCGATCGTGATGTTACACATATTCATAGTATGAGTGCTAAAAGATGCAAGGTTGATGATGATAGTCCCACATACTTGTGGCACTGCCGCCTTGGTCATATTGGCGTAAAGTGCATGAAGAAACTACATACACATGGACTTTTGGAGTCACTTGATTTTGGATCATTTGACACATGCGAACCGTGCCTCTTGGGCAAGATGACCAAGACTCCGTTCTCCGAAACAATTGAGCGAGCAAATAACTTGTTGGAAATAATACATACCAATGTATGTAGTCCAATGAGCATTGAAGCTTGCGGTGGCTACCGTTATTTTCTCACCCTCACTGATGATTTAAGTAGATATGGATATGTGTACTTAATGAAGCACAAGTCTGAAACCTTTGAAAAGTTCAAGGAAATTCAGAGTGAGGTGGAGAATCAACACGACAAGAAAATAAAGTTTGTACAATCTGATCGTGGAGGAGAATATTTGAGTCATGAGTTTTGCACACACCTACGGAAATGTGGAATTGTTTCACAACTCACGCCGCCTCGCACACCGCAGCGTAAAGGTGTGTATGAACGTCGTAATCGCACTTCATTGGACATGGCGCGATCTATGATGTCTTCTACCGATTTACCGCTATCATTTTGGGGATATGCATTGGAAACTGCCGCATTCACTTTAAATAGGGCACTGTCTAAATCCGTTGAGACGACACCGTATGAATTATGGTTTGGCAAGAAACCTAAGCTGTCGTTTCTTAATGTTTGGGGCTGCGATTCATACATGAAGAAACTTCAACCAGAGAAGATCGAACCCAAAGCGGAAAAATGCGTCTTCATAGGATACCCTAAGGAAATTACTGGGTACACCTTCTATCTTAGATCCAAAGATAAGATATTTGTTGCTAAGTACGGATCCTTTCTAGAGAAAGAGTTTCTCTTGAAAGAAGTAAGTGGGAGGAAAATAGAACTTGATCAGGTAGTTGTATCTCCTCTGGAACCGGAGAGTAGCGCAGCGCAAGAAAATGTTTCCGAGGCGCTTGCACCGGCTAGAGATGAAGTTAATGATGATGATCATGACACTTCGAATCAAGTTGCTATTGAACCTCGAAGGTCGACAAGGGTACGCTCCGCACTAGAATGGTACGGCAACCCTGTCATGGAAATCATGTTGTTAGACAATAGTGAACCTTCGAACTATTAAGAAGCGATGGCGAGCACGGATTCCAATAAATGGCTTGAGTCCATAAAATCCGAGATAGGATCCATGTATGAGAACAAAGTATGGACTTTTGTGGACTTACCGGATGATCTGCAAGCCATAGAAAATAAATGGATCTTCAAGAAGAAGACTGATGCGGATGGTAATGTGACCATCTATAAGGCTCGACTTGTCACTAAGGGTTATCGACAAGTTCAAGGCATTGACTGCGATGAGACCTTCTCACCCGTAGTGATTCTGAAGTCGGTCCGAATCATGTTAGAAATTGCCGAATTTTATGATTATGAAATCTGGAAAATGGACGTCAAAACAACATTCCTGGACAACTTTCTTAAAGAAGAATTGTATATGATACAGCCGGAAGGTTTTGTCGATAATAGCAATGCTAACAAAGTATGAAAGCTCCAGCGCTCCATATATGGGCTGGTGCAAGCTTCTCTGAGTTGGAACATTAACTATGATGAGGTGATCAAAGCGTTTGGGTTTATACAGACTAATGGAGAAGCCTATATTTACAAGAAAGTGAGTGAGAGCTCTGTAGCATTTCTCGTATTATATGTGGATGACATATTGTTGATGGGAAATGATATAGAACTATTGGAAAGCATGAAGGCTTGTTTGAATAAGAGTTTTTCAATAAAGGACCTTGTAGATAGATCAAGACGCCTCATAGGTCTGTCACAAAGCACATACCTTGACAAGATATTTAAGAAGTTCAATATGGAGAAGGCTAAGAAGGGGTTCTTGCTGGTATTGCGAGGTGTGAGGTTGAGTGCGACTCAATGACCGACCACAGCGGAAGATAGAGAAAAGATGAGTACCGTCCCCTATGCTTCAGCCATAGGCTCTATCATGTATGCCATGCTATGTACCACAAATGATGTGAACCTTCCCATAAATTTGGTAGGGAGGTACCAGAGTGTGTTGGAAATATGCGCTAGAGGAAATAATATATTAGATATTACTATCTTTCTTCGTACTTGATAATTGTTTATTATCCATGCTATAATTGTATTGATTGGAAACACAAATACATCTGTGGGTACATAGACAAATCACTTTCCCTAGTAAGCCTCTAGTTGACTAGCTCGTTGACCAAAGATGGTTAAGGTTTCCTAACCATAGACAAGTGTTGTCACTTGATAACGGCATCACATCATTAGGAGAATGATGTGATGGACAAGACCCAAACTATAAACGTAGTGTATGATCATGTCAGTTTATTTATACTGTTTTCTGCATGTCAATGTATCTGTTCCTATGACCATGGGATCATGTAACTCCAGGACACCGGAGGAATACCTTGTTGGTTATCAAACGTCGCAACATAACTGGGTGACTATAAAGGTGCTCTACAAGTCTCTCCAAAGGTGTCTGTTGGGTTGGCACGGATCAAGACTGGGATTTGTCACTCTGTGTAACGGAGAGGTATCTCGAGACCCACTCGGTAATACAACATCACAACAAGCCTAGTAATTAATGTGCTTAAGGAGTTAGTTACGGGATATTGTATTACAGAATGAGTAAAGAGACTTGTCGGTAACGAGATTTAACTAGGTATGGAGATACCGACGGTCGAATCTCGGGCAAGTAACATACCGAAGGGCTAATGGAACAGCATACGGGATTAACTGAATCCTTGACATAGAGGTTCAACCGACAGAATTCTTCATAGAATATGTGGGAGCCAATATGGGCATCCAGGTCCTGCTATTGGTTACTGACCAGAGAGTGTCTCAGGTCATGTCCGCATAGTTCTCGAACCCGCAGGGTCTGCACAGTTAAGGTTCGGTGACACTTCGGTATAGTTGAGTTATATGTGTTGGTGACCTAAGTTTTGTTCGGAGTCCCGGATGAGATCCCGAACATCACGAGAAGTTTCGGAATGGTCCAGAAACAAATATTGATATGTAGGAAGTTGGTATTTGGATTCCTGAAGGTTTTCGGGCATTGCCGGCAGTGTACCGGGGGTGACGAATAGGTTCTGGGGGCCCACTGGGTGGGCCCACCAAGCCCCAAGGGGCCACGAGGGTTTATTGGATGGGCAATAAGGCATAATGGGCTGACAAAGTCATCCAAGGAAATCCCGTGAGCAAAAAGTGGAAAATCCCAAAGAGGTGGGAAATTAAGGAAGGAGTCCTAATACAAGTGGGACTGGAGGAGGACTCCTCCCTCCTCCATTTTGGCTGACCGAAGGGAGTATCCCATGTGGCGCCAAGGCTGCCTCCTCCCTCCTCCTATATATACTAGAGGTTTAGGGCGTTTTGAGACACAACTTTGCCACGTGCAACCCTAAACCTCTACTTCGTAGTTTCTACTCTAGCTCGGTTTTCTGCGGAACTCGGGCAGAGCCCCGCAGTAATAAGATCACCATTACCACCGAAGTGCCATCACGCTACCGGGGAACTCATCTACATCGCCGTACCTCTTACAGATATCATCATCGGGCTGTACGTGTGTGGAACGCGGAGGTGTCATCCGTTCGGCACTTGATCCGGATGAATCATGGAATGGATCGCGAGATAGTTCACGGGACGGATCGTGGGATGGTTTGTGGGACGGATAGTGAAGACATACCACTACATCAACCACGTTTATTAACGCTTCCACTTAGTGATCTACAAGGGTATGTGGATCCGATCTCCCTTTCATAGATGATAATCACCATGATAGGTCTTCACGTGGGTAGGAAATTTTTGTTTCCCATGCAACGTTCCCCAACAGTGGTATCAGAGCTAGGTTCATGCGTACATGTAATCTCGAGTAGAACACAAAAGTGTTTGTGGACGTTGATGTTCGATTTTCTGCCCTCTTTAGTATTTTGTCGATTCGGCAGTATTGTTGGATTTAAGTGGCCCGGACGAACCTTACTCGTACGCTTACGAGAGACCGGTTTCATCGACTAACATGCAACTTCTTGCATAAAGATGACTGGCGGGAGTCTGTTTCTTCAACTTTAATTGATTCGGATTTAACCGAGGCGGTCCTTGGAGAAAGGTTAAATAGCAATTTGTATATCACCGTTGTGGCTTTGCGTAAATAAGATGCGATCATACTAGATACCCATAGCAGCCACGTAAAACATGCAACAACAAATTAGAGGATGACTAACTTGTTTTTGCAGGGTATGCATGTGATGTGATATGGCCAAAGACATGATGTGATATATTGGATGTATGAGATGTTCATGTTGTAATAGTTAAATATCGACTTGCACATCGATGCTACGGTAACCAGCAGGAGCCATAGGGTTGTCTTTAAACTAACGTTTGTGCTTGCAGATGCGTTTACTATATTTCTAGGTTGTAGCTTTAGTTGTAATAGCATAGATAGCATGACAACCTCGATGGCGGCACGATGATGGAGATCATGGTGTGGCGCCGGTGACGATGAAGATCATGCCGGTGCTTTGGTGATGGAGATCAAGAAGCACAAGATCATGGTCATATCATGTCACTTATGAATTGCATGTGATATTAATCCTTTTTATGCACCTTATCTTGCTTAGAACGATCATAGCATTATAAGATGATCCCTCACCAAAAAGTCAAGATAAAATTGTGTTCTCCCTGACTGTGCACCGTTGTGACAGTTCATCGTTTTCAAGACACCACGTGATGATCGGGTGTGATAGACTCAACGTTCACATACAACGGGTGCAAAACAGTTGCACATGTGGGACACTCTGGTTAAACTTGACGAGCCTAGCATGTACAGACATGGCCTCGGAACACAAGAGACCGAAAGGTCGAGCATGAATCATATAGTTGATATGATCAACATGAAGATGTTCACCACTGAAACTATACTGAACTCATGTGATGATCAAAGTTGAGTTAGTGGATTTGGATCATGTGCCACTCAAATGACTAGAGGGATGTCTATTTTGAGTGGGAGTTATTAGTAATATAATTAGCTAAATTCAATTATCATAAACATAGTCAAAAAGGTCTTTGCAAATTATGTTGTAGCTTGCGTTGTAGCTCTACTGTTTTTATATGTTCCTAGAGAAAGTTTAGTTGAAAGATGATAGTATCAATTTTGCGGACTGTACCCGTGAATCTGAGGACTGTCCTCATTGTTGCGCAAAAGGCTTATGTCCGTAATGCACCGCTCGGTCTAATGATCCTTGAGCGTCGTTTGGGGATGTTGCGAACATCAGACATAAACGTTTTTCATGTGTACGTGATAGTTCAGTGCGTAATACTTAACGACTTAGAATTGGGGCGCCGAAGACGTTTTGATACGTCACGGAACATATGAGATGTTCCAACAGATGAAATTTGTATTTCATGCTCGTGCCCTTGTTAAGAGGAATGAGACCTCTGAAAAGATTCTTTGTCTACAAAGTAATGGAGAAAAGCTCAATCGTTGAGCATGTGCTCAGATTCTCTGAGTGCTACAATCGCCTGAATCGAGTGGGAGTTGATCTTCCACATGAGATAGTGATGGTTCTCCAAAGTCACTGCCACCAAGCTACTAGAGATTCATATTGAACTATAACATATCAAGGATACATATGATGATCCTTGATATATTTGTAATGTTTAACACTGCGAAAGTAGAAATCAAGTAGGAGCATCAATTGTTGATGGTTAGTAAAACCACTAGTTTCAAGAAAGGGCAAGGGTAAGAAAGGATACTTTATGAAACAGCAAAATAGTTGCTCCTCTAGTGAAAAATCCCAGGGTTGAACCCAAACCCGAGACTAAGTGCTTCTGTTATGAGGGAAACGGCAACTGAGGCGGAACTACCCTAGATACTTGGTAGATGAGAAGGCTGGCAAATTCAACTAAAGTATATTGGATATACATGATATTGATGTGTACTTTACTAGTATTCCTAGTAGCACCAGGGTAATAGATACTGGTTTAGTTGCTACGTGTTAGTAACTCGAAGTTATAGCTACGGATTTAAAGGATACTAGCAAGGGTGAGGTGACGATGTGTGTTGGAAGTAATTCTAAGGTTGATGTGATCAAACATCGCAGGCTCCCTCTACCATCGAGATTGGTGTTAAACCTAAATAATTGTTATTTGGTGTTTGCGTTGAGCATGAACATGATTGAATCGTGTTTATTGCAATACGATTATTCATTTAAAGATAATAATGGTTATTCTATTTGCTTGAATAATTACCTTCAATGGTTTATTGAATCTTGATCGTAGTGCTACACGTGTTCAAAATATTGATGCCAAAAGATACAAAGTAGTAATGATAGTATCCCTTACTTGTTGCACTGCCACTTGAGTCATGTTGGTATAAAATGCATGAAGAAGCTCCATGTTGGTGGATCTTTGTACTCACTCATTTTTGAAACATTTGAGACATGCAAACCATACCTATTGGTATAAACACAAGAAGAAACTCCATGCAGATGGATCGTTTGGACTCACTTGATTTTGAATCACCTGAGATATACAAATCATACCACATGGGCAAGATCACTGAAGGCCTCGTTTTCCACTAAGATGGAACAAGAAAGTAACTTGTTGGAAGTAATACATTTTTGATGTGTGCAGTCCAATGAGTGTTGAGGCACGCAGTGGATATCGTTATGTTCTTACTTCACTGACGATTTGAGTAGATAGAGGAGTATTTACTTGATGAATCACAAGTCTGAAATATTGAAAAGTTGAAAGCTATTTCCGAGTGAAGATCGTCGTGACAAGAGGATAAACTGTTTACGATATGATCATAGAGATGAATATCTGAGTTGCGAGTTTTGGTACACAGTTAAGACAATGTGGAAATTGTTTCGCGATTCATGCCACGTAGAACACCATAGTGTGATGGTGTGTCCGAACGTCATAGCCGCGCTCTATTGGATATAGCACATACTATGTTGTCTGTTATCGAAATACCACTATTAGTTTGGGTTAGGCATTAGCGACAACCGCATTCATTTTAAATAGGGCACCACGTAATTCCGTTGAGATGACACCGTATGAACTATGGTTTGGAGAGACCTAAGCTGTCATTTCTTGAAAGTTTGGGGCTACGACGCTAATGTGAAAAAGTTTCAGTTTGATAAGCTCGAACCCAAAGCGGGTAAATCCATCTTCATAGGATATCCAAAACAATTGGGTACATCTCCTATCTTAGATCCGGAAGCAAAGTGCTTGTTTATAGAAGCGGGTCCTTTCTCGAGGAAAGGTTTCTCTCGAAAGAATTGAGTGACAGGGTGGTGGAACTTGATGATGTTATTGAACCTTCACTTCAATCAGTGTGTAGCAGGGCGCAGGAAGTTGTTCCTGTGGCGCCTACGCCAATTGAAGTGGAAACTGATGATAGTGATCATTAATCTTTGGATCAAGTTACTACAAACCTCGTAGGTCGACAAGGTCGCGTACTTCTACAGATTAGTACGGTAACCCTGTCTTGGAGTTCATGTTGTTGAACAACAATGAACCTACGTGTTATAAAGAAGCGATGGTGGACCCGTATTCCGGCAAATGGCTGGAGGCCATGAAATCTGAGAGAGGATCCATGTATAAAACAAAGTGTAGACTTTGGAAGAACTACTTGATGGTCGTAAGACTATGAAGTACATATGGATCTTTAAAAGGAAGACAGACGATGATGGTGAAAAGTCACCATTAATAAAAGCTTGACTTATCGCAAAGATGTTTCTCACAAGTTCAAGGAGTTCACTATGATGAGACTTTCTCACTCATAGCGATGCGAATAGTGAGTTGGAATTATGTTAGCAGTTGATGCATTATTTATCAAATATTGCACATAGGATGTCAAAACATTGTTTCCTCGACGGTTTCCTTGAGGAAAGGTTGTATGTGATACAACGAGAAGGTTTTGTCGATCCTAAGGATGCTAAAAAGTATGCAAGCTCCAACGATCCTTCTATGGATTGGTGCAAGCATCTCGGAGTTGGAATATACACTTTGATGAGATGATCAAAGCTTTTGGGTTTATACAAGGTTTATGAGAAACTTGTATTTCCAAAGAAGTGAGTAGGAGAACTATAGAATTTCTGATAAGTATATGTAGTTGACTTATTGTTGATCAGAAGTAATGTAGAATTTCTGGAAAGCATAAAGGGTTGTTTGAAAGGAGTTATTCAAAGGAAAACCTACATAGTTCTACTTAAACATTGAGCATCAAGATCTCTAGAGATAGATCAAAACGCTAAACAGAACTTTCAATGAAATGCATGCCTTGACAAGTTTTTGAAGGTGTTCAAAATAGATCAGCAAAGAAGGAGTTCTTGGTTGTATTGTAAGGTGTGAATTTGAGTAAGAGTCAAAGCCCGACCATGGCAGAAGAAAGAAAGTACGAAGGTCATCCCCTATGCATTAGCCGTAGGCTCTAAAGTATGCCATGCTGTGTACCGCACCTGATGTGTGCCTTCCCATAAGTCTGTCGAGGGGTACAAAGAGTGATCTAGGATTGAAACACTGAACAACGGTCAAATTTATCCTTAGTAACTAATGGACTAAGGAATTTTTCTCGATTATGGAGGTGATTAAAGAACTCGTCGTAAAGGGTTACGTTGATGCAAGCTTTGACACTAATCTGAATAACTCTAAGGAGTAAAGAGGATTCGTATAGTGCAGCACTCATTTGGAATAGTTCCAAATGGCACGTAGTAGCAGCATCAATAAGATAACATAGAGATTTGTAAAGCACACACAGATCTGAAAGGTTCAGACTCGTTGACTAAAACCTCTCTCACAAGCAAGACGTAATCAAACCCCAGAACTGTATGCGCGTTGGATTCCTTAAAATCACATAGTGATGTGAACTAGATTATTGACTCTAGGGCAAGTAGGAGACTGTTGGAAATATGCCCTAGAGGCAATAATAACTTAGTTATTATTATATTACTTTGTTCATGATAATCGTTTATTATCCATGTTATAATTGTATTGATTGGAAACACAAATACATGTGTGGGTACATAGACAAAACACTGTCCCTAGTAAGCCTCTAGTTGACTAGCTCGTTGATCAAAGATGGTTAAGGTTTCCTAACCATAGACAAGTGTTTTCACTTGATAGCGGGATCACATCATTAGGAGAATGATGTGATGGACAAGACCCAAACTATAAACGAAGTGTATGATCGTGTCAGTTTATTGCTGCTATTTTCTGGATGTCAATGTATCTGTTCCTATGACCATGAGATCATGTAACTCCCGGACACCGAAGGAATACCTTGTGGGTTATCAAACGTCACAACGTAACTGGGTGACTATAAAGGTGCTCTATAGGTATCTCCAAAGGTGTCTGTTGGTTGGCATGGATCAAGACTGGGATTTGTCACTTTGTGTAACGGAGAGGTATCTCGGGGCTCACTTGGTAATACAACATCACAACAAGTCTTGCAAGCAATATGACTAAGGAGTTAGCTACGGGATCTTGTATTACGGAACGAGTAAAGAGACTTGCTGTAACGAGATTGAACTAGGTATGGAGATACGGACGATAGAATCTCGGGCAAGTAACATACCGAAGGACAAAGGGAACACCATACGAGATTAACTGAATCCTTGAGATAGAGGTTCAACCGACAAATATCTTCATAGAATATGTCGGACCCAATATGGACATCCAGGTCCCGCTATTGGGTATTGATTAGAGAGTGTCTCAGGTCATGTCTGCATAGTTCTCGAACCCACAGGGTCTGCACACTTAAGGTTCGGTGACGTTTCGGTATAGTTGAGTTATATGTGTTGGTGACCGAAGTTTTGTTCGGAATCCCGGATAAGATCTCGGACGTCACGAGGATTTCCGGAATTGTCTGGAAACGAAGATTGATATATAGGAAATTCGTATTTGGATTCCACACGGTTTTCGGGCATTGCCGGTAGTGTACCGGGAGTGACGAATGGGTTTTGGGGGCCACTGGGTGGGACCACCATGCCCCAAGTGGTCCACGTTGGTTTATTGGATGCGCAATAAGGCATAATGGCTGACAAAGTCATCCAAGGAAAGCCTATGAGGAAAAAGTGGGAAATCCAAAAGAGGTGGGAGATTAAGGAAGGAGTCCTAAACCAAGTGGGATTGGAGGAGGACTCCTCCCTCCTCCACTTCGACCTCCACTTCGACCGACCCAAGGGAGACTCCCTTGTGGCGTCAAGGCTGGCTCCTCCCTCCTCCTATATATACTAGAGGTTTAGGGCTTTTTGATCGTAGTTTCTCCTCTAGATCGGTTTTCTGCGGAGCTCGGGCGGAGCCCTGCTAGAATAAGATCACCACCACCACAGGAGCGCCGTCACGCTGCCGGGGAACTCATCTACATCCCCGTCTCTCTTGCTGGATCAAGAAGGCGGAGATCGTCATCGGGTTGTATGTGTGTGGAAAGCGGAGGTGCCGTCCGTTTGGCACTTGATCGGGACGGATCGTGGAACGGACCACGAGACGGTTTGTGGGACGGATTGTGGGACGGATCGTGAAGACATGCCACTACATCAAACGCGTTTATTAATGCTTCCGTTTCGCAATCTACAAGGGTTTGTGGATCCGATCTCCCTCTCGTAGATGATCATCACCATGATAGGTCTTCGTGTGCGTAGGGATTTTTTTGTTTCCCATGCAACGTTCCCCAACAGAGTTATCCAGGAGTGGATCACTGGACAGCGGTCAAGAATATCCTAAATTACCTAAAAAGGACGAAATATATGTTTCTCGTTTATGGAGGTGCCGAAGAGCTCGTCGTAAAGGGTTACGTCGATGCTAGCTTCGACACATATCTGGATGACTCCAGGTCACAAACTGGATACGTGTACATTTTGAATAATGGGGCAGTTAGCTGGTGCTGTTGCAAGCAAAGAATCGTGGCAACATCTACATGTGAAGCGGAATACATAGCTGCTTCGGAAGAAGCACATGAAGGAGTCCGGATGAAGGAGTTCATCACCGACCTAAGAGTGATTCCAAGTGCGTCGGGCCTGATAACTCTGTTTTGTGACAACACTGGATCTATTGCTATTGCAAAGGAGCCCAGGTTTCACAAGAAGACCAAGCACATCAAGTTCCGCTTCAACTCCATTTGTGGATACATCTAGGATGCAGATATATATATTTGTAAAGTGCATACGGATCTGAATGTCGCATACCCATTGACTAAACCTCTTCCATGAGCAAAGCATGATCAACACCAGAACTCTATGGGTGTTCGATTCATCACAATGTAACTAGATTATTGACTCTAGTGCAAGTGGGAAACTATTGGAAATATGCCCTAGAGGCAATAATAAATTTGTTATTATTAAATTTCCTATTCATGATAATTGTCTATTATTCATGCTATAATTGTATTAACCAGAAACCGTAATACATGTGTGAATATATAGATCACAATGTGTCCCTAGCAGGCCTCTAGTTGGCTAGCTCGTTTATCAATAGATGATCATGGTTTCTTGATCATGGACATTGGATGTCAGTGATAAAGGGATCACATCATTGGGGAATGATGTGATGGACAAGACCCAGTTGTAAGCATAGCACTAGATCGTGTTGTTCGTCTGCTAAAGCTTTTCTAATGTCAAGTATCATTTCCTTAGACTGTGAGATTGTGAAACTCCCAGATACCATAGGAGTGCTTTGGGTGTACCAAATATCACAATGTATCTGGGTGATTATAAAGGTGCACTACTGGTATCTCCGAAAGTGTCTGTTGAGTTGTACGAATCGAGACTGGGATTTGTCACTCCGTGTGACGGAGAGGTATCTCTGGGCCCACTCGGTAATCTATCATCATATTGAGCTCAGTGTGACTAAGGAGTTAGCCACGGGATGACTTGTTATGGAATGAGTAAAGAGACTTGCCGGTAACAAGATTGAATAAGGTGTAGGGATACCGACAATCGAATCTCGGGCAAGTACCATACCGATAGACAAAGGGAATTGCATACGGGATTGATTGAATCCTTGACATCGTGGTTCATGCGATGAGATCATCGTGGAACATGTGGGAACCAACATGGATATCCAGACCCCGCTGTTGGTTATTGGCCGGAGAGATGTCCCGGTCATGTCTGCACGTCTCCCAAACCCGTATATGGTCTAGACACTTAAGGTTCGATGATGCCAGGGTTATAGGGAAATAGTGTACGTGGTTACCGAAGGTTGTTCTGAGTCCCGGATGAGATCCCGGACATCGTGAGGAGCTCCAGAATGGTCGGGAGGTAAAGATTTATATATAGGATGAGATGTTTTGGACACCGGAAATGTTTCGGGCGTCACCGGTAATGTACCGGGACCACCGGAAGGGTTCCGGGGGTCCACCGGGAGGGGCCACCAGCCCCAAAGGCTAGCATGGGCCAAAAGGTGTAAGGGAACCAGCCCAGAGTGGGCTGGTGCGCCTCCCACCTAGGCCCAAGGCACAACAAGGGAGGAAGAGGGGCAAACCCTGGCGCAGGAGGGGGCCCAAGGCCCATCTGGGGAGCCACCCCTCCTCTCCCTTGCCCTGGCGGTCGCTCTCTGCCCTCGATGGGGATGCCACACCCCTTAGGGGTGGGAACCCTAAGAGTGGGCACCTCCTCCCTCTCCTCCTACATATAGTGGAGGGTTTGGCCTTTGGAGAACACACGAAAACTATCTCTCTCGGCGCAGCCCTACCCCTCTCTCTCCTCGTCCTCCACACAACTTAGCGAAGCTCTGCCGGAGAACCACGTAGCTCCATCGCCACAATGCCGTCGTGCTTTTGGAGCTCTCCCCCTCAACCTCTCCTTCCTCCTTGCTGGTTCAAGGTGTTGGAGACGTCACCGGGCTGCACGTGTGTTCAACACGGAGGTGTCGTAGTTCGGCACATAGATCGGAATCCACCGTGATCTGAATCGCTGCGAGTACACTCCATCAACCGCAATTATAGTAACGCTTCCGCTTAGCAATCTTCAAAGGTATGAAGATGCTCTACAACCGCTATTGTTGCTGGCTTCTCCATAGATAGATCCTTGTATGGCGTAGGAAATTTTTGAAATTACTACGATCCCCAACACTCCGGAGCAGCGCTCTTCTGGCCCAATCTGGCGCGTGCGAGTAGCGTTGCCCTGGTCAGCAGAGAGGGGGAAAAGGGGCCCTGAGGCTGTCCTAAGTCAGCAGGTTTTTCGGAGACACGAAGAGACACCGAGGTTAGGTGAGAACCCACCGGGGCTAGCCTTCTTTGCCTCGGGTGCGCCCTGTAGCGTGCCCAGAGCGCAAATTTGGCATGCCACGGCATGCTGGCATGCTTGCGGTGCTTTGGTCCAGTCTGGCATGTCTGGGGGTTGGCTTAGATGCTCCTTAGCTGTTTGGGAGCCGAGGGTCTCACTGCTGGTCAAAGGAAGAGCTTGGAGAGGAGCTCGCAGCCTTGATTCAAAAACGAGAATGGAAATTTTGGCTTACTTACTTGGAACCAGAGAGGGGCCACTCGTCTGCAGTTGAGGAGTGGTGGTGGCAGCTTGCACTATGGGTTTAGTGGAAATGGAGTGGGTGTAGAGGGTGTTAAGTGCTATTTGACCATACTGGCACTAGTAGAAAAAGGGCCTTTTGTCCCGGTTCGTAAGGGCCTTCTGTCCCGGTTTCGGAACCGAGACTAAAAGGTCGTGGTGCAGCGAGCCCGGGCAGGGGGGCCTTTCTCCCGGTTGGTGACACCAACCGGGACCAAAAGGCATCCACGCGTCAGCATTTCAGGTGATGGTTTTTTTTTTGAAAGGGGGGGTTAGGGGGTTTTGGGGGGTTAATTTAGGTGTTTCATATATTGTGTTAGCTAGCTAATGAATAGAGAGAAGTGTCCTCTCTTATCTCCGTGCTTGGTCGATGCTGCATACTATATGTATAGAGAGGACTAGACATGCTTGCTAGTAACCAAATGAAGGAAACATAAGATCGTCATGAACATATGCATACAAAGAGAAGTGATATCGACCACCTCTCCTTCTCTGAGAGATTGGTCGAACAACAAGTTCTCGTATATCTATCCGATGCTACTCGCTACATATATACAATATAATTATCTCTTACAATATAATCTCCTAATTAAAATTCAAATCATTAGGGTTCACATGGTATTCTCCGTCTTTAGCGATCACGTGGTCAAGAAAGAATGCCGCCAATTCCTCTTGAATTCCTCGCATACGATCTGCTCGTAGGAGTTCATTCCGCATCCGATATATCTAATTTGAAGAAGGGGGTCAATACATATATATGAATGAATGAAACTGAACGCAAATGATGGTAATAAAATAAAATTGTGAATATTATTATTTACGCACGTCATATTGTTTGTCAGAGTAGCCCCGCTCATAGGTCACTTGGCGGATGGACTCGCAAATGTAGTATCCACAGTAATCATTCCTTGATTCCTGCCATAATCACTTTACAAGAAATAGAGGTCAATCAAACTGATAGTTAGCAAGCATGCTAAATGGTATTGATCAAACTAGCGCTTGAATCACTAGGAGATGCGTGGAACATGCTACTATAGTACTTACTTTCGGGTGTCTAAATTGCAGCTTCTTCGGCAGTCCCGGAGTTTTTGCGGTCAATTTTTTCCAAACCCTGTCAGACAAAGAAAACAATTACTTGATATCAGGAAATGAACAAAGTTGCCGATATGGTGCGGTAATGATCGATTTAACTTACTTCTCTAGAATTTCAGTCATGTCCGCATACTCATTGAGATCTTTTCGTCTCGAGTCTAAGACGGTTACTAGTCCTTGCTCAAGCTTAATCTCTAGGAGAATATAGTGGAAGCTGCGCACGCATGCATAACTCATCAATTACATTACTATAACCTTGACTAATAAGGGAATCCGAATATGCACAACACAGTAACACTCACTGGAATTCGTAAGGGAAGAGTATTATAGCTTTGTTTTGATTCAATACAAACGATTGAAGCAAGTTGGCCTCGGTATCTTTGGCCTGAGATTTAATCATAAATGCATCTACGAGATTTGTGTTAATGAACCCAATATCACACATTTGTCTTTTCTTCAATTCGACGATCTTCAATCTTCATATAATATAGTCAGGATAATTAAAAATACATGCAATGAAAGAGCTGGCCTATATATAGAGACTTAATGACAGAAGTAGTACTACTTACAGGCAGTAGCAAGTGATCATTAATTTATCGAGGGCCTTTAGATTGAAAAACGGGAAGAACTCCTCAAATGGAACCATCAAGAGTTCATGTCCAACGAGGTCAAGCTCCTTTCTAACTCCCAGTGCCAAAATATTACTCCCCCCAGACTCTTTGCAAGTTTTCATGTACCAATCATGGAATCTTCGCATCATCATTGTTAGAGATCTTTCATCTTTGACGAGAGGCTTCCCGTACACGTATTTGTGTTCGTCCACCTCCAAGAAATCAAAATGTGCATCATCGGGCAGGTAATCTGCAGGGTTGGTACCGGGCAACAAGATCCCGTGAAGATTAGCGACGATATCGTTGGACACCTTGAGCGGGGGGAACGATTGGTTTGCTTGTTCGCCGAGCTGGGCAACTTTTTTCCCAGCTCGTCGATCTGCTAACCTTTGATCACCGACTGTACTTCCCGACCGCTGCGCTTCGATAAATGACTTTGTACCAATGCGCTCACAGTTGCCTTTCGTCCGAGACTTTGGTGGTTTCTTCAGGGCAGCCAGAGTACGCTTTTCTTTTACCGGATCTATCTTCTCCTCCGGAGGTGGATGTTTTTTTGCTTTCACCCCTTCAAAGAAGTTCTTCAATTCGGCTTCCACGATCTTCTCGTTTTCCTCCGGGTTCCTCTCGTATGGTAACTTGTCTAGAGGCTTCAGAGAAGGACCGTATTTGTATTGCCTGCCTCTTGTTGTACTGCTACACGTAGGAGCAGACGAAGCGGCTGCGACTGTCTTTCCTTTATTACCAGGCGGAGGAGAAGGACTACGCGCCGGAGGAGCCGGAGCAGCGGCAGGTCTCTTCAGCCCTTGTTGACGAGGCAAAGAAGGAGGAGGCAGCTGGCTGCTCGGGCGCGCCGGCGCAGGCGGAGAAGGAGGCGGAGTGCCGTCACGCGCCGGAGAAGGAGGCTGAGTGCCCTGATCACTCGCCGGAGGAGGCGGAGGAGGAGGCTGGCTCTGACTCACCGGAGGATGAGGAGGAGTTGGAGGCATCCAGTTCGGAAGGTGGATAAGCTCCTTCCGGCATAGGCATGGAGTCTTCAGAGAAGAACCCAGCCGAATCTCCCCTTCACCCGTAGGGTGGTCAAGCTCAAGGTCCTCAAATCCTTCCGTTATTTGATCCACCATCACCCTAGCATATCCTTCTGGAATCGGCTGGCCGTGGTAGGTTGAGCTAGGTTCATTAGGTATAACAGAGCCAACAGCCGCCTTGACTTTGAATGTCATCCATTGCGTAATAAGGTAGCAATGTTGAGACTCTGTGATAGCATCCACGGGGTAGCACGCGAAGACAGGCTCCAGCTGCTGAGTCTGCTAGGTGGAAGCCATGCTGCTTCTCCGCTAAGATGGCGGGGTAGGTTCAAGGGAAGCTTCGGCGGGTCGTTTGCTGTGATCTGCTTCTCGTTCCTCTAGCCCTTGTACCCTTTCGTGCAGCGCCTGCGGTTGGCTATGCTCCGCTTTCTTCCTCCTCTCCTGGGTTTTGTAACCCCCTGCGTCCGGAAACCCAGCCTTCCATGGAAGGGATCCTGGCGTCCCTCGTGTCCGTCCAGGGTGCTCAGGATTCCCGAGGGCCATTGTGAGCTCGTCATTCTCTCTATCTGGAATGAACGCCCCTTCCTGTGCTGCGGCGATATAGTGCTGAAGCTTCCTGACGGGTATTCGCACTCGCTCTTCCGTCCAAACGCACTCCCCTGATACAGGGTCCTAGGTTCCGCCAACCCCAAAGAACCAAGTCCGGCAACGGTCTGGCCATCTCAATGTCTTTGGTTCGACCCCTTTAGCAATCAGGTCATTCTCAGCCTTGTACCACAAAGGTCGGGCTTTGAGGTAACCACCTGACCCCGTGCGATGGTGATGCTTCTTCTTCGCAACATTTTTCTTGTTTGTCGCTGACATCTTCTTACTCTTTTTAGATGTCTTGTGGGCCACAAATGCGGGCCATTGATCTCTGGTCTTCTCAAACCGGCCGGTGAATTCTGGTGTCTCTTCTTTGCCGACAAACGTTTTCCGCTCATTCTTCCACCTCCTGAATAATTCTGCCATCTTCTTAAGAGCATGAGACTTGATCAATTCCTCTTTAACTAGCTTCTCTGGATCCTAATCTGGCGGTAGGGTGAAATTTTCCTTAAGCGTTGTCCAAAGATCATCCTTCTGTTTATCGGAGACATAAGACATCGGCACCTTAGGGTCTTCCTTCTTTGGCTTTAACCATTGATGGATACTGATCGGGATGTTGTCCCTAACAAGAACCCCGCACTGAGCACGAAATGCATCCCTTTTCCGGATGGGTTCAATCGGCTTGCCATCGCGCGCGATTGCTGTGATCTCAAACCTTTAATCCGAGCGCAACTTTTTCTTCGGGCCTCGTTTCTTTACCGAAGTTAATTAATATGTGTACATATGAAAACAATGAATGCATCAATTAACTAGTCATCACGGGCTTAACTAATATATATATATACCTGGCCAGACTCGGTTCGGTCAACGGAGCCGTCATGAACGCCCTCTTCTTCACCCGGTCCTTGTAGATCATCATGAACATAGCCCTCTTCTTCACCCGGTCCTTGTAGATCATCATGAACATAGCCCTCTTCTTCACCCGGTCCTTCCAGACCATCGGTGTCTCTGAGAAACGACGCAATGACATCACTTCCTTATGCGATTATCCCCCCCCAACACCGCTTCTTCCTCTTCGTCGCGGGAGTGATCCATAGTTTCTGCAAATATTTACAACATGTCAATTATTATTCAAACATGGTACAGATGGATATATATTAGTGGCAAACATAGAACTAGCTAGCTAATCACAATAAGGAATCATGTTAGTGGCCTCGACGCTGCTTCACTAGGGTATGGGGTGGCCTAGACAACGCTTCAAGGGTTTGGGGTGGCCTCGACACAACGCTTCAAGGGTTTGTGGTGGCCTCGACGAAAACGCTCTTTTAACTTGGTAAATTTGGGTGGCCTCGAGAGAGTTTGTCGGGTAGGGGCGCGGCGGGAGGGTGTAGGAAACCGACAGCCTTTTTTCTCTAGGGTTTGGGTGTCCTCGAGAGTTTTGGTCAAGCGAGAGGGCCGAGGGGGTGCTCCCGTGGTATACGTTATCACGGTCGAGAGTGGGTATATATATCGACCGCCCCTCATGTCCAAGTTATCCAGGATGGGGTTATATCGACAACGACACGACATACATATACATGGGAAAATAATGTTATCGGGAGGGGGTATATCGGTACCCCCCCCCCTCGTGTTGAAGTTCGATCAGGAGGGGGTATATCGACAACGACATACCCGATAAAAAAAAAGACAAAAGAAGAAATAAAAAGAGGAGAAGAAGAAAGGAATAGAAGAGAAGCAATCGAAGAAAAAAAAGGAGAAGAAGAAAGGAATAGAGGAGAAAGAAGAAAAAAATAGAAACTTTTTTTTCTTCTTTCTCCTCTATTCCTTTCTTCTTCTCCTCTTGTTTTTCTTCTTTTTTCCTCTTCTTATTTATTTCTCCTCTTCTTCCTCTCCTCTTCTTCTCCTTTCTTCCTCTTCTTATTTTCCTTTTTCTCCTCTCATTCTTTTTCTTCTTCTTCGTTATCTTCCTAGCTATATATAATACTTTTCTAAAAATGTAACTTTTGCATATATAAAACTTTTTCTTCTTCTTCCTTCTTCCTTCTTCCTTCTCTTCCTTCTTTTCCTAAATATATAAAACTTTTTTAAAAATGAAACTAACCTAAAATGTACTAAGTCAGAGAACATATATAGATAAAACTAACCTAAAATGTACCCAAATGTACTAAAAATCTAACTTTTATATGCACAGAGAACATACATACATATATACATTTTTACAAAAATGCCAAAACCAAATCATCATTTATATGAACAAAGGAGAGGACAGGGTGGGCGGTGCCGGCCTGACCAAGGAGAGGCACGACGCCGGCATCGGTGTAGAGGGCGGCGACGACGGCGTGGTCGAGGCAGGGGCGCTGGCGATCGACGGGGCAAAGGGCGGCGACGGCGTCGACGGGGCGGGTAGGGGCGCGGTAGAGGCAAGGCGAGGGCGCGCGGCGTGGTCGAGGGGCAGGGGCGACGATGGCGTGGTCGGGCCGGGAAACGGCAGCGTGGTCGAGGGCAGCGCGACGACGGCGAGCTCGGGCAGCCTGGCAGCGTCGTTGGAGGAATCGAAGAAACTGACGAAATTTTCACAACTGCTCGCTTATATAGCAAAGCCATTGGTACCGGTTCGTGGCACCAACCGGTACCAATGCCCCCTGTAGTCCCGGTTGGTGCCACCAACCGGGACCAAAGGTCACTTTTCAGCAGCCCAAAGGGTGGGAAGCGGCGGCCTTTGGTCCCAGTTGGTGGCACCAACCGGGACTAAAGGGTGGGCATTGGTACCGTTTGGTGCCATGAACTGGTACCAAAGGCCCTGTGTTGCCTGTGTCGCGGCCAAAGTTTAGTCCCACCTCGGTAGTTGAGAGGGGCGCGTAGTGGTTTATAAGCCCCACTGCCGCACCCCTCTCGAGCTCCTCTCCACTGCAGGCTTACGGGCCTACTTGCTAATGCTTTGCCTGATGGGCCTTCTGGGCCTACTACGGGACTGAATCCTGGCCCATGGATGGGTTTCTAGTCGTATTCAGGCCGTGGTGGCCCAATTGGTTGCAAATTTTTTATTTTTTCCCAATTTTTTTTTGTTTCCTTTTTTGCATTATTTGTTTTATTTCTTTTCTGCATTGGTACCGGTTGCCTTCCACAGCCGTGGTGCGGTTGAATGTTTAGTCCTACCTCGCCAAGCGAATGGCTTCCGAGCGTGTTTATAAGCTCCGTCGCGGCTGCAACGTGGAGAGGAACATCTATTTTTTTTAATTTTTTCCATTATTTTTGTTTTGTTTTTTGCTTTATTTTTGTTTTGTTTATTTTTTAGTTAGCTTATTTTGTTTTTTTCTCCTTACAACAAAATACTTATTTCTTTAATTTTTTTGTTTCTAATTACTTATTTTTTTATTTTATGATAATTATTTTTTATTTTGTTTTGTAATGAACTCTGAAAAGGTTCCAAGTTGGCATGGTATCATCATTTCGCCCACATAGCATGTGCGAGAAAGTTGAGAGAGTTACGGCAAAAACTGGTTGCACTTCGTGTAAAAACGGACAATCTCTTTCGAAGTACCAGGGTTTCATACGGAAACTCGCGTGTTACAAAGGGATTTCATTTTTTTGAACTTATTTGAACTCGATAGTTTTTCTGTGTTCAAAATACACCATTCAAAGCCACATCATCAATTTACAACCCTTTCTGACTTCATTTGTTATTTTTCATGCATTTACTGATTATTTTGAGCTATAAGACCATGAAATTGAAAAGCATTTGAAATGAACTCTCAAAAGGTTCCACGTTGGCATGGTATCATCATTGCACCCATATAGCATGTGCGAGAAAGTTGAGAAGGTTACAACAGAAACTGGATGCACTTCGTGTACAAAACGGACAATCTCTTTCGAAGTATCAGGGTTTCATACGGAAACTCGTCTGTTACAAAGGGATTTCATTTTTTTGAACTTATTTGAACTCCATAGTTTTTCTGTGTTAAAAATGCACCATTCAAAGCCACATCATCAATTTACAACCCTTTCTGACTTCATTTGTTATTTTTCATGCATTTACTGATTATTTTGAGCTATAAGACCATGAAATTGAAAAGCATTTGAAACGAACTCTGAAAAGGTTCCAAGTTGGCATGGTATCATCAATTCACCCACATAGCATGTGCGAGAAAGTTGAGAGGGTTACGGCAAAAACTGGATCCATTTCATGTACAAAACGGACAATCTCTTTCGAAGTATCACGGTTTCGTACGGAAACTCGTCTGTTAGAAAGGGATTTCATTTTTTTGAACTTATCTGAACTCGATAATTTTTCTGTGTTCAAAATGAACCATTCAAAGCCACATCATCAATTCACAACCCTTTCTGACTTCATTTTTTATTTTTCATGCATTTACTGATTATTTTGAGCTATAAGACCATGAAATTGAAAAGCATTTGAAATGAACTCTGAAAAGGTTCCAAGTTGGCATGTTATCATCATTTCACCCACATAGCATGTGCGAGAAAGTTGACAAGGTTACAACAGAAACTGGATGCACTTCGTGTACAAAACGGACAATCTCTTTCGAAGTATCAGGGTTTCATACGGAAACTCGTCTGTTACAAAGGGATTTCATTTTTTTGAACTTATTTGAACTCCATAGTTTTTCTGTGTTCAAAATGCACCATTCAAAGCCACATCATCAATTTACAACCCTTTCTGACATCATTTGTTATTTTTCATGCATTTACGGATTATTTTGAGCTATAAGACCATGAAATTGAAAAGCATTTGAAATGAACTCTGAAAAGGTTCCAAGTTGGCATGGTATCATCATTCCACCCACATAGCATGTGCGAGAAAGTTGAGAGGGTTACAGCAAAAACTGGATCCACTTCATGTACAAAACGGACAATCTCTTTCGAAGCATCACAGTTTCATACGGAAACTCGTCTGTTACAAAGGGGTTTCATTTTTTTGAACTTATTTGAACTCGATAGTTTTTCTGTGTTCAAAATGAACCATTGAAAGCCACATCATCATTTTACAACCCTTTCTAACTTCATTTGTTATTTTTCATGCATTTACTGATTAATTTGAGCTATAAGACCATGAAATTAAAAAGCATTTGAAATGAACTCTTAAAAGGTTCCAAATTGGCATGGTATCATCATTTCACCCACATAGCAAGTGCGAGAAAGTTGAGAGGGTTATGGCAAAAACTGGATGCACTTCGTGTACAAAACGGACAATCTCTTTCGAAGTATGAGGGTTTCATACGGAAACTCGTCTGTTACGAAGGGATTTAATTTTTTTGAACTTATTTGAATTCCTTAGTTTTCTGTGTTCAAAATGCACCATTCAAAGCCACATCATCGATTTACAACCCTTTCTAACTTCATTTGTTATTTTTCATGCATTTACTGATTATTTTGAGCTATAAGACCATGAAATCGAAAAGCATTTGAAATGAACTCTGAAAAGGTTCCAAGTATGCATGGTATCATCATTTCACCCACATAGCATGTGCGAGAAAATTGAGAGGGTTACGGCAAAAACAGGATGCACTTCGTGTACAAAACAGACAATCTCTTTCGAAGTACCAGGGTTTCATACGAAAACTCGTCTGTTACAAAGGGATTTCATTTTTTTGAACTTATTTGAACTCGATAGTTTTTCTATGTTCAAAATGCACCATTCAAAGCCACATCATCAATTTACAACCCTTTCTGACTTTATTTGTTATTTTTCATGCATTTACTGATTATTTTGAGCTATAAGACCATGAAATTGAAAAGCATTTGAAATGAACTCTGAAAAGGTTCCAAGTTGGCATGGTATCATCATTTCACCCACATAGCATGTGCGAGAAACTTGAGAGGGTTACGGCAAAAACTGGATGCACTTCGTGTACAAAACGGACAATCTCTTTCAAAGTATCAAGGTTTCATACGGAAACTCGTGTGTTACAAAGGGATTTCATTTTTTTGAACTTATTTGAACTCCATAGTTTTTCTATGTTCAAAATGCACCATTCAAAGTCACATCATTAATTTATAACCCTTTCTGACTTCATTTGTTATTTTTCGTGCATTTACTGATTATTATGAGCTATAAGACCATGAAATTGAAAAGCATTTGAAATGAACTCTGAAGAGGTTCCAAGTTGGCATGGTATCATCATTTCACCCACATAGCATGTGCGAGAAAGTTGAGAGGGTTACGTCAAAAACTGGACGCACTTCGTGTACAAAACGGACAATCTCTTTCGAAGTATCAGGGTTTCATACGGAAACTTATCTGTTACAAAGTGATTTCATTTTTTCGAACTTATTTGAACTCCATAGTTTTTCTGTGTTCAAAATGAACCATTCAAAGCCACATCATCAATTCACAACCCTTCCTGACTTCATTTGTTATTTTTCATGCATTTGCTGATTATTTTGAGCTATAAGACCATGAAATTGAAAAGCATTTGAAATGAACACTGAAAAGGTTCCAAGTTGGCATGGTATCTTCATTTCACCCACATAGCATGTGCGAGAAAGTTGAGAAGGTTACAACAGAAACTGGATGCACTTCGTGTACAAAACGGACAATCTGTTTCGAAGTATCAGGGTTTCATACGGAAACTCGTCTGTTACAAAGGGATTTCATTTTTTTGAACTTATTTGAACTCCATAGTTTTTCTGTGTTCAAAATGCACCATTCAAAGCCACATCATCAATTTACAACCCTTTCTGACTTCATTTGTTATTTTTCATGCATTTACTGATTATTTTGAGCTATAAGACCATGAAATTGAAAAGCATTTGAAATGAACTCTGAAAAGGTTCCAAGTTGGCATGGTATCATCATTCCACCCACATAGCATGTGCGAGAAAGGTGAGAGGGTTACGGCAAAAACTGGATCCACTTCATGTACAAAACGGACAATCTCTTTCGAAGCATCACGGTTTCATACGGAAACTCGTCTGTTAGAAAGGGATTTCATTTTTTTGAACTTATTTGAACTCGATAGTTTTTCTGTGTTTAAAATGAACCATTCAAAGCTACATCATCGATTCACAACCCTTTCCGACTTCATTTGTTATTTTTCATGCATTTACTGATTATTTTGAGCTATAAGACCATGAAATTGAAAAGCATTTGAAATGAACTCTGAAAAGGTTCCAAGTTGGCATGGTATCATCATTTCACCCACATAGCATGTGCGAGAAAGGTAAGAGGGTTACAACAGAAACTGGATGCACTTCGTGTACAAAACGGACAATCTCTTTCGAAGTATCAGGGTTTCATACGGAAACTCGTCTCTTACAAAGGGATTTCATTTTTTTGAACTTATTTGAACTCCATAGTTTTTCTGTGTTCAAAATGCACCATTCAAAGCCACATCATCAATTTACAACCCTTTCTGACTTCATTTGTTATTTTTCACGCATTCACTGATTATTTTGAGCTATAAGACCATGAAATTGAAAAGCATTTGAAATGAACTCTGAAAAGGTTCCAAGTTGGCATGGTATCATCATTTCACCCACATAGCATGTGCGAGAAAGTTGAGAGGGTTACGGCAAAAACTGGATCCACTTCATGTACAATACGGACAATCTCTTTCGAAGTACGAGGGTTTCATACGGAAACTCGTCTGTTACAAAGGGATTTCATTTTTTTGAACTTATTTGAACTCCATAGTTTTTTGTGTTCAAAATGCACCATTCAAAGCCACATCATCAATTTACAACCCTTTCTGACATTATTTGTTATTTTTCATGCATTTACTGATTATTTTGAGCTATAAGACCATGAAATTGAAAAGCATTTGAAATGAACTCTGAAAAGGTTCCAAGTTGGCATGGTATCATCATTTCACCCACATAGCATGTGCGAGAAACTTGAGAGGGTTACGGCAAAAACTGGATGCACTTCGTGTACAAAACGGACAATCTCTTTCGAAGTATCAAGGTTTCATACGGAAACTCGTGTGTTACAAAGGGATTTCATTTTTTTGAACTTATTTGAACTCCATAGTTTTTCTATGTTCAAAATGCACCATTCAAAGCCACATCATTAATTTATAACCCTTTCTAGCTTCATTTGTTATTTTTCATGCATTACTGATTATTATGAGCTATAAGACCATGAAATTGAAAAGCATTTGAAATGAACTCTGAAAAGGTTCCAAGTTCGCATGGTATCATCATTTCACCCACATAGCATGTGCGAGAAAGTTGAGAGGGTTACGTCAAAAACTGGACGCACTTCGTGTACAAAACGGACAATCTCTTTCGAAGTATCAGGGTTTCATACGGAAACTTATCTGTTACAAAGGGATTTCATTTTTTTGAACTTATTTGAACTCCATAGTTTTTCTGTGTTCAAAATGCACCATTCAAACCCACATCATCAATTTTCAACCCTTTCTGACTTCATTTGTTATTTTTCATGTATTTACTGATTATTATGAGCTATAAGACCATGAAATTGAAAAGCATTTGAAATGAACTCTGAAAAGGTTCCAAGTTGGCATGGTATCATCATTTCACCCACGTAGCATGTGCGAGAAAGTTGAGAGGGTTACAACAGAAACTGGATGCACTTCGTGTGCAAAACGGACAATCTCTTTCGAAGTATCAGGGTTTCATACGGAAACTCGTGTGTTACAAAGGGATTTCATTTTTTTTGAACTTATTTGAACTCCATAGTTTTTCCTTGTTCAAAATGCACCATTCAAAGCCACATCATCAATTTACAACCCTTTCTGACTTCATTTGTTATTTTTCACGCATTTACTGATTATTTTGAGCTATAAGACCATGAAATTGAAAAGCATTTGAAATGAACTCTGAAAAGGTTCCAAGTTGGCATGGTATCATCATTTCACCCACATAGCATGTGCGAGAAAGTTGAGAGTGTTACGGCAAAAACTGGATCCACTTCATGTACAAAACGGACAATCTCTTTCGAAGTATCACGGTTTCGTACGGAAATTCGTGTGTTAGAAAGGGATTTCATTTTTTTGAACTTATTTGAACTCGATAATTTTTCTGTGTTCAAAATGAACAATTCAAAGCCACATCATTAATTCACAGCCCTTTCTGACTTCATTTCTAATTTTTCATGCATTCACTGATTATTTTGAGCTATAACACCATGAAATTGAAAAGCATTTGAAATGAACTCTGAAAAGGTTCCAAGTTGGCATGGTATCATCATTTCACCCACATAGCATGTGCGAGAAAGTTGAGAGGGTTACAATAGAAACTGGATGCACTTCGTGTGCAAAACGGACAATCTCTTTTGAAGTATCAAGGTTTCATACGGAAACTCGTCTCTTACAAAGGGATTTCATTTTTTTTGAACTTATTTGAATTCCTTAGTTTTTCTTTATTAAAAATGCACCATTCAAAGCCACATCATCAATTTACAACCCTTTCTAACTTCATTTGTTATTTTTCATGCATTTACTGATTATTTTGAGCTATAAGACCATGAAATTGTAAAGCATTTGAAATGAACTCTGAAAAGGTTCCAAGTATGCTTGGTATCATCATTTCACCCACATAGGATGTGCGACAAAATTGAGAGGGTTACGGCAAAAACAGGATGCACTTCGTGTACATAACGGACAATCTTTGTCGAAGTACCAGGGTTTCATACGGAAAATCGTCTGTTACAAAGGGATATCATTTTTTTGAACTTATTTGAACTCGATAGTTTTTCTGTGTTCAAAATGCACCATTCAAAGCGACATCATCAATTTACAACCCTTTCTGACTTCATTTTTTATTTTTCATGCATTTACTGATTATTATGACCTATAAGACCATGAAATTGAAAAGCATTTGAAATGAACTCTGAAAAGGTTCCAAGTTGGCATGGTATCATCATTTCACCCACATAGCATGTGCTAGAAAGGTAAGAGGGTTACAACAGAAAGTGGATGCACTTCGTGTACAAAACGGACAATCTCTTTCGAAGTATCAGGGTTTCATACGGAAACTCGTCTTATACAAAGGGATTTCATTTTTTTTGAACTTATTTGAACTCCATAGTTTTTCTGTGTTCAAAATGCACCATTCAAAGCCACATCATAAATTTACGACCCTTTCTGACTTCATTTGTTATTTTTCACGCATTTACTAATTATTTTGAGCTATAAGACCATGAAATTGAAAAGCATTTGAAATGAACTCTGAAAAGGTTCCAAGTTGGCATGGTATCATCATTTCACCCACATAGCATGTGCGAGAAAGTTGAGAGGGTTACGGCAAAAACTGGATCCACTTCATGTACAAAACGGACAATCTCTTTCGAAGTATCACGTTTTCGTACGGAAACTCGTGTCTTAGAAAGGGATTTCATTTTTTTGAAGTTATTTCAACTCGATAATTTTTCTGTGTTCAAAATGAACCATTCAAAGCCACATCATCAATTCACAACCCTTTCTGACTTCATTTGTTATTTTTCATGCATTCACTGATTATTTTGAGCTATAAGACCATGAAATTGAAAAGCATTTGAAATGAACTCTGAAAAGGTTCCAAGTTGGCATGGTATCATCATTTCACCCACATAGCAAGTGCGAGAAAGTTGAGAGGGTTATGGCAAAAACTGGATACACTTCGTGTACAAAACGGACAATCTCTTTCGAAGTATGAGGGTTTCATATGGAAACTCGTCTGTTACGAAGGGATTTCATTTTTTTGAACTTATTTGAATTCCTTAGTTTTTCTGTGTTCAAAATGCACCATTCAAAGCCACATCATCAATTTACAACCCTTTCTAACTTCATTTGTTATTTTTCATGCATTTACTGATTATTTTGAGCTATAAGACCATGAAATTGAAAAGCATTTGAAATGAACTCTAAAAAGGTTCCAAGTATGCATGGTATCATCATTTCACCCACATAGCATGTGCAAGAAAATTGAGAAGGTTACGGCAAAAACAGGATGCACTTCGTGTACAAAACGGACAATCTCTTTCGAAGTACCAGGGTTTCATACGGAAACTGGTCTGTTACAAAGGGATTTCATTTTTTTGAACTTATTTGAACTCGATAGTTTTTTTGTGTTCAAAATGCACCATTCAAAGCCACATCATCAATTTACAACCCTTTCTGACTTTATTTGTTATTTTTCATGCATTTACTGATTATTTTGAGCTATAAGACCATGAAATTGAAAAGCATTTGAAATGAACTCTGAAAAGGTTCCAAGTTGGCATGGTATCATCATTTCACCCACATAGCATGTGCGAGAAACTTGAGAGGGTTACGGCAAAAACTGGATGCACTTCGTGTACAAAACGGACAATCTCTTTCGAAGTATCAAGGTTTCATACGGAAACTCGTGTGTTACAAAGGTATTTCATTTTTTTGAACTTATTTGAACTCCATAGTTTTTCTATGTTCAAAATGCACCATTCAAAGCCACATCATTAACTCACAACCCTTTCTGACTTCATTTGTTATTTTTCATGCATTACTGATTATTATGAGCTATAAGACCATAAAATTGAAAAGCATTTGAAATGAATTCTGAAAAGGTTCCAAGTTGGCATGGTATCATCATTTCACCCACATAGCATGTGCGAGAAAGTTGAGAGGGTTACGTCAAAAACTGGACGCACTTCGTGTACAAAACGGACAATCTCTTTCGAAGTATCAGGGTTTCATACGGAAACTTATCTGTTACAAAGGGATTTCATTTTTTTGAACTTATTTGAACTCCATAGTTTTTCTGTGTTCAAAATCCACCATTCAAACCCACATCATCAATTTTCAACCCTTTCTGACTTCATTTGTTATTTTTCATGTATTTACTGATTATTATGAGCTATAAGACCATGAAATTGAAAAGCATTTGAAATGAACTCTGAAAAGGTTCCAAGTTGGCATGGTATCATCATTTCACCCACATAGCATGTGCGAGAAAGTTGAGAGGGTTACAACAGAAACTGGATGCACTTCGTGTGCAAAACGGACAATCTCTTTCGAAGTATCAGGGTTTCATACGGAAACTCGTGTGTTGCAAAGGGATTTCATTTTTTTTTGAACTTATTTGAACTCCATAGTTTTTCTGTGTTCAAAATGCACCATTCAAAGCCACATCATCAATTTACAACCCTTTCTGACTTCATTTGTTATTTTTCACGCATTTACTGATTATTTTGAGCTATAAGACCATGAAATTAAAAAGCATTTGAAATGAACTCTGAAAAAGGTTCCAAGTTGGCATGGTATCATCATTTCACCCACATAGCATGTGCGACAAAGTTGAGAGTGTTACGGCAAAAACTGGATCCACTTCATGTACAAAACGGACAATCTCTTTCGAAGTATCACGGTTTCGTACGAAAATTCATGTGTTAGAAAGGGATTTCATTTTTTTGAACTTATTTGAACTCGATAATTTTTCTGTGTTTAAAATGAACCATTCAAAGCCACATCATCAATTCACAACCCTTTCTGACTTCATTTGTTATTTTTCATGCATTCACTGATTATTTTGAGCTATAAGACCATGAAATTGAAAAGCATTTGAAATGAACTCTGAAAAGGTTCCAAGTTGGCATGGTATCATCATTTCACCCACATAGCATGTGCGAGAAAGTTGAGAGGGTTACAACAGAAACTGGATGCACTTCGTGTGCAAAACGGACAATCTCTTTCGAAGTATCAGGGTTTCATACGGAAACTCATCTCTTACAAAGGGATTTCATTTTTTTTGAACTTATTTGAACTCCATAGTTTTTCTGTGTTCAAAATGCACCATTCAAAGCCACATCATCAATTTACAACCCTTTCTGACTTCATTTGTTATTTTTCACGCATTTACTAATTATTTTGAGCTATCAGACCATGAAATTGAAAAGCATTTGAAATGAACTCTGAAAAGGTTCCAAGTTGGCATGGTATCATCATTTCACCCACATAGCATGTGCGAGAAAGTTGAGAGGTTTACGGCAAAAACTGGATCCACTTCATGTACAAAACGGACAATCTCTTTCGAAGTACCAGGGTTTCATACGGAAACTCGTGTGTTACAAAGGGATTTCATTTTTTTGAACTTATTTGAACTCCATAGTTTTTTTGTGTTCAAAATGCACCATTCAAAGCCACATCATCAACTTACAACCCTTTCTGACTTTATTTGTTATTTTTCATGCATTTGCTGATTATTTTGAGCTATAAGACCATGAAATTGAAAAGCATTTGAAATGAACTCTGAAAAGGTTCCAAGTTGGCATGGTATCATCATTTCACCCACATAGCATGTGCGAGAAAGTTGACAGGGTTACGTCAAAAACTGGACGCACTTCGTGTACAAAACGGACAATCTCTTTCGAAGTATCAGGGTTTCATACGGAAACTTATCTGTTACAAAGGGATTTCATTTTTTTGAACTTATTTGAACTCCATAGTTTTTCTGTGTTCAAAATGCACCATTCAAACCCACATCATCAATTTTCAACCCTTTCTGACTTCATTTGTTATTTTTCATGTATTTACTGATTATTATGAGCTATAAGACCATGAAATTGAAAAGCATTTGAAATGAACTCTGAAAAGGTTCCAAGTTGGCATGGTATCATCATTTCACCCACATAGCATGTGCGAGAAAGTTGAGAGGGTTACAACAGAAACTGGATGCACTTCGTGTGCAAAACGGACAATCTCTTTCGAAGTATCAGGGTTTCATACGGAAACTCGTGTGTTACAAAGGGATTTCATTTTTTTTGAACTTATTTGAACTCCATAGTTTTTCTTTGTTAAAAATGCACCATTCAAAGCCACATCATCAATTTACAACCCTTTCTGACTTCATTTGTTATTTTTCACGCATTTACTGATTATTTTGAGCTATAAGACCATGAAATTGAAAAGCATTTGAAATGAACTCTGAAAAGGTTCCAAGTTGGCATGGTATCATCATTTCACCCACATAGCATGTGCGAGAAAGTTGAGAGGTTTACGGCAAAAACTGGATCCACTTCATGTACAAAACGGACAATCTCTTTCGAAGTACCAGGGTTTCATACGGAAACTCGTCTGTTACAAAGGGATTTCATTTTTTTGAACTTATTTGAACTCCATAGTTTTTCTTTGTTAAAAATGCACCATTCAAAGCCACATCATCAATTTACAACCCTTTCTGACTTCATTTGTTATTTTTCACGCATTTACTGATTATTTTGAGCTATAAGACCATGAAATTGAAAAGCATTTGAAATGAACTCTGAAAAGGTTCCAAGTTGGCATGGTATCATCATTTCACCCACATAGCATGTGCGAGAAAGTTGAGAGTGTTACGGCAATAACTGGATCCACTTCATGTACAAAACGGACAATCTCTTTCGAAGTATCACGGTTTCGTACGGAAATTCGTGTGTTAGAAAGGGATTTCATTTTTTTGAACTTATTTGAACTCGATAATTTTTCTGTGTTCAAAATGAACCATTCAAAGCCACATCATCAATTCACAACCCTTTCTGACTTCATTTGTTATTTTTCATGCATTCACTGATTATTTTGAGCTATAAGACCATGAAATTGAAAAGCATTTGAAATGAACTCTGAAAAGGTTCCAAGTTGGCATGGTATCCTCATTTCACCCACATAGCATGTGCGAGAAAGTTGAGAGGGTTACAACAGAAACTGGATGCACTTCGTGTGCAAAACGGACAATCTCTTTCGAAGTATCACGGTTTCATACGGAAACTCGTGTGTTACAAAGGGATTTCATTTTTTTTGAACTTATTTGAACTCCATAGTTTTTCTTTGTTAAAAATGCACCATTCAAAGCCACATCATCAATTTACAACCCTTTCTGACTTCATTTGTTATTTTTCACGCATTTACTGATTATTTTGAGCTATAAGAAAATGAAATTGAAAAGCATTTGAAATGAACTCTGAAAAGGTTCCAAGTTGGCATGGTATCATCATTTCACCCACATAGCATGTGCGAGAAAGTTGAGAGTGTTACGGCAATAACTGGATCCACTTCATGTACAAAACGGACAATCTCTTTCGAAGTATCACGGTTTCGTACGGAAATTCGTGTGTTAGAAAGGGATTTCATTTTTTTGAACTTATTTGAACTCGATAATTTTTCTGTGTTCAAAATGAACAATTCAAAGCCACATCATTAATTCACAGCCCTTTCTGACTTCATTTGTAATTTTTCATGCATTCACTGATTATTTTGAGCTATAAGACCATGAAATTGAAAAGCATTTGAAATGAACTCTGAAAAGGTTCCAAGTTGGCATGGTATCATCATTTCACCCACATAGCATGTGCGAGAAAGTTGAGAGGGTTACAACAGAAACTGGATGCACTTCGTGTGCAAAACGGACAATCTCTTTTGAAGTATCAAGGTTTCATACGGAAACTCGTCTCTTACAAAGGGATTTCATTTTTTTTGAACTTATTTGAATTCCTTAGTTTTTCTTTATTAAAAATGCACCATTCAAAGCCACATCATCAATTTACAACCCTTTCTAACTTCATTTGTTATTTTTCATGCATTTACTGATTATTTTGAGCTATAAGACCATGAAATTGTAAAGCATTTGAAATGAACTCTGAAAAGGTTCCAAGTATGCTTGGTATCATCATTTCACCCACATAGGATGTGCGACAAAATTGAGAGGGTTACGGCAAAAACAGGATGCACTTCGTGTACATAACGGACAATCTTTGTCGAAGTACCAGGGTTTCATACGGAAAATCGTCTGTTACAAAGGGATTTCATTTTTTTGAACTTATTTGAACTCGATAGTTTTTCTGTGTTCAAAATGCACCATTCAAAGCGACATCATCAATTTACAACCCTTTCTGACTTCATTTTTTATTTTTCATGCATTTACTGATTATTATGACCTATAAGACCATGAAATTGAAAAGCATTTGAAATGAACTCTGAAAAGGTTCCAAGTTGGCATGGTATCATCATTTCACCCACATAGCATGTGCTAGAAAGGTAAGAGGGTTACAACAGAAAGTGGATGCACTTCGTGTACAAAACGGACAATCTCTTTCGAAGTATCAGGGTTTCATACGGAAACTCGTCTTATACAAAGGGATTTCATTTTTTTTGAACTTATTTGAACTCCATAGTTTTTCTGTGTTCAAAATGCACCATTCAAAGCCACATCATCAATTTACGACCCTTTCTGACTTCATTTGTTATTTTTCACGCATTTACTAATTATTTTGAGCTATAAGACCATGAAATTGAAAAGCATTTGAAATGAACTCTGAAAAGGTTCCAAGTTGGCATGGTATCATCATTTCACCCACATAGCATGTGCGAGAAAGTTGAGAGGGTTACGGCAAAAACTGGATCCAATTCATGTACAAAAGGACAATCTCTTTCGAAGTATCACGTTTTCGTACGGAAACTCGTGTCTTAGAAAGGGATTTCATTTTTTTGAAGTTATTTCAACTCGATAATTTTTCTGTGTTCAAAATGAACCATTCAAAGCCACATCATCAATTCACAACCCTTTCTGACTTCATTTGTTATTTTTCATGCATTCACTGATTATTTTGAGCTATAAGACCATGAAATTGAAAAGCATTTGAAATGAACTCTGAAAAGGTTCCAAGTTGGCATGGTATCATCATTTCACCCACATAGCAAGTGCGAGAAAGTTGAGAGGGTTATGGCAAAAACTGGATGCACTTCGTGTACAAAATGGACAATCTCTTTCGAAGTATGAGGGTTTCATATGGAAACTCGTCTGTTACGAAGGGATTTCATTTTTTTGAACTTATTTGAATTCCTTAGTTTTTCTGTGTTCAAAATGCACCATTCAAAGCCACATCATCAATTTACAACCCTTTCTAACTTCATTTGTTATTTTTCATGAATTTACTGATTATTTTGAGCTATAAGACCATGAAATTGAAAAGCATTTGAAATGAACTCTAAAAATGTTCCAAGTATGCATGGTATCATCATTTCACCCACATAGCATGTGCAAGAAAATTGAGAAGGTTACGGCAAAAACAGGATGCACTTCGTGTACAAAACGGACAATCTCTTTCGAAGTACCAGGGTTTCATACGGAAATTGGTCTGTTACAAAGGGATTTCATTTTTTTGAACTTATTTGAACTCGATAGTTTTTTTGTGTTCAAAATGCACCATTCAAAGCCACATCATCAATTTACAACCCTTTCTGACTTTATTTGTTATTTTTCATGCATTTACTGATTATTTTGAGCTATAGGACCATGAAATTGAAAAGCATTTGAAATGAACTCTGAAAAGGTTCCAAGTTGGCATGGTATCATCATTTCACCCACATAGCATGTGCGAGAAACTTGAGAGGGTTACGGCAAAAACTGGACGCACTTCGTGTACAAAACGGACAATCTCTTTCGAAGTATCAAGGTTTCATACGGAAACTCGTGTGTTACAAAGGTATTTCATTTTTTGAACTTATTTGAACTCCATAGTTTTTCTATGTTCAAAATGCACCATTCAAAGCCACATCATTAATTTATAACCCTTTCTGACTTCATTTGTTATTTTTCATGCATTACTGATTATTATGAGCTATAAGACCATAAAATTGAAAAGCATTTGAAATGAACTCTGAAAAGGTTCCAAGTTGGCATGCTATCATCATTTCACCCACATAGCATGTGCGAGAAAGTTGAGAGGGTTACGTCAAAAACTGGACGCACTTCGTGTACAAAACGGACAATCTCTTTCGAAGTATCAGGGTTTCATACGGAAACTTATCTGTTACAAAGGGATTTCATTTTTTTGAACTTATTTGAACTCCATAGTTTTTCTGTGTTCAAAATGCACCATTCAAACCCACATCATCAATTTTCAACCCTTTCTGACTTCATTTGTTATTTTTCATGTATTTACTGATTATTATGAGCTATAAGACCATGAAATTGAAAAGCATTTGAAATGAACTCTGAAAAGGTTCCAAGTTGGCATGGTATCATCATTTCACCCACATAGCATGTGCGAGAAAGTTGAGAGGGTTACAACAGAAACTGGATGCACTTCGTGTGCAAAACGGACAATCTCTTTCGAAGTATCAGGGTTTCATACGGAAACTCGTGTGTTGCAAAGGGATTTCATTTTTTTTTGAACTTATTTGAACTCCATAGTTTTTCTGTGTTCAAAATGCACCATTCAAAGCCACATCATCAATTTACAACCCTTTCTGACTTCATTTGTTATTTTTCACGCATTTACTGATTATTTTGAGCTATAAGACCATGAAATTAAAAAGCATTTGAAATGAACTCTGAAAAGGTTCCAAGTTGGCATGGTATCATCATTTCACCCACATAGCATGTGCGACAAAGTTGAGAGTGTTACGGCAAAAACTGGATCCAGTTCATGTACAAAACGGACAATCTCTTTCGAAGTATCACGGTTTCGTACGAAAATTCATGTGTTAGAAAGGGATTTCATTTTTTTGAACTTATTTGAACTCGATAATTTTTCTGTGTTCAAAATGAACCATTCAAAGCCACATCATCAATTCACAACCCTTTCTGACTTCATTTGTTATTTTTCATGCATTCACTGATTATTTTGAGCTATAAGACCATGAAATTGAAAAGCATTTGAAATGAACTCTGAAAAGGTTCCAAGTTGGCATGGTATCATCATTTCACCCACATAGCATGTGCGAGAAAGTTGAGAGGGTTACAACAGAAACTGGATGCACTTCGTGTGCAAAACGGACAATCTCTTTCGAAGTATCAGGGTTTCATACGGAAACTCATCTCTTACAAAGGGATTTCATTTTTTTTGAACTTATTTGAACTCCATAGTTTTTCTGTGTTCAAAATGCACCATTCAAAGCCACATCATCAATTTACAACCCTTTCTGACTTCATTTGTTATTTTTCACGCATTTACTAATTATTTTGAGCTATAAGACCATGAAATTGAAAAGCATTTGAAATGAACTCTGAAAAGGTTCCAAGTTGGCATGGTATCATCATTTCACCCACATAGCCTGTGCGAGAAAGTTGAGAGGTTTACGGCAAAAACTGGATCCACTTCATGTACAAAACGGACAATCTCTTTCGAAGTACCAGGGTTTCATACGGAAACTCGTCTGTTACAAAGGGATTTCATTTTTTTGAACTTATTTGAACTCCATAGTTTTTTTGTGTTCAAAATGCACCATTCAAAGCCACATCATCAACTTACAACCCTTTCTGACTTTATTTGTTATTTTTCATGCATTTACTGATTATTTTGAGCTATAAGACCATGAAATTGAAAAGCATTTGAAATGAACTCTGAAAAGGTTCCAAGTTGGCATGGTATCATCATTTCACCCACATAGCATGTGCGAGAAAGTTGAGAGGGTTACGTCAAAAACTGGACGCACTTCGTGTACAAAACGGACAATCTCTTTCGAAGTATCAGGGTTTCATACGGAAACTTATCTGTTACAAAGGGATTTCATTTTTTTGAACTTATTTGAACTCCATAGTTTTTCTGTGTTCAAAATGCACCATTCAAACGCACATCATCAATTTTCAACCCTTTCTGACTTCATTTGTTATTTTTCATGTATTTACTGATTATTATGAGCTATAAGACCATGAAATTGAAAAGCATTTGAAATGAACTCTGAAAAGGTTCCAAGTTGGCATGGTATCATCATTTCACCCACATAGCATGTGCGAGAAAGTTGAGAGGGTTACAACAGAAACTGGATGCACTTCGTGTGCAAAACGGACAATCTCTTTCGAAGTATCACGGTTTCATACGGAAACTCGTGTGTTACAAAGGGATTTCATTTTTTTTGAACTTATTTGAACTCCATAGTTTTTCTTTGTTAAAAATGCACCATTCAAAGCCACATCATCAATTTACAACCCTTTCTGACTTCATTTGTTATTTTTCACGCATTTACTGATTATTTTGAGCTATAAGACCATGAAATTGAAAAGCATTTGAAATGAACTCTGAAAAGGTTCCAAGTTGGCATGGTATCATCATTTCACCCACATAGCATGTGCGAGAAAGTTGAGAGTGTTACGGCAATAACTGGATCCACTTCATGTACAAAACGGACAATCTCTTTCGAAGTATCACGGTTTCGTACGGAAATTCGTGTGTTAGAAAGGGATTTCATTTTTTTGAACTTATTTGAACTCGATAATTTTTCTGTGTTCAAAATGAACCATTCAAAGCCACATCATCAATTCACAACCCTTTCTGACTTCATTTGTTATTTTTCATGCATTCACTGATTATTTTGAGCTATAAGACCATGAAATTGAAAAGCATTTGAAATGAACTCTGAAAAGGTTCCAAGTTGGCATGGTATCATCATTTCACCCACATAGCATGTGCGAGAAAGTTGAGAGGGTTACAACAGAAACTGGATGCACTTCGTGTGCAAAACGGACAATCTCTTTCGAAGTATCAGGGTTTCATACGGAAACTCGTGTGTTACAAAGGGATTTCATTTTTTTTGAACTTATTTGAACTCCATAGTTTTTCTTTGTTAAAAATGCACCATTCAAAGCCACATCATCAATTTACAACCCTTTCTGACTTCATTTGTTATTTTTCACGCATTTACTGATTATTTTGAGCTATAAGACCATGAAATTGAAAAGCATTTGAAATGAACTCTGAAAAGGTTCCAAGTTGGCATGGTATCATCATTTCACCCACATAGCATGTGCGAGAAAGTTGAGAGGTTTACGGCAAAAACTGGATCCACTTCATGTACAAAACGGACAATCTCTTTCGAAGTACCAGGGTTTCATACGGAAACTCGTCTGTTACAAAGGGATTTCATTTTTTTGAACTTATTTGAACTCCATAGTTTTTTTGTGTTCAAAATGCACCATTCAAAGCCACATCATCAACTTACAACCCTTTCTGACTTTATTTGTTATTTTTCATGCATTTACTGATTATTTTGAGCTATAAGACCATGAAATTGAAAAGCATTTGAAATGAACTCTGAAAAGGTTCCAAGTTGGCATGGTATCATCATTTCACCCACATAGCATGTGCGAGAAAGTTGAGAGGGTTACGTCAAAAACTGGACGCACTTCGTGTACAAAACGGACAATCTCTTTCGAAGTATCAGGGTTTCATACGGAAACTTATCTGTTACAAAGGGATTTCATTTTTTTGAACTTATTTGAACTCCATAGTTTTTCTGTGTTCAAAATGCACCATTCAAACGCACATCATCAATTTTCAACCCGTTCTGACTTCATTTGTTATTTTTCATGTATTTACTGATTATTATGAGCTATAAGACCATGAAATTGAAAAGCATTTGAAATGAACTCTGAAAAGGTTCCAAGTTGGCATGGTATCATCATTTCACCCACATAGCATGTGCGAGAAAGTTGAGAGGGTTACAACAGAAACTGGATGCACTTCGTGTGCAAAACGGACAATCTCTTTCGAAGTATCACGGTTTCATACGGAAACTCGTGTGTTACAAAGGGATTTCATTTTTTTTGAACTTATTTGAACTCCATAGTTTTTCTTTGTTAAAAATGCACCATTCAAAGCCACATCATCAATTTACAACCCTTTCTGACTTCATTTGTTATTTTTCACGCATTTACTGATTATTTTGAGCTATAAGACCATGAAATTGAAAAGCATTTGAAATGAACTCTGAAAAGGTTCCAAGTTGGCATGGTATCATCATTTCACCCACATAGCATGTGCGAGAAAGTTGAGAGTGTTACGGCAATAACTGGATCCACTTCATGTACAAAACGGACAATCTCTTTCGAAGTATCACGGTTACGTACGGAAATTCGTGTGTTAGAAAGGGATTTCATTTTTTTGAACTTATTTGAACTCGATAATTTTTCTGTGTTCAAAATGAACCATTCAAAGCCACATCATCAATTCACAACCCTTTCTGACTTCATTTGTTATTTTTCATGCATTCACTGATTATTTTGAGCTATAAGACCATGAAATTGAAAAGCATTTGAAATGAACTCTGAAAAGGTTCCAAGTTGGCATGGTATCATCATTTCACCCACATAGCATGTGCGAGAAAGTTGAGAGGGTTACAACAGAAACTGGATGCACTTCGTGTGCAAAACGGACAATCTCTTTCGAAGTATCACGGTTTCATACGGAAACTCATCTCTTACAAAGGGATTTCATTTTTTCTGAACTTATTTGAACTCCATAGTTTTTCTGTGTTCAAAATGCACCATTCAAAGCCACATCATCAATTTACAACCCTTTCTGACTTCATTTGTTATTTTTCACGCATTTACTAATTATTTTGAGCTATAAGACCATGAAATTGAAAAGCATTTGAAATGAACTCTGAAAAGGTTCCAAGTTGGCATGGTATCATCATTTCACCCACATAGCATGTGCGAGAAAGTTGAGAGGTTTACGGCAAAAACTGGATCCACTTCATGTACAAAACGGACAATCTCTTTCGAAGTACCAGGGTTTCATACGGAAACTCGTCTGTTACAAAGGGATTTCATTTTATTGAACTTATTTGAACTCCATAGTTTTTTTGTGTTCAAAATGCACCATTCAAAGCCACATCATCAACTTACAACCCTTTCTGACTTTATTTGTTATTTTTCATGCATTTACTGATTATTTTGAGCTATAAGACCATGAAATTGAAAAGCATTTGAAATGAACTCTGAAAAGGTTCCAAGTTGGCATGGTATCATCATTTCACCCACATAGCATGTGCGAGAAAGTTGAGAGGGTTACGTCAAAAACTGGACGCACTTCGTGTACAAAACGGACAATCTCTTTCGAAGTATCAGGGTTTCATACGGAAACTTATCTGTTACAAAGGGATTTCATTTTTTTGAACTTATTTGAACTCCATAGTTTTTCTGTGTTCAAAATGCACCATTCAAACCCACATCATCAATTTTCAACCCTTTCTGACTTCATTTGTTATTTTTCATGTATTTACTGATTATTATGAGCTATAAGACCATGAAATTGAAAAGCATTTGAAATGAACTCTGAAAAGGTTCCAAGTTGGCATGGTATCATCATTTCACCCACATAGCATGTGCGAGAAAGTTGAGAGGGTTACAACAGAAACTGGATGCACTTCGTGTGCAAAACGGACAATCTCTTTCGAAGTATCACGGTTTCATACGGAAACTCGTGTGTTACAAAGGGATTTCATTTTTTTTGAACTTATTTGAACTCCATAGTTTTTCTTTGTTAAAAATGCACCATTCAAAGCCACATCATCAATTTACAACCCTTTCTGACTTCATTTGTTATTTTTCACGCATTTACTGATTATTTTGAGCTATAAGACCATGAAATTGAAAAGCATTTGAAATGAACTCTGAAAAGGTTCCAAGTTGGCATGGTATCATCATTTCACCCACATAGCATGTGCGAGAAAGTTGAGAGTGTTACGGCAATAACTGGATCCACTTCATGTACAAAACGGACAATCTCTTTCGAAGTATCACGGTTTCGTACGGAAATTCGTGTGTTAGAAAGGGATTTCATTTTTTTGAACTTATTTGAACTCGATAATTTTTCTGTGTTCAAAATGAACCATTCAAAGCCACATCATCAATTCACAACCCTTTCTGACTTCATTTGTTATTTTTCATGCATTCACTGATTATTTTGAGCTATAAGACCATGAAATTGAAAAGCATTTGAAATGAACTCTGAAAAGGTTCCAAGTTGGCATGGTATCATCATTTCACCCACATAGCATGTGCGAGAAAGTTGAGAGGGTTACAACAGAAACTGGATGCACTTCGTGTGCAAAACGGACAATCTCTTTCGAAGTATCAGGGTTTCATACGGAAACTCATCTCTTACAAAGGGATTTCATTTTTTCTGAACTTATTTGAACTCCATAGTTTTTCTGTGTTCAAAATGCACCATTCAAAGCCACATCATCAATTTACAACCCTTTCTGACTTCATTTGTTATTTTTCACGCATTTACTAATTATTTTGAGCTATAAGACCATGAAATTGAAAAGCATTTGAAATGAACTCTGAAAAGGTTCCAAGTTGGCATGGTATCATCATTTCACCCACATAGCATGTGCGAGAAAGTTGAGAGGTTTACGGCAAAAACTGGATCCACTTCATGTACAAAACGGACAATCTCTTTCGAAGTACCAGGGTTTCATACGGAAACTCGTCTGTTACAAAGGGATTTCATTTTTTTGAACTTATTTGAACTCCATAGTTTTTTTGTGTTCAAAATGCACCATTCAAAGCCACATCATCAACTTACAACCCTTTCTGACTTTATTTGTTATTTTTCATGCATTTACTGATTATTTTGAGCTATAAGACCATGAAATTGAAAAGCATTTGAAATGAACTCTGAAAAGGTTCCAAGTTGGCATGGTATCATCATTTCACCCACATAGCATGTGCGAGAAAGTTGAGAGGGTTACGTCAAAAACTGGACGCACTTCGTGTACAAAACGGACAATCTCTTTCGAAGTATCAGGGTTTCGTACGGAAACTTATCTGTTACAAAGGGATTTCATTTTTTTGAACTTATTTGAACTCCATAGTTTTTCTGTGTTCAAAATGCACCATTCAAACCCACATCATCAATTTTCAACCCTTTCTGACTTCATTTGTTATTTTTCATGTATTTACTGATTATTATGAGCTATAAGACCATGAAATTGAAAAGCATTTGAAATGAACTCTGAAAAGGTTCCAAGTTGGCATGGTATCATCATTTCACCCACATAGCATGTGCGAGAAAGTTGAGAGGGTTACAACAGAAACTGGATGCACTTCGTGTGCAAAACGGACAATCTCTTTCGAAGTATCACGGTTTCATACGGAAACTCGTGTGTTACAAAGGGATTTCATTTTTTTTGAACTTATTTGAACTCCATAGTTTTTCTTTGTTAAAAATGCACCATTCAAAGCCACATCATCAATTTACAACCCTTTCTGACTTCATTTGTTATTTTTCACGCATTTACTGATTATTTTGAGCTATAAGACCATGAAATTGAAAAGCATTTGAAATGAACTCTGAAAAGGTTCCAAGTTGGCATGGTATCATCATTTCACCCACATAGCATGTGCGAGAAAGTTGAGAGTGTTACGGCAATAACTGGATCCACTTCATGTACAAAACGGACAATCTCTTTCGAAGTATCACGGTTTCGTACGGAAATTCGTGTGTTAGAAAGGGATTTCATTTTTTTGAACTTATTTGAACTCGATAATTTTTCTGTGTTCAAAATGAACCATTCAAAGCCACATCATCAATTCACAACCCTTTCTGACTTCATTTGTTATTTTTCATGCATTCACTGATTATTTTGAGCTATAAGACCATAAAATTGAAAAGCATTTGAAATGAACTCTGAAAAGGTTCCAAGTTGGCATGCTATCATCATTTCACCCACATAGCATGTGCGAGAAAGTTGAGAGGGTTACGTCAAAAACTGGACGCACTTCGTGTACAAAACGGACAATCTCTTTCGAAGTATCAGGGTTTCATACGGAAACTTATCTGTTACAAAGGGATTTCATTTTTTTGAACTTATTTGAACTCCATAGTTTTTCTGTGTTCAAAATGCACCATTCAAACCCACATCATCAATTTTCAACCCTTTCTGACTTCATTTGTTATTTTTCATGTATTTACTGATTATTATGAGCTATAAGACCATGAAATTGAAAAGCATTTGAAATGAACTCTGAAAAGGTTCCAAGTTGGCATGGTATCATCATTTCACCCACATAGCATGTGCGAGAAAGTTGAGAGGGTTACAACAGAAACTGGATGCACTTCGTGTGCAAAACGGACAATCTCTTTCGAAGTATCAGGGTTTCATACGGAAACTCGTGTGTTGCAAAGGGATTTCATTTTTTTTTGAACTTATTTGAACTCCATAGTTTTTCTGTGTTCAAAATGCACCATTCAAAGCCACATCATCAATTTACAACCCTTTCTGACTTCATTTGTTATTTTTCACGCATTTACTGATTATTTTGAGCTATAAGACCATGAAATTAAAAAGCATTTGAAATGAACTCTGAAAAGGTTCCAAGTTGGCATGGTATCATCATTTCACCCACATAGCATGTGCGACAAAGTTGAGAGTGTTACGGCAAAAACTGGATCCAGTTCATGTACAAAACGGACAATCTCTTTCGAAGTATCACGGTTTCGTACGAAAATTCATGTGTTAGAAAGGGATTTCATTTTTTTGAACTTATTTGAACTCGATAATTTTTCTGTGTTCAAAATGAACCATTCAAAGCCACATCATCAATTCACAACCCTTTCTGACTTCATTTGTTATTTTTCATGCATTCACTGATTATTTTGAGCTATAAGACCATGAAATTGAAAAGCATTTGAAATGAACTCTGAAAAGGTTCCAAGTTGGCATGGTATCATCATTTCACCCACATAGCATGTGCGAGAAAGTTGAGAGGGTTACAACAGAAACTGGATGCACTTCGTGTGCAAAACGGACAATCTCTTTCGAAGTATCAGGGTTTCATACGGAAACTCATCTCTTACAAAGGGATTTCATTTTTTTTGAACTTATTTGAACTCCATAGTTTTTCTGTGTTCAAAATGCACCATTCAAAGCCACATCATCAATTTACAACCCTTTCTGACTTCATTTGTTATTTTTCACGCATTTACTAATTATTTTGAGCTATAAGACCATGAAATTGAAAAGCATTTGAAATGAACTCTGAAAAGGTTCCAAGTTGGCATGGTATCATCATTTCACCCACATAGCCTGTGCGAGAAAGTTGAGAGGTTTACGGCAAAAACTGGATCCACTTCATGTACAAAACGGACAATCTCTTTCGAAGTACCAGGGTTTCATACGGAAACTCGTCTGTTACAAAGGGATTTCATTTTTTTGAACTTATTTGAACTCCATAGTTTTTTTGTGTTCAAAATGCACCATTCAAAGCCACATCATCAACTTACAACCCTTTCTGACTTTATTTGTTATTTTTCATGCATTTACTGATTATTTTGAGCTATAAGACCATGAAATTGAAAAGCATTTGAAATGAACTCTGAAAAGGTTCCAAGTTGGCATGGTATCATCATTTCACCCACATAGCATGTGCGAGAAAGTTGAGAGGGTTACGTCAAAAACTGGACGCACTTCGTGTACAAAACGGACAATCTCTTTCGAAGTATCAGGGTTTCATACGGAAACTTATCTGTTACAAAGGGATTTCATTTTTTTGAACTTATTTGAACTCCATAGTTTTTCTGTGTTCAAAATGCACCATTCAAACGCACATCATCAATTTTCAACCCTTTCTGACTTCATTTGCTATTTTTCATGTATTTACTGATTATTATGAGCTATAAGACCATGAAATTGAAAAGCATTTGAAATGAACTCTGAAAAGGTTCCAAGTTGGCATGGTATCATCATTTCACCCACATAGCATGTGCGAGAAAGTTGAGAGGGTTACAACAGAAACTGGATGCACTTCGTGTGCAAAACGGACAATCTCTTTCGAAGTATCACGGTTTCATACGGAAACTCGTGTGTTACAAAGGGATTTCATTTTTTTTGAACTTATTTGAACTCCATAGTTTTTCTTTGTTAAAAATGCACCATTCAAAGCCACATCATCAATTTACAACCCTTTCTGACTTCATTTGTTATTTTTCACGCATTTACTGATTATTTTGAGCTATAAGACCATGAAATTGAAAAGCATTTGAAATGAACTCTGAAAAGGTTCCAAGTTGGCATGGTATCATCATTTCACCCACATAGCATGTGCGAGAAAGTTGAGAGTGTTACGGCAATAACTGGATCCACTTCATGTACAAAACGGACAATCTCTTTCGAAGTATCACGGTTTCGTACGGAAATTCGTGTGTTAGAAAGGGATTTCATTTTTTTGAACTTATTTGAACTCGATAATTTTTTTGTGTTCAAAATGAACCATTCAAAGCCACATCATCAATTCACAACCCTTTCTGACTTCATTTGTTATTTTTCATGCATTCACTGATTATTTTGAGCTATAAGACCATGAAATTGAAAAGCATTTGAAATGAACTCTGAAAAGGTTCCAAGTTGGCATGGTATCATCATTTCACCCACATAGCATGTGCGAGAAAGTTGAGAGGGTTACAACAGAAACTGGATGCACTTCGTGTGCAAAACGGACAATCTCTTTCGAAGTATCAGGGTTTCATACGGAAACTCATCTCTTACAAAGGGATTTCATTTTTTCTGAACTTATTTGAACTCCATAGTTTTTCTGTGTTCAAAATGCACCATTCAAAGCCACATCATCAATTTACAACCCTTTCTGACTTCATTTGTTATTTTTCACGCATTTACTAATTATTTTGAGCTATAAGACCATGAAATTGAAAAGCATTTGAAATGAACTCTGAAAAGGTTCCAAGTTGGCATGGTATCATCATTTCACCCACATAGCCTGTGCGAGAAAGTTGAGAGGTTTACGGCAAAAACTGGATCCACTTCATGTACAAAACGGACAATCTCTTTCGAAGTACCAGGGTTTCATACGGAAACTCGTCTGTTACAAAGGGATTTCATTTTTTTGAACTTATTTGAACTCCATAGTTTTTTTGTGTTCAAAATGCACCATTCAAAGCCACATCATCAACTTACAACCCTTTCTGACTTTATTTGTTATTTTTCATGCATTTACTGATTATTTTGAGCTATAAGACCATGAAATTGAAAAGCATTTGAAATGAACTCTGAAAAGGTTCCAAGTTGGCATGGTATCATCATTTCACCCACATAGCATGTGCGAGAAAGTTGAGAGGGTTACGTCAAAAACTGGACGCACTTCGTGTACAAAACGGACAATCTCTTTCGAAGTATCAGGGTTTCATACGGAAACTTATCTGTTACAAAGGGATTTCATTTTTTTGAACTTATTTGAACTCCATAGTTTTTCTGTGTTCAAAATGCACCATTCAAACGCACATCATCAATTTTCAACCCTTTCTGACTTCATTTGTTATTTTTCATGTATTTACTGATTATTATGAGCTATAAGACCATGAAATTGAAAAGCATTTGAAATGAACTCTGAAAAGGTTCCAAGTTGGCATGGTATCATCATTTCACCCACATAGCATGTGCGAGAAAGTTGAGAGGGTTACAACAGAAACTGGATGCACTTCGTGTGCAAAACGGACAATCTCTTTCGAAGTATCACGGTTTCATACGGAAACTCGTGTGTTACAAAGGGATTTCATTTTTTTTGAACTTATTTGAACTCCATAGTTTTTCTTTGTTAAAAATGCACCATTCAAAGCCACATCATCAATTTACAACCCTTTCTGACTTCATTTGTTATTTTTCACGCATTTACTGATTATTTTGAGCTATAAGACCATGAAATTGAAAAGCATTTGAAATGAACTCTGAAAAGGTTCCAAGTTGGCATGGTATCATCATTTCACCCACATAGCATGTGCGAGAAAGTTGAGAGTGTTACGGCAATAACTGGATCCACTTCATGTACAAAACGGACAATCTCTTTCGAAGTATCACGGTTTCGTACGGAAATTCGTGTGTTAGAAAGGGATTTCATTTTTTTGAACTTATTTGAACTCGATAATTTTTTTGTGTTCAAAATGAACCATTCAAAGCCACATCATCAATTCACAACCCTTTCTGACTTCATTTGTTATTTTTCATGCATTCACTCATTATTTTGAGCTATAAGACCATGAAATTGAAAAGCATTTGAAATGAACTCTGAAAAGGTTCCAAGTTGGCATGGTATCATCATTTCACCCACATAGCATGTGCGAGAAAGTTGAGAGGGTTACAACAGAAACTGGATGCACTTCGTGTGCAAAACGGACAATCTCTTTCGAAGTATCAGGGTTTCATACGGAAACTCATCTCTTACAAAGGGATTTCATTTTTTCTGAACTTATTTGAACTCCATAGTTTTTCTGTGTTCAAAATGCACCATTCAAAGCCACATCATCAATTTACAACCCTTTCTGACTTCATTTGTTATTTTTCACGCATTTACTAATTATTTTGAGCTATAAGACCATGAAATTGAAAAGCATTTGAAATGAACTCTGAAAAGGTTCCAAGTTGGCATGGTATCATCATTTCACCCACATAGCATGTGCGAGAAAGTTGAGAGGTTTACGGCAAAAACTGGATCCACTTCATGTACAAAACGGACAATCTCTTTCGAAGTACCAGGGTTTCATACGGAAACTCGTCTGTTACAAAGGGATTTCATTTTTTTGAACTTATTTGAACTCCATAGTTTTTTTGTGTACAAAATGCACCATTCAAAGCCACATCATCAACTTACAACCCTTTCTGACTTTATTTGTTATTTTTCATGCATTTACTGATTATTTTGAGCTATAAGACCATGAAATTGAAAAGCATTTGAAATGAACTCTGAAAAGGTTCCAAGTTGGCATGGTATCATCATTTCACCCACATAGCATGTGCGAGAAAGTTGAGAGGGTTACGTCAAAAACTGGACGCACTTCGTGTACAAAACGGACAATCTCTTTCGAAGTATCAGGGTTTCATACGGAAACTTATCTGTTACAAAGGGATTTCATTTTTTTGAACTTATTTGAACTCCATAGTTTTTCTGTGTTCAAAATGCACCATTCAAACCCACATCATCAATTTTCAACCCTTTCTGACTTCATTTGTTATTTTTCATGTATTTACTGATTATTATGAGCTATAAGACCATGAAATTGAAAAGCATTTGAAATGAACTCTGAAAAGGTTCCAAGTTGGCATGATATCATCATTTCACCCACATAGCATGTGCGAGAAAGTTGAGAGGGTTACAACAGAAACTGGATGCACTTCGTGTGCAAAACGGACAATCTCTTTCGAAGTATCACGGTTTCATACGGAAACTCGTGTGTTACAAAGGGATTTCATTTTTTTTGAACTTATTTGAACTCCATAGTTTTTCTTTGTTAAAAATGCACCATTCAAAGCCACATCATCAATTTACAACCCTTTCTGACTTCATTTGTTATTTTTCACGCATTTACTGATTATTTTGAGCTATAAGACCATGAAATTGAAAAGCATTTGAAATGAACTCTGAAAAGGTTCCAAGTTGGCATGGTATCATCATTTCACCCACATAGCATGTGCGAGAAAGTTGAGAGTGTTACGGCAATAACTGGATCCACTTCATGTACAAAACGGACAATCTCTTTCGAAGTATCACGGTTTCGTACGGAAATTCGTGTGTTAGAAAGGGATTTCATTTTTTTGAACTTATTTGAACTCGATAATTTTTCTGTGTTCAAAATGAACCATTCAAAGCCACATCATCAATTCACAACCCTTTCTGACTTCATTTGTTATTTTTCATGCATTCACTGATTATTTTGAGCTATAAGACCATAAAATTGAAAAGCATTTGAAATGAACTCTGAAAAGGTTCCAAGTTGGCATGCTATCATCATTTCACCCACATAGCATGTGCGAGAAAGTTGAGAGGGTTACGTCAAAAACTGGACGCACTTCGTGTACAAAACGGACAATCTCTTTCGAAGTATCAGGGTTTCATACGGAAACTTATCTGTTACAAAGGGATTTCATTTTTTTGAACTTATTTGAACTCCATAGTTTTTCTGTGTTCAAAATGCACCATTCAAACCCACATCATCAATTTTCAACCCTTTCTGACTTCATTTGTTATTTTTCATGTATTTACTGATTATTATGAGCTATAAGACCATGAAATTGAAAAGCATTTGAAATGAACTCTGAAAAGGTTCCAAGTTGGCATGGTATCATCATTTCACCCACATAGCATGTGCGAGAAAGTTGAGAGGTTTACGGCAAAAACTGGATCCACTTCATGTACAAAACGGACAATCTCTTTCGGAGTACCAGGGTTTCATACGGTAACTCGTTTGTTACAAAGGGATTTCATTTTTTTGAACTTATTTGAACTCCATAGTTTTTTTGTGTTCAAAATGCACCATTCAAAGCCACATCATCAACTTACAACCCTTTCTGACTTTATTTGTTATTTTTCATGCATTTACTGATTATTTTGAGCTATAAGACCATGAAATTGAAAAGCATTTGAAATGAACTCTGAAAAGGTTCCAAGTTGGCATGGTATCATCATTTCACCCACATAGCATGTGCGAGAAAGTTGAGAGGGTTACGTCAAAAACTGGACGCACTTCGTGTACAAAACGGACAATCTCTTTCGAAGTATCAGGGTTTCATACGGAAACTTATCTGTTACAAAGGGATTTCATTTTTTTGAACTTATTTGAACTCCATAGTTTTTCTGTGTTCAGAATGCACCATTCAAACCCACATCATCAATTTTCAACCCTTTCTGACTTCATTTGTTATTTTTCATGTATTTACTGATTATTATGAGCTATAAGACCATGAAATTGAAAAGCATTTGAAATGAACTCTGAAAAGGTTCCAAGTTGGCATGGTATCATCATTTCACCCACATAGCATGTGCGAGAAAGTTGAGAGGGTTACAACAGAAACTGGATGCACTTCGTGTGCAAAACGGACAATCTCTTTCGAAGTATCACGGTTTCATACGGAAACTCGTGTGTTACAAAGGGATTTCATTTTTTTTGAACTTATTTGAACTCCATAGTTTTTCTTTGTTAAAAATGCACCATTCAAAGCCACATCATCAATTTACAACCCTTTCTGACTTCATTTGTTATTTTTCACGCATTTACTGATTATTTTGAGCTATAAGACCATGAAATTGAAAAGCATTTGAAATGAACTCTGAAAAGGTTCCAAGTTGGCATGGTATCATCATTTCACCCACATAGCATGTGCGAGAAAGTTGAGAGTGTTACGGCAATAACTGGATCCACTTCATGTACAAAACGGACAATCTCTTTCGAAGTATCACGGTTTCGTACGGAAATTCGTGTGTTAGAAAGGGATTTCATTTTTTTGAACTTATTTGAACTCGATAATTTTTCTGTGTTCAAAATGAACCATTCAAAGCCACATCATCAATTCACAACCCTTTCTGACTTCATTTGTAATTTTTCATGCATTCACTGATTATTTTGAGCTATAAGACCATGAAATTGAAAAGCATTTGAAATGAACTCTGAAAAGGTTCCAAGTTGGCATGGTATCATCATTTCACCCACATAGCATGTGCGAGAAAGTTGAGAGGGTTACAACAGAAACTGGATGCACTTCGTGTGCAAAACGGACAATGTCTTTTGAAGTATCAAGGTTTCATACGGAAACTCGTCTCTTACAAAGGGATTTCATTTTTTTTGAACTTATTTGAATTCCTTAGTTTTTCTTTATTAAAAATGCACCATTCAAAGCCACATCATCAATTTACAACCCTTTCTAACTTCATTTGTTATTTTTCATGCATTTACTGATTATTTTGAGCTATAAGACCATGAAATTGTAAAGCATTTGAAATGAACTCTGAAAAGGTTCCAAGTATGCTTGGTATCATCATTTCACCCACATAGGATGTGCGACAAAATTGAGAGGGTTACGGCAAAAACAGGATGCACTTCGTGTACATAACGGACAATCTCTGTCGAAGTACCAGGGTTTCATACGGAAACTCGTCTGTTACAAAGGGATTTCATTTTTTTGAACTTATTTGAACTCGATAGTTTTTCTGTGTTCAAAATGCACCATTAAAAGCCACATCATCAATTTACAACCCTTTCTGACTTTATTTGTTATTTTTCATGCATTTACTCATTATTTTGAGCTATAAGACCATGAAATTGAAAAGCATTTGAAATGAACTCTGAAAAAGGTTCCAAGTTGGCATGGTATCATCATTTCACCCACATAGCATGTGCGAGAAAGTTGAGAGGGTTACGGCAAAAACTGGACGCACTTCGTGTACAAAACGGACAATCTCTTTCGAAGTATCAGGGTTTCATTAGGAAACTCATCTGTTACAAAGGGATTTCATTTTTTTGAACTTATTTGAACTCCATAGTTTTTGTGTGTTCAAAATGCACCATTCAAAGCCACATCATCAATTTACAACCCTTTCTGACTTCATTTTTTATTTTTCATGCATTTACTGATTATTATGACCTATAAGACCATGAAATTGAAAAGCATTTGAAATGAACTCTGAAAAGGTTCCAAGTTGGCATGGTATCATCATTTCACCCACATAGCATGTGCTAGAAAGGTAAGAGGGTTACAACAGAAAGTGGATGCACTTCGTGTACAAAACGGACAATCTCTTTCGAAGTATCAGGGTTTCATACGGAAACTCGTCTTATACAAAGGGATTTCATTTTTTTTTGAACTTATTTGAACTCCATAGTTTTTCTGTGTTCAAAATGCACCATTCAAAGCCACATCATCAATTTACGACCCTTTCTGACTTCATTTGTTATTTTTCACGCATTTACTAATTATTTTGAGCTATAAGACCATGAAATTGAAAAGCATTTGAAATGAACTCTGAAAAGGTTCCAAGTTGGCATGGTATCATCATTTCACCCACATAGCATGTGCGAGAAAGTTGAGAGGGTTACGGCAAAAACTGGATCCACTTCATGTACAAAACGGACAATCTCTTTCGAAGTATCACGTTTTCGTACGGAAACTCGTGTCTTAGAAAGGGATTTCATTTTTTTGAAGTTATTTCAACTCGATAATTTTTCTGTGTTCAAAATGAACCATTCAAAGCCACATCATCAATTCACAACCCTTTCTGACTTCATTTGTTATTTTTCATGCATTCACTGATTATTTTGAGCTATAAGACCATGAAATTGAAAAGCATTTGAAATGAACTCTGAAAAGGTTCCAAGTTGGCATGGTATCATCATTTCACCCACATAGCAAGTGCGAGAAAGTTGAGAGGGTTATGGCAAAAACTGGATGCACTTCGTGTACAAAACGGACAATCTCTTTCGAAGTATGAGGGTTTCATATGGAAACTCGTCTGTTACGAAGGGATTTCATTTTTTTGAACTTATTTGAATTCCTTAGTTTTTCTGTGTTCAAAATGCACCATTCAAAGCCACATCATCAATTTACAAACCTTTCTAACTTCATTTGTTATTTTTCATGCATTTACTGATTATTTTGAGCTATAAGACCATGAAATTGAAAAGCATTTGAAATGAACTCTAAAAAGGTTCCAAGTATGCATGGTATCATCATTTCACCCACATAGCATGTGCAAGAAAATTGAGAAGGTTACGGCAAAAACAGGATGCACTTCGTGTACAAAACGGACAATCTCTTTCGAAGTACCAGGGTTTCATACGGAAACTGGTCTGTTACAAAGGGATTTCATTTTTTTGAACTTATTTGAACTCGATAGTTTTTTTGTGTTCAAAATGCACCATTCAAAGCCACATCATCAATTTACAACCCTTTCTGACTTTATTTGTTATTTTTCATGCATTTACTGATTATTTTGAGCTATAAGACCATGAAATTGAAAAGCATTTGAAATGAACTCTGAAAAGGTTCCAAGTTGGCATGGTATCATCATTTCACCCACATAGCATGTGCGAGAAAGTTGAGAGGGTTACGTCAAAAACTGGACGCACTTCGTGTACAAAACGGACAATCTCTTTCGAAGTATTAGGGTTTCATACGGAAACTTATCTGTTACAAAGGGATTTCATTTTTTTGAACTTATTTGAACTCCATAGTTTTTCTGTGTTCAAAATGCACCATTCAAACCCACATCATCAATTTTCAACCCTTTCTGACTTCATTTGTTATTTTTCATGTATTTACTGATTATTATGAGCTATAAGACCATGAAATTGAAAAGCATTTGAAATGAACTCTGAAAAGGTTCCAAGTTGGCATGGTATCATCATTTCACCCACATAGCATGTGCGAGAAAGTTGAGAGGGTTACAACAGAAACTGGATGCACTTCGTGTGCAAAACGGACAATCTCTTTCGAAGTATCAGGGTTTCATACGGAAACTCGTGTGTTACAAAGGGATTTCATTTTTTTTTGAACTTATTTGAACTCCATAGTTTTTCTGTGTTCAAAATGCACCATTCAAAGCCACATCATCAATTTACAACCCTTTCTGACTTCATTTGTTATTTTTCACGCATTTACTGATTATTTTGAGCTATAAGACCATGAAATTAAGAAGCATTTGAAATGAACTCTGAAAAGGTTCCAAGTTGGCATGGTATCATCATTTCACCCACATAGCATGTGCGAGAAAGTTGAGAGTGTTACGGCAAAAATTGGATCCACTTCATGTACAAAACGGACAATCTCTTTCGAAGTATCACGGTTTCATACGGAAATTCATGTGTTAGAAAGGGATTTCATTTTTTTGAAATTATTTGAACTCGATAATTTTTCTGTGTTCAAAATGAACCATTCAAAGCCACATCATCAATTCACAACCCTTTCTGACTTCATTTGTTATTTTTCATGCATTCACTGATTATTTTGAGCTATAAGACCATGAAATTGAAAAGCATTTGAAATGAACTCTGAAAAGGTTCCAAGTTGGCATGGTATCATCATTTCACCCACATAGCATGTGCGAGAAAGTTGAGAGGGTTACAACAGAAACTAGATGCACTTCGTGTGCAAAACGGACAATCTCTTTCGAAGTATCAGGGTTTCATACGGAAACTCGTCTCTTACAAAGGGATTTCATTTTTTTTGAACTTATTTGAATTCCTTAGTTTTTCTGTATTCAAAATGCACCATTCAAAGCCACATCATCAATTTACAACCCTTTCTAACTTCATTTGTTATTTTTCATGCATTTACTGATTATTTTGAGCTATAAGACCAGGAAATTGTAAAGCATTTGAAATGAACTCTGAAAAGGTTCCAAGTATGCTTGGTATCATAATTTCACCCACATAGGATGTGCGAGAAAATTGAGAGGGTTACGGCAAAAACAGGATGCACTTCGTGTACATAACGGACAATCTCTGTCGAAGTACCAGGGTTTCATACGGAAACTCGTCTGTTACAAAGGGATTTCATTTTTTTGAACTTATTTGAACTCGATAGTTTTTCTGTGTTCAAAATGCACCATTCAAAGCCACATCATCAATTTACAACCCTTTCTGACTTTATTTGTAATTTTTCATGCATTTACTCATTAATTTGAGCTATAAGACCATGAAATTGAAAAGCATTTGAAATGAACTCTGAAAAGGTTCCAAGTTGGCATGGTATCATCATTTCACCCACATAGCATGTGCGAGAAAGTTGAGAGGGTTACGGCAAAAACTGGACGCACTTCGTGTACAAAACGGTCAATCTCTTTCAAAGTATCAGGGTTTCATATGGAAACTTATCTGTTACAAAGGGATTTCATTTTTTTGAACTTATTTGAACTCCATAGTTTTTGTGTGTTCAAAATGCACCATTCGAAGCCACATCATCAATTTACAACCCTTTCTGACTTCATTTGTTATTTTTCATGCATTTACTGATTATTATGAGCTATAAGACCATGAAATTGAAAAGCATTTGAAATGAACTCTGAAAAGGTTCCAAGTTGGCATGGTATCATCATTTCACCCACATAGCATGTGCGAGAAAGGTAAGAGGGTTACAACAGAAACTGGATGCACTTCGTGTACAAAACGGACAATCTCTTTCGAAGTATCAGGGTTTCATACGGAAACTCGTCTGTTACAAAGGGATTTCATTTTTTTTTGAACTTATTTGAACTCGATAATTTTTCTGTGTTCAAAATGAACCATTCAAAGCCACATCATCAATTCACAACCCTTTCTGACTTCATTTGTTATTTTTCATGCATTCACTGATTATTTTGAGCTATAAGACCATGAAATTGAAAAGCATTTGAAATGAACTCTGAAAAGGTTCCAAGTTGGCATGGTATCATCATTTCACCCACATAGCATGTGCGAGAAAGTTGAGAGTGTTACGGCAAAAATTGGATCCACTTCATGTACAAAACGGACAATCTCTTTCGAAGTATCAGGGTTTCATACGGAAACTCGTCTGTTACAAAGGGATTTCATTTTTTTTTGAACTTATTTGAACTCGATAATTTTTCTGTGTTCAAAATGAACCATTCAAAGCCACATCATCAATTCACAACCCTTTCTGACTTCATTTGTTATTTTTCATGCATTCACTGATTATTTTGAGCTATAAGACCATGAAATTGAAAAGCATTTGAAATGAACTCTGAAAAGGTTCCAAGTTGGCATGGTATCATCATTTCACCCACATAGCAAGTGCGAGAGAGTTGAGAGGGTTATGGCAAAAACTGGATGCACTTCGTGTACAAAACGGACAATCTCTTTCGAAGTATCAGGGTTTCATACAGAAACTCGTCTGTTACGAAGGGATTTCATTTTTTTGAACTTATTTGAATTCCTTAGTTTTTCTGTGTTCAAAATGCACCATTCAAAGCCACATCATCAATTTACAACCCTTTCTAACTTCATTTGTTATTTTTCACGCATTTACTGATTATTTTGAGCTATAAGACCATGAAATTGAAAAGCATTTGAAATGAACTCTGAAAAGGTTCCAAGTTGGCATGGTATCATCATTTCACCCACATAACATGTGCGAGAAAGTTGAGAGGGTTACGGCAAAAACTGGATCCACTTCTTGTACAAAACGGACAATCTCTTTCGAAGTACCACGTTTTCGTACGGAAACTCGTGTGTTAGAAAGGGATTTCATTTTTTTCAACTTATTTGAACTCGATAATTTTTCTGTGTTCAAAATGCACCATTCAAAGCCACATCATCAATTTACAACCCTTTCTGACTTCATTTGTTATTTTTCATGCATTTACTGATTATTTTGAGCTATAAGACCATGAAATTGAAAAGCATTTGAAATGAACTCTGAAAAGGTTCCAAGTTGGCATGGTATCATCATTTCACCCACATAGCATGTGCGAGAAAGTTGAGAGGGTTACGTCAAAAACTGGACGCACTTCGTGTACAAAACGGACAATCTCTTTCGAAGTATCAGGGTTTCATACGGAAACTCGTCCGTTACAAAGGGATTTCATTTTTTTGAACTTATTTGAACTCCATAGTTTTTCTGTGTTCAAAATGCACCATTCAAAGCCAGATCATCAATTTACAACCCTTTCTGACTTCATTTTTTATTTTTCATGCATTTACTGATTATTATGAGCTATAAGACCATGAAATTGAAAAGCATTTGAAATGAACTCTAAAAAGGTTCCAAGTTGGCATGGTATCATCATTTCACCCACATAGCATGTGCGAGAAAGTTGAGAGGGTTACAACAGAAACTGGATGCACTTCGTGTACAAAACGGACAATCTCTTTCGAAGTATCAGGGTTTCATACGGAAACTCGTCTGTTACAAAGGGACTTCATTTTTTTTGAACTTATTTGAACTCGATAGTTTTTCTGTGTTCAAAATGCACCATTCAAAGCCACATCATCATTTTACAACCCTTTCTGACTTCATTTGTTATTGTTCATGCATTTACTGATTATTTTGAGCTATAAGACCATGAAATTGAAAAGCATTTGAAATGAACTCTTAAAAGGTTCCAAGTTGGCATGGTATCATCATTTCACCCACATAGCAAGTGCAAGAAAGTTGAGAGGGTTATGGAAAAAACTGGATGCACTTCGTGTACAAAACGGACAATCTCTTTCGAAGTATCACAATTTCGTACGGAAACTCGTCTGTTAGAAAGGGATTTCATTTTTTGAACTTATTTGAATTCCTTAGTTTTTCTGTGTTCGAAATACACCATTCAAAGCCACATCATCAATTTACAACCCTTTCTAACTTCATTTGTTATTTTTCATGCATTTACTGATTATTTTGAGCTATAAGACCATGAAATTGTAAAGCATTTGAAATGAACTCTGAAAAGGTTCCAAGTTGGCATGGTATCATCATTTCACCCACATAGGATGTGCGAGAAAATTGAGAGGGTTACGGCAAAAACAGGATGCACTTCGTGTACAAAACGGACAATCTCTTTCGAAGTACCAGGGTTTCATACGGAAACTCATCTCTTACAAAGGGATTTCATTTTTTTGAACTTATTTGAACTCGATAGTTTTTCTGTGTTCAAAATGCACCATTCAAAGCCACATCATCAATTTACAACCCTTTCTGACTTCATTTGTTATTTTTCATGCATTTACTGATTATTTTGAGCTATAAGACCATGAAATTGAAAAGCATTTGAAATGAACTCTGAAAAGGTTCCAAGTTGGCATGGTATCATCATTTCACCCACATAGCATGTGCGAGAAAGTTGAGAGGGTTACGTCAAAAACTGGACGCACTTCGTGTACAAAACGGACAATCTCTTTCAAAGTATCAGGATTTCATACGGAAACTCATCTGTTACAAAGGGATTTCATTTTTTTGAACTTATTTGAACTCCATAGTTTTTGTGTGTTCAAAATGCACCATTCAAAGCCACATCATCAATTTACGACCCTTTCTGACTTCATTTGTTATTTTTCATGGATTTACTGATTATTTTGAGCTATAAGACCATGAAATTGTAAAGCACTTAAAATGAACTCTGAAAAGGTTCCAAGTTGGCATGGTCTCATCATTTCACACACATAGCATGTGCGAGAAAGTTGAGAGGGTTACAACATAAACTGCATGCACTTCGTGTACAAAACGGACAATCTCTTTCGAAGTATCAGGGTTTCATACGGAAACTCGTCTGTTACAAAGGGACTTCATTTTTTTTGAACTTATTTGAACTCGATAGTTTTTCTGTGTTCACAATGAACCATTCAAAGCCACATCATCAATTTACAACCCTTTCTGACTTCATTTGTTATTTTTCATGCATTTACTGATTATTTTGAGCTATAAGACCATGAAATTGAAAAGCATTTGAAATGAACTCTGAAAAGGTTCCAAGTTGGCATGGTATCATCATTCCACCCACATAGCATGTGCGAGAAAGTTGAGAGTGTTACGGGAAAAACAGGATGCACTTCGTGTACAAAACGGACAATCTCTTTTGAAGCATCACGTTTTCGTACGGAAACTCGTCTGTTACAAAGGGATTTCATTTCTTTGAACTTATTTGAACTCAATAGTTTTTCTGTGTTCAAAATGCACCATTCAAAGCCACATCATCAATTTACAACCCTTTCTGACTTCATATGTTATTTTTCATGCATTTACTGATTATTTTGAGCTATAAGACCATGAAATTGAAAAGCATTTGAAATGAACTGTGAAAAGGTTCCAAGTTGGCATGGTATCATCATTTCACCCACATAGCATGTGCGAGAAAGTTGAGAGTGTTACGGGAAAAACAGGATGCACTTCGTGTACAAAACGGACAATCTCTTTCGAAGTATCAGGGTTTCATACGGAAACTCGTCTGTTAAAAAGGGATTTCATTTTTTTGAACTTATTTGAACTCCATAGTTTTTCTGTGTTCACAATGCACCATTCAAAGCCACATCATCAATTTACAACCCTTTCTGACTTCATTTGTTATTCTTCATGCATTTACTGATTATTATGAGCTATAAGACCATGAAATCGAAAAGCATTTGAAATGAACTCTGAAAAGGTTCCAAGTTGGCATGGTATCATCATTTCACCCACATAGCATGTGCGAGACAATTGAGAGGGTTACGTCAAAAACTGGATGCACTTCTCGTACAAAACGGATAATCTCTTTCGAAGTATCAGGGTTTCATACGGAAACTCGTCTGTTATAAAGGGATTTCATTTTTTTGAACTTATTTGAACTCCATAGTTTTTCTGTGTTCAAAATGCACCATTCAAAGCCACATCATCAATTTACAACCCTTTCTGAATTCATTTGTTATTTTTCATGCATTTACTGATTATTTTGAGCTATAAGACCATGAAATTGAAAAGCATTTGAAATGAACTCTGAAAAGGTTCCAAGTTGGCATGGTATCATCATTTCACCCACATAGCATGTGCGAGAAACTTGAGAGGGTTACAACAAAAACTGGATGCACTTCGTGTACAAAACGTACAATCTCTTTCGAAGTATCAGGGTTTCATACGGAAACTCGTCTGTTACAAAGGGATTTCACTTTTTTGAACTTATTTGAACTCGATAGTTTTTCTATGTTCAAAATGCACCATTCAAAGCCACATCATCAATTTACAACCCTTTCTGACTTCATTTGTTATTTTCCATGCATTTACTAATTATTATGAGCTATCCGACCATGAAATTGAAAAGCATTTGCAATGAACTCTGAAAAGGTTGCAAGTTGGCATGGTATCATCATTTCACCCACATAGCATGTGCGAGAAAGTGGAGAGGGTTACGGCAAAAACTGGATGCACTTCGTGTACAAAACGGATAATCTCTTTCGAAGTATGAGGGTTTCATACAGAAACTCGTCTGTTAGAAAGGGATTTCATTTTTTTGAACTTATTTGAACTCGTTAGTTTTTCTGTGTTCAAAATGAACCATTCAAAGCCACATCATCAATTTACAACCCTTTCTGACTTCATTTGTTATTTTTTCATGCATTTACTGATTATTATGAGCTATAAGACCATGAAATTGAAAAGCATTTGAAATGAACTCTGAAAAGGTTCCAAGTTGGCATGGTATCATCATTTCACCCACATAGAATGTGCGATAAAGTTGAGAGGGTTACGGCAAAAACTGGATGCACTTCGTGTACAAAATGGATAATCTCTTTCGAAGTATCAGGGTTTCATACGGAAACTCGTCTGTTACAAAGGGATTTCATTTTTTTGAACTTACTTGAACTCCATACTTCTTCTGTGTTCAAAATGCACCATTCAAAGGCACATCATCAATTTACAACCCTTTCTAAGTTCATTTCTTATTTTTCATGCATTTACTGATTATTTTGAGCTATAAGACCATGAAATTGAAAAGCATTTGAAATGAACTCTGAAAAGGTTCCAAGTTGGCATGGTATCATCATTTCACCCACATAGCATGTGCGAGAAAGTTGAGAGGGTTACGGCTAAAACCTGATGCAATTCGTGTACGAAACGGACAATCTCTTTCGAAGTATCAGGGTTTCATCCGGAAACTCGTCTCTTACAAAGGGATTTCATTTTTCTGAACTTATTTGAACTCCATAGTTTTTCAGTGTTCAAAATGAACCATTCAAAGCCACATCATCAATTTACAACCCTTTCTGACTTCATGTGTTCTTTTTCATGCATTTACTGATTATTATGAGCCGTAAGACCATGAAATTGAAAAGCATTTGAAATGAACTCTGAAAATGTTCCAAGTTGGCTTGGTCTCATCAATTCACCCACATAGCATGTGCGAGAAAGTTGAGAGGGTTACGACATAAACTGGATGCACTTCGTGTACAAAACGGACAATCCCTTTTGAAGTATTAGGGTTTCATACGGAAACTCGTCTGTTACAAAGGGATTTCATTTTTTTGAACTTACTTGAACTCCATACTTCTTCTGTGTTCAAAATGCACCATTCAAAGGCACATCATCAATTTACAACCCTTTCTAAGTTCATTTCTTATTTTTCATGCATTTACTGATTATTTTGAGCTATAAGACCATGAAATGGAAAAGCATTTGAAATGAACTCTGAAAAGGTTCCAAGTTGGCATGGTATCATCATTTCACCCACATAGCATGTGCGAGAAAGTTGAGAGGGTTACGGCTAAAACCTGATGCAATTCGTGTACGAAACGGACAATCTCTTTCGAAGTATCATGGTTTCATACGGAAACTCGTCTCTTACAAAGGGATTTCATTTTTTTGAACTTATTTGAACTCCATAGTTTTTCTGTGTTCAAAATGCACCATTCAAAGCCACATCATCAATTTACAACCCTTTCTGACTTCATTTGTTATTTTTCATGCATTTACTGATTATTATGAGCCATAAGACCATGAAATTGAAAAGCATTTGAAATGAACTTCGAAAATGTTCCAAGTTGGCGTGGTACCATCATTTCACCCACATAGCATGTGCGAGAAAGTTGAGAGGGTTACGGCAAAAACTGGATGCACTTCCACTGGTGGGGACGGGGCCTTTAGCCCCGACCCGTAAGGGGCTTTAGTCCCAGTTCACCAACCGGGACTAAAGGGGCGGGACTAAAGGCCTAACCTTTAGTCCCGGCCCTGTTACAAGCCGGGACTAAAGGTGCTCCACGTGGGCGCCTCGTAGCGCCCCAGGGGCAGGACCTTTAGTCCCGGTTCGTTACACGGACCGGGACTAAAGAGTTTCAGATTTTGCTTATTTTTGGGTTTTTTTTGAACGAAATTATTTTTGGGTTTTAGGGTTTTAGGGTTTAGGTGTTCGGGAGATTAACGTGATGCCTCGTTTGGTGTTCGGGAATTAGTTTTCATATAATTTAAATAGAAATAATTATGCATATATATATATAAGATTAACTTATCTTACAAGAGAGCATATATATATAATTATATGGAGATCTGAATTATCGGGACTAGAGTCCGTCTATTCGATTACATGGACGAACATCAGTAATGGCCCCTAGCTACACTAAATCGTCCTTTGTCATCTATAGCTTCCGTCCCCAGAAATCCCGCAAGCTCCTCTGCAACAACAATCACGCGTTGCTCTGGTAGGACCTTCGTCCTCATGGCCATGTGCTATATAAGAAGAGGAGATGAATATGAATATCAATCATGATAACAAAGAATGACGGGTAAAAATAGAGGTGTGAATGTTCATTGCTTACGTCAAATCTGTGATCCTTGTGCTCAGAGGTAAACGTGCGAATGGTCTCGCAAACATAGTATCCGCATAGATGCGCTCCCCGTGGCTGCTGGTCGCACTTTATGAGAATAGAATATATGTAATCAAAATAATAATCTAGCATCATAAATGTATTGAAAATAGAAGTATATCATACTACTACTTACCTGAGCCGCTCTAAAGGTCAGCTTCTCAGGAAAGTTACCGAGAGTCACGCACTTGAACCGCTTCCAAACCCTACCCGACAAGGATAATGATTTGCTAAGTTTTTCATTAATTGATATATCAGAAAATCATCGAAAGAGACCGATAGAGCGCAAGAATGATTGAAATTAACCTTGGAGCATGTCCTCTAGGCTTTGGAACTGTTCCAAGGGTCTCGATAATGGGTCGAAGGCATCAACTCTTCCCTTATCAATTTGAATGTCCAACAGAATCCAATGGAAGCTGCACATGTATATATATATATGTGTGTGTGTGTCAGTAACTTATCAATTACACTTATAAGTGAATGGACGCAATAGAGTAAAGACCCTCACCTGAAGTTGTATGGAAATAGTATGTGGTCACAGAAATTTTGATCTATTACAAACCTTAGAAGGTTTTCCTCCATCTCCTTGGGTTTATCAGTTAGCGTCGCTATATGTATTTTAATTGGGTCAATAAACCCAATATTTAGGATCTTCTTACTTTTACAATCCAGAATCTTCATTCTGCATAATAGAGTACAAGTTATATATAGAGAATGAATTGAAATAACTAAAAAAGTTATATGTAGACAACGAATTGAAAAACTTACAGACAATAGCAACTCATAAGCGATTTGTCGAGGGCGTCGCCATTGTACATCTGGAAGAGTTCGTCAAAGTCGATATGGATTTCTTCGGGGCGGCCGTAGTACTCCCGTGGGACACTCAGCACGATCATCGTTCTCCCATTCTTTGATTCACTTAAGTACCATTGATGCAAGTAACGCATATTTGTTGGGAGATCATCTTTGCTGACCAAAGGCTCTCCCATGACAAACTGTGGCTTAGGGGCTACACAGCCTTGGGTATCCTGTCGTCTTGGGAAGCCAACAAATCTTCAACGAGACACCACATTCAGCCGCCCACTCCTTTGCTATTTCAAAAGCTTGCCCCTGCACCGGAGGGGAACATTCTCGGTTAACACCTTGAGGGGTGGGATTGACTGTTTGGCCTGTTCTCCAAGCTGAGGAACGTCTGATTTTTTCTTGCTTGTAGTTGAACTTGATTTGCTCCCACTAGCACTTGCACGTGATCTGCTCTTTTTCACTTCCTTCTGCAATGTGCGTGTATAGTCATCAGGCTTATGATGTAAGTCATACTGTGATGGAAGGGTCATGAAGTATTTTGCCCATGCTATTTGCTTCTCGGTGTATTCCGGGCGGGGCTCGGGTTCCTTCTTTTTCATCTGCGCATCATGATGTTCCTTTGCTATCCTGGCGTTTTCCTCGGGGGTACGATCATAAGGTCTGATAGGAAGATTAGCATGAGGTACCTTTGGGAGGGGCGACCGTTTGCGCTTTGGGGGGCTCCGTCGCTTAGGAATCGTCGGCGGAGCGTTCTTGGTGGCACGCTTCCGCTTAGTATCCTGTGCGGGCGTCGGCGGAGACAGACGACCGAAGTCCGGCGGCGGTGATCGAGATGGACTCGTGTTGTGCTAGCCGACGTCATGTGGAGGGCTTGGAGGTAATGGAGGTGTAGGTGACCTTGTCACATAGGAGGCGGTGTTGTCCTTGGGGCCGAGCCTGGAAGCTTGATATAGTTCTTGTCCCATAGGATGACTCCACCCAGTACTTCTCCGAGTGTCCTCTCATCTTCGGGTCTAGCTATGTCGAACTCCATATCATGAAACCCCGTCATGATTTCATCCACCTCGACTTTAGCAAAGCCAGCTGGAATCTCACGGCCATGCCAGCGTGCATCAGGGCCAGAAGGTAAAGCTTGCCCGACGGCCACCTTCATGGATATGTTCTTGAATTTCTGATGGAGTTCACATGATGTTCACTCCTTGATTCTATCCACGGGGTAGCCGGGACCGCCCTCTATCATTCTTCGTGCATCGTCGAGGCGGGGCCTCAGATTCCGCAACGCTGCTTTTCCGCTTAGATGGTGCGCCGGTAATATCAAGTGCAGGATCTTCCTGGTGCGCTACTGCTCTAAGCTCATCAATCTGCTTCTGTTGCTCGTTAATCCTGGCAAGCAACTGGTTGAACTTGTCATTCTCCTCATCCTGCTGCCGCTTCTTTGCTCTCTCTCGGCTTCTATAAGTGTCTTGGTATCTGGCAAACCCAAGCCACCACGGGTAAGAGGGACCGAAGCCTCGCGTTCGTCCTCTATGTTCGTCATTGCCGAGGACCAGTCTGAGCAAATCTTTCTCTCTATCTGCAGTGAACTTTCTTTTTCCCTCCTTAATTTCTTTCACTATCCTTTTCCAATTCTCCCTGGGTATCCTAAGACCGTCACTGCAGATGAGGTCCCCTGTTTTTTCGTCGTACGACCCACCATGCGCAAGGAACCAATTTCTTGCTCTCAATTCCCACTCATCACGGAGTGGTTCAGGTACGATGCCTTTATCTAGCAGATCTTGCTCTTTCTTATCCCACTTTGGGATGGCAGTCTCATAGCCCCCTGGCCCCAGCTTGTGGTGATACTTCTTCTTGTCGGCATTTATCTTGTTCTTTTCTGATAATGCATGGGCATCTTCTGACTCCTTGTACTCTTGAAATGCCTTCCAGTGATTCGCCTGCTTGGCTAGATACCCCTCGAATACTGGCACTTTCTATGTCTTCTGATAGTTTTTCCATAGCTTCTTCTTCCAGCTACGGAACAGTTCAGCCATCTTCTTTAGAGTCCACGGCTTGACTTTGGCCCTCAGTTTGTCTGCGGTGTCTTCATTCTCACATTCTGGCAGGTTGAAATGTGACATGAGATCATTCCAAAGATTATCTTTGTACCTTTCGGCCACATAGTCATTATCGGCTGCCCCTTTGCGCTTGTTCCACTCCCGAACGCTGATCGGGACGTGATCCCTAACGAGAACTCCACATTGCTTCTTGAATGTGTCAGCAACATTCTTAGGAAGCTTGGGTTCGCCTGTAGGCAATATCACCTCAAAGGTGTAATGCGTCTGTGCATCCAACTTTCTAGTCGGGCCTCGTTTCGTAGTTTTGCTCGATGTGGAGGCCTAAGAGGGAGAAACATTCGTCAAATGAATGTATATGTTTACAATATAGAGCTATCTCCAATATTTTTCACATATTACAAGTGATTGTCGAACTTCATATGTATACCTCGTCGGACTTTATTATTTCTTCACCGACTTCTCCACCGGCTTCTCCATCAGTGGAGCTATCACCTTCTCCGTCATTGGACCTATCTCCTGCCCCATCGGCTTCATCTTCGTGTCGCTTGACCTCCATTCCAACGTCGGGGTTTAGATATGACGACGGAGATTCAGCTGGTTCAACGTCGGGGCCGTCTTTATTATATCTTCGAGAATTTCTTCCTCTTCGAGGTTCCTGATATGTGGATCCATAGTTCTGCAAAAAACGGATTCTCTTAACCTTTGTACCAAAAAGGAATTATTCTATCAGGAACTCCGTTCCAAAACAACTTTAGTCCCAGGTCGTGGCTCCACCCGGGACTCCTAGATTTCTACATAGTATTCAAAGTAGGAGTACTTTTCCAATTTGAGCATTCAATAAGCAAAACCAAGTCGTAAAATAAAGTAGTATTCAAATTAGCATGCATTCAATTATAAGCAAATACATCATCTCTTTTGTCCGTACATCGTCGAATATTATCACTAATACTCCTCGAATACTATCATACATATAGCATCACTTATACATCTAGAACAGTAGCGCCCGACGGGTATCGGCGCGGGCGGTGGACACCCAAAGAGAAGGAACCATCACAGGATCATAGCTCCAGTGAGATCCCCGAAGAACCTGCCAGGTATGCTCGAACCTGCCCTCCAACGCAACCATGTAGCGACGGACGTGCTCATCCTCCTCGCTGACACGGTGACGTACCACCTCCGCGGTGTCCGGAAGCCTCGGCACCCTCACTGGCCCACACGACCGCCACCAAACAAGGATCGGGTCAACGACGGGCTGGCTCCTCACCAACCTACGCCCCGTGGAAGGTAGCACCTCCCAATACCAGCCGGGCGAAGCCTAGTCCCGGACAGGGCCCCTCTGATCAAGCAGGTGTCCTCCGCCGAGTCGACGACGAGGATGCGGGATAGGCATCGTAAAATGAACTAAAAAAATAAACTAGTTCTATTAATTTTCTTGCTAAAAATAAGCTATTAACACTTAAGCATATACAATAGAAAAATTAAACTATTAACACTTAAGCATATACAATAGCAAAATTAAGCAATAATCTAAGAAACACTATTAACACTTATGCATATACACTATACAATATTTCTTCTTCTTGTAACCCTAAACTAATTTTTCCTCTTCTTCTATTTCTCCTCTTCTTCTACTTCTTCTTCTACTTCTACTTCTCCTCTTCTTCTACTACTTCTCCTCTTCTCTTCTTCTATTTCTCCTCTCCTCCTCTTCTAATTTTTCTCTTCTTCTACTTCTCCTCTTCTTCTATTTTTCCTCTTCTTCTCCTCTCCTCCTCTTCTTATTCTCCTTTTTATTCTTTTCTTCTCCTCCTCTTCTTATTTTCCTTTTTCCTAATTCTAAATATTACTAACCCTAATAATCTAGCACAAACCTAATAACAATAGGAATTAAATGATAGAAAAAATCTTTTTCTTCCTTTCTTCTCCTTTTTCTTCCTTTCTTCTCCTTTTTCTTCCTTTCTTCTCCTTTTTCTTCCTTTCTTCTCCTTTTTCTTCTTTTCTTCTCCTTTCTTTTCTTTTCTTCTCCTTGTTCTTATTTTCTTCTCCTTTTTCTTCTTTTCTTCTCCTCCTCACCGGCATGACGGCGGCGGTGGCGTCCCCGTCGGCGGGCGCCGGAGGCTCGTCCTTCATACATGTTCGGCATGGGGCGGAGGTGGTGGGGGGCTTACCGGAGTGGGAGGGCGCCGGCGAGCAGGACGGCAGGGCGTCGACGACGGGGACAAGGGCGCGCGAGGAGGTCCGGCGCAGGCGAGGAGGACGGCAGGGCGACGGCGAGGAGGACGGTAGGGCGACGACGATGGCGGGCAGCCTGGCGGCGTCGAGGAGTTCGTCCGTTGCCGCGCCGGGCAGGAGAGGCGAGCGAGAGGAAGAAGAGAACGAAATGGCATTTGGATTTGGATTTTTGTCCGCGCCGTTTATATAGTAGGATCTTTAGTCCCGGTTCGGGGCTCGAACCGAGACTAAAGACACCCTTTAGTCCCGGGTGGAGCCACGACCCGGGACTAAAGGCCCATTTTCGGGCAGGCCAGAAGGCGGGAAAGCAGGGGCCTTTAGTCCCGGCGCAGCGCTCCAACCGGGACTAAAGGGGGTCTTTAGTCCCGGGGCATGGCTCCACCCGGGACTAAAGCCCCTCCTCGGCTGCACGATAAGTTTAGTCCCACCTCGCCCAGCGAGGGGGACTAACACTTGTTTATAATCCCATCACAGCTTCTCCATCGACCTCCTCTCTAAAGCAGGCTTACGGGCCTAAACTCACTGAAAATTGAAACTATATTCGAAATTATGGAGAAAATTCAACCTGAATTCAAAGTGAACTCACTTTGAATTTAGATTGAATTTTCTCTATAAATTCTCATATAGTTTCAATTTTTTTCTATTTTCATAATTAATAATTTTGGCTATCCAATCTATTATCTATTTTGTTATTTTCAATTAAAAACTATGTTTATTAAAAAATCTTTTTGGATATTTGAGAATTTGACAAAACTATGATAATGAAAAGTGTTTGAAATTGAATAAATAATGCAAAACTATTTTATATTTTCATAATTAATAATTTTGACTATTCAAACTATTATCTATTTTGTTATTTTCAATTAAAAACTATGTTTATTAAAAATTCTTTTTGCATATTTGACAATTTGACAAAACTATGATAATGAAAAGTGTTTGAAATTGAATAAATAATGCAAAACTATTTTCTATTTTCAAAATTAATTATTTTGACTATCCAAACTATTATCTATTTTGTTATTTTCAATTAAAAATTATGTTTATTAAAAATTCTTTTTGCATATTTGAGAATTTGACAAAACTATGATAATGAAAAGTGTTTGAAATTGAATAAATAATGCAAAACTATTTTCTATTTTCAAAAGTAATTATTTTGACTATCCAAACTATTATCTATTTTGTTATTTTCAATTAAAAACTATGTTTATTAAAAATTCTTTTTGCATATTTGAGAATTTGACAAAACTATGATAATGAAAAGTGTTTGAAATTGAATAAATAATGCAAAAAAAAATTCTATTTTCATAATTAATAATTTTGACTATCCAAACTATTAAATTTTTTGTTATTTTCAATTAAAAACTATGTTTATTAAAAACTATTTTGGCATGCTATCATCATTTCACCCACATAGCATGTGTTAAAAAGTTGAGAGGGCTACGACAAAAATTGGATGCACTTCGTGTACAAAACGGACAATCTCTCTCGAAGTATCAGCGTTTCACAAGGAGAAGAAGGAGAAATGACCCCCCACAGCAACAGTCGACATTTTTCTTCTGTCATGTATGGTGGACACTCCCTCACCTGATTTTTTGACCGTCGATGATGGTCACTATTCCTTCTTTCCCTAATGCATAACAAATATCTAGCACAAGGAGAAGAAGGAAAAGCGACCCCCACAACAAAAGTGGTTCCGCGTCACGCCACGTGGTTCCGCTGCACGCCACATGGTTCCACTGCACGCCACGTGGGACTAATGATCTTTCATTTTTAAATGACTGTTTAAATCAAAAACAGATCTGTTACAAAAGGGATTTCATTTTTTGAACTTATTTGAACTGAAGACTTTTTGTATATATATGTGGTCGAAATGCATGATACCATGAAGTTAGAAAGGGCTAAACCATTCAAAACTAGCAAATGAAGTTAGAAAGGGCTAAACCATTCAAATTTCGAAACTATAATGGCACAAACAGAAACTAGACATATATAAATTGGTCCAAGCAGTACATGATACTAGTCCAAATAGTATATAATAATAGATACCATAGATATATATACAAGTGTTCGACGTTCAGAACACTACTCGTCTGAATTCTCTGAATCAGAATGTCCACCTTCCTCGAGGTGACGCTGGCCATAGTTGACGACTCGAATCTTGCGGTACAACTCGTATGAAACGTATGCATCTTTTGCTGCATACTCAATGTTGATACGATCAAGTGGGGCCTTCTCCCAAAGTTTGTGCTGAGACTTTGGGAAACTGGTCTTCATATAACCATATTCCTGGTCGATCAAGGCAACTGTCATATGAGCCATCGAAGTCCTGACATGTCGAAGCCTGAATACCGTTTGGAGATCAATGAGGCAACCAGTTGGTATCTCAATACCGAAGCTGTACCTCATCTTCAGCTTGTCGTTCCTTATGTCAATGGTAGCAAAAGTGATGCCGCTGCGAAGGAAGTCCATGAGTTCTGGACAATGCTTGTCACTACTGCAACAGAAACAAATTAAAATGGAACAAATGTTACATACTGCTGCAATAAGGAAACATGTTTCACTACAACTAAAGAGAAAATTATCTTTAGGATTCAAATAGAACATATGCAATGGAACCTAGAGAGAACACTATAGCTATCCAATGGAACCTAGAGAGATCACTAGCTATATGCAATTTTCATGACTATGACATATCATATTGCTATCCAATGGAACCTAGAGAGATGACTAGCTATATGCAATTTTCATAACCTTGGATCAAGGAACACCGCATAAAATTGTATCACTACAACTATGATTTCAATGGAACATATTGAACCAATCAGATTTTTCAGATTATGGAACACTATTCCAATCAGATTGTGTTCCCTTCAACTAATCAAAATTGTTTCACTAGAACTATTTCAAGCGAACCAACTATGATTCCAATGGAACATATTAAACACTAGTTGATTCTAATACGATTTTTCAGATTATGGACCACTATTCCAATCAGGTTGTGTTCCCCTTCAACTAATCAAAATTGTTTCACTACAACTATTTGAAGGGAACCAACTATGATTCCAATGGAACATATTAAACACTAGTTGATTCTAATACGATTTTTCAGATTATGGAACACTATTCCAATTAGATTGTGTTCCCCTTCAACTAATCAAAATTGTTTCACTACAACTATTTGAAGGGAACCAACTATGATTGAAACAAATAAACTTACAATGTCATTATCTTGGATCAAAGAAAGCCTCAAAACTTACCTCTCCCATTGGAAAATCAAGACATGGTGTGCGAAGCATAGTTGGATGACGACAACACCGCGTTGATCGGCCGTGTACTCCAGGTCAAGCCATCGTTCCTTCAACTGTTCAAGAAAAAACGGCATCTCCCTGCTCTCGTTTGTGTACACGACATCGAGCATGGTCGTGCCATGTGCGAGCACCTCTTCAAAGCGAGTTGGCATGGTGGAAGAAGAGAAGGGAAGAATAGAGGAGAAGAACAGAGAGCGAGAGCGAGAGAGAAGAAGAAACAGAGAAATGGCGACTCTGCTTCCGTTCGTGCTTTTCATCGCCCGAAACGACGCGGGATGCAAACCGTTTGGGCCTATAGTCCTGGGTTGAGCCACCAACCGGGACTAAAGAGGTATACCAAAGGTTGCCACCACTACGGCAGGCCACGTGTTAGGCCTTTAGTCCCGGGTTGAGCCACCAACCAGGACTAAAGGGGGATACGAACGGTTGCCACCACTACGCAGGCCACGTGTTAGGCCTTTAGTCCCGGGTTGAGCCACCAACCGAGACTAAAGGCGGATACGAACGGTTGCCACCACCACTGCCCACTGCGTAGCCCTTTAGTCCCGGTTTGGGACACGAACCGGGACTAAAGGCTCCTTACGGGCCGGGACTAAAGCCTCGAGGGAGGCATTGAGAATTGGGTCGACGTGGCCGGGCCTTTAGTCCCGGCCCAGAGGCAGGCCGGGACTAAAGGGTCCCGGCCAAAGGCCCGTTTTCCACTAGTGTTCGTGTACAAAACGGACAATCTCTTTCGAAGTATCAGGGTTTCATATGGAAACTCGTCTGTTACAAAGGGATTTCATTTTTTTGAACTTATTTGAAATCCATAGTTTTTCTATGTTCAAAATGCACCATTCAAAGCCACATCATCAATTTACAACCCTTTCTAACTTCATTTGTTATTTTCTCATGCATTTAATAATTATTATGAGCTATAAGACCATGAAATTGAAACATTTGAAATGAACTCTGAAAAGGTGCCAAGTTGGCATGGTATCATCATTTCACCCACAAAGCATGTGCGAGAAAGTTGAGAGGGTTACGACAAAAACTAGATGCACTTCGTGTACAAAACGGACAATCTCTTTCGAAGTATCAGGGTTTCATACGGAAACTCGTCTGTTACAAAGGGATTTCATTTTTTTGAACTTATTTGAACTACATACTTTTTATGTGTTCAAAATCCACCATTCAAAGCCACATCATCAATTTACAACCCTTTCTAACTTCATTTGTAATATTTCATGCATTTATTGATTATTTTGAGCTATAAGACCATGAAATTGAAAAGCATTTGAAATGAACTCTGAAAAGGTTCCAAGTTGGCATGGTATCATCATTTCACCCACATAGCATGTGCGAGAAAGTTGAGAGGGTTACGGCAAAAACTGGATGCAATTCGTGTACAAAACGGACAATCTCTTTCGAAGTATCAGGGTTTCATACGGAAACTCCTCTCTTACAAAGGGATTTCATTTTTTTCAGCTTATTTGAACTCCATAGTTTTTCCGTGTTCAAAATGCACCATTCAAAGCCACATCATCAATTTACAACCCTTTCTGACTTCATTTGTTATTTTTCATGCATTTACTGATTATTATGAGCCATAAGACCATGAAATTGAAAAGCATTTGAAATGAACTCTGAAAAGGTTCCAAGTTGGCATGGTATCATCATTTCACCCACATAGCATGTGCGAGAAAGTTGAGAGGGTTACGGAAAAAACTGGATGCACTTCGTGTACAAAACGGACAATCTCTTTCGAAGTATCAGGGTTTCATATGGAAACTCGTGTGTTACAAAGGGATTTCAATTTTTTGAACTTACTTGAACTCCATAGTTTTTCTGTGTTCAAAATGCACCATTCAAAGCCACATCATCAATTTACAACCCTTTCTGACTTCATTTGTTATTTTCCATGCATTTACTAATTATTATGAGCTATAAGACCATGAAATTGAAAACATTTGAAATGAACTCTAAAAAGGTTCCAAGTTAGCATGGTATCATCATTTCACCCACATAGCATGTGCGAGAAAGTTGAGAGGGTTACGGCAAAAACTAGATGCACTTCGTGTACAAAACGGACAATCTCTTTCGAAGTATCAGGGTTTATACGGAAACTCGTCTCTTACAAAGGAATTTCATTTTTTGAAATTATTTGAACTCTATACTTTTTATGTCTTCAAAATGCACCATTAAAAGCCACATCGTCAATTTACAACCCTTTCTAACTTCATTTATTATATTTCATGCATTTATTGATTATTTTGAGCTATAAGACAATGAAATTGAAAAGCATTTGAAATGAACTCTGAAAAGGTTCCAAGTTGGCATGGTATCATCATTTCACCCACATAGCATGTGCGAGAAAGTTGAGAGGGTTACGGCAAAAACTGGATGCACTTCGTGTACAAAACGGACAATCTATTTCGAATTATCAGTGTTTCATAAGGAAACTCGTCTGTTACAAAGGGATTTCATTTTTTTGAACTTATTTGAATTCCATAGTTTTTCTGTGTTCAAAATGCACCATTCAAAGCCACATCATCAATTTACAACCCTTTGTGACTTCATTTGTTATTTTTGATGCATTTACTGATTATTATGAGCCATAAGACCATGAAATTGAAAAGCATTTGAAATGATCTCTAAAAAGGTTCCAAGTTGGCATGGTATCATCATTTCACCCACATAGCATGTGTGAGAAAGTTGAGAGGGTTACGACAAAAGCTGGATGCACTTCGTGTACAAAACGGACAATCTCTTTCGAAGTATCAGGGTTTCATACGGAAACTCGTCTGTTACAAAGGGACTCCATTTTTTTGAACTTATTTGTACTCCATACTTTTTCTGTGTTCAAAATGCACCATTCAAAGCCACATCATCAATTTACAACCCTTTCTAACTTTATTTGTTATTTTTCATGCATTTACTGATTATTATGAGCCATAAGACCATGAAATTGAAAAGCATTTGAAATGAACTCTGAAAAGGTTCCAAGTTGCCATGGTATCATCATTTCACCCACATAGCATGTGCGAGAAAGTTGATAGGGTTACGGCGAAAACCGGATGCACTTCGTGTACAAAACGGATAATCTCTTTCGAAGTATCAGGGTTTCATACGGAAACTCGTCTGTTACAAAGGGATTTCACTTTTTTGAACTTATTTGAACTCCATAGTTTTTCTGTGTTCAAAATGCACCATTCAAAGCCACATCATCAATTTACAACCCTTTCTGACTTCATTTGTTATTTTCATGCATTTACTAATTATTATGAGGTATCACACCATGAAATTGAAAAGCATTTGAAATGAACTTTGAAAAGGTTCCAAGTTGGCATGGTATCATTATTTCTCCCACATAGCATGTGCGAGAAAGTTGACAGGGTTACGGCAAAAACTAGATGCACTTCGTGTACAAAACGGACAATCTCTTTCGAAGTATCAAGGTTTCATAAGGAAACTCGTCTGTTACAAAGGGATTTCATTTTTTTCAACTTATTTGAACTCCATACTTTTTCTGTGTTCAAAATGCACCATTCAAAGCCACATAATCAATTTACAACCCTTTCTAACTTGATTTGTTATTTTTCATGCATTTACTGATTATTATGAGCTATAAGACCATGAAATTGAAAAGCATTTGAAATGAACTCTGAAAAGGTTCCAAGTTGGCATGGTATTATCATTTCACCCACATAGAATGTGCGAGAAAGTTGAGAGGGTTACGGCAAAAACTGGGTGCAATTCGTGTACAAAACAGACAATCTCTTTCGAAGTATGAGGGTTTCATACGGAAAACTCTTCTCTTACAAAGGGATTTCATTTTTTTCAGCTTATTTGAACTCCATAGTTTTTCTGTGTTCAAAATGCACCATTCAAAGCCACATCATCAATTTACAACCCTTTCTGACTTCATTTGTTATTTTTCATGCATTTACTGATTATTATGAGCCATAAGATCATGAAATTGAAAAGCATTTGAAATGAACTCTGAAAAGGTTCCAAGTTGGCATGGTATCATCATTTCACCCACATAGCATGTGCGAGAAAGTTGAGAGGGTTACGGCAAAAACTGGATGCACTTCGTGTACAAAACGAACAATCTCTTTCGAAGTATCAGGTTTCATATAGAAACTCGTCTGTTACAAAGGGATTTCATTTTTTGAACTTATTTGAACTCCATAGTTTTTCTGTGTTCAAAATTAACCATTCAAAGCCACATCATCAATTTACAACCCTTTGTGACTTCATTTGTTATTTTTCATGCATTTACTAATTATTATGAGCTATAAGACCATGAAATTGAAAACATTTGAAATGAACTCTGAAAAGGTTCCAAGTTGGCATGGTATCATCATTTCACCCACATAGCATCTGCGAGAAAGTTGAGAGGGTTACGGCAAAAACTAGATGCACTTCGTGTACAAAACGGACAATCTCTTTCGAAGTATGAGGGTTTCATACGGAAACTCGTTTGTTACAAAGGGATTTCATTTTTTTGAAATTATTTGAACTCCATACTTTTTATGTGTTCAAAATGCACCATTCGAAGCCACATCATCAATTTACAACCCTTTCTAACTTCATTTGTTATATTTCATGCATTTATTGATTATTTTGAGCTATAAGACCATGAAATTGAAAAGCATTAGAAATGAACTCTGAAAAGGTTCCAAGTTGGCATGGTATCATCATTTCACCCACATAGCATGTGCGAGAAAGTTGAGAGGGTTACGGCAAAAACTGGATGCACTTCGTGTACAAAACGGACAATCTATATCGAAGTATCAGTGTTTCATACGGAAACTCGTCTGTTACAAAGGGATTTCATTTTTTTGAACTTATTTGAACTCCATAGTTTTTCTGTGTTCAAAATGCACCATTCAAAGCCACATCATCAATTTACAACCCTTTCTAACTTTATTTGTCATTTTTCATGCATTTACTGATTATTATGAGCCATAAGACCATGAAATTGAAAAGCATTTGAAATGAACTCTGAAAAGGTTCCAAGTTGCCATGGTATCATCATTTCACCCACATAGCATGTGCGAGAAAGTTGAGAGGGTTACGGCAAAAACCGGATGCACTTCGTGAACAAAACAGACAATCTCTTTCGAAGTATCAGGGTTTCATACGGAAACTCGTCTGTTACAAAGGGATTTCATTTTTTTGAACTTATTTGAACTCCATAGTTTTTCTGTGTTCAAAATGCACCATTCAAAGCCACATCATCAATTTACAACCCTTTCTCACTTCATTTGTTATTTTTCATGCATTTACTAATTATTATGAGCTGTCACACCATGAAATTGAAAAGCATTTGAAATGAACTATGAAAAGGTTCCAAGTTGGCATGGTATCATTATTTCTCCCACATAGCATGTGCGAGAAAGTTGACAGGGTTACGGCAAAAACTGGATGCACTTCGTATACAAAACGGACAATCTCTTTCGAAGTATCAAGGTTTCATAAGGAAACTCGTCTGTTACAAAGGGATTTCATTTTTTTGAACTTATTTGAACTCCATACCTTTTCTGCGTTCAAATTGCACCATTCAAAGCCACATCATCAATTTACAACCCTTTCTAACTTGATTTGTTATTTTTCATGCATTTACTGATTATTTTGAGCTATAAGACCATGAAATTGAAAAGCATTTGAAATGAACTCTGAAAAGGTTCCAAGTTGGCATGGTATTATCATTTCACCCACATAGCATGTGCGAGAAAGTTGAGAGGGTTACGGCAAAAACGGGATGCAATTCGTGTACAAAACAGACAATCTCTTTCGGAGTATCAGGGTTTCATACGGAAACTCGTCTCTTACAAAGGGATTTCATTTTTTCAGCTTATTTGAACGCCATAGTTTTTCTGTGTTCAAAATGCACCATTCAAAGCCACATCATCAATTTACAACCCTTTCTGACTTCATTTATTATTTTTCATGCATTTACTGATTGTTATGAGCCATAAGACCATGAAATTGAAAAGCATTTGAAATGAACTCTGAAAAGGTTCCAAGTTGGCATGGTATCATCATTTCACCCACATAGCATGTGCGGGAAAGTTGAGAGGGTTACGGCAAAAAATGGATGCACTTCGTGTACAAAACGGACAATATCTTTCGAAGTATCAGGTTTCATATAGAAACTCGTCTGTTACAAAGGGATTTCATTTCTTGAACATATTTGAACTCCATAGTTTTTCTGTGTTCAAAATGAACCATTCAAAGCCACATCATCAATTTACAACCCTTTCTGACTTCATTTCTTTTTTTTCATGCATTTACTAATTATGATGAGCTATAAGACCATGAAATTGAAAACATTTGAAATGAACTCTGAAAAGGTTCCAAGATGGCATGGTATCATCATTTCACCCACATAGCATGTGCGGGAAAGTTGAGAGGGTTAGGCAAAAACTAGATGCACTTCGTGTACAAAACGGAAAATCTCTTTCGAAGTATGAGGGTTTCATACGGAAACTCGTCTATTACAAAGGGATTTCATTTTTTTGAAATTATTTGAACTCCATACTTTTTATGTGTTCAAAATGCACCATTCGAAGCCACATCATCAATTTACAACCCTTTCTAACTTCATTTGTTATATTTCATGCATTTATTGATTATTTTGAGCTATAAGACCATGAAATTGAAAAGCATTAGAAATGAACTCTGAAAAGGTTCCAAGGTGCTATGGTATCATCATTTCACCCACATAGCATGTGCGAGAAAGTTGAGAGGGTTACGGCAAAAACTGGATGCACTTCGTGTACAAAACGGACAATCTATATCCAAGTATCAGTGTTTCATACGGAAACTCGTCTGTTACAAAGGGATTTCATTTTTTTGAACTTATTTGAACTCCATAGTTTTTCTGTGTTCAAAATGCACCATTCAAAGCCACATCATCAATTTACAACCCTTCCTGACTTCATTTGTTTTTTCTCATGCATTTACTGATTATTTTGAGCCATAAGACCATGAAATTGAAAAGCATTTGAAATGAACTCTGAAAAGGTTCCAAGTTGGCATGGTATCATCATTTCACCCACTTAGCATGTGCGATAAAGTTGAGAGGGTTACGGCAAAAACAGGATGCACTTCGTGTACAAAACGGACAATCTCTTTCGAAGTATCAGGGTTTCATACGGAAACTCGTCTGTTACAAAGGGATTTCATTTTTTGACCTTATTTGAACTCCATAGTTTTTCTGTGTTCAAAATGCACCATTCAAAGCCACATAATCAATTTACAACCCTTTCTGACTTCATTTGTTATTTTTCATGCATTTACTAATTATTATGAGCTATAAGACCATGAAATCAAAAAGCATTTGAAATGAACTCTGAAAAGGTTCCAAGTTGGCATGGTATCATCATTTCACCCACAGAGCATGTGCGAGAAAGTTGGGAGGGTTACGGCAAAAGCTGGATGCACTTCGTGTACAAAACGGACAATCTCTTTCGAAGTATCAAGGTTTCATAAGGAAACTCGTCTGTTACAAAGCGATTTCATTTTTCTGAACTTATTTGAACTCCATACTTTTTCTGTGTCCAAAACGCACCTTTCAAAGCCACATCATCAATTTACAACACTTTCTAACTTCATTTGTTATATTTCATGCATTTATTGATTATTTTGATCTATAAGACCATGAAATTGAAAAGCATTTGAAATGAACTCTGAAAAGGTTCCAAGTTGGCATGGTATCATCATTTCACCCACATAGCATGTGCGAGAAAGTTGAGAGGGTTACGGCAAAAACTGGATGCACTTCGTGTACAAAACGGACAATCTCTTTCGAAGTATCAGTGTTTCATATGGAAACTTGTCTGTTACAAAGGGATTTCATTTTTTTGAACTTATTTGAACTCCATAGTTTTTCTGTGTTCAAAATGCACCATTCAAAGCCACATCATCAATTTACAACCCTTTCTGACTTCATTTGTTATTTTTCATGCATTTACTAATTATTATGAGCCATAAGACCATGAGATTGAAAAGCATTTGAAATGAACTCTGAAAAGGTTCCAAGTTGGCATGGTATCATATTTTCACCCACATAGCATGTGCGAGAAAGTTGAGAGGGTTACGGCAAAAACTGGATGCACTTGGTGTACAAAATGGACAATCTCTTTCGAAGTATCGGGGTTTCGTACGGAAACTCGTCTGTTAGAAACGGATTTCATTTTTTGAACTTATTTGAACTCCATACTTTTTCTGTGTTCAAAATGCACCATTCAAAGCCACATCATCAATTTACAACCCTTTCTAACTTGATTTCTTATTTTTCATGCATTCACTGATTATTTTGAGCTATAAGACCATGAAATTGAAAAGCATTTGAAATGAACTCTGAAAAGGTTCCAAGTTGGCATGGTATCATCATTTCACCCACATAGCATGTGCGAGAAAGTTGAGAGGGTTACGGCAAAAACTGGATGCACTTCGTGTACAAAACGGACAATCTCTTTCGAAGTATCAGGGTTTTATACGGAAACTCGTCATTACAAAGGGATTTCATTTTTTTGAACTTATGTCGGGACCCCAATCCTAAGCCATAGGAATCCAGCCTGTAACACATCGCATCCCTTTGTGGTCTCACGCACGGTTAACTCCACGGCTGCAGCCTTACCTTAGCCAGGACCGTTTGCGTCTTTTGACTCACGTATGTGATAGTGTCGCTAGCAATCCAATGTCAAAGAACCCGGATCGACATGTCTAGTCATAAACCAAAGTGGCAGTACCGCACAAGGACAGGCATACATGGCCCAACAAAGCAGGTGTCGGTCATCAGCGAATGTAGACGAGTCATAGCAGGCTACAAGGACTCCATTACATCGCGTGACATTTCCCCAAAGGGGACAGACACAGCAGCTAAGAAGGACACATGCCGGTCAACCAATGTGTCCGGAGCAATAGCGAACTACCAAGGCTTGTTGGATCACAAAGGGGCATTTCCTTGTAAGGAGTGCTACTAAAGTTCACGACTAGGTAATCGAACCCCATACATATCAAGTACGACACACGTACGCATGGCATACCGATATGTATAGATACATTTATGGCATCACAACATAACCATAAACATACAACCTTTATTTAAGAGGCTCGGAAGAGCCACACACATAATATTACACATTAAGGATCTCACGACCCATAATAGCAGTCATACAAATACAAGCCAGCGGAAGAGTTATAAACTGTCTGGGTACAGACAGGGCAACTAGAAGGCACATGGCCTGACTATACTACAGAGCCGACGTAGGGCCAGATCGTAGCTGGGACACCAGCTACTCGTCGTCGTCGATGTCTACGAAGAACCCTCCATTAGGGTCATTAGCAACCTCTGCAACATTTATTAAGCAAACATGAGTACGAAGGTACTCAGCAAGACTTTAGGATGGCTAACTACTCATGCAAGGTATCAAAAGGTATTGTGGGGTGTCATGCGGGAAGCCAGCATTTGACTCGTGGCTAGACAACTTGCATTTTGAAATTAGTTTTGACAACTTGATTTCTCGCACACGAGTCCACTAATACCACAACAATACACTATCGTGGAATCATTCTGTCTCCATACGGAAATGCCGTCCACGACACTCACGCTTATCTTGACAATTTTATGAGTAGCCATTGAAGTTATTTATGAACAACATATGTCTCCAAGTAGTCCATATCCGCGAACGCGGCTATTCGAATAGATCATAACCCTGCAGGGGTGTACTTCGTCACACACACTCTCGCCACTTATCGCCATGTGCACGTCATGCACCTCGGCAACCTTCAAGCGGAAGCCCGGCGAGGGAGTCGGCCACGACCGTTAACCACACTAGTACCTAGTCCAGGTTTATCGCCTATCTGAGAGCAACCCGTACGGAAGTCCGGCCGAGGTTTCCGCCACGGCCTCAAACGATGTGCGCAGGGTTCCCAAGCCCACCATACGGGTGCCACTTGGTACACCGTGCCACTGCCTACCACATCACGGACACCTCTCAGGTCAGCACCATGCACGGCCTCCAGCATTACTATAAACACCAAAAACTACTTGCAACTCCTGGACCGGGTACTACGAGATTAATAGGCCGAGCGGGGTCATATTTCAGGGCCCAGCATGTGGTAGTATCTAGTCTTGGAATACATACACGGAACTAGGTTCCTAAGGACGGTTCCAATGAAACAACCCGCCATGTACTCCTACACAGCCTTTCACCGGTACCTTTACCAACTCAAGTTCAACACACAACCTTTGCCTACCGAACACATTCCACATTTCTGTTCATCTCCCAGATGACAGACCATACACAACTCTAAGCATAGCATGCATAGCAGGATAAGGCACATCATAGCTCAAACAACTACCAGGTATGCTAGGTTGCAAGGTTTGGCTATTTACAGTGACAAGGTTAAGTCATGCAAAGGAAGTGGGTTCAACTATCGTGGCAAAAGAAGTTGAAGCATTTGATCTTAAATGCAATAAATAGGTGCAGGAGCAAGAACATGGGAATTATCGGGATGATCAAAAGGGTTGCTTGCCTTGTTGCTCAGAGGAGGAACGATATCCGTCAGACGGATATTCGGTGGAATCCGGGGGTGCGGAGCCTACCGAAATGAATGGCAACATTCAATAACAATCATATGCACTCAAAATGATGCATGAGCATGGCATGAGAATGCAAGTTGATAAGTTATTATTTTCAACATGTATTAGGTTTAGAGTTGATTTGAATCACATTCGAATAGCAATTCAAACGGGGTATTCTCGGATACCGGTTTAATTGATTCGACCTGATGCTCAGATCAACTTGATGTTAACATGCATGAAATGTCATGTTATGGTACTGATTTGTAATTAGGACGGTGGTGAACATTGTATATATAATGAAATTTGAATACTTTTGCAAATTCCATTTAAAAAGTGATTATAAGAATTGAATTATTCCTTATTCCACAATTTAGGGTTCTGTAACTTTTTTAAACATGGTTGAAAATAGCATAATCAGAATCCTTGAATTTTTCTGATACTTTTTCATATATAAATTATTTTCATTGGAGTTATAGATTAATTTCTATGATTTTTACAATTTTTAGCAATTTCCTGAATTAGTTTTATACTGGAAATTCTATTTATCGCATCAGACTGACGTCAGCAGGTCAGCCGACCTGTTCAGGTCAAACCTGACAGGGGGGCCCCACTGGTCAGCCTCTCTGGGACTAATCCCGCGCTAACCAGCCGTAACTGAGGTTTGACTTGGCCTTGGGCCCACTTGTCAGCGAGTGATTAGGTGCTGAGCTGCTGGGTTAGCTTTGCCACGTCGACATCCACCGGCGGCGAGGTCGTCCTCGCCGGCGGGGAGCCTCCGGCGACCACCAGCACGGCGGAGGGGCTCGGAAACGGCGCACAGGGGGCCAAATGCTGCGCGGAGAGCACCAGAGGAACGACACGTCTCCCGCAGCTTCATTTCTGCACTTAGCCGGGGCTGATCTGGCCGGAGATGACGCCGGTGACGAGCTTGGCGGTGGCCAAGGCTCGGGCGTCATCGGGGTCTTTGAATCAGAGGGATCTATGCTCGGTTCTTAGCTGCTACAGCATCTACGCGTCGACCTGGAGCTGCTGGTGCCCTCGGAAGGACGAGCTGATCATCGGAGGGCCACCTGCGACGAGCGGCAGCGGCGGCCCTCGTCGGGCTCCGGTGTAACTAGAGCTAGAGGAGGGGATCGATGGGAAAAACTTAGGGGAAACGACCGCATGCTCACGGGGAGTGCAGAGCTGAGCTTAGACGGCTCGGGGAAGGCCTGGGGGCGACGAATCGACGGGAGAGGTCCGGCGGCCGGAGGTGGAAGACGACGGCATTGCGGGCGTTGCAGGGCTCGAGGAAGCTTCAGCTTCTGCAGAGATGACCAGGGCGACGAGGCGGAGCTAATGGCATGCTCTGGGAGGGAATCCTATGGCTAGGGGCACGGGCAGCTCGAGCTCGAGCTCGGCTCTAATGGCGGCAGCAAGGAGGAGGAGGAGATCCGGCAGGAGGAAGAGAACCGAGGCGGGGAATGGATAGGGGAGGCCCTGGGGAGCTTATCCCCGTCGTCGCCAGCACGAGGCGTCGGCCAGGCAGGCACGCAGGTGGGTGGCCGCGCCGGAGGGGGCGGCGGCCACCTCCTGCTGCCTACTAGCGCGAGGGAGGGGACGAGCCAGGGATGGGCCGGGCCAGGCTTAGGCGACAGGTAGGGTTTTTCCATTTTTTCTGTTTTTGTTTTTCTGTTTTGCTAATTAATTCAGCTCCAAAACAATAAGTAAAACTATTTTAGACCTCCTGAAATATTTTTTATAATATCCCCAACCATTTCCAAGGTTTTCAACATTTTTGGAAATTTATAGTTTCTGATTTCAAATTTAAAAGTTGAAACCAGTAGCCTTTTTCATTTATTCAAAAAGCTTAAAGTGTCAAGAAAATAGTTTTCTCTAATTCTCATTTACTTTCATGATTTATCAGAAAGTTTGAACATTTCTTGAGGCCATTTTGGGTTCATTGATTTTGAACTAGTTTGAGATTTCCTTTAATTGAAATGGTGGCTAGGGTTTTGAGTTTTTCCTTTGCCACTTTGTTGTTTTTGTTGAAACTTCTTAGATGCTAATGCAAAGAAGACATGAGCACAATGCTATCTTGCTTAAGGGTTAGGGATGTGACAACTTATTTGAACTCCATAGTTTTTTTGTGTTCAAAATGCACCATTCAAAGCCACATCATGAATTTACAACCCTTTCTAACTTTATTTGTTATTTTTCATGCATTTACTGATTATTATGAGCCATAAGACCATGAAATTGAAAAACATTTGAAATGAACTCTCAAAGGTTCCAAGTTGGCATGGTATCATCATTTCACCCACATAGCATGTGCGAGAAAGTTGAGAGGGTTACGGCAAAAGCTGGATGCACTTCATGTACAAAACAAACAATCTCTTTCGAAGTATCACGGTTTCATATAGAAACTCGTCTCTTACAAAGGGATTTCATTTTTTTGAACTTATTTGAACTCCGTAGTTTTTCTGTGTTCAAAATGCACCATTCAAAGCCACATCATCAATTTATAACCCTTTCTGACTTCATTTGTTATTTTTCATGCATTTACTGATTATTATGAGCCATAAGACCATGAAATTGAAAAGCATTTGAAATGAACTCGGAGAAGGTTCCAAGTTGGCATGGTATCATCATTTCACCCACATAGCATGTGCGAGAAAGTTGGGAGGGTTACGGCAAAAACTTTATGCACTTCGTGTACAAAACGGACAATCTCTTTCGAAGTATCAGGGTATCATACGGAAATTCGTCTGTTACAAAGGGATTTAATTTTTTTAAAATTATTTGAACTGCATACTTTTTATGTGTTCAAAATGCACCATTCAAAGCAACATCATCAATTTACAACCCTTTCCTACTTCATTTGTTATTTTTCATGCATTTACTGATTATTATGAGCTATAAGACCATGAAATTGAAAAGCATTAGAAATGAACTCTGAAAAGGTTCCAAGTCGGCATGGTATCATCATTTCACCCACATAGCATGTGCGAGAAAGTTGAGAGGGTTACGGAAAAAACTGGATGCACTTCGTATACAAAACGGACAATCTCTTTCGAAGTATCAGTGTTTCATATGGAAACTCGTCTGTTACAAAGGAATTTAATTTTTTGAACTTATTTGAACTCCATAGTTTTTCTGTGTTCAAAATGCACCATTCAAAGCCACATCATCAATTTACAACTCTTTTGGACTTGGGCATTAGTCCCGGTTCGTAATGTGCTCCAAAGTGCGTCGGTTACCGTACATCCATTGGCGGTTCATCTCTATTATGAAATTAAGTATATATCAAAAAACATTGCAGAACAAATTGAATAGAGAAATCACCAAATTAATACAAGTTCATCATCACAGTAAAACCAAAGCACAATAGTGATCAAATGTTATTATTGAAAAATAAATACATAAAGTTCTCTCATAAAACAAGATACAACTGTGTAAAACATTTAAATGCAACAACAAACGCGATCAAAATCGCAAGTAAGGTAACAATTGACCCAACAGCATAATGATACCAAGCCTCTTTATCAATGGCATATTTTCCAATATTCCTAATCATTGTCACATCCCTAACCCTTAAGAAAGATAGCATTGTGCTCATGTCTTCTTTGCATTTGCATCTAAGAAGTTTCAACAAAAGCAACAAAGTGGAAAAAAGAAAAACTCAAAACCCTAGCCACCATTTCAATTAAAGGAAATCTCAAACTAGTTCAAAATCAATGAACCCAAACTGGCCTCAAGAAATGTTCAAACTTTCTGATAAATCATGAAAGTAAATGAGCATTGGAGAAAACTATTTTCTTGACACCTTAAGCTTTTTGAATAAATGAAAAAGGCTACTGGTTTCAAATTTTAAATTTAAAATCAGAAACTATAAATTTCCAAAAATGTTGAAAAGCTTGGAAATGGTTGGGGATATTATAACAAATATTTCAGGAGGTCTAAAATAGTTTTTACTTTTTGTTTTGGAGCTGAATTAATTAGCGAAACAATAATTAGAAAAACAGAAAAACAAAAACAGAAAAAAATGGAAAAACCTTACCTGTCGCCTAAGCCTGGCCCGGCCCATCCCTGGCTCGTCCCCTCCCTCGTGCCAGTAGGCAGCAGGAGGTGGCCGCCGCCCCCTCCGGCGCGGCCACGCACCTGCGTGCCTGCCTGGCCGCCGCCTCGCGCTGGCGACGACGGGGATAAGCTCCCCAGAGCCTCCCCTATCCATTCCCCGCCTCGGTTCTCTTCCTCCTCCCGGATCTCCTCCTCCTCCTTGCTGCCGCCATTAGAGCCGAGCTCGAGCTCGAGCTGCCCGTGCCCCTGGCCATAGGATTCCCTCCCAGAGCACGCCATTAGCTCCGCCTCATCGCCCTAGTCATCTCTGCTGAAGCCGAAGCTTCCTCGAGCCCTGCAACGCCCGCAACACCGTCGTCTTCCACCTCCGGCCGCCGGACCTCTCCCGTCGATTCGCTTCCTCCGGCGCATCCCCGAGCCCCTCTTCAGCGCCATCGGAACCGCCGTGAGCTCGTCGTCGTTTTCCCTCTCGCCCCACTCTCTCCCGTGCATCGTATCCTAGTTCCCCACCAAGGCCGAGAGCTTCTCGCCGCCGGCCATGTCGCTGCCGTCGCTGTGATGACCGATCCACGCGCCCGAGCTAGGATTCGAGCTCCTGGAGCCTCCAGGAGCGTGTCGAGCCCTCCAGCTGCCCTCCCCGTGCCCTAGAACCGCCCCTCATAGAAGGCCAAGCTTCGGCCGCCGCTCCAGCTCGTCGCCGACGCCTCTTCCGGCGACCCTAGCCTCCCCAGATGGTCCTGCCAGATCGGCCACTTCGCGAGCATGCTATAGCTGCAAACCGCGTGCGTTTTGGTGCTGTGCAGCGCCGTCTAGGTCGCCTCCGACGAGCCCTCCGCTGCGGGCCTGGTCGCCGGCGACCACCCTCCGGTGGGGTCGACGTGGCAAGCTAACCCAGCAGCTTAGTGACCTAATCACTCGCTGACAAGTGGGCCCAAGGCCAAGTCAAACCTCAGTTAGGGCTGGTCAGCGCGGGATTAGTCCCAGAGAGGCTGACTAGTGGGGCCCCCCTGTCAGGTTTGACCTGAACAGGTCGGCTGACCTGCTGACGTTAGTCTGATGCAATAATTAGAATTTCCAGTATAAAACTAATTCCAGGAAATTGCTAAAACTTGTAAAAATCATAGAAATTAATCTGTAACTCCAATGAAAATAATTTATATATGAAAAAGTATCAGAAAAATTCAAGGATTCTGATTATGCTATTTTCAACTATGTTTGAAAAAGTTACAGAACCCTAAAATGTGGAATAAGGAATAATTCAATTCTCATAATTACTTTTTAAATGGAATTTGGAAAAATATTCAAATTTCATTATGATTGCAATGATCACACACTGTCCTACTTACAAATCAGTACCATAACATGACATTTCATGCATGCTAACATCAAGTTGATCTGAGCATCAGGTCGAATCAATTAAAACGGTATCCGAGAATACCCCGTTTGAATTGCTATTCGAATGTGATTCAAATCAACTCTAAACCTAATACATGTTGAAAATAATAACTTATCAACTTGCATTCTCATGCCATGCTCATGCATCATTTTGAGTGCATATGATTGTTATTGAATGTTGCCATTCATTTCGGTAGGCTCCGCACCCCCGGATTCCATCGAATATCCGTCTGACGGATATCGTTCCTCCTCTGAGCAACAAGGCAAGCAACCCTTTTGATCATCCCGATAAATCCCATGTTCTCGCTCCTGCACCTATTTATTGCATTTAAGATCTAATGCTTCAACTGCTTTTGCCACGATAGTTGAACCCACTTCCTTTGCATGACTTAACCTTGTCACAGTAAATAGCCGAACCTTGCAACCTAGCATACCTGGTAGTTGCTTGAACTATGATGTGCCTTATCCTGCTATGCATGCTATGCTTAGAGTTGTGTATGGTCTGTCATCTGGGAGATGAACAGAAATGTGGCATGTGTTCGGTGAGCAAAGGTTGTGTGTTGAACTTGATTTGGTAAAGGTACCGGTGAAAGGCTGTGTAGGAGTACATGGCGGGTTGTTTCATTGGAACCGTCCTTAGGAACTGAGTTCCGTGTATGTATTCCAAGACTAGATACTACCACATGTTGGGCCCTGAAATATGACCCCGCTCGGCCTATTAATCGCGTAGTACCTGGTCCAGGAGTTGCAAGTAGTTTCTGGTGTTTATAGTAATGCTGGAGGCCGTGCATGGTGCTGACCTGAGAGGTGGGCCGTGATGCGGTAGGCAGTGGCACGGTGTACCAAGTGGCACCCGGATGGTGGGCTTGGGAACCCTGCGCACATCGTTTGAGGCCGTGGCGGAAACCTCGGCCGGACTTCCGTACGGGTTGCTCTCAGATAGGCGATAAACCTGGACTAGGTACTAGTGTGGTTAACGGTCGTGGCCGACTCCCTCGCTGGGCTTCCTCTTGAAGGTTGCCGAGGTGCATGACGTGCACATAGCGATAAGTGGCGAGAGCGTGTGTGACGAAGTACACCCCTGCAGGGTTATGATCTATTCGAATAGCCGCGTCCGCGGATATGGACTACTTGGAGACATATGTTGTTCATAGAAAACATCAATGGCTACTCATAAAATTGCCAAGATAAGTGTGAGTGTCGTGGACGGCATTTCCGTACGGAGACGGAATGATTCCACGATAGTGTATTATTGTGGTGTTAGTGGACTCGTGTGCGAGAAATCAAGTTGTCAAATTATTTAAGAATGCAAGTTGTCTAGCCACGAGTCAAATGCTGGCTTTCCGCATGAAACCCCACAATACCTTTTGATACCTTGCATGAGTAGTTAGTTCTCCTAAAGTCTTGCTGAGTACCTTCGTACTCATGTTTGCTTAATAAATGTTGCAGAGGTTCCTAATGACCCTAATGGAGGGTTCTTCGTAGACATCGTCGACGACGAGTAGCTGGTGTCCCAGCTACGATCTGGCCCTACGTCGGCTCTGTAGTATAGTCAGGCCATGTGCCTTCTAGTTGCACTGCCTCTTCCCAGACAGTCTATAACTCTTCCGCTGGCTTGTATTGTATGACTGCTATTGTGGGTCGAGAGACCTTAATGTGTAATATTATGTGTGTGGCTCTTCCGAGCCTCTTAAATAAAGCTTGTATGTTTATGGTTATGTTGTCATGCCATCGATGTATCTATACATATTGGTATGCCATGCGTACGTGTGTCATGCTTGATATGTATGGGGTTCGATTACCTAGTCGTGATCTTTAGTAGCACTCCTTACAAGGAAATGCCCCTTTGTGATCCAACGAGCCTTGGTAGTTCGCTACTGCTCCGGACGCATTGGTTGACCAGCATGTGTCCTTCTTAGCTGTTGTGTCTGTCCCCTTTGGGGAAATGTCACGCAATGTAATGGAGTCCTTGTAGCTTGCTACGACTCGTCTACATTCGCTGATGACCGACACCTGCTTTGTTGGGTCATGTATGCCTGTCCTTGTGCGGTACTGCCACTTTAGTTTATGACTAGACATGTCGATCCGGGTTCTTTGACATTGGATTGCTAGCGACACTATCGCATACGTGAGTCAAAAGACGCAAACGGTCCCGGCTAAGGTAAGGCTGCAGCCGTGGAGTTAACCGTGCGTGAGACCACAAAGGGATGCGATGTGTTACAAGCTGGATTCCTATGGCTTAGGATCGGGGTCCCGACAATCTTCAAGCGCATTTCATCCATCTTCAAGCGCATTGCATCCATCTTCAACCGCATCGCATCGATCTTCATCTTGCGATCGTCAATGACCTCGGCAACATGCAAGTCCATTTCCATATTCTTATCCTCAATTATTTTCAATTTTTCCTTCAAGTATTTGTTTTCTTTTTCAACCAAAGTTAACTTCTCGAGAAGCATTTCTAGGTGGGTTGGAATTTCTGGTTCACATACCTCCTAGATTAAAAATATATGTCACGTTGGTCATCATAATTGTCATAAACTATAAATGAACCAAATAGTTATCAAAAGATAATATATACCACATGTGAATCATAGACAGGACGAGGGCCGACGGGGGCGGATACCAAAACCATCGCACTATATAATAACAAGGAATAATAAAAGTAAGAAAATTAGACAAGTATCTATCTGAAGTCAGAATTTTTTTCTTTCATAAAGAAGATAAGAACAAGAGGCTCACCACGGTGGTGCCGACGACGAGATCGGCGCGGGTGATCGACGGTGGTGAAGACGGGGAGGGGACGGGGCGTGACGGACCACTAAATATAGACAAGTCTCGTTGAAAATGGAGCTCGGAGGTCGAGTTTCGAGAGGAGAAAGCTTAACTAGTGTGGCTCGGGCATTTCATCGAACACCTCATGTGCATAGGAGGTGAACTAGAGCACCCAAATGCCCTCCCCTCTCCGTCTCAACAAAAACAGAGCATTGTAGAGTGCTCTGCCACGGCGGTGGGCATATATGTACGCAAGTTATTTGTCCCGGTTCGTGGCATGAACCGGGACTAAAGGTTGTGGGCCAGCAACGAGGACCATTGGTCCAGGTTCGTGGCTCGAACGGGGACAAATGGTTCCACACGAACCGGGACCAATGCCCATGAGGCCCCGGCCGGCCCCCTGGGCTCACGAACCGGGTCTAATACCCCCCATTGGTCCCGGTTCTTGTAGAACCAGGACTAATGGGCTGGCTAGGGCCGAACGGTAGCCCTGTTTTCTACTAGTGTGGCGGAAGGTGTTCGACAGGTATTTGGGGTAGCTAACCTTCTCCACAGATGCTGAAAGTTAACAGGATTGGGTTTGATTCCAAGGTAGGATGCTCCACCAAATTTCAGCTCCATTGGACAAGTTTGACAGTCCAAACTTGAAATCACCCCCAAATGGGCAGTTATGTCCTTTTAAAAGAGACTGTGGGTAAATTAATCCCCACAAATCCAATTTTTCACAGGGTCTTCTCATTTGGGGTGTTGAGCACTCTTGCAAACTTTCAGGCCATTTGGACAAACTTTGCTATGTAGAGTTGCTACAACTTGATTAGTGACACGGAAGGTTTTAGGTATATTTGGTGAATACGACCACCTTGGAATGACGTGAAACTTGGCATGGCCGCCAAATATAGCTTGGGAAGCATGCTAGAATTTTCTGGGAACTTATTGAAAATATTTCCTTTGGAAATATTACAAAAGTTCAAAATAGACAGAATATGTTTTCAAGGATTTTCTCAAATATTTTGAACACGAATATGGGTTGAAAATCTTATGTATGGAAAATATATGTCCTGTGAGTATATGCAAGGTTTCTAAGATTTTTCTAAGGCGGAAAAATATTTTTCCATTCAGAAATATCATTTCTGGCCTCAGAAAAGGACATGTAAATACAATAGAATTTTTTTTATAAAATAATTATTTTATCATTTGGAGAGTTATAGTAGTGCCAAAATCATAATGCAAGTTTTGGGTGAAGGCACTCCCTTGGAATCAGGGTCTTGTACTGCAAACCCATAGCAAGGTTTTGAAATAGCCAAAAATGAGAAAAAGGTCTTTTTGGAAATATCAGGTTATAAAAATATTGTGTTTCGATCCACTCATTCAAGCACACACACATACAATGACAATCATGGCACTCATAGCACTTCCTTAAAAAGTTATAACAAACTCAGGTTTTTGAAGAAACTACACTTGAAGTAAGGTAAAAACAGGGTGTGACACACCAATCCCCCTTACAAGAATCTCGTCCACGAGATTCCTAAGCTAGGTCCTAAAAAGGTACGGAACTTCGAATCGGAGATAGTCTTCACGCTCCCATGTTGCTTCTGGTTCGGTGTGGTTGCTCCACGAAATCTTGAAGCACTTGATGGTGCGGCTTCTAGTACAATGCTCGGCTTTGTACATGATGCAGATCGGCCTCTCGCGATAAGTGAGTTCAGGTTGAAGGTGAATGGCTTGATGGTCGGTGTCCTTATAAAGATCTGGACGGTTTGGTGCTTGAAGGCACTTCCGAAGTTGTGACACATGGAAGACGTTGTGCACACCCGAAAGTTCTGGAGGTAGCTCCAACTGGTAGGCAACTTCTCCACGCCTTGCCATGATCTTAAAAGGTCCAATGAACCTTGGAGCAAGTTTACCCTTGACATGGAAACGCTTAGTTCCCTTGTGATGTGTGACGCAAAGGTACACCTGGTCTCTGGGGTTGAACTCCCCTTCTATGCGATGAGAATCCCAATAGCTCTTCTGTCGTGACTTGGCTGCTTTCAGGTGCTCCTTGACAAGTTGCACCTTGTCTTCTGCTTCATGAAGAACGTCTTGACCGAAAATCAATACTTCATCGGTTTCGAACCAGTTGAGCGGTGTTAGGCACTTCCGTCCATATAGCACCTCAAATGGGGCCATCTGGAGACTGGACTGATAGTTGTTGTTGTATGAGAACTCAGTGATCATAACCCCATTTTGTCTTATGTGCTAAGACACAAGCGCGGACCATATCCTCAAGTATTTGATTAACTCGCTCCGTCTGTCCGCCCGTCTATGGGTGGAAGGAGGTGCTGAAAGAAAGCTTGGTTCCTAGATATTCTTGGAACTTCTTCCAGAATCTTGAGGTGAACTGCGTGCCTCGGTCGGATACAATCTCCTTGGGAACTCCATGGAGGCTCACAATATGCTCAATGTAGAGGCTAGCCAGCTTGTCACAACCATAAGTGGTGCTAACTGGAATGAAGTGAGAGGCCTTGGTCAGATGGTCGACAATGACACATATGGAGTCATGGCCTCTGCTAGACTAGGTAGACCGGTGACGAGGTCCATGCCGACTCAGTCCCACTTCCATTCAGGCACCTGGAGAGGTTGAAGCAGCCCAGTAGGTCGGTGGTGCTCAGCCTTGACACGCTCGCACACATCGCACTTGGAAATATAGGAAGTTATTTCCCTCTTCATGCCATGCCACCAGAACCTTTCCCGTAGGTCTTGATAAATCTTGGTCCCACCATGGTGAATTGAGTAGGGTGTGTCGTGGGCTTCTTGCAAGATTAAAGTCTTGAGTTCAGCCTTGTTGGGTACGCATAAACGTTTCCCAAACCAAACGACTCCTTGTTCATCCACTGAGAATTCTGGGGCCTTGCCTTCCTGGATCTTCTTCTTGGTGCCTTCAATGCTCTTGTGTCCCTTCTCGGCCTCTTTGATGCCGTCTGCTAGAGTGGGTTTGACTTCAAGGTTAGCTAGGAATTCGGGTTCAAATAGCTCCAACCCGAAGCTCTCCAACTCGTCATATAGGGCGGGTAGCCTTCCCTGGATTATAGCATTCAAGGTGCACGCCTTCCGGGTCAAGGCATCAGCCACCACATTGGCCTTACCGGGGAGGTATTGAATGCTAAGGAAATAATCTTTGATCAACTCCAACAATCTTCGCTGCCTCATATTCAACTCCCTTTGAGTAAAAATATACTTCAGACTCTTGTGTTCGGTGTATATTTCACATCGCATCCACAGAAGGTAATGTCGCCATGTCTTGAGGGCATGCACTACTGATGCAAACTTGAGGTCATGAGTGGCGTAGTTCTCCTCATGCGGGTGCACTTCCCGTGACAGGTAATCCAATACCCTGCCGTCTTGCATTAGGACGCCACCGAGCCCGATTCTTGAGGCATCAGAGTATATAACAAACTCCTTGTGGATATCTGGAGTAGCCAGTACCGGGGCGGTAGTCAATCTCTTCTTCACTTCGTGGAAGCTTTCTTCGCACTTCGCCATCCATTCGAACTTTTTGCCCTTTTTCAAGAGCTGAGTCATGGGTCGCGCGATGCGGGAGAACCCTTCCACAAACTTAGGGTAGTATCCCGTGAGTCCGAGGTAGATTCTGACTTCCTTCACATCAATTGGCGACTCCCAGTTGGTTGTCGTGGTAATCTTGGAAGGATCAACTGCCAATCCATTTGCGGTCATGGGATGACCCAAGAATGCAACTTCGTGCAGCCAGAATTTGCATTTGCTAACTTAGCTTAAAGTTGGTGCTCTCAAAGATTCTCCAACACTTGCCTCAAGTGTTTCTCATGTTCTTCTTCGGACTTGGAAAAGATTAATATGTCATCGATGAAGATGACGACAAACTTATCCACGTATTCCATGAAGACTTTGTCCATGAGGTACATGAAGTATGTTGGGGTATTTTCAACCCAAACAACATGACTGTGCACTCGTATAGACCGTACCAAGTCACGAATGCTATCTTAGGTATGTCCTCGGGTCGGATCTTTAGTTGGTAATATCCAGATCTTAGGTCGATCTTCGAAAATACCTTGGCACCATTTAACTGGTCAAGTAGGTCTTCAATCTTGGGGAGTGGGTACTTGTTATTTATCGTGACTTCATTGAGGGAATGGTAATCGACGCAGAGTCTAATAGTCCCATCCTTCTTGGACACGAACAGAACAGGCGATCCCCAAGGTTACACACTTGGATGAATGAACCCTTTCCTGAGCTGCTCATCCAGCTGCTTCTTCAGCTCTGCTAGCTCTTCGGATCCCATCCTGTAAGGCTTCTTATAGATAGGCCTGTATATATATCTCTGTGTGTGTGTGTAGTCGTCACTAGTTGACAATTTAAGTATCTTGATACCTCGTTAATTTTGTAACAAACATTGCTGGTGTTGTTTTGTTAGAAGTCAATATGTGTCAAAATTTGTAATTCTGAATCATCTGTTTTCTTTCTCTAACGCTTTTGATTCGTGCTTCTTTTGCCAGGGGAAGTTCAAAAGGACCGCGCGCTAGAGCTCCTAAACGTGCGCGCCTTCTACTTCGTTTACTTATGTGGCGTGAAGACATAAAGCAAACCATTGAAGCCATAGTTGTCTTTTTTTTCATCTAAAATAATAATGGTAACATATTAATACAAACAAAATAATATTCTAGCTCAAAAAATTGTATGTGAATAATGAATGGATGCTATGGAACTATATTTGTTATGGAGCTATGTATGTATGGATGCTATGGAACTATATGTATATATGGATGCTATGGAATTTTGGATGTATGGATGCTATGGAGTTTTGATATATGGATTATGAAATTTGTTATGCAACTTTGCATATATGTTATGTGTTGTGGATCAGTAAAACTATTGGGCACATATTATTTATTATATATTTGATATAGATGTTATGTGTTGTTGAATTTGTTGTTTTGAAACAAAACATATATATGCTAGAATACCAGATACTAATGGAGCACCATGGGCTATACTAATGGCACACCTGGGAGGCATACTAATGGAGCACCTGGGAGGCATACTGATGGCGCACCTGGGAGGCATACTGATGGCGCACCTGGGAGGCATACTGATGGCGCACCTGGGAGGCATACTAATGGCGCACCTCGGAGGCATACTAATGGCGCACCTGGGAGGCATACTAATGGCGCACCTGGGAGGTATACTAATGGCGCACCATGAGCTATACTAATGGCGCACTGCCTGGTGCGCCATTAGTATACCAGATTGTGACATCCTCGACTTTTGCTACAGTAATGATTGTAATTAAGCGACACTAATCCCGCGCTAATGATGCCACGTCATCGGAAATGATATCAATGATCTCGTGTTGGTTGAAACCGAATCAAATTCGAAGCTTTAAAATAAAGTCAGCCAAGAAAAGATTTTCGTGTTGTTGAAATAAAAACGTCGGGGAGTTATCAAAAAAATTCCCTAACGGATTATAATATCGAATCGGGCACGTTAGGGGTTATCGGTAAACACTATATATTTTAAATGTGGATATTGAATAAGATGAATAAAGGAAATATAGTAAATAGAAATAAATAAATAAAAGAAAGAATTAGAAGTATGTATAATAAATTATAAAAGAAAGTATAAGAAAAGTATTTAAAAAGAAAGTTAAATAGTATATTAAATAATAAAAGATAAAAAAAGGAAAAAGAAACCAACCGGCCCAACTGGGCCAAAAGGCCAAGCAGGCCACCCCCCATCCCGCAAACCCTAGCGCCCCCTCCCCTGGCGAGGGAGCCTCCCCTCGCTCCCTCCCCTCCCTCTTAGCGCCGCCACCCTCCCACGCTCCCCTCTCGGCCCCACCCCCCACCGACAGCGCCCTCCCTCCCCTCTCGTAACTCCCTCCCCACGAGCCCCATCTCTCCCGTGACTCTCTCCCCCACTCCCACCTCCCGTCGCCCCTCCCCCTCAGATCCACCCCTCCCTGGCCGGCTCCTTCCCCCCCCCCCCCCCCCCGCCGGCGAGCCGATCCCCCATCTCCCCCCACCTCGAGCACCAGCCCCGGCCCCCGTCGGCCCCTCCTACCCCAGCAGCCCCCCTCGGCCTCCACCCCGCCGGCAGGGGGCCTCGGCCACCGCGGCCCTCCACCTCGCCGGCCTACCACCCCGCCCCCCGTCGGCCTTCTCCCGCTCGGTCCAGGAGGGACCGGGCAGGGAGACATCTCCACCTCGCCGGATCCGGCCGGCTCCCCCTCGCCGGCGCGTCATCACCATCATCACCGCCCGTCTTCATCGGAACCGTGTCACCGTCGTCACCTTCACCTTCGTGCGAACTCCGGCTTCATCGGGCCGTCTCGTCACCGTCGGTGAGCCCCTCCTCGGGCTCCTCCCACCATGTCGTTCTCCTCGTCGTCCCGGTTCCGTTCCGGCAAACGGGACCTCGATCCGTCGACGGTAGACTCCGGTAGGAAGGATTGAACATTTGGTTCTTCTAGGTGGAGTTGGAGCAAAGAGAGTTCTGTGTCTCTCTGTTAGCAGAGAGAGAGATGAGAGTTTTGAGAGAAAAGAAATAAAAACAAAGGTTGTATTCCGTATGTATGTATGTATGTATTTGATACCCGTATTTATGTATGTATTTGCATATATAGGCATGTGGAGAGATACGACATTTGTATGGTTATGTGTTTGTGAATAAAGATGAGTAAATAGCCTTGGGTCACTTACCGGTGGGGCCAACGCACCCGCTGTCCATGACAGGGAGGCCCCACGCGATAATTAAAAATAATCTTTTATTAAATAAATAAATAAATAGATATATATTAGTTAAATTAATTAATTAGAATAATGAAAGAATGCCACGTGGGTCCCTCATTAAATTAATCTGATAAATCCATATTTAATCTTAAATAAAACTTGTGCCTATGACGTTCGGGACCCGCTGGTCAGTTGACCGGTCAAATGTTGATGTGAGCCTGACATCGCGATGATGTCATAATAGGATTTTATTAAAATAATTAACTCTGTTTCTAATTCCTAAATAATGAATAAAACTTTAAAAATTAATATAAAATAATCCGTAAGTCAGATCAAAATAATTTCAACATGAAAGTTGATCAGCAAAGCGAGACGAACCCGGATACACGGCACGTTCGTCTGTCACGCGTCCCTAGCATAGCAAACATGGAACTTTTCCATCGTTTCCAGTATAACCTGTAGTAGCCCGAGACCCGGAAAATATCGTCAGATATTCTTCTGACCCGTCTATGACGGATGTTGTTGCGTTACCTCATGTCTAGCCTGCATCTTGCCATGTCATGCTTTGTGTTGCATCGGTGCTATTATTTATTGTTTCTTCCCCCTCTTCTTACCGGTAGACCCCGAGACTGACGCTGCTGCCGGGTACATCTACGACCCTGCCGATCAGTCCTTTGCCGCAGAGCAGCAAGGCAAGCAAACTCCCCTTGATCATTCCTATATCGCCTATGTCTTTCTTCCTACTGCTTGCATTAGTATTTTGCTACTGTTGTAGTTAGCTCCTATATCTGATGCATAGCCTATTTTTGATGAACTGCTACTTTCAGTCCTGTACCTTTAATCTGCTTAGTATAGGTGGAGCAGTCATCCCCTCTGACCCCGTAGATCAGTTGCCCCGCTTGTTTTCAAATCTCGATCTCTGATCGACGAGCCAGACCCGACACAGCACATTCACCCCCCTTCGTTGTACGACGCTATAGGGATACTATCGGGTACCGAGGGCGACACCTCGCTAAGTACTCCTGATGATATCTCTGTAGTATAGCTAGTCGGTCGTGGTTATCGAGGGTGATTCCTCTTTCACCATTCCCGATGACGCCTCTGTCGTGCAATCCCGCGAATGTGGGACCCCCGAGGGTGATTCCTCTAAGCCCACCTTGACGGGTACATCGTTCGGAATCCAACGAGGGTGATACCTCAGATTCCCCCCAATGTTACAACCACACAGTTACTCGACCATGTTACTGGGATCATTGGTGATTAGCTGTAAGACGGGTGGATTCCCGTGAGACTGTGTTGATGGCCTAATTAAAATGCTAATGGATTTGGGTATTTGATCTGGGTTGGTCGGAGACCTTTTCGCACTAACCGGCTACGCGGGAAGAATTATGGGTACTCGGCGTCGCGGTATCAGCCGAAGCTTTTCAGATGCCAGCAATGTAGCCGCGCGCGCCCGAGTGGTCCCGAGATGCATCGCGCTTGTGATTAAGGGATGCTAGGACTGACGTCGGCCGCCCACGCCACGTGCAGGAGCGTGAAGGGGAACTGGGCCCACGAACCCTTTGTGCTTAGGATTTAGACCGGCGGGCTGGCCGCTCTGATTAGTCTTAGGTGGGGCTGCTACGTGTCGATATTCCGAGGCCGGGCAGGATCCTGAAAAGTATGTCCGACCAGAGTGTTATCGAGCGTGACGGGACATGTGGTGCACCCCTGCAGGGATGAAAATTAACTATTCGGATAGCCGTGTCCACGGTTACAGGACGACTTGGAGTTGTGCCCCGATCTCTTACAACTACAATTGTTACTTAACTGGAATTAGTTTGCCTCGGGATTGCTTCCTCGCAGGGAGTCGAGGGAGGATCCTTAGGCGTGACCTCACTTTAATATTGCTGCAACAATATGACTATTAATGTGTTACCCCTGTTCTACTCTCGTCTATTGCTGCAAGACCCTGAAGATGCTAGTCTTCGATAGGACTAGGCTTTCTCTCTCTTGATCCGTTTGCTGCAACCAGATGATGGAGCCCAGGAGATGGGGTCCCCGCCGCCGACGACTGCTACCCCGACGGTGCCTGCTACTACGTGGAGGCCGCTGATGATCAGGAGTAGTTAGGAGGTTCCCAGGCAGGAGGCCTCGCCTCGTTCGATCGTTGTATATTTTGTGCTAGCCTTCTCTAAGGCACCCCATGTTTTATGTCTGTAGTCAGATATTTGTTGCTTCCGCTGACTCGTGTGTTTATCGAGCTTTCGTATTCTAGCCCTCGAGGCCCCTGGCTTGTAATATGAAGCTGATGTTATTTTTATTTGTGTCTAGAGTTGTGTTGTGATATCTCCCCGTGAGTCCTTGGGTTTGATTGTACGCATTTGCGTGTATGATTAGCGTACGATTAAATCGAGGGCGTCACACAAATACTAATGGCGCACCTTAGTCAAAAATTCTAATGGCGTGATGCTAGTGGCGCACCTATAGTGCGCCATTAGTAGCCAAAATAGGTGCGTCACTAGCAGGCCTTTTCCTTGTAGTGGGTAATCGACGTAGAGCCAGATAGACTCATCCTTGTGGACACGAATAGAATAGGTGATGCACTCAGTGAATCCCTTCCTGAGTTGCTCATCCAACTGCTTCTTCAACTCTGCTAGCTCTTCGGATCCAATCCTATAAGGCTTCTTATAGATAGGCCTTGATCCGGGCATGAGCTCAATGATGAACTCGGGGTCTCGGTCAGGATGCATCCCAGGCAGCTCATCGGGAAAAACATCCGGGTATTCGCAGACTATTGGTACTCGGTCCAGCTCGTCTTACGAAAGGCAATTAACCCGAGGAACTTGAGTGGAGGTAGGTACAGGGACATACTTGACTTTGACCCCTTGGTCACTTGTCATGGCAATAGCCCTTTTGGCGCAGTCTATTATGCTTTGGTGCCTGGCCAACCAGTCCATACCAAGGTTCACGTCCAAGCCTTGCGACTTAAGGACCATGAGTTCTGCTATGAAGCTTATCCCATTAATGTTGATCCTGACTCCTCTACATCCTAGGTTGGTCCTTAGCATTGCTACCGGGGTATGTACTCACATTTGTCCATTAAGGAGGGTAGGCTTCAAACCACATTTTTCTGCAAACTTTTAGGTGAAAAAAGAATGTGAAGCCCCACAATCAGACAATGTTGTTGCTGGGGTGGAGTTCACGAGGAACGTACCCAGAGTGCAGTCCGGGTCCTCCTGGGCTTCTTCTGCGGAGATGTGATTCACGCGTTCCCTGTTGTGGTACTGCTCGTTGCGGGGAGCTTGGTTCCTGCTTGGTGCTCCATGACCTTGTCCTTGATTAGGCACATTGGGGCGTGGTGCATCGAGCTTCTTGTTGGGTCACTGCCTGGAGTAGTGCCAGTCTCACCACATCCAAAGTAGGTAACCTGCCCTAGAATGTTGGACTTGACCCCACAGCTGTTGGCCAGATTGATCGCTCCCTTGGGGTTGGCATGCTGCTGAGGCTAGTAGTTCTGGCAGATCGTTGGTGCCTTATACTGCTGTTGCTGATAGCTGGGTTTTGCCGGGGCAGATTGCCACGGATGTGCCTTCTGATTACTGGAACCTACATTGCCCATCAGCTTACGCTTGCGGGTGTCATCCACTGCACTACACTTTTCTTCCAACATGAGGGCCGTGTTTACCAGATCGAAGAAGACCCGGCATTCATAGACAATAAGCTGGTATTGAAGCAACCGTCGGAGTCCTTCCATGAAGCGTTCCACCTTTTCAGCTTCAGTGTTGATGTATTATGGTGCATACCTTGACAAAAGGTTAACTTGTGCAGGTACTCCTTGATTCTCCCGCTTCCTTGCCTCAGATCTCGGAATTCCTGCTTCTTAATGGTCATCATTCCAGGGGGAATGTGAGCGGCGCGGAATACTTCCTTGAAGACAGTCGAAGAGATAGCCTATCCTTCCCGCATGATCTGGAACTCGTCCCACCAAGCCCTGGTCGTGCCTCCGAGATAGTGGGAAGCATAAAGGACTTTCTTGCGGCCATTGCTGCATTTAAACAGCGCGTGGAGGTCTTCAATGGTGCGGATCAAGTCATCAGCATCCAGGGATTCATTTGTCTCCATGAATATGCGAGGCGTAGTCCTCATAAACTCAGACATATTGGAGCGATCGTTGCCATTTCCATTTTGGAGCGGATTTTCACTAAGACTTGAGCTAACGGCTTGATGGCGGCATTGTTGGCTTGACGTTCCTCTCATAGATCTTGGAGGAACTGAGCCATGGTCATGATCTCCGGAGGAGGTAGTGGCGGGGGAATGCCGCGTTGCTGCTGCTCGGGGTGATCTCCAGCTTGGGCAGAGCCACCGGTTCTCGGCTGCTGGCCATAAGCGCTGGTGCTGGGGTTGCTGAAGGTGCTGGTGCGAGTTGAAATCACCATCCTGTTTGCGAGCAGATAGGTCAACATTCCGAGGTTGTCGGGGAATCATAAGGGATGACACTCCTAGATAAGGGGGTTTGGTACTATGAAAGTGTGTGAGACAAACAAAAAGGTTTTAGGAACCTAATGCAATTACTTAATTAAAAAAGTTGATATAGTCGCTTACAAGCTGCCCAAGGCAGAAATATGGCTTGCATCAAAACATGAACATGAAGCACACAACACTCATGGTTCTCGTGAACCATACATGGAGAAGACTTCACTTGGGAGACTCCTAACTTTCCTAGGACGTTCCTCTAAGCGGCGGACTGCTCGGTCGCATATGCAGGTTATAAAGGGTCTTCGTCTTCATCCTCGTTGGTGTCTTCTTCCTTAAGTGGTGTGTGGGAAGGAAGAGGTCCATCACGGCGTCACTTTGTTGGCATAGCAGTGAGGAGCTCAGTGTATTCTTCCGCGTTCAGACGACGACTCTGTATAGGAGTGGCCTGGAGCGGTGGTATCCCTCCCCGGAAGGCAACGGTAAGTTGCCCTCCGGGTGCTTCTTCCTTCTTGACCTTGTGGGTCTTCATTTTTTATACGAGAAGCAGGTCCTTGACTTGATGTATTTCTTGGTGAAGTGGCACAAATTCCTTGATCAGAAGTTGAGTGAGGGTGTCGGCGGAGAGGTTGTAGTAGGTCTGAAACCTGAGTGTCATCCCGTCCTTCGAGGATGGGTTGAGTGTCCAGCTCCCGTCAAACCCGTCCTTAACAAAAGGGAGGTGACGAGTAGCCGGCTCGTTGGCCATATTGCGTAGGACATCGTGGAGAAGCACGAGCACCTCTCGTGCTGCTGTCTCCACTGCCAACACTAGGTTCTCTATCTTTGGTCCTTCAAAGAACCAGCTAGTTGGGGAGTTGTTTCCCTTCACTATCACGTTTACATGATATTCCTTTTTGTCGGCGTTGACCCAGTGCTTTTGGTAGAGGAAAATGGGGTGCGGCGTACTTGACACTTCTCCAGGCTGTCTCCCAAAAGCAAGGGAAAGCCAGTTTCCACAAGCGTCTCGGGTACGACGACCGTCTACAAGGTTATTAGCAGAGGGTTAGAAATTTGTGGGTGGTATGAAATGGTAGTAAGGTGTAGAATCTCAAGTGTAAGGGCTGAGTGGGCTAATCTTCTCAGCTATCGTCCATGCTACCTAAGGCTTCCTACAGTTAGGATGGCTCTTATACCAGCTTTGTGGGGACCCTGACTTACGAGTCGGGATCGCCGAATGAACGTGCTCAGTGATCCCAGAGATCAGTGCTCACCGAACACACAAATACTGAATATTAAGAGTCTTACATCCAACATACAATTTGATACAACAAATGACCATCATGGTCAAGTGTCACATAGGTAGGGCCTATAAGGCCAATCACAACGATACAACTAGTAGCGAAAATCTTGGTAGTAAATGGGAGCCCATGCCATCAGCCTTCACCAACACGCATTCTGACTGGGAAGCGTCCTAGTTCGCATGTCCGTCTCTGATGATGAATTCTTCTCCAAACTCCGGTTCCTCCATGTCTGGTCAATAACATAACCAGTGGCAAGCGAGTGAGCACTTTCAATGTACTCGCAAATAGCCCATGATATGGATAATGCAGTTGGTACGGTAACAAAGTAATATGCAGACTTTGTGGAAAACATGCTCTACTTAAGGATATGCATGGTCAATTACTTGTATGGATATGCATCATAAACTAGATGGTAATCATAAGAACAAGTTACAAATATCAACATCTCTGCTGAGGGCTGAACACTACGGGTTCACCCCATAAGCCAAGTCACCAAACTTGACCATATCAACTCTTTCATAGCACACTATCAACACACACACACACACATACTTGGTTTATGCGGAAACGACTGGACGTAGTTTAAGAAGGATTACCAAACTGTCCTTGACCGTGGACACGACTATTCGAATAGTTTTACACTCTCCATAGGTTGTACTCTGTACCCACGAGTTCCGGGAAACTTCTGTGAAATCCACGACTCGCGTTATATAACATACCCGAGTTAAGTACCAGATCATTGCCTTTCCCCTGACGACACTAGACAAAGAGTCCACTTGATTGGTACCCAACCCACATGATGTACGTCTTACGAGCACCGACTCTAGACCGTATCAACTATGCGGGGACCAATGGTGTGCCCGAAACACGTAAAAATGACATAGTCGGCCTGCCTGCTACGACCCCGTCACGAGAGTGACCACATATCACTCCCGCCACTTGTAATGTGGCCTCTTTGCTAGCATCGACCAAAGTAATCAACAAAGCCCCGTCCCATAAAGGGGTATCATGGTCGCACATGTAAGGTTCCGACGGTCGACACATCATAAATCTAATACCATTTCCGAAACCACTCACACAAAATCTTCCCGGTGCACCACTTCTTTCACAAGTGGTCACCCAACTCAACATCATCACCCTCGGGCATTAGTGGCACCCGACGGGTTTTTCATAAAACCTTTGACATCAACTATGTGTTACCATCATCATGCAAATGCTCTTGCTATGCATAGCACTACTATCTACTTATCAACATGTTATCAGCATTACCCTCACAAATGGTAAGGTCATGCTCATTGCAAGTGCTCCGGAGGAGCCATCGGGAACACCATGCTGGGGTGCACCGATTAATCTTAACTATATGCATCCCAATAAAATAATCTACATGCCATGCATAAAACATTTTCTCGGACATGGTCAAAGGGATGCTTGCCATGATCAGCTAGGTATCCGGGGTCTTCGAGTGTAACTCCTTCATCGAATGCGGAATCTATTGTCGTAATAATAATAACCGAATAAGAAGCTCATTCAAAAACAGAGAACAAAATCACTCTAAAAATGTTATCCTATTCTTATAAACTATACTATAGTTTTAAAAATATTTGTCTCTGGTTTTTCCTGCAAAAAGGTATTTTTAAAACCTAAATAACAGGGGCAAAAGTTTTTAAGCTAGGCATTTTAATCAAAGCTATGTGTAAATGTTTATACAAAAATTGGTGCAACAACACTAATAAATTCTACACATTTTTAGAAGAATAGGGGTGGAATTTTTTTTAAATTTCACTAAATTATTAATTCTACAAAAATCATTTAGAATCAGAAACAAAAGAAAAGGAAAAAAGGGCTTAACGCTGGCTTGGCTCGGCCAATGGCTGGGCCGGCCCGACTGGCTAACCGGCTAGCTAGCTAGCCAGCAGCCCACGTGCGCGAGCGCCATGAGGTTTAAACCTAACACGCGTGCCCGTGCAGTCAGCGGAAAAGAGAGAGGAGAGATGGGGAGAGACTGGCCACCGACAGGTGCGTCATGCTTGTCGGGGTCATCTTCCTCCTCTAGACAGAGGGGAGGCCAGGCACGCCGGCGGTGATACCGATGCCCTCGAGGCTAGGTGACGGCCGTAACGACATCGTGGCATCATCACCAACCTGCTGGCCGTTCAAAGAACAACAGGGAGGTCCCGGGTCACCTGCGATGAGGTGGCCGCGGTGTAGGTACTTTGAGTGGTGGTGGAGTTGGGTGCTACAGGATGAGAAACGCTTGGGTAAGAGGTGGACAAGCTTCCCAAGCTCACTGCGGTCATGGAGGAGGTAAGAGGAGCGTGAGAGCTGGCCTGTAGCCCCAGCTTGATGGAGCTCCGAAGCGGCGGGGCATCGCTCGATATGGAGCACGGGAGCTCTCTGTGCTCGAATTGGGTGGCTAGGACCTCGATTGAGGGTCTGATGGAGTGGTGTGAGGTGTTGGAGTGAAGGGGGAGGGCCTATTTATAGTCTAGGAATGGTGCTCCGAGCGGGGGAGCACCGGTGGTGTCACCGTGGCTGCTGGAGAGGGAGAGAGGGCTCGGGGTCGATACCACGGTTTCACGGACATGGTTTGGGACCCAAGTGACTCAACGAAAGAGACAGGATGCTCAGTGCGCGCGTGCTGCGGGGCCGCGCTCTTCTGACCGAATCTGGCGCGCGCAGGCATGCGTCGCCCTACTCAGCAGAGAGGGGGAGAAGGGGCCCTAAGGCTGCCCTCAGTCAGGAGGTTTGTGAGAGACGCGGAGAGACGCCGAGGGGAGGTGAGAACTAGCCGGGGATGGCATCCTTGGCCTCGGGTTCGCCCTGTAGCGCCCATAGCGCAGATTTGGCTTGCCACGACATGCTGGTGCATTAAGAGTTGCTTTGGCCGTGTCTGGCGTGTCTGGGGTTGGCTGAGATGCACCTTGGCCGTTTGGTACACGGACATACTTGACTTTGACCCCTTGGTCACTTGTCATGGTAATAGCCCTTTTGGCGCAGTCCAGTATGCTTTGGTGCTTGGCCAACCAGTCCATACCAAGGATCATGTCCAAGCCTTGCGACTTAAGGATGATGAGATCTGCTATGAAGCTTATCCCATTAATGTTTATCCCGCCTCCTCTACATGCTAGGTTGGTCCTTAGCACTGCTACCGGGGTATATACTGACATTTGTCCATTAAGGAGGGTAGGCTTCAAACCACATTTTCCAGCAAACTTTTGGGAGAAAAATGAATGTGAAGCCCAACAATCAAACAATATTGTTGTTGGGGTGGAGTTGACGAGAAACGTACGCAGAATGCAGTCGGGTCCTCCTGGGCTTCTTCTGCGGAGATGTGATTCACGCATCGCCTACTGTGGTACTGCTGGTTGCGGGGAGCTTGGTTTCTGCTTGGTGCTCCATGACCTTATCCTTGATTAGGCACATTGGGGCACGGTGCATCGGGCTTCTTGTTGGGGCACCGCGTGGAGTCGTGCCAGTCTCACCACATCCAAAGTAGGTAGCCTGCCGTGGAAAGTTGGGCTTGACCCCACTGCTGTTGGGTGGATAGATCGCTCCCTTGGGGTTGGCATGTTGCTGAGGCTGGTAGTTCTGGCGGATCGTTGGTTCCTTATACTGCTGTTGGTGATAGCTGGGTTTTGCCGGGGCGGATTGCCACGGATGTGCCTTCTCATTACTACAACCTGATTTGCCCATCAGCTTACGCTTGCGGGCATCATCCATCGCACTACGCTTTTCTTCCAACATGAGGGCCTTGTTTAGCAGATCGCCGAAGGTCCGACATTCACAGACAATAAGCTGATACTTAAGCAACCGCTGGAGACCTTCCAGGAAGTGTTCCACCTTTTGACCTTCAGCGTTGACGTCTTATGGTGCATACCTTGACAAAAGGTTAAACTTCTGTAGGTACTCCTTGATTGTCCCGCTGCCTTGTCTCAAAGCTCGAAATTCCCGCTTCTTAATGGTCATCATTCCAGGGGGAATGTGAGCGGCGCAGAATACTTCCTTGAACACAGTCCAAGGGATAGCTTGTACTTCCCGCATGATCTGGAACCCGTCCCACCAAGCACTGGTCTTTCCTCCGAGAAATGGGAAGCATAAAGGACTTTCTCGCGGTCATTGGTGCATTTAACGAGCGCGTGGAGGTCTTCAATGGTGCGTATCTAGTCATCAGCATCCAGGGGTTCAGTTGTCTCCGAGAATATGGGAGGCGTAGTCCTCATAAACTCACACAGAGTGGAGCGACCGTTGCCTTTTCCGTTTTCGGGTAGAATGTTCACTAATACTTGAGCCAACGGCTGGATGGCGGCATTGTTGGCTAGACATTCCTCTCGTAGAGCTTGGAGGAACTGAACCACGGTCATGATCTCTGGAGAAGGTGGTGGCGGGGGAATGTCGCGTTTCTGCTGCTCGGGGTGATCTCCAGCTTGGGCAGATCCACCGATTCCCGGGTGCTAGAAAGAACCGTTGGTGGTGGGGTTGCTGAAGGTGCTGGTGCGAGTTGAAATCACCATCCTGTTTGCGAGCAGACATGTCAATATTCCGAGGTGGTCGGGGAAACATAAGGGATGACACTCCTAGATAAGGGGGTTTGGTACTATGCAAGTGTGTGAGACAAACAAAAAGGTTTTAGGAACCTAATGCAATTACTTAACTAAAAAGATGATATAGTCGCTTACAAGGTGCCCAAGGCAGAAATGTGGATTGCATCAAAACATGAATAGGAAGCACACAACACTCATGGTTCTCATGAACCGTACATGGACAAGACTTTGCTGGGGAGACTCCTAACTTGCCTAGGATGTTCCTCTAAGCAGCAGACTGCTCGGTCTCATATGCAGGTTCTACAGGGTCCTCGTCTTCATCGTCATTGGTGTCATCTTCCTTCAGAGGTGTGGGGGAAGGAATAGGTCCATCACGGCATCACTTTGTTGGCGAAGTGGTGAGGAGCTTTGTGAATTCTTCCGAGGTCAGACGGCGACTCTGTATAGGAGTGGCCTGGAGCGGTGGTATTCCTCCTCGGAAGGCAATGGTAGGCTGCCCTCCAGGTGCTTCTTCCTTCTTGACCTTGCGGGTCTTCATTTTTTGCAGGCGAAGCAGGTCCTTGACTTGATGTAGTTCTTGGTGAAGTGGCACATATTCCTTGATCAAAAGTTTAGTCAGGGTGTCGGCGGAGAGGTTGTAGTAGGTCTGAAACATGAGTGTCATCCCGTCCTCCGGGGATGGGTTGAATGTCCAGCTCCCATCAAACCCGCCCTTAACAAAAGGCAGGTGACAAGTAGCCGGCTCGTTGGCCATCTCGGGTAGGACATCGCGGATGTGCACGAGCGCCTCTCGTGCTGCTGTCTCCACTGCCAACACTAGGTTCTCCATCTGTGGTACTTCAAAGAACCAACTAGTTGGGGAGTCGTTGGCCTTCACTATCACGTTTACATGATATTCATTTGTGTCGGCGTTGACCCAGTGCTTGTGGTAGAGGAAAAAGGGTGTGCGGCATACTTGACACTTCTCCAGGCTGTCTCCCAAAATCAAGGGAAAGCCAGATTCCACAAGCGTCTCGAGTACGACGACCATCTACAAGGTTTTTAGGAGAGGGTTAGAAATTTGTCGATGGTATGAAATGATAGTAAGGTGTAGAAATCTCAAGTGTAAGGCCTGAGTGGGCTAATCTTCTCGGCTATCGTCCATGCTACCTAAGGCTTCCTACAGTTAGGATGGCTCTTATACCAGCTCTGTGGGGACCCTGACTTACGAGTCGGGATCGCCGAATGAACGTGCTCAATGATCCCAGAGATCAATGCTCACCGAACACACGGATACTGAATATTAAGAGTCTTACAATCAACATACCATTTGATACAACAAATGACCTTCATGCTTAAGTCTCACATAGGTAGGGCCTATAAGACCAATATTCAGCCTTCACCAACAGGCATTCTTACTGGGAAGCATCCGAGTTCGCGTGTCCGTCTCTGATAATGAATTCTTCTCCAAACTCCAGTTCCTCCATGTCTGGTCAATAACATAACTAGTGGCAAGCGAGTGAGTACTTTCAATGTACTCGCAAACAGCCCATGATATGGATAATGCAGTTGGTACGGTAACAAAGTAGTATGCAGACTTTGTGGAAAACAAGCTCTACTTAAGAATATGCATGGTCAATTACTTGTATGGATATGCATCATAAACTAGATGGTAATCATAAGAACGGGTTAAAAATATCAACATATCTGTTGAGGGCTAAACACTATGGGTTCACCCGATATGCCAAGTCACCAAACTTGACCATATCAACTCTTCCATAGCACACTATGAACACACACACACACACACACACACTTGGTTTATGCAGAAACGACTGGACATAGTTTAAGCAGGATTACCCAACTGTCCTTGACCGTGGACACGACTATTCGAATAGTTTTACACTCTCCAAAGGTTGTACGTTGTACCCACGAGTTCCGGGAAACTTCCGTGTCATCCACGACTCGCGGTATATAACATACCCGAGGTAAGTACCCGATCATTGCCTTTCCCATGATGACAATAGACAAAGAGTCCACTCGATTGGTAACCAACCCACATGATGTACGTCTTACGATCACCGAGTCTAGACCGTATCTACTATGCGGGTACCAACGGTGTGCCCGAAACACGTAAAAATGACATAGTCGACCTACCTGGTACGACCCCGTCATGAGATTGACCACATATCACTCCCGCCACTAGTAATGTGGCATCTTTGCTAGCTTCGACCAAAGTAATCAACAAAGCCCCGTCCCATATAGGGGTATCGTAGTCGCACATGTAAGGTTGGGACGGTCGACACATCATAAATCTAATCCCTTTTCCGAAACCACTCACACAAAATCTTCCCCGTGCACCACTTCTTTCACAAGTGGTCACCCAACTCAACATCATCACCCTCGGGCATTAGTGGTACCCGACGGGTTTTTTGTAAAACCTTTGACATCAACTATGTGTTACCATCATCATGCACATGATCTTGCTATGCGTAGCACTACTGTCTACTTATCAACATGTTATCAGCATTATCCTGATAGATGGTAAGGTCATGCTCATTGCAAGTTCTCCGGAGGAGCCATCAGGAACACCATGCTGGGGTGCACCGATTAATCTTAACTATATGCATCCCAATAAAATAATCTACATGCGATGCATAAAACATTTTCTCACACATGTTTAAAGGGATGCTTGCCTTGATCAGCTAGGTATCTGGGGTCTTCGAGTCAACTCCTTCGTCGAACGCGGAATCTATCATCGTAATAATAGTAATAAAATAAGAAGCTGAATAAAAAATAGAGCACAAACTCACTTTAAAAATGTTATCCTATTCTTATAAATCTATATTATAGTTTAAAAAATATTTTCTCTGGTTTTTCCTGCAAAAAGGTATTTTTAAAACCTAAATAACAGGGGCAAAAATATTCAAACTAGGCATTTTAATCAAAGCTATGTGTAAAAGTTTTTACAAAAATTGGTGCAACAACACTAATAAATTCTACACAATTTTAGAAGAATTGTGGTGGAAAAATATTTAAATTTGATTAAATAATTAATTCTACAAAAATCATTTAGAATCAGAAATAAAAGGAAAGAAAAAAGGGACTTAACCCTAGTCTGGCTCGGCCAGTGGCTGGGCCGGCCCAACTGGTTAACCGGCTAGCTAGCTAGTCAGCAGCCCACGTGCGCGCGCGCCATCAGGTTTAAACCCAACGCGCGGGCCCCTACAGTCAGCGATAGAGAGAGGAGACTGGCCACCGACAGGTGGGGCATGCATTTCGGGGTCGTCTTCCTCCTCTAGATAGAGGGGAGGGGAGGCACGCCGGCAGCGATGCCGATGCCCTCAAGGCAAGGTGATGGCCGTAACGACACCGTGGCATTGTCCCATACCTGCTGGCCATTGAAAGAACGACGGGGAGGTCCTGGGTCACCGACGACGAGGTCGCGCGGCGGAGGTACTTCGGGTGGTGGTGGAGTTGGGTGCTACGAGCAGGGAAACACTCGGGGAAGAGGTGGAGAAGCTTCCCGAGCTAACTATGGTCACGGAGGAGGTGAGATGAGCACGGGAGATGGCTTGTAGCCCGAGCTCGACGGAGCTCCGAAGCGGCGGGGCCTCACTTGATGTGGAGCACCGGAGCTCTCTGTGCTCGAATGGGGGTGGCTAAGGCCTCTTTTGAGGGTCTCATGGAGTGGTGTGAGGTGATGGAGTGAAGGGGGAGGGGCTATTTATAATCTAGGAATTGTGCACCGAGCGGGGGAGCGTCAGTGGTGTCACCGTGGTTGTTGGACAGGGAGGCGTGCCGGCATTGATATCACAGTTTCGCGGACATGGTTTGGGACCCCAGTGACTCAACGAAAGAGAGAGGACGCTCAGTGCACGCGTGCTGCGGGGTCGTGCGCTTCTGGCCGAATCTGGCACGCGCGGGCACGCGTCGCCCTGGTCAGCAGAGAGGGGAAGAAGGGACCCTAAGGCTGCCCTGAGTTAGGAGGTGCCACTAGTAGGCAGTTGGGGAGTGGTGTTGGTAGCTTGCACTAAGAGTTTAGTGGAAAGCGAGTGGGTGTACAGGGTGTTAAGACCTTTTGACCATACTGGCAGAAGGTGTTCGACAGGTGTTTGTGGTAGCTAACATTCTCCAGTGATGCTGAAAGTTAACAGAATTGGGTTTGATGCAAATGTAGGATGCTCCACCAAATTTGAGCTCCATTGGACAAATTTGACAGTGCAAACTTGAAATCACCCCCAAATGGGCAATTCTGTCCTTCTAAAAGAGAATGTGGGTAAATTAATCCCGGAAAATCCAATTTTTGGCAGGGTCTCCTCATTTGGGGTGTTGAGCACTCCTAGAAAGTTTCAGGCCATTTGGACAAACTTTGCTATGTAGAGTTGCTACAACTTGATTCTGGACAGGGAAGGTTTTAGGAATATTTGGTTAACCAAACCACCTTGGAATGAGGTCAAACTTGGCATGGCCACCAAAAATAGCTTGGGAAGCATGCCAGATTGTTCTGGGAATTTATTAAAAATACTTTGAACATAAATAGGGGTTGAAAATCTTATGTATGGAAAATATATGTCCTATGAGTATCTCCAAATTTTCCCAAATTTTTCTAAGGCCGAAAAATAATTTTCCTTTCAGAAATATCATTTCTAGCCTCAGAAAAGGAAATGTAAATAAAATAGAAAAATATTTTATAAAATAATTATTTTACGATTTTGGAGAGTTATAGTAGTGCCGAAATTAGAATACAAGCTTTGGGTGAAGGCACTCCCTTGGAATCAGGGTCTTGTAGTGCAAACCCAAAGCAAGGTTTTGAAATAGCCAAAAATGAGAAAGAGGTCTTTTTGGAAATATCAGGTTATAAAAATATTTTTTGTATCGACTCATTCAAGCACACACACAAACAATGATAATCGTTGTACTCATAGCACTTGATTAAAAAGTTCTAATAATCTCAGGTTTTTGAAGGGGCTACACTTGAACTAAGGTAAAAACAGGGTGTCACAGCTTGTTGGCGTTGCTACCAAAGAGGCCCCAACATCCTCTGCTTGTGAAGTATGGGGCTCCAATTCCTTCCATGCACCCGGTTTATGCGGCACGTGTGGAGGAACTTCCATGTTGGCCTCGTTGTCCTCGGAAGTGGGTGTGGCTTGAGGCTGCCCCATGGTGCACCTCTTGTCGTGCCTGCCAACGGAGGTAACAGTAGCCGATGGAGCCTGAGGTAGCCCCTCCTCCTCCGCAAGCTAAAACAACGCAGCCTTGGTAGGCGGCACCGGAGGCTGGGCAGTAGCGGACATGGCGAGCAGTTCCGGGGGCTCGGTCATCCCGAGCTTGACGATTGCCTCTCCTCGCCACACTAGAGAGGTACTAGGCGCCGCTAAGCGTCGGGCGCCATACGAAGCATCACCCGTACACCCAAGCATAGCACCGGGCCAGCATGGGGTACCCCCGCGCCTGCTGGAGCCGCGGTGGGGTGTTGATGCAACCCTTAGGATGGGTGTTGCTTTCGCCCTAGGAAGTCCCTTGTCCTTCTTCTCCTCACCACCGCACTTATGCCTGTGAGGGCAAGGGGTTAGCGCGAGCAAACATATGACAGACACGCGACATAGGAATGGGTTGGGGTACTTACTCATCCTCGGCACGCCATTTCCTCTTCTTATTGGCGGCCGATGGAGTGGCATCACCGCTCTTGGGTGCTGCCTCGACGCCACACGAGGAATGCTCGACGTGGTCTTTAGTGCGTTTGTCCTGGTCTCCCCTCCCTCCCTAAGGGCCAGTGGAGCCCCCTGAGGGGACACAACTATTGCGGTTGTGATTGCTTCCCCACCGATGTGGACCCCAGCCGCTCGCGTGTAGGCAGTTGTTTGGGTGGACTCCGCTCCCCCCACCACGTCGGTAGGCCTACTAGGCATCGCTCGGGATGGCTCACCTCTTCATCGACGTCATCCTCGAGGTTGTGCAGGGACCTTCTAAGGTTTAGCGATGGTGCGTGGTCGGCGTCCTCTTCCTCCTCCTCCTCCATCACCTCTGAATCCATGTCGGTGCCATTGTCGCTAGAGGATGTCCCCACGATGGAGGATTATTTGTGTGATTCGACGCGGCCGCTTGGCACAAGTCACCATTCATTAAAGGTGGGCATACTTGCGACCAGCTTGGCCTTGTCATCATAGTTGTACAGTGGAGATGCGGCCTAGGGAGGATCCTCAGGGTCAAGGTTGAGCAAGGTCGTCAAGGCCCCGCTCAGCTCATCGGACTTCAGGCTGGCGGTGTGCAGCTTCATCACGTCCCTCGCAACGGTGTATTCGCACAAGGGTCGCGAATGCGCCTGGAGCGGTGTGATGCGCTTCCCTAGGAATTCCTTGACGACCATCGCCCCCGTCAGTTCGGCGTCCCCGTGGGTGGCGATCCACTCTAGGACAGGCACCGCCGTCGGATTAGTGAGATTCTCGTGGCTCCACTCGGGACTCTGCTCCGGCCAGGTCGTTGGGACCATCAGGAGAGGGTTCACCAGTCACGTGTCCATGAAGATTCAGTGGTGCTGATAGCCCTTAGCCTTTTTCCCATCCTTTAGGTCGATTGTCTCACCCTCGACATCGACGAAGGAGACACACGCGAAGCGCTGGTCCTCGGCAGTGAACTGCAGGATGAAGAAGTGGCGAAAGAGCGCCACAAAGGGCCTCACCCCTATGAAAGCCTCATAGTAGAAGGCAAACATGGACAGACGGAGGATGGAGTGAGGCTGAAGATGCAGGGCTTGGATTCCGTAATGAGAGAGGATGGCATAGAAGAATTCAGAAAATGGTTGGACCAACCTGGCATAAACTCTGTAGAGGAAGAAGGGGTTGGCAAACTCCCCCAGGCTGCTCCGTGCCATCAAGCCAGGCCAGATCCAGGTCACCCGCCCCTCATTCTAGGTGTCGACGACCATCGGGAGCACTGGACCCAAGTCCTCATCCTTACCGATTTAGGAATGCTAGAGAGCTGGCACGACAACGGGAGGGTTTGCGTCCCGTGCTATGGTCTTCGCCTTCTTGCTGACCTGTGCCATCAGCGCAAGATGGTCGTGAATGGGGTAGAGAAGTTGCATCTCCCGAGATTGGATCGGGATGAGCCGCACACGGTGCAACGAGATTAATGTGGGGAAAGGAAGAGCAATGATGGTGTCGCGCCACATGCAGGCTTTATTTTGGCCTAAGTGGTTGCCGAGGCAACATGGGAAGTGACGGTGCCCACGCCCCGTCGTGCACCACGTGGCGCATTTGACCCGCGAGCGGTTAGGGCTCGTGTCGTTTCGCCCTCCAGTTGGAGGAATCGTGCATCCTATGGGCCCGGGGGCTACTATCTGGCCCGTGGTACTGGGGGTACCGAGGCCCACCTTCTTGCGGGCCTAGACGCGACACATGCCATTGACCCAACATGGTTCATCTTTGGACTTCTCAGTCATGGCCCTCGTGAGGGCCCGTGCCTCGCGAGGCACATGTCAGCAAGCGTCGCAAAGGGTCATGCAAAGCCCCCTCATGAGGGCGCCTCCCGACGCTTCCCTCGAGGCCCTCACAGGGAGTACTAATCAAGGGTGGCCCAGCGAGGTCGCTCGGTCCTACGTCGTCGCGGCGGAGACGCGTGGTGCACGAAGTGGCACCATGGCATGTGCCAGCACGAACAGACGAGGAGGCCTTCCTTTTTTTTTGCTAAGGGAGCTAGGCCATGGCCAGTTCCCCAAAGCAATCCTTAAAGGTTTCCCCTTCCGCACAGAAAGACCAGGACGAGGGGATTGCGAGGGTGGAGGTCATCCACGAGCGAACTAACGCGTCATGACAGGAAGCTTTTGAAGGCGAATGCCACTTTTGGCAGGGTAGGTTGCAGTCATTTCCCCCTTCAAACTGGTCGTTGTGGCAACCCTTGATGCCTTGTTTTCTAGGGAAGAGGACCAGGGCCAGCATAAGAGAGGATAGGATGCCACCATAGAAAGGGATGGAACCTGAGCGCTAGCAAGAACTCACCTTGTACTCTCTCTCACGCTCAAGCAAGCAGGAGTAGGGTTTTACACTACAAGGTGACCCAAACCTGGGTAAACCGCCATGTCCACTATTTTTCTCCCTTAGCTCAAGTACGCCAGAGTGTCACCACGGGGTCGCAGAGTAGAGTAGGGTGGGAGAACCTGCACACCCCAGAGTTCGAGCCTCTTGGGTCCCCGGAGCATCGATTCTGACAGAAGAAATTGGGTGCTACCCTGCTAATTGTTTTATATTTCCGATGTGTCTTGATTAGAATCTACTCTTTCCTTCTCTTTCTCTTTTCTGGTCGTGAACCAGCACTCATGCACCTTTATTCCCTATATTTCTCGGGAAAGCTTGACGGCATGTTACCGGTAGGATCGTCTTGTCGTCCTTGCCACGACCACTTGAAGTGTTTAGCTCAGAGACCCAAGCATGCAACAATTTCACAAGTATCATATGCATTTCTTGTCAGCGCCTGTCTTCACCACAGGCGTCTTTAGGATCGATTACCTATTATCCTAGCGGTGGCGTCGCCTTCGGCAAGACCTCTTTGTCGTTCTTGTTGCGGCTGCTTTGTGTGTTGAGTAAGCTCGAAACACTTAACCGCACAACAATTTCAATGAAGTCCCTCCATGTGCAGGTCTTTTCACATGAGTGGTAACTGGGTTGCGGGAAATTTTTGAGAAGTTTTTACTTAGCTTTTCTCTCAGTACCCTTCCGGCAAGGTGGTTGTCGCCGTGTCCGTACGTGTACTTGAGAAAAAGAAAGAAGATAAAAAAGATGAGGCTAGGAACCATGGCGGTCCTGCATCCACCTTAGAGAAGTGATGAGCGACCACATCAATTTATGCAAAAATACATAACATAAATATGTACGTTGACAAAAGGTTGGTGTATACTTAGCTTTATTTACTACACACACGGTCATCACCTCGCTATGTACAAAGGATTCACGCTTTTCCACGAGATTTGTACAAAAGTGGTTGCTGGGGGCCCAACAACCGCGCCTCATGGGTAGAACTTCTGAAGATACTCGATATTCCACGAATTCTACACCGGGGTGCCGTCTTCAGTCTCCACGCGTCCAGCACCAGGCCTCGTGACTTGTACTACGCGGTAAGGGCCTTCCCACTTTGGTGTCAACTTGTTGGATCGCTTCGCGGACTCAATTCGCCGAAGAACAAGGTCACCTTAATCAAAACTCCTGGCGCGCACCTTGCGGTTGTGATAGCGGTGCAAGGTTTTCTGGTACCTTGTGGCACGCAGTGCAGCGTGGAGATGATCTTCCTCGAGGAGAATGTCATCGTCTTGCAGTAGCCTCTCTTTCTGGTCCTCATCAAAGGCCTGCACTCAAGGTGACCCATATTTTAGTGTCGTAGGGAGCATAGCTTCTTCCTCGTAGATGAGGGAGAAGGGTGTCTCACTGGTGTCGTTCTAAGGGCCCAAAGAACCTTCGGGAGCTCGTCAACCCATTGCCTTCCATCCTTGTGCAGCTTGTCGAAAGTTCTCATCTTGAGGCACTGCAACACTTCAGTGTTTGCCCTCTCTGCTTGTCTGTTGCCCCTTGGGTGAGCAACTGATGCAAAATAGATCTTGGCACCGATGTCTCGGCAATATTGCATGAAGGTGTTGCTGGTGAAATGTGTGCCATTGTCGGTGATGACCTGTTGGATACACAAAAACAACACACTATTCCTATGAGAAACTTGACTGCCGCCAGCGCCGTTACCTTTCTCACTGGATCTACGAGAGTCCACTTTGTGAACTTGTCGATTGCGATGAACGAGAACCCGAAGGGCCCGGTAGCATGGGAGAAGGGCTCGATTATGTCGAGCCCCCAAAATGAGAATGGGTAGAAGAGAGGTATGGCTTGAAGGGCTTGTGTGGGTTGTTGTGTTTTCTGGGCGTGGTATTGGCATGTTTCACATGTCGTCACCACCACCAAGGCATCTTGGAGGGCGGGCGACCAATAGAAACCTTGTCAGAATGCCTTTCTGACAAGGGCTCGCAACCCATGTGGGAGCCACAAACCCCTTCATGTATCTTTTCCAATAATTGTCGTTCTTCCTCCTACCAGATTCACCTCAATTTCACCCTGTTGGTTCTCCTTTTGTACAGAACACTGTCTACGAACTGGTACATACTTGACTGTCCAGCTACTCTTTCGGCTTGCTCTTGATCTTCAAGGAGGTCTCCATTTGGAGGAATCACACGATCTGTTGCGCCCAAGCCGGAGCCAGGGGCTCGCAGACAAGGACTAGAGGTGTTTTCTCTGAAGTGGGAGCATTGTCTGCTACTGCAAGGTCCAGTAGGACTACCTAAGCTTGTTGCCTACCGGTAGGTGTTGTGTTGTGTCTCGAAACCTTGTTGGTGGCCACTAGTGGCTATGCTGGGAAATAGTTAACGGAGTTGACCTTACTTTCCTTGGCCCGTCAATCAAATGTCACGATAGATGGCTGAGTAAGTTCGGGTACAAAAGTGCGCGGCTCCACAAGCAATTTCTGGGCGGCTCATTTTGACGGGTCATCGAAAATGTCATTCTTCACATGAGGGACGTGCTCCATTTCTAGACCGTCAAAATGCGCCTCCAACTTCCTCACTTCATCGATGTTCGCTTCCATCAGAGTACTCTAGTAATCTTTGTTCACTTGGCGCACCACCGGCTAAGAATCCCCTCGGACTATCAACTTCTTGATACGAAGGTCAACCGCTATCCGTAGTCTGACAAGCAGTACTTCATACTTAGATGTGTTGTTGGTTGACGTTTCTCATGTAAAGTGCATCTGGATCACATACGTCAGGTGATCTCTAGTGGTTGCGACAAGCAGCACTCCGGCATCGGCGCCTTGTAGCAAAAATGTTCCGTCAAACTACATGATCCAATCTTAACGCTCCTCCTTGTTGTGAAGCGATGTTTCTGCGATTTCTTCATCTGGCTTTGGTGTCCATTCAGCAAAGCATTCTGACATGCTCTCTTGTGCATGGTTATTGTGCTTTGAATACTTAGATCAAATCTAACTAGTTCCAAGGACCACTCAACAATCTTGCCGGTTACCTTTAGGTTCCTAAGGATACGCTGTAGCAGGAAGCGAGTCGCGACGGTGATGTGGTGTTCCTCGAAGTACTGGCATAGTTTTCGGGAGGCATGAGTAGGCCAAATAGCAGTTTCTGTATCCTGGAGTACCTTGACCTAGCCCCCTGCAGGAGGGAACTGACAAGGTACACTAGTCGCTACACCGTCTTCTTCCTTTCCACAACTTGTCCTCCAGCCTCCTGCGCCACGCCCTTGTCGTCGCCTTCTTAGCTTTCCAGAGATAGCCCTGGTTTGTCATTTTCCATCTCAAGGGCTGATGCCTCGTCATCCTCAGCTTCCGTCTGTGCCACTAGTTCAGCGCTAACCACTTAGTTTATTGCTGCGAGATAAAGCAGCAATGGCTCCTCGGGTTTGGGTGCGACTAGGGTTGGCGGAAAGGACATGTACCTCTTCAAGTCTTGTAGTGCACCCTCCGCCTTCGGAGTCCATTTCATAGGACCTGCCTTTTTCAATATCTTGAAAAATGGCAGGGCGCATTCCACAAACTTGGAGATGAACCTGCTCCTGACGGCGATACTGCCCACCAAGCAGCATACGTCCTTGACACTCTTCGGAGCTTCCAACTATTCAATGGCTTCAATCTTGGCGGGGTTTACTTCTATTCCACGTTGTGACACAAAGAACCCGAGGATCTTGCCAAATGGGACTCCAAACACACAATTATCGGGGTTGAGCTTCAAGGTTATCTTGCGCAAACTTGCAAAAGTTCCTTCAAGGTCTTGAACCAGCATGACCTCGTCCTTGGTCTTGACCGCAATGTCATCCATATAGGCTTCCACATTCATGTGTAGCAATCGACCGAGACCGATCTAGACAGCCCTCGCAAAAGTTGATCTTGCATTGTTCGGTCCAAATGGCATGCACTTAAAGTAGTACGTGCCACAAGGAGTGAGGAGCGTTGATTTTTCTTAATCTTCTGTGTCCATGAAAATATGGCGATGACATGAGTAGGCATCAAGGAAGGACACACGTTCGCATCCAGCGGCCGAGTCCACTAACTGGTCGATGCACGAGAAAAGGGAAGGGAGCGTTTGGGCAAGCCTTGATGACATCGGTGAAGTTGATGCAAAGCCTCCACTTCCCGTTTGCATTGTGCACTACCATAGGGTTCGCCAAACGCGTTGGGTGAAGGAAACTTCTGACCAGGCCTTCTTCTTCTAGTTTCTTGATCGCTTCGGCAATGAACTCTTGTCGTTCTTGTGCTTTCTTTCGGACCTTCTTCTTGATAGGGCGCATGTGGGAACAAACGGCAACGTGGTGCTCGATCGCCTCCCTGGGAACACCAAGGATGTCAGATGATTTCCAGCCAAACACATCGACATTCGCCCATAGGAAGGAGACGAGCGCTTTCCTATTTGCTATTTAGGGTGGCACTTATGGTGAAAGTGCTGCCCTCGGCGTCTTCCCATGCAGCCACTTGCTTCGTCTTGGGGATGATCACTTTGTTCTTCTTGTTGCTTGCGATGGAAGTCTCAAGCAAGTCCTCAACGGGCGTGCAACACTCTGGGGCGTGCTTCTCCAAGTGCTCATCAGAGTACTTGCCAGATTTCTTGCTCTTCTATGCCGAGGAACTCCGATAGGCTAATCTTGTTGTCGTATTTGTCTAGCAGATCTGGCTTGAAGGCTCTGCTAGAAGGCCAGCAGACTTGCCGCAGCATGTGGCTGAACGTCGGGCAACCAACCTCATAAGGTAGGCTGTTAGGTGCTCTCGTTGCTCACACGTCGACGATTGGAACAGTGCGACTGTTTGATTGGCGATGTGTCTCTCGTCGCCTCTCGATGGTGGTGCGCGTGTCCACCTTGCGCCTGCCCTTCAAGACCTGGTATTGATCTTTCTTCTGATGTGGGTCCATTGAGGCGTTGGACATCTCGTCCTACTTGACGGTCCCGCGGTAGGTTGCTTCTATTGCAGGGGCAACTACACCGTAGGTGCTCCGCCTGCATCATATCAAATGGTGGGCCTCGTCATGGCTTCCTGATGCACGCGCGAAGGTCCTGTTGCATCTGGTCGGTCGCGATTCATGAAGCTCAACATGCTTTGGATGGTCACCCTCCAATCTTGCACGTTCTCAACAGTTGGGCCTGTGCCAAGGCTTTTCCCAAGGTTTTGGGCATGGGGCGATGCGAGGCATGGGTGGCGCTCTAACTCTTGGTAATGTGAGAAGGAGTACCTCCTCGAGCCATCACCCGCTCTGCACTCTCACCAGGGGATGCTGGCGAGGATGGCCTTGCGCACCATGAGATTGGTGCGCATGGGTCTTGTACGCGTGTCGGTCAAGGTCGCTCCCCCCCGGGGGTGTTGATTATGGTTGTCTTGGTAGCACATGGTGGAGGTGACATCATATGTGACACGGCGTTAGCCATGATTTTCGTCGTTGCCGCCACAGTAGTGTCGCCTTTGGACCTTGCAAGTGCGTCCTAGGACGTCACAAGGGTTGGGTCCTGGTCGCGGCTTGCCATAGTGGCTAAATTGATCTTTTCATGGGATAATAATGCACACGATAGCTGCCAAAAATACTGGCAGAAGCTATAGTGGGAAATACCTGACTCTAACGGACAGAGACAGATGCATTAAATGCGCCATGAGATGGCGCATTGGCGACGTTCCCCGACAAGGATTGGCTCTCCTTCTATGTAATTCACGCAGTCACCTTTTACTTATTTGACACGACATGGGATGGGTGTCATTAAAGTTGTTGCATGTCTTTGACGTTTGTCGGAAGCCTCTCCCAGGCCCAACTAACCGCCCATTCGCTTGACACCTAACTGATCTAGACAATCAACCTGGTGAGGTGGAGCAGGCAAAGATGTGGAGGGGTCCTCACGGGCATGATGGTTGTCAGGTCTTCTTCCTCCCTGCAAGGGGGCTTGTCGGGGCCTTGTTTCTGGTCTTCGCTTATTGTTGCTTGAAGGTTGGTGTTGGCCAGCAGGGTCTTGCTGGTCCGAAGGCCGTGAATGCCTATGTACAAGTCTAGGTACTAAAACCCCCATATTTTAGTACACCGACAATCACTCACCTTCAATATGCAGATGCCACGATTATTTTGGTCGAGAATACTGATATGTCTCCAACGTATCTCTAATTTTTGATCGTTCCATGCTATTATATTATCAACTTTGGATGTTTTATATGCATGAATATGCTATTTTATAGTATTTTTGCGACTAACCTATTGACCTAGAGCCCAGTGCCAGTTTCTGTTTTTTCCTTGTTTTTGACCCTTTTCTGATAGGAATATTAAACGGGGTCCAAATGGAATCAAATTTTCCCGTGAATTTTTGTTGGACCAAAAGAGACCCCCAAATCTTTGGAAGAAGGCCAGAAGATCCACGAGGGAGTCACGAGCCCGATAGGCGCGCCCTACCCCCCGGGAGGGCCTAGCAGGCTCCTGACCTCCTCGTGGGCCCAACTAACGTAATACCACCGCCATAAATTACTATAAATACAGAAACCCCCAAAAAGAAACCTAGATCGGGAGTTCTGCCGTCGCAAGCCTCTGTAGCCACGAAAAACCAATCAGGAGCCCGTTCCGGGGCCCTGTCGGAGGGGGGAACCATCTCCGGTGGCCATCTTCATCATCCCGACAATCTCCATGACGAGGAGGGAGTAGTACACCCTCGGGGCTGAGGGTATGTACCAATAGCTATGTGTTTGATCTCTCTCTCGTGTTCTTGAGATGTCTTGATCTTGATGTACCGCATGCTTTGCTACTATAGTTGGATCATATGATGTTCTTCCCCCTCTCCCTTGTAATGAATTGAGTTTTCCCTTTGGAGTTATCTTATCGGATTGAGTCTTTAAGAACACTTGATGTATGTCTTGCACGTGTCTATCTGTGGTGACAATGGGGTATTCATGTGAGTACTTGATGTATGTTTTGGTGATCAACTTGCGGGTTTCGTTACCTTGGGAACCTATGCATATGGGTTGGCACACGTTTTGACTCTCCGGTAGAAACTTCGGGGCACTCTTTGAAGTTCTATGTGTTGCTTGAATAGATGATTCTGAGATTGTGTGATGCATATCGTAAAATCATGCCCACGGATACTTGAGGTGACAATGGAGTATCTAGGTGACATTAGGGTCTTGGTTGATATGTGTCTTAAGGTGTTATTCTAGTACGAACTCTAGGATAGATTGAACGGAAAGAATAGCTTCGTGTTATTTTACTACGGACTCTTGAATAGATCGATTAGAAAGAATAGCTTGGTGGTGGTTTCGTACCCGACAATAATCTCTTCGTTTGTTCTCTGATATTAGTTACTTTGGAGACACTCTTTTTTGCACGTTGAGGGATAGTTATATGATCCAATTATGTTATCATTGTTGAGAGAACTTATACTAGTGAAAGTATGAACCCTAGGCCTTGTTTCCACTCATTGCAATACCATTCGTGCTCACTTTTATTATTAATTAACTTCCTATTTTTATATTCTCAGATTACAAAAACCTATATCTACTATCCATATTGCACTTGTATCACCATCTCTTCGCCAAACTAGTGCACCTATACAACTTACCATTGTATTGGGTGTGTTGGGGACATAAGAGACTCTTTGTTATTTGGTTGCAGGGTTGCTTGAGAGAGACCATCTTCATCCTACGCCTCCCGTGGATTGATAAACCTTAGGTCACCCACTTGAGGGAAAATTGCTACTGTCCTACAAACCTCTACACTTGGAGGCCCAACAACGTCTACAAGGAGAAGGTTGCGTAGTAGACATCAAGCTCTTTTCTGGCGCCGTTGCCGGGGAGGTTAGCGCTTGAAGGTATATCTTTAGATCTTGAAATCGAATCTTTTAGTTTCTTGTTTCATCACTAGTTTAGTCTATAATACAAAACTACAAAAAAAATGGAATTAAGGTTGCCTCATATGCTTCATCTTTTTAATGTCTTTCGTCAAAATGATGGGAAGGAAAATTGTGCTCAAGTGCTAGAAGAAGAATTACATAGAATGCTTGGCATAAAATATGTGAATGATGAGCATGATTGCAATGTTGTTAGTATGCATTCTTTGAATACCCATGATGCTAATGATATGCAAAGCCACAAGCTTGGGGATGCTATGTTTGATGGAGATGATCTTTTTAGTTCCCCCACTTTGAATGATCAAAATTATTATGATGAAATCATGCCCCCTATCTATGATGATTGTTGTGATGATACTTATGCTATAAAGAAGAATGATGATAGAACTTGTCACAATTATGAGTACCCTCTTACTGAACATTACTCTTTTAATGTGGAAACAATTCATAGTGTTCAAGTCTTTTACGATACTCCCACTGCTATTGATGAGAATAAATTTCCTTATGTGGAGAGTAGTAAAATTTCTATGCTTGTAGATCATGAAAAGAATGATTTAGGTACTAGTTATATTGTTGAATTCATTCATGATGCTACTAAAAATTATTATGAGAGAGGATCATATGCTTCTACATATTGCAATAATATCAAGCTTCGTCTCCATGTGTTGAATCTTTTGAAGTCATGCTTGTTTTATCTTCCTATGCTAGTTGATTCTTGCTCCAATAAATTGTTTGATCCCAAAATCCCTATGCATAGGAAGTGGGTTAGACTTAAATGTGCTAGTCATATGCTCCATGATGCTTCCATTATGTTTGAATCCTTATATTTTATGTGAGCATCATTGAAATCATCATGCCTTGCTTGAAAGGCATTAAAGAAAAGTGCTTGTTGGGAGAAAACCCAATATGTATCCTTACTGTTTTTGTATGTTCACATTATTAAGCTACCGTATTAATCATGTTTTATTTCCTTAGTTTCAATAAAGTGGCAAGTAAAGACTTTATGATTAGTTTGGGTGATAGTTGTTTGATCATGCTGAAAAAGACAGAAACTTTCCGCTCGTGAAAGCATTTCTAGTTTCTATCCACAGAGTGCTTTTAGTTTTATTCTTTTTTCTGCTGATTGATATACAAATTGCCTTAATTTTCATAAAAAAATTCAGAATTTTTGGAAGTGCATAAGTATGGTTATCATTCAGATCATTACAAACTATTCTGTTTTTTGACAGATTCTGTTTTCAATGCATAGTTTGCTTGTTTTGGTGTTTCCATAGATTATATTGAGTAATATAAGTTGAGGAAATAGTAAGATACAGTAGCATATCGAGAACTAAAATAAGGAAAGATGTCGTCTCTCTCCCACCTCCCCGGGCGGCGACCCAATGGCGATCTGGAACTCTAGCCGGCACCTCATCCATCTTCGCCTCCCCTCTGCTCAGGTGAACCTTTCTCGACCCTTCTCTCGCGGTCGGACATGGCCTGCATGGGGGGTTCCACGTTGGATCTGGATTTCTCGCATGGATTGGCTATCTCTCATGAGGTTTATCGCCACTCGGGTTTTACGGTGCACCCTATGAAGCATCGTCGCCCTTTCATTATGGTGATCTCTTTTGGTCATCATGTGTTGCGGCTATCGCCTGACACAGTGGCTGCAGCTCTGGAATCGGTGATTGGTGGTTCGGCTATCGAGTTTCGAGTTTCTCAAATCACAGATTCGGTTTTCTCCTTCAAGGTCTCATGCATGCAAGTTGGTTTTCACATTCTGGAATTGCGCTCTTTCAAGTGCTCAAGTCCTAAGTGCTTCTTCCATCTTTGGGGACATGGAGGTCCTAATTGGCGTCGGGAATTTGCTCTCTGGAAGAAACAATGTGATGCCGAGTGGATTATTGTGAGCCCCTCCAAGAGGAGGGCCTCTCTAGGTCTGATGGCCATGCATTCCAGACCACTTAAGTCTTCTCTCAAATCTGGATCTTCTGTTCATAAGAAGCTATCTTTTGCATCCCTTCAACAATATGAGGTTTGCAAGGGCTATAGGTATCCTGTTTCCCATGATGAGCTAGTCACTCTTGAGCAGGCTGATTATTCGGTGCCTACCCCTGAACGTGTCATCATCTCTGCACCACCGCCGGAGGAACTCCGGTGGACGGCAGCCACGCCGCATATTACGTTTGGCACAGTTCCTTGCCAAGTTTCATCCCCCGGTTCTCCCGGCGAGAATTTTCAAACTGCCAAAATTATCGGAACTTCCCACATGCAGCAAGAGGATACAGCTAATTCAGCCGAGATTCATGGTTCTTTGAATAGTGGGAATCAATCTTCGGGGGAAAGTTTGGATTCTGGACAAATCTCCTCTCTCATTAATGAGCCTGCTAAGGTTTTTTCATCCTCTGGGCCCGAACCTATTCCCATCATGGATATTCCTTCTTCTCAGGAGGCCCATATGGCCTTTGACGAACTTATTAATAGTATGGTTGCGGATATCTTTTCTTGCTCTATTTGCAACGCTCGGGGCCATCTAGCTGCAAAGTGTACGGCTTCGCCCGGCTACTCTGACAACGCGATGGGCCACGCACGATCTAGAGGCGCCTCTTTTATCCGTAATAATTGTCTTACTTGGAACTGTAAGAGACCCACCACCTCCCCTGTCGCTGATATCTCGGGAACTGCTGATACTCTTGGCGAAACAGCAACCCCTGCGAAACAGTTCCGTCCTGTCTCATCGCCGTCGCCTCCTCGAACTCCCTCAGCGACACCACCGGTCACTCCGCCACCGCCACCAGCAATGGCGAACTTCGAGCTTGACCCTGAGTTCTTCCTCCCGCCTGGTCACAACATCATTGATGGAGGGGTCGACCGGCTGCCTCGGACCTACACCACGCCGGCAGTACCCATCACCAGACGCCACGAGCGCTTCGTCATCGCTACAGTTCATCCAGCGCCGCCGGCCGACGAGGTGATTCAGGTACGACAAGAAGTCGCTGCCCTTCTCCTGCATCAAGGGTTCCATGTCCGGTCTGCTCAACCTTGGATTGAGGGAGTGGGTTTGTTTGAGCTCCGGGATGCTGCTGAGAGTTATGCTACGGTCCACATGGTTCCACAGCCTCTTGCAAACTCTGTGGTGCGCTTCATACGTCATGATCATGGTCTCGGATTCCGCGGCCAAGAGGGTTTTCGTCAGGGCTACCTCATGCTTCTGGGAGTACCGTTGGACTTCCGCAACACTGAAGATCTCAGGGCGGCTGTTAACACCTTTGGGGAGTTTCATCATTGGGTCAGTGATGACCCATATTTGGTTCGTTCTATTGTATTTGCTGCCTTCCCAGAAGACCGGCTGGTACCTCACATTATCAGTTTCTCAGAATATTCTGCTTGGGGTGGCGCAAAGGTGTCCTGGTCTGCTCCTGTGTACATTTTGGGTACGGCAGCTTCAGAGATTCTTCCCAATGATGAGGACCCGATGCCTCTCAATGGCAACCCTCATCCGCTCTCTAGGCAGCTTGTTCATGAAAATTTGCAATTTGCTTTGCCCCCATATCCTGCACTTGGCTGGAATGCGGTGCCGCTCGCCCCTGGAGACCCTGGGTCTGCTGCTGCGGATGCTGACGACGGTGGCTGGGGGCCGCCACCTGTTGATCTTGAGGCTGGAGGATGGGGTCAACCGCGTGCTGATGGAGGAGACTGGGAACCGGCTGTCGCACCTGTTGCGCCTGCCGATGCACCTGCTGCTGTTCCAGTTCAAGACCAGGAATCAATGGTGATTGATCAGCCGAGTCCCTCTTCTTCGGACTCGGTGCACGAATTGGTGGACCTTGATCCGCAGCAGGATGATATGGCAGCGGAACCGGCCGCTCAAGAACCACCAATGCATCTCCCTGATGCTGCTAATGCTGATATTGCTGATGCTGATATTGCTGCTCCTGCTGATGCCCCGGACAATGCTGCTATGCCGAAGGCTGGTGCTGCTGGTCCTGATGCTGGCCCGGACAATGGGGCTGAGCTGGAGGAAGAAGAGAATACGCTGGAGGAGGTGCATGATACAAACCCTCTGGCAATGGTTCTCTACAAACCCCCCCCCCCCCACCCGCTCAGTCCAACCTCATTATTGGGGCAGCTAGGGTTTTATATGGGCCTCCATTGCCCCCAGTGATGTCCTGGACACGCACTTTTGATACTCTGATGGGCCCTGCTGCTGCTATGCATGTACCTCGTCAGTTCCAGCTGCCAATCCTTGAGCCCATCCTGATCCCCAAGCGATCCTGGGACGTGGCTTTTAATGCTGATACTCCAGGACCTTCACTGTCGGACCCTGTCTCTGCCTCGCTCTCATTACAGTAGGTAACCCCTATCAGCCCAACTTCTTGCTCAGAGGACTTATCCTTCCGCTCTCCTGCTCCATCCAAGAAGGGGTCCCCCAAGAAGGCCACCCCGGTGGTGGACTCCTCGGTGCGGCGGTGTACTCGTGGCTCAATCAAGCGCGATGGCTTCAAGCCAATTCTGCAAGAGCTACCGGCACACATCCCCAAGAAAAGGAAGCCCAAAGCCAAGCCTATGCCCTCAACGTCACACGAGACTGAAGATGTACCTCCCGCCACTCCTATCCCAGTGATCCAGGAGGTCGGGCAGTCATTGGGCATAGCCCCTGAGAAGCTCACGGTGGATCGACTTATGGAAGATCCTGCTGACTCTGCGCCCACATCTTCTGATGTTTAATCCGTCCATGTTAAGCTCTTACTGTACTGGTTCTATGTACTGTCGAACTTCTGTTTGCTCTGACTTTTGGTGTTTGGAACTATGGTTGCATTGGCTATTACATAGCCTTGCTTTTGCTATATCTATAACCTGCAATGGATAGTCGTTCAACGAGGAGTTGGCGTGTGCTGTGCTGGAATGTGCGTGGCCTCAATTCGGATCATAGGCAACGGGCAGTCCGTAACAAAATTGATGAGAGCCTTGCTGCGGTGGTCTGCTTGCAGGAAACAAAGATGCAGTCTATCGAGTTTCGAGCAGTTAAAGGTTTCTGCCCAAACGTTTTGATCAATTTGCTTACTCCCCTTCCAGGGGTGCATCAGGAGGGCTCATCACCCTTTGGAACTCATCCATTCTCACTGGTCATTTAGTAGAATGCACCCCATATGGCTTGATCACCTCCTTTACCTCAAATCACACGGGTGAATCATGGACTTTAGTTAATGTCTATGGGCCATGTCAAGGGGAGGCCCATGATCTTTTTGTGCGCTGGCTTTACAATCTTGATATCCCCACTGGGGCTAATTGGCTGCTCCTTGGGGACTTTAATTTCATTAGATCTCCTGATAACAGAAACCTCCCTGGGGCTGATGTCAATGACATGTTCATCTTCAACGAAATTATTGGGCACCTGGGATTGTTGGAGCTTCCCATCAAAGGCAGATCCTACACTTGGTCCAATATGCAAGACACCCCTCTTCTGGAGCAGCTGGACTAGTTCTTTACATCCACCAGCTGGATCTCCTCTTATCCTCTTACCCAAGTGCTCCCTCTGGCAAAGACTGCATCTGATCATGTGCCTTGTGTGGTGACTGTTAACACCTCCATCCCAAATGCAACTTATTTCGTTTCGAGAACTATTGGGTTGAAATGGAGGGTTTCATCGAATGTGTGCAACAATCCTGGCTTGTTCCTTCAAGAAAGACACACATCTCTGCTATTATCATGGATAAGATGAAGCATCTTAGGCAGGCTCTCAAGAAATGGCAGACGTCTCTGTCTCAGTTAAAACTTCTTATTTCCAGATGTAATCAAGTGGTGCTATGCTTGGATGAGCTTGAAGAGCTGAGATCCCTTTTCAGACCAGAAGCTAACTTCAGGAAAATTGTTAAACTACATTTGGAACATCTCCTTCACCTTCAGTGTCTATACTGGAAGAAGAGCACCACTATCCGCTTTGTTAAGGTTGGTGAGGAAAAGACTAAGTTTTTTCATGCTATGGCCACTGAACGGTATAGGAAGAATTCCATTGCCTCTCTCAAGTTAAATGATGGTTCTATCATCTCTGATCATGACCAAATTGCTGCATGCTTCTGGGCATCTTCCAAAGATCGAATGGGAACTTCTCTTGTCATTAATATGGCTTTTGACTTACACTCCCTACTGGATGAGGTTCAGGGCCTTGACATTCTCACAGAACCTTTTTCCAAGTCTGAAATGGATAAAACTGTGCAACATATGCCTATTGACAAAGCTCCAGGGCCTGATGGTTTCAATGGGCTTTTTTTCAAGAAATGCTGGCACATTATCTCCCTGAGTTTTATCAGCTCGCTGCTGAATTTCATGCTGGACAAGCCCAACTGGTAAACATGAACTCCTCCTATATTACACTCATTCCCAAAAAGAGATCACCTGAACATGTGGGAGACTATAGACCAATATCTCTTACTGGAATGGGTCTCAAATTTTTGTCAAAAATGCTTGCCAATAGGCTAAAGTTGCAGATTGTTAAATGTCTTCACAAGAACCAATACGGTTTTATCAAATCTAGGACCATTCAAGATTGTGTGGGCTGGACTTTGGAGTATCTGCATCAATGTCATCAATCCAAGAAGCCTATAGTTATCCTTAAGCTGGACTTTGAAAAGGCATTTGACTCTGTGGAGCATGAATTCATCTTCCAGATTCTTAAGTCCAAGGGCTTCAATGATAGATGGATCCTTTGGGTTAGGCAGCTTCTAGCCTCTGGATCTTCTTCAGTACTAATCAATGGTGTGCCTAGAAAGAAGTTCATGTGTAAAAAAGGTGTCAGGCAGGGAGATCCTTTGTCCCCACTGTTGTTTGCTATTGCTGCTGACTTTTTACAAACTCTGGTTAATCAACTGCTGGTGGATGGGCTGCTACAGTTGCCTATACCTTGTCATGATAAGGATTACCCTATAGTGCAATATGCTGATGATACTCTTATCATCCTACCAGCTGACAAATCCCAATTGTTGCAGCTTAAGAAAATGCTTTTGCTTTTCTCCCAGTCCAGTGGATTACAGGTGAATTATCACAAATCTGCACTCCTACCTGTCAACACTTCTTCTCAGCATCTACAGGACCTGGCAGACTCCATTGGTTGTAAAGTGGGATCTCTACCCTTCACATATCTGGGACTGCCTGTTGGGACAACTAAATCTCGAATCATTGATCTCATGCCTCTGGTGGATAACATGGAAAGAAGGCTCAGTGCTAGTTCCTCTTTTCTTGCTCAGGGGGGAAGACTGCAATATGTAAACTCAGCACTGTCTGTTGTTCCCATTTTCTTCTTATGCAGCCTAGATATACCACCAGGTATACTGAAGCAATTGGAGAGGATTCAGAGGCAATGTCTATGGAGAAGAAATGGGAATGATCATGCACCCTCTCTTGCTGCTTGGCCCCTGGTGTGCAGGCCTAAAAATAAAGGGGGATTAGGGATTATGAATTTAGCAGTTCAGAATGAAGCACTCCTGCTCAAACATGCTGATAAATTCCTCAGTCATGCTGATATCCCTTGGGTTCATCTGATTTGGAACACTTACTATCATAACACTGTACCTCAGGGTACTGCACTTTGTGGTTCCTATTGGTGGAAAGACATCTGCAAACGTCTTGACAAAATCAGAGCTGTTACCTATGTTCTGCCTAATAAGGGTGACTCCTTCTTGTTTTGGTCTGATTCCTGGTTACTTGGAAATTCCACTATGCCATTGGCAGCCAGATTCCAAAGATTGTTCTCCTTTGTGGCTGACCCTTTCTGCACAGCTCAAGAAGTCTTTGCTACTTTTTCTGATGGCAGTATGATCTCCATGTTTCACCTTCCACTTTCTGCTCAAGCTTATCAGGAACTGACTGCGGTCCAATCTTTACTTCTGGACCTGGACCTTGATCATCAGGCCTCTGACCGATGGGTAGGTCGTAAGCATGCTAAGGTCTACACACCCAAGGCATACTATGCTCATGTTCATAGCAGTATTGTACCTAACCCTTTGCTTAACTGGATCTGGAAAAGCTGTTGTACCATGAAGGTTAAGATGTTTGCCTGGATGCTCATCATGGACAGGCTGAACACTCAGGACATGCTGGAGAGGCGTCACTGGAACGTCTCTAATTCTAATCTCTGTGTTTTATGCCATGCTCGAGTCAAGGAAGACAGAGATCATTTATTCTTCACATGCCTACTCAGCACCAGGGTTTGGAACTACCTGCAGATCACTTGGCAGGGGTCATCTATGTGGACTGCTACTGCTGCAGCTAGAAAGGACTTCCCTCATCCTTTCTTTGCTGAGGTTGTTTTCACTGCCTGTTGGAATATCTGGACTACGAGAAATGCAAAGGTCTTCAACCAGGAGCAGCCAAAGTTCAGGAAATGGAGAGCTGGATTTCTTCATGACATTTCTTTGTTAGCTCACAGAATTAAGGCTAGTTTCAGGGATGATCTCCTTAAGTGGATTTCCTTTTTGCCTCCTTGAGGTTTGTATCCCTCTGCTCCTCCCCCCTTTGTACATTCCACAACCCCGATTCTACATACAGTTTCCATAGTTGAAATATAGAAAATGGCTGTGGGGGGTTTCCCTACAGTAGCCGGTCAAAAAAAAGATACAGTAGGCATTGTGTGAAAATAATTATGAGTCTTGTTTTGACAGTACCCAAGTGATTGATTTTCTCGTTATCATACTAACCCATCTCACAAAGTTCCGTTAAGTTTTGTGTTGTGAAGTTTTCAAGTTTTGGGTAGAGTTTTGATGGACTATGGAACAACGAGTGGCAAGAGCCTAAGCTTGGGGATGCCCAAGGCACCCCAAATCCATATTCAAGGACACCAAAGAGCCTAAGCTTGGGGATGTCGAGGGAAGGCATCCCCTCTTTCGTCTTCAATCCATCGGTAACTTTACTTGGGGCTATATTTTTATTCACCACATCATATGTGTTTTGCTTGGAGCATTATTTTCTTTTATTCGTACTTTATTGTTGTTACTTATATTAATGTTTTGCATCATTTAGTTCAATAAAAATGTTAAGCATAGCCTTTACCATGCTTAATTTGCAAGTATAGGAGTTGCTGTTCCAAAACAGAAAGTTTGCTTGTAGTGCAAAAATTCCCTAGAATTTACTGTATGTCAGAATAACTTGAAATTTGGAAACAGTATGATCTTGTAAATTCTCTACAGAGTGGAATTGTTTCATATTTTTTGGAGTTAATTAAGTATGGGTATTGTTGCATTCTTTACAGACTGTCCTGTTTAGGAAGATTGCTGTTGTGTTTGCATTGTTCGCATATGTTTGCTTGTTTAGTGATTCCATTTGAGGATGGGAGTTTTAAATATTCAAAGTCATTTAGTATGTAATTTCAAATAATAATTTCAGCGATTTACTAGAGTAGAGGATGATAAAGTTTTGCATTGATTTATACTAACCTATCTCACAAGTTCTTGTTGAGTTTTGTGTGGATGGAGTTTTTAAGATTTTGGAAACCACCATATGAGAGGAATTAAGGAGACACAAAAGCTCAAGCTTGGGGAGGCCCAAGGCATCCCCAATTCATATTTCAAGAAGTTTCAAGCACCTAAGCTTGGGGATGCACCGGATGGCATCCCACCTTTGTTCTTCAAACAATTATCGGTTAGTATCGGTTGAACCTATGTTTTTGCTTCTTCACATGTTTCGTGCTATACTTGAAGTTTTTTTGTTTGAATAAGGTACTTAGGATCTTAAATTCTCATATGGGAGAGTCTACACATATCCAAATAATTATTCAACTACTCATTGAGATTCACTTATATCTTGTGGAGTAGTTTGTCTTTTGCTCTAGTGCTTCACTTATATCTTTGTAGAGCATTGAAATGGTTTTATTGTATAGAAATAGTTGAACTCTCATGCTTCACTTATATTATTTTGAGTGTCTTAAACAACATGGTAATTTGCTTAGGTTATGAATCTAGTCCTAATATGATGGGCATCCAAGAGGGATATAATAAAAACTTTCATATAGAGTGCATCGAATACTATGAGAAGTTTGATTCTTTGGATATAGTTTTGATGGTGATATTAGAGTCATGCTAGTGAGTAATCGTGCATTGATAGAAATACTTGTGTTAGAGTTTGTGATTCATGTAGCATGCACGTATGGTGAACCGTTATGTGATGAAATCGGAGCATGATTTATTTATTGAATGTCATCCTTTGTGTGGAGGTCGGTATAGCGCGATGGTTAACTCCTGCCAACCCTTCCCCTAGGAGCATGCGTCTAATACTTTGCTTTGATAGCTAATAAACTTTTGCAATATGTATGTGAGTTCTTTATGACTAATGTTGAGTCCATGGATTATACGCACTCTCACCCTTCCACCATTGCTAGCCTCTCTAGTATCGCGCAACTTTTTCCCGTACATACACCCACCATATATCCTTCCTCAAAACAGCCACCATACCTACCCATCATGGCATTTCCATAGCCATTCCGATATATATTGCCATGCAGCTTCCATCGTTCCGTTTATTTTGACACGCATCATCATTGTCATATTGCTTTGCATGATCATGTAGTTGACATCGTATTTGTGGCAAAGCCACTGTTACCTTTCATACATGTCACTCATGAGTCATTGCACATCCCGGTACACTACCGGAGGCATTCATATAGAGTGATATCTTTGTTCTAAGTATCGAGTTGTAAGTAAATAAAAGTGTGATGATCATCATTATTAGAGCATTGTCCCATGTGAGGAAAGGACGGAAGCTATGATTCCCTCACAAGTTGGGATGAGACTCCGGACTTAAAATAAAAAGAAAATAAAAGAGGCCAAAGAGCCCACCAAAAAAATGAATGAAAAAAATGAAAAAAAAGAGGCCAAAGAGCTCAAACAAAAAAAGGGAGAGAAAAAGAGAGAAGGGACAATGCTACTATCCTTTACCACACTTGTGCATCAAAGTAGCACCATGATACGTCTCCAATGTATCTATAATTTTAAACGGAGTCCAAACGGAATAAAATCTGCGGAATGATTTTTTCCATAAAAGAAGACACGCGGGAGACTTGAGAACCAAGGCAGGGGACGTCAGAGGTGGTCACAAGCCCACGAGGCCGGCCTAGGGGGAGCCGGGCCTAGCAGGCTTGTGAGCTCCCTGTGGCTCCCCTGCCCTAGGTCTTTCGCCTATATATTCCCTAAAATCCTAGAAAAAATCAGGAGATCGTCGAAAGAACTTTTCCGCCGCCGCAAGCTTCTATCTCCGCAAGATCCCATCTGGGGCACATTCTAGTGCCCTGCCTAAGGGGGGATTCGGATATGGAGGGCTTCTTCCTCAACACCATGACCTGTCCGATGATGCATGTGTAGTTCACCATAGAACTACGGGTCCATAGCTAGTAGCTAGATGGCTTCTTCTCTTTCTTGGATCTTCAATACAAAGTTCTCCATGATCTTCATGGAGATCTATCCAATGTAATCTTCTTTTGGGGTGTGTTTGTCGAGATCCGATGAATTGTGGATTTATGATCAGATTATCTATGAATCTTATTTGAGTTTCTTCTGATCTCTCTTATGCATGATTTCATATCCTTGTAATTCTCTTTGAGTTGTGGGTTTTGTTTGGCCAACTAGATCTATGATTCTTGCAATGGGAGAAGTGCTTGGTTTTGGGTTCATACCATGCGGCGACCTCTCCCAATGATAGAAGGGGTAGCGAGGCACGCATCGTGTTGTTGCTATCAAGGGTAAAAATATGGGGTTTTCATCATTGGTTTGAGATTATCCCTCTACATCATGTCACCTTGCTTAAGGCGTTACTCTATTCGTCATGAACTCAATACACTAGATGCATGCTGGATAGCGGTCGATGTGTGGAGTAATAGTAGTATATGCAGAAAGTATCCGTCTACTTGTCTCGGACGTGATGCCTATATGTAGGATCATTTCCTTAGATATCGTCATGACCTTGCGTGGTTCTATCAATTGCTCGACAGTAATTTGTTCACCCACCGTAATATTTGCTATTTTGAGAGAAGCCTCTAGTGAACACTATGGCCCCCGGGTCTACTCCACACCATATTTTCAGCCTTACTCTTTTTCTTCGTTGCACTTTCCGCCTTCAGATCTCACTTTGCAATCAATCTTGAAGGGATTGACAACCCCTTTATAGCGTTGGGTGCAAGCTCTTTGTGTTTGTGCAGGTACTCTGGACTTGACGAGATTCTCCTACTGGATAGATACCTTGGTTCTCAAACTGAGGGAAATACTTACTGCTCCTGTGCTGCATCACCCTTTCCTCTTCAAGGGAAAACCAACGCAAGATCAAGAGACGACAGAAGGTTTTTGTCGACGTAGCAGAAGGATTTCTGGCGCCGTTGCCGGGGAGGATCAAGTCAAGAACTCATCCAAGTAAGTGTCGCAAAACCATCTCTTGCATTTACTTTTTTGCCTCTCGTTTTCCTCTCCCCCACTTCTGAAAAACAAAAATTTACAAAAAAAATCTTTGCCTTTTTCGTTTGCCTTTTTCGTTCGCCGTTTTCTATCGCCTGCTCTTTGTTCACTTGTGTGCTTGCTTGCTTGCCGAAGTCACCATGAATGAAAACACCAAACTTTGTGACTTCTCGAATACTAATAATAATGATTTTATTAGTACTCCGATTGCTCATGCCACTAGTGCGGAGTCATACGAAATCAATGCCACTTTGCCGAATCTTGTTATGAAAGAGCAATTCTCCGGCCTTCCTAGTGAAGATGCCGCATCCCATCTTAATACCTTCAGTTAGCTTTGCAATATGCAAAAGAATAAAGATGTGGATAATGATGTGATTAAATTGAAGCTTTTTCCTTTCTCGTTGCGAGATCGAGCAAAAACTTGGTTTTCGTCTTTGCCCAAAAATAGTATCGATTCTTGGGATAAGTGCAAAGATGCTTATATATCCATGTATTTTCCGCCGGCTAAAATTACCTCTCTCCGTAATGATATCATGAATTTTAAGCAACTTGATCATGAACATGTTGCACAATCTTGGGAGAGAATGAGATTGATGATTAGAAATTGTCCCGCTCATGGCTTGAGTCTTTGGATGATTATACAAATCTTTTACGCTCGCTTGAATTTCGCTTCTAGAAATATCTTGGACTCTGCCTCAGGTGGAACATTCATGGAAATCACGTTAGGAGATGCCACAAAACTCCTAGACAATATCATGACGAACTACTCTTAGTGGCACACTAAAAGGTCACCTACTAGTAAGAAAGTACACGCTATAGAAGAAATTAAGTCTTTGAGTTCTAAGATGGATGAGTTAATAAATTTGGTTGCTAGTAGAAGTGCTCCTTTAGATCCTAATGATATGCCCTTGTCTTCCTTGATTGAGAGTAGCAACGCTAGCTTGGACGTTAATTTTGTAGGTAGGAATAATTTTGGCAACAACAATGCTTTTAGAGGAAACTATGTTCCTAGGCCTTTTCCTAGTAACTCCTCTAATAACTTTGGCAACTCCTACAACAACACTCATGGAAATTACAATAGATTACCCTCTGATCTAGAGAGTAATATGAAAGAGTTTATCAACTCGCAACAGATTTTCAATGCGTCCATAAAGGAAGACCTACTCAAAATTGACGATTTGGCTAAGAGCGTTGATAGAATGTCTAGTGATATTGATGCTTTGAAAGTTAGATGTGCTCCTCCCAAGATCAATATGGATGAAACTTTGAAATTTATGCGTGTTTCCATGATTGAGAGCAAAGAAAGAACCGCCCAAATTCATGCTAGACATGAATGGCTTAAAAAGGCGTGTTCTCGTGATAAGAATCACGAAGATCTTAAAGCGCTTGGTGTGACTCCAATTGAATCTTTGTTTTCTTGTGTCAAACCAAATGATGATGGGGCTGGATATGAATCCACTTTGGTTGAAAAGAGCCCCAATGATTCGGAGTCCATCTATCTTGATGCTAAAAGCATTGAAAGTGGAGTAGAAGATATTAAAACTTTGAGTAGTAATGAAACTACTACTTTGGATTTCAAGGAATTCAATTATGATAGTTGCTCCTTGATTGAATGCATTTCCTTGATGCAATCCATGCTAAACTCTACACACGCTTATAGCCAAAACAAGGCCTTTACCGATCATATCGTTGAAGCTATGATAAAATTTCTTGAAGAGAAACTTGAATTGGAAGTCTCTATCCCTAGAAAGCTTCATGATGAGTGGGAACCTACTATCAAAATCAAAATAAAAAACTATGAATGCAATGCTTTGTGTGATTTGGGTGCTAGTGTTTCCGCGATAACAAAGTCTTTATGTGATGTTCTGGGTTTTAATGAGATTGAAGAGTGTTCTCTCAATTTGCATCTTGCGGATTCTACTGTCAAGAAACCCATGGGAAGGATCAATGATGTTCTTATTATTGCAAATAGGAACTATGCACCCGTGGATTTCATTGTGCTTGACATTGATTGCAATCCTACTTGCCCTATTATTCTTGGTAGACCTTTCCTAAGGACTATCGGTGCTATCATTGATATGAAGGAAGGGAATATTAGATTACAATTTCCTTTAAAGAAGGGCATGGAGCACTTTCCTAGAAAGAAAATAAGATTTCCTTATGAATCCATGATGAGGGCCACTTCTGGTTTGAGCACCACAGACGACGATACATGATTCTATCGCCTTATGCCTAGCTAAGGGCGTTAAACAATAGCGCTTGTTGGGAGGCAACCCAATGAACTTATCTTTTTCTTTCTGTTTTGTTGCGTCCACACCATCATTATTCTGTTGTGATTGTGTTTTTTGTGTTTCTTATTGTGTTTGAGCCAAGCAAAACCTTTATGACTAGTCTTTGAGAGGGTTGTTTAATCCTGCTGGCAAAAGACAGAAACTTTTCGCTCACGAGATGGTTTTTCATTTTTATTCAGAAAGAGCTTTTGAGTTGAATATTTTTTATGCTGGTTGATATACCTTTTGCCCAGGCAGTCGTAATTGTTCAGATTTTTTGAGGTACCACAAGTATACGAAGTATACAGATTGCTACAGACTGGTCTGTTTTTGACAGATTCTGTTTTTGTTAAGTTGGTTGCTTGTTTTGATGATACTATGGATAGTATCGGGGGGTACTAGCCATGGAAAAGTGAGAATGCAGTAGCCCAACACCAATATAAAAAGAAATCAAGATTTCTACAGTACCTAAAGTGGTGGTAGTTTGTTTTCTTGTGCTAACGTTATCACGAGTTTTTGTTTAAGTTTTGTGTTGTGAAGGTTTCAAGTTTTGGGTGATGTTCTCATGGACAAAGAGATACGGAGTGGAAAGAGCTCAAGCCTGGGGATGCCCAAGGCATCCCCAGCCAAATTCAAGGACACCAAAAAGCCTAAGCTTGGGGATGCCCTAGGAAGGCATCCCTCTTTCTTCTTCAATCCATCGGTAACATTACTTAGAGCTATATTTTTATTCACCACATGATATGTGTTTTGCTTGGAGCGCCTTGTATCTTAGGAGTCTTTTTTTTGTGTCACAATAATCCTTGCTTCACACCTTTTGAGAGAGACATGCACACATCGTGATTTTCCCAGAATGCTATACAAAGTATACAGATTGCTACAAACTGGTCTGTTTTTGACAGATTCTGTTTTTGTTGAGTTGGTTGCTTGTTTTGATGATACTATGGATAGTATCGGGGGGTACTAGCCATGGAAAAGTGAGAATACAGTAGCCCAACACCAATATAAAAATAAATCAAGATTTCTACAGTACCTAAAGTGGTGGTAGTTTGTTTTCTTGTGCTAACGTTATCACGAGTTTTTGTTTAAGTTTTGTGTTGTGAAGGTTTCAAGTTTTGGGTGATGTTCTCATGGACAAAGAGATACGGAGTGGAAAGAGCTCAAGCCTGGGGATGCCCTAGGAAGGCATCCCTCTTTCTTCTTCAATCCATCGGTAACATTACTTAGAGCTATATTTTTATTCACCACATGATATGTGTTTTGCTTGGAGCGCCTTGTATCTTAGGAGTCTTTTTTTTTGTGTCACAATAATCCTTGCTTCACACCTTTTGAGAGAGACATGCACTCATCGTGATTTTGCCAGAATGCTCATCGTGCTTCACTTATATCTTTTGAGCTAGATATTTTTGCTCTTTGTGCTTCACTTAGATCTTTTAGAGCACGACGGTGAGTGACTTGGTAGTTGTCTTATGCTATGAAAATAGTCCCAAAGGTGATAGGTACCCAAAGAGGATACAAAAACCTCCATCTTCATGTGCATTGAGTAGAAAGAGAAGTCTTGATTCCTCTCAATTAGTTTTGAGACATGGATTTGGTAATATTAAGAGTTTTGTTAGTAGGGTGTTGTGAATCTAGAAATACTTGTGTTGAAGCTAGTGATTCCCGTAGCATGCATGTATGGTGAACCTCTATGTTAGGAAGCCGGAGCATAATTGATCTATTGATTGTCATCCTTTGTGTTGAGGTCGGGATCGCGTGATAGTTAACACCTACCAACCCCTTCCCCTAGGAGTATGCGTTTAGCACTTTGTTTCGATTACTAGTGAAAACTTTCGCAACAAGTATGTGAGTTCTTTATGACTAATGTGATTCCATGGTATAGATGCACTTTCACCTTCCACCATTGCTAGCCTTTCTAGTGCCGCACAATTCTCGCCGGTGCACAAACCCACCATATGCCTTCCTCAAAACAGCCACCATACCTACCTACTATGGCATTTTCGTAGCCATTCCGAGTTATATTGCCATGCAACTCCCACCGTTCTATCTCATGACTTGTGCCGTCACTCTCATATTTCCATTGCATGATCGTAAGATAGCTAGCGAGATGTTTCAACGTCATACGCCAAGCTAGATCGTTGCACATACCGGTACACTGCCGGAGGCATTTCCTATAGAGTCATCATTGTTCTAAGCTTTGAGTTGTGAGTAAATACAAGTGTGAAGATCATCATTATTAGAGCATTGTCCCATGTGAGGAAATAAAAAAAAGAGCCCAAAGAGCCCAAATAAAAAAAGAGGCCAAGAGCCCAAAAATAAAGAGAGAAAAAGAGAGAAGGGACAATGCTACTATCTTTTTCCACACTTGTCCTTCATAATAGCACCATGTTCTTCATGATTGAGAGCTTCTTGCTTTGTCACTACCATATGCTAGTGGGAATCTTCGTTATATAACTTGGCTTGTATATTCCAATGATGGGCTTCCTCAAATTGCCCTAGGTCTTCATGAGCAAGCAAGTTGGATGCACACCCACTAGTTCTCCTTTTGAGATTTCACATACTTATAGCTCTAGTGCATCCCTTGTATGGCAATCCCTACTCATTCACATTGATATCTATTAATGGGCATCTCCATAGCCCTTTGATACGCCGAGTCAATGTGACCATCTCCTCCTTTTTGTCTCACAACCACCACCACACTCTATTCAACCTATAGTGTCCATGGCTCACGCTCATGTATTGCGTGATAGTTATATAATGTTTGAGAAAGTAGGAGTGCGAAAACAATTACTTGGTCAATACAGAGGTTAGGCATGAGTTACATTAGTTGTGTGAGGATGATGGAGCATAGCCACACTATATGATTTTGTAGGGATAATTTTCTTTGGCCTTGTTATTTTGAAAGTTCATGATTACCTTGCTTGTTTTATTGAAGTATTATTGTTTTCATGTCAATAGGAAACTATTGTTTTGAATCTTACGGATCTGAACATTCATGTCACATGAAAGAAGTTGCAAAGGACAACTATGCTAGGTAGCATTCCACATCAAAAATTCAGTCTTTATCACTTCCCTACTCGAGGACGAGCAGGAGTTAAGCTTGGGGATGCTTGATACGTCTCCAACGTATCTATAATTTTTGATGGTTTCATGCTATTATCTTGTCAAACTTTGGATGTTTTGTATGCCTTTTATATCTTTTTGGGCACTAACTTATTAACTCAGTGCCAAGTCCGAGTTCCTGTTTTTTCCGTGTTTGTCACCCTTGTCAGAGGAGAATTTTAAATGGAGTCCAAACGGAATAAAATCTGCGGAATGATTTTTTCCATAATTGAAGACACGCGGGAAACTTGAGAACCAAGGAAGGGGACGTCGGAGAAGGTCACAAGCCCACCAGGCCCGGCCTTGGGGGGCGGGCCTAGGAGGCTTGTGAGCTCCCTATGCCTCCCCTTGCCCTAGGTCTTTCGCCTATATATTGCCTAAAATCCCAGAAAAATTCAGGAGATCATCGAAAGTACTTTTCCACCGCCGCAAGCTTCTGTCTCCGCAAGATCCGATCGAGGGCACGTTCTGGTGGCCTGCCGGAGGGGGGATTCGGATACCAAGGGCTTCTTCATCAACACCACGACCTCTCCGATGATGCGTGAGTAGTTCGCCATAGACCTACGGGTCTATAGCTAGTACCTAGATGGCTTCTTCTCTCTCTTGGATCTTCAATACAAAGTTCTCCATGATCTTCATGGAGATCTATCCGATGTAATCTTCTTTTGCGGTGTGTTTGTCGAGATCCGACGAATTGTGGATTTATGATCAGATTATCTATAAATCTTATTTGAGTTTCTTCTGATATCTCTTATGCATGATTTCATATCCTTGTAATTCTCTTCGAGTTGTGGATTTTGTTTGGTCAACTAGATCTATGATTCTTGCAATAGGAGAAGTGCTTGGTTTTGGGTTCATACCGTGCGGTGACCTGACCCAGTGACAGAATGGGTAGCGAGGCATGGAGCATTGGTTTGAGATTTATAGAATGGGTAGCGAGGCATGTAGATTCATACCGTGTTGTTGCCATCAAGCGTAAAAAGATGGGGTTTTCATCATTGGTTTGAGATTATCCCTCTACATCATGTCATCTTGCTTAAGGCGTTACTCTATTCGTCGTGAACTCAATACACTAGATGCATGCTGGATAACGGTCGATGTGTGGAGTAATAGTAGTAGATGCAGAAAGTATCGGTCTACTTGTCTTGGACGTGATGCCTATATGTACGATCATTGCCTTAGATATCGTCATGACCTTGCACGGTTCTATCAATTGCTCGACAGTAATTTGTTCACCCACCGTAATATTTGCTATTTTGAGAGAAGCCTCTAGTGAACACTATGCCCCCCGGGTCTACTCCACACCATATTTTCAGCCTTACTCGTTTTCTTCATTGCACTTTCCGCCTTCAGATCTCACTTTGTAATCAATCTTGAAGGGAATGACAACTCCTTTATAGCATTGGGTGCAAGCGCTTTGTGTTTGCGCAGGTACTCTGGACTTGACGAGATTCTCCTACTAGATTGATACCTTGGTTCTCAAATTGAGGGAAATACTTACTGCTCCTGTGCTGCATCACCCTTTCCTCTTCAAGGAAAAACCAACGCAAGCTCAAGAGACGACAGAAGGTTTCTGTCGACGTAGCACACCATGATCTTCATGATAGATTGTCTCTTATATTGTCACTTTCATATACTAGTGGGAATTTTCGTTACAGAACTTGGCTTGTATATTCCAATGATGGGCATCCTCAATTGCCCTAGGTCTTCGTGAGAAAGCGAGTTGGATGCACACCCACTTTTTTTCTTTTTGAGCTGTCATAAACTTATAGCTCTTGTGCATCTCCTGGATGGCAATCTCTACTCATTCACATATATATCTATTAATGGGCATCTCCATAGCCTGTTGATATGCCGAGTCGATGTGACCATCTCCTCCTTTTTGCCTCACAACCACCACCATATTCTATTCCACCTATAGTGCTATGTCCATGGCTGACGCTCATGTATTGCTTGAGAGTTGAAAAGGATTGAGAAAGTAAAAGTGTGAAAACAATTGCTTGACTAATACCGGGGTTGTGCATGATTTAAATATGTTGTGTGGGGAAGATGGAGCATAGCCAGACTATATAATATTGTAGGGATAACTCTCTTTGGCCATGTTATTTTGAGAAGACATGATTGCTTTGTTAGTATGCTTGAAGTATTATTGTTCTTATGTCAATGTTAAACTTTTTGTATTGAATCATATGGATCTGAATATTCATGCCACAATATATGTTAGGTAGCATTCCACATCAAAAATTCAATTTTTATCATTTACCTACTCGAGGACGAGCAGGAATTAAGTTTGGCGATGCTTGATAAGTCTCCAACGTATCTATAATTTTTGATCGTTCCATGCTATTATATTATCAACTTTGGATGTTTTATATGCATGAATATGCTATTTTATTTTATGTTTGGGACTAACCTATTGACCTAGAGCCCAGTGCCAGTTTCTTTTTTTTCCTTGTTTTTGACCTTTTTCAGATACGAATATCAAACGGAGTCCAAATGGAATAAACCTTTCGCGATGATTATTTTGGACCAAAAGATACCCCGAAGCTTTGGAAGAAGGGCAGAAGAGCCACGAGGGAGTAACAAGCCCGGTAGGCGTGCCCTACCCCCCCCCCCCCGGAGGGCCTAGCAGGCTTGTGACCTCCTTGTGGGCCCAACTGACATAATTCCACTGCCATAAATTCCTATAAATACAGAAACCCCCAAAAAGAAACCTAGATCGGGAGTTCCGCCGCCGCAAGCCTTTGTAGCCACCAAAAAGAAATCGGGAGCCCGTTCCGGGGCCCTGCCGGAGGGGGAACCATCTCCGGTGGCCATCTTAATCATCCCGACGATCTCCATGACGAGGAGGAAGTAGATGACGCTCGGGGCTGAGGGTATGTACCAGTAGCTATGTGTTTGATCTCTCTCTCGTGTTCTTGAGATGTCTTGATCTTGATGTACCGCATGCTTTGCTACTATAGTTGGATCATATGATGTTCTTCCCCCTCTCCCTTGTAATGAATTGAGTTTTCCCTTTGGAGTTATCTTATCGGGTTGAGTCTTTAAGAACACTTGATGTATGTCTTGCACGTGTCTATCTGTGGTGACAATGGGATATTCATGTGAGTACTTGATATATGTTTTGGTGATGAACTTGCGGGTTTCGTGACCTCGGGAACCTATGCATATGGTTTGGCACACGTTTTGACTCTCCGGTAGAAACTTCGGGGCACTCTTTGAAGTTCTATGTGTTCGTTGAATAGATGATTCTGAGATTGTGTGATGCATATCGTATAATCATGCCCACGGATACTTGAGGTGACAATGGAGTATCACATTAGGATCTTGGTTGATATGTGTCTTAAGGTGTTATTCTAGTACGAACTCTAGGATAGATTGAACGGAAAGAATAGCTTCGTGTTATTTTACTACAGACTCTTTAATAGATCGATCAGAAAGAATAACTTTGTGGTGGTTTCGTACCCGAAAATAATCTCTTCGTTTGTTCTCCTCTATTAGTTACTTTGGAGTGACTATTTTTTGCACGTTGAGGGATAGTTATATGACCCAATTATGTTATCATTGTTGAGAGAACTTATACTAGTGAAAGTATGAAGCCTAGGCCTTGTTTCCACGCATTGCAATACCATTCGTGCTCACTTTTATTATTAATTACCTTGCTGTTTTTACATTTTCATATTACAAAAACCTATATCTACTATCCATATTGCACTCGTATCACCATCTCTTTGCCAAACTAGTGCACCTATACAATTTACCATTATATTGGGTGTGTTGGGGACACAAGAGACTCTTCATTATTTGGTTGCAGGGTTTCTTGAAAGAGACCATCTTCATCCTATGCCTCCTGCGGATTGATAAACCTTAGGTCGCCCACTTGAGGGAAAATTGCTACTTTCATACAAACCTTTGCACTTGGAGGCACCACAACATCTAAAAGGAGAAGGTTGCGTAGTAGACATCAAATACTGATACTTACATTGCTAACCCGAAATTTCTCCTTCTTTGCTTTCAGTCTTTATCAGGCTTGAAAATTAATCTGGATAAGAGTGAGGTCCTTGTGTCGGGATCTTCCTAGGATGAGGCTCTTAGGGTTGCTAACCTCCAGAATTGCCAATTGGGTTCTTTTCCTTTCAAATATCTAGGGATACCTATCTCTTCCTCCAAGATTTTGAAGATACACATTGCCCCCATCATTCTTAAATTGGCTAATTGTGTTATACCTTCACGGGGTAGATCCAACATGGTAGCTGGAAAAGTTTTATAGACCAACTCTTGCCTCTCTTCTATTCCTTTGTTCCTCATGGGTTTTTATAGGTTGCGAGAGGGCACCCACCAAGATTTGGATAAACATCATAGTGGCTTCTTTTGGAGTTTAGTTGACAACAAAAAGAATCATATGTTGGTTAGATGGAAGACTATCTATCGGCCTAAGTCCCATGGGGTTCTAGGTATTATCAACACCTCCGTTATGAACAAATATTTGTTGGTCAAAGGGTTGTGGTTTATGCTCACCATCAATCGTTTTCCTCTCTGGCTAAAATGTTTGAAAGCTTAATATTTCCCTGGTTCAAGTCATTTACTAGATTCAGCTTCCAATGGGTCCCAATTCGTGCGGTCTCTCGTCAAGGTTAGGAATGTGTTCTGTGAAAATGTGAAGTTTGTGGTAAATGACGGGATCAATTCATTTCTGGATTGACTAGTAGCATGGGGATGCTTCACTCAGATCGACCTTTCATAACCGTTTTTCTATCTGCAGGATCCCTGATATTACTATTTTTTAGATGGCTAGTGCAGGTTAGGGTTTGGCTTTTCGACATTTAGTCATCCCGTAGAGTTGGATATGTGGCATTGCCTTGCTTCCACATTTTCGTTGCTTTAAGATTCCCCAGACTCGGTTGTTTGGACTTTGACAACCTCTCGAGTTTTTCCTGTGGAATCTCTTTATCATAAATTTGTTCGGGCTCCTCGTCGAATAGATTCACTAATGTTTGGAGAGCTTGTATCCGTCTTAAGATCAAGATTTTGTTGCGACAAGTGATCAGGGGTAAAATTTTCCAAATATGCCATAGAGGCAATAATTTTTTATTATTATATTTACATATTCATAATTTAGAGTTTATATTCTCTGTTATAACTACTATGATCCTCGAATATGTGATTCAGTGGAAAATGCATATGCATGTGTGCAATAATAAACAGCAAAATAAGATTCCTAGTCTCGCCTCTAAGACTAGCTCAAGTGTTGTTGTTGATCATGTTTTCTTTGTCTTAGGATATTGTTAAGTGTATCGATTAAATTAAAACAAAAATAATAGTATGACGTTAGAAGAACGACCACAACGAATAGACCCACACTTGTTTATTATACTTGGAGATAATATCATCTCAAATCAATTGTTATAACACAGGGTGTTAACATGTGTTTTATTTTCCTTAGACCATGGGAGTATCATAGTCACTTTCTAACGTACAATAACATTTGTGTTAATCAAACGTCATCTGTAACTAGGTGATTATGACGACAACTTACGCTTTCATTGGAAAGTTTGCCAAGGGATTAGATAGCTTGAGAGTTGGATTTGCTCCTTAGGCGATGGTGAGATATTCTTAGGGCCCTCTCTGTGTGACGGCGTCTGACATCAACTGGCCTAACATAAGTGACTATGTCACGGGGACGCCGGAACACGTCAACGAGAAAAGAAGAACAAAACAAGCAACAAAAATAACAATATAGTGACCATGTGTTGACTCAAGAGTATACCAATGCATCTCGGGTTTTTTAAACTATATAAAAGAAAAGGGAATATCACATGTTACCCAAAGTTTCACTCGAATACCATGTGTATACTTATAGGGATCGATATGGACATCCATGGTTCTGCTATTGGTCATCGAACGAATGAATTTCGTTCATGACTATGAGTTACCATACCTACGCGGTCTCAATCTTAAGGTAATAACGAGCTTCTGGGTATTAGTAGCACATGAGTAACGATAACATATTTGTGAAATTGTTTCACTAATATTCAAAATGGTTTCGAGAGTCCGAAAGCGTTTTGGGATTGTCGGAAGGGTTTCGGAGGTTATCGTGCAATACCGGGTATTACCGACAAATAATATATAGCTGCAAAATGTATCGAGTGATGTTAAATTATATACAGAAGGGTCTAATAAATATTATAAGCCGTGTTCAAGAATTTGTTCGATTAACCAGTTAACTTGCCGATTAATCCCTACTCGTTAGGTCACCGATTAGTTGGTTAATTGATAAATTGCCCGATTAACGGATTAGATGACCAATTAACTTGTCGATTAGCCTATTAATCCCCTACTTGCTAGCTAACCGAGCAGCTACCAGTTAACAATTTCCTCAACAATGATTAGAAGCATTTTACAAATAATTAAATATCAACAAGGCTTAAAAGACCAAAAGGTGGAAGGCAACTTGTGCCACAAGGGCCAAAGTGTTGTTGGCGCCCCCTTCCTTGTGGGGGTGCTAATTAGAGTGGGGGGAGTACAACTCCTCCTCTCTTGGATATCCAAGGAGGGATCTCTTTACGTCCTTCTGTGGTGCCCCTCCTCTTCCCTCCAACCTATATATAGTGCAACATTTCCACCCTGCTGATACACAAGTTGGAGCCTCCTCTAGTTCCCTCTAATTCTAGTTCTAGTTGATCATGTTTGATGTAATTAGAGCTAGATCTAGACCCTCTAATCCTCATAATTAGAATCTCAGTGTGGTTCTACTCTCCTCCCTTTAGTTCTTTGGTGACGGTTAAATCTAGATGATCAAGCGCTGTCGGATCGTGAAGATTGCACACTTGCAACCAAGTAGAGAGGTTGTGCTTTTGGTCTTCACTTCGAGGACTATTCGTTGGTGGTCCCTGGGATCATTCATCGAAGGTTTGATGGACTCCAAGTATGCTCTACAACAACACGTTCTTCTTTCGCTGCAACTCGGTGACGGTAACAACCGTGATCCCAACCTTTATCACATCTTCATAATTTTCCTGGTTGATCATAGGGCAAAAAATTTGTTTTCTACTACTATTCCCAACAGCGGCATCATGAGTGGTTCTATGAGTATATATAAGTTGTGATCTAGATCACATGTGGAGGGTTTGTTAATGCTTGCCTTCGGTGTTGCTTTGGTTCAATTCATTGGCGGCATAGTAAGGCTTTGTACAAAGTTCTGACAATCGCCCGGCTTTGGTTGCACACTAACTGCTAATAGTTCTTTGGGCCTCATCATAGTCAAGAATAGTGAAGTGTTGCGTACACAAGGGGGTGCCTAAGATGTACAATTTTCTAGGGTGGAACATGTATTTGATGATGTTTAGTGTGGGGATAGATAGTTTTAATTAGCTCTCTTCCCTCACACGCCGTGAAAATTAATCTAGCATCAAGAATTATCGCCTATGTTGTGTACGTAGGTAGCATGTTCTCTTAACAAAAAACAAAACAATTTAAATTTCCTAATATAATTGTCCACATCTTTTTTCCTTTGCATATCATATAATTCAACGAAGGTATTAAGATGGGAGCAGCATCCTCATTAGGATTTTCGAGAGAATTGTTCTTTCATAACAATATTTAGGAAGGGATCATTAATATCATAAAACTCCACACAAATGGTGAGTGGTATTTGAGTACAAATAAAATCATTGTTATTAGTATTCTAAAACACACAGTATTTGGTTTTTCTTGAGACGCACTGGCACAACAAGTAAACTAGCAAATAAAAATATTTTTGTGTTCTTTATTTTTGTAGATAAGTGAAGGGAGATGAAAAAGAGAGGCAAATAATAAAAGGCAAACAAAAAGTAGAACAAGTGGATGATAGTTTGTATGTACATACCTCATAAGAATTTGATGATGTCTCCCCGGCAATGTCACCAGAAATTATGTCTGCTACTTGTGACTTGCCATGGGTTTTTTCCCGAAGAGGAATGGTGAAGCAATATAGTAGCTCATAAGTATTTCACTTGGCTAGAAGCAAGGTTATTGAACAAAAAGGAGAACCACATGAATTCCCGTCGCCAGCAACTACACACACAAAAGCAATCACTTGCACCCAACAGGGGGCAAGAGGGTTGTCAATCCCCTTGAACTCGTTACTTGTAAGGATTAATTATGATAGTGGTAGATATAATAAAAAAAGGAAAAACAAAATAATAAAATTGCAGCAAGGTATTTTGGTTTTTACAAATATTAAGTACACTTGAGGGCCATAGTTTTCATTAGAGGCTTCTCTCTTGAACACATAGCATATGGTGGGTAGACAATTTACTCTTAGGCAATTGACAGAAAAGCGCATAGTTATGATGTTATTCATGGTAGTGATCATGTATGTAGGCTTCACGTACAAAACAAGTTGACTACCTCCTACTCCATCTATTACTATTACTCCACTTCAAGAGGGCTTCTATGCTTGCCTCTCTACGTATTAAGTTCATGACAAAGAGAGTAATGTTTTAAGCAAGGTGACATGATGTAGACAAAGTAAACCGAATCAATACGAATAAACCTCATCATTTTATCCTTAATGGCAATAATGAAAATACGTGTCTTGTCCCCTTTTTCCATTAGGATATAGAGCACCGCAAAATCAAACCCATTATAGTGCACCACTCCCACTGAAGATAAATTAGTCTAGTTGGACAAACCAAATGGATAGATCAGAGAGAAATATGAAGCTATAAAAATCATGTATAATAAATTTATAAAAATACTCGATTAATTTTAGTGTGAATAACCTGATCATAAACCCACAATTTAACGGATCCCAACAAACACAGCGCAAAACAAGATTACATCGATAGAACTCCAAGGAGATTGAGGCGAACATGGTATTAAAGATCAAAGAGAGAGAAGAAGCCATCTAGATACTAGCTATGGACATGTAAGTCTATGGTGAATTACTCAAACATCATCATGGAGGAAGCAAGGTTGATGTAGACGGCTTCTATAATCTATTCCCCTTAGGTAGATTACTTGATAAGGCCCCCAGATGGGATCATAGCAGAACAGAGGCTTGTGGGGGGGCAAAAAAATATATCAGTTGTCTCTCTATTGGTTTTGGGGTATTTCCGAATATATATAGAAGTGGAATTAGGTTAGGAGGGTGACCGAGGGAGTCACAAGCTTGTGTGGTGCGCCATGCAAGCTCGTGGCACTCTCGTGGCTTGTTTGGCCTCCTCCCGTAGCTTACAGTGTCTCTTTATGTCCAAGGATAGTCCCCCTAATTTCATTGTGTTTGGACTTTGTTTTCTGTTGATTTTATGGAAAAGCCAAAATCACACAAGAAACAGGAACTATCACTCGGCACTGAGTTCATAGGCTATCCCGGAAAATATAAATTATCCAAGACTGGTAATATAATAGCATGTGAAAATAAAAAAATATAGATATGTTGGAGATGTGTCAAGCATTCCCAAGCTCAATTATTGCTTGTCCTCGAGTAGGTAAATGATAAAAACAGAATTTGTTTATGTTGAATGCTACCCAACATGTAATATTAATCACGATACAAATATTGAGAACAATGAAGTAATTGATATCAACATAATAATATTCAGAAATATAAGAACATAATCATTACTTATTCAAAATATATGATTACTAAAGAATGTTCATCACAACTCATTTTATCATATTAGCATGGCATGAATCCATGTTGACCACATAAATATAAATCAAGAGCACCCCAGCGTTAAACGAGGCAATTGGATCATACTTCAAACGTGCTTCAACATTCTCAACCTCATGCGATACATGAGCGTGAGATATGGATATAGAAGTATAGGTGGAATATAATGCATTGGTGGAGGTCAAAGGGAAGTAGGAAGAAATTCTGGTATCAAATAGGCGGATCAACAAGCTACAGAGAGGGCCATCAATCAATGTCAACGCAAGGAGTACGGATTGCCATGCAACAAGTGCACTTAGAGCTATAAGTGTATGAAAGCTCAATGGAAACAAAGTGGGTGTGCATCCAACTTGCTTGTCATGAAGATCTCGGGCCTTTGAGCAAGCCCATCATGAGAATATAAAAGCCAAGTTGTATAATAAAAAATTCCCACTAGTATATGAAAGTCATAACTTGGACGACTCTCTATATGAAGAACATGCTTGTACTCTGAAGCACGAATGTGGTAAATGGATCATAACACTGCCCTTTCTCTCTTTTCCTTATTTTGTTGTTGTTGTCTCTTTGCCCTCTTTTTTATATAGTCCGAAGTCTCATCCCTACTTGCGGGGGAACCCTTGTCTCGATCATCATTTCCACACTAGAGTAATGCTCTAGTAATGATGATAATCACACTTATATATACTTAGACTCGATATTAGAACTCAATAAGATGATCTATATGTATGCCTTTGGCAATGTACTAGGATGTGCAATGATCTAGCGTAACATGTAGAATGATTATGAATGGTGGCTTTGCCAAAAATATCATGTCAACTCTATATGATCATGAAAAGCTATATGATGATGAACACTCAGGTCATGTTACAGAACAGTGGAAGTTGCATGGCAATATATCTTGGAATGGTTATAGAAATGCCATTATAGGTAGGTATGGTGGCTGTTTTGAGGAAGATATAAGGAGTTCTATGTGTGACTGTGAGAGACTATCTTAATAGGAATGATAGGCGACTCATATCAACATGGAATTTCTTCTTTTCCTGGAGCCCAATTGAAAAAGAACTCCAAAGTGCGTAATTCTAGGGTGGTGACCGACTGGGAAGTTGGTCTTGGATGCGCATGAGTAAGAACAAAGTGTGTAGGAAAGACTAGAGTTGGTCTATATGGCCAATCTAGATCTCGCTAGGCATAACGTGGCGTTACAATTGGTATCAAAGTCAACCCTTGTGGTCAAACAGGCATGCGCGGGTCAGATGCACGGGCATCGATTGTGCGGCTCGTTGTGGCACACGGCATGGCACATGTGCAGGTGTGGGATTGAGAAGTGGCGTCTAGAGATAGAGTGAATGCGCACTTAACGAGATATATGAGTGGTTTTTGGTTGACTTGAATATTAGGCGGATATTGCACAAGTCAAGTAACATCCAAAGTTTCTACACATGCATACCGAGAGGTTGAGGAGCAGAAACTAACTAGCATGCATTTACAAGAAACATAAAAGGATGGTAGAATAGGACGATCAAATGCAATGAAGACACACATATTTTTGGTGTGGTTTCGATAGGTGGTGCTATCATATGTCCACGTTGATGGATACTTCAACCCACGAAGGGTAACGACGGCACGAGTCCATGGTAGGCTCTACCCACAAGGGGTCCATGAATAAGCACCCTTGTCTATCCCACCATGGCTTACATCCACGAAGGACTAACCTCGTGCAACAGCCTGGAACCGACGTCCCAGAAGATTCCCCTTTTATTCCATTGTCATCGTGTGAGTCTTTTATTTGTCGCATTCATCATCACATCATTCACATCATCTGCGTTGCTTTCGTACTCCGTTACCATCATTTTTCAAAACTTGCATCCGTTATTAGTATCCGGTTCTCTCAGTTTTTGTCGTTGACCATTTAGATACCAACCACACACGCATGTGTCCATGGTATCATTAAAATGTTGTTTAGAATGGTCGAAAGTTGGCATTAGGAGTTCGTTTGATGCCCGAACCATTAAATATATAGGGCACTAGCTGGTCAAATCATGGAAAAAATTATGTTTCAATTGTTGTCGGGCTGCGTAATCCTCTATCTTATCTCAACCCATCATGGTTACACACCCCATCCTATCCCAACCCCACAACCGGAGCCGTCCGATTGCGATCGAACGGCTTGAATGAGGCTGCAATCAGCTAACCCTACACCTCTTTAACTATTTAACACCTTCCCACGTACATTTAGAGAAACCCTGAACCCGGCTTCGATTTCTGCACCCCACTAACCCCCAGCCGTCGGACAGCCAACCTCTTCACCTGCCTCCCTCCTCCACCTACCACGCCCACCTGGGTCCATCTGCGGCCTGCCCGGACCCGGAATTGTTGTCGACGCTGCCCGGGGCCAAAGCGCCCGAGGCACCTGAGCTCCCCGCGCCCGGACTAGTTCGCCAGCCCCGCACTACCTTGCCTTGCCGACCTCGCCGCCATGATATGCCCCTCCACCACCAGCGAGATGCTCCGCGAGGTCGGCCGCGTCTCTCCTCCCTGTGGTGCTCCCCTCCCTCTCATTAGTTTCTCTCTCTCCATGGCTGCCACAGGAGCTCCGCCACCGCCCTTGGATGTCGCCACCCCTAAGTCCGGTCCTGGTCGTTCCTTGGCCCGCTGCGGATCCAGCCATATATAGTGGCTCGTAGCCAGATTTGCACCGCTAGCACCCGTCCTCGCCAAGTCTCCCCAACGAAGCCGCTGCACCCGTCGCCGCCCTGCTCTCGCTCGGCCACGGGAGCGATGAGAGGATTGTCCGAGCCAGCTCTGCTTCCGACCCCTGTTGGGCCGCGTCCTGCGCCACATGGCCCACCACAGGCCCAGCTTCGCGAGCAGCACAGCCTTCCTCGCCTCGGCCTCGCCTTCGCGAGGCCCAGTCACCTCCAAGGTCGTGCCAGCTAGTCAAGCCGCCGACCCAGCACCATCCCCTGGCTCGCCTCGTCTTTGGCCTAGAGCCCCTACGTGAGCTATGCTCCGCCCTTGGTGTTCCTGGACTATCTTGCGCCCGTGTGTGAATTGTTAGCCAAACCCGGTTTTGGCTAGTATAGTTTTTTTTCTTGTGCTCCAGATTTAGCTATTACTCCATGATTACATAATTACAGGAAAAGGCATCATTTTAAAATGCTCATAACTAATTAAACATGCATCACATTGAAAAACTTTATACATGAAAAATGCTTAGAATTTTGTGTCGATTCACAATACCCTTATTTTAACCCTGTTAAAAATGTATAACCTGTTGTTTGCATTAATTTTGCGCAGATGCCATGTAAAATAATTTATTTCATACGTCCTTTGTGTGAAAATAATTGTCTCAAGCTTAGTATTACTTTATACTAGATTTATTATAAAGTTAAGACACTTATTTTGGGACAGAGGGAGTAACAAATTACCGGTAGCTCCATTTAAAATGTTCCATATATGTAACTTGGCTCGAAAAATTTGTAGAATAGCATGGTGACATTTACTTTTGCACATTAACAACTCTAAAATTGTGTTATGGGCAGAACAGTACTGAATCTTAATTTGCAAATGGGGACTTTCTGGAATTGTTATTCGTTGTTCCGGCCTCATTTAAACTTGCATAGAATTTCATGTAGTTCCATAATATCTTGTTACATCCATGATTGACATGCTTGTGGCTATCATTTGCATACATTGTATATTCATGCCATATCATCTTGTGTTGCTCATCGCATTGAAACTGTAGCTCCATTTAAAATGATCTATATATGTAAATCAACTAGAATGACGTGTAGAATCACTTGGCACACTTTATTTTGGTGTTTAATAAATATAAAATGATTTTATTTCAGATCTGGACCAATTTCGAAATTAACATATGAGGTCATTTTGAAAATGCTATAGGTTGTGTCCGACCTCATTTAAAATGCCTAGATAGTGTAGTTTATTTGTGCTTCACCTCTTGTCATGTTTGACAACATTTAACATTGATGACTACCTAAACAAGAGTGAACTAAATATTCAAATGTGGAGTTTCATCAATATGCAACTCGTTGCATATTGAGGTTCACTTAATGTGTAGTATTTGATTATTGTGATTGTCATGCCTTGCATAATTAAATGGACATGCATCATAATTGCTTGCACATCATGTCATGAATATGTTGTGGTATTTATCATGTGTTGATTGTTTGTTTTTGGATTGTTTATTCTCGATAGAGTTCCAAACCGCTTCGAAGTGTGAGGATTTATTCGAGTACATTGGTTAGTCTTCTTTGCGGATTCGTCTTCTTCCAAGCGGGATCATAGGAAAGATGATAATTTCCCTAGATACCACTACTATCATTGCCATGCTATTTGTCTCGTTTCTTTCGCTATGTCTCGCTTCCTATCACCTGTTATGTCAAGCCTCCCAACATTACCATGAAAAGCCTCTAAACCCTCCACATCCTAGCAAACCATTGTTCGGTTATATTACCGTGTGCTCAGCCTTCTTATAGCGTTGCAAGTTGCAGGTGCAGTTGCCTCCATGTGAAAACATGGGTTCCTTGATATATCACCATATATTGTTATTTAATTTAATACACCTATATATTTGGTAAAAGGTGGGAGGCCTGGCCTCCTAGCCTGGTGTTTTGTTCCATCTGTGCCGTCCTAGTTACTTGTGTATTGGTGTTATGTTCCATATTTGAGGACTCCTAAGATGCTTGGGGTTGTTATGGGGACCCCCTTGACTATCGTTTTGGGATAAAACTCTATTGACAAGGCCCAACATAGGTATTATATTTTCTAAACATAATAATACTGAACATTGTTATTAGAACATAGTTCGCCATGAACCTGAGGAGTAATTCAACATAATAGAGGGGGGCATTGCTGATGGTGTTGGTCCCAAACAGAGCCACTTGCGGGGCCACCCTGGACAACTCAGGCGGTTTCTATCCAGCCCGTACGAATTGATCATCCGTCATGTCCTGAGAATGAGATACGCGGCTCCTATCGGGGTCATAGACACGCGGGGCAGCCTTGCTAATTTATTTTACCTTTCTCGAATGTCTTGCGCGAGGGATTCTGAGGATACTTTGGGCTATCTCAAGGTTGAGGCTTTCCACCAGGAGTCTGAGCATATCATTGGTTTTCCATAGTCGATGTTTCCGACATAGCTTGTGGTAGTTTGTGATGGACTAGCTGGAGCACCCCCTACGGGGTTAAATCTTTCTAAGAGTCATGCCCATGGTTATGTGGCACCTTCGAAACTTTGCTTAACACCCATTCATAGCAAACTTGAAGCAAACTTAAGTAAAATATGCCAACTGTGCGTGGAATCGTGAATGTGTCTTCTCTTGAGTTCTCAATCCGGAAGAAGACACGGTGGGGTTATGTTTGACGTAAGGATGTGTTCAGGATCACTTCAAGATCATTATAGTTCACGTCTGTTATGCATAGACCATCCCCCTCTTATTCTTGTACTCGTAAGTTAGACACTCAGATAAATTCTTAGTTGCTTGTTGCAGCCTCAACACTTAACAATACATGACCCATCAAGCTTTTCTAGTCTTGATCCCTTTGGAAATGAGATTGCTGAGTCCATGTGGCTCACAGATTTACTACAACAACAGTTGCAGGTACAGGTAAAGCGTTACTTTGACGTGAGTGCGATGATTGTTCTATTTGGACTTTCTTCTTATTATTATTTTTTGATCTAGGATGGGTTCTAGGCTGGCAGCTTGTGATAGAAAGGATGGACGCCATTCTTTTATGGTTCTTTTCGTCCGTAGTTGGACACTGCTCTTCTACATGATGTTTGAATGTATTGTTGTATTGTGATGTTCATGATGTAGCTTGTGGCGAGTGTAAGACAATTCCTTATACTCATCTCTTTTGTACATGTACTTTTAACAATATCCCTTGGTCGGTACACTAAATAAGGGGTCTTTAGCGCCCCTGACTTGTGCATGGGCAGTAGTAGCCCTCGACAAGCCTTGCTAGGGACACCGAGGGGCAGGGGAAAACCCCACAAGAACCTCTCGGGCAGGCGGTACGGCGCTAACCCCGGCAGGCCCCTTTCTTTTGCTGGGGAAAGCTGACAGAAGAACAACAGAACCCAGGCCAGGGGTAAGCAGGACCCCCGGCAAGACCATCCGCATCAGGGCCACGATGGTGCCTGCAAGAAGATGCCTTGAAGGCTCCCGAAGCCTCAAGACCAAAGATCAACAACAAGGCCCCGGCAAGCCCTTTTTGCCGGGAGGAAAGCAATAGGACCCTGACAAGCTCTTTGCCGGGGGAGTCCCCAGCGCACCACCATACAAGTATGCCCGGCAGGGTCCCGAAGCGCAGCGTGCCAGCGCAACAGCCAGTTGCCCCCTAGAAACTTGGTATGTCTTGTTCCAGTCGATGTGTGTCAAACGCAATCTGGGAGGAGAGTGCCGATTGGACGCACACTTGTCCCATCTCTAAGGAACCTACCAAAGTTATTAATGCGTGTGCTAAGACGCCAGAACCGCTATAGCTTACTGTACTACTTGTGGGTGCACTGTACACCCCGTGAAAACCTGATGCTGCCCCTGTGGGATTCCCCTTCCACTTATAAAAGGAGGCCCCGGGCATGCATTTGGGGGGGCGGGGTTAGACAATTATACGATTGACGCTAAGCATCCAATAATCTTCATACCATCAACACGATGCAGGACTAGGGTTTTACGCCCCCGGGCGGCCCGAACCTGGGTTAAAAATGACCATTGCCCCGATCCTTAGGTCTACCCTTGTCTCATCCTTCTCCCCCACCGAACCGTAAGGAGCCCGCAGGCTCCATAGGTGCACGTGTTGTTCCACGACATCTTTGGCGCACCAGGTAGGGGGAAGAAGGTGCGCTAACCTGACCTAGCGGCGTTAGCCACGGCGCCCTCTTAGGGGAGTGTGGCCATGATGGGTCGATGGTCCACGGCCGCGTCCACTGCTGTCTGAGCCAACGGTAGCTTGGGCGAAGATAAGAGAGGGGCAGGGCCCCTGGGCCTCCACGCACTCCGGTGAAGACACCTCCTCCAGTGTGTTGTGCCGCTGTCGAGCGCATGCGCCGGGAACTCTGGTAGGACCATCGACACCTTCTCCGACGAGTGCACCCATCCAGGGAGATGCGCCATTGTCGAGAACGTGCCAAGGAGCTCTGGCTAGACCTCAGGCGCATGTTCTAGCAGGCACGCCCCTGGGAACCCAACGGAGGCACAATGGAGAGCACCTCCGGTTAGACGACAACTCTTTGTCGGGGCCTATCGCTCCCAAGGACGTCTAGCGCCGCCTTGACCGCCCGTAGACCGGCAACATCCTTGTCGACGACCCACCAAGCTCGGATGTCGGGAGCTCCCGGTAGTCCTCCCTTTGCGCAAGTCTTGTCGGCAGTGCATATGAACCTTCGTGCACAGAAGAGCACAATATTGTGCGTGACATACGTAGATAGTTAAGCGTTTTTCAGTTTTTACCGATCTTATTATATGTCGCTATACATAGATTTGCATTACGCTTACCTCCCGTAAGGATTGACGAACCAGTTCCAGAGACTTGCCGCGAGGGGAACTTGGCGTAGTCGGGCGTACCCTTATATTTCTTCGATCCCTGCTCGGCGACCCAAGCGGCAACCTCCGTAACGCCGAGGAAACCAATCTATAGCTCCGGCAGGGTCGTCCTGCTGGGGAAACTTCCCTCCCGGAGGGGGAAATCGTCGCCATCATCATCACCAATACTCCTCTCATTGGAGGGGATTCATCATCATCAACATCTTCATCAGCACCATCTCCTCTCCAAACCCTAGTTCATCTCTTGTAACAAATCTCCGTCTCGCGACTCCGATTGGTACTTGTAAGGTTGCTAGTACTGTTAATTACTCTTTGTAGTTGATGCTAGTTGGATTACTTGGTGGAAGATTACATGTTCAGATCCTTAATGCTATTCAATACCTCTCTGATCATGAATATTATTATGCTTTGTTAGTATTCACTTTTGTTCCTCAGGACATGGGATAAGTCATCCTATAAGTAGTCATGTGAATTTGGTATTCGTTCGATATTTTTATGTGTTGTATGTTGTTTTTCCTCTAGTGGTGTTATGTGAACATCGACTACATAACACTTCAACATTATTTGGGCCTAGAGGAAGGCATTGCGAAGTAGTAGGTAGATGATGGGTTGCTAGAGTGACAGAAGCTTAAACCCTAGTTTACGTGTTGCTTCGTAAGGGGCTGATTTGGATCCACTAGTTTAATGCTATGGTTAGACTTTGTCATAATTCTTCTTTCGTAGTTGCGGGTGCTTGCGAGAGGGGTTAATCATAAGTGGGAGGTTTGTCCAAGTAAGGGCAGCACCCAAGCACCGGTCCACCCATATTTCAAACTATCAAAGTAGCGAACACGAATCATATGAACATGATGAAAACTAGCTTGACAAAAATTCCCATGTGTCCTCGGGAGCGCTTTACCTCCTATAAGAGTTTGTCCAGGCTTGTCCCTTTCCACAAAATGGATTGGGCCACTTTCCTGCACCTTTGTTACTATTGTTACTTTCTACTTGCTATGAATCATCTTATCACACATCTTTCTGTTACCAATAATTTATGTGCTTGCAGAGATTACCTTGCTGAAAACCACTTGTCAGATCCTTTTGCTCCTCGTTGGGTTCGACACTCTTACTTATCGAAAGGACAACGATAGATCCCCTACACTTGTGTGTCATCAAGACTCTTTTCTGGCGTCGTTGCCAGGGAGTGAAGCGCCTTTGGTAAGTGGAATTTGGTAAGGAAACATTTATATAGTGTGCTGAAATTTATTGTCACTTGTCACTATGGATACTAATCCTTTGAGGAGCTTGTTCGGGGTATCTTCACCTCGAACGGAAGCACAAGGAGTTTCTCCTCAACCTGCTGCACCTACTGAAAATACTTGTTATGAATTTCCATCGGATAT